>NC_080761.1:38449827-39794827 GCF_020826845.1 Diceros bicornis minor | reverse complement strand
TTAATCCACTAAAAGCCATTCAGATTTCAGTAAGGGTAATGTAATTTTGAATAATAGTAGGGAAAAAAAAATCACTAAAACATTCTTAAGTTTTATTATAGCGGCAAGAGAAGTGCCACTATAGAGTAGTTAAAGTTGAGTTGCGGTTTCCATTACATATGCTAAATTTCTAGATTTTAATATCTTGAGCTGTTTCATTCTGCTTGGAACTTAAAGCAGGCTTAAAATATCAGACTATCTATTGGAAGCTTTTTGTTCCCCTAAGAAATAGCTTATTTTTCATAGAGGGTAGTGGAGTTGTGTGATTATAATGAGCTTAAATTTTGTGAATATAACGTGCAAATAGTTTTAGAAAAAAGTTTATTGTTAACATTTATAAAAGATAAAGACTTCAAATTTTTCTTTTACATGAAAAGGTTCTTCATTTATCAAGGTTAAAAATCATGTCATAACATTATTTTATTGCTAAGTTGTTTTCTCCTAAAGGTTGATTAAATATGAAACTGTCAAGAGATCATTTCCCATATACTTCTGTGGCCAGGTCTACATATACAAATGAATTAAAAATATAAACTAGTTGAATCTAATTAAATCAAGCAATAAATTACAAAGCAGTTTTCATTTAAAATAATGCTATAGAATAAATCAAGTCAACTTTTCAAAATGAGATTATATACATAAATTAAAAATTAGTTAGGTGTGAAATAAGATGGTGATAAGCATAATTTAAAAGTACTTTATATGGGACACCTCGTCCTAATAGATGAAAAATTATTTTGATGCTGTAACAGTAAGATACTTAGAGAAAATACAAGATAGATATTCTTCCATGTTGAAAATGAGAAAAAAGTGTAATTGAAACAATAATAAAGTAAAAATCATAAAAAGCAAACAAAAGTAAACCAGTTATTAATTCTGGCATAATATTTCCCAACCATAGCAAGACAAGGCTTAACAGCATTCTGAGCCTACGTTAAGGTACTACAATCTGACCTCCTCCCTGCCAACTGAGAAATTAAAATACTTTAGTTGATGCCAAACAGCCACTATCAATACTAGACTCTTTGATTGGCAGGAAAACAAAGCTAACTAATAATAACAGTTTTTTCTCCTTTGTTGTGTTGGAAAATTGTACAAAATCAATTCAGCACTACTAAACAAAAGACAACACAAGTTTTTAGTTCATGTGTAACTATCTCACACCACAACTAGGTAATTCATTGTAAAAATTGACTCTTTAATGCTCCTACTTCCTACTTACCGGAATTACTGTGTCAAAGGATACTCCATCACTGTGGGATAGGCTAAATGGGTATGGAAACAGGATATACATTTTTTTCATGTGTTCATTCAATAAGCATTTATTGAAATTAAAATATCAATCACTGGAAAAGACAGTGGGGATAACAGCATAAGACATCAACATTTCTTGCCTTCAAGGAGCTCACAGACCAGAGAAGAGACACAAGGAAAACAATAAACATTACTACTTGCTAGTGCACAAAAGAGGTACACATCTCAGTCTTAAGAAAAAAGCTTCCAGAAAAAGTTCTCAATAATTGTCTTAGAACCGAGTCTAGAAGGTCTAGAAAGCATTAACAAGGTAGACAAACAATAAACTGTGAAAATATCTGTAATAAATAGTACTAGAGCTCATTTCCTTAATATATGAGGTCAGGTATATCAATAAACAACAACAAAAAAACCATAAAAATACAAACTGACAGAACATTTACAAAAGAAAACCAAGTGAAAACCCTCACTAGTTTCCAGAGATGAAAAACAAAAGAATGAATTAATAAGGCTGTTTTTAAATGACAATAAAACTTGCAAGGTTATGAAAAGTGGGCACTTTCATACACTGTGAAAGATAAATTGGCATAATCTTTCTGGAATGTAGCTTGGGATGGTATATTCAAAAGCTTTAAGTTCATAATCTTTGACATAGGAATTTTCCCTTTAAGAATTCATCCTACAGAAACAACCAGAGGTAAGAATAAAGATATTTAAATGAAAATGTTCATCATAGCATCAAACTCAGAGGAAATAGAAAAAAAATATTGAAATAAATTAAATGTCCCAGAGTAGGAAAATGTTTAGGTTAGAAAATGGTACATTCCTATGTTAGACTATTAGGCAGTCAAAAAAAAAATGTTTAATCACATTACAATGAAATGGCAATTGTACGAGCAGGATACAAATTTATATACTACATGTTTCCAGTTATATAAAACATATATTCTCCATTTACTTTGTATACCCTTTATACACACACACAGCCATATACAGGATTCAAAAGTGAAAGCACAATTGGGATCTAAGACCATGCCTCCCTTAGGTCTTCTACCATCATTTGGGGCTGAAGGAGAGGCCAAGCGCTGGGGCTAAGACCTAGCTTCCCTAGGTCTTCTCATCTCAAGCTATACATGTCAAGAAGGAACCCTAGGCATAGCCCTCTCTATCCTCAAATACATTGCCTACCACCACCATCTGCCTTGAATTCACTAGAACGAATCTCATTATGCCTTTTATCCTAATTTACGTGAGTCACCATAAGAGCCCTAACTTCCATGCCAATTTGTATGGAATTATCATACTCTCATGCTAGCAGTTATCAACTATTTTTAAAATGTAAAGATAGAAACCCAAAAAATGAACCAGTAAGAAGCTTGCAGATTTAAAGTCAAACTGACCAGGAAGATTTGAAAAAGAACCAAATACACAGCTGAGGAGTTTACTGCAACTCCTCTATTCTCTCTCTGACCTTTTACAGTCAGATATGGTTTAGACTTCTCATTCTCTCCTCCACGTCCACTCACCTCTTTCATATTTTCCATCATGCTATGTCTCTGCACTACATTCTGAGTAATTTTGTCAGCTTTATAGTCCAATTTTCTAATTCTCTCTTTAGATCAATAACTCATTATATGAGATTAGACTTACTACCAAACAGATAAAGACAATACAAAAAGTTATACAACCCACCAATATCATTCATAAGCAGAGATTTAAAAAACAAAATATCAGTAAAATAAATCAAGCAGTTTATAAAGGGTTGGAAATGCTCTGGGTATCAAAAGATAAAACATATGATAAAATTTATCACCATTTATATTAGTTTATCAGGCTCCTTAACTTGATAAAAGGGTATCTATAAGAAACTTATGGTTAACTTCATTTTCCATGGTGGAACATTCCCTTTAAAATTAGGGACAACCAGGTGACGTCAGCATCATGGCGGAGTGAGCTTTCCCATGAACTCTTCCCCCAACAAGATACAACAAAAGGAACAGTCACGGACCAACAATGGAATCCCAGACAGTGAAAAGCTAGAGCGGAAAGATCCACACTGCCGCACATCTGAGAGCGGAACGTGCTGGGCCCCCGGAGGAAGTGGGGAGAGGTAAGGAGAACTCCTCTCCCTCCCCATCGGATCAGCGATCCGGGTCTGCGTGGCTCCCAGAGAGGGGGGAGGGGCGGCCCTCGAGGGGAAACCGTAGCTCTTCGGACTCTCTCAGCCAGTGGGAAACTCCCGCACAGAGGACTCAGAAGAGCCACAGGGCTACCATCAACATCTGAGTACCCCAGAGAGCGGATAAAGAGGGGCAAACGAGAAGCCTCCCACGTCAGAGACCCAGAGGGCAAAAGAGAGCACCCCCCTCCCCGCAAACCAGACCTTGCAGCTCAACCGACCAGACCAGACCTAGCGATCCGCGGCAGACCAGACCAAGAGATCTGCGACAGACCAGACCAAGCGATCCGCGGCAGACCTGATCAAACAACTGGACCCGTGGATCACAGTGGGAAAAACAAACAAACAAAAAAAAAACTGCTAATCGCAGCAGAAAAACTGGGGCAGAGCGCAGGGGGCTTAGACCACACAGCCCTTTACCACCAGACAGTGGTGGCAGGTGGAAATTGCAACCAGAAATTTCCAGGATGAGGAAAAACAAAACCAACACAGGAACCACAATGCAAAAATATATGAAATCACCAGACCAGAAACAAAATGACAAGCACCCACAAATCAACCCCGAAAACACAGAAATCCATAATCTAAATGACAGAGATTTCAAAATAGCTATCATAAAAACACTCAACGAAATACGAGACAACACAGACAAACAATTCAATGAGATTAGGAGTTTCTTCACAAAAGAGATTGAAATCATAAAGAAAAACCAATCAGTGCTGATGGAGATGAAGAACACAATGGAGGAGATAAAGGAGAATCTGGAATCTTTAAAGAACAGAGCTGACAATATGGAGGAAAGAATTAGCATTTTAGAGGATAGGAATATAGATATACTCCAGATGGAAGAGGAGAGAGAACTAAGACTAAAAAGAAATGAAGAAAGACTCCAAGAAATATCTGACTCTATTAGAAAATGTAACATAAGAATTATAGGTATTCCTGAGGGAGAAGAGAGGAAAATAGGAACAGAGAGCCTATTCAAGGAAATAATAGCTGAGAATTTCCCAAATCTGGGGAAGGAGCAGAAAATACCAGTAAGCGAAGCCAACAGGACATCTATATATATTAACAGACAAAGGCCTTCACCACGACACCTTGTGGTAAGGCTAGCCAGGATCAATGACAAAGAAACAATATTAAGGGCAGCTAGACAAAAACAAAAAATAACGTACAAAGGAACTCCCATCAGGCTCTCAGCGGATTTCTCAACAGAAACTTTACAGGCTAGAAGAGACTGGAATGATATATTCAAAATACTGAAAGACAAAAACTTTCAGCCAAGAATACTCTATCCACCAAAAATACCCTTCAAATATGATGGAGAAATAGTAACTCTCCCAGATAAATAAAAGTTAAGGGAGTTCATGGCCACGAGACCCCCCCACTACAAGAAATACTCAAGAAGGCCCTCAGGCCTGAAAAAAAGAAGAGAAAGGGAACACAAAGCTTGGAGCAAGGAGAAAAGTAGGTACACAAATTCAGAAAAATAGTAGATCTTTACTGGAATAGGTTAGCAACCACTTAAATACTAAACTCAAAGATCAAAGGAAGAAACTCACCAAAAATAAATTTAACCTCATCACTATAAACACACAGCCACAACACAAGATAGAATAAGGTATAACAAGAACAACTTAGAAGGGGAAGAGGAAAGTGATTGAATTGACTTAGTATAAGGAAATAGGAGGCCATCACATAATGGACTATCTCATACACAAGATTTTTTGCCCAAACCTCAAGGTAACCACTAAACAAATAATCAAAACAAAACCACATATGATAAACAAAGAGAAAACTAGAAGAGTCATAAGACAGAACAACCAAACTGAATTGGCAGTCCGAAACAAATGGGACAAGAAACAAAGGAAATGCAAAAGAACCAGAAAATAAGTGACAAAACAGCAACATTAAGCCCTCATATATCAATAATAACCCTAAATGTAAATGGATTGAACTCTCTAATCAAAAGAGACAGAGTGGCAGGATGGATTAAAAAGCAAGACCCAACAATATGCTGCCTTCAGGAAACACATCTTAGCACTAAAGACAAGCACAGGCTCAGAGTGAAAGGATGGAAGACAATACTCCAAGCTAATGGCAAACAAAAGAAAGCAGGTGTTGCCATACTCATATCAGACAAAGTAGACTTCAAGATAAAACAGGTTAAGAAAGACAAAGAAGGGAAATATATAATGATAAAAGGGACACTCCATCAAGAAGACATATCACTTATAAATATATATGCACCCAACATAGGAGCACCAATGTACATAAAGCAACTATTAACAAACCTAAAAGGAGACATCAACAACAACACAATAATAGTAGGGGATCTTAACACCCCACTTACAACAACGGATAGATCATCCAGACAAAAAGTCAATAAAGAAATAGTAGACTTAAATGAAAAACTGGACGAGATGGACCTAGTAGACATATACAGAGCACTCCATCCAAAAACAGCTGACTACACATTCTTCTCAAGCGCGCATGGAACATTCTCTAGGATAGACCATATGTTGGGAAACAAAGCAAGCCTCAATAAATTTAAGAAGATTGAAATCATAACAAGCATCTTTTCAGACCATAAGGCTATGAAACTGGAAATGAACCATGAAAAAAAAACTGGGAAAGCGACAAAAATGTGGAGATTAAACAACATGCTACTGAACAACCACTGGATCATTGATGAAATTAAAGGAGAAATCAAAAACTATCTGGAAACAAACGAAAATGATAATATGCCAAATCAAACCATATGGGATGCAGCAAAAGCAGTCCTGAGAGGGAAACTCATAGCGATACAAGCCCACCTTAACAAACAAGAAAAAGCCCAAATAGGCAACCTTAAATTACACCTAACAGAACTAGAAAAAGAAGAACAAACAAAGCCCAAAGCCAGCAGAAGGAGAGAAATAATAAAAATCAGAGCAGAAATAAATGAAATAGAGACCAAAAAAACAGTAGAAAGGATTAATGAAACAAAGAGTTGGTTCTTCAAGAAGATAAACAAAATCGACAAACCCTTAGCCAGGCTTACTAAGAAAAAAAGAGAAAAGGCTCAAGTAAATAAAATTAGAAATGAGAGAGGAGAAATTACAACGGATACCACGGAAATATAGAGAATTATAAGAGAATACTATGAGAAATTATATGCCAACAAATTGGACAATCTAGAAGAAATGGATAAATTCTTAGACTTATACAACCTCCCAAAATTGAACCAAGAAGAAATGGAGAATCTGAATAGACCAATCACAAGTAAAGAGATTGAAATAGTAATCAAAAACCTCCCAAAAAATAAAAGTCCAGGACCAGATGGCTTCTCCAGTGGATTTTACCAAACATTCAAAGAAGATATAATACCCATCCTTCTCAAACTATTCCAAAAAATAGAGGAAGATGGAACACTTCCTAAATCATTCTACGAGGTCAACATCACCCTGATACCAAAACCAGACAAAGACAATACAAAGAAAGAAAATTACAGGCCAATATCGCTGATGAACATTGATGCAAAAATCCTCAACAAAATATTGGCAAACCGAATACAACAATACATTAAAAAGATCATACACCATGATCAAGTGGGATTTATACCAGGGACGCAGGGATGGTTCAACATCCACAAATCAATCAACGTGATACATCACATCAACAAAACAAAGAATAAAAACCACATGATCATCTCAATAGATGCAGAGAAGGCATTTGACAAGATACAACATCCATTTATGATAAAAACTCTCAACAAAATGGGAATAGAAGGAAAGTACCTCAACATAATAAAGGCCATATATGACAAACACACAGCCAACATCATACTCAATGGGGAAAGACTGAAAGCCATTCCTCTGAGAACAGGAACGAGGCAGGGCTGCCCACTCTCACCACTCCTGTTCAACATAGTACTGGAGGTTTTGGCCAGAGCAATTAGGCAAGAAAAAGGAATAAAAGGAATCCAAATAGGTAACGAAGAAGTGAAACTCTCACTATTCGCAGATAACATGATTGTATATATAGAAAACCCTAAAGAATCTGTTGGAAAACTATTAGAAACAATCAACAACTACAGCAAAGTTGCAGGGTACAAAATCAATCTACAAAAATCAGTTGCGTTTCTGTATGCTAATAATGAACTAACAGAAAGAGAGCTCAAAAAGATAATACCATTTACAATTGCATCAAAAAGAATAAAATACCTAGGAATAAATCTTACCAAGGAAGTGAAGGACCTATACAATGAGAACTACAAGACATTATTGAAAGAAATCCATGATGACATAAAGAAATGGAAAGATATCCCATGCACGTGGATTGGAAGAATAAACATGGTTAAAATGTCTATATTACCTAAAGCAATCTACAGATTCAATGCAATCCCAATCAGAATCCCAATGACATTCTTCACAGAAATAGAAAAAAGAATACTAAAATTTATATGGGGCAACAAAAGACCCCGAATAGCTAAAGAAATCCTTAGAAAAAAGAACAAAGCAGGAGGCATCACAATCCCTGACTTCAAAACATACTACAAAGCCATAGTAATCAAAACAGCATGGTACTGGTACAAAAACAGGCACACAGATCAATGGAACAGAATTGAAAGCCCAGAAATAAAACCACACATATACGGACAGCTAATTTTCGACAAAGGTGCTAAGAACATGCAATGGAGAAAGGAAATTCTCTTCAATAAATGGTGTTGGGAAAACTGGACAGCCACATGCAAAAGAATGAAAGTGGACCATGTGCTATCGCCATTCACAAAAATTAACTCAAAATGGATCAAAGACCTGAAGGTGAGACCTGAAACTATAAAACTCATAGAAGAAAATATAGGCAACACACTATTTGACACTGGTTTTAAAGGAATCTTTTCGGATGACATGCCTACCCAGACTAGGGAAACTAAAGAAAAAATAAACAAGTGGGACTTTATCAGATTAAAGAGCTTTTATAAGACAAATGAAACCAGAATCAAGATGAACAGACAACCAATCAGCTGGGAAAGAATATTTGCAAAACATACATCTGACAAGGGGTTGATCTCCGTAATATATAAAGAACTCACACAACTGAACAACAAAAAAACAAACAACCCCATCAAAAAATGGGCAGAGGAAATGAACAGACACTTCTCCAAGAAAGATATACAGATGGCCAATAGGCACATGAAAAGATGCTCAACATCACTAATCATCAGGAAAATGCAAATCAAAACAACACTAAGATACCACCTCACGCCCGTTAGAATGGCTATAATCACCAAGACAAAAAACAACAAATGTTGGAGAGGATGTGGAGAAACAGGAACCCTCATACACAGCTGGTGGGAATGCAAATTGGTGCAGCCTCTATGGAAAACGGTATGGAGAGTCCTCAAAGAATTAAAAATAGAGATGCCCTATGACCCAGCCATCCCACTACTGGGAATCTATCCAACGAACCTGAAATCAACAATCCAAAGAGGCTTATGTACCCCTATGTTCATTGCAGCATTATTCATCATAGCCAAGAAGTAGAAGCAACCTAAGTGTCCCTTGACTGACGATTGGATTAAGAAATTGTGGTATATATATACAATGGAATACTACTCAGCCATAAAAAAAGACAAAATCGTCCCATTTGCAACAACATGGATGGGCCTGGAGCATATTATGTTAAGTGAAATAAGCCAGAAAGAGAAAGACAAACACTGTATGATCTCACTCATATGTGGAATATAAACCAACACATGGACAGAGAAAACTGGACTGTGGTTACCAGGGGCAGTGGGGGTGGGGGGTGGGCACAAGGGGTAAAGGGAGTCATATATATGGTGATGGACAAACAAAAATGTACAATCCAAAATTTCACAATGTTAGAAACCATTAAAACATCAATTAAAAAAAAAAATTAGGGACAAGACAAGGACACCGATTCTTACCACTTCTATTCAACTTTTGAACTTTTATACACTAAAATGTATAAAGATTGGTATAACATATTAGGATTTTTAAGGGAGAAAGAAAACTGCAATAATTTACAGACTATCTACACAGAAAACCAGAGGAATTTACAAAAAACATTAAAATTAATAAGAGATTAACAGGGTGGCTGGATATAAGATAAACATTTAAAAATCAATTGCATTGTCATATACAAGAAACAGAAAAATCTAATAAAAATTCAAGTAGTTAAAATAGCAACAATAATGTAAGCTACTCAGAATCTAATACAAGACATTAGATATTCCATATCTAATAAAGAGATATGAGACCTCTATGGATAAAACAACAAAGTTTTAGTTAAATACATTAAAGAAGACCTAATTGAAGGAGACAGCATATTCAGGCACAGAAAAATTTTAAATGATAAAAATGTCAGTTCTCTTCAAATTAATCTTCACAAGGTTTTTCAGAGAACTTGATAACTGGTTACAACATTATACTGAGAGCAAAGGATCAACAATATCCAAAACGCTGTTGAAGAAGAATAAGGTGAAGAGACTCTTATATCAGTTATCAAGACTCATTATAAAGCGAAAATAATAAATATGGTGTTGTTTCAGAGATTAAAAAAAAGTTACCCAATGCAACTGAATACAGAGCCTAAAAACGAATCCACTTAAATATGGACCCATGTAAACACGCAACAAAAAATGTCAGAGGTGGCACTGCAGATCACTGAGAAAAGGAGTGGTTATTAGCACAATAAATAGTGCTGAAATAAACAGATATTCAGATTTTTAAAAAATTAAATTCAGGGGCCGGCCGGGTGGCACAAGCGGTTAAGTGTGCGTGCTCCGCTGTGGCGGCCCGGAGTTCGCCGGTTCAGATCCCGGGCATGCACCGACGCACCGCTTGGCAAGCCATGCTGTGGCAGTGTCCCATAGAAAGTGGAGGAAGATGGGCATGGATGTTAGCCCAGGGCATTCTTCCTCAGCAAAAAGAGAAGGATTGGCAGATGTTAGCTCAGGGCCGATCTTCCTCACACGCACATACAAAAAATTAAATTGAATTATCTTCTTTACAGTAAACAAAAATCAATTCCACATAGATTAAAGATTTATATGTGGAAGTCAAAACTGTAACATTTTAGATGAAAATATAATAAAATATCTTTATGAGTTCAGGATAAGGTAGGATTTCTTAAACAAGATACAATAAGCACCAAGTTTAAAAGAAAATATTGAGAGATTCAACTATATTAAAATCAATAACTTCATTTTTCAGAAGACACCATGGAATAAGTAAAAAGAAAAGCCACAAGCAAGAAGATATTTGCAACCATTATAACTGATAGCTGAGACTCCTGGCTGATCTCTAAACTCATTTCCTCCTTTTCAGAAATAGAGATCTATTTCCCAATATTTTGGGGAATATATTTCCCAGTCTTCCTTGCAATTAGATAACATTTGGCCAAAAAACTGAGTTATGGCCAATGGTATGCCAGTGAAGTAACATGTACCTCTTCTAAGACTGATTCATAAAAGTTTCCTAAATATGATTTTCTAGGCCCTTTTTCCTTCTTGTTGGCTAGAATAGAGATGATTCCAGGACAACTTTGGGATCCAAGTTTAAAGCTAGTGGATCCAGGGCCGGCCCCGTGGCTTAGTGGTTAAGTGGTTGCGCTCCATTGCTGGCGGCCTGGGTTCGGATCCCAGGTGCGCACCGATGCACCGCTTCTCTGGCCATGCTGAGGCCGCGTCCCACATACAGCAACTAGAAGCATGTGCAGCTATGACATACAACTATCTACTGGGGCTTTGGGGGAAAAATAAATAAATAAAATAAAAAAAATAACAAAAATTAAAAAATAATAAAGCTAGTGGATCCAAAAGATGAAAGGAGCCTAGATCTCTAAATCACTGCTTGAAAGTTGAAAACCCAAGTAATACTCACAGTGGGGGTTACGTAAATAAGAAATAAATTATTTTAAGCCATAGAGATTTGGGTTTATGTAATACGGAAGCTGACATTATGTTAAATAATATAATAATTAAAAAAAGATTAGTATGGGGGCCTGCCTGGTGGCATAGGTGGTTAAGTGCGTGCGCTCTGCTGTGGCGGCACAAGGTTTGCTGGTTTGGATCCCGGGCACGCACTGACGCACTGCTTGGAAAGCCATACTGTGGTGGCGTCCCATATAAAGTGGAGGAAGATGGGCCCAGATGTTAGCCCAGGGCCAGTCTTCCTCAGCAAAAAAAAAAAAAGAGGAGGATTGGCAGATGTTAGCACAGGGCTGATCTCCTCACTAAATAAATAAATAAATAAATAAATAAAGGAAAGAAAAAAAGATTAGTATGCAAAATAAAGAACTTCAACAAAAAGGCAGTCTAATAGAGAAATGGGTAAAAGACACAAACAGGTAATTCACATAACATAAACATAAGATTCTCAAGCTTATTAGAAATTAAAGAAATACAAAATGACACCAGAGTGAGATATCATTTTTTCCCTTTTAACAATGCAACTGAGGGAGAGTGACATCAGCATCATAGCAGAGTGGAATGAGTTGTTCCCTTTGTGTCTCACCTATAATTTACAACTAAACATACATCCACTAACCAACAAACGATTCCCTACACAGCACAACAGGATGCCTGAGAGATCCACCCAGCTATACATCTGAAGGTGGGTGGACTGGAACCCTGGGAAACAGTGGAACTAGTGAAGTTGCCGCCTCCTCATCCCCAGCGACAGAAATCCAGGTCGCGGACCCTCACACAGTAGCCATTGCGACTGTGAGTGGAGGTGGGGGCAGCCCGGCCCATGAGAATGCTTGCAGAGCAGCAGTAGCCTGGCCAGCCTGCAGGGGTGCCTACTGTGCTGTAGCAGCACCCCCCACACAAAGACACCCAGCCCAAGTGGCAGCCCTGCCTGCATGAGCGCGACCTGCTTGACAAGTACAGTGGCCTGGCCTGTGCAAAGGCGCCCAGCCCATGACCTGCCCACTGAGCGTGTTGGCCTGGCCCACACAGATGCCCCACCAAGCAGCTGCAGCTTGGCCCATGTGAACACAGAGCAGCCTGACTGGCACAACCAGGAGCAAACGCAGTGGGAATAGCAAAAACAGCCCCCATCCCTGCCCCTAGTGGTGGCAGGTGGAATCTGTGGCCAGAAGCAACAGGAACCACAGCAGAACTGGTGACCCAGCCCCCAGTGGCACCAACCCCAACACCAGACCCACCAGTAGCAGGGGCTGCATACAAATCCCTAGGTCCCCACGTTCCCACCAGTGACAGTGACTCCCATGAACCCAGCACCTCTGGCAGCAGCGAACCAGCACCCAAAGACAACCCAGGAACAGAAGCACAGGTGGTACACGGGACAGCAGCATCCGAGCCTGCGGAGAACCAGTAGAGGAACAAAAGACTCAGGTGAACAGAACCAAAGTAACCAAAGCGGTACCCAAATAAAAAAAGGTGATTACTACCACAAATGCACTGGTAGAGAATCAATTCATTAAAACACCATGAAGAACTACAGTAACACTGCAGAACAGAAGGAAAATGATAGCTCTTCAGAAACCAAACCTGAAGTCACATAAGATTACAATCTAACTGACAGAGAACTCAAAATAGCTGTCATAAAGAAACTCAATGAGTTACAAGAAAACTCAGAAAGACAGTTCAATGAGCTCAGGAATAAAATTAATGAAGAGAAGGAATACTCACCAAGGGATTGAAGCTCTAAAAAAAAAAACCAAACAGAAATTCTGGATACAAAGAAAAAAATTAATGAGATAAAAATAATGTAGAAAGCATAAACAATAGAGCAGACCTTATGGAGGACAGAATTAGTGACCTAGAAGACAGACACTTAGAAATGCTTCAGGTGGAGGAAGAGAGAAAACTAAGATTTTAAAAAAATGAAGCAATTCTAAGAGAAATATCTGACTCAATTAGAAAAAGTAACATAATGATTATCGGTATCCCAGAGGGAGAGAGAGGGAAAAAGGAGCAGAGAGCTTGTTCAAAGGAATAATAGCTGAAAACTTCCCAAATCTGGAGAAGCTGGACATACAAGTACATGAAGCCAATAGAACTCCTAATTACATCAATGCAAAAAGACCTTCTTCAAGGCATATAATAGCAAAACTGGAAAAAGTCAATGACAAAGAAAAAATCTTCAGAGCAGCAAGAGAGAAGAAAATAACCTATAAAGGAACCCCCATCAGGTTTTCAGTGTATTTCTCAGAAGACACCTTACAGGCTAAGAGAATGGAATGATATATTCAAAATACTGAAAGACAACAACTATCAGTCAAGAATACTCTATCCAGCAAAATTATCCTTCAGAAATTATGGAGAAATAAAAGCTTTCCCAGATAAAGAAAAGCTGAAAGAGTTCATTGCCACTAGACTTGCCTTAGAAGAAATGATGAAGGGAGCTCTTCTACCTGAAACAGAAAGACAAAGGTTTACAAAGCTTTGAGCAAGGAGATAAATAGACAAAGTTAGAAAATTGTAGCTCTCTATCAGAATAGGCTAGCAAACACTTAGTTATAACATAAAAGATAAGGGAAAGAAAGCATTAAAAATAACTATAAACCCTTTAATTTAGTCAAAAAATCACAACATAAAACCAAATAATTTATGACAACAAAAACATAGAAGGGGAAAGGGATAGGGATGGAACCTGTTTAGGCTAACAGGGATAAGAGGTTATCAGAAAATGGATTATCTCTTCAATGAGATCTTTTACACAACCTCATGGTAAACACAAAACAAAAAATCAGAGCAGAGTCACAAATCATAAATAAAGAGAAAACCACCAAACTGAAATGGCAGTCAGAAATAAAAGGTAAGAAAAACAGTGGAAATATAGAACAATCAGAAAACAAGAGACAAAATGGCAATATTAAGTCCTCATATATCAATAATTACTCTAAGTGTAAATGGATTGAATTCATCAACCAAAAGACATGGAGTGGCTGGATGGATTAAAAAACAAGACCCAACAATATGCTGCCTCCAGGAAACATGTCTCAGCTCTAAAGACAAACAGAGGATCAGAGTGAAGGGATGGAAGATGATACTCCACGCAAATGGCAAGCAAAAAAAAGCAGGTGTAGCCATACTTACATCAGACAAAGCAGACTTTAAGATAAAAAAGATATGAGATGAAGATGGGCATTATATAATGATAAAATGGACATTCAACCAAGAAGACATAATACTTATTGACATATATGCACCTAAAACAGGAGCACCAAAGCATATAAAGCAACTATTAACAGACCTAAAGGGAGAAATTAACAGCAACAGTAAGTGGGGACCTCAACACCCCACTTACATCAATGAATAGATCATCCAGACAGAAAATCAACAAGGAAACAGGGGTCATAAATAAAACACTAGACCAGATGGACTTAGTCCATATATGGAGAACATTGCATCTAAAAACAGCAGAATACCCAGTCTTCTCAAGTGTGCATGGAACATTCTCAGATATACCATACGTTGGGAAAGACGTCAAGACTCAATAAATTTAAGAAGATTGAAATCATATTAAGCACCTTTTCCAACCACAATGCTATGAAACTAGAAATCAACTATAAAAAAAAGCTGGGAAAGTCATAAAATTTAGAGACTAAACAACATGCTACTGAAAAACCATTGGATCAATGCAGAAATAAAAAGAGAAATAGAAAAATATGTAGAAACAAATGAAAATGAAAACACAACATACCAACTCTTATGGGATGCAGCAAAAGTGGTTGTAAGAGGGAAATTCATAGCAATACAGGCCCATCTCAACAAACAATAAAAATCTCAAATAAGTAATCTTAAGCTACACCTAAAAGAACTGGAAAAAGAAGAAAAAACAAAGCCCAAAGTCAACAGAAAGAAGGGAATAATAAAAATCAGAGCAGAAATAAATGAAATAGAGATTTAAAAAACAATAGAAAGGATCAATGAAACTAAGAGCTGGTTGCTTGAGAAGATAAACAAAATTGAAAAACCTTTAGCCAAACTTACTAAGAACAAAAGAGAGAAGACTCAAATAAATTAAATTAGAAATGAAAGAGAAGAAATTACAATGGACAGCACAGAAATACAAAGGATTATAAGAGAATACTATGAAAATCTATATGCCAGCAAATTGGATAACCTAGAAGGAATGGATAAATTCTTAGACTTATACAACCTCCCAAAACTGAATAAAGAAGAAACAGAGAATCTGAATAGACCAATCACAAGTAGAGTGATTGAAACAGTAATCAAAAACATCCCAAAAAACAAAAGTCCAGGACCAGATGGTTTCTTTGGTGAATTCTACCAAACATTCAAAGAATATTTAATCCCTGGCCATCTCAAACTATTCTGAAATATTGAAGAGGACGAGATGCTTCCTAACTCATTCTATGGCCCAAGATTACCCTGATACCAAAACCAGACAAGGACAACACACAAAAGGAAAATTACAAGCCAATATCACTGATGAACATCAATGCAAAAATCCTCAACAAAATATAAGCAAACTGAATATGACAATACATTAAAAAGATCATACACCATGATCAAGTGGCATTTATTCCAGGGATGCACTGATGGTTTCAACATCGGCAAATTAATAAATGTGATATATCACATTAACAATATGAGGAATAAAAATCACATGATCATCTCAATAGATGCAGAGAAAGTATTTGACAAGATCCAACATCCATTTGTGATAAAAACTCTCAATAAAATGGGTATAGAAGGAAAGTACCTCAACAAAATAAAGGCCATATATGGCAAACCCACAGCCAACACTATACTCGATGGTGAAAAACTGAAATCCATCCTCTGAGAATGGGAATAAGACAAGGGTGCCTACTCTCACCACTCCTATTCAACATAGTACTGGAGGTTTTGGCCAGAGCAATTAGGCAAGAAAAAGAAATAAAAGGTATCCAAACTGGAAGGGAAGAAGTAAAACTCTCACTGTTTGTGGATGACATGATTCTATATATAGAAAACCCTAAGGATCCAACAGAAAACTATTAGAAATAACAACTACAGCAAAGTTGCAGGGTACAAAATCAACATACAAAAATCAGTTGCATAAATCAGTTGCATTTATATATACTAATAACAAACTAGCAGAAAGAGAAGTCAAGAATACAATTCCATTTATAATCGCAACAGAAAGAATAAAATATCTAGGAATAAATTTAACCAAGGACGTGAAAGATCTATACACTGAAAACTATAAGACATTAGTTAAAGAAATTGAAGAAGACATAAAAAAATGGAAAGATATTCCATGCTCATGGATTAGAAGAATAAACATACATAAAACGTCCATACTACGTAAAGCAATCATCAGATTCAATGCAATCCTTGTCAGAATCTCAATGACATTCTTCACAGAAATAGAACAAAGAAACCTAAAATTTATATGAAACAACAAAAGACCTCGAATAGCCAAAGCAATCCTGAGAGAAACAAACGAAGCTGGAGGCGTCAGAACGCCTGATTTCAAAATATACTGCAAAGCTATAGTAATCAAAACAGCATGGTACTAGCACAAAAACAGACCCACAGATCAATGAAACAGAATTGAAAGCCCAGCAATAAAACCATACATCTATGGACAGCTAATCTTCAACAAAAGAACCAAGAACATACAATGGAGAAAGGAAATTCTCTTCAATAAATGGTGCTGGGGAAAACTGGACAGCCACATGCAAAAGAACAAAAACAGACCATTATCTTACACCATACACAAAAATTAACTCAAAATGGATTAAAGACTTGAATGTAAGACCTGAAACCACAAAACTTCTAGAAGAAAAGATAGGCAGTACACTCTGACATAGGTCTTAGCAGTATCTTAGCAGACTCAGGCAAGGAAACAAAAGAAAAAATAAACAAATAGGACTACATCAGACAAAAAAGCTTCTGCAAGGCAAAGGAAAACCATCAACAAAACAAAAAGACAACCCACCAACTGGGAGAAAATATTTGCAAATCATATATCCGACAAGGGGTTCATCTGCAAAATATATAGAGAATTCATACAACTCAACAAGAAAAAAACAAACAACCCAATCAAAAAATGGGCAGAGGATATAAACAGACATTTTTCCAAAGAAGATATACAGATGGCCAACAGACACATGAAAAGATGTTCAACATTACTAATTACTAGGGAAATGCAAACAAAAACTACAATGATATATAACCTTACACCAGTCAGAATGGCTATAATTAACAAGACAAGAAATAACAAATGTTGGAGAGGATGTGGAGAAAAGAGAACCCTCATACACTGCTGGTGGGAATGCAAACTGGTGCAGCCACTATGGAAAACAGTATGGAGATTCCTCAAAAAATTAAAAATAGAAATACCATACAATCCAGCTATCCTACAATTGGGTATTTATCCAAAGAACATGAAATCAACAATCCAAAGAGATTCATGCACCCCTATCTTCACTGCAGCATTATTCACAACAGCCAAGACGTGGAAGCAACCAAAGTGCCCATCAACTGATGAATGGATAAAGAAGATGTGGTATACATATACACAACAGAATACTACTCAGCCATAAAAAGACAAAATCGTGCCCTTTGCAACAACATGGGTGGACCTTAAGGGTATTATGTTAAGCAAAATAAGCTAGACAGAGAAAGACAAACACCATATGATTTCAATCATATGTAGAAGAGAAACAAACACATGGATAAGGAGAACAGATTAATGGTTACCAGAGGGGAAGGGGGTTGGGGGGAGGGTGAAAGGGGTGAGGGGGCACACATGTATGGCGACGGATAAACACTAGACTATTAGGGGTGAGCAAGATGCAGTCTATACAGAAACTGATATATAATAATGTACACCTGAAATTACACAATGTTATAAACTAATATGACCTCAATAAAATAATTTTTTAAAAAAAGAATGCAACTAAGAAATCTATAATTGAGACAGCCAATTTGGCAAACAATTTGGCATTTTCTTATAAGCCTGAATATTTGCATATCTGTGACAAGGGATTTCACCCTTAGCAATATATCCAAGAGAAAGTCTTACACATGTGTTTCAGGAGACAAGTACAAGAAAGTTCATAGCAGCGCTGTGTAAAAATTCCTATAGCTAAACAAATCAAAATAAAAGAAATGTTCACTGACAAAAAGAATGGATAAATAAATTGTAGCTTATTCATCCAATAGACTGTTGCACAGAAAGGGAAAATAATTATAGCTACACTCAATGGTCATGAGTTATCTTATAAAAATAAAGTTCAAGGAAAAAAACCTAGTGACAGAGTATGACACACAAAGAGGATGTTTTTAAGGTTTAAATAAAAGTAATACTAAACAATATATAATTTAAGAAAACACAGTTTTAATAGGCATGAAATAATAAACACAATATCTAAGAGAGTGATTATCTTTAGGGAAAATAAGTAAGATGGGATCAGAGAGGAGCACATAGGTAGCATCAAGAGTATTGATGACAGTTACTTGTTGGTACACAGGCATTACATTTATTCTTTTGTAGATTTCAAATATTTAGTAATAAAACATTTTGAAAAGAAAGTGAGAACGTGAGGAAAAACAATATACAACATAGAGAAAGACAAATCTCTACCAGTCAGGAAAGGAAGGAACAGAGTATCTGTGAAAAGAAATAAAAATAAACAAGCCTGAGGTTAAAATTTGCAACTTTAGTCTTGTGGTCTGCTGTTAGCCACATGGAGTGTATCTCATTCACAAATAAATATGGTAAATTTAAGGCTTAGGTTTCTCTCTTGTCCCTTACTACAAGATATTCCTCCAAGGCAAGAAACAGTACTTCTGCATGAAAAAGACAATCACTCTGAGATAAGAATAGGCAGTCATTCAGAATTCAGCTAGTTAAGAGCAGAGTGCTAAGAAATCAAAGGTCACAGGTTTCAATCCCATATGAACCAATTAGCTTTGCCCTTTTCTATGGCAAAGACTGTCAGTTAGCTCACCAATAATTCTGATTATAAGTGAGATCAGCAAAAAGAGAAGATAAATCACCACCAATACAGGGGGGAAAAATCTCACGTTTACTAACATGACACAAGAAGTGTTTTCTCTATATAATAATATGGAGCGAACATTTATGACTGCACACGCCTACCATACATTGCCTCATGTAATCTTCATAAAAATCCTATGAGGTAAGTACTATTATAACACCATTTTACAAATCATAAAACTGAGTCTTAAAGAAGTTAAGTAACTTGTCCAAGGTAACACAGATATGGGATCCAAATTCCAGAATTTATGTTGTTTTCTATTACTCTGTAAATATAACCCCCAAAAATCACGTACAAAAAAAGCCCCACTCATAGTGGTTAAGTTCACACGCTCTGCTTTGGAGGCCCAGTCATACTCTATTACTCTGTAAATATAACCCCCAAAAATCATGTACAAAAAAAGCCCCACTCATAGTGGTTAAGTTCACACGCTCTGCTTTGTGGGTTCGGATCCCGGGCACAGACCTACACACCGCTTATCAAGCCAGGCTGTGGCGGCGTCCCATATAAAGTAGAGGAAGACAGGCACAGATGTCAGCCCAGGGCCAGTCTTCCTCAGCAAAAAGAGGAGGATTGGCATCGGATGTTAGCTCAGGGCTCATCTTCCTCACAAAAAAAAAAAGTCCCATTACAAGCTGTTGAAAAAAATTAATTAGAGATAGGAAAAATGGGAAAAAGAATAAAATCTTCCTACCATTTCCCCAACTGTATAATCCACTTACCCACAGAGTCTCTTATTAATCAAAGGGTGATTTCTGGACCAGCTATAACAGCATCAGCTGAGAACACGTAAGAAATGCAGAATCTCAGGCCCCAGTCCAGACCCACTGAATCAGAACCTATTTTATAACCACCCCCGACTCCAGGTGACTTGGATGTACATTAAAATCTGAGAAGCACTCACCTAGACTATTCTCAATATCCAGGACACACCGCATACTTTCTCACCTCTGGGTGTATGCTAATGCAACCTACATCCTTATGATGGCTTAACAAGGCCATAGGAGACCTGACCCCACATTTACCTCTCTGAGGTTACCTCTCACTCCTCTCCCCATAGCTCTCTCAGATCTAGCCACACCGGCCTCCTTGCTGGGCAAACGTCTACATTATGAGCTTTGCACTTGCTGATCCCTTTGTTTGAAATGCTCTTCCCTCACATATCTAAATGGTTCACTTCCTTGAGTTCTCTTCTCAAATGTCACCTGATCAGAATAGCTTTCTCTCACCACCACACACAAAATAGCACCACCACTCTCTACCATGCTCTCATGCTGTATTATTTTTCTTCACAACACTTATTACCAGTAGACACGTGTGTGTTTGACGGTGACTCTTTGACCTGAATGTATGCTCCGTGAACACAGAGACCTTTGTTCCCTAAAGTTTCTTCATCACCAAGAACAGTGCCAAACACATTATAGGACATAATAAATATCTGTAAAATAAGTTTAGATATATCAATTAATAGAGAGTTCTGATTAATAGTATGATCACTGCATTTTGTGCAATGTCCTTAATACATGAAAAACCAACTTTCAATTCAAAATTCCTATCTTTAAACATCTACATCAGTCTTCCACATAACAGAAGAACCATTATTTAATTACCCAATAAAATATATACATTTTAAGGTCACCTTACTAGCTATATAAAGATCCTTATTCAGAGAAACATGCTGAACAATGTCTAACTAGTATTCACTCATCTCACTTTCAAATCCTAGTTACACAGGGCAGGGACGGAAAAATTCTTTTGCGTTTTTTTCTTTCATTGTCTCAGCTTGAATTTCCTCAAAGTTGAACACAAATACCAAACTGACCAGGCCTGAAAATGTTTATCTGACAGTTGTATCCGGTATATCATATGCCATTCTTGCACCTAATATTTATGAAAAGCACATACGTATGTTTTATACATTTATGCATAAATTTATTGTAAGTATAATTAACAATCTTTTGTCTTAACTACCACACTAATGAATCTAATGATCAAACTCAAGAAAACTACAAATAGCACTCTGTAATTAAACCAATGCAGACTTAGGAAAGTTTTGGTAGATTCTGAGAAAAGTCAACCAATGTGACAGACTTAAGGGCACGTACACTCCCTCTAAATGTAAAATACATCATATCACATTTTCTAAAATGTGATTCGTTTAAATTTACATGTAAAATATTAATATTAGTTGCAAAAAGGATTAAATAAATCTATGCTTGAAAAATCACTTTTATAAACAGTTATTTGTCATTTTTCTGTGTTAACATTCATAATTTCAAAGGCATAAGGTCCATAATCATTGACTATCTTCACTGTCTTCATTGCCCGAAATGAGGCCATTCAAACTATGCCACAGAGGAAGGACGAACAAATTCAGCTAAATTTGGGGGGAAATATGGCTAGACTACATACACATAGAAGTTCTAAGCTGAAAGACAAATGCTTTTCATGGTTGAAGTATGAGTAACCTGGTGTACAAAAACACATGCATTAAAAAGATGTAACAGTGCTGGTGGAAAAAAAGGCAATGTGGGAGAATCTAGCTTTCCTGTCTCCCAACAAAGATCAATGATTAGACAGCTATCCGTGAAGAAAAACAGCTCTGGGAGACCTCTGGAATGACTTAGCAAATTTTAGCAACACAGTGGAACAAAAAAACTGAGAATAATCGCACAAGAAAAGAAGGAAGACAACTTCATTTTGCCTGCGTCATCCCATCCCCTAAGTTGGCACTGTTCAGTATGAAAAAGGAACTTCCCATCTAGAAAGAGCTCCTCTCACCAGGAAAGGAAGAGCAAGGTGAGCAACCAGCTTCTACAGCCTCTTGGGGCACTATGCAAAGGTCCTGTTTCATTTTCACCGCACCTAGACCGGCAAAGTTGAGACGTATTGAGCTGGCTAAGAACAAGAAAGAGAGCAGAGGCTCTTATCGGAAGACAGGCAGCAGGAGTGATGAGCAGTTCACAGAGACCTGATCTACAGACAACTCAGCAGAGTTTGCTACTGATGAAGCCAACAGCCAGCATAGCTGCAAAGGACTCCCTGCAGATCTCACCAGCTTTTGCCGCGCCTAAGTACTTGTGTTAGCTAACACCAGCAATCTGAGTCCCTCCCCACTCCCTCTGCACCTCACCACCACTCCTGTTGAAGCACTGGAACCACACCAGAGCTATCCAAGGTCTCTGAAGCTGCACAAGTGTAAGACACCAGCCACCTAAGTCTCTCTCTGCCCACACTGGAACCCAAGCCACATCCACAGCCAGCTCAGGCTACTGTAGCTGTGTGAGTACAGATTGCCAGCCCAGGCCAGTGGGCACCAACTTCGTGCTCTCCCTCTGACCTACTCCAGGTCACTGGTATCTCCCTGAAAGGAGCCTATGCACACATCTAATGCCCTGGCTTTTTTGCAGCTGCCCCTCAGGGGACATACCCTTTGATTACTTGGCTCTGGTGGCCAGCAAGGCCTGTGTTAGAGGGTCTAACGGGACTGTAGCAAACAAAGAAACAGTTCTTAACCAGCTATCCCCCCAGGGCTCAACACAGAGGCAGCAGTCAGAAACACTCAACTCCCAGTCTTTCCCTTAAAGAGGCCTATTTGTATATTTTTAAAGCTGCAGCCCTAGGGTCAGGCTTCTAATTTAACACACATATAGCAGCCGACTATAATCCTCTCCAGAGACTGGGGAGGCCTACAGGTGCCATCTTTTCACTCTCCTCCTGTCCCACTCCAGTCCACCAGTATCTCCCTGGAAGGAGCTTGTGCAGACATCTGGTGCCCCGCCTTTTGTAGCTGCCACCTAGAGGATACATCCCTTGATAGCCTGGTTCTGGTGGCCAGTGGGGCTTTTGTTCATAGGTCGACAGACTGGAGCAAACAAAGAAACATTTCTTAACTGATTATCCTTTCAGGGCTCAGTACAGACGGAACAGGAAGAAATGCCCATCTACCAGTCTTCCCCTGAAAGAGGTCTATCTGCAGACTTTAAAAGCTATTGCCTGAGGGTCTGGCTTACAACCGGCCTGTATCTAGGTGCTGACTGAGATCCTCCTCTATGGCACACTGACAAATCGTGGCACACTCTCAACTGCTGGGAACCAATAAGAACAAAGAAGGCTGCTTGGACAATCACAAAGGTTTGAGAAACAGTCAAGAGCTAGGGCAAGGCTGAATGATAAAGGTCATCTTACTCCTTTAGACTAGGAGAGGTGGTTGTTTTATCTAATACACAGAAACTAACACATAGAGTCAAGGAAAATGAAGAAACAAAGGAATATGTTCCAAATGAGAAGACAAGATAAAACTTCAGACACAGACCTTAATGAAAAGGAGATAAGTGATTACCTGATAACGAGTTCAAAATACTGGTCATAAAGATACTCAGCAAGGTAAGAAGAACAATGTGTGAAGAAAGTGAGAATTTCAACAGAGACAGAAAATATAAGAAAGTACCACACAGAAATTACAGAGCTGAAGAATACAATAACTGAACTGAATAATTCAATAAAGGGGTTCAACAGCAGACTAGATGAAGTAGAAGAAAGGATCAGTGAACTCAAAGGGCAGCGGAGGTCATTCAACTGGACAAACAAAAGGAAAACAGAACTAAAAAGACTGAAGATAGTTTAAGGAACTTATGTGACAACATCAAGCAGAACAATATTCACGTTATAGGAGTCCCAGAAGGAGAAGAGAGGGAGAAATGGGTAGAAAGTTTATTTCAAGAAATAATGGCAAAAAACTTCCCTAATTTGGGGAATAAAATAGACATTGAGATCTAGCAAGCACAGAGAGTCCCAAATAAGATGAATGCAAAAAGACCCATACCAAGACACATTATAATTAAATTGTCAAAAGTTAAAGACAAGGAGAGAATCTTAAAAACAACTTGTTATGTACAACAGAACCCCCATAAGATGATCAGCAAATATTGCAGCAGACACTTTGCAGGCCAGAATGGAGTAGCATGACATATGAAAGTGCTAAAAGAAAAAAACTGTCAACCAAGAATACTCCACCCAGCAAAGTTGTCCTTCAGAATTGAAGGAGAGACAGAGTGTTCCAGATAAGCAAATGCTGAAGGAGTTCATCATCAAGACAGGCCTTAAAGAAATGTTAAAGGGACTCCTTCAAGCTGAAACAAAAGGATGCGAATCAGTAACAAGAAAACATGTGAAAGTATAAATCTGACTGGTAAAGATAAATATATAGTTAAATTCAGAAAAATCTAATGTTGCAACGATAGAAGGTAAATCACATAAATCTAGTATGAATGTTAAAAGACAAAAGTAGTAAAAATAGAAATGATTACAATAATTCGTGAATGGATACACAAGATACAAATTGTGACATCACAAATAGAAAAAGTAGGAGGGAGAATAAAAATGTAGAACTTTAATATGCATTTGAACTTACATTGTTATCAGTTTAAAATACAGTGTTATAAACATAATATGTTTATATTAGCCTAATGGTAATCACAAAGCAAAAACTTGTAATAGATACACAAAAGATAAAGAGACAAGAATCTAAGCAATCACTACACAAAATCATTGTATCAAAAAGGAAGTGATACAGAGAGGAAGAAAGGAACAATGGAATTACAAAACAGCCAGAAAACAATTAACAAAATGGTAAAGTCCAAAACTATCAATAATTACTTTAAATGTAACTGAATAAATCTGAAGTGAGTCTGTTGTAAGCAGCAAATAGTTGGGTCTTGTTTTTTTTGGGTGAGGAAGATTGGTCTTGGGCTAACATCTCTTGCCAATCTTCCTCTTTTTCCTTGAGGAAGATTAGCCCTGAGCTAACACCTGTGCCAATCTTTCTTCGATTCTGTATGTGGGTTGCCGCCACAGAATGGCTTGATGAGTAGTGTAGGTCCGTGCCTGGGATCCGACCCTGCAAACCCTGGGTGCTGAAGCAGAGCATGTAGAACTTAACTACTACACCAGGAGGCCAGCCCTGGGGTCTTGTTTTTTTATCCATTCAACCACTCTGTGTCTTTTGACAGACTCACTTCAGATTTAAGGACACACACAGACTGAAAGTGAAGGGATGGAAAAAGATATTCCATGCAAATAGAAACCAAAAGAAAGCAAGGGTAGCTATACTTATATCAGACAAAATACATTTTGAGCCAAAAACTATAATAAGAGACAAAAAAGATCATTATATAATAATAAAGGGGTCAATTCAACAACAGGACACAATTTGTAAATATTTATGCACCCACCATAGGAGCACCTAAATAGATAAAGCAAATACTAAAAGAACTGAAAAGAAAAATAGATAGCAATGCAAAAATAGTAGGGGACTTCAATCCCTACTTTTAACATTGGATAGACCAGACAGAAGATCAATAAGGAAACATTGGGCTTAAATGATACATTAGACCAGATGGACCTAACAGGTATTTATAGAAGATTCCATCCAAAAGCAGCAGAATACATATTCTTCTCAAGCACACATGGAACATTCTCCAGGATAGATCATATGTTAGGCCACAAAACAAATCTTAATAAACTTAAGAAGATTAAAATCATATCAAGCATCTTTTCCAACCATAACAGTATGAAACTAGAAATCAATTACAAAAAGAAACTGGAAAATTCACAAATATGTGAAGATTAAATGGCATGCTACTAAACAATCAATGGGTCAAACAAGAAATTAAAAGGGAAATAAAAAATATCCCTAGACAAACAAACAAGGAAATACAACATACCCAAAATTATGGGATGCAGCAAAAGAAGACCTAAGAGGGAAGTTCATAACAATAAATGCCTACATTAAAAAAAAGATAGAGCTCAATAAACAATATAACCTTATACCTCAAGTAGCTAGAAAAAGAAGAACAAACTAAACCCAAAGTGAGTAGAAGGAAGGAAACAACAAACATCAGAGCATAAATAAATGGAATAGAGACTAAAAAAACAACAGAAAAGATCAAGGAAACTAAGTGCTGTTTTTTTTTTAAGATAAATAAAATTGACAAACTTGTAGCTAGATTTACCAAGAAAAAAAGAGAGGACTCAAATAAGGAAAATTAGAAATGAAAGATGAGACATTACAACTAATACCACAAAAATACAAAGGATCATAAGAGACTACTATGAAAAGTTATACACCAAAAAATTGGACAACCTGGAAGAAATGAATAAATTCCTAGAAACATACAACCTAAAAGACTGAATCATGAAGAAGTAGAAAATCTGAACAGACTAATTACTAGTAAGGAGATTGAATCAGTAATAAAAAACCTCCCAATAATGAAAAGCCAAGGACCAGACGGCTTCACTGGTGAATTATACTAAATATTTAAAGAATTAATACCAACCTTTTTCAATCTCTTTCAAAAAAAGAGAAGAGGAAGGAACACTTTCAAACACATTTATGAGGCCATCATTACCGTGATATCAAAACCAGACAAGATTATTACAATAAAGAAAATTACAGGCCAAAATCCCTCATGAACACAGATGCAAAAATAACCAACAAAATATAGGCAAACCAAATTCAACAATACATTAAAAAGATAAGACACTATGATTAAGTGGGATTTACTCCACGGAAGCAAGAATGATCCAACATCCACAATTCAATCGATATGATACAACACATAAACAAAATGAAGAATAAAAGTCATATGATCATCTCAATTGATGCAGAAAGAGCATTTGACAAAATTCAACATTCATTCATGATAAAAATTCTCAAGAAACTGAGTATAAAAGGAATGTACTTCAACTTAATAAAGGCCACATATGACAAGCTCACATCTAATATACACAACAGTAAAAACTTGAAAGCTTTTCCTCTAAGATCAGAAACAAGACAATGATGTCCTCTCTCACCACTTTTATTCAATAGAGTACTGGACTAGCTAGAGCAATTAGGCAAGGCATCCAAATCAGAAAGAAAGAAGTAAAACTGTCTCCATTTGCAGAGGACCTGATATCACATAGAGAAAGTCCTCAAGACTCTACCAAAAGACTATTAGAACTAATAAACAATTTCAGTAGAGTTGTAGGATCCAAAATCAATTCACAAAAATCAGTTGCATTTCTCTATACTAACAAAGAACTATCTGAAAAAGAAATAAAGAAAACAATCCCATTTACAATAGCACCAAAAAAGAATAAAATTCTTAGGAATAAATTTAATCAAGGAGGTGACAGACCAGTATACTGCAAACCATAAGACAGTGATGAAAGAAACTGAAGATGACACAAACAACTGGAAAGATATTCCATGCTCACAGATTGGAAGAATTAATATTGTTAAAAGGTCCATACTACCCAAAACGATTTGTAAATTCAATGCAATCTCTATCAAAACTCCAATGGCATTTTTCACAGAAATAGAACAATCTTAAAATTTGTACAGAACCACAAAAGCCCAAAATAGCCAAAGGAATGTTGAGAAAGAAGAACAAAGCTGTAGGCACCATGCTTCCCGATTTCAAATTATAATACAAAGCTATAGTAACCAAAACAGTACTGTATTGGCATAAAAACAGATACATAAATCAATGGAAAAGAACAGAAAGTCCAGAAATAAACACAGATATATAACAGTCAATTTACAGCAAAGGAGCCAAGAACGTACAATGAGGAAAGGAGAGTCTCTTCAATAAATAGTGTTGGGAAAACTGGACAGCAACTTGCAAAAGAATTAAACTGGACTCCTATCTTATATGATATACAAAAATCAAGTCAAAATGGATTAAAAAGTTGAACATAAAACCTGAAACCATAAAACTCCTAGAAGAAAACAGGCAGTAAGATCCTTGACATCCAACTTGGTGATGATTTTTTTGGGTTTGACACCAAAAGCAAAGGCAACAAAAGCAAAAATAAACATAGGAGATTACATCAAACTAAAAAGCCCCCGCACAGCAAAGGAAACCATCAATAAAATGAAAAGGCAGGCTACCAGAGAAAATATTTGCAAACCATATATCTGATAAGGGGGTAATAGGCAAAATATATAAAGAATCATACAACTTAAAAGCAAAAAAAAAAAAAAATCTAACTTTAAAAAGGGCAGAGGATCTGAATAGATATTTTTCCAAAGAAGACACACAGATGGCCAACAGGTACGTAAAAAGGTGCTCAACATCACTAATCTTCAGGGAAATTCAAATCAAAACCACGATCTCACCTCACACCTGTTAGAATAACTTTTATCAAAAAGACAAGAAATCCAAGTGTTGGCAAGGATTTGGAGAAAAGGGAACCCTTGTGCACTGTCCATGGAAATGTAAGTTGGTGAGCCACTATGGAAAACAGTATGGAGGTTCCTCAAAAAATTAACTATAGAACTACCATATGATTCAGCAATTCCACTTCTGAGTATATACCTGAAGGAAATAAAATCACTATCTCGAAAAATTATCTGCATCCCCATATTCATTGCAACATTATTTAGAATAGCCAAACATGGAAACAATCTAATTGTCCACTGATGGATGAATGGATAAAGAAAATGTGGCATATATGGGGGCCAGCCTGGCGGCATAGTGGTTAAGTTCGCACACTCCGCTTCACCAGCCTGGGGTTCGCAGGTTCGGATCCCGGGCATGGACCTATGCACCACCTATCAAGCCATGCTGTGGCAGGCATCCCACATATAAAAGCAGAGGAAGATGGGCTGGATGTTGGCCTGGGGCCAATCTTCCTCAGCAAAAAGAGGAGGATTGGCAATGGATGTTAGCTCAGGGCTAATCTTCCTCACCAAAAAAAAAAAAGAAAGAAAGAAAGAAAGAAAATGTGGCATACATATAAAATGGAATATTACTCAGCCACATAAAAGAGGGAAATCCTGCCATTTGCAACAACATGGATGGACCTTGAGGGCATTGTGGCAAGTGAAATAAGTCAGGCAGAGAAAGACCAAATATTGTATGAAACACTCATGTGGAATCTAAAAGAAATGAACAGATTGGTGGTTGCCAGAGTTGGGCAGTGGGGGATGGGAAAATGAGTGAACATGGCGAAAAGGTACAAACTTCCAGTTATAAGATAAGTAAATTTGGGGATATAACATACAGCATAGTGACTATAGTTAACAATACTGTACTGTATGTTTGAAAGTTGCTAAGAGAGCAGATTTTAAAAGTTCTCAGAAGGAAAAAAAACTGTAATTATGTGAGGTGATGGATGTTAACTAAACTTATTGTGGTAATCATTTTGAAATATATACATATATGATATGATATACACTTCAAACAAATACGGTGCTATATATTAATTATATCTCAATAAAACTGGAAAGCAAAATAAAAATTGAAAAAAATAAAATAGAGTTTAAGGCAAAAATTGTCAATATAGCTATAGAAGGACATATTATAATGATAAAAGGGTGAATTTATCAAGAAGATGTTAGAATTGTAAACATATATGCACCTAACAACAGAGCCCCAAAATACACGAAGCAAACATGGACAGAATTGAAGAGAGAAATAAACAATAATAATAGATAGAACAACTAGACAGAAGACCAGCAAGGAAATACAAGTCTTGAAGAATTCTACAAGCCAATTAGACCTAAGAGACATTTAGAACACTCTACCTGACGAAAGTAGAATACACATTCTATTCAAGAATTTAGTAGATGGTTACAACATCACACTACCACAACAGAAGAGAGAATGAGTGAACTGGAGAAAGCATCAAGGTTGAAGTAAAGAGAGAAAAAACTTTGAAAATATAAAAACTTTTATATATAAGTTATTTTAGATATAACCTATATATACAACTTATATATATTCATTTATATATATTAACATATATACATATAAAATCAAAAACTTTGAAAATATGAAAGAGTCAAAAGATATATGGAACATGGTGGGAAGGTCTAATATATGTGTAATAGGAATCTCATGAGAGAAAGGATGTGCAGAACCCATATTTGAAAAGATCTGTAATAAGAACTTTCCAAGAATGAAGAAAACCATAAAGCCACAGCTAGGAAAAAAAAAAAACAACTTTATAAACTCAAAAGCACAAAAAAACAGAAACACCACCATGCTTAAAAAAATCATGTAAAAACTGCTGAAAACTAAAAATAAAGAGAAAACATAAAAAGTAATCAGAGAAAGGACACGTTAACTTCAAAGGACCAAGAAAGAGACAACTTCTCAACTCAAAATATAGAAGCCAAAAGACAATGCATATTATCTTTAAAACACTCAAAGAAAAAAAAAATTACCAATCTACAATCCTAACCACCTGGAAAATACTATTCAGAAGTGAAGGCAAAAAAGGCATTCTCTAAGAAGTATAAAATGAGAGAATTCATTGGAGCACAACTCTCACTAAAAGAAACACCAAAAGGAGTGCTTAATACAGAAGGCAAAAGATCCTAGAGGCTAATGTAGAATTGAAGAAAAGAATGAAGAGCACTCAAAAGGGTAAAAATTCTAAATGAATACTGATTTTTTTAATAACAGCAATAATGTCTTATAGGATAAAAATATATGTAGGACTAAAATGTAAGACAATGATAGCAAAAACAGGTGAGGAGATACAGGAGAGTGTATTAAGTTTCTTGCACTACATGAAAAGTGATAAAAAGTAAGTTAAAATACTCTATCAAGTCAAAGACTGGGAAGTTCCACTTATAATAAGGGCTGAGTTGATCCTATCAGATTAAGCCTCCTGCATATAACTACAAACTGTGAGCAAAACATAAAAACAACTACCTAAAGGTAACAGAGAATGATCAAACACAGGAAGAATCTGAACAAGAATTGATACTTGGAAAATAGAACAGCATTGAGTAAGTTTCCCATTTTTATGAATTTAACTGAGGGTGGCCCACAACAGACTCTACAGGAGGAGGCTAAAATTCCTACAGAAACTTACAGCCTTACCGGCTTGAAGAGCTAGGGGACAAAGTTCAGGCCTACCACTGCAGCTAGAAAAAGGGGAAACTCTAGAAAGGAGAGAGCCAAAATTATGACTGACACTTGAACTATTCATGCACTGGGCAGACCTCTAAGCAATCCAGATACGGTTAAAAGAACTTAAAAACAATTTAACTGTACCCACCTGAAGGGAAACAGGGCTTGAAGCTTAAATCTAACCTAGTTAAATTCTGATTAAAAAAAAAAAACTTCCGCATTTATATGAGTAATACATCAGAAACCAGAGCATCTATAACATATACGTTACAATATACACTACACAACCCCAAATTATTAGACATAGAGGAAACATTAATATGTGACCCATATTCAAAAGCAAAGGAGAACCACCAATCATCAAACCAAAGAAGACCCAAAAGATGGAATCAAAATATAATGACTTTAAAGAATCCATTTTAACTCTTATAACAAGGACCTAAAGAAAAATTGAGATAGGTAGCTAGCTAGACATGAGTAGGGGATCACAGCTGGAGACTTTGCTGCATCAGCAGAGTGTCTTGCTAGCATCCTACAAGACACAGATAAAGGGGAACTGAGACCTGACTGGCGCCGCTACCGGACTCTGAGACCTTCAATCACGAGAATAAAAGTAACAAGTGCACAAACAACACATACAAATCTTTCTGCTATACACCTCTAGAGGACATTGACCTTTCTTTAATTTACATACAAATTCCATACACATTAGCCCCCCTTCCATGGGGGATGACTGCCATGACAGTTCCGGAGATTCCCCTAGAAGGACAAGAACTCACCCTCCTGATGCGTGGGTGGAGGAAAAAACATTATTGGTGGATAATCAGATAATGCTAATTCCCTTCGAAACGGCCCAAATAAAAATAAAACTAACCCAAGACACAGGGCAGATGCGTTCTCTGGCACTGCCCACTCCTCGCTCCACTGACCTATCCTCAATAAATCTTTGCGTGCTTACTGTTGCCATTGTCAGTGTCCGAATTCCTCCATTACACTGACCAAGAACCTGGGCAATTGGACTTTTCAGTCCAGTTACAAAATATGTTTGCAAGATATGAATGAACAGGAAAACTCCACAGATATATACACATTACAATGACAAATTAGATTAAAATTCTAGAACTGAAACAAAATATTTAAAGAATAATTCACAGAAAAGACAAGAGCAAATTAGAGAGAACAGAAACATCAGTTAACTTGAATAAAAATTAATAGAAATTATCTAATCTGAAGAACATACATATTAAAAGATTGAAAAAATGAAGAGAGATTCATTGATCCATTGGACAACACTGAAAAGTCTAACATAAGAGAAATGAGAATCTCAAATGGAGAGGAGAGAGAGAGAGTCAGAAAAATATTTGAGAAACTAATGTAAAAAGTGTTCCCCACTTTAGCAAAAAACATATTTATATGTATTATTTATAAAAATCAAGAAGCTCAGCAAATTGCAAGGATGACTACAATGAAAAACATAATTGGGAACATCATAGTTAAAATGCTTGAGAGAGAGAAGTCAAGATGGCGGCGTAAGCAGACTCTGAACTCACCTCCTCCTGCGGATACAGCCAATTTACAACTACTTGTGGAAAAATTACCCAAGACAGAACTGAAAGCTGGATAAGAGGAACTCCTGCAACAAAGGACAATCCTAATTGAGGTGGAAGAGGCAGAAACTCCCTTCTGGAGAGAAAAAACGACGCCTTCACAAGCCGCCAGCTTCACGGCCGCCCGGGAGCAGCCCAAAGGTATGCAGCCCTCCCTGGAGGAGGGGGGCCCTGAGCTGGGGAGCTCTTCCAAAAAATTGAGGGGGGGGGGAGTTCCCTAACTCATTCTACAAAGCCAACATTACCCTGATACCAAAACCAGACAAGGACAACACAAAAAAAGAAAATTACAGGCCAATATTCCAGATGAACATCGATGCAAAAATCCTCAACAAAATACTAGCAAATCGCATACAACATTACGTTAAAAAGATCATACACCATGATCAAGTGGGATTTATTCCAGGTATGCAGGGATGGTTCAACATTCGCAAATCAATCAACATAATACACCACATTAATAAAATGAAGAATAAAAATCACATGATCATCTCAATAGATGCAGAGAAAGCATTTGACAAGATACAGCATCCATTTATGATAAAAACTCTGAATAAAATGGGTATAGAAGGAAAATACCTCAACATAATAAAGGCCATGTATGACAAACCCACAGCTAATATCATCCTCAATGGTGAAAGACTGAAAGCTATCCCTCTATGAACAGGAACCAGACAAGGATGCCCACTGTCACCACTCCTATTTAACATAGTACTGGAAGTCCTAGCCAGAGCAATCAGGAAAGAAAAAGAAATAAAGGGATCCAAATTGGAAAGGAAGAAGTGAAACTCTCACTATTTGCAGATGACATGATTTGACACATAGAAAACCCTAAAGAATCCACCAAAAAACTTTTAGAAGTAATAAACGAATATGGTAAAGTTGCAGGATACAAAATCAACATACAAAAATCAGTTGCACTTCTATGCACTAACAATGAAGTAGCAGAAAGAGAAATTAAGACTACAATCCCATTTACAACTGCAACAAAAAGAATAAAATACCTAGGAATAAACTTAACCAAAGAGGTGAAAGATCTGTACACTGAAAACTATAAAACACGGCTGAAAGAAATTGAAGAAGACACAAAGAAATGGAAAGATATTCCGTGCTCTTGGATTGGAAGAATTAACATAGTTAAGATGTCCATACTTCCTAAAGCAATCTATAGATTCAATGCAATCCCTATCAAAGTTCCAACAACATTTTTCACAGAAATAGAACAAAGAATCCTAAAATTTATATGGAACAACAAAAGACCCCGAATAGCTAAAGGAATCCTGAGAAAAAAGAACAAAGCTGGAGGTATCACACTCCCTGATTTCAAAATATACTACAAAGCTATAGTAACCAAAACAGCATGTTACTTGCACAAAAACAGACAAACAGATCAATGGAATAGAATGGAAAGCCCAGAAATAAACCCACACATCTATGGACAGCTAATCTTCGACAAAGGAGCCAAGAACATACAATGGAGAAAAGAATGTCTCTTCAACAAATTGTGTTGGGAAAATTGGATAGCCACATGCAAAAAAATGAAAGTAGACCCTTACCTTACACCATACACAAAAATTAACTCAAAATGGATTAAAGACTTGAATGTAAGACCTGAACTATTAAACTTCTAGAAGAAAACATAGGCAGCCGCTCTCCGACATCGGTCTTAGCAACATATTTTCAAGCACCCTGTCTGACCAGGTGAGAGAAACAATAGAAAAAATAAACAAATGGGACTACATCAAACTAAAAAGCTTCTGCACAGCAAAGGAAACCATTAACAAAACGAAAAGACAACCTAACAATTGGGAGAGGATATTTGCAAACTATACATTGGATAAGGGGTTAATCTCCAAAATACATAAAGAACTCATGCATCTCAACAACAAAAAAACTACCAACCCAATTAAAAAATGGGCAAAAGACCTGAACAGACATTTCTCCAAAGAAGATATACAGATGGCCAACAGACACATGAAAAGATGTTCAAAATCATTAACTATCAGGGAAATGCAAATCAAAACTATAATGATGGGCTGGCCCGGTGGCGCAAGCGGTTGGGTGAGCGCGCTCCGCTGCGGCAGCCCGGGGTTCGCTGGTTCGGATCCCGGGTGCGCACCGACGCACTGCTTGGTAAGCCATGCTGTGGCGGCGTCCCATATAAAGTGGAGGAAGATAGGCACCGATGTTAGCCCAGGGCCGTCTTCCTCAGCAAAAAAAAGAGGAGGATTGGCGGATGTTAGCTCAGGGCTGATCTCCTCACACACACAAAAAAAAACTATAATGAGATATCACCTCACGCCCGTCAGAATGGCTATAATTAACAAGACAGGAAACAAGGTGTGTTGGAGAGGATGTGGAGAGAAGGGAACTCTCATACACTGCTGGTGGGAGTGCAAACTGGTGCAGCCACTATGGAAAACAGTATGGAGATTCCTCAAAAAATTAAGGATAGAACTACCATATGATCTAGCTATTCCACTGCTGTGTATTTATCCAAAGAACTTGAAAACACCAATGCATACAGATACATGCACCCCTGTGTTCATTGCAGCATTATTCACAACAGCCAAGACTTGGAAGCAACCTAAGTGCCCATCAAGGGACGAATGGATAAAGAAGATGTGGTATATATACACAATGGAATACTACTCAGCCATAAGAAACGATGAAATCCAGCCATTTGTGACAACATGGATGGACATTGAGGGTATTATGCAAAGTGAAATAAGTCAGAGGGAGAAGGTCAAATACCGTATGATTTCCCTCATTAAGTAGTAGATAATAACACAACAAACAAACACATAGAGACAGAGATTGGATTGGTGCTTACGAGAGGGGAAGGGGGGAGGGAGGAGGGCGAAAGGGATAATTTGGCACATGTGTGTGGTGATGGGTTGTAATTAGAATTTGGGTGGTGACCATCATGTAATCTATGCAGAATAGAAGTAGAATGATGTACACCTGAAATTTATACAATGTTATAAACCAATGTTACTGCAATAAACAAAAAATAAAAAATAAAAATGCTTAAAACCAAAGGTAAAATATTGAAAAAAAAGCTAGACAAATCTGGAATAACACATTTAAGTGAACAACAAAACAAATTCCCACTGACTTATGGTCAGAAATGGTGGAGTCCAGAAGACAGAAAAGTGAAATTTTTAATTTGCTTTTAAAAAATATATAAACAGTCAATTAACCCAAAAGGAAGAAAGGGAAAGAGGACAGAGGAACAAAAACAGGACAAACAGAAAACAAATGGCAACATGGTATACCTAAACCCAATCATACTGATAATTATATTAAATTTAAATGGATTAACACTGCAATGAAAGGAAGAAATTGTCAGAATTAATTAAAAAACAGGACCCAACTATGTACACTTTAAATATAAAGACACTTAAAGCTAAAAATTAAAAGGACAGGAAAAAGTATACCATGTAAAATATAAAGAATCATTAAAGAGATGGATTGGCTATATTAACATCATAAAATTGGATTTCAAGTCAACAGAATATTATCATAGTTAAAAGTGACATTTTATAATGACAAAAGGTTCAATTAATCAGAAAGAAATGACAATCGGAAATATGTATGCACCTCATAAAACATCTTTAAAGTACATGAAGCAAAAATTGACAAAATTAAAGGGAGAAAAAGAAAAATCTACACTCCTACGGGTAGATTTTAACACCTCTCTTAGTAACTGATTGAAAAACTGATAAAAAAACTAAACACAAAAATCATTAAAGACAGAAGATCTGAACACTATCAACCACAATGACATATTCAATATTGATATTTAAGGAACACTCCACCCAATAGCTGAATACAAATTATTTTCAAGTACACATAGTTCGTTCACCAAAACCATATACTGGGACATACAACAAGTCTTAATAAATTTCAAAATACAGGAATCTTACAGAGTACTATCTCTGACCACAAGAGAAGTATATTAGAAGTGAATAAAAATAAGATACATGGGGAAAAAAACCCAAATATTTCAAAAGTAAACAACACACTTCCAAATAATGAAAGGGGTAAAAAGAAAATCACAAGAGAAATTAGAAACATTTCTAAGTGAATGCTTATTTGTTAAATTGACAACCTGATACTAATATTTCTATAAAAAAGCAACAGCAAGAATATACAGAGCATTCTTGAAAAAGAATAAAGTGACTTACTCTACCCTCATTTCAAGAGTTATTATAAAGTGACATAAATGAGTGGGTATTTTTCTGGATTCTGTTTTGTTCTAGTGATTATTTTGTCAATCACTATGCCAATACTACACTACCTTGATTTTTTTAGCTTGATAAATATGTTTCAAAGTCAGGTAGTATAAGTCCTCCAACTTTTTTCTTTATGAAATTTGATTTTACTCTTTTAGGTCCCTTGCATTTCCCTATAAATTTTAGAATTGGCTTATATTTCTCAAAAAAAAAAAAGCCTCCTGGAATTTTGATTGGGATTACATGAATCCCAGTTCAATTTGGGGAGAACTGACATCTTAACAATATTGCATCCTCTGATTCACGAATGTGGCACAGCTGTCCATTTACATATGTTTTTTAACTACACTCTGGTATGTTTTGTACTTTTCAGAGTATAGGTCTGGTGCATATTTTCTCAAATTTATCCTTAATTATTACATAGGCTTTGGTGTTATTATAAATGGTACTATTTTTTAAGTTCAATTTCTAATTATTTGTTTCTAATAGGTAGAAATGCAACTAACTTTTATACATTGATGCTGTATCTTGCAACACTGCTAAATTTACTTACTATTTCTAGGAGCTTTATCATCGAGTCAACAGGGTTTCTATTCAGATGCTCATGTTGTCTGTGAATAAAAAGAGTTTTACTTCCTTATTTCTAATTGGTAGGATTTTGTTTCTTTCCTGCCTTATTGTATTAGATAGAATCTCCAGTACAATGTTGAATAGAACTGACTTGTTCCTTATCTTAGAAGGAAAGCATCTGGTGTTTATTGCTAAGCAAGTTTATTATTAAATATGTCTCACAAAAACTCTTCTAGTGAAGTAAAACAAATATTTTGCAATTCATATTAGGATACCAGTTTCACCGTGATATCAAAATCTGACATGAAACATTCAAGAAAGGAAAAGTCTAGCCCAATATCTCTCATAAATGTAGATTCAAAAGTCCTAAGGAAAATACTAGCAAATTGAATTCAGAAATATATGAAAATAATAAAACATTACAATGAAGTTAGGTTTATTTCAGGAATGCAAAATTGAATTAATAATTGAAAATCAATCAATGTAATTCCCCATGTTAACAGAATAAATGAGAAAAGCCTTAGTATCATCTTAAAAGATACACTGTACATACAATACCTGTTTCATGAAAAAGCTTTCATCAAACTACGAATAGATGGGAACTTCCTTAATGTGATAAAGGATATTTACAAAAAACTCAGCAAACACAGTGTTTAAAGGTGAAATACTGTAAGGTTCAAAAATAAGCAAAACTAATCAGTGATGACAGAAGTCAAAATAGTGGTTACCTTTGTGTGGGTAGCTACTGATTAGAACAGTAGGGAGGTTTATTGGACACTGGTAATATTCTATATCTTGATCTGAGTGGTATTTATACGGATGTGTTCACTTTGTAAAATGTCACTGAGTTATACCCTTAAGGTTTGTACACTTTACTATTAGTATGTTACACTTCAATAAAACTGCTGATGTAAAATTTCAACAGTGTTCTTCATGAAACTTTATAAATTATCCTTAAAGTTATATTTAAGTGCTACGTGCCAACATAGCCAAGACATTTTAAAGAACAGTAAGCAAGTAGATCTACCAAATATAAAGACTTACAAAGCTGTACTAATTAAGAGGATGTAACATTGTATAGAAATACAGAGAACACAGAACCTAGAAAGAAAATCACAAATATACTGAACCAGAATATATGAGAGAGATGGCCCAGCACCACACAGGAAAAAGGGTGATTGTTCAACAGGTTGAGCTGGAAAAATTGGTATTATTGGGGGGAAAATAAGTAAATAAAATGGGTCATTTCCTTATACTATATGCAAAACACAATTCCAAATGAATTGTGAATGAAAATGAGATAAGCAATCCTTAAAAGTTTTTGAGGAAAACAGAGGTGCCAATCTTTCTTGTCTTTAGGGTAGGGAAGGAGTTCTTAAATGAGATACCAAAGCATTAACTATAAAAGATTAACTTGTCTAAATTAAAATTAATAATTTCTGTTCATCAAATGACACCTTAAAGAAAATGAGAAGACAAGGTACACACTGAGATAAGATATTTGCCACACATTTAACTTACTAGAGATTAATATCAAGAACATATAAACTACATTTACAAATCAATAAGAAAAAAAATCCAATAGAAGAATGGATAAAAGACAGAAATAGACTTTTTGTAGAGGAGAGCATGCACTTGACCGGCAATTATTTGAAAATGTGCTTTATCGATGATATGTACATGAAGATCAAAATAAGATTATTTTATACCAATTCAGTTGTCAACAAACTAAGAAGTCTGACAGTACCAAATGCTGAGGAGGATGGGAATCAACCAGATCCCTACATATTGTTGGTGGGAGAAAAAGTGATGAAAACCACTTTGAAAAATAAGTTATCAGTATTTTGTGAGAGCAACATTTTCACACCTTAAACCCAGGACTTCCATGCCTAGATATATATTCCACAAAAATGCATGCACATGTGTACCAAGAATCATGTACAAAAACATCAATTGCATTATTCATAATAACAAAAAACTGGAAATAACCCAAATACTCATCTACAAATGAATGTACAAGTAGTTATGATATAATCACATACAATAGAATATTTTAAATCAGTAAAAATAAATGAACAGCTACACCAAACAACATAGATGAATCTTAATAATATAATGATGAGTCACAATTGCCAAACCCCAGGCAACAACATATTATGATACATTTTTATAAATGACAAAACAATATGCTATTTCCTCAAAAATTTGTATGTGATAAAACTTTAAAAAAATTAATCAAAATGATAAACAGTTTAGTGGTTACCTCTAGTGAGAGAATCAGAGTACCAGATTAGGCAGGAGCATACAAGTGGACTTAAGTCATTTGTAATATTCTATCTTTGGATTAGTTGGTGGGACAAAGGGTGTTTATTATAATAAACAAACAAATTAATTAAAATAAATAAAACAGACCTATGCATGTAACATAACATTGAGCTCTGAAACAAATTTTATGATTAATCCAATTCTGTGCACCTAATGTCCAAAAAATGCAATATAATACAATACGAATTTAAAAATTGTTGTCTCAAGGTCGAGATGTTAGCAAGACAAAATATGCCAGGTTCAAAAATTACTTTTAAAGGATCATTAATAAACATTTAAGCACCCTATTACCTGTTTGTATTAATTCCATTTCTGAACTAAATTAGTAAACCCTAATAAAATTTAAAGAAATGCTGAATGCCTTAAAAACAGTTAAATAAATTTACAGGAATAAGATTGTTCTTATAATATATATTTAGAGCTGAAAGTTACTTTGAAGATTATCTAAAAGAGGTACCAGTGAACATTTTTTATATGCCAAGCTCTGCACTTAACATGCATCATCTCACTAATCCTCACAAAACTCTATGACATACACACCATTAATATCAACATTTTATTTGTGAGGAAACTGGCTAAGAGTTAAGAAATCTGTTGAAGTTCACAAAGCTCACAGGCAAAGGTGTAATTTGATCCCAGGTTTATTTGAATCCTGAACCTGCATATTTATTGACACATTTGTACTACCTAAGTTAATGGCACAGGAAAAGGTAGAAAGGTCAACTGACCTGTCCAAAATCTACATCAAGGTAATGGCAGAATTGGGACTAAAAGGTACTAAGTACCATACACCAGGCATTATGGCAAGTACTTCATGAGACTTCCTATTCAATATTCTTTCCATCCCATTACCTCATTCAATTAAAAAGTCTCAAAATGGGCATAACCTATTAATTTGCTTTCCATTATTGTATATCAGCCAAATATTTCATCACAATTACTATACCAGATAGACCCTGTATTTCTATACGCATTTCTATATGAATCCATATTGTATATAATATTCATGTCTACAAAGAGTATAAAAAATAGCACAACACAAAACTGTGTCACAAATTATAGTCTAATATATGCAAATTTATTTAAACTTTCATGTATAGGTCAATTGTAGGAAATTATTTAATATGATATTGCACTGGGTAATATTTTTAGAAAATGTCTCTCACCTGTTCTGAGTGGTCTGAATCACTTTCTTGAGGTAAAGGATAGGGTGCTCCTTGTGATTCCTGAAGCTTTTCTTTTAATTTAGCATTTTCTTGCTCTTTTTGAAATAGCTGATCCTGAAGATTAACAACACTTTGCCGGAGCATAGCCTCACTTGATTTTGTGGTTTCAAAACAAATATGTAACTCATTGTAAAGCTGTTTCAAAAAATATATCCAAATGTATTAATAATCAATTAAATAGTTGTGTAATACATACACACATATACATATACATAAGGAGTGTATATGATACAGTCTTTGCCCTCAAGTTATTTTAACAGTCTAAGAGAGGAAACAAGATATAAACACAAGGAAAACTAAATAATATTATCAAATATCAGTATAAAACTACAATTGATGTTAAAAAGGCAATATGTATTATTAGCCAGTGTAATACAGGAAAAGTATGCTCAATTTCTAAGGAGGATGAAAACACTTTAAGCTATCTATATTAATCTTGGAGGGCTTCATGAAAAAGAAAGGACTTGAACTGAGCCATAATGGTATTATAGGAATTGAATGACAATAAAAAGTCATTCTAAAGGTGGTAGCAATGTGAAAAAAAATATGTATAGTGATAGGAAGGGACAGAGAGGGAGGACATTTCAGGCTAATTGGACGTAATATATAAATTTGAAAGAAAAAAACAAAAACCAAGAGCCTTACATTGAGAGTTTATTAAGGTTGACTGATATATTCCCATTTAGTAGAAATTAGCATCTACTGCTGAAGTATGGGAGGTGGAGTATGGAAGAAATAGTAAGAGCATAGTCAGGCAATAAGATTGTAGACAGAATGTAAAGACTTCTGAATGCCAGATTAAGGAAGATGGACTTGTTCCTGTAGACAACAGGAAATCATTGAAGACCTTGAACAGAGTGTGATAAAATAGAAGCAATGTTCTAAAGGCATGATAGAAAACTTTAAAATTGTTTTAACTCAAAGCAACATGAATTAAATAAATTTAAAACCAGAGTTTATTAAAACCATGAGACAGTATATGGTATATAAGTGGTATCATACAGAGAGTCATATATGGTTAACAATGGTATTCCTCCAATACTCATGAACTTACTTGGTGATGAAAATCCTAACTTATGATTGTGATTTAATGAGGCATAATTTAATTTGTGGTAACTGATTTACAAACAGAATTCATATGTATATTTGCTGATGACACCAAAAAAGTGACCCAAGAATTAAGATTTTTTTTTAATAAGACTAATAGTGAGATAGTGAGATCTTATAACAAAATCAAAATCTCCAAGAGGAGAATTTCAAAACTATGTAGCTAATACAGTGGGATCATGAAGATGGGGAGAATCTTCCATTAGCTGGCCTTGCCTCATGGGAAAAAACTTAACTACACAAAAGATAACAGAGTGCTTTTCTATATGTATGCTACACTTTCATTTCAGTTCAAAATAAAAAAAAAGGCTTGTGAAACCTTTCCTTAATGCTTCTTCTCAGATATATACTTTGTCATGAAAACAAGACCCTCCAAACCACTCCCCTGACATATAATTAGCTCAATATACTTTTTATTTTCTATAAGGGATTATACCTCTACATTATTGTGGATACTTTAAAATAATCCATTTCACTTTATAGCCAAAATCTAAGCAATTTTTATAAAGGAAGGGTTGCCTGTATGACGATAAAGAATTTTGACATAAATTTGTACTTTCCCTTCCAATTACCTTTATACCAGGGAGTATGTCCAATGTCCTTTCCACAGCTGATACCATCAGATATTCTAGGAGGGAAGAGAAAGTAGGAACCTGACAGATTTGAGGAACAACGAAGGGATCAGAGTGGGCCATATAGTGACCTACCTGTGCTGTATTGCTGTTTTCATGACTGAGTTCAGGTTAGAAAAGAAAAAAGCAAAATCTGGAGACAAGAGCTAAGCTGACTAGAGAGATTTGAAGGCTTGGATGAGTGAAGGTCTTCCCAATAGCATACAGAGTCACTTATTTAGTTAAAACATTATTTAACCACTTTCTCTCTTACTTGTATGCTTTATTAATAGTAACTCATTTTTACCCAATCAGCACAAATTAATCTCTTCGGAGGAAAATAATACAAAATGTTATTAAAGAATTTACAGATTTCAAATTATACCTCAATAAAAAATTTTTTTTAATTTACAGGTTTCAAATATTTGAGAATCTCATGAACATTGAGAAAAACTCACAGTTTTGACAAAGAAAAACTCAGTTTCCCTTCCATTGCCCAAGATGCAGGCATGATGATTGTGTACGGTCAGGAGTGAGGACCAACTTACTGGGTGTGCCAAGGGCGTGGTATACCTTTCTTTTGGGTGTCATGTCTTGGGATCTTCCTTCACAGATATAAGGCTCTGGACCTACTCATTCATGGAAGAAAGCTTTATTTTAACGTCTCTTTTCTTGTCTCCTCTTTTCTCTCCCTTCTTTCTTGCTTCCATAAAAATGAAGACTAACTGCTCTCTTTTTTTGTGTTTTCTACTTTGCTCTCTCTGCCATGCAGTTTATGCAGTTATATTCCTATTCAGAAGTTGCCTGTCTTGATCTGATATGACTAGGTGAGCAACTCTAGACACTGAGGCAAATTATCTTTCTCTGAACATATCCATCCTTCCAAGCAGCTGGTGAAAAGGAACTGAGAAAGCCTGGAACAGATGATCTAGACCAGCCTTGCTCTAGGAATTAGGATAAACTCTCTGTTATTTCTTAGTTCTTATTTCAAATATACATCTCCTACTTGCCTATTTTCTTTGATGGCTGATTGGATTTCACTTACTTAATAGCAATAAGACCACTCAGTTGTGGACTTAAAGTAAAGGAAGCAAAGACAGCCTTCCAACCATGTTTAATTCTAGGCTCCACTGCACCAGTAAATCTGGCTAAAAAAGCCTTCAAGGAGGTTAAGCCGATTTTTAATTCTGAAGTGTTTTTTGGCCACAAAGCCTCATGGTAATAGAATGTTTATTTCTCTAGGAGATGTTCAAGGAGGCAAAGGTTTAGGACATTCCAGTCTCATGGTTAAATAACATCTTATTCTCATCCCATTAATAACAGTAGAGTGAGTCAAAAAAAGTTCTCAAGTGAGTAAATTAGGTAATATAACAAATTCATTCATCTGCATTAGTCTAGGCATCCTGAGTTAGATGCCTGAGTTAGGCATCATAACTGTTTGAAGCAGTTTTCAGAGAGGCTCTTTTCTCTACAATTTCTTTCCTCTAATAGTCCAAAAAGTTGGAATGGATCAGAATCTTTTGCAAGATTCTGGCCTATAAAAACATTTAATCATACATCTCCCTATATACTTTAGAGGTATCAATCTTTATGATCCACAAGTAACTTATTATACTTACTATTCTTCAGCTATTTTGTGTTGAAGAAATTAAAGTGAAAAAAGGTTAAGAGGATCTCCAGGGGACAGAAAGGAAGTTATCTCTAGAAATAGGACCCCAAATTCCAAGTCATTTAATTTTCAGGGGCTTAGACTGAAGTACTCGTCTTCTCATATTTTTATTAGTGTTAAGGAACAAGATATTTTATTTACCTTAACAATTTTGGAAATGTATATGTTCTGTGACCCAATGACTAATTTTTTTAAAGAATAAAATTTTTCATATTCAGTGAGTAAATATACTATTTGCTACTCTGGTTGAGACAATAAATTTTACAAGTGAAAACTATATCTGTTTATAGCAGAAAAATTGGAAGGAAAAACTCTGATTTAATATGCAGTTTAAAGTAAAAGTATGTATAACCCAACTCCTTATTTTCCTGGATTAATATTAGCTCATGTCAAATAATTATCATTAAATAGAACAAAAGGTGATAAAATACATATTTAGTACCCCAAAACATGTTAGTCTAGAAATCATAAATGCTGATACAATTTCCATCTATATTTAAATCATACACATGTATATAAACGACATGCAAACGTAGAAAAATTATTAAAACATATAAATGGCTTCATGCTCAGAGGAAGAAAACACACTAGCTTATTTCTATTTCTTTTGGTGGGTGTTTCTCTTGCAGAGGAGCCCTCCACATCATCTGGCAGGCAGTTCTACCGGGTATGAGACTAATGATTTGTCATGGAGCCTCTGGGAAAGTATGACTCACCTCTTTCCTGTGCTCAAAAATGTTTTCAGCTTTCTCTCTTCACCTTTGTCTTCCCTCCTCATTCCCCTCATCCTACCACTGTGGGCAACTGTTTTCATCTTTTTATATAATGAAATGGATACTATCATATAAATCAACTTAACAAATGTGAAAAAGGAGGGGGAAGGGGAAGGCAAGTGAAAAAAAGTGAAGAAGAGAGGAGAAATGAAAGAGAATAGAAGAAACAGAGAAACTCCATTAGAAACAGTAAATTAAGACCTAACTCTTAAAGAAGTAAGCTTAGTAAGAACTGGAAATAAATTATTAATGTAATATTTTTTTATTCAACTCATCTGAGTCTTACAGCTAAACCCCAATTATTACTTGAAAATAATAAAATTAATTCATCTGAAAAATCTTAATTTTTAAGTAAACAATCCCATCTCATTGTTGTACGGCCTATTAGATTATTCAAATTTATTGGGAAAAAATCTAGAAAAAATACATACGGAAGAGGAATAAAAACAAGTATTAAGTAAAATGCTCTAGGATTAGAACAAATAATTTGATGTAAATAAACAGTGGAAATCTGAACAACAGCAAACTATTTATTTATGATAAACAAAGCAGTGTAATCATTCCCAACTTTAAAAATCCTGAACTCCACAACAAATACATTTTCGGGGGGGTGGGGACGACAGGACCAAACAGGTCTAATAAAAAATCTGCAGAAAGTCAAAGAGTTAAAAACTGCAATGCTTTAGCAAAATAAAAGAAACCAAATTTGTACAATCAAGAGAAACAGCAGCTGAAGAATAATGATGGGGGCTCTCTTCACAGAGGATGGTAACATGCTAGGCTCCCTTTTCACCAAAAAGGACACAATGGAATCTTTTGAATAACATTTAACTTAGATATCAAGATAAATTTCCCAACTTTAAAAGTTATTGAGCACTGAAAGAACTTTGATGAGAATGAATAATGCAATTTTATAGAATCTATTTACAGCCTCCTTTAAGAATAAGACTACATTATTCCACATATAACTGAACTATACTGTGGGCTTTATAATAAAGTTTAAGATTGTAGGTTCTGGACTCAAGATTACCTAGATTTGAATTCTACCACCTGGTAGCTGTTTGACTTTAGACAATACTCTAAGCCTCAGTGGCTTGAGCAATAAAATAATAAGGAATGTTGATATGAGGCTTAAATAGTAAGGCAACAGCCCTTTTCTCAGTGGTTGATATACAATAAGCTCAATAAATGTTAACCATTATTATATGGTTGCTGGAAGTGACTTACACTTGTACTTTAGTTTACATAATATATTTCTAAAATAATGTGTGTAAAGGGAAACACAGCTCATAGTACAATTTTATAATCTTTATCTTTATTATGATTGTGCCCCAATTGGAGGCCTTCCACTTGTATTTTTAGTTTCTCCACATTTTTATACCACTCCAGAACCATTTACTCACTTAAATAGTTAAAAATTAAATGGACTAGAATAATATTTAAGTTAAGATAGAAATACATGCCTGTAAAGTTTAAAAATACTCTAATAATTCAAATAAACATGTATGATTTTTAAACTGCATTATCCAAAGTGGAATATCATTGTACACAACTCCTTAAGGTTCAATAATTTAACATTTACTGGCCATTTCTCATGTGGTAGGCAGGTCCCCTTCAAACTCCATGATCCTCTGTGCATTCTCATTGTTTAATAACTTAAACAGGACTATCTTTATGTATGAGCCGATTAAGAGTGAACTGCACACCATTAATATGATGTTACTAGCTTTTTCATAAAAGGAACTGTTTCCTGGTTGTGAGTGTGTGTGTGAGTGTGAGTGTGTACAGATTCAATATTCTCTAATGAATACTAATAGTCTGAACCGGAAAATTAGAAAGGGATGTTTATTGCAGCTTTATTTACAATAGTGAAAAATTTAAACAGCATATATGATCAATATTTGAAAAATAGTTAAATTATATTATTATTTCCAAAATAGTTATATGTCATGATATTGTTTTAATATAACGTGAAGTGAAAGATATTAGCATATCTGCAGATATGTTAAAATGCATTTAAAAAAACTGAAAGGAAATATTCAAAACATTAACAGTATTTGTCTCTGGGAGATGGAATTATAAAAGTTTTTCTTCTGTGTTTTTATGGATAACTATTTACACATAGACTACCAACGGAAAATTAGTTGTAATGTCTACTAACTGCAGGCAAAATTTACAAAGTATAAATAAATAATCAAGGACTTCTGAATTGACTCTAGTTGAGCACACTATTGAAAACCTTAGGACAACTACAAGGATCTAAAATAACTTCCATTAAATTGAAATTAAAATACTACAGTGAGAATTACAATTTCAGAATGAGTAACAAGTTAAAAATCAGTCAAGTCTCCCCTACCCCACTCCTGAGAGGTAACTTTTGAGGAATAAATAAAAACAAAAGGGAATTCAAACTGGAAAAAATGAGAGGACAAAAAATTGACTAAACCCGAGGGAAAGTAAGCCAGTTCTTTAAAATGGCAGATCTCAGTTTGCTCTTTATTTTTTTCTTCCTCCATACTATTCATAAGCACCACATATTCCCATCACATCTCTCGTTATCTATAACGATTCTTGGAGGGGACAGTCATAATCCCAAGGGAAGGTGTGTGAGGTTTCAAAAACTATCCCTGATCCAAGTTCAGGTTATGACAAGTTCTCCAGATAGGAGTGTATAAGCTCTACGTCTCCAAATTTAGGAAAGGCACTGACTAGGGAATTTATAGCTTGAACTAGAGTTCACATAGAAGAGTTATGAGAAACTAATTTGTCTCATTGATGTCTTCGCATCTTCTCAGAATAAACATCACTGACATCACTTCATCACGGAGAGCCTTTTTTACCCCTAACCTAGGAACAGACCCCAGCTATGTTCCCATACTTCCCTCTACTTCTACTATTACAACATACATCATTCTTACTTCTCCTATTTAATGTCTATTACCAACCAGATTTTAAGCTGTAAGAGGCGAAGAATAAAGGCAGTAAAAAGGTTATCTACGCAGATAACTGGAGGAAAAGCTTTGAGGTTGATGACTACCCGGTATCTTTAAGGGAAAAAACAAAGTCAAGTGTGGCTGAAGTGGAGAGATCAAGGAGAAGAGAAGGCAAAAATGAGATCTGAGAGGTAATAAGGAGCCAGATCATGTAGGGTCTCACAGGTTGTAGTAAGAACTTAGGCTTTTACTTTTAATGAGACAGGAAATGAAGGGAGGGAGTTGAAGAGAGGAGTGACTTCATTTGACTTACTAAGTTTTAGCAAGAACATCCTGGGATCTGTATTGAGAATGGACTCAAAGGAGGTAAGGTCAGGAACCAAGAAACAAAGTGGGAAACTACTGCAATAATACAGGTAATACATGATAGTGGTCTGCACAGAATGGTGACGGCAGGGGTGTGGAAAGCGGTAGAATTCTGGACATGGGTTGAAGGCAGAGCAGACAATACTTTAGTTTTGAACATGTGAAGTTGGAGATGCTCATCAGGCATCCAAGTTAAGAGTTGTTAAGTAGGCAATTAGATATACTCTTTTCTAGAGTTCATGGAAGAGATCCTGAGTAAATAATCAAATTTGGGAGTGATCAGAGAATGGACAGTTCTATTTTGAAAGCCTAGGTGAATGGATAAAATCACCTAGGGTGTGAATTTATACAGAGAGAAAAAAAAAAGTTCCTAAGATTTTAGCCTGGGACATTTTAACATTTAGAGGACAGGGAGACTGGGAAAAACCAGAAAGAAAGGGAAAAGGTACAGCTAGAAACTGAAGGAAGAAAACCACACAACTGTGGTGTGCTGCAAGCCAGCAGGGGAAAAAAAGGTGTTTCAAGGGATAGAGAGTCATCAACTGTGACAAGTGTTGCTGATAAGTAAGGTAAGATAAGGATTGCTATATGATCATTGAATTGAGCAATGTGGGTATCACAAGTGATCTGAGAAGAGAAATTTTAGCAGAGTAAAAGGGGCAAAAACTTTACTGTAGGTTCAAAAGAGAATGGGAGACGAGAACTTGGAGACAAGTTAAGATAACTCTTTCAAGGAATATTCCTCGAAAAGGAAAAGGAAGGGAAGGCAGGAAAGGAAAGAAACATGGTGGGGTCAATACAGGCATTCGTTGTTGTTTATTTGTTTTGCTCACCCTCCCAGATCAGAGACATAACAGCATGTTTGTATTCGGTTAGGAATGATCCAGGAGGGAGACTGATGCTGTAGAAGAAATGAGAAACACCTCCTTCTGTAGACAAATTTATAACAACAAAAAGTTGGGGAGAGAGATCTTAATCATCATCAAATTAGATTGTGGTAAATCCACACTATACTTTATATGTTCCTGTTGGAGGACGAGGAGTAGGGGGAGGAGAGCAAGAGCTATATGTTCTGTCACGGAAATATATTCAGGGCATATTATACGAAAAGAACAAGTTAAAGAACAGTAAATACAGTATAAACTAATATTAAAATTGTAAGATGCATAGATTTGTGCTATGTGTGTATGTACACACACACACACACACACACACGAGTATCTAATGCATGGAAAAGGTCTGGAATGACTACTCAGATGATTACCCCTAGTGTAGGGAATGAAATGAACTGGCGCGAGTGGAAGGGAACTCAAATCTGCTACGCTAGCACTCTTAGTACTTCTATTGTATTTCAATATTTTACATAATGTATTCATGTAATTTTTGTATAATTAAAAAAAGAAAATAATTTTAAAATATTTTCTTCTAGAGGAACTCTAGGATATACTCTCACATGTTAAGAGAGTTTATTTCTGGGGCAGGGGTCTCAGAGAGGGGGCAGAGGACTTTATTTTTTGTTTCAGATACTTCTGTATTATTTGAAAATTTATCACAAGCATGTATTACTTTGGTAATAATCATTTTAAATGCAAATGTTTAAGTATTCCATTGTTTGAAATGATATCGAATCTATAAAAGTTCTCAGGTAGGTTATAAAAAAGATGGTAGCTCTCTGCAGAGGCTGCAGGAGAATCAACCAAAAAAAAAAGAATTAAGGGGCTAAACATTTTGTCTTAAATTTTAAGTTAAGCAAGACTAAAAAAGGAATCTTAGAACACAAGATTGAAAAAGGAAATAGCGAAGCAAATACTGTCTTTTTCTTCCTCCTTATCAAGTTCTTTCTTGCTAACTGAGAGGAGAAACAGAAAAAGAAGCATTAGCACATGAGAAAAAAGGGTTATGAACTTTAATAACAAGCAGCCCTAAAGACATATTTGAATATAATGGTAAGGAAATTTTAAACAAAAATTAAGGAAGAGTGAGAAATGTTTGAGTTAAATACACAAGTGAAAAAGAAAAAAAAAAATTAAAGCTACTAATAAGGTCCAATTTTTCCAGTCATTTTAGCAATGGAGCCACCATACAAAACAAAATGGTGGAGTTGCTCTATTCCAAGTGGAGAGGATAGGCGCTGACCCTGTGCTTGGTATCACCCAAGTCCCGAGGGAAGCTCAAAGGGAACACAGACTACAGACTGAAGACCACTGCTCCAAAGCATCATTTAAAAACATATGCTTAAAGGTTAATAGTTATTTACTTCATGTTAATTATAGACATTGGGTTTTCCTGTTGCTTTTTTAGAAGAAGAGTGGGTTTAAACAGAAAAAATCCCCAAATAACATATATTGCACTACTTAACCTCTCTAAGCCTTGGCTGCCTCAACTATTAAAAGGAAATAATATCAATCTCATGGGGTTGACCTATATAGAAACTAAATTATTTCTATAAATAACTTAGTACATTACACAAAACATAAAGAATTCAATAAAGGTTTTGTTTTTTTTTTAATTAGTAGTTATAATTATTGCTGCTGAGTCAGTCAGCATACCTAAATAGCTGGGTAAGACTTCTTGAGGGGCTCCTAAAACAACTATAAAGTAAAATGACTACTTAAAAGAAACACACAAAATAAAGAGAGAAAAATCCTTGGATAATATTGATCCTGAAGACCTCATCAGCATACTCATTTGTGTTTGTGCAGATTTTCCAATAAAATAAGGCACAGATTCTATGATGAAAGACTGCTTTAGGTCATAAACTAGAATCACGCTTGATGAATATATATAATTTCTTGTAATAGAAGGCTGAGAAATTCCATTCCCCAAATCCTTTCTGGTTTGAGGGGCTATAGTCCTAGTATGTTTCATAGTAGATATCAAAACTCCAATTTTTAAAAATAATATCCTACAGAATAAACCTGCATCTATATTTTAAATATTTCAGCTTTAACAGCCATAAAGAAAACTCAAAAAATTTTAAATAGTACCAAATGGAATCATATTTCATTTTGAATTTTGAAGAAACATATATAAAAAGGAGTAATAAAGAAATGTTCAAATTTGAAAAAATTTGAATTCTATGTATTTTTTATAAGTTCACACACATAAATTTACATTTTTATGACAGAATAAAAGCATACTTTTTGATATGATATACTTTCAGCTGTGTGAACATCTTCCTGATTCCTCAGTACTTTCTGCGTGTCCATATTCAGAACCTGAAGCTGCTGGATCAGCTCTGCTTGCTGCGCTGTATGTGCACTGTTCTGTTTGTAAAGGTTCTGCAGCTCCTGCAATTCCTTCCTGTGCAAAGCAAGCAATAAATAGAGAGAAGCATGAATAAGGATCATCTCAGTTAAATAATTATGTTCATCTAAGGCTATAGATCAGCTTCCAATTTTTTCACCTATAATTTTTTACTACAGGCAAACATATTAATAAAAGAAATAACATAGAAAGTATTTAATATTTATCACATACACCTAGAAAGTATTGATAGAACTACTATGACTTTCAAAGCCAAATACTTATCAATTTTCTTTTATAGCTTGATAGTAATAAAAACCCTAGATATACAGACATAATACCACCTTCTTATTGAAATTAAGTTATACTTCCAGATCCAAGAATTGATAAGTACTGATGCCAACCGTAGTTATCAAACAGTTTTGAATACAGGGTAATTCAACCTTTCATTTTATTTTATACAGAACTTTAACTGTATTAAAAGAATCCCAAAAGGCAAATTAAGTTTTCAAACCAAAGTTCCTTAAAGAACCACTAGTGTGCAACCTCAAGAGCCTGGGCTGGGATTTCTGTGACTCCTCTAATTCAGCTTGAAGGAAATGATGAGGCAAAAAAAGTCAGATGGAAGAAGAGAAACACAAGGTGAAACCAGTCCTTCCAACTTACCAGGGTGAAATTGGTAAGTAGGAGGATAAATGAACCGTTGGTGATAGTAACGATGGCACTAAAGGTCCAGGAAAAGCAGACCTCTGTGACACAGGTTTCCAGATTCCTGTGGTAGTGAATCCTGTGTGACACAGATCATATAAAACTGGAAAATATTTTGTGTATTCAATTTGAGGAGAAAAATATTTATAGAGATATATTTAACAGAAATACACTCTATAGCATATATTTTGTATATACTATATAGTATATATTTTTATGAAACTTTTTCTTTACCTATAACCTCAAACTGCTGATTCATTCACATAAGATAAATCTTAAAAAAGGAACAAAAAAGATATGCAGACAGTTGTTGAAGATGGATGAATATTAATATCGCAGAAATGAGCTCTGCTTTTCAGAGGTTTAGAACATTAATGTTCTCCAACTACAACAACAACCTCCACACCCACACACACATACATATACATACACCAGCTGTATGTACATGTTTCAGGCTGCTATAACAAAATACCATAGACTGGGTAGTTTACAAACAACACAAATTTATTTCTCATAGTTCTGGAGGCCAGAAGTCAGAGATCAGAGTGCCAGCACAGTTGAGTGGGGCCCCTCTTCAGGGTCATAGACATCTTGTTGTAGCCTTAAATGGCAGGAGTCACAAGGGAGCTCTGGGAGGTTTCTTTCATAAAAACACTGATTCCATTCATGAGGGCTCTCCTCTCATGACCTACGCACCTCCCAAAGGGCCCATCTCCTAATGCCATCACATTAGGCATTAGGATTTCAACATATGAATTTTGGGTAAACACTAACATTCAGACAGTAGCACCATCTTTTTGTAACTATCCAAAAAACTGAAAGCTGCAGAAAATAACAGTCCAAAAACGGGGGAGGGGAGAGAAGAGAATCAATAATGGCACAATGCCTCCAGGAAATGTAATACTCAGCAGAAGAGGGGAGAAGAGACTGACAGTAATAATGCTTGCTGAGTATTACCATTTTTTCAAGAATAACATTAGCAAGAATTATCAAAGAAGAGAGGCAATAGATATAGGATAAAATTCCATCAGAGTATATAGTCAAGAAGTATGTTAGCCAGGAGACCTAAGCAAACGCTGCATTTAGAAAGGAGACACGATGAAGATAAAACATATCATCTTTCAATACAATGTAAAACATAGTAAATTTATTTCTCTTCCAATGCTAGAAGACATTTGTTATTTCTTAAAGAGAGGGTCTGAATCAGTAGTTGGCTTGCATTTAAGGGTCACGAGGAACAAAATATACACACCTTTAATCAGAAGAAACATACTCAAGAGTAGAGAGATGCTCATACTATGTGGCACTTGGGGATTAAAATCAACTAAGGAAAGAGCATATTCTTGTCTCTCATCTCTTGCTCTTTTCTGCCATACTCTCAGTAAGTGAAATGGAAGCATAATCTTACACTACATAGATATGTTTCTTTCTCTGTGTTTCCCACACCACCTTCTGAAGCGTAGATGGAATGAAATGTACACCAATGTTTCAAATATGAAATATGGAACTTGATCAGTATCAAAGTAAGCAACAAACAGGGCTTACAAAACACACACAGCTGGACCAGTGGAAAACACTGAATTAGTCTAGATCTTTTCTCATTTGAAAACAAGTAAAGAAAAACAAATAGGACTTACTAAAAGGGGGAAGTACTTAGAATTAAGAAAAAAGAAATTTTATTGTGCATACCTAGAGAAAAAGTATACCTCTGAGTAGGAGTTATTGAAGGAATTAGAAGGAAGGTCTAGAAAAATATGAAAAAGAAACCATCACATCTCTCTGAATTATCAACAGAAAGCCAAGATATGGAGATGATCTTAATAAAATTGCTGTGAAGACAGGGACTTTTTTGTTCACTACTATAAACAGAGCACCTAGGACAGTTCCTGTCCCTTATTAAATATTTGTTATCATATTAGACACATCTTATGTAACTTTTCAGATTCAGCCTCACCTCCCTCCTAGACACTCAGTCCCTTGCTCTGCCTCAGCCTATTAACTACCACTTCAGCCTATGAAATTTATACACCTCATGTGGCTCCACCACTTGAGGTCAACCAACTGCATGCTTAGCACATTTGTCTCCTTGTACCACTTCCAGAGTAGGATAAAATGCTACAACACAGGCATGGCATAAGCAGCAAACTTTGACCAATGGTAGCAAAAACACAAGAAGAAACCAGACAGATAAATTTTCTTCTTTTTCCATCTGATGGATTGCTCTAGGGCATGGTTTCTCTCTATAGCCTGTCTAGAATCAACCTGAGTGGCTAATTCAGTGCACCTGCTGTCTTTTTCATGGTTCATCATGAAGCAGAGGTCAGCAAAATAATGCATTTCCTTGAATTACTTTTTATCCTTCCCTGCCTCAGATTCTTCTTTTCCCACTTGCTTTGGAATTGAATCCCCTAAGTAAGTATTCAGTACTTAATCCTTCACTCAGGCTGTTTTCTAAGATATATTGGATAAGACAGTTGTTGAATAGACGAAATTAAAAGGCTAACATAAAGAAAGATTGTGAGGGGCCGGCCCAGTGGCGTAGCGGTTAAGTGTATGTGCTCTGCTTTGGCGGCCCGGGGTTTGCAGGTTCAGATCCCGGGCGCACACCAACGCACCACTTGTCAAGCCATGCTGTGGCGTCATCCCATATAAAGTAGAGGAAGATGGGCACGGATGTTAGCCCAGGGCCAACCTTCCTCAGCAAAAAAGAGGAGGACTGGCATGGATGTTAGCTTAGGGCTGGTCTTCCTCACACACACACACAAAAAAGGATTGAAAGATGTCATTACAGCAATAAAATTCATAATGAAAGCAGTTATAAGGAAAATCAAAGCTATGGAAAATAAAATTAATTGATAGGTTCAAATTTGAGAAGTTCTCTAGACACAGATGAAAAGGAATAAACGAAAGTGTGGGTTGAGCTGAGAGGATGCTGAGAACCAACAATGCTTCTTCCCATCTCAAGAAGAATGTTAAGTTCTGTTAAAAAATATTGTATTGCTGAAAGATACATCCAATGATCTTTCAGTTACATTGATGCTATCTAAGGGATTGAGTGGGCCATGGGATAAATTAGGAACATCCCTCTAGAGATCAAGTTTGATAGCAAAGATTGACAGAGGGTTTCAGACAGCTTCTCTATGTTATTCTTCAGTTTAACAAATCTTGACTTACAAAAACAAAGATTTATTGCTTGCTCACATTACATGTGGCTTTCCTCTATTCTAAGATCCAAACTGGAGCAGCAGATTGTATTAGGAATATGCCACTACGGTGGGAGAGAGTGAAAAGCAAAGGCAAATCAGGCAATGACTCTTTTAAAACATTTGCCAGGACATGGCATATGTCACTTTCACTCTCGTTCCATAGGCCAAGATAAGTCATGTGGCTAAATCTGATGCCAGTGGGGAGAAAGCATACTCTAGCAATGGGGAAGGCCTGGTAAAAATGGGCCCTTGAGATGAATCAAAATAAAGTACAGGAATGAATACAGCAAGAGAAAAACATTTTTAAAAAACAAGTAAAAAGTTGAGTGATGAGCACTGAAGCAATATACAGAACTAAGCCTAACCATCTTTGGGCACTGTGGTTATACAAGAGGAGACAAATGTCATAAATCTTGAGATGCAAAGTGAGAAAGAGTTAAAATGATTGAATGTATGTCCTATTTTCCAAAGTATACACAGCAAGGTATCAAAACCAACTAAAGATGAAATGTAGTTTTTTAAAAAACAACATAATGACATCAATCTCCAAAGTTTTCTATGCCATTTGTTTCTTAGCTTTAAAGAGAGAAAAGTTAGTGGTTTTTACAGAGAAGAAATAATTATCCGAGATTTAATAATTTCCTCAATTTCACATCAGTGTCTTATTTTTCCATTATATCACAAAAACTAAAGTTATTCCTTATTAAAAGAACACGTTCAATATAGTCCCTTTTATCTAAAAACTCCTGTCTACCTAATTTTCAATCTAGAAATATGGATTGAGAAAAAGCTAGAATGATTCTCACAAAATTTTAATAGCTATTATTTCTTTATGGTTGTATGTTAAGTGTAATTTTTTTTCTCTTCTTTGTAGTTTTCTGTACTGTGTGTATTTTTCTATAATTCACATGCATAATTGTACCAAAATAATTATGTTCTTATTTTATCATATAAATATAAACAAAAATAAAGAATAGCAGTATTAATTTCAGAGGAATTAGAACTCAAGGCAAAAAATTTACACAGAAAAAAGTAAAAAGTACAATTCACAGTAATAACAAAAGAATTATGAACATTTTACCTATCAAATCATAGCACATCAAAATATGCAAAGTAAAAACCATAAGCAATAAAAGGAAAATCAGTTGGAAACTACATGAGAAGGAAAAATTCCATTTAAAATACTAACAAAAAACATGATATAGCTAGGAATAAATTTAACAAATACCAAAACCCATATGAGAAACAACTTAAAACATTTTGTAAAGACATAAAGATACCAAAACAAATGGAATAGAATACCATACTTTGAGATAGGAAGACTGACATCATAATGATGCCAATTCTCCTTAGGTTTACTTGTAAATTTGATCCTCCAATAAAATTCCAAACAAGAAATAGACGTGTGTACTCTAAAGTATATATTGAAAAATTAATAAGCAATAAATGCCCAGGAAAGCTCTGAAAAAGAGCAATAATTGAGAATGCACCACACCTTCTCTTACCCAATCTTCATCACCTCTGCCCTACTCTCTAGTACTCTAGCCTACTTTCTAGCCTAAGAGGTCAACCTCTGCAGACTGTATTACCTGGCTCCTTGTCCTCCGGGTCTGAGTGAATTTGATAAGCTGGAAGTGCTGGCTGGTGATTAGAGGGTAAAAGAGAAAAAGGTCAAGGTATTTCTTTCTCTAGCTCCCTCTCTGCGGAGCCACAGTTGGCAGTGTCTCTGTTTCTCTGTCTAAGGATACTTCTATTAGCCAGCGTCTCTTCCAGCGCTAGACTTCTCACAGAGATCTAGTAACAGCTTCTCTCCTTGCCCTTTCTGGTCTAGGGTAGTAATGGTTTCCTGTTGTTGATAATCTGTATTATCCTGAATTTCAAAATCTATTTGGAGAGAGTGACATTTTTATCATATTGAGTCTTCCAAATCATGAACTTTGTACATCCCTGCACATATCCAACCTTTTTTTCCTCAATAATATTTTATAGTTCTCTGTACAGAGGTAACACACGTTTCATTATATTTACTCCTTATATTTTCAGTCATATTGTAAATTATATTATTATTAAGTCCATTTCCTAATTTTTTTTGCTAGTATGAAAAGTGCTATTGAATTTTATACACTGACCTTGTATCTGCCAAGTATGCTAAACCCACTTATTAATTTAAACGTTTCTATAAATTATTGTGAGTTTTCTACGTGAATTAATCATACTATAGGCAAATAATTAGGTCTTTTACCTTCATTTCCAGCTCTTATAATTTTAATTCTTTAATTTTTATTCTTGCCTTACTACATACTTGATATTTCTGACTATGTGCTAGACATTAGTTAGCAAAACTGTAGACATAATTTGAGGACAGAACCGTTTTATCATCCTCCAGAGATAATTTACACTTGCTTCTGCTAAGTGCCTGGGAACACCAGCAATCCAGATGCGTTAATCCAGTCTCAGGATTCTGACTTTGATGGTATTCCTAACCAAAATTATGACTACACTGTCTTGACTTCTATTTTTTCATTTTTTTGTAGGAGAGTCACAGCTATTTTGTAAGAAAAGGTTCTAACTCAACTGACAATAGCCCAATTTCTCAATGGAAGATGGGCTGTTCATTTAGCCCACCCTCCACGTAATTACAGAATCATTACCTATTCAGGCAAAAATTTTAGTCAGGCAACTTAATTGGTTAGAGCTTTTTATGCAAGTTCTAGGTATATATTCAGGTGTTCTGTATATATTAAAGACATATACATTATTATATACGTACTTGTACTTATTTATTTATAATCTAACTCAGGGGAAAAATCATTTGAGGTAGTTCACGACAATATTCCATAGTATAATGGGTGACATGGATTAAATATTCAATAAACATGCAAAAGATTATGAATTCCAAAGAAATAAACCCATAAAGAAATAAAGCTAGGCCAACTCCATATTTATCACTAAGGAAAAGTATCCAAATAAGGAAGAGCATAGACCACTTTTCCCACAGTTATGGCTTTGTGTGTCTTTTGTACAACATACAGATGTTAGTATATCATAACTATCATCCTCCCAAGAAATAAAAAATAGGAAGGAAAGGAAATGTAGTACACCCAACAGGTAACCCTTATTCAGACAACTCAGGAGAAACACTGCAGACATCTCAACTACTACACTATAATGAGGGTTTTAGTCAAAGTCCTCTCCTCCAACTTCCAACTCTGTGATATTTCCTCCTCCTCTATGAGTCCTTTGATAATCAAACTCTTAAAATTACACATGGTCCATCGTTTAAGAAAATATCCATCTGTGGATGTTATTGTCTTATATTCTGTAGCTTATAGCTCTTGTGATACATTAAATTCAAATATACAAATGCAGGGGCAAAATTTAGTAGAAAACATAATTACTCAAATCCCATGCACTTAACACTGCATCGTATCCTAGAATGGATTCCACGTTTCCTCCCACGGTTTAAAGCCATCATACTCTAAAATGGAAAGGTCATTGTTAGAACACATTGTACAGTTTTAAATGCTGTATTTTAAGAAGAATATTGACAACATAGATACTGACAACACGGAATATATTTGGAAAGACAACATAAAACAGTATAACATCTGTAAAATATGTACATGAAAAATTATGAGAAATATAGGTAGTTAATAAATTAATGAAAAAATAAAGTTATTGATAAAGTTATCTTCTATTATTTGAAGGTTGGTGCTACAGAACAGAAATTAGATTGTCTCTGAGATTCTATACAAAAAGAACCAAGGCAAATGGGTGGATAGTGTAAAAAGGCAAATTTAAACTCAATATATGAAACAATGCTCAAATTTAAACAATATAAAATGAAAAAAACAGTCGTGAAAAGTACTGAGAAACCTATAAAGTAAAAGTATCAAGCAAAGACTAAAAGCTATATTATCTTATTGGGAAGAAGATAGGAATAAGTGATAATTTTAATATTTCTTCCAAATCTAAGATTCTATTACTGTTTCAAATTACTATTCGGATTTCATAAAATTATTGGCTTAAAAAAATAATTACCCCATTAGTGGATAAGCCAACCAGTCTATCATCTATAAAGTTTATACTTTTCCTCACTCCTTTGATAGAAAGATTTTTAAAATGTAACAAAATGAATTTTTGCTTGGGTAAGAGATTAATAGATATATTAACTGTTATCCAAGAAAAATCCTGCCCTGATATATATATATATATATCAGGGCAGGATTTTTCTATATATATATATATATATATATATATATCAGGGCAGGCCAAATATATATATATATATATCTGGCAATACATTAAATATATATTATATAAATATATAACAAATATAAAATTGTAATGTTTTATGTAAGTTTATATAATATTTATATATTATATATAATTTAAAATAATTTATTATAATCTATAAGATATATAATATTTATATAATATACTTGTATATAATAATTATAACTATATATAACATAATATTACATATGTATATGGTGGTAGCATCAGAGGATGAAATTGTTCTTATACAGGTATATGATAAACTTTGGTAGTACGATTTATTTTAATTAGTTTAAATAAAAATTTCACACATACATTTATGTGTGTGTGTATATATGTATATATATATGTGTGTGTGTATATATATACTTACATATTTATGATTTATTCTAACACTACTTTCTGATAAAGGTAATTCTAAAGTAAATTAATAAGTAGTTTAAAATCTTTCAAAACACTTAGAAACACAGGTTTTTCAAGTAATCCCACTTTATAAGTAGTATTACAGAACTATTTTGATAGAAAGAGAATATTTCACAAAATAAAACTATTTAGAATATAACAAAATAAAAAGCCAAAATTGGGTTTCTCATTTATTGTTCATTATAACAATAATGAATATTATACAACTCATGGCTAGGAACTGTAGAAGGAAGCAATGAATGAATGCAGTTAAAAACTGAAACAAGGCTACGCTTTGAGAACGCTCTTCCCAGTCCTGTGAAACTCCTGATTCTCCCAGTTCACTATTCCCAGTTTGGTGCGTATAATTTCATAAAGTTTCAATGCACAAACATATGTACCCACAAAAGACATATTGCTGTCATTTTGGGGTGTTAATATTAAACATAAATGCTGCCATTCTAATAAGTAAGGACATTTCTATAATGTTAAATTAAAAATTGAATATACTTGCCTGACCAGGGTAATATCCATATCCTTCTGGATAAGTTCAGTTTGTTTATTATTCAATTGTAATGACAGAGCATTATATTTACTCTGCGATACTTCAATTTCTTTCCTTGCTTCACTTAAACTGTCTTCAAAAGCCTAAAATTAGAGCACTTATATCATAATCAAATATAATAAACATCAAATAAATAAATAAAAATAAAAAGTCTGTTATATTTAACCAACCTGTCTACAAAATGACAGTGACAAATTAGTAGTGTTTTATATTTTCTTTGTTTTCACTTAATTAAAAAATTTTAGTACAAATGATAACTTTTACACCAGTCACAGGTTACCTTTTTCAGAAACTGAAAAAGTATCATGGCTTCCTGGTGTGAAAGTTAAGAATTTGAAACAAACAAACCTGAAAATCTATATAGAAATTTATTTGTTAAAATTACAATAAACTTACAATTAAAAAAAAGTTGTTAGTTACATGGACAAAAAAAGAGCTCATTTACTTAAATATTAATCAGAACGAATGGCAGATATTTCATTATTTCCACTATTTTAAATACACACATAGACACACTCAGAGAAGAAAGGACAGTACTGAAAGATATCAAAATAATTTTACAATGTTTGATATTCACATCATGCTGCGTTCCCTTGATTGTGGTCACATGTCACCTAAAGTTCTTCCAAGTTGGCCTTTTCCTCCTGATAATCCTCTAAATCTTTTTTCATTTTGAAACAATTTAAAAATTGATGTTATATTTTTTCAAAAATTATTATTGCAAAAAAAATTAGAAAATTAATTATAAGTATTTTCATCAAGTATTTAAATAAATATTGTAACTAAAAATAGACTATGCCCACTTAACACTATATGTTCCTTATTTCCAAAAGTGAGCAGCATGCTTAGGTCAAGCTCTAGAGATCCACTCTAGCCATGGTCCCATACTTCATATATTTACCCTGTAGTAGATAGAGTCATCTTTTAAAGGTAAAAATATTGGCTTTCAGCCAAGATAGTACTGTGAATACTTCGTAAATCCTCATTTATTACAAGAAGAGCAACGATAGATAGATACCTAAGTAGGTGGGAGGGAGGGAAGCAGGAAGGGAAGGAAGGAAGGAGGGAGGGAGGGAGGGAAGGAAGGAAGGAAGGAAGCAAGCAAGGAAGGAAGGAAGATTAAATAAGTGTTGGTAGGGATGTGGAGAAGAACCCTTGTGCACTGTTGGTGGCACCGTAAAATGGTGTAACCTCTATGGAAAACAGTATGGGGGCTCCTTAAAACATTAAAAATAGAACTACCATATAATCCAGCAACCCTGCTTCTGGGTATATACTCAAAAGAATGAAAAGCAGGGTCTTTTTTTTTTTTTTCTTTTGGTGAGGAAGATTGGCCTTGAGCTAACATCTGTGCCAATCTTTCTCTACTTTATATATGGGATGCCACCACAGCATGGCTTGATGAGCAGTGTGTAGGTCTGCGCCTGGGATCTGAAGCCAGGCTGCCAAAGCGGAGCACACAAACTTAACCACTATGCCACCAGGCCGGCCCCCGAAAAGCAGGGTCTTGAAGAGATATTTGCACACACATGTGTATAGTAGTACTAAAGAAGTGGAAGCAACGCAAATGTTGAAGGAAGAGATAAATAAAATGTGGTATATACACACAACGGAACACGATGGAGCCTTAAAAAGAAAGGAAATCTGTCACATGCTACAACATGGATGAACCTTGAAGACATTATGCTAAATGAATAAACCAGTCACAAAAGGACAATTACTATATGATTCCACTTATATGAGGCATCTAAAGTAGTCAAATTTATAGACACACAAAGTAGAATGGTGGTTACCAAGGGCTCGGGTGAAGGAGCAACAGGAGGTGTTATTAATAAGCAGAGAGTTGCAGTTCTGCAAGTCGAAAAAGTTCTGGAGCTCTCTTTCACAGCAATGTAAATGTACTCAACACCACTGAACTGTACACATAAAAATGGTTAAGATTATAAATATTTTATGTGTATTTTACCACAGTAAAAAAAAAAAACTAAACCTATAAAGAGGCCCAGATTTAAATAGACCAGACTGTGGAGCAATTTGAGTCCCAGGACATTGTCAAAAACAATAAAAAAATCAGCCAGCAATTTTTGGAGGCAAACAGCTGGGTGTGATACCAACAGTGACAGACATATTAATAGATCAAGAGAAGAGACAGTGAAGAAGACCCAGCTAAAATCACTATGATCTTAGCATGAATGTGTACATGTCCAAGTCTGTGCTCTCTGAAAAGCAACACCAGAGGCTGTACACTGCAGGGGAAATAGACTTTACTGAAACGATCCAGTCAAAGCACTAAACAAATGAGCAAACATCAAGAAGCCCTAGGGATGGGGCCATGAGGAATCAGTATCTAAAACTGCTACAATACATAATTTTAAATGTCCATTTTTCAACAAAAAATTACAACATACAAAGAGAAAGTGTCATTCACACAGAGAAGAGACAGCAGGCAATAGAAACTGCCCATGAGAGGGTCCAGATGTCAGACTTCACAAAAACTTCAAAACAGCCATTATAAATATTAAAGAAGTAAAAACTCATGCTTTAAAAAGTACCATATCTTGGGGCCAGCCCGGTGGCATAGTGGTTAAGTTCATGTGCTCCACTTCGGTGGCCCAGGTTTTGTGGGTTCGGATCCCGGGCGTGGACCTGCACACCACTTATCAAGCCATGCTGTGGCAGGCATCCCACATATAAAGTAGAGGAAGATGGGCATAGATGTTAGCCCAGGGCCAATCTTCCTCAGTAAAAAACAAGGAGGATTGGCAACAGATATTAGCTCAGGGCTAATCTTCCTCACCAAAAAAAAAAAAAAAAGTACCATATCTTTAAAAATACAAAAAAAAAGGTAAAATGACAAGGTGTCATCCAATAGAAAATACCAATAAAGTGATACAAATTATTCTAAAACATCCAAATGGAAATTCTGGTGCTTAAAAACCGTAATAACTAAAATGAAAAAAAAAACTCACTAGAGGAGCTCAACATTTAATACGAACTGATAGAAATAAAAACAACAGGGGCTGGCCCAGTGGCGCAAGCCGTTAAGTGCGTGCGCTCCGCTGCAGCGGCCTGGGGTTCACCAGTTCAGATCCTGGGCACGCACTAACACACCACTTGGCAAGCCATGCTGTGGCAGCATCCCATATAAAGTGGAGGAAGATGGGGATGGATGTTAGCCCACAGCCAGTCTTCCTCAGCAAAAAGAGGAGGATTGGCAGATGTTAGCTCAGGGCTGATCTTCCTCACAAAAAAAAAAAAAAAGAAATGAAAACAACAAACTTGAAGATAAATTAAGAAAAAAGAATAATGAAAAATTAATAGCCCCAGAGAAATATAGGACACCATTAAATGCACCAACAATAATGGGACTACCAAAAGGAAAGGCAAGAGAATAAGGAATAGAAAAGAAATATTTGAAGAAATAATGGCTGAAAACGACCCAACAATGATGAAACACATTAATCCACACATCCAAGAAGCTCAAACTCCAAGTAGTATACACAAGAGATCCGCAAACGGACACATCATAGTAAAAACGCCGAAAGACAAAGGACAAAGAGAAATTCTTAGAAACCGCAAGAGAAAAATGACTCATCGTTTACAAGAGATCTCAATTAGATTAACAACTGACTTTTCTTCAGAAACAATGGAGCCTGGAGACAGTGAAATAACATTCAAAGTGCTCAAAGAAAAAAAATTTTGAACACAGAATTCTATATCCAGTAAAGCTATCATTTAAAAATGAAGGTGATGAGTGACATGACCAAATGGGAGAGTATGCAGCTCGAAGCACTCTTGCTCTGGCAGAAACATCGAAAAACAAGCAGAAACTGTCAAAATCAATGTTAGAAAAAAACCCTGGAAAGCATTCAAAGGTTTACAGCAACTAAGCAAATGCTGAACCAAGAAAAAAAGCAACTTGAAAATGAGATGAAAGATCTGAGGAGTTTTCACTTGCTCTTTCCCATCCCATCCCCACCATGCTGGCCATCTTAAAGCCAGAGAATGTTAAAGCAGTGGAATTTTTATAGTGGCAGTAGCCCATGTTCCCAGTAGGGCATCCTGGTCCCTCATCCAGGAGGGAGCAGAACAGACTTTACTAGCAGATTATAGTGTGTGTCTGTTCTCACTTCTCTGGGGGATACCTACAGGAATGATGGAAGGAGATTATCTTATTTTTCACCTCAGGCTGACCTCTGGGCTCAGTACAAGTCTGGATAAGTATTGAAAGAGTGTCCTAGCACACCACCAATCTATAAAGAGTGGGAGAGGGATTCGTTTCTTAACTGTGTCTTTTTTTTTTTTTTTTGCTCTTTTGTTTTTTGTTTGTTTTAGCTCCTGGCATTCAAGGAAACCTCTATCACAACATGAGCTAAACAAAAGCTAAAGGATGGAGATTTCAATGACCGTGCACAACAACAAATACAGTCTTTCAAAAACAGATTGAAAGACTAAACCAACAGACTACCACAGCCTTCAACAATTTTAAAAAAGCAGCAAAGCCTCTGGAAAGGGTAGAATCTGATTTCCAAAGTTACTATATTACAATACTCAAATGCCCAACATTCAACAACAAAATTACAAGGCATACAGAGAAAGAGGAAAGTGTGGCCTATTCGAAGGAACACATAAATTAACAGAAACGATCCCTGAGGAACCTCATATATCATATTTACAAGGCGAAAACTTTAAGACAACTGTCTTAAATATACTCAAGTAGCTAAGGAAAACATGAAAAAAGAACTAAATGAAATCAGGAAAATAATGTATAAACCAAAACAATATCAATAAAGAGACAGAAATTGTAAAAAGGAATCAAACAAGTTCTGGAGCTAAAAAGTACAATAACAAAAATGAATAATTCACCAGAGGGTTCAATAACAGATGTGAGCAGGCAGAAGAAAGAATCAGCAAACTAGAAGATACAACAAGTGAAATTATTAAATCTGAGCAGCAGAAAGAAAGAAGAATGAAGAAAATTCAGCAGAGCCTATGGGAACAGTGGGACACCATTAAGCAGATCAATATACACATTATGAGAGTCCCAGAAGGAGAACAGACAGAAAAAGGGGCAGAAATAACAGTTGAAGAAATAATGGCCAAAAAGTCCCAATTTTGATGAAAGACATGCACCTACAAATCCAAAGACTTCAACAAACTCCAAGTAACATCAACAGAAAAAGACCCACACTGACATACATTACAAGCAAACTTTTGAATTTCAGCCAAAAACAAAGAATCTTGAAAGCAACAAGGAGTGACTTTTCACATACAGGGATCCTTAGAGAGATTAACAGCTGATTTCTCATCAGAAACCATGGAGACCAAAGGCAGTGAAAGTAAAAGTTAAAGAGCTAAATGAAAAGAACTGTCAACACTTAATTCTATACCCAGCAAAACAGTCCTTCAAAATTTAGAGAGTAATTAAGACATTCACAGATAAGTGAAGAAGTTGAATCAGTTATCAAAACTACCCAACATAGAAAATTCCAGTACCAGATGGCTTCATTGTTGAATTCTACCATTTTAAAATAATTAATACCAATCCTTCTCAAACTCTTCCAAAAAACATAAGAGGAGGGAACACTTCCTAACTCATTACATAAAGCCAGCATTACGCTGACACCAAACTCATATAAAGATAAAGATATCCCAGCAACATAAGGTTGGTTTAACATCCAAAATCAGGTAATGTAATCCATATCAATAGAATGAAAGACAAAAACAACATGATCATTTCAATAGATGCAGAAAAAGCATTTGCCAAAATCTGACACCGCCCTCATGATTGAAAAAAAAAAAAAACACTCAACAAACTAGGAATAGAAGGTAACTTCCTTAATCTGATAAAGTACATCAACAAAAAACTCACAGCCAATATCATAATTAACAGTGAAAGAGTGAATCCTTTCTCCTTGAGATCAGGAAGAAGACATAGATGTCCACTCCTTATTTTTCTATTCAACTTTGTACCAGAGGTTCTAGCAAGGAGAATAGGCAATAAAATAAGATAAAAAGCATCCAGATTGGAAAGGAAAAAGTAAAGCTAGCTCTACTTGCAGATGACATGATCTTACAAATAGAAAATCCTAAGGAATCAACCTGTTCAGCAAAGTTGCAGGATACAAGATCAATATACAAAAATTAACTGCATATCTATACATTAGGAATAAATCATCCAAAAGGAAATTAAGAAACAATTCCACTTAGACTAGCATTAAAAAAAAATTAAATATTTAGGAAAATATGTACCCAAAAAAGTGCAATGTTATACTCTGAAAACTACAAAACATTGTTGAAAGAAATTAAAGAAGATCTAAATAAATGAAACATCCCATGTTGATGCATCAGAAGATACAATGTTGTTAAGATGGTAATGCTCCCCAAATTGATCTTCTAATTCAATGCAATCTCTGTAAAAATAATTTTGGCTTGATTTTTTTATAAGAAATGGAAAATTTCTTGCTGATTCTGAAACTCATATGGAAATACAAGAGACCCAGAATAGCCAATCTTGAAAAATAAAAATAAATTTGAAGGACACACACATCCCAATTGAAAAACTTACTACAAATCTACAATAATCAAGACAGTGTGGCACAGGCATAAGGATAAATGTACAGATCAAAGGAAGAGAATAGAAGTCCAGAAATAAACCCTTATATTTACAGTCAACTGATATTCAACAAAGATGCCAATACAAATTCAGTGGGGAAGAATAGTCTTTTTCAACAAACGGTCCTGGGACAACCGAATAACACTTGCAAAAGAATGAAGTTGGATTCCTATCAAACACCATATTCAAAATTTAACTAAAAACAGTTCAAAGAACTAAATGTAAGAAATAAAACTATAAAACTCTTAGAAGAAAACACAGCTGTCCATTTTCGTGATTTTGGATTAGGCAAGGGTTTCTCAGAAATGACACAAAAAGCACGGGCAACAAAAGAAAAAGTAACAAATAACACCATTAAGAATATAAAAAACAACTCAGAGAATTGAAGAAAATAGTTTGAAATTATATAGCCAAAAAGAGATTTGTATCCAGAATATATGTGAAAGAAATGGATACATATTTCTTCAATGATATACAAATGGCCAATAACACATGAAAAAATGTTCAACATCATTAGCCATCTGGGAAATGCAAATCAAAACCACAATGAGATACCACTCCACATCCACAAGGATGACTATAATCAAAAAGACAGACAATAAAAAGTGTTGATGAGGACAAAGAGAAATCAGAACACTCATATACAGCTGTTGGAAATGTAAAATAGTGCAGCTGCTTTTGAAAACAGTCTGACAGTTCCTCAGAAGTTTAAAAACAGAGTTACCATATGACCCAGTGATCTCACTTATTGGTATGCACCTAAGAGAAATGAAAATATATGTGTGTATACACAAAATCTTGTACACAAATGTTCATAGCAGCATTATTCATAACACAAATATCCATCTACTGGTGATAATAAAATGTAGGATACATATATAACGGAATATTATTCAACAATAAAAAGGAATGAAGTACTGATACATGCTACAACACAGATAAACCCTGAAAACATTATTCTAAGTGGAAGAAGTCAGTCACAAAAGATCATACACTATGATTTCATATATATGAAATGTTTAGAATAGACAAATCTATAGAGAAAGAAAGCAGATTAGTGGTTATCTAGAGCTGTAGAGCTAAGGGTAAATGAAAATGACTGCTAAAGGTTACAGGGTTTCTTTTGGGGATGATGAAAATGTTCTAAAAGTAATTGTGGTAACAGCTGCACAATTCTGCATAACTAAAAACTACTAGACTGTACACTTTAAATGGATTAAATGTATGGTATGTGAATTATATGCCAATTAATATTTTAGAAAGGAAAGAGGCAAAGTTTTCTTATTGACAGACGATGTAATTGTGTAACTTAGAAAAATCTAGAAAATATACAAATTATTTATAATACACTGGTTTTTCTTTGTTTTTCATGAGGAAGATTAGCCCTGAGCTAACTTCTGTTGCCAATCTTCCTCTTTTTGCTGAGGAAGATTGGCTCTGAGCTAACATCTCTGCCCATCTTCCTCTATTTTATATGTGGGACACCTGCCACCGCATGGCTTGATGAGCGGTGCATAGGTCTGTGCCCGGGATCTGAACCTGCAAACCCTGGGCCAACGAAGCAGATGCGCAAACTTAACCACTACGCCACCGGGCCCGTCCCATAACACACTGTTTTTTAAAGTAATATTTTTAGCTAGGAATAAATCTAATAAAAGTAGACAATGCCATTTTAAGAAAGTTACAAAACCTTATTCTACATTCATGAATGGTAGGATCACAATTCCCCCAAAATTAAGTGTGGTTCCAATCTGCTTTCTAACAGAATTTTTCAGTAAAACTAATAAAATGCTTCTTAAATATTATACGATAGTGAAGAGGCAAATATAGTGATCACAACTTACAAAAAGAAGAATAAAGGGGTAGACCTCCCTACCAAATAATGAGTCAAATTACAAAACCACAATACCTAAAACCATGAAAATAATAGGAAGTCCAGAAACAAATCCATATACACATGGAAACTTGGAGATGTGGGAGACAGTGCAACACAAATCAATAAACTATTGACTAAACGATGTAGAACACCATATCCAAAAATGAATTCTAAATAGATTAAAGACTTTGGTAGGGAAAACTTTAGCATATAAGACTCCTAAAGCAAAAACATTAAAGAAGAAAATAATAACATTGACTATCAAAATTCACAAACTTTTGAAAGTCCAATTCACCTTATTTAAGATTCACAGAACAGAAAGTATTTGTAATATACATAACAAAGTATTACTACCTAGAATAAATAAAGAATGCCTACAAATTAACAAGAAAGACAAAAATCCCAATAGAAAAAAAGTCCCAGAACTAAAAATCCCAGTAAACCACAAAATGGATTATTTGAATGACAAATAAGGAAATGAAACTTATCATCAAACAATCATGTAGCTGTGAATTAACACAAGGAAGTACCACTTATCCTTTAAGCAGTTTGGTAACATTACCAAACTGCTTCAAGACTGTAGGGAAGCAGAAACTGATATAAAAATTAAGACAACAAATGCACCAGAATTCAATTCTCTCAATGGCTCAGTCATTCCCTGATTATGCACTAATAGATTTAATGCATTTCCTTAAATATCCACAATAAAGTGATTCAGACACTCAGAAAAACACATCATTTCCCCTCTAACTTAAACAATCATGCACACACATACACACATACATACACACACATATCCATACTTACCATATTTTAATAGCTATATTGATATATACATGTGTGTACTTATGTTATATATTCTTTTTATGTGCATGTACATAAAGGGACTATTATATTTACTAGCACTAAAATTCGTTTCTGGCCATTTCAACAAAATCTACGGTAAAAGAGAACCTGAAATTAGATGAGAAAAAAAAAAGAACAAAAACATTCTCAAGACAAAGAGAAAGCCACAAATAAGTATTATTTTGAAAACTACTAATCAAAAAGGATATAAAAATATTATAAATATTGATTATACCTTTTATCTTCTATAAAAATAAAACTTGACTATGAATAAGGCCCTTGTATGCCAAAGAAAAGCACCATCTTCAAAACACATATGATTATTTTTTAACTGTTTTGTGCTTTTTTTACATTTTATTTTTTAAAGGACCTGGAAAATAATCTTAAAACTATATTGCAATGAATTCTAGTTATATTTATAAATTTAAACTCTAACGGAAAAAAAGTCAAAACTCATGATTCTAAATATGTTTTTTCAAAACATGTTTTATTTCAAAACGCAATAGCCTTTATTTTTTAATGATTACATTTTAGATAACTATTTGAAGTCAGTTTCCTGCTTTGCAACATCAATTTTTAAAAAGCTGTGGGTCTTAAGTGAAGGAATATAAATTAATGCTAGTCCCTACTGGTGGATTTGAATATATAACTTGTTATTTAAAGAAAATAACATATAATAAACTTCCTATAAGAAGGTAGATCCAAAATAACAGTGTGGATTCTATTCTCACTGCACACCTTTATTTTTGCATCAATGCTGTATTTTTCTTTTCTCCAATGTGCTTCCTGCTTCCTCAGTTTCTCCAGGTCATTTAGCAGGTCAGTGCAGTGGGTACTTAATTTCTCATTTTCCTCCTCCAGATTTTTTATAACCAGTCTGTTTTGCTCTTCCTTATTCTGTAGACACTCCTTAGTGTCCTGTAGAACAGTACCACAAGGGCCGATAAACAAAACAAAACAAAAAAAGGTGAGAACTAATCAGCAAATACAAACTGTGCAGTTTTACCCTCACAGCAGCTTCTTCTATATTTGATGGCCAAGGTCACCTGTATACTTTTATTGGCCTCTTTTCATGCAGGTGGATGGGTCATATTTTTTCACTGGATGACAGCTTTGATGAGTACACATTTGCAAAGAGCCCATTAATTGATCAAGCTGCCTTTGATGCTGTCCCCAGCTATTTTTGAGACCCACACAGACATATCCTCCCAGACCTGGGTTTTATCAATTAATAATGCCAGTCCCATCAGAATCTAATTACCAGAAGCCACATATTCACACTCCTACTTTCTTAGCTCCATTTCCATCATTAACTATTTATCTGAAAGTTATAAAGCTTGGAGTCTTAGCTTTAAAGCATCTTTCTTGGAGTTTTTGCATGTGAGAAAACTGTATGGTACAGCAGGGCCTAAGGCAATTCTTCCTCCAAGCTTGTCATTTTCTGCGCCACAAAGGCTGACACAGCTTAAAGTAGGACTTCAAAGCAATAGTACTGTAGAACTATGTACAAGTCAACAGACCTTAACTTCTTGACTTTTATCTTTATATTTCTTCTGCAAGTCACTGAATTCTTTCCTTAAGAAAGCATTTTCTTCATCTACTGCGATCTTTCGTTTTACAAGGTCATTTATTTCTTGTTTTAGTCCTGATTCTCTCTATGGGAAAAAAATCAAAATTATTGATGAGCTGGTATTTCTAAGAAAAAATTATTTTATTTAAAAAGTTCTAGATTTTGATTGATAATGTTAGAATTAACTAGCTTTCATAATAACATCCGTTATCACAGTTCTCATTTCCTCTGACATGCCCATAGATTTAGTAAACTATGTAAGTATGGTACCTATTTATTAGTTTAAAATAAAGAACACATAAAAACTGGATACCAAATATTAAGCCACATTCATAAAGCAAACTTTTGGGATTTAGCTGTACAATAGGAGAAAAACAAAATTTTACAAAACATTCTAATTAAAGAAAATGCATTCTAATTAAAGTAAAATAAGAATTACCTTCTTATTTGAGTATCATTTGGAAGAAAACATTTTTTAGAGAAAAAATTATGGTTTTGTGTAGGCAGAAATAATTTTAAAGAATGAAAAATGGCAAGTTTGTTTTGGTACCAAAAATATCTTGCTCTGTAGAAAGAAAATTCAAAATTCAGATGTGCCATAATTTTTAACTGAATATTCTTCTCACATGCCAGAGATACTTAAATGATACTTTTTTTTAATTAAAGTACAACTTCTTTTTTATTTATTTTTTTCCCCCCAAAGCCCCAGTAGATAGTTGTATGTCACAGCTGCACACCCTTCTAGTTGCTGTATGTGGGACGCGGCCTCAGCATGGCCGGAGAAGCGGTGCGTCGGTGTGCGCCTGGGATCCGAACCCGGGCCGCCAGCAGCGGAGAGCGCGCACTTAACCGCTAAGCCACGGGGCCGGCCCTAAGTGATACTTAATTGGAGGATTCCATGACTCAATTCTTAGTTTCCCTCTTCTCTCTTTATAGCTTTTCTCTCAGAAAACGTACCTACTCTCTTGGCTTCTGGTCTGATCTCTGTCTGAAAGACTACTCAATCCATAAATCCAGCCCTGACTCTCTCCCAATCACCAATCCCACATTTCCAACTTTCTATACAATACTTCTACTTGAATTATCTCAAACTAACAGGCTAAAACTAAAATCCATATCCTGATACTATCTCTTTTCAAAACTTCTTCAACTTTTGTCAACTCATCCATTTTTTCAGCTAATATTTATTAAACTCCCATTATTTGGCCTTACATGCTTTTTTAAAGCTTTGAAGTCACTCTCAACAGCACCCTTCCCCCAAACCCCATCTGCCTGTCAACCAAGAAGCAGACACATCAAGATATAAACATACTGTTTTCTTATTAAGTAATATGCTCAGTAGAAACCCCTAACCTTCATTCCATCTCTGATCTATCACTGATGCTCATCTGATCCCTAAATATCATTCATTTTGTACTCCCATATTTATTCCTTATCAAACGCTGTCTAAAGGACTTGAAGATGAACTGAAACTTAGGGTAAGATTCAGGGATAGGATGAAAAACAGGGTGAGTTTAAGGAGTAAAGTGAGAGTATCACCTATATTCTAATTTTTTCAAGTTATAACGTTAAGTGTTGATTACCTTTTACTTCTACTTAAAAATATTTTAAACACTGAATATGTACAAAAATAATCTGTGATAAGTGTATAAGGTATAAAGAAACAGAATAAAAAGAGCAGCCCTGTACCCACAACCACCCAACTAAGAAACACAACTTTATACCATTAACTTGGAAGTCCCGTGTATGTCTTCTGATCCTCTAACACCTCCTACACCCTCCAGGGGGAAGCACTGTCCTGAAACGGTGCTTGAAACCTTATCCTTTTCTTGCTTTTCCTTACAGTTTGAAGACATACATACCCCTATTTAATATACTGTACAGTTTAGCTTATTTTTGAATTTTATATAAATTAAATCATACTACAAGTATTCTGTGGGTTGCTATTTTTGCTCAACATACATTCTCAAATTAATCCACATTGATAAGTGTAGCTGTGATTCAATTACCTTGGTATATAGTACTGTTCTATTACACAAATATACTATAATATATTTATCCATCTCTCGTCAGTATACACTTCAAGTGCTTCCCATTTGGGGGAAAGGGGTATACAAGCAATGCTGCTATGAACACTTTCAAGTATTTCTCCTGATACAGATGAGCAAGAATTTCTCCCAAGCAGTATTTTTCAAACTACAGATTGCAATCTAGTAATGGGTCATTAAATCAATTTAGTCATCATAATCAGCATTTTTAAAAAGTGGAATAAAATACAATAGAAAATATCAAAGTGACATGCACAAATTCCTAGCAAAAAACCATGTTATAAGAATAAACTTACAAAAGAAGCAGATACACTATATTAAAGATTTCCTGGATTTTTTTACAGTGTTTAATTTGGAACTTCTGTTTCATGTAAATATTATTAGTCATATTTGATACATACTTTGTTATATTTTTACCTTTATTATACATAGCAAGGACAACTATTATCATACGAAATTTTATTTCATGTGTGTGTATACTAGGTCATGAAGTAAAATGTTATGTTTTGCAGTGTGGGGATCATATTAATAAAGGTAGGAAAAATATTGCTCTAGATTATATATGCTTAAAGGTGAAATTGCTAAGTCATAGGCTCTATGCACTTCAAGAGTTCTCATAGCTCCACATCTATACCAACACTTGACTCTCAGGCTTGGTAATTTTTTACAAATCTAGTAGGTATAAATGGCACCTCAATATAGTTTTAATATTTATTTCCTATTTTAATTATTAGGGTATATCAAAATGTGTCTGACATCAATCAAGCAATATAAAAACTGATGCATAAATATGGCCCATCCACAATTCACAGCCCATTTTTCTATTCTCATCTAAGTCTTATCCTCCTTTAAGCTTCAATTTCCACCTCTTCCATGAAGCCTTCCCACTATCACAGTAATGTCTGCCATTTCTGAATTTCAGTATTACTTATATTATTCATTTGACACATAATACACTATCTAGTCTTGCTAATTATCTATATACTCATACTGTCACCCAAACCAGAGTAGTAAATGTTTATGAATGAGATTGACCCTGAATGATAAATTCAATCATGTGAATACTCAGACTGTTTATAAACTAACTACAGGCCTATTCTTTGAAAGGAGAACTAACAAAACTTGAGCATCCTTGTCGCCTCTGGAGATTATTTAGACCTTGGGAAGGATAAAACGTTGAACCAAATGATTTAAGTTTTAGAAGCGTTTGCCCATTAATGTGAGCTAAACTTAACAGGAACTAACAATATAAATGACACCAATGGCAAGCCCTTTCATGAGAATTACTTAAGAATTTACATTTTGGCATCTGAATGAATATAGCAATGGAAAAGGATAAACATAGACTTAATTTTTAAATAAAAAAATAATACAGTGGGAAATTAGTTAATCAAAATTATCATATTCTGATAATTAGTCTCATAAATGTGATATTATATTGCATAATCATTAAACTAATAAGTTAGATAAAGTTGTACTCCCAATAGAAGAGGACTGAAAAACCCTCAAAGACTTGTAAAATTTTGTATAAATCAAAATATTTTCCTAATAAAATATACCCTCAATGATCTACTTTAACTAATGAAAGCACAAGTATATACACTTACAGTTCATTTTAAAATTTAGCTTTATGAAACTTTTTCAACAAACCTTTCTGGATACAATAGAATACATTCTTAATGGTCTGGCTTGAGTTAATATAAAAATAGCAAATAGAACTCAGAGGAACCATAAGGCATAAAGGGTGACAAGAGAAAGTATGTCTGGAACAAATAATTTATTATGGATAAGCCATGAAATGAATAATTCATATCATGGTCAAGAGAAGTCTACAGAGTAAGAAAAGAATGATAGTGAGTATAAAACAGGAAAGGGAGAGAGGGGCAGCAGTGCAAGGCCTAAAACTCTATCAGGTAATACTTGAGCATAGTTAATATATTATTTATATGACCTACTCTCAAATGGACATGAAAGTTTTAATAAAAAACAGAGAAGTAATGAAACCACAACAACTCAAACAATGGTAAATGGAGAAAGAAGGGGTAAGAGAACTAACTGTAATTGAGAACCGAAACTTATTTCTGAGCTTCCGAGAAGGTAAGGAAAAAGGGAAATATAATGTTAAAGAGCAATCATCATTTAATTAAATAGAACATACTAGGTTATTAGCAGAGTCATATTATATAGTGCAATACTAAAAGGGGAATTTATTACATGACTTATTTTATAACTAACAGTGACAAAGCTAAAGCATAGTCTTACCAAAAGAAGTTATATGGCAATTTTTTACACTATTATCAACAAAACAGAAGTTACAATACTAGACTGCACTCCTATAAAAGTTTTTCTGCAACTAGCTAAAATAGCGTGTGTGTGTGTAACTTTTTAGTAATTTGACTAGATACATAGTTAAGACTTAAACTAAAGGAATTGTCATTCTTAATTGTTACAGTATTCCATAGGCTACAAGTTTTGAAAATTAAGAGCCATTTAATATTATTCAGCAGAACAACAAAAACACAGTGAAGGGACTTCTGGCTTCCATTCCAGCACATAAGGAACATGGAAGTCATCTCTCCTGTTCACACAACATGAAAAAAGATGAACAAACTGAAAATCAACAACTCCTCTTAGATCCATCAGAAAACTGAGATCATAGGGCAAACTGCTGTTCCCAAAACTGCAGAGACAGACAAGCAGATATAGAGAATCACAATTTACCAGAGCAGAAAACTCCATAGGAACCAGTACTGGGTAGGAAAACCTAATCAGTAAGTAATCAATTGCTAGAAGGTCAATGTGGACAAGTTTGAAAGTTAAAAAGTCCAAGAAGGCCCAGTCTTAGGGGAGATCCCAAATTTTCAAGGGTTTTACATACAGAAACCCTGTCAGGTTGTCACAGTGAAGACTGGAGAAAAATCCCTTCCTCCTTCCTGCAGGAGGCGAGGAAAAGCAGTCATTTTAAAATACAGTCATGTGCTGCATAATGACATTTCTGTCAATGACGCACCGCATATATGACAGTGGTCCCATGAAATTAGCACCATATAGCCTAGGTGTGTGGTGGGCTCTACCATCTAGGTTTGTGTAAGTACACTCGACGATGCTTGCCCAACAACAAAATTGCAGAACAATGCATTTCTCAGAACGTATTCCCATCATTAAGCAATGCATGACTATACGCCCAAAGTGTTCATTTCTTCTTAACATGGCCTGCCCTCAAGAGAAACTATTTTACCAGAGTCTACTGCAGTTTACCTGAGACTAACCAACCTGGAGGAAGGGAAATCTCTAACTCCAACATCCTCTAGCCTTTCTATCTCTCCTAAAGGGGAAAAAAACTGAGAAACACTTGTGAAGGTCACAGACTAGGGGCACAAGCCCACTAAAAGACTGAGACCTAATCATAAGACTATAGAATATTTCCCCTCCTCCTGACACCTCACCACCATGACACCTCACCACCACATCAACAGGGCTTCTATATAACAACGGGAATACAACTGAAAGAACTATGCCTCTCAGAAAATATTTAAGAAGTCTCTAGAGAAACCCAAATAAAAAAGGACACCAAAGCAAAGTTTAGCTTCTGACACACACAGCTACAGTAGACAGTAAACATAGCCTAACCCCTAACCAGATAAATATAAAACCTCACACTAAAGGCCTATTTACCTCAGTACTTTTTACCCGTTTGGTTAATTTTATGCGTCAACTTGGCTAGGCCATGGTATCCATGGATCCCATGGTATCCAGTTTTTGATCAAACACCAGTCTAGATGTTGCTCTCAATGTACTTTTTAGATGCAATTAACAAATCAGTGGACTTTTGAGTAAAGTGATTATTCCTCCATAATGTGAGGTGGACCTCATCCAATCAGTTGAAGGCCTTAAGAAAAAGGATTATGGTCCTCTGAGGAAGAAGGAATTCTGCCTCTAGAATGCCTTTGGACTGAGTTACAACATCAACTCTCCCTTGGGTCTCCAGCCTGCCAGCCTGTCATGCAGAATTCAGATTTGCCAGCCCACTATTACATCAGCTGATACCTTAAAATCAATCAATCAATTAATCAATTTCTATCTATCTATCTATCTGTCTATCTATCTATCTATCTATCTATCTATCTATCTATCTATCTATCTATCTATATCTCCTATTAGTTCTGTTTCTCTGGAGAACTCTGACTAATATAGATTTTGGTCCCATTTAGGACTTAAGTCTTACAACTGAAAGGACATGGATTCTGCCAACAACCTAAATGAACTTGGAAACAGATTCTTCCCAACTCTCCAGACGAGAACATAGCACAATTGAAAGTTTGATTACAACCTTATGAGATCCTGAGCAGAGGATCCACCTAAGCTATGCCCAGACTCCTGTCCCACAGCAACTTAATAATTGTGTGTGCTGTTTTAAGGAACTAGTCTGTGATAATTTGTTATACATCAAGTGAAAAACTAATATAATACAATCTATTTTACTGAAGAGTTTATACTAAAAAATAATGGAGAAAATGGTTATGGGCATAAGCATTGTAATCTTGACAGCATAAAAAAATAAAACCAAATACTGCTAAGAACAGTATTACTCCAATTAATTACCTCCAATTATTCTCTCTGTAAGTTCACTTTAAAATGCATGAGAAAGGCTGAATAAGTAAAAATATGCTCATTTTCTCATTTTTTTACAGTGTGCAATTAGATTTTTCAGAATGTTAGAATCAAGAAGTATAGTGTTAAATATAATATATAAAATAATAAACTTAATCACCAGAAGAACTGATATAGACTCTAAACCTTCCAAATTATCAACATGCAAGTGATACACACACACACACACACACACACACACACACACACACACACACGAAGACTTGTAGTCAATTTAAAAAACAAAGGAAACAGTAAAAACAGAAAGCATAAGGTCAATCAGAGAACAAAGACCAAATAAGCATGCCATATCAAGAAATGCAGATGAAATGAACTTACCTTTACAAAGGTAAAGATGTATAGATTGAGTCAAACACAAAGTCCAACCAAATATTACATACAAGAGATTCATCTAAAGATGCAATGTAAAAGGATGAACACAAGATATAACAAATTAATAAAAAGAAAGCTGGAGGAAAGATAATGGTTTAAGAAAAAAATAAAGATATAATCTGAATGAATAAAAAAATGAAAAAATTGAATAAATGTACTGAATCTTGTTCTCTCTTTTTTTTGTTTTTTTTGTGAGGAAGACCAGCCCTGAGCTAACATCTGATACCAATCCTCCTCTTTTTTGCTGAGGAAGACTGGCCCTGGGCTAACATCCATGCCCATCTTCCTCTGCTTTATATGGGACGCTGCCACAGCATGGCTTAAGAAGCAGTGCGTCGGTGCGCACCTGGGATCCCAACCGGCAAACCACGGGGCCGCTGCAGCAGAGTGCACGCACTTAACCGCCTGCGCCACCGGGCCGGCCCCTCTTGTTCTCTTCTTGATCCCATGGTCTCCACCTTCAGCTAGAATTCTGCTAATTCAATTAAGTACTCTTGCATTGTGTATTTTTAAATTCCTTCTCCATTACTTTCAAATGTTTTGCCTAACAAACATTTATTTAAAATGCAGAATCTTCTTTCTCTGCACTGTCACATTTCCTCATTCATTTCCATTTCTTTGGTAGAAATTGGTGATCTCTTAAAATGTCATATACCATTCCCCTTGTATCGCTTTCTAAAACCACTGAAAACTTCATGATTGCCTAATTTAATATCCTTTTCACAAACCCCATCTTTTCGTAGCATTTTACATTGACCACCTTTTGCTTCTTGAAACTCTCCTTTCTCAGTGCATGAGATATTGCACTATACTTCTCACTCTATTTCCCTGAACAGTCTTTTCACCTCTTTTATTGAAATTTGCTCTTCCTCTCACCCATTAACAATATCAGCAAATATCCTGTTCTCAAAATTCTCACTATTTAAAGTCTTCTTTCTAACTATAACATTAAATATCTACATCTCAAGGAGAAAACTCCCTCCCAAGAGTCAGATCCATACTTTTAAGTTTACTGAAAACCTCTAAACAGAATTCCCAGAAATAACTAAAACACAAATTGTACAAAAGAAGCTCAAAACCTTATCCTCACAGTAAATTGTACCTCTTGATAATAACACTCTTTCTGATAATAATGCCATTGTTCTCCTGGGTTCTAAAGCTGAAACCTAAGAGTCACTTTCAAATTACTGTCAAGTCCTTATGGTTCTAATTTACATACCTTTAATTCCTGCAAACCTAATAGTTCAGGTTCATGTCATTACTCTTAGACTGTGAAATAACCTCCTAACAGATCATTCTACTTTCTGCTTTCCTTTTTCTAATTGTATGTACTGATTACCAGTTTTATTTTCATAAACCGCAGCTCAGTTAACTTAAGTCTCTAATGAAAAGCCTAGATAGATTTCTTTGGCCTACCACTAAAATCCAAATTTTTCATTCAGGCAGTTAAGCCTTTCCTTAATACAGGTCCAATATAACATCAGTCTTATCTCAGCCTACACTCCTACATATTATCTATGAAACAAACTATAAATTGCAGTATTACCCAAACATGCCCTATACTGACTCCCATCTTCATGCATTTTGCCCAGTGTTCACTCTGGGCAAATCCTCCTACAATGTCTACCTATTACAACCCATCTGACTACTTCAAGACCTCTCTACAAAATTTAATCTCTCCTTCCTTTGAACTTTTACAGCATTCTGCTTGTGATGCTCTCATGGTACTTATAATACATTGGTTTTATTTTATTTAAATCACACACTCAACAATATTCAATGAGTATCTGTTATGAGCCAGGGAACACAGTAAATATTGGTACCAGGTATACAAGGGACCACGATAGAAGGGTCCCCAACCTCACAGAACACATAATCTAGTGTAGGAGAATGTCGTTACTTGCATCTTATTTTTATCCTCACCCTACTCCTCAAAGAGATTTAAAAATTATTAAAGGCAAGAATTGTAACTCTGAATTTTCCACAGTACCATGACAGGATTATATATACATTTAATATAATATTTTGTCTAACTGAACTGAAAATATATCTTGTAGAAAGTTATAATCATCATTGCACAAAAATATACATGATACAGGCTAAGAAATTATGGGGCCTAAAAAACAAATAATTTCTCTTATGGGAATTTAATATTTTATACATGAGCTAAGTGATTCTGCTCAAAAAGGTAAATAATGAAATAATATGTATCCAAGGAAGAGAAAGTAGAAAAAGAATTTAGCAAAGAAAGGGGAAAATATATTGTCATTTAAGAAAGTCAACATTTTTTTAAATGGTATGCTATAGCTATCTAAATCTGGTAAACTGAGCATTCCCTAAAGCATTGCAAACTTAATGCCAAAGGATAGGAAAAAGAGTGCCAAAATCTGTTCTCCTCCACAGAATAGAGTTGTAACTGAGAAAGAGACTGCTCAGCCTGGATCTATATTTTTTCCCAAACCCCCTGAATCTTGGGATGGCCATATGAGTAGTTTTTCCCAAAGAAATATGAGTACAAATGATGTTTGCCACTTCTAAGTCATGAGATTGTATCTATTAGAGCTTAGCCTAGCCTAATTAATACACTAGGCACATGACAATATTTATCTATCTTAGAATGCATTTTGATATTGTCTGAAATTCAGGTGGCAAATACAACTGGTTTTTTCCAGAACAAACTGACTAAACTGTTATTTCTAAAATTTTAACAGTATAGCATCAATTGTAACATTTTCTACAGGAAATAGAGGAACGTTGGGGAAGGTATAAATTTCAAATTTTTATGTCATATAGAAATCTATATTCCCTTTTAGAGTTTATATGGATGTACAGAATGGAAAAATAAATGAATCTGTTATCTAAGTTAACTTCTACTTTTAGTCCTTTCATAAAACAACTTCATAACAATAACCAATCTTAGATCAAAGTTCTTATGACCCTTTTATTGGCTAGGAAGAAAAACAGAGCCAAGAGTCAGAAAAGCATAGTTGCCAAAAAAAAAAACCTCCATTTAACCCAGAAAAATTATAGGTAATTTAGCCCATAATGAGCAATTGGTTACAAAATGAATTTAAATATTATATCATGATATAGGCCATTCTTACAAGAAATTTCTTTCATCTTTATTTTTAAGACGTTTATTGAAATGAAAATGATTCCTGTAAGCACTAGCCACGTGGATTTTTGCAGTGATAATATACTGATTATGTAATTACATATAATTTTATGTATATATAATTATATGTATTTGTATAATTTACTGATTATATGTAAAAGATAGGATTGTACTAATTTGAAAATACAAGTTTTCAAAAGATCAAACAGAATCATCCCAGTTATTACTGATCTTTTCTACAAATGAAACCATCTTAAAATTTACAAATTTCAGAAGTGAATGACAACTACTGATAATAAAAGGCAAAATCCAATTAAACAATGAATAATTGCTAGATACTATAAAACTATAATGCTATCTTAAGAGTTTTAATGTATAAATAACATAGCCTATCAATTCAGAAAACAAATAGGCTATAAAAAAAGTATAATAAAGAAGAATAATCTGACTATAGTAGTTTCAAAATAGTAATGGTTTGACATAATGACCCTGATATTCCTGTTTTTTTTTTTTTCCTGAGGAAGATCAGCCCTGAGCTAACATCCGATGCCAATCCTCCTCTTTTTGCTGAGGAAGAGGCCCTGGGCTAATATCCATGCCCAACTTTCTCTACTTTATATGGGACACCACCACAGCATGACTTGACAAGTGGTGCATCAGTGCGCGCCCAGGATCCAAACCTGTGAACCCTGGCCGCCGAAGCGGAGCGCACACACTTAACCACTGCGACAGCAGGCCACCCCCTTCCTGATATTCTTAATGAACACTATTGCCAAAAAAATTAAAAATAATTGTAAAGATCTAACTACCTGAAATAAATATAACAATTTTTAGTATTTTCTGGTAAAACACCAACCTGTTCCAATTCTTGTATTTTAGCATCCTTGACTTGCAGAATTTCTAAAACTTTTCTGTCTTTAGCTTCAGATTTCTGTTTTTCTCTAGAACCAAAAAATAGAGAGAGAGAGTTTATTAGTCATAATTGGTAGCTAGCTAATCCTTTAAATTTTCACATCCTGAGAATGAGTGTCACTTTAAAATACAGTAAATTAAATTATCTGGGGTTGACAGCTCTTTCAGAATTAATCAGAAACCATATGGCAAGTGACAACAACTTATAACTGCTGACGATTAAGACAACTTCATACTAAAAGAACAGTTTATTTTCCAGATTTAGATGCATGATAAAAAATACTTAAAACATGTTTAATTTTGATGCAATAACCATTATATCATCAATTTAAAATAATTAATAAGTAAATATGGTCTTGTTAACACAAACACTTTACATACACAATTGTATTAAGAAGAGAATATTTACCATTTTTTAATAAAAGATTCAAAAGAGAGAGAGCTAGAGATTTACTAATAACCAACATCCCATGACTAAAGTTTTTGGATTTCTGACAGCTTGCCATACATATCTAGTCTCTGAGAATACTACTAACTAAATTAAACGGTAGTTGTAAAATCAAAGCATCGTTCTCTGGAACACATAAAATCACAATGCTTGTAAATAATGACTATCTTCTAAAAATAAATATAGCTTTAAAAAGAAGAGAAGAGACAAATGTCTGAAGAGATTACACAATCAGGTTGACACTCATCAACTCACATAAATGGGGGAGAAATTTAATTGGACACCTATTTATATTGTTTTAAAACTTTAGAAACAGGTAAAATAGGGGCCAGCCCGGTGGTGTAGTGGTTGAGTTCCCATGTTCTGCTTCAGCAGCCTGGGGTTCACTGGTTTGGATCCTGGGCACGGACCTACTCACCACTCATCAAGCCATGCTAAGGCGGCATCCCACACAGAAGAACTAGAAAGACCTACAACTAGGATATACAACTACGTACTGGGGCCTTGGGGAGAAAAAAAAAACAGGAAGATTAGCAACAGATGTTAGCTCAGGGCCAATCTTCCTCAAAAAAAAAAAATAGGTAAAATAAATAGAAATCTGTACCTAAATCACTTATGAATCACATGTGCAGGTAAGGAAGAAGAAAAGAATCCTCACTTGAGAAAGAGTGAAATGAAGCAAAGGGCTTTAGAATGCACAAAGGGATGTTAGAATGAAAGAGACACCAATCAGAAAAGTATACCACTTGTTATAAGACATAAATTCAGATGGTCTAACAGTACATTAAAAAATTTAAATTAGACTTCCAATAAGTTAGCATAATAAGTTCACACTCTGAGGCTCTTTTCTATTCTCTAAATGTATAGTATTCATAGAAAAACAAAAGAAAAAATATAAGGAGACAAAGCCACATCTCCAAGGATCACAAACTAAACAGAAATACAATACTACGAACAGGGATAAAGCTGTTGCCGGCTGTCCGGATCCAGATGCAGGCTAAGGTGGAAAGGAGCTTGGTCCTGGGGACAACAGGAAATAAAAGTGTCCTGCTCACAATGCAGAAGCATAGCCAGCCTCATTGTTTGAAACCAGAGACTGGGGTGGGGCTCCCAACTCCTGAAAGGAGGGGGCTGAAAAAGCTTCTGCCCACCCTTGCCTGGAACTAAGGCTTATATGCAAGTCTAGGAAGGCAAAAGTTGATAGATACAGCATCTTACTCAGGAGCTGAGCCAAAACATCCTATGGCTCAGGAACTAAATATAGAAAAGCCCTTACATCACTGTTGGCTAAAAGCCCCAGGCTACCAAAATAAAACCTATTTCAAGATCAGGGAATGAGTGAGGGTGACAATTTAGTGGCAAACACAAAATTTCTAGACAGAAAAGGGCATTAGACAAGGAGGGGTAGTTGGGAAAGAGGAGGAAGAGAACAATAACAGCAACTCTCCCACTCAAGATGTGACCTCAAACGAAAAATCCAAAACACATGAAGAAAACACACACTCCACACACACACACAATACATGCACACTAACTTAATAATCCAAAGAAGCAATCACTCTAGACAAAATGAAAATAACAGAACACACTGATGAAGACTTTAAAATAAGTAAGGATCTTTAAAGACACAAAAGAATGACTAAAATTAAAAACAAGGTGAATCAAAATATATTTAAAAACCTTGAAAAGAACATTATAATCACTGAACCAAAGACAACTAAATGGGCTAAGCTCAAAACTAGAGGGAAAAAAAGAATTAGTGAAACAGAGGATAGTAATGAGATTCATCCAGAACACTACATAGAAAAACGTTGAAATTAAAAATATGAAAACACAGTTAAGATATGTGGGTTCCCGTGGGAAACTCCAACATATGCCTGAAGAGTTCCAGAAGTAGATAAGAGTGGGATGAAAGATAAAGCAATATTTTTAGAAGGTAATTGCTGAGAATGTTTCAGAATTAGAGGCCTCAGATTGAAAGAGTACCTACCAGAATAAATACCAAAAAAACCCACATCTACACATTAATCCATCATTCACTCAACAAGTATTTATTAAGCACTTATTATATGATAGGCACTATCCTAAGGACTAGGGATACTGCTGTGAACAAAATATACCAAAGGGTTGCCTTCATGAAATTAACATTCTAGTTCATGGATACTGAACATAAACGATATATAAGTGAATACACAGTATGTCCACTGGCTATAAGTATAATACATAAGGATAATAAACTCGGGTAACAGAGAAAGGGATGCCTAATCTTGAAGAACCGGGGAGTAAAACGAAAGTTGTTGCTATTGTGGGAGATCAAGATTTGGCCATCCTAAAATATATCTCTTTACCTTGATTGTTTTCTCTGAGGGACATTTAACCTCCCCCACTAACTGCCTAAAGAATTTGACATGGTGGCTCCTTCCTGGAACAGATCTATCATGATGGCTGTAAAGATAATGTAGGATAGAGGTTACAATAGAAAAGGCACCAACAAGCCCATCTTATCGAAAGTTCCGGAAGTTCCGTCTCTCTGGCCACATTCTCTGGATGGCCCTGCGAGGAGTTGCCAGACAATCATTTACATTTATAAGGGAAATCTCCATTTGTAAAGGTATCTCCCTGTCTGTTTTGGGAAGAGGGGGGGATGGCCTCATTTCTAGAGGCTTATCAATGTGGAAGGTGAGGCCTTAAATCTGCATAATAACCTTACTCTTGTTTACTGTGCTTTAGTGGTAATCTCCTGTAACTGACTCCCCCCATCCCCAAAATCCTCCTTTGTCATTGGCTGAACATGATATTTAAGATGCGAGTTTCTGTTATAGTGTTGAGAAACGCAGTGTCCCTGCTTTCTCCCATGTATACATGTTATTAAACTTGGTATTATTTTCTCCTGCTAACCTGTCTTGGTAATTATTTGGCCAGCCACAAGAACCTTAAGGAAAAGGGCAGAGGGAGATTCTCCCTCTTCCCCCGACACTATTTTATAAAGGATAATTAACAAATGACTGTCCTTAAAGTTGATATTTGAGCAGAGACTTAAAGGAAGGAAGTGAGAGCCAGGGAGATCTCAGAGAAGAGTTTTCAAGCCTATGGGACCAGTAGCAAGTGCAAAGACATTGAGGCAAGAGCATAATTGGTGTATTCCAAGAACAGCAAAGAAGTAAATGTATCTCCCCTTATATGGACAAAGGGAGAATGGTAGCTGAGGACAGAGAGGTCACTGGGAATAAAGTAATATATCACCTTCTAAGCCCTATTTAGAAGGCTTTCTTTGGATCTGACTCTCAGTGAAATGGGAAGACACAGGATAGTTCTGAGCAGAGAAATAACAATACAAATTAATATTTTATGAGTATCATACTAGCTCTTGGGTTGAGGGCAGACTCTCGGGGTGAAGGGTGGAAGCAGAAGGACCAGTTAGGAGGCAACCACAATACTACAGGTGAGAAATAAAGATGAACTGGACAAGATAGGTAGGTGTGGTGATGTTGAGAAGTGATAGAATTCTTGATATTGGGAAGGTACGGCTAAGAGGACTTCTGGATGCATTAGATATGAGACGTAAAAGAGAGAACAATGTTTCCAAGGCTTTTGTCTGAGCAACTAGAAGGATGGAGTAGACACTATCTGAGATACAGAGGAGGAGAATGAGGGACATTAGGATTTGAGATTTGGACATGTTAAGTGTGAGATGCCTAATTGATATCCATGATGGAGTTGGATAAACAGGTCTGAAACCAGTCAAGAAGTCAAGGTTGAAGATATAGCTTTAGGAGTCATTCAAATATATTTAAGACCATAAGAGAAGACAGGATCACCTAGGGAGTGATTTTGGATAGAGAAGTCTGAGAACTGAGTTCTGGAGCACTCCAACATTTATTAGTTAATAAGATGAGGAAAAAATGGCAAATTATACTAAGAAGGATAAGCAGTCATATAAGAGGAGAATCAAGAGAGAAAGCTAAGTGAATAAGTATTTCTGGAAGAAAGTAATCAACTATGCCAAATGCTTCACACATGCTAAGACGAAGACTGGGAACTGACTGCTGGATTTAACAATACTGAGGTCACTGGTGATCGACAAGAGCTGTTTTAGGAGAATGGTGGGTACGAAAGCCTAATTAGAGTGAGTTCAAGAAAGAAAGAAAAAAAATGGGGATAGTAAAAACTACTTTTCAGAGGAATTTTGCTGTAAAAAAGGAACAGAGAAATGGAACAGTAGTTCAAGGGAAATGTGAGATCAAGAGTTTTTTTTTTTTAACATGGAAGATAAAACAGTATTGTGTGTACGTTGACAGGAACGATACAGGACAGTGAGAGGCACTGATGATGCAGGAGGAGAAGAGAGAACTGCAGAGCGACATCCTTGGGTCCTTGAGGCTTTAGTGTACACAGAGAGTCTGTCTGGCCTCAGATGAGAGTATAAACAGTTCTTCCAAAGAAATAAAAAGAGAAAACATGGGTACAGATTCAGATACACTAGTAGATGTGGTTACAGGAAGAAGTAAAAGCTCTCTTCTAAGAGCTTCTATTTTCTCATCAGTGTAGGAGACAAGGGTATTGTCAAGAGTTTAGCTAAGCTTCTCCATGGTATTGTTGCCTTGGCATACATTGGTTTGGCCAAGCAGACTGCAGTGACCTTAAACTAACACTAGCCCTTCACGCAAGCACATGCTCTATGTAGCAGCCCACAGAATCACAAGTAAATTTAAGTTCCTGATATGACCTCCCCAAAAGCCCTTGTGATCAACAGTCTCCCCTGCCTCCCAACACCTTTCCTTTATGCATCTCTTAGATAAGACCCTCCCCTGGGTCCTACCAAAACCCGGCTCTTTGTGTTTGCCTTGACCAATCCTGCCTTAGCCCAGGAACCCCAAAGCACTCTACCCATGAACCCTAACAAAGGCATGTGCCCCAGGTCCTGTATGTCTCTATCTGCACTCTGCTTTGACCTCCCCATGTGGCCCCTTGAGGGGTGCCGGGTACTTCCTCCATGACCTGCGAATAACAGACTTCTCTATTTCAATTTCTCTTGTGCTCTGTTGTTGAACTGTGGCTCATCATCCAGCGCCCTGTGCTCCACTTATCAAGTGTTAATTTGACAAATTCATAACAGGTATCTACCAGTTGAAAGTGAGAATGGGAAAGCGTTAGAAGTTGACATCTTGTAAGCATAAAATAATCTTCTAGGATACTGGGATAGTGAGCCAGGAAAAAAAAGGATGATTATCAGGCAGTACTACGAACCACTGAGGCTGGTAGTCATAAACACACATAACACCTGTATCATGGTTACGAGTTTTTCTCTAGCCACGTTCAGCCCTTCGGCAGACAGTAGGTGGAGAGTTGGAATAAACCACGTTTGAAATTTTGCAAACATATGTATTATGACTACTGTTTTTGCTGTTTGCACTTTATCCTGCTTTATTACGTTGTTATTTTCTACTTACCAAGCATTAATAGCACATTTAATACATAATCAGAGTCCATTGTCTTCAACTAGGCTTCCTTTTCATTTGTCTTTCTTTTATTAGTAGTGAAATTAAATGTACTTTCAGAAATTGGAATGCCTTTTTTGCTAATTCACCATTGCCTGTCAATGTATCTGCCATTTTATATTTTACTGTTTTTTATTGATTTATAAAACTGTTTTACATATTAAAAATATATGCCTTTTGCCTATCATGTGTCACTAAGACATAATCTCAAATGCTAAATTAAGTATTGCGAAAGAATACTACCTCCCTTCAAGGTATATGCATCAGGAGAAAAATGACTTCAAAGACCATAGGGCAGAGCATGATTGGATTTACCCGGGGACAAAGACCCAGGATGAGACAACCAAGATATTAATTGCAGTCAGAAACTCCCTCTATTAGTTCCTCCCCGGATATACTCTGAGTCTATTTTTAACTTTCTAGGAATTAGTTTAATTTACAGGATAGAGTCTTTCTAATCCACTCTTTTGTAATAAACATGAAATCCTCACTAGTGTCGAAATAAATTCTAGTGGTCCTTTTTAATGAGAGAGGGATAAAACTAGACTATACGCCACAAAACCCAAACAAAAGCATTACTGCAGCTTCCAAATGAGCTTGGTACCAGGGTGATTATCTCCTATGACACAAGTATGTACATAACCTCACTCACAGTCTAACCCAGTAGTTCTCAAAGTGTAGGTCATCAGAGAGGTAGCATCGGCATCACCTAGGAACTTGTTAGAAATGCACCCACTTCCATCCACCCTGAGGGTAGAAACTCTGAGGGTAGAGCTCCGTAATCTGTGTTTAACAATAATGAGGTGCTATGGACTGAATGTTTCATGTTCATATGTTGAAGCTCTAACCCCCAATGTGAATGGTATTAGGAGGTGGGGCTCTTGGGAAGTCATGAGGGTGGAGCCCTCATGAATGGGATTAGGGCCCTTATCAGAAGAGAAATGAGAAAGATGATATCTCTCTCTCTCCATCATATGAGGATACAGCAAGAAGGCAGCTGTCTGCAAGAGAGCTCTCACAAGGAGTGGAATCATCAGGCACCCTGATCTTGGACTCCAGCCTCCCAAACTGTGAGAAATATGTGTCTGTTGTTTAAGCCACTCAGTCCACAGTATTCTGTTACAGCAGCCTGAACTGACTAAGACAAAAAGCCTCAAGTGATTCCGATGCACACTCAAGTCTGAGAGTCACTGAAATAACAGTAACTGACACTCTTCTCAATAGATTAAGCTGAGTGATATAATATTGAAAGTATGGGTTATAAATGAAATATAAAACTTTATATAGAATATAAACTTCAGGGGCCAGCCCCGTGGCATAGCGGTTAAGTGCACGCGCTCCACTGCTGGCAGCCCGGGTTCGGATCCCGGGCGCGCACCAACACACCACTTGTCAGGCCATGCTGTGGTAGCGTCCCATATAAAGTGGAGGAAGATGGGCATGGATGTTAGCTCAGGGCCAGTCTTCCTCACACACACACAAACACACTAAACAAATAAAATTACAAAAAAAAAAAAGAATATAAACTTCAAAAATATACCTCAATGATATCTTTTATAACCAAAAAACTCAAAAATTAACTACTATGTTATAGTGTTGAAATTGAAAGAAAATCACAATTCAAAATCCACATAGAGATTTGTCTAGCAGCTCTTCCTGGTGGTATGGGATAGCTAATATTTTCATAACAGGAAAATACTCCCAAGAGAAAACAGTGCTACAATATGAATACAATATTTTTCACTTAGAATAATACAATGAAAAAAAGTTGCTTCAAGTTTAAAACATCACCAACCTATATGGTCAATTCAATTAAGAGATATTCTACGTATTTACAAGACATAAAATAGGTTCCTACAAAAAAAGGCACTGTCAAGAAGCTGATGATGATCAATGACTGAGACAAACTCCTGTTTAGCTAATTAGAACCACTGATGTGCAATAATGATGTGAGCTAAGAATATTTGCAGATTTCTTTAGGATGAAAAATGAAGTGAAGAGAGGCTGTCAAATCTGTACAAGTTTAAAGCTCCAATCACTTTTCCCAAGAGTACTACCCATTTAAACATTTAACACTGCTGTACTTAGTCACATGAATTACCACGCTTTCTGCCATTTTTTTAAACTCAAAAATCTGAGAAATTATTCTAAATCATTAAGAAACAAAATTTTATTGTGTTATAGACCATGTCATATATTATACAATATGACAGGATCATATTTTCTGGGTTTGAGCCCATTTTTAATGAGATGTCACAAATGAAATATTAGAGTCTAAAAGAAACATTTAACTATAAATGAGGCAATGATATTGGTCTGAATTAGAAAACAAAGAAAATAAAAGAGCAAAACTTACTGATGTTGATTATTCTTAATTAACAGATAGATAACAATGCACAAATAAACGTAGACATTTTCTTTCACTTGAGTACAGAATCTATTAAAATGTAGATTTTACACTTAATAATGGCTTTCCATTTAAATGCATTCTCAATTTCTAGTAACATTAAGATTCTAAAACAGTGTGAGACTGATAAAAATTAAGTTTAGGGTGATGAGAATTATACTATTATCAAATTATGTATCCTTTTATTCATGAACTGTTTTATAACTATTTTCCTATTTTGCATATGCATAATAAATTACTAGAAAGGTATCTATGAATAATGCAATAAGAAAACCTGAAAAAGAGAAAAACTTGAAAACTTAACACAAATATTTTTCAAACACATTTACTCCACAATAAAAACTGCTGGAAAAAAAAAGTCTAATATTCTGAATAAAAATACATTACTAAATCAACAGATCCTAATACATATAAAACGTTGGGTATAAAATATTTTAAAGGTCCAGGTATACTTAAATATCTATTTTGCTTTAAGATCAGAACTTAATCCAGAATTTCTAACTATTAAAATTTATTTTTCAATATAAAGTATATATTTAAACTATATGTGAAAGCCAAAACTTGTGCTGGAAGAGTCAGCCTGACATATGAAAAACGATTGATTTTTCTTTTTCCTGTTTAATCAGGTAGTTCCAAACTAGAACAAAGAGTAGAATTAGGCTATACTGTCTGTATCTGAATTTGTAAATTATGGCGTATTGATGAACCCTTTAAACAAAGAAGCAATCATTTAATAGAACATAACAGTTGAGATTTAATACATTGCTAAATTATGTACCTTTGTTTCAGCTATCCTATTCATTCAACATCATTTCTAAATAAAGTTGAAACTCAAAACAAAACCTTTTCTGTTTTACAGTTAGAAATTAAATGACTTTATTGAGTTTCTGATTTTCTTGTTTCTTCTCTTTTAACTACATGTCCAGATACTTCTGCATATACTCAACATTTATTATCTTAAAAATCCATGAAAGAGTTGGAAAAGGTTGTGTATTATATGTGTTTAATAACTGTGCAAATATTTTTCACCCAGAATCTAGAAGTCTCTTAAAGTGTTCAAAAATATCAGCACTTCAGAACAGACTGTTTTAACATCTGCACATCACCAGGGCTGCCCCCAAGGATTTTTAAATGATGCCTGCCTGTGCTGAATAAAGTGCTAACTTGCACCTTGCATTTCAAACTGTGTCCTGAGCAGCCATCCAGTTGGTACCACACCAGCTGAATTCCCACAGGCCACTGTTCACTCAGGCTTGACTGCAATTATCATGTCAATATTTTGTGCTCCGATATGCAGATATGCACACATGCAAGCTGCATAATACTTCCTTCTCCACGGAATGTTGACTTATGCTCAATGTTCTGGGAATTTTTAATGAAACCAGAAATAAACTTTCATCAAATGAAGACAATCACAATTATTTACCTTAAAAACAAAAACTATATTTCTGTGTTACCTTCTGCCACATACATAAAGGCTAAATTTTAAGTAACCATGCTTTACTACAATTCACAATTCTTTAATTTAAAGGTCTTCATAGAAGTTAAAAGACTATTTGTCAAGCTTCTTGCATCTATAGTAAGCGTTCAAATGTGTTTCTTCATACTTTATTGCATGTTCTTTAACCTTAAACAGTAGAGTGGTTCTGATTAAACACCTTTCTATTAGTTTCTTTGACCATCTTCCCATTCATCCACATCTCTGTCTAGGCATTCATGGCTGTAGCAACAGGAAAAGTGTTCAGCAAAAATATATTTATGCCCTGTGTGGAGCTGCCTAGCAGCACTGCTGCCAGATGGAAGAATTCTGGCAGCTACACTTCTGGGGTCTCCAACCAGCCATGCTACTACCATGCTCCAAAATGTAACCCTTTCACAGGCTGCGTTGGCTCAATACACATGGGACAGTGTACAACCATATAGCAGCTGTGCAACCCATGTGTTTAGGAGTGGAATGGAGCAGGAGGGAGGTTTTCCCAGTGGTGAGAGTATATAATACAACCTTATAACAACAGCCTGCTTATAAAGCATCTAAACTTTAACTGTAAATATAAATATGAGATAATCTCTCATCCTCTATGAGGTTAAATCTTTAAACACAAGTATTTCAAGGATACAGCATGCATATTCTAAATAAACATGCAATAAATAGTAAAAATTGTCTTGTCTTTTTTTATTTCCTTTTATAGTTCCCATTTTCCAGGATTGAGTTTTCATTTCCAGACAGAAAAAAGAAAGAGAGAACACTGAAAACAAGAGAGTGAGTACAAGAAACAAGTAGTGAGACGCCTATCAGATATTAAGTATAGAACGTTAAAAAGAAAGCAAAACATGTCTTCAAGAATTATACAAAGATAAGGTGTTCAGAAGTAAAAATAGGAAAATAAAGCAATTTCTATATAGGTTTCATTCGAAAACGTATATATGAAAAAGTAAAGTATTAATGTTGGTAAACAAACATTTTCAATTTGAGATTTAGATATATTTCTGAATTTGAGTATTCAAATTCAAGTACAATACACATTATTTTAGGATTAGTAAACTGCAAACAGGCTGTAATATTAAAGAACAATAATAAAATCAAAAAGGCTGAAAGTTACTCTTGGAAGTCCATTATTTAGAATATATTAATTGGCTTTTCTCAAGACTCTACAAAAACAAACTTTTGAAAAGGAATTTAAACTAACATGAGCTAATGATGATGATGATGATACACATTACTATACATACATTAACTCAAAACAACTCTATTCTTATTTTCATTTTACAAAAAAGAAAACTAAGGCATATAAAAGTGCATATTTTTCCTCAAGTCACACAAGAAGCAAGTGATGGAGCCAAGATTCCAAACCAATTGGCCTTGTCTCCATAGCCATGTTCTGAACCACTCATCACTAAAAATAACTTCTTTACAGATACTAGAGTTCGATATTAAGCAAGTTCCAATGAAGCTGTGCAAATTTTTCCCTAACGGTCTTTAAAATCGTTAAATATTGGATCTTGGATTTTTCCATCCATAAAGATAAAAAATATTCACCTTTCTAGTTTAGATTATCTTCTGGAATGTCAGAATTGCCTGTGAAGCTGTTTTAAAACACAGATACCTCAATCTCATCCTCAACCTTGATAAAATCATAATCTCATAGAGGTCACAGGTGAACTATATCTCAAAAATCTCTTAGCAAATGAATCTACAACTCAGTAAAGAAAATATTCATGGAAATAAGTCTGTTCTCTATAACTCCTCAATGATTAAAATTAAGTATGACCATCATACAACCCCTGGTCAAAGTTTTGACCACTTGAAAGAACTTTTTAAGTATCAATGCCACTTTTAACTCCTATTACTAGACAAGCTTTTAACTAAATGCTTCTCTAATCCTTCAACAAACTCTTTTTAAAATCCTTTTAACAGATATGGAAACTGAAGCCTAGAGAGTTTAAGCAAGGCACAGAAATATTTGTGATTTAAGCTCTGCTCTATATGACTTCTAAGTCTGTACTCCAAACCATCTGTTATGGACTGAATGCTTGTGTCCCCCTAAAATTCATATGCTGAAATCTAATCCCCAATAGGATGGTATTTGGAAGTGGGAAACTGGGATGTAATTAAGTCACGAGGGTGGAGCCTTCCTGAATAGGACTGGTACCCTTGCAAGGCAATGAAGAGACCAGAGTTCTCTCTTTCCTTCACGCGGATACAATAAGAAGTTGGCAGTGTGCAACCCAGAAGAGGGCTCTCACCACAACCTGACTGGGCTGGCACCCCAATCTCCTGCTTCCCACCTCCAAAACTGTTAGAAATAAATGTTTGCTGTGTAAACTACCCAGTTTATGGTATTTTGTTATAGCAGCCTGGGTTGATTAAGAGACATCTTTACTTACTGTCAGTTTCAAAATTCCTGACATTAAAATTTAATCTTAAATAGATCTCCAGAAGTTCTGATTTTATATAAATCTGTAAGAGATCCTCACGGGTGAGACAGACTAATCATAGAAAAAGTAATCTTTTAATTTAACTAGTACTATAAACAAAACAAACAAGATATTAAGACAGAATAAATGCAGGGAAGAGATTTTGTTTATTCAGTAAGGGGGTCAAGGAAGACATCTCTAAGTTAATGATTACATTTTTTAATACAACCAACTTCATGAGAAGTGCTATGTTTTTTTCCTTCCCCCAACCCTCTCTCACACAATAAGCAGAATGCTGAGCACATATTACGCACTCAGGAAATAATTCTGAATTAAACTACAAGTATTTATTAAGCACCGTTAGGTACACAAACTATACCACAATCTATATAAACCTAGAACATAAGAACTCATAAAAAATATCTAGAATTTTCAAGAAGACTCAATACAATAAAAACATATATACTAATTGAATGCTTTAGTATTTTGTACTGAGATGGGAGAGTATATCAAAAAAGGAAGAAACAGTCTTCATTAAGAAGCAAAGGATACAAAGAAAATGTCATATTGCTGGGTCACTAAACCAACTATCTTTCGTTTCCAGCAATATTATAGTTCAAAATTACAATTAGGCATGATTATACTCTCCCTCCAAATCCTTAGTATGACCTCTCAAACAGATCTAGCTTCCAGGAACTACCTGTAAAATCCAATTCCTTGAATTCATCATGAAACGTATTCTAATTTTAATCATGAATTCATCACGGCATAAATGAAATAAAATACCACTAAGTAATATATTTATTTTATTTCTTAAAGTTTCAAGGCATTGTGCCTGGCTTCTTTTCCCTGACCTAATCTAGTAACAAAAGGCTTTAATAAGTCTAGGATCTTAAGATAAATTTAGATCACATTCACTTGTTTTCTTTTTTCCTAAAGGACTAGCATTTTCTTTCTTAAAACTCAGAGGAAAGCTAATCCTCCCTTTGGGTAATGGTTGAAAACAGGGGCTCTGGAACCATACTGCCTGATTTCAAACTCTGACTCTACCACTAATTAGCTCTGTGACCTTGGGCAAATTACTTAACCTCTCTGTGGCTCATTTTCTTCATCTGTATAATGAGAATAATAACAGGGCCTACTTCATAGGACTATTGTAAGAATTCTGTCAATATATGGAAAGCACTAAGCACTGTGTATGGCTCACAGTCAACACTCAATAAATACAAGCTATTATCATTTAGGTTGTTCTATGATTTATTAAACTATGAACACATGGAATTTCAAATATATCTTTATCATAATATTACACAAAAATAATATTTTCCACATACTTCAGAATATATTTCCTTATAAAATACACCACTTCAAAAAATCATTTTGAGTCACAGTACAGTTTAGTACAGTTCAGTGGGTAGATATCTTTAAGGGTCAATCAGGAATACCCTTACTCCATTATAAGACAATAATTGAAGCCCAATAACAGCACAAATAGTTTTAATTATTTTTCCCCTATACATGCCATGAGAAAATACATCTTTTTTTCCTGGTTACTCACAACACCTTGTACAGTAACAATGTACTTCATTTTTATCCCATTTAACATCATGTTTTAATATTTTATTCACTCACTATTTCTCTTTGTATTCCAGATTATTTGTAAACATGGTACACAAATTTATTCAATAATTTTTTATGAAGCCTCTGCTATAACTTTTCCATCAAGAAAAATGTCAAATATATTATTCCTTTATTTCACAATTACTAAATTAGTTTTTTAAGAATCCTTGCTAATCAAAATGGATTCTTTATCTTGAAATAGAAAAATTAGTTTGGACACTAATCATGCCAGAATTCCATTTAAAACAGTAATAAACATTAGAAGAGAAAGAGTTAATTCTGCTACCCAGAATGTGAACCAAGGCTCCCAGGGGGTGCTGTAGTTAACACACAGGGGCACTGTGGGATATTTTAAATGTTTGAGGGAAACAGGTACTTGACATCTGTTGGACACTGCACGGACTAGTAGCTAGGGGAAGTTCCAAGTTTCAAGGTTAGATTGCACTACATTCCTTTCACTTCATCACATCTTTATGAAGTTGGGTTTTCGACCATTGCTGTGATAAAAATCAAGTTGAGAGCAAAAAGCAACATGAAATAAGAAATGAGGGTGGCAGCATCCAATCTGATTCCAACGTTCGAGAAGTTGTCCAGTACCCAAGTCTCATACAACCTATAGCAAATAATTATGGTTATTAAAGAATAAAATTAAAATATTTTTTCCTTTTAATTTATATGTATATTTTTAATGGCCATTAAGTGGTTAGGACATAAATACCTAATCAATGGAACTCTCTAGTATTGCTCTTTAACTTGATGTGCCATGAAAATATTACTGAGCTACCAAGGGCACTACAAACTGAGAACATTTGAGAATTTATGAGTTAATCTTTAAAGAAAACAAATCCATTATTTGAATGACTAAAGATTATAATGTGTGAATAGTTATTAATTACCATACTTAAAGTAACAGAGATCTTTACTAAAAAGTCTATTCTGGTAGTAGTTCTTAATTGCTATAATTACAACTCTATTCAGTCTCACTCAACTTTAATTTCACTTCATCCTATACCATTCTCAGCATTTCAGCAGGCTCATATATTCCTCTTCAAGTCTAAAACTGAAGGAGTGTAAAAATATAACAATCCGGGTATTGAGAAATAAGTCACATACTCTCAAGGTTAAACAGAGATGTTTTGGCACAAATTTTTAACCTCTAAGAATTTCCAGGTACAAACATCATTACCTGTATCAGTCAATCAACTTTATTATGAGAGGGCTATCTGAAATTCTGAATATAACAACAACAAAATTTGTTGAATTTTTTTTATGTGGTAATTTAATGAAAAATTTTAATTGCCATGTGAATAAAATTAAACCCATCAGATTAAAAAACTCCTTTCCTGGCATAATATCAATTTAATATTAAGTTACTATTTGTTCACAATGAATTATATGTTTTAAATTATTTGAAAGTTCTGGGTCATTTCTCAGCATATAAAGCTGAATTAACTTCAGCTTTTAGCCATAGAAAGGAAGAGGGACTAGATTTACTCTGCTGCCTTAAACAACTTGAAAACTATGCAAAATATACAAAATATTTTCAGACACTGGACGTAGGTTGCAAAGGACTGTGATCCCTGAAGAAAGGAAACTAATGAGGTAAGCTGTATGACTGCCACAGCTTACTACATAAAAGCAGTTTCCAAGCTACAATGAAGGAAGGTGAAACCCAAACAGAGCTCAGGGTCTCATTAAGTTGAGTAGACACAGATTGGAGTTCAGGAAAGCCAAGGTGGATAGAACTTGCGAGACAAAGTACTGGAGGATGGAGTTGCATTCAGAGAGTTCCAGAGGGTGCTTCTTTGTTTGAGTATTAATCTGTCCATCCCTGAAAGGAAAGTACTCTATGCAAAGGAAAGAATCACTGGAAAGCAGTAGACTGAACAATTTCTAGAGGTCACAGAGGGATGAAAATAGTTCATGTTCCCATCCATCGGAGTAAAAGACCTTGTAATATACAGAGCATTAGGTAGAGTCCCCAGAAGGGTCATGCCTTAATAGTGGGACTAAATTCACTCTAGACAGGAAGAAAGCCTACCCTGGATCTATACTAATGAAGTCTCAAAAAGATCAAACTAATCCACAAGTAACTTAACTGCATGGAAGAATGAAGTCCAATATTCTTCACAGGAATACAACAGTAATCAAATACTCAACAACATAAAATTCACAACGTCCAGAATCCAATCAAAAATTACCTGGCATGTAAAGAAGTAGAAACATATGATATAAAGTGGAGAAATATCAATGACTCAGATAATGGAATGAGGGAATTCAAGGGCCTTAAAATGGCTTTTATAAATATTAAGAATATGTTCAAGAATTTAAAGGAAAACATGAATATAATGGAGAGAAATTAAAGACTACAAAAAACTAAAAGAACTACTATGAAAAATACACTATCGGAAGTGAAAAATACACGAGAAAGGATTAACAGAAGATTAGACAGTGCATAGGAAAATATCATAAAACTTGAAACTGTAGGAATAGAAATTATTCAACATAGAGCTGAAGTATTTTCTTACCATTGCCTAAGATCTTTTAGCTGAACTACTCAGCCTTTTTATGTGTATCATAATATTTTCCAAATATCTGGATATTTACATTTCTCACCAGTGCAAAGTCATTTAAAAGGAATGCCAGATAAAAAAAGACTGTGGGCTTTTCTAGAGACTATAGGTGCATTCAATGTAAATATAAAAATCATAATTTTAAAAAACTAATAATCTCTTTTTTAACTTCAATATGAAACTATGCTCCATCATACGTGCCCTCATGGTAGGACTGAATTAATCTTCAGAATTTCTCATAGAAACACAAATAAGAAATCTACACATGTCATAATTGTCTTCATGTCTTTTCCTCTTTGACAACTACTAATGGGACTTCTATATTTTAAAGAAATAATTTTTCAAAACTCTTTTTAAAAATTTACAAGTTCTTTTTTTAAAATTAACATTAGGTGACATCAGCATAATGGTGGAATAGGAGATTTCAGCCCTCATCTGCCAACAGAAACACAGATTTTGACAACCACCTAGGGACAAGAATATCTTTGTGGGAGGCTTGGAGTCCAACAAAGAGGCCCCAGCACCCCCCTGAAGCAAAAAATCTGAGAATAGGACACAATAAAGAAGGTAAGAACAGTTTCACTTTACCAGTGTCTCTCCTCCCCCAGTGTGGCAAACTCAGCGCCAAGAGTGACCTTCTTGGCCCATGATTTCTCCCAAAGGAGAAAGTAAGAGTGTAGTGAGGGTCAGGTTTCCCCAGCCACGTGGGATGCTGCCTCAGACGCCTATTTCTTTCTCACTCTACCTAGAACACTGAGGGGATCGGCATTGTTGAATAGTTTCGGGGCAGCTAGGAGTAGAGAAAAGGTGTGGAGGCTCATAGTACCTGGGGTGTGGAACTGAACAAAGGACCACAGATTTGATTAATGACCTCATGGACTACAAAGAGGCCCGCCAATGAACCTTGTAGAAGGCATGACCTATGTAGCCCCACAACTAGCCTACATGCACTGCTAGCACTCTAGGCACCCCTCTAACCCCAGAGATGGCACTCCGTGAGCACCTCCCAAAATGGTGCACAAGCCTCTGTAAACTGTGCAGGAGCACACACAGATAGCCAGCTCAATTCTGCCAGATTGAGAGAAGGAGCATAACCTTGAACACTTCACGATACTGACCTAGGGAAAATAAACAGAGTCTCTTAGCAGCTGGATCAGCTTTGTGAGATCAAAAGAAGACACGCAATTCTAACAATTCACCCTCAAGATGGAACAAGAGGAGTGGAGTGGGGGTATCCATAAAAAAGGTCTGAGAGACTCCCAAAATTCCTAACCAGGCTAACTGGGGAAGGTCTTTCTCTTGCAAAGCCCATCAGTAGAGACTGAAGGAGGTGACTGCCTTTTCTCTTTTTTTTGTGAGGAAGATCAGCCCTGAGCTAACAACCATGCTAATCCTCCTCTTTTTTTTTTTTTGCTGAGGAAGACCAGCTCTGAGCTAACATCTATTGCCAATCCTCCTGCTTTCCCCCCCCCCCAAAGCCCCAGTAGATAGTTGTATGTCATAGTTGCACATCCTTCTAGTTGCTGTATGTGGGATACGGCCTCAGCATAGCTGGAGAAGCGGTGCGTCGGTGCGCGCCCAGGATCCGAACCCCGGGCCACCAACAGCGGAGCGCGCGCACTTAACTGCTAAGCCATGGGGCCGGCCCTGGTGACTGCCTTCTCAAATGTGAAGACAGCGGTGCAAGACATCAAGAAACACGAAAATCAAGGAAACATAACATAACCAAAGGAACACAATTTTCCACTAACCAACCCCAAAGAAATGAATATTGATTAACTACCTACCAAACAATTCAAGATAATTGTCCTGAAGAAACTGTGGCTCAGTGAGCCACAAGAGAACACAGATAGACAACTAAACAAAATCAGGAAAATAATACATGAAAAAAAGGAGAACTTCAACAAAAGAGATAAAACTCATAACAAAGAACCAAACAGAAATTCCATAGCTTAAGAATACAAGGAAGGAAATGAAAAATGTAATAATCAAGAGCAGATTCAATCAAGCAGAAAAAAGAATCTGTGAACTTAAAGATGAGTCATTTCAATTATCCAGTCAGAGGAGAAAAAAGAAAAAAAGAATAAAGAAAGCAGACAGAATATATGGGATTAAAAAATCAATACACACATTATGGGAGTCCCAAAGGGGAAAAGAGAGCAAAAGGGACAGACAGGTTATTTAAAGAAATAATGGATGAAAACTTCCCAAACTGTAGAAGGAATATGGATATCCAAATTCACGAAGCTGAAAATTCTCCAAACAGGATTACACAAAGACACATTATAATCAAATTCTCAAAAATCAAAGACAAAGACTGAATTTTGAAAGCAATAAAAGAAAAGCAACTCCTGACATAAGAGAAATGTCATAAAGTTATCAGTGGATTTTTCAGCAGAAATCTTGCAGGCAAAGAAAGAGTGCGATGATATATTCAAAGCACTGAAAGAGAAAAACTGCCAACCAAGAATACTATGCCCAGCAAAGCTGTCCTTCAGAAATAAAGGAGATAAAGACTTTCCCACACAAACAAAAGCTGAAGGAATTCATCACCACTAGATTTGCCTTACAAGAAATGCTAAAGGGAGTTCTTCAAGTTGAAACAAAAGGACACTAACAAGAAAAAATATGAAATTACCCACTAGTAAAGATAAGGTTATAGTCAAATTCAGAATACTCTAACATTGGTGGTGCTAAATCACTTTTAATTGTAGTAAAAACTTGAAAGAAAAAAGTATTAAAAATAAATATAGATATAATAATTTGTTAATGGATACACAATATAAAAAGATGCAAAGTGTGACATCAATAAAATAAACTGTAGGGGGAGGGGAACTATAAGTGTAGAGTTTTTTGTATGACACTGAAGGTAAATTGTTATCATCTTAAAATAGATTGTTATGACTAATAACACGTTTTAGGTAAGCCTCATGGTAACTATAAAGAAAAAGTCTGTAGTAGATACACAAAGGATAAAGAGAAAAGAATCAAAGCATATCACTACTAGAAAATCATTAAACCACAAAGGAAGACAGCGAGAGAGAAAGAAATGAACAAAAAAAATCCAGAAAACAATTAATAAGATGGTAATAGTAAGCCCTTACCTATCAATAATTACTTTAAATGTAAATGGATTAAATTTAACAATCAAAAGACATAGAGAGGCTGAATGGATTAAAAAAAAAAAATCCAACAACATGCTGCTACCAAGAGACTCAGTTAGCTAAAGGACACACATATGCTAAAAGAAAAGAGATACAAAGAAGATATTCCATGAAAATAGCAACCAACAAAGCAGAGGTGGCCATACATATATCACACAAAATAGACTTTAAGTCAAAAACTGTCATAAGAGACAAATAAGGTCATTACATAATGATAAATGGTTCAATTCATCAAGAAAGTATAACAACTGTAAATATATACATGCACTCAACACTAGAACACCTAAATATATAAAGCTAACATTAACAGAACTGAAGTGAGACATAGATGGCAATAAAATAACAGCTGGGGACTTCAATAACCTAATTTCAACAATGGATAGACAATCCAGAGAGAAAATCAATAAGGAAACAGTGGACTTGAATAACATTACAGACCATCTGGACCTGACAGACATATACACAACCTCTCACCCAAGAGCACCAAAATATACATTTTTCTCTCACCAAAATATAGCCCACACAGAACTTTCTCCAGGATAGATCATACATAAGGCCATAAAACAAATTTTAACAAATTTAAGAAGACTGAAATCATATCAAGTATCTCTTCCAACCACAATGGTATGAAATTAGAAGTTAATAACAAGAAGAAATTGGAAAATTCACAAATATGTGGACACTAAACAGCACACTGCTGAACCACCAATGCGTCAAATGAGAAATCAAAAGGGAAATAAAATATCTTGAGACAAATGAAAAATGAATCACAAAATACTAAAACTTTTGGGAAGAAACAAAAGCAATTCTAAGAGGGAAGTCTATAACACCAAACACCTACATTAAGAAAAAAGAAAGATCTCAAATAAACAACCTAACTTTACACCTCAAGGAACTTGAAAAAAACAAATTAAGCCAAAAAATAGCAGAAGGAAGGAAATAATAAAAATTAGAGCAGAAATAAATGAAACAAATGAAATAGAGACTGGAAAAACAATTTAAAAATCAATAAACTAAAAGTTGATTTATTAAAAAGATAAAATTGACAAACCTCTAGCAAGACTAACAAAGAGAAGAGAGAAGATTCAAAATTATAAATGAAACAGGACATCTTACAAAAGATAGAAGAGAAATACAAAGGATAATAAAAGACTATTATGAAAACTTATATGCCAACAAATTGGATAACCTACAAGAAATAGATATATTCCAGGAAACAAATAACGTATCAAGACTGAACCATAAAGAAATAGAAAATCTGAAAAGACCAATAATGAGTAAGGATATTGAACTGAATCAAAAACCTACCAATAAAGAAAAGCCCAGGTCCTGATAGTTTGCTGGTGAAGTCTACCCAACATTTAAAGAAGAATTAATGCCAATCCTTCTCAAACTCTTCCAAAAAACTGAATAAGAAGAAACACATCTAAACTCGCTTTACAAGGCCAGCATTACCCTGATACCAAAACCAAATGAGGAAACTACAAGAAAACTACAAAAAATGAAAACAATATCCCTGATGAACACAGATACAAAAATCTTCAACAAAATACTAGCAAACCAAATTTAAAAGCACATTAAAAGGATTATACAACAAGATCAGGTGGGATATATCCCTGGGATGCAAGGATGTTTCAATATACAGAAATGAATAAATGTGAAACACCACATTAACAGAATGAAGGATAAAACTCATATATGATCATCTCAATCGATGCAGAAAAAGCACTTGACAGAATACAACATCCTTTTATGACAAAAACACTCAACAAATTGTGTGTAGAAGGAATATACCTCAACATAATAAAGGACATATATGATGAGCCCACAGCTGACATCATACCCAACAGTGAAAGTTTGAAAGCTTTCCCTCTAAGATCAGGAACAAGACAAGGGTGCCCACTCTCACCACTCCTGTTCAACATAGTAGTGGAGGTGCTAGCCAGAGCAATCAGGCAAGAAAAAGACACAAAAGGCATCCAAATCAGAAAGAAAGAAGTAAAACTGTCTTTGTTTTTAAATGATGTGATATTATATATAGAAAATCCTAAAGACTCCACTAAAAAACTGGTAGAAGTAATCAACAAATCCAGTAAAGTTGCAGGACATAATATCAACATACAGAAATCAGTTGCATTTCCAAACAATAACAATGAAACATCTGAAAAAGAAATAAAGAAAATAATGCCATTCACAATAGCATCAAATAATAAACTACTTAGGAATAAATTTAACCAAGGAGGTGAAAGACCTATACACTGAAGGCTACAAGACTTTGAAGAAAGAAACTGAAGACACAAATAAATGAAAAGACATTCTCTGTTCATTGATTGGAAGAATTAATACTAAAATAGTTATACTATCCAAAGTGATCTGTAAATTCAATGCCATCCCAATCAAAATTCCAGTGGCATTTTTCTGAGAAATAGAACAAACAATCATAAAATCTGTACGGAGCCACAAAAGACCTCAAATAGCTAAAGCAATCTTGAGAAAGAAAAACAGAGCAGAAGGCATCACACTTCCTGATTTCAAACTACATTACAAAAGTATACCAATAAAAACAGTATGGTATTGGCATAAAAACAGACACACAGATCAATGGAACATAATTGAGAGCCCATAAATAAACCCTCACATATACAATCAACTAACTTTTTAATAGGGAGCAAAGAATACTCAATGGAGAAAGGAGACTCTCTTTAATAAATGGTTGTGGGAAAACTGGATAATCACATGCAGAAGAATGAATGTGGACCCCTATCTTAGACCACTCACAAAAATTAACTTGAAATGGATTAAAGACTTAAACATAAGAACTGCAACAGTAAAACTCCTAGAAGAAAACATAGGGAAAAAGCTCTTTGACATTGGTCTGGGCAATGATTTTTTTTTGGATTTGACAGCAAAAGCACAAGCAAAAAGCAAAAAGCAAAAAGTGAGACTACATCAAACTAAAAAGCTTGTGTACAACAAAAGAAACAATCAACAAAATGAAAAGGCCAGCTATGGAATGGGAAAACATATTTGTAAACCATATATCTGATAAGGGGTTAATATGCAAAATATATAAAGAACTCATACAACTCAGTAGCAAAAAAAACCAAACAGTCTAATTTTAAAATGGGCAGAGGACCTGAATAGACATTTTTCCAAAGGAGACATACAAATGGCCAACAGATACATGAAAAGGTGATCAACATCACTAATAATCAGGGAGATGCAAATCAAAATCACAGTGACATGTCACCTCACACTTATTAGAATGGCTATTATCAAAAGGCAAGAGGGGCCGGCCCCGTGGCATAGCAGTTGAGTGTGCGCGCTCCACTGCTGGCGGCCCGGGTTCAGATCCCGGGTGCGCACTGACGAACCGCTTCTCCGACCATGCTGAGGCCGCGTCCCACATACAGCAACTAGCTATGACATACAACAATCTACTGGGGCTTTGGAGGGAAAAATAAATAAATAAATAAAATTTTTTTTAAAAAAAGGCAAGAGATAAGTGTTGGTGAGGGTGTGCAGAAAAGGGAATCCTTGTGCACTCTTGGGAATGTAAACTGGTATAACCACTATGGAAAAGAGTATGGAGGTTCCTCAAAAAATTAAAAATATAACTACTATGTGGTTCAGCAATCCCATTTCTGAGTATATATCCAAAGGCAATGAAATATGGATCTTGAAGAGATATCTATCTACACTCCCAAGTTCATTGTAGCTTTATTCACAACAGCCAAGATATGGAAACAACCTAATTGTCCATTAATGGACGAATGGATGAAGTAAACTCGGTATAGGTATAGAATGGAACGTTAGTTAGTCAGCCTCAAAATATAAGGAAATCCTTCCATTTGTGACAATGTGGGGGAACCTGGAGGACATTATGTTAAGGGAAACAAGTCAGACACAGAAACACAAATACTTCATGATCTTATTTACATGTAGAATCTGAAAAAATCCTACTCATCAAAGCAGAGAGAAGAACGTTTGTTGCCAGGTGCTGGGGGGTAGGGGAAATGGGGAGATGTTGGTCAAAGGGTACAATGTTTCAGTTATACAGGATGAATAAATTCTGGATATATAATGTATAACATGGTGACTACAGTTATTAATAATACATTGAACACTTGAAATTTGCTGAGAGAGTAGATCTTAGTGTCTAACCACAAAAAAAGGTAACTATAACATATAACACATAACTATAATGTTAGTTTTATTGTAGTAATCATTTCACAATGTATACATATATCAAAACATGATGTACATCTTAAATGTATACAATTTTTTAATTTGTCAATTATACGTCAAAACTGTAAAAAAAAAAAATGACCTTACACTTTGTTGAGAAAAGTGTAATGTCTTCAGATACAAAAGCTGGAGAGGGAAAGCGAAAGTAGGATTTGGAAAGAATACACAGGAAATTACAATTATATATATATATATAAAGTTTTCATTCATAAGCTGAGTAGGGAGTATAAGAGTGTCATTAAATTATTCTTTATGCATTTTTGTACACCCAAATTATTTCATGATAAAAAACACACAAAGCTGTAGAGGATGCCATGAAATAGGTACTCTCATATACTGCTGCTGGCTAAGGTATTATATAGGTTCTTTAAAGTTCAAATCTTTGATCCAAGATTTTCAAGCAAAGATTTTTGTTCAAATATACTCATCCCTGCAATATTTCTAACAGTGAAAAACTATTTATAAACATTAAACAATAGGTAAAGGATTAAATAAATTATAGTAAATTCATGAAGTGGAATATTATACAGGCATTGAAAAATGAAGCTTTCCAAACAAGGGAAAAATAAGAAAATGCTATTGGTATTGGTAGTACAATACAAAAACATAATCCAATTTTTGCAAAACAAAAAATTTCTTATTTGCACAAGAAAAATACTGGAAGAAAATATGTCAAATACTACAAAAGTTTTCACTAGGTAATGGGTCTATGAATGATTATTATCTTCTCTTTCTCAATTTTCTATAACGACCCTGCAAAAGGGTTCCTGGACCCAATTCCAACGTGTGTGTGGAGGCTTCCCCATGCCAACAAGCAGTTCTCGGACACCAGAAGAGTGTCTAAGAATTCAATTCAATTCTGACAACATCTACCTGGAGATAGAATCAGATTCCACAGGTAAAGGGCTCAGTCCCACAGGACTGTCACGCTCAGGTTCGATTAATTTGCTAGAGCAGCTCACAGACCTCACAAACATTTTACTTGCTAGATTACTGATTTATTACAAAGAATATTAAAAGATATGAATCAACAGCCAGATGAAAAGATACATAGGACGAGGTCCTGAACCAAGGAGCTTCTGTCCTCGTGGAGCCTGGGGACCAGCACAGCGGCATGTGAAACCATTCTGGTTCCCCAACTTGGAAGCTATCCAAGAAAAAAAAGGGGCGACAAGCTGTCTTTTTGGGTTCTTATGGAGGCTTCATTACATAGTCATGATGGACTAAGTCACTGCCCATTGGCAATTAACTCAACCTCAAGCCCCACCTCCCCTGCCTGGAAATCAGGTGGCAGGACTGAAAGTTCCAATCCTCTCATCACATGGCTGGTTATCCTGGCAACCAGCCCCCGCCCTTAAGTGGGATCCAAAAGTCACCTTCATAACATAAACAAGAGTCACCTTTATCACTCTCAACACTTAAGAAATTCCAAGGGTTCTGGGAGCTGTGAGCCAGAAAGTGGGACAAAGACCAAATATATCTAAGAAATATATTTTGATCATCTGAAAGATCAAATATATATATATTTCTTGTAAATCACAATATTGCAGATCCCATATTCTTCACATAAAAAAAATTTTTTAACCCTCCTCTGACCCTCTCATTTTCTTTTATTTATTTATTTATTTATTTTTATTATTATTTTTGTGTGTGTGAGGAAGATCAGCCCTGAGCTAACATCCGTGCTAATCCTCCTCTTTTTGCTGAGGAAGACCAACTCTGAGCTAACATCTATTGCCAATCCTCCTCCTTTTTTCTTTTCCCCAAAGCCCCAGTAGATAGTTGTATGTCATAGCTGCACATCCTTCTAGTTGCTGTATGTGGGACGCGGCCTCAGCATGGCCGGAGAAGCGGTGCGTTGGTGCACGCCCGGGATCCGAACCCGGGCCGCCAGTAGCGGAGCGCGTGCACTTAACCGCTAAGCCACCGGGCCGGCCCTCATTTTCTTATCTTTAAGAACATGAGAGCACAAGAATGGACTAGGACTGCTATCAGATGAACTAGGTTAGCAGAAACACCAGCAGCCATTTAAACTCCTATAGCGTGTAATAATTTACAAAAGAGTGTGATATTTTCAAATTAACTCCTATTAACAACACATAAAGTAGGTAAAGTACATACTGCCATTGCAGATAAGAAAATTTAGGAGAGGCTATTTAATTTACCAAAAATCAAAGCTAATAAAGAACACAGTCAAAATTCAAACACATGTTTCTAACTCCATATCTGAGCTCTTTCCACTTTATATCACAGCCTTTCTGAAAATGCAGGTAGAATATCAGGGGTCCAAAATTATGCCACTGGTCAAGGTAAAGTAGTACGTCAAGAACCAAACAATCCAGACACTGGACACAACTCTAAAAGTAGAGCTGCTTGCAACTCCATAGAAAAATCTTATTTATGAATTCTGCCCCATCAAATTTGGGTTTGCATCAAAGATACTGTAAGAAGAACAGTAATATTTATATTAAATATGCATAAAAAACAAACTGCCAATCAGAACTATCCACATATGAAGAATAAAATGACGTTTTGAAACATTTTACACAGTGAGTATCTAAATTAGATACGGTAATATTTGCTTAATGTGTCTTATAAATGGTAATACAACCCAAATGTATCCACATGATTGGTTGCTAAAGGCCAGTATCAACCAAGAATCACAAGAACAAGGGAAAGAACCAGGAACAGCTACAGCTCTGAGATAGGAAAGTGAGAACCTACTACTAAAGCATACTAGGCAAGACGGCTTGGCAAGGATTTCTAATCCCAAATCAAATACAATGTAGACATTCAATAAGCATTTTTGAATGACAAATGGCAAACCTTAGAGTTAACAAATATCCCCATTGAGGAAACCAAAAAGAATTCTATGATTTGTTCCCAGTACTTCCTAACACCTACCACCATGTAACCTATTTTGTTTGTTATGAGATTCTCTTAACATGACAACTACCCAACTTCTAAAGAGATGAGCTATGAACAACTCTCTAGAGAAGCACTGACAGACACTATGTATCTGTATGTATTATGTATCATAATACATAATCTATGTATTATGAATGATTTGCTATAAATCACAGTGATTCAAAGATGAAGACCCTTCTCAAGGAGTTTGTAGTCTACTCAGTGGGCAGGTACACATGTTAGAATATGGCAAATCCTATAGGAAAACTATAAACAGGGTCCAAGATCAAAGAAATTATCCTCAGTTGGGGGACATAAAGAAGTTTCACTTATTCTGAGAACTAAAGAAAGAAATATTTCAAAAAGCAAAGAAATAAGAGAAAAGCCTCTCTAGCATGGTGAAACATGCAAGGCGTAGGAAAGATCTTCCTATGTGTTTTGCATCCTCCTCTACCTCCTTGATCACTGAATCCTCTTCACTGTTCTGGACAACCCTTAGATTCAATCTTGCTCATCATCCACACCTGAAGCAAATCCCACAAACCAAGAGATCTTACTTAGAGAAAAAGAAACTAAAAGAAGAAAAAACAATGAGCACATATTTAAAAGCAATTCTCATGGGAAGACCTGAGCCAGATGACAATTAAAAAGGAAACATCATTTGCTGTGGCAAAAAGTTATGAATCTTAGAAACATTGTTGTGCCAACATGCTAGTTAAGAAATTAATATTTTTAGTAACCCTTTGAAGGCGAAAGTCATGTTTTGTTTCCAACACAATAGTGAACATGTACCAGAAGTTAACTGACTTGATTTCCTTTTGATGTACTCATGTCCTAAGCATACTATCAACTGCAATAAAATTTGATAACGTCCTTGGAAAATTAAAGAGCATATACTTCACCTTGGAATATAAATGGTAAATATTTTTTAACTTTTTACCAGAAGACAAATTTCAACAGAAAATTCCACTAGAATGGCAACATTCATATCCGCTTACTTTAAGGATCCCCAACAAAGGAGAATTTGGCTAGAATATTTGACTTGGACTTCAAGAGCAGGTGAATTTAATGTTATTTGGCCAAAGCTTTCATAAAATTCTCAAGACTCAACTAGAGGATACAAAAGATAACTATTGGTTTGAATATCAGATGTTATATTATATTTCACTCAAATCTATAATTCTTTGAAAAAGAATTATTTGAAAAAAGAATTATGGATACTTTCCACTACCACTTCAATTTTTGTCTAAGAGATCCTCTTAGATCCTACCATGTTCTGAATAAAGACAGGCCTATTTGGGGAGGGAGGTTATTTTATGAGTAGAGTTATTGATGTGTATTGCTATTGTTGTTTTAATGAACTAATCTTGCAATACCAACTATGATGGCAAGAATTCTGCTGAAACGGCTATGTCAAATCCTAACAAAGCCAATCCATAATGCCAATGGCAACTGTGTTCACGATCATAGTAATAACACTGCACTTCTCCCCCCAATACAACTTACAATTCTAAAAGCCACTTTCTACCTCACACCTATCCACATACACAACTGGAAGATTATCTGGTTTTATCTTTTTATGTTTCTTCCATCCATTAATGTTCACTTTTGAAAAGCAACTTGTCTTATGCATAAAGTCAAATTTTGAAATCATAAGTATTGCATTTAACTGCTTCTGTATTTTACCTATTAAAATAAAAATGTTTTAAATTAGTTGAAGTGACACTATAAGAATGTTGTATATATATTATAATAAATATTCATTTTTATATAATTTTAAAATTCAAATTCTAAAACAGCAAAAATTTACATATATATGCTTGATAATTTTTCAAATAATAAAGTTCATTTAAGATTCCAAGAAGTCATTTTATTGGTAACATCACCAATATACTTTAAAGATAGTTCAAAAAATCTTCTTCAAAATTAGTTATAACATTAATATCTATAGAAACTCAGTTTAATCTAAAGTGTGAGATGATCATTTGGGATCATTTGCTGTCTTTCGTATGCTATCTTAAATCAAATTATCTTGTGACCTCAATGTGAAACTTCAAAAAGTTCACTATTTTTCCATTTCAACCAGAAATTATTCACTTTACCCCTGACTGGTTCTTAAGCACAGATTTAGATACTAGCTTTCACATGTTAGGTGCATTTCTTATCTGGTGAATATAACCATATCTGAATATTAAAGGAAAATATAAATAACATTATCTTTGCTATGCAAATTAGAAATGCCTTTGGGATAAAACAAGGCCTCCAGGTATTTTCAAACAAGCAGATGCAGAAGTGTATTTCATGTTCAGTTTACTTCCCAACTACTTTAAATACTATTGATCTCAGCATTGTTTATATATAATTATATCCAGTTCATTTTCCTTTGAAATATTTATTTTTGATGATAACATGAAAATTTACCAAAGGCACTGAAAGGAATAGGTAAGGCTTTATCAACGTTACTGAGTGGCCAAAGATTATTGTTGGGTCTCATGTGAACATTTTAAAGTTACCATAATTGTTTGTATTTTTTATTGCTTGGGATTTTATTTAAACATTTACATGCCTTTTCTTTTTCAAAAAAAGAAAAAACATTTGTTCATGAAGTAATTTTTAATGCTACAAGAGAGTTTTCAAAAGTCTAATATATAGTAAAACACTAAAATCCTACTCAATGAGTTTTGTGGTCACCCTTTTCTTTCCAATTTGTATTCTCCTGAATAACCTTGTAAAATGATAAATTTGCTAAAAGAATGAGGATTGTTCAGTGATACTTACAGATGACAGAATGGATGTGCCTGTCATTCATGAGTATAATACAGACTGTTTTAAAACTTTTCGGTTTGTTTACAAATTATAAATTCATTATATACCTCTCCACAAAAAAAACTAAAATGATAATTCCCAATGGCAGGACTTGAAGGCTTACACTTAACTGCTAGAGTTCTGGGATACTACTGTCCACACACAGATGAAGATGAGATACTTTGAAGTCAAAGACCCTCCAGTAACAACTAATGATCTATTTCACTTGACTTTTTGAGTAACTACATCAATTTTACAGATGTTGGACCTATTCCAGCTGGGACCTTCCTATTATAATTCACATAATTATGTCCACCAGAATAAAGCTGTAGGGCAGATATGGCAAAAAGAATTTCTCATCTGTACAAAATCCTAGCAGAGGGCTGACTGGAATGCTGTTTTAATTCAGGACTCAGCAGGAAAGAGAGTTGTGAATAATCAGTAAAGACTACTATGGCACAAAAAGGGAAGAATGATAACACAAAGGCCAGGTATTTGCCACCCTCCCCTAAGGTAAAATCTTCACCTGCAAACTGTTTAAACCCTACTCTGAATTGTGAGTTCCAATAATGTCAAACTACTCAATTCGATTAACTCTTAAATATAGTGTCAAAATATAATTTTTTAAAAACATGATCACCTTCCACTCCTAGGAAAAAAGAATCAAGTTCTTTTCTCTATGTCTCCTTCTAAGAACAACTAAAAACCCAGGCATTATATATAAAACAAATACAAGAAAACTCAGAAGGTGGAGGAAAAACGGCAGACTGGTTAGGAATCTTGGAACTCAAGGAACGACACAGTGATGAGTTCCCTGGATTTTCTTTTTGCCTCATATATCCCAGACTTGGAGCAGGAAAAGGCAACAGTCTAGAAATGCCAATAAGTGAAGTAAGAAGAAAGTCCCAGCAAAAGCCTACTCTCTCTAGCCAAAGAACCAGGAAAGGGGCAGCCTAACAAGAAAAAAAACGTTTAGACATTAATCACTTTACCCTAGTCTATTGCCTCAGGACAAAAAAAAAAAAAAGAGGCTCCACTACCACCTACACCAGCAAAGACCAAGTGGGGAACCTAGAGTTCAATCCTTGCAAGGCTGTAATGAGGCTCCCCAGCTCCCCTTCTCCACTAGGGCAGTGTTAGAGGTGGCTAGTGGAGAGTCAGAACTTTCACACTGCGGGGCAGTAACGAGGGTCCCCTCCACCACAGTGTCAGTGGAGGCCACAGGAGGAACAGTAAGGAGGCACTCTTGCTCCTCTCAGCCAGGGTATATCAGTGGAAGCCTAGTAGAAAGTGGTAAGTCTCACGCCTATCCAGCAATAATGAGACGCTCCCCCCTCCTCAGGTGTCAACAGAAGTCAAGAAAGGAAACTGAACTTCTAACCTCTCCTAGTAGTAAAAAGAAAGCACCACTTCTTCCCTTGATGGAGTGGTATCAGAGAAAGCCAGCTTAAATAGAAGGTTTAAATAAGACACAGGGTCCATAACATAATACCAAATGTCCAGCTGCAATCAAAAATCATTCATCATACCAAAAACCAGGAATATACAAAACTGAATTAAAAAACCATCAATAGAAGCTAATACCAAGATGACAGAAATGTTAGAATTATTTGACAATTTTAAAGCAGCCATCACAAAAATGCTTTAATAAGCAGTTATAAAGACACGAGAACCAAATTAGAAGCCTCAACAAAGAAATACGGTCATGCATCACATAATGATGTTTCGGTGAACGATGAACCCCACACATGACAGTGGTCTCATAAGATTAGCATCATATAGCCTAGGTGTGTAGTAGGCTATACCATCTAGGTTTGTGTAAGTAAGTACACTCTATGAGGTTCACACGGGGACAAAAGTGCCTAATGACGCATTTCTCAGAACGTGTCCCCGTCGTTAAGCGCACGACTGTAGAAAGTCTCAGCAAAGAGATGGAAGATACAAAGAACCACCAAACAGAACTAATAGAAAAGTACAAAAACCAAAATAAGAGCCAGCCCTGATGGCCTAGTAGTTAAAGTTCAGCACTCGCACTCCTTTGGTGGCCTGGGTTCGGTTCCTGGTCGCAGAACCACACCACTCGTCTACCAGTTGCCATGCTGTGGCGGTGGCTCACATAGAAGAACTAGAAGGACTTACCACTAGAATATACAACTAGGTACTTGGGCTTTGGGGAGGGGGAAAAAAAAGGAAGACTGGCAACAGATGTTAGCTCAGGGTGAAACTTTCCTAGCAAAAAAAAAAAAATGTTAAAAAATAAATAAACAAACAACTAAATGGATGGGCTCAACGGCTTCCTGCAAAGGATAAAGAATCAGTGAACCAGAAGACAGAACAATAGAAATGAAGACTACTACTGGTCCTCACTTCTGCTGAAGACATTAACTTTGTTTTTCTCCATAAAAATTTCTAGAAATCCTCCAACAAACTATAAACATTAACTGTTTCAAAATTCTAGAAACTTTTCCCTCAGGTTTTCAAAGATTATTCCCTACATTGTATGACACCAAAGATAAAACATCAGCATGAACAAATAAGATATTAATCACGTTGGAGGCTTTAATGTAAAGGATTGTTACATCAAATACTTTATGAAGGGAATGTATATACACTTACAACTAGACTCAACAATTAGTACACGGAAATTCCTAGAGGTTTATGTTTGACCTACTATGTATTTTACTACATTCAGCCTTTTCTAAATAAAATTGCTCATTTTTAAGTTTTAAAATTTAGTCAATTTTAGAATGATATCCAGAAAAAAAAATTTTTTTAAAGTCCACAGAAAAACCTTAGGCATTCATACCTTTTATAATTATGAAAAATATATGATTTAAAGGCAGTAAACACCCCAAGTATTTGCAATTATTTTATTTGAGCACTTCCCAACACTCTAGCTAATATCCATAATATACAACATTCACATGAGATTTTAAAAATACCCATAGATTTCTCGACCTACCAGCATAGCAAATAAAAGTAATGAAAACTATCATTAATCATCTCCAACCAGAAATCAAAAAAAGAGAAGAAATCAAGAAAAAGGTAGTTTTAACACTTATTTTAGAAAATCACTAAACAATAGTTACTGTTTTACATTTTTCAAAAGAAAAAAAGTTAAGTATTTAAAATAAAGCAACTCCAAGATCTCAGTAACACCCATCCACACAGTTTATTTCTCTCTCACATCACAGTCTGATACAAGTTAGGGATGGAAGGGAGAGGGAGAGTGCTCTGCTCTACTGAGTCACTCAGAGACCCAGGCTTCTTACATCTTATGGATCCTCTGAGTCCTTAGAATCCTCTCCATTCAGCTGGTAGATGAGACAAGAGAGCTGGTTGAAGAGGGCCTGGCCTAAAAGTGCCTATCGTGTACCAGGTCTAAAGGTGTGTTGCTTAACAACAGGGATAAGCTCTGAGAAATGTGTCGTTAGGTGATCGCGTCATTAGGTGATTTTGTTGTCATGTGAACATCACAGAGTGTACTTACACAAACCTAGATGGTATAGCCTACTACACACTGAGGCTATATGGTACTAATCTTATTGGACCACCATCATATATGCAGTCCATCATTGACCAAAACATCATTATGTGGCACATGACTGTATTTCCACCCACACTCCATTCACCAGAACTCAGTTGTAATGTCACACCTAAAGGCAAGGGAAACTGGGAAATACAGTCTATCTGTATGCCCAGAAAAAAGAGAGTACAGATGCTGGTGAGCACCAGCAGTCTCTGCCACAACAGTTTCAACACCTTATTAGAAGTCTGCAGAAATGGTATAATTATATCTGAAATATTTTCAATACAAACTGGTATTCCTTATATTGCAGGCATAAGTCTGGTTTGATCACAAGAGTATAAGCACCAAAAGGCTATATTTGCTTTGTTCATCAGGGTATTCACAGTGCCTGTTACAGTGCTGGGTATCTCCTAAACATTCAATAAATATTTGATGCTAAATTAATCAATCAATAGAAAGGAACCATGTGAAAATTCTAATATTCAGTATCCACTAATTAGCAACTTTCTACATAACTGTGAAACAGAAGCACTATATTTCTGTATAATGAAAATAAGAGCTGACTCTCAGTATAACTAACTCCGAGCAGTGGCAAAACATTTTAACAGTTTTACTCTTTAAAGGTAAGTCAGGAGGGGTATTTTGGGCTCCCCCGCAGAAATGCAAAAATGACCTAGTCTTTTTTCTTTCTGACAAAAGCATAGAGTCTTTAAATAGTTTAAATTTTAGTTTCAAGTCACATACCCAGAGCCAGGGCCAATTTCAATGATTCAAAAGGATGGACCAGGAATTAGTTGGAGCAATCAAAAGGAATCATAGAAATTTACAAGACTGCTATTATGCTCGATCAGTTTTAGAATTACCCAAGATTCTAAATCTACTCAAAGTAAATGTGAAAAACGGTTGCTAGACTATGACAATGAACAAACTTTCCATAAACTCCTGCCCCTATAGCTGGTGGCTGGAAGTGACTTGGTCTTCTGGTAGAACTATTGCTCTCACTAGAATCAACACAGAACCTCAGAACTTATTACCCTACCCCATCACTCCCCATGCCCCTAGTCATAATCCTTATTCAAGAGAGAATTAAACCTCTCAGATTTCAAATAAGGAAACCAAAACAGTAAAAAGATAGGTTTTTATAATAAATGGGAAATAAAGTATAACAAAATAGATATTTGTGGTTAATAAATGCTGCTTAATATATTTATTCAACAATTAACTTAAGAGTTTTCAAAATAATAAAAGGCCTAAAAATCTGCTATGCTAATATATACAATTTCCAAATTAATGGATCAACACATTCAGAATCAGAATGAATAGTCACATATTTTTATCTCTCATTTTTATCCAAGTCATGCATATACATGTTACTTTTTCACTCATAGTAACAAGACATAACAAGAACAGTGCCCAGCACCACCCATAAATGTCCTCCTTAAGTCATATATACTATTTCTTTTTGTTGTTGTTGTTAAAATTCTTTCAATAAGATGAGAAACTGTTTTTGTTTCTCCTCATGGATTTTATATTTAATTTTTTTATTGTAGTAGGAAAACATGAGATCTACTCTCTTAAAAAATTTTAAGTGCACAATACAGTATTGTTAATTATAGGCACAATGTAGTACAGTAGATCTCTAGAACTTACTCATCCTTGCATAACTGAAACTTTATACCCATCGAACAGGAACTCCACATTTCCCCCTCTCCCTCAGACACTGAAAAAAAAAACAATTCTACTCTGTTTCTATGAGTTTGACTATTCTAGATATTTCATATAAATGGAGTCATGCAGTATTTATCCGTCTGTGACTAGCTTATTTCACTTAGCATAATGTCCTCGAGGTTCATCCATGTTGCCGCAGATAGCAGGATTTCCTTTTTTTTAAAGGTTGAATAATATTTCACTGCATGTATATATCACACATTTTCTTTATCCATTCACCCACCAGTGAGCTTTTATGTTGATTCCATACCTTGGCTATTGTGAATAATGCTGCAATGAATATGGGAGTGCAGGTATCTCTTCGAGATGATGATTTTGTTTCCTTCAGATATATACCTAGAAGCGGGATTGCTGAATTATATGGTAGTTCCAGTTTTAATTTTTTGAGGAAACTCCATACAGTTTTCCAGAATGGCTGCACCATTTTACATTCCCACCAACATTGTGCCAGGGTTCCAATTTCTCCACATCCTCACCAACACATTATTTTTGGTTTAATTTTTTTTTTTTTTTAATAACAGCCATCCTGACAAATCTTAGGTGATATCAAATTGTGGTTTTGATTTGCACTTCCCTCATGATTAGTGATGTTGAGCATATTTTCAAATACCTATTGGCCATTTGTATGCCTTTTTTGGGGAAATGTCTATTCACGTCTTTTGCCCATTTTTAAATTGGATTAGGGTATTTTTGCTATTGATTATAGATGTTCCTTATTTATTTTAGATATTAACTCAATATCAGAAAAAAAGTTTGCAAATATTTTCTCACATTCCACAGGTAGCCTTTTCACTCTGTTTCCTTTGCTGTGCAGAAGCTTTTTATTTTGAGGTAGCCCCACTTGTCAATTTGTGCTTTTGGTATCATATCAAAGAAATCATTTTGAAGACCAATGTCATAAAGCTTTTCTCCTGTGTTTTCTTTCAGAGGTTTTACAGTTTCTGGTCTTAAATTTAAATCTTTAATTCATTTTGAGTTGATTTTTACGTACAGTATAAGAAAGAGTTCCAGGGGAGCTAATTTTCAACAAATGAGCCAAGAACATCCAGTGGAGAAAGGAAAGTCTCTTCAATAAATGTTGTTGGGAAAACTAGACAGCCACATGCAAAAGAATGGAAGTAGACCATTATCTTACACCATACACGAAAATTAACTCAAAATGGATTAAAGATTTGAATGTAAGACCTGAAACCATAAAACTTCTAGACGAAAACATAGGCAATATGTTTTTTGACATTAGTCTCAGCAGTATCTTTTTGAATATCATGTCTCCTCAAGCAAGGGAGACAAAAGAAAAAATAAACAAGTGGGAGTACATCAAACTAAAAAGCTTCTGCAAAGCAAAGAAAACCATCAACAAAATGAAAAGACAACCCACCAACTGGGGGAAAATATTTGCAAACCATATATCCTATAAGGGGTTAATTTCCAAAATATATAAAGAACTCATACAACTCAACAACAAAAAAACAAGCAACCCAATCAAAAAATGGGCAGAGGATATGAACATTTTTCCAAAGAAGATATATAGACAGCCAACAGGCACAGGAAAAGATGTTCAAGGTCACTAATTATTAGGGAAATCCAAATCAAAAATATAATGAGATATTACCTCACACCAATCAAAATGGCTATTATTATTAAAAAGATAAGAAATAACAAGTATTGGAGAGGATATGGAGAAAAGGGAACCCTCATAAACTGCTGGTGGGAATGCAAACTGGTGCAGCCACTATGGCAAACAGTATGGAGATTTCTCAAGAAATTAAAAATAGAAATACCATATGATCCAGCTATTCCACTTCTGGGTATTTATCCAAAGAACATGAAAACCCTAATTCAAAAAGATATATGCACGCCTATGTTCACTGCAGCATTATTAACAATAGCCAAGATTTGGAAGCAACCTAAGCGTTCATCATGGATAAACAATGAACGGATAAAAAAGATGTGGTATATACATACAATGGAATACTACTTAGTCATAAAAAAGATGAAATCATACCATTTGCAACAACATGGATAGACCTTCAGGGTATTATGCTAAGCGAAATAAGTCAGACAGAGAAAAACAAATACCATATGATTTCACTCATATGTGGAAGATACACAAAGAGACACATAGATAAGGAGAACAGATTGGTGGTTACCAGAGGGGAAGGGGCCAAAGTGGGTAAAGGGACACATATGTATGGTGACCAATGGAAACTAGACTTTTGGTGATGAACCCAAAGCAGTCTATACAGAAGCCAAAATATAATGATGTACACCTAAAATTTAAACAATGTTATAAACCAATGTGGCCTCAATAAAATAATAATAAAAAGAGAAAAGTTTCTAATTTCATTCTTTTGCATGTGATATCCAATTTTCAATACCATCTATTGAATAGACTATCCTTTACCCATTGTGTATTCTTGGCACTACTGTCAAAAATCAGTTGACCATATATGCATGGATTTATTTCTGGGCTTTCTACTCTCTTCCATTGGTCTATATGTCTGTATTTATGCCATTACCATACTATTTTGATTACTGTCACTTTTGTAATAAATATTGAAATCAGGAAGTATGACGCCTCCAGCTTTGTTCTTCCTGCTCGAGATTGCTTTGGATATTCAGGGATCTTTTGTAGTTCCACATAAATTTTAGGATTATTCTATTTCTGTGAGAAATGCCATTGAGATTTTGATAGGAATTGCATTAAATTTATATATCACTATAAGTAGTACCGACATTTTAACAATATTGTCTTCCAATCCATGAACACAAGATGTCTTTTCCATTTATTTGTGTCTTTTTAATTTCTTTCACAGATGTTTTATAGTTTTCAGTGTACAAGTCTTTTACCTCCTTTGTTAAGTTTATTCTGAAGTATTTTATTCTTTTTAATGATATTGTAAGGAGAGTTGTTTTCTTAATTTCTTTTCAGGATAGTTCTTTGTTAGTGTATAGAAATGCAACTGATTTTCATGTACTGATTGTCTATCCTGCAATTTTACTGAATTCATTTATTCTAACAGTTTTTCTGTGGAGTCTTTAGGGTTTTCTACATGTAGATTATGTCATTTCTAGAGACTATTTTCTTCCTTTTCAATTTGATGCCTTTTATTTCTTTTACTTGCCCAATTGCTCTGGCTAGGACTACGAATACTTTGTTAAATAGAAGTACAGAGACTGGGCAACTTTGCCTTGTTCCTGCTCTTAGAGAAAAAGCTTTCATCATTAAGTATTATTTGCTAGCTGTGGGCTTTCTATATATGATCTTTATTATGCTGAGGTAAATGCCATCTATACCTAGTTCGTTGAGAGATTTTATCATGAAATGGTGTTGAATTTTGTCAATGCTTTTTCTGCATCAACTGAAATGATCATGTGATTTTTATCCTTCATTGTGTTAATATGTTGCATCATATTTATTGATTTGCATATGTGGAACCATCCTTGAGTCTCAGGGATAAATCCTACTTGATTGTGGCGTACGATCCTTTTAAAGTGTTGTTGAATTCAGGCTGCTAATATTTTGTTGAGGCTTTTTGCATCTATGTTCATCAAGGATATTGGTCTGCAGTTGTCTTTTTTTATAGTGCCCTTTTCTGGCTTGGGTATCAGGGTAATGCTGGTCTCATAAAATGAGTTTAGATATGTTTCCTCCTCCTCAATTTTTGCTAAGAGTTTAAGCTACTGGTGTTAATTCTTCTTTAAATGTTCAGTAGAACTCACAAGTGAAGCCATCTGCTCCCGTGATTTTCTTTGTTGGAAGGTTTTGACTACTAATTCAATCTACTTACTCATTATATGTTTTTCAGATTTCTATTTCTTCATTATTCAGCCTTGGTAAGTGTCTGTTTCTAGGAATTTTTACAGTTGGCATATATTTGTTCATAGTAATCTTTTATGATCCTTTGTATTTCTGTGGCATCTGTTGTAACGTCTATTCTTTCATTTCTGATTTTATTTATTTAAGCCTTCTCTTTTTTCTTAGTTACTCTAGCTAAAGGTTTGTCAATTTTGTTGATCTTCTCAAAAACCCAGCTCCTAGTTTCATTAACTTTTTTCCAACTCTTGCTTCAGTTGATTTTTTTCCTATTGTTTTTCTAATCTCTACTTCATTTCTTTCTGCTGTATCTTTTTTTTTTTTTCTGTGAGGAAGATCAGCCCTGACCTAACATCCGTACTAATCCCCCTCTCCTTTTTGCTGAGAAAGACCGGCTCTGAGCTAACATCTATTTCTGCTGTATCTTTATTTACTCCTTTCTGCTAACTCTAGGCTTAGTTTCTTCTTCTTTTGCAAGTTCCTTGAGGTGTCAAGTTAGGTAGTTTTTTTGAGATCTTTCTTCTTTTAAATCTAAGTCTTTATCACTATAAAATTCCCTCCTAGTACTGCTTTTGCCGCATCCCATAAGTTTTAGTATGTTATGTTTTCATTCTCATTTGTCTCAAGATTTTTTATTTCCCTTTTTATTTCTTCTTAATCCATTGGTTGTTCAAGAGTGTGTTGTTTAATTTCCACATATTTGTGAATTTTCCAGTTTTCTTTCTCCTGTTATTTCTAGTTTCATTCCATCAACAGTGGAAAAGACACTTGGTATGATTTCAATTTTTTTATATGCGTTAAGACTTGTTTTGTTACCTAACATGTGATCTATCCTGGAAATGTTCCATAGGCACTTGAGAATAATGTGTATTCTGCTGCTGTTGGGTAGAATGTCTTGTACAACTCTGTTAGGTCCAATTGGTCAACAGTGTTGTTAAAGTCCACTGTTTCCTTATTAATCTTCTGTCTAGATATTCTATCCATTGTTGAAAGGGGGTATTGAAGCCTCCTACCATTATGGTATTGCTATCTATTTTTATCTTCAGATCTGTCAATGTTCCTTTATATATTTAGGTGCTCCAATGTTAATGGCATGTATTGTTATAATTATTATAGCTTCCCAATAAATGACTCTTTTGTTATTATATAATGACTTTCTTTCTCTCTTGTGACCGTTTTGACAAAGTCTATTTTACCTGATACAATTTTTATTCATTCAGCCACTCTAGGTCTTCTGATTGGAGAGTTTAATGTATTTACACTTAAAGTAATTATTGATAGGTAAGGACTTACTACTGCCGTTTTTAAAAATTATTTTCTATCTTGTAATTCTTTTGTCCTTTTCTTCTCTTGCTATCTTCCTTTGTAATTGTTGATTTTTTTTGTAGTGATATGCTTTGATTCCTTTCTATTTTTCTTTTGTGTATCTACTATAGGTATTTTGTCATTACCAGGAAGCTAACATAAAACATCTTAAGTTATAACACTCTCTTATAAGCTGACAACAACTTAAATTCAATTGTATACAAAAACTACATTTACTTCTCCTCATCCATGCTATATGTTATCATTGTCACAATTTGTGTGTTTTTATATTGTATATCCATAAACGTATCTTTGCAGTTATAGCTATTCTTAAGAATTCTGTCTTAACTCTTATACCAGAACTAAAAGTGATTTATACACCACCATTACAGTATTACAGTATTCTGAATTTGTCCATATATTTACCTTAGCAGTGAATTTTATACTATTATACACTTTTATGTTACTGTTTACCATCTTTTTGATTCAACTTGAAGAACTTCTTTTAGTATTTCTTGTAAGGCAGTTCTACTGTTATATATTCCCTTAGCTTTCGTTTGTCTGGGAAAGTATTTAACTCTCCTTGATTTTTGAAGGACAGTTTTGCTGGATATAGTATTCTTGGTTGGCAGGATTTTTTCTTTTTGAACTTTGAACATATCATCAAACTCCCTTTTGGCCTATAAGGATTCTGCTGAAAAATGTTATAGTCTTATGGGGACTCCCTTGTATATGACTAGTCACTTTTCTCTTGCTGCTTTCAAGATTCTGTCTTTGACTTTTGAGAATTTGCTTATACTTCGTCTCTGTGTAGAATTCTTTAGGTTCATCCTATTTGGGCTCTTTAGAGCTTCATCCATCTGGATGTCTATTTCTCTACCCAGATTTGGGAACTTGTAAGCCACTGTTTTTTTAAATAAGCTTTCTGTACCTTTCTTTCTTTTCCTTCTGGAACTCCCATAATGCATATCAATCACCAGTGTTGTCCCATAAGTCCCTTAGGCTTTCTTTTTTTTTTTTTTTTTGGCTCCTCTGACTAGATAATTTCAAGCGACTTGTCTTCGAATTTGCTGATTCTTTCAACTGCTTGATCAAGTCTGCTATTGAATTTTTGAGTTGTTACTTTATTCTTCAGCTCCAGGATTGCTGTTTGGTTCTTTTTTATACTCTTTTTGTTGATATTTTCTTTTTTCATGTTTTGTTTTCCTGAATTCCCTTAATTGTCTACATTCTCTTGTAACTCAGTGAGCTTCTTAAAGATGATTATTTTGAATTCTTTATCAGGCCATTCATAAATGTCTATTTCTTTAGGATAGGTTACTAGAGGACTTATTTTGTTCCTTTAACTGTTTAGTGTTTCCCTGATTCTTCATGTTCCTTACAGCTTTGTGGTGATGTCTATGCAATTTGAAGAAACAGCCATCTCTCCCAGGATTTACAAACTGGCTTTGACAGGGAAAGACACTCACCAATAAGCCCAGCTAGAGATTCTAGAAGCCTCTCAAACAGCAAGCGCTCACCATTTTTCCTTAGTTCTTAGCTGCCCCCACCAAGGTATGCCAGTTCTATTAGTGCTTCTGGTGAGGTGAGACAGAAACTGACCCCTCGGGCAGCACACTGAAAGGCCATGATTTTGGAAGCATGCTCCATTCCTCCCCCTGCATTCTGGGGGAGAAGCCTGTTTCTGGGCCTTCTCCAAAACTTGCAGAGCTGTGCCAGGCAACAACAAGCTGCCTGCCCCTCTTCCTTTGTTCTTAGCTGCCCCAGGTCTGAAATATGCTGGTTCTGTCAGTATTCTGAGGAGACAAAATTTAGCCCCTCAGTGTACCAAAAAGCCAGAGATTTTTGAGGGATGCTCCACTGTCTCTTCCCCACCCCTACCTACCCAAGGAAGAAGTTGTGGGTTGAGGTACCTCTTGGTGCTGAGTAAAGTGAAACTGCTCTTCTTATCTTGGTTTTGTACTCAACTTGGGTACTGCAACTTAACTGGAATCTAGACTTCTCATAAAAGTATTTTGGTCTAAATATCATTATTTGGTGCTTCTGTGGGGAATCAAGGGCTGGGACTTTCTATTCTGCCATCTTGCTGATGTCACTCCTCTCATACTATTTATTGAATTTTTAATTTGAGACATAATCTTTTTACTTCTTACCCAACTTCTCCCAATATAGATATCCCTTGGATCCAATGCTCACAGGAACAGATTTGGATCTGTTTTATTTTGTGTGTGTGACAGTGCTAGTATCCTTTTCTATTTGAACTTTTGCTACTTGCTATCCAAAATACAGAAACCAAATAGATTCCAATAACTCAATATGCCTCTTCATCCAAGTTTTTGTTTACAAAGTATACTATGATCACAATTCCTTTCATATATAATTTTGTTTCTTCTGGAGTTAAAAAATGTGTCACTGTTATCAATGACCTCACCATTTGGCTGACTGAATTAATGTTACTGTGAAGAACTATATGCCATCTCATTGTAGAATTTTTCACTTACTGCTGTTAAAGACAAGTAAAAAATTTCTTACATGCTTTCTAGTGCCCCTTTAAATACCTTTGTTTCATTTTTCCTTTTAGGTTCTATCAGGCCTTTAACAGCTTTATCTTCCTTCCCTTCCTTCTACCATTAAACACACGCCCACTAGGAGAAGGAGCAATTTATGCTGAACTTTCAGGCCCTTGAATTGTGTGTGGATTTCAAAGGAAAATCAGTACAGACCTCTTCTCTAATCCCTGATGTAAAACGTAAGTAGTAATAACTGAGAAATGAAAAATAACAGGACATTAGAAAGGATTTTTTTAAAGTGGACTTTCTAGAATAAGAAATCTCCAGGGACTTAGGTTCACATTTCCCTGATAATTAATATGGCATCCTACCAGGAGGCTATTTAGTGGTTGTGTTAATTAATGAGATGGACAAAAATGTTAATAAAACCCTTCTTCCTTTTTAAAAAATAAAAATTGTCACTTTATTTGCTCAGTTTTTTATTTACTTACCAATAACTCTTTCCAGAATTCTCAAAGAGAAGTGTAAAATACCTTTCTATAATATTGGTCTATATTATTGGACCTATATGGTCAAAAGCATTTCAATCTGGAAACTCATGTCCCTTGTGTCTGAGAAATTTCTTGAATTACTTCTTTAATAATGTCCATTTCTTTGTTCTCTACTTCTGAAATTCCTAATAATCACTATTAGAACACCTAGTTCTTTTTTTACTGCTCCTATTTACTATCTCTTTGTTCCAATTTTTGGAAGACTTATTCAACTCGATCTTCCACCTCCTCTAGTTACTTCTTTATTTTGACAATCATACTTAACTCCCATGTGCTCTTTCTCATTCTTTGCCTCCGGGTTGTGTTTCATACATGCAAAATCTCTTATCTGCCTTAAGATAGTTCTTACAAAGAATTTTGTTTGTTTTCTTCTGAGTTGTCTCTGTCTCCTCTGAGTTTCATTTTTCTGTTACTTTTGGTTTCCTGTCTTTCCATGTTGGAGATTTTCCTCATATGTCTTACGATGCCTTGTTAAAAAGAAAGAGGCACAAAAAAAGATTGTTCATAGCTTTCTTGGCCTGGGGGTGGGGCAGCTTGCCAAAAGGAGATCTTCTCTATAGATACCTGAATGAAAGATGTGTCATTTTGTTAGGGAACCCCTAAATGTTAGTATCTCTCTCTTCTTCCTCTAGGTCTGCTCAGTTTCTCCAGAGAATTCTTTTTTTATTTATTTATTTTTTTGTGTGAGGAAGATCAGCCCTGTGCTAAATCTGCCAATCCTCCTCTTTTTTTGCTGAGGAAGACTGGCCCTGGGCTAACATCCATGCTCATCTTCCTCCACTTTATATGGGACGCCACCACAGCATGGCTTGCCATGTGGTGCGTCAGGGTGCACCCAGGATCCGAACCGGCAAACCCCGGGCCGCCGCAGAGGAGCACACACACTTAACTGCTTGTGCCACCTAGCCAGCCCCTCCAAAGAATTTTTAAGTCTTCTGCCTGGATAGGACAATGCACAGCCTCCAACATCTCAGAGCTGAACAATTCAATGACTGTTCACTGTTCAGAAGAATGGGCTTTCATTTATTTACCTAGTTTTCAGCATAACCCTAATCCCTGTACCTTGAAGTGTCTGATGTCCCTAGGTCCAAAGGCTACTTGTTTTGAATTTTCAAGAGAATAAAACTCTTGCCTCCTGCCTTGATGAGAGAAGGACTGGGGAGTCTGTGCTCTTTATATAGACCTAAATTCAATTTTCCTCTTTTTTAGGAAATCTACACTTTCAGTCCAGTAGAGGTTAAAGACATAAATAAAAATATGGACTTCCACAAATACTTATGTCAACTCCAAGACTTGGTCTTATGCTTATTAAATTAAAGCTAACAAATGTTTTATGTGAAAGAATGAAAGATCTCTTTCAATAAATCAACATCACTCTTTTTTAAATATGTATTGAATTATGCAGTTAATTCACTGGGTGCAATGAACAAAACAAATTTGTGGACTTTCTTAAACTATTTCCTAACATTGCCTTCTTAACATACAAATATACTTATTTATTCTTATGTTCAAGACGTTAGTTTCCACTGCCTTATATTTTAATATCATTCACTTACTTGGTCATTCATTCACTTATTCAGTGCCTTTGTGCACTAATCCAAGGACTGTGTTAAGCTCTATGAAAACATGTATAATACAGTCCTTATCCTCACAATGTTCGATGGGAAAGGTAAAAGACTGACATATATAAATAATTATAATGAAATATAAATGTTATTAAAGCAGTATTCAAGAAGCTACAGATTCACATGAGCAGAACAGATCTCTGTATATGATCTGCTTAATGATATTTAATGAATCACAAGAACACAACATCAATTTATTTATGCTTTATTATGCTCTTATTTCCGGAATAATTTCTGAAAATGGGGGAAAAGAGCATATAATTATCATGATAATAAAACAAATGCATTAGTATCTCAAGATATTACCCAAACCAGAAATCTACATAAGTATCTACTTAACATCCTCTGATCTAATTTCAAATCAATAACCAGTGTGAGAATTCACTCAATCCATTGAAACCAAAATGGAAAAGAGAACTTTACCCCACATAATTATAAATGTTTCTGGTAGACTCACTTAAGGTAATTGTTCTATGTCCCGTGATCTACAGGTTGTCCTGCCCAGCAAACCACCTCCCTCCATCCATCCTCAAGTGCAATAACAAGTAAAGCAAATTCAGCAACTCAGGGAAACATCCAGGTGGAGAAGGAATTAGTAATATCACCCAAAAGAGACCTGAAGCTTATAAATATATAAAACCCACCCATAAATTCCTTCTCCAACAGTAAAGCAAAGAAAGTGGAATGCATGTTTCTAGTTTCATAATTTTCATTATTTCCAAATCTTTAAACTTAACAGCACTTTTATGATGCATTTTCCTCCTCAAGTATATGTTTAATGATGGCCTCAAGAATCGATGGTGATTCCTTGAAGACTACTGTTCTAGTTCTCTTCATACTTTACTCTGTTCCACTCACAGAGGCTAGAGTATCACAGAGGCTAGCGGAGGTGGTACATATCATAGGGCAGAAACTTAAGGCAGCGCTACTCAAAATGCAGGACTGTGGGGCCGGCCCGGTGGCGCAAGTGGTTAAGTGCACGCACTCTGCTGCGTTGGCCCGGAGTTCGCCGGTTTGGATCCCAGGCGCGCACCGATGCACCGCTTGTCAAGTCATGCTGTGGCGGCGTCCCATATAAAGTAGAGGAAGATGCGCATGGATGTTAGCCCAGGACCAGTCTTCCTCAGCAAAAAAAGAAAAAGAGGAGGATTGGCAGATGTTAGCTCAGGGCCCATCTTCCTCACCAAAAAAAAAAAAAAAAAAAGCAAGACTGTGAATTGGTAACTACTAGTCTGCTATGAAATAAGGCAAGATAAACAACAAGCTTTTTCAATAAAAAAGGCGTAAGTTTGATTTACATTCTCGCACATGTTCCTTACTGTTTCTACCAACACAGGTCTGCAAACCATACTTAAACCACTGTCCTATGATATTTAAATAAATGTCAGATAAGAGAAAAGAAAGAACACAAAGTACATAATACAAAAGAGATTAGAACTATTTGCAAAGGTTAAAAAAAAGAGAGAGAGAGAAAAATAGATTAACAAGTTATAGCCCAACTCTGAATGGATTAGTAGCAGCAAAGAAATAAAGTTAAGTCACTTCCTGGGATTCTTTGTTATTGCAGGTAGATCACAAACTGCAGTACCTTAAGGCAGAGCTACAGAAAATGTAGGATTGTGCGTTGTTGGATAAGTCCATAAAATTATTTACAATTTTACCAAGCAAAATAATAGCAGTTTCTGTTGTTCTACTGCAAACTCAAAATAACGTTCTTTATGGACAAAATAATGTATTATTAATTTTAAAAGTCAGGATGAAGTGTGTGTCTGGGGCAAAGGCAATGGACTTTGGCTATAACACATTTCTAGTTATCCAAAGAAAAGTTGAATAATTCAAGTTCCTATGGTTCCTAACGTGTTAATATTCTATGAAACTCCCTGTTACTATTTCTTCAATGTTTATCATTCCTGCCTACTGAAGTTGTAATGTTTCCTTATGCATTCAAAAATAAAATACAGTGGCTGTACTCTTATGACACTAATAACATTCTCAAGTGAGAGTTTATATATAATAGCAAGGAAACTGAATTTACAGGTCTAATAAACAACAAATGATATATACAAAATGTGCTTTTGGCAGCAGCAGTTCATAATAAACTCATAAAATGACAGGTAAACTCAAATATCTATAAATCATAGAAAATAATATTTTCTACAAACAAATTCATAAGGAAAATATGATATATACAAATGTTTTCTATTTGTGTGCTATTATTCTATTAGGGAAATCAAAATTTTATTTTCAATAACATAAAATTCTACTTAAAACAAAATTAGTGAAGACTCTTTTTACATTTTTCCAGGGACCGTGGAAAAAAATAATTACATTAATATGAATATACTTATCATGGTACTTAGCAAACTCTATTACAAATTGTCTCTTTCTACAAATGTCTTTCAGTCTAGAAAGTACTCTTTAATAGCTAGGCAGAGATATCTTTCTCTAACTTTTAGCAATGTGTCTGACACTCAGACGACACTCAATTGATATTTGTTGAATGAGTAAATGTAGTGGAGGTTATCTGTTTTGATGACGGCCATGCATTTCTGAATCTCACGGTCCATTTTCCTTGCAACATTTGTTATCCCCTAGGCATCTACACCTAAAAGTAATTAAGCTTCCTCTAGAAATCCATTAAATAAGTTCTAGAATTTTCACTGGTTACCTTTAACCTAAATTTTATAAATTATTTTCTTTGGTGCCTTATGTTTTGCTTTGTCTCAAAGGGAAAACGTAAAACAGAACTGATGTTTGAAAAAGAAATCAATAAAATGTTCAGAGTTGAGTTTCTAAGAGCCTAGGTAGAGGGTTTGGAAGTCAAGGACACAGAGGAATTACTGGATTTGAGTGACACTGCAAAAGAGAAAGTGACTGAACTTGGGAACTGATTTTCTGTTCAAAAAGAGACCAAAAGGTATCAAAGATTACCCTCAAGACGTGAAATTTAGAGAAAAGGAAGAAAATTGCATGCTTATGGTAGTGAAAAAGTTAGCTAGTTAAAAAACTAAAAGCAGAAGCCAACAAGTTCTGTAGATAATATACTGAATTTGAAGAGCACCATAGGATATGAACTAGAAATGCCACAGGCAATGGATATAGAAAGATATACAAAAGAAAAAGTCCACAGAAAAGGATATAAAACAGCTCTTAGACTTCATTTATGCATAATAAAAAAAACGCATAATAAGTGAAAACTATTTCAAGATATTTTTTTACCTTTCAGATAAGAAAAGATACAAGTTTGAAAACAATGGGATGGCCAGTGTGGGGAAAACAGGCACCTTCTTACATTGCTTAGTGGAAGTTTAAACTGGCACAACAATTTGGCAGTACCTATCACAATTATAATTGTATATATCCTTTGATCTAGTGTATAAATCATCTATTGCTAGATAACAAAATACCCCAAAATTTAGCAGCTTAGAACAACAAGCATTGGGAGATCAACTTCTGACATGACAGTGTGAGGAGCTCTGATGACCCACACCCCAGAGAAACTGGTGAACACTATAAAAAAACAATTAACAAGCAAACAAAAAAAAGAACAAAAAACACAACCATTAAAGCCTCTGTAACTGGCCTTAAGGGAAAACAGCAAATGAAGAAATATCTATTCAACAAAATCTACAAAAATTCAGTAAGAAAGGCAAGTGTTTATGGTATCTGAACCAAGACCAGTCCCTCCCTCCACCTTCTCAGCTCAGCAAGGTAAGGAGTCTGCTCAGATTGCTGCAGCAAAGAACACAGGGCTCCATCTCCCCCAAGTTCCCAGTTGGAGGGCTTTTTTCCAGGAGAAGCAAGATATCAGTGCTTCTTATTCTGCCCCCAGCTAACTGTTGCTTAGGCCAACTCCTAGGCAACTACAGTTGAGAGGTGGGGGCTCCATTCTTCTGCCCAGCCCCCCCTTTATGGAATTAAGGTTCGCACCTTGGGCATAGAGCATTGAGAATACTGGAGACCCAAACTCCCTGGCCCCACCTTATGACGCAATAGTTCCACACCAGGAGAGGCAAGCCAAGAGGATGACCTAAGGCTGCTGCCTCCCCTCCACCAAGCAATCAGCTCCTAGAGTGGTGTGTCAGTCAGAGAGAAGCCTGATGTTGTCCCCACCCCCAGCTGGCTCAGATTTAGCTGATGGTGGGAGAGGGAGCAGAGAAGCAGGACATAAAACACAGAGGTCCTAATCTCTTCCCAAAGGGAACTGACTTCATTTGCAACACAGAGTGGAGAAATTCAAGCCTGGAGGCACTCTCAAGAACAGTGTAGATTGTGATGAAAAGCAACTGGGAACAGATTCAAGATAAGACTAAACTGTAGGTCAACGAGTTTGCAGGAGAGAAATGCGGAAGAAGACAGCTGGGAGGAGACCCTCAAAGGTTGGAAAAAATATCAAACCCCGACTCAGAAACTTAAAGTCACATTTGACTGGATTAGTTTGTAGAGCAACTTATGCCCTACAGCACTGTTGAAAACAACTGAGGAATCAGCCACCAATTAATTTCAAGTTTGACAGCTGGGTGTGGTAGGAAAGAAGAAGAGAGCCCTACCAAAATCACTGCCATCCTAGGGTCACTGTGGGCATACCCAAAGCTGCACATTGCTGAGGAGCAACATCAGAGACTTAACCCTGTGGAAGGGGAAATAGACTTTACTAAAATAATCCAGCCAGTCACCAATCAAATAAACAAGCAAATAATAACAAGCCTGGGGGTGAGAGGTGGGGAAAACTGTAACCAGATTTGCTACAATATATCTCAAATGTCCACTTTCCAACAAAAAGAATTCAAGTCATGCAAAGAAACAGAAAAGTATGACCCATACACCAAGGAAAAAAGCAGGCAACAGAAACTGCCTGGGAGAGTGACCACATGTTGGATTTATCAAAAAAGACTTCAAAATAGCCATTATAAATATGTTCACAAAACTAAAGGAAACTATGGTTAAAAAAGCAAGAAAAATATGATGATGATGTCACAACAAAGATCAAAAAAAAAAGAAATTACAAAAAGAAACAAGTGGCTTCCAACAGTAATTTGAATCCACATCAAAAAGATAAGAGCACTGGTAAAGGTAATTATGTAATTATAATAAAAGACAGTTTAAAAGCATGTTTTTTCTACTTTCTTATCCTTACTGATTTGAAAAGCAATTGCACAAAATAACATGTATATAATGTATTGATGAGCTCAAAACATTAAAAATTTAACATGTGTAATGTAATTGTCAATAACAGCACAAATGAAGTGGGTATCAGCCAAGTTTTACTGGGCTAAGGAAATGATTACAGATGATAAAGCAATAATTATAACAATGCATTATTATGTTTGTAATAGTAATAGACATAATACACATAACAATAATACCACAAAAAAGGATAAAAGGGAATATAGTTATATTTCAGTATGTTTCTATAGATCACTGGAATTAAGCTTGGACAAATCTGAAGCTGATTCTGTTAAGATACATGTAGCAAACTCTAGAGCAACACCCCAAAAAAGAAATGCCCTCAAGGGGCCAGCCTGGTGCCATAGTGGTTAAGTTTGCACGCTCTGCTTTGGCAGCCTGGGGTTCACAGGTTCAGATTCTGGGCGCGAACCTATGCACCGCTTATCAAGCCATGCTGTGGCAGCATCCCATATGCAAAATAGAGGAAGACAGGCACGGATATTATTAGCTCAGGGCTAATCTTCCTCAGCAAAAAGAGTAAGACTGGCAACGGATGTTAGCCCAGGGCCCATCTTCTTCACCAAAAAAACAAACAAAAAAACCCTCAAAAAATATACAGTCACGTGCCACATAATGACATTTCGGTCAACAACAGATTGCATATACAATGGTGGTTCCATAAGATTAGTACCATATAGCCTAGGTGAGTACTAGGCTATACTATCTGGGTTTGTGTTAAGCACACTCTGATGTTCACACAATGATGAAATCACCTAATGACACATTTCTCAGAACGTCATTAAGCAATACACGAATGATGGAAAAATCATTAAAGAAATCAAAATGATACGTTAGAAAATACTCACTTAATGCCAAAGAACGTAGTAAAAGGAAGAATGCAGGAACAAAAAAGACGTGCGACATATAGAAAAAAAAAGTGAAATACCAGAGATGAATTCAACTATATCAACAATAACATTAAATACAAATAAATTAAACATCCCAATCAAAAGGAGGAGATTGTAAGGCCGGATTAAAAAACACGATGCAAAAACATGCTGTCTACCTAAGACATACTTTATTTTTTTTTATTTTTTTATTTTTTTAATTTTTTGTTTATTGTAGTAACATTGGTTTATAACATTGTAAAAATTTCAGGTGTACATCATTGTACTTCTATTTCTGCATAGATTACATCATGTTCACCACCAAAATACTAATTACAACCCATCACCACACACACGTACCAAATTATCCCTTTCACCCCCCTCCCTCCCCCCTTCCCCTCTGGTAACCACCAATCCAATCTCTGTCCCTATGTGTTTGTTTATTGTTGTTATTATCTACTACTTAATGAAGGAAATCATACGGTATTTGACCTTCTCCCTCTGACTTATTTCACTTTGCATTATACCCTCAATGTCCATCCATGTTGTCACAAATGGCTGGATTTCATCGTTTCTTATGGCTGAGTAGTATTCCATTGTGTATATATACCACATCTTCTTTATCCATTCGTCCCTTGATGGGCACTTAGGTTGCTTCCCAGTCTTGGCTATTGTGAATAACGCTGCAATGAACACAGGGGTGCATGTACCTTTGCAAATTGGTGTTTTCAAGTTCTTTGGATAAATACCCAACAGTGGAATAGCTGGATCATATGGTAGTTCAATCCTTGATTTTTTGAGGAATCTCCATACTGTTTTCCATAGTGGCTGCACCAGTTTGCACTCCCACCAGCAGTGTATGAGAGTTCCCTTCTCTCCACATCCTCTCCAACACATGTTGTTTCCTGTCTTTTTAATTATAGCCATTCTGACGGGCGTGAGGTGATATCTCATTGTAGTTTTGATTTGCATTTCCCTGATAGTTAGTGATTTTGAACATCTTTTCATGTGTCTGTTGGCCATCTGTATATCTTCTTTGGAGAAATGTCTGTTCAGGTCTTTTGCCCATTTTTTAATTGGGTTGTTAGTTTTTTTGTTGTTGAGATTACCTAAGACATACTTTAGATTCAAAGACACAAATACACTGAAAGTAAATGATGGAAAAAGGCATAAGCAAATAGCAACCACAAGAAAGCTGGAGTAACTATACTAATATCAGACAAAATAAACCTTAAACAAAAAAGTCACTAAAGCGGCCAGCCCAATGGCATAGTGGTTAAGTTCGCATGCTCCGCTTTGGCGGCCTGGGGTTCGCAGGTTCAGATCCTGTGCGCAGACCTATGCACCACTTATCAAGTCATGCTGTGGTGGTATCCCATATAAAAAGTAGAGGAAGATGGGCATGGATGTTAGCCCAGGGCGAATCTTCCTCAGCAAAAAAGAAGAGGATTGGCAACCGATGTTAGCTCAGGGCTAATCTTCCTCAAAAAAAAAAAAAATCAAGAGTAAAATAGGTACATTTTAGAACAAAAATAGAGTCAATCCATCAGGAAGATATAACGATTATAAATATATATGCACCTAATAATGGAGGACCAAAATACATGAAGCAAAAATGACCAAAATGAAAGGAGAAATCGACAATTCAATTATAATAGTTGGAAACTTGAAGATCCCACTGTGATGCTTAATTTTGTGTGTCAACTTGGAAGGTGTTTTTGGATGAGATTAATATTTATTTATTTATTTATTTATTTATTCATTCATTCACTCATTCATTCATTTATTTGAGGAAGATCAGCCCTGAGCTAACATCCATGCCAATCCTCCTCTTTTTGCTGAGGAAGACTGGCCCTGAGCTAACGTTTATTGCCAATCCTCCTCCTTTTTATCCCTTTTTCTCCCCAAAGCCCCAGTAGATAGTTGTATGTCACAGTTGCATATCCTTCTAGTTGCTGTATGTGGGACGCCGCCTCAGCATGGCCGGACAAGCAGTGCATCGGTGCGCACCTGTCTTGACATAAGTACAGCCATGTTTGGCCGTTCCATTGACCTGCAGCCACCAGCACACAAAAAATTTAAAGCTGCTTTCTGTGTGGTGGGAACTGGCCTTTTCCCGGGAACTGGCCTTTCTCCCACGGAGCGAGTGGCAAGTTGTAACATTTCAAGGCTCTTTGGGCGTCGTAGCACGGGATGGACTGGCCATCTGTGCCGGGCTGGGACGATAATCACAGAGAACAATGCATGCACACAACTACTGGGCTGGGACGATAGCCACGGGGCTCAGCGCACGTAAGCCACTGATAACCATTTGTGCGTGGAAACAATAAATGCTTGCTCTGCAAACTCTGTAACTGCTTACTCTGAAAATTACTGATGGTATAAAAACTGCTGGAAACTGAGCCCGAGTGAGAGTTCCACCTGTGGAAGGGACGACTTGCCCAGGACGTGTGATCCCTCCCCAGCGGTGTCAATTGACAGGACTCTCCCGGTGGTGGGGCGTGGATGTTGTGAGTAACTGATCTGATGTGAAGTAACTGATTTATTGTGAAGTAACTGATCTGATGTGTCCTCTTTTCGGTCAACCTGGTGTTTCTCTTTCCGGTTGATTTGTGTCATTTCCCTTCAGTCGATCTGGTGTTTCCCTTCCCGATTGATTTGATTTTTTCCCTCTTAATATTTGACCTATTCGGATCTGTTGCAGACTATCACCTTTACTATCCTCTATATAATAAAATATACCTTCAGTCCATTTGTTTGGAGTGGAAAGTTTCTTTTACGTCTCCCATCGAATCCCCCGAACCTCTCATAACAGCACCCAGGATCTGAACCCAGGCCGCCAGTAGCGGAGCGTGTGCACTTAAGCGCTAAGCCACGGGGCTGGCCCCAAGATTAACATTTAAATTGGCGAACTCTAAGTAAGCAGAATGCCCTCCATAATGCGGGTGGGCCTGATCCAATGAGTTAAAGGCCTGAATAGAACAAAAAGACTAACTTCCCTCAACAAGAAATTTTCCAGCAGACTGCCTTCAGACTTTATCTGCACCATCAGCTCTCGTGAGTTTTGAACCTGCCAGCCCAAACTGTAGATCTGGACTTGCAAGACTCCATAATCACATAAGCCAATTCTTTATAATAAGTCTCTTTCTATATATGTACTCATACAAATACTTTTGGTTCTGTTTCTCTAGGAAATCCTGACTAATACACCTGCTTTTCTTTTTTTTTTTTCTGTGAGGAAGATCAGCCCTGAGCTACCATCTTTTTGCTGAGGAAGACTGGTCCTGGGCTAACATCTGTGCCCATCTTCCTCCACTTTATATGGGATGCCGCCACAGCATGGCTTGACAAGCGGTGCATCGGTGTGCACCCTGGATCCAAACCCCGGGCCACCACAGCAGAGCATGTGCACTTAACCGCTATGCCACTGGGCCAGCCCTCTAATACACCTGCTTTTAATAATGGATAGAACAACTAGACAGAAGATCACCAAGGAAATACAAGACCTAAACAATACTATAAACAAACTAGATCTAACACACATCATTAGAATACTCAAAACCAACAAAATAAATATATGTACTTTTCAAGTGCACATAGAACATTCCCAGGATAGATCATATGCTAGACCTTCTTAAAACTTCAATAAATATAAAAGGATAGAAATAATACAAAGTATGATCTCTGAACACAATGGAATAAAATTGGAAAGCATACGAGAAAAAATTGGGAAACTCACAAATCTGTAGAAATTAAACAACGCACTCCTAAATTATCAATGGATCAAAGAGGAAATCAAAATAGAAACCAGAAAATACTTTGAGATGAGTGAAAATGAAGACACAAAATATCATAACATATGAGATGAAGTTAAAGCAGTGTTTAGAAGAAAATTTATAGCTATACATACCTATATTAAGGAAGAAGAAAGGTCTGAAGTCAATAATCTAATGTTCCACCATAAGACACCGAAAAGTAAGAGGAAACTAAACCTAAAGCAAGGAGAAGGAAGGAATAATAAAGATTAGAGAAGAAATTGATGAAATAGAGAATAGAAAAACAATAAAGAAAATTAATGAAACCAAAAGCTTGTTCTTTGAAAAGATCAACAAAATGGACAAACTAGATTTGACCATGATAAAAAGAAAGAAGCCTCAAATTACCAGAACCAGAAATAAAAAAGGGTACATTACTAACAACCTAATAAAAACAAAAAGGATTATAAGAAATAGTACAAAAATTTGTATGCTAGCAAATTAGATAACTTAGAAGAAATGGACAAACTCCTAGAAAGACACAACTACCAAAACTGACTCAAGAAAAGAAAGAAAACCTGAATCAACCTATAACAAGTGAAGAAATTCAATTAGTAATAAAAGAAAAAATTATCCACAAAGAGAAGCCTAGGCCTGGATGGGTTCACCACTGAATTCTACCAAACATTAAAGGAAGAATTAATACGAATTCTTCGAAAATTCTTCCCAACCCATTTTATAAGGCCAGTATTACCCTGATACAAAAAAACAGACAAAGACATCAAGAGAAAACTACAGACTAATAACTCTTATGAATATAGATGCAAAAATCCTCCAGAAAATACTAACAAACCAAATCCAACAACATATTAAAAGAATTATATTTCATGATGAAATGGAATTTATCCCAGGAATGCAAGGTTGGTTTAACATCTGAAAATCAATTAATGTAATACATCATATCAACAGAATAGAAAACAGAAATCACATGATCATCTCAATAGACACATAAAATATATTTGACAAAACTCAACAACCTTTCATAATAAAAAACACTAAATAACAAGGTAGGAATAGAAGGGAACTTCATAAATCTGCTAAAGGACAACTACGAAAAACCCACAGATAACAGCATACTTAGTAGGGGGATTGGATGCTTTCTCTCTATGATCAGGAACAAAAGAATGATGTCTGCTCTGGCCACTTCATTTTTGTTTGTTTGTTTGTTTGTTTTGAGGAAGACTGGTCCTGAGCTAACATCTGTTGCCAATATTCCTCTTTTTCTTTTTTCTCCCTAAAGCCCCAGTACATAGTTGTATATCCTAGTTGTAGGTCCTTATAGTTCTTCTACGTGGGACGCCACCTCAGCATGGCTTGATGAGCTTTGAGTAGGTCTGTGCCCAGGATCTGAACCAGCGAACTCCAGGCCGCCAACGTGGAACAAGCGAATTTAACCACTCTGGCTCTGGCCACTTCTATTCCACAACGTACTGAAGTTCCAGCCAGGGCAAGTAGGCAAGAGAAAGAAATAAAAGGCATCAAGTTTGGAACAGAAGAAGCAAAACTATTCATATTTGCAGATGACATGATCTTGTATGTAGCAAATCCTAAGGAATCCACTAAAAACATCAGAACTAATAAACAAGTTCAGCACGCTTGCAGAATATAAGATCAATATACAAAAATCAATTGCAATCTATACAGTTGCACTGAACAATCTGAAACTTAAGAAACCAATTCCATTTATAATACAACCAGAAAGAACAAAATACTTAGGAAGAAATTTATCCAAAGAAATGTAAAACATAAACTCTGAAAACTATAAAACATTGTTGAAAGAAATTTTAAAAGATCTAAATAATTGGAAAAACATCGTACACTCATTATATAGAAGACTTAACATTGTTAAGATGGCAATATTCTGCAAACTGATCCAGAGATTTAATACAATCAGAATCTCAGATGACTTCTTTGTAGAAACTGACAAGCTGATTCTAAAATTCATAGGGAATTGTAAGGGACCCAGAATAGCCAAAACAAGCCAAGAAAACTAAGAACTAAGTAGCAGGAATCATACTTAACAGATTTCAAAACTTACTACAAAACAACAGTCATCAAGACAGTATGATACTGGGACAAGGACAGACATATAGATCAAAGGAATAGAACTGAGAGTTCAGAAATAAGCTCATACGTCTATGGTCAACCCATTTTTGACAAGAGTGCTAAGACCATCCAATGGGGAAAAACAGTTTTTTTAAGAGGTGCTGGGACAACTGGAAATGCAAAAGAATGAAGCTGGACCCTTAATTCACACCATATATAAAACTTAGCTCAAAATGGATCAAAGACATAAATGTGCTATTATCATTATTTGTCTGTGAGGAAGGGAATGGGGCAGCTGGAGACAAGGGTGAGAGCAGACTCCTCATGGTATAGTCTTTAATACTTTTAAAACACTGCATCATATGACCACATTACCTACCAAAAAATTAACTTTAAAAAATTCACAAAATGTGTTTCAGAAGGAATTCCAGTTAATAAAAACAGAAGAAACGACAGAATTATAAAATCACAATTTTTAACCCCTAATGAAATAATTCAGATAAAGATAATCAATGTATACTAAAATTAGGTGAAATGTTGACGGAGAAGTGAACACTTGGAGGGTACCAATTATTACATTTACTTGCTGGATTACCTGTTGGTCCTAAGGGTAAAAAATACAACTTTATAATGGAGGGATTAGACTATCATTACCCAAATGCACTGATTAATATTATCACTACTGAAAGCGGCACAATCAGACAGCAGGTGTCTCCTGACACAATATGCTATAACGTACATGGCACAACCTTTGAAGTATTTGTGCCAAAAAAGTTGAACCTGAATATAATCAAGCTTTAGATCTACCTTCCAGTATATTAAAGAGGAAGAGTTAAAACAACAACACAAGGAAGTAATCAAATGAATTTAGAATTTAGGACACCCTAAATGACAATTAATAACCACGTTTGTTTAAGAAGATAATGCCATTAAAAAAAAAAGAAGAGTATAGGCTGTCCTAGATTAAAGAGACATCAGCCACTGATTAACCTTAACATCACAAAAAAGAGATTTGGATAAGACACTATGTGCGTCCTGATGTGATGTGATAACAATTACATAATAACACCGAAGATTTTTTGCCAAAACATCAAACCTGAGTCTGAATAAGCATTTAGGTCAAATTACAAGTTTACGAAAACTATAGGGTACAGAAGATTAAAATCAGAAAAATCCAGAATGTAGGAAACTCTACAGGATAAATAACCCAATTTATTCCAAAAATCAATTGTAAAGAAGAGAAACATAATAGAGGAAGAGAAGAAACCTATACATCCAGCAGATAGACTATGTTTGAGTCCTCATAGGAACAAACCAACTTTTTCAAAAAGTTATGAGACAACTGGAAAAATCTAAAAACTGACTGGATATTTGATTATATGAGGGAATAATTATAGAATTCTAAGTATGATAAAGATACCATGGTTATGTTAAAAAGAGCCGTTACCTCGTAGAGAGAGAGTCAATCCTCATTCATGGACTCAGAATTTGTAAATTCTTAACTAAATCACTAAAACTTACTTGTAAGCCTAAAATCAATACCTCTGACACTTTTCAGTCATTTGCATGCATGCATAAAGTGGTGAAGTCACCCAAACCACATGTTCCCAGCTGAGGTCAAACAAGGAGATGCTCTGCCTTCTTGTTTCAGCTCTCATACTGTAAACAAGTGTTCCTCTCATGGTCTATTTAGTGCCATGTTGTTCACATTTTTGCACTTTTGTTGATGATTTCACTGTTTAAAATGATCAGCGACCATAGTGCTGAAGTGCTATCTAGTGTTCCTAAGCACAAGAAGGCTGTGACATGTCTTACGGAGAAAAGAGTATGTTAGATAACCTTTATTCAGGTGGGAGTTACAGTGCTACTGGTCATGAGTTCAATAGTAATGAATCAACAACATATATTTAAAAAGACATCTTTAAATAGAAACACACATAAAATAAGGTTATATGTTGACAAAAATGTTGTGACCAGAGGCTCACAGGAACCTAATCTTTTATCTCCCCTAGGAGCAATGGTTCAACGTGTGCTAATTCAGTGTTTACAAGGACTTTATAAAACATAACTGCTGTGAATAACAAGAATTGACTGTAAACACTAATGTAATTGTGGGTAAAATAACATGATGTCTGGGATTTGCTTCAAATAATCCATGGGTAGTAGAGGGAGCAGAGGAGCAGCAGCAAGTAGAAGTTTATAGCTGAAACAATATTGGTCAAGTGTTGATAATTATTCAAGCTGGGTGATGAGCAAACATGGGAGTTCATTAATGTATTCTCTCCACTTTTGCATCTAATTAAAATTTTTCAAAATAAAAAGTAAAACACATGCACACAAACGTATGTATACAGATATCCCACCAAAAAACTTATAAAGACATATAATAAAGTACCAAAAAGTCAAAAAAAATAAAGAATTATGGATAAGGCCAGCATTTTTCCAAGAGGGTACTAATGGCATTTGGAGCAGTATAATCCTTTAATTGAGCAGGATTATCCTATTCATTTCACAATGTTTAGTAATTCCAGCCTCCGTCCACTAAGTCAGTAGCACCACTGGTTGAAACCAATGATGCAGGCAAAGCTTCATGCATAAGGCCATTATTCATCACAGCATCATTATACAATTTTTTTCAAATAAAATAACCTTAATGTATAACAACAAGACACTGGTGAAATATAAATACGGTATATCAAAATAACAGAATACATTGTAACCCCTAAAATCTAACCCCTTCCCTCTCGAAGATGATGAACTGACAGACAACATGACATTGACATCCCCAAACCACACTAACTTGAAGAAGTCCCTATCAGCATGGAAAACAAAAAAAGGAGTCCAAAATAGACCATAAATTTGACAACTATCTGAAAGACAGAGACAAACCCAGAGGAGAAAAATCATAATCCAAAGCTCAAATAGTGTCTATAGTGGAAGAGGAAGTTGTTTTTTCTGGAAGAGGCCCACAGAGGCTCTAAATACCCAATTAGTAGTACAGAGAGCAGAAGCCCACAGAAATCATGATAACTAGTTAAAGAACCATTTACCAAAAAAGCTGAGATTCTCACTCATCCACGTTCAGAACAACCACCTGCAACATTTGCCCACAGCAAATGACTGAAGACTACCTTCAAAACAACCATTTGTCTGGCAAAGGTCCCTACTATGGTTGTTGGGGCAAACAATACAATCAGAAAAAGGACTGACTAAAGAGCCTAACTCTCGTTCTCTACAGCGAAGCCCATCTGCCATACATCCTTCAGGAAAGCTTGTTGGTAGTTCCCTCCCCTACCTCTTACAAAGAGCCCACAGTTAATCCTTCCATTTGGAGGAGAAGTCTTCTGGTAAAGAGATATACAAAAATGCAAAGTCAACTCACTATGAGCAACATATCTATATTAGGCAACACAGAAGTTCATACAAAAATATGAACAATTAATAAAGGATCATCATGCACTTGACGAAAATTATCATCATTAAAGAAAAAGACTCAGAACAAACAGAAGTTACCCAACAGAAAACAAAGATAACGCAAGAAACAGAAAAGAACTTAAAAATTATAATCAGAAAGATTAAAAAGTTATTCTTTTAAAGAAGACTGCTGTGAAAAAGGAAAAATCAAATAAATTTTTTAGAAGCAAAAATTTGATTTCTAAAATTAATACAAATAACAAAATAGGGCAAATGGAAAAAATCTATTTATTGATGGAAGAAAAAGTAAGAAGGCCATTCAGAAGACAGAATAAAAAGATGGAAAATATGAGAGAAAAGAAGGCCACATCTAGAAGATCCAACCTCTAATAGAGTGCTGAAAGAAAGAACATAGAGAATTAAGAGCAAATATAAGAGAAGAAGAGTATTTCCTTAATCCAAAGAAAACCTTAAATCTTGAGATTGAAAAGGCCCACCAAAGGCTGAGGTTGAATTTTTTGAAAGATTCAAATCAATAGACAATGCCAAAATTTTACAATATCACATATAAACAGCAAATCCTAAAAGCTTCACACAAACTACCTAGCAAGAAATAAGAATCACACTTGCAATGGGATCACACATATACTTGGTAGCACCACTGTATGCTAAAACAAGATAATAGAGATATACTTTCAAAAATAAATTATATGGACATAAAATTTTATGTTCAGCTAAAGTATCACTCAAGCATAAGAGCAAAAGAACGACATTTTCAGGCATGTAAGGAGTCAGAAAGTGGACCCTTTGGGCATCCTTTCTGAGAAAAAAATTTGAAAATATAATCCAACAGGAAGAAAAAGGAAGATGTGGGATCCTAGAAACTATGGAACTGGTTCAAGAGTACAATGAAAAGAAATCCTAGGATGACAGCTATGAGTAGATACAGAAAGCAATTGGTCCAAATTGATACCATAAGCCAAAGGGCCCAAGGAAGAATGTCTTTGGCCATTAAACAAATGTCTGAACAAAGACGTTCTTTATGACAAGAAAAAGCAGAAAAGAGAGGCAATTAGAAATTCCAGGGGGAAAAAAGGCTGTCCAGGAAGACCACGGCACAAATACTAAACAGACTTAAATGGAGCATAATTTGGGTAACTAATGGACTATACAGAAAGATAGTCTATTTGACTTTGATATTGAGAATATTCTTTTTCGACAGATATAGATTGAACAGTATACCATTTTCCCTTCTCAAAAGGTCCAAACATACTACACGGTTCTCTAGAAAATAAATATTTACATCTACATAATCGTAAAATTATAAATGCCACTTACAGGTTTCCAATTTCAAAAGTCAACTCAAATTCCAAGGTATCTCATAGTGTGATCTATTGACTACAATATCAGAACTACCTGGAAAGTTTATTTTAAAAAGACTCCTGAACCTCATCCCTAGAGATTCAGTAGATCAGGGAAAAGTCTCAGAGATCTGCATTTTAATAAATTATCCAAGTACATCTTGTACACACTAAAATTTTGAGAATCATGGCTGTAAAGAAGTAATCTTCAAAATTTTCCATTACATATTTTATCAGCAAAAGGCTTTTGAGTACCCATCCCCAATATATGTCCATGTATTTATAAATTGCACATATATACTTTTATATGAATATATATTATAAAATATGAAAAATAGAAATCTTAAAGAATGAGAAAAATGACAATATTTTAATATTTGCTTCTGTCTTAACCAAAAGGAAAGTGAAAACTAAAGGTAGCTTTAGAAAGTTTAAAAAAATAAATTAGAAAGTTGAAAAATATATATAAATAAAAGGAGAAGCGGATAAAGAAAGAATCACAGAAACGTCCCAAAAATACATCTTCTAGAAGGCTTACTCTGCAAAAAAACAGAGTGACACTGAGAGTGATCACATTTCATCTAAAGGATGACCACGGAAGTAAAAGAGTACTTCAACAAAAGACTTAATTCTGATCATTAAAAGGGAAAAACTGATTGATGAATTAAACATACAAGCAACATGAACAGAAACTGATTACACCATCTTAAGAGTCCACAATAACCAAGGACGGTAAAATTAGACATAGGTATGTATCACAGATTTTAAAAAGTCAAATTCCAGACAATACTGGAATGATCCCAGGGCTAAAGACTCCAAAGGTGAATATAATTCAAGTTATCAAAAAATGCTATTCAGATTATATAATCATAATTCCAATAAAGAAAAAGGAAAAGGCATCCATATGCTTAGTTTCTCATTTAGGAAACGTAATGAAATTCATCTAATAGGAAAGCAAGTGTTTTAATCGCTGTGCTAAGTGTCATGGGACTACTGTATACCTGATGTTTGATAAAGAGTAACCAGCATCACTCCACTGTTTCTAATGACCAAGGAGAGGCCCAATAACATACAGTTAAATGACTGGGCATCCCCTACAGAGTAATACAGAGTGCTAAGTGAAATCCTTCAACCTATTCCAACACTTACTCCACTCTGGCAAGGTCATCCTAGGCTTTCAAGTACATACTGCAATTATCTCAGGGGAAAACTGAGCCCTGTCTAGGAAGCATCATGTCTAGGAAGTTGCCAACATGGGCAGCCTCAGAGTCAGAAGCCAAACAACAGAGACTTCTCCAATTTTTCAAGTTGAGCTGTAACAGCTCAAGACAGACAGACAGACAGACAGACAGACACACACACACACACACACACACACACAAACACAGCATCTAAGTCACAGTTTTATCTCTTACCTGGAAACTTGCCAAATATGTCAGACTATGAACAGGAGATATGGTCTATCTGTACTTGGTGAATTGGCACCCCTTGAAATAAATCCAATAATTATATCAGACTCCACAGTCATTTGGAAATCAAATGAATCTCTTTAGGGGATTAACACCAAGTTTTAATTTTAATAATGAAGAGAAATAAATTCAACAAACCAAATACTCATGAAAAAATAACTTGGGAGCTCACCTTTCCACAACCAAACTGACTGCTTGTGTGAGATCTGGGTTTGTCACCTGGAGACGTTTCCACAAAGACCATACAAATTCTTTATCAGCCTTAAAGAAATAAAAAGACATTTTAAATGTATTGCTTTGTAGCTATATCAGAGAAGACAAGACACTACATTAAATTGAGAAATGAAAAAAACATAATTATTTGATCCCTAATTCTACAACTATAAAATAGATTCTTGAAAAGTATAGTAGGAAAGCTTTATTTTAAAAAGTTCTTACAGGCGCCGGCCCCATGGCTTAGCAGTTGGGTGCGCATGCTCCACTACTGGCAGCCCGGGTTTGGATCCCGGGCACACACCGACCCACCGCTTGTCCGGCCATGCTGAGGCGGTGTCCCACATGCAGCAACTAGCAGGATGTGCAACTATAACATACAACTATCTACTGGGGCTTTGGGGAGAAAAAGGGGGAAAAAAGGAGGAGGACTGGCAATAGACGTTAGCTAAGGGCCAGTCTTCCTCAGCAAAAAGAGGAGGAGTGGCATGGATGTTAGCTCAGGGCTGATCTCCCTCCCACACACACACAAAAAATGTTCTTACACTGATAACCCACATTCACTTTTACTATTTCTATCACCCACATTTTAGGGTGTAAACGTTGAAGTGCTGAATATCAAGGAAAAGTTGTTCTAAAAGGAAATTACCCTCTAGCTATTGTTCCATTTTTCAGCTTCCCTTTTCAGCGAAATTCCTTGAAAGAGTTGCCTATAACCCTCTCTACTTCCTCACTTCCCATCCACTCAGTTTTCCCTCCCCACTATTATGCTAAAATCATTTCTCAAGGTCCTCTATACAGCCAAATCCAACGGACAATGGACAGTTTCTGTCCTTAATGTGCAGGTCAGTTGTTATCAACTCTGGTTGACAGTTAGGAATCACTTCTGGAGAGTTTATTAAAAAGAGTGATGATCTAAAGGTTAGGATTTAATTGGTTTCAGGTAATATTCAAGCATCAGCATGTTTTAACAGCTCCTCAGGCGATTCTGTGCACTCAGGATTGAGAACTACTGCCCTGGGTGACCTCATTCAGTCCCCTGGTTTTACACATCAACTGTACACTGATGACTCCCACATTTCTATCTCTAGCCGTTTCCTCTACCCTTAGGGGCAGACTTGAAACTCCAACTACCTACTCAATAATTCCACTTGAATGCCTAAAAGGTATCTCAAATTTAACTTATTCAAAATAAAATTTTTGATTTCCTACCCTCTCACAAACCTACCCCTCTGCATCTTGGAAAATGACACCACCATCTACTCATTTGTTCAAAGGCCTAAAAACTAGGAGTCAATCTTGGTTGCTCTCTTTTCCTCACACTTCAAATCCAAACCATCAGTAAATCCTACTGGCCTTCTCTACAAAACATAGCCCAATTCTAACCACTTCTCACCACCTCGACCACCATCATCCCAGTCCAAGTCAACTCCATCTCCTGCCTAGCTCTCCATAATGGTCCCTTAGCCTCCTTACAGCTCAAAATCCTTCACTGGGTTCCCTTCAGACTAGGAAGATAACCCAAACTCTTTACTAAGGTTACAAGACCCCACAGTATCTGGCCCCAAACACACATCTCCAGTCTCATCTATTACTCTCCCCTCTTGTTCACACTGACCTTCTTGCTCTACTTTTACCAGGGTCTTTGCACACGGACCATCCACCAGATTTTCATATAGTTTATGCCCACACTTTATTGAGGTCTTTGCTTAAATCTCACCTCTTCAAGAGAAGTCATCTTCCCTGACTACTATATTTATAGCCACCAAAACCCACAAGTTTCTGGTAACCTCTTATCCTGTTTAATTTTTTTTCATATCACATTTCATTTTATAATACTATTTGGTTGGTTGTTTGGGTTTACTTATATGGCAGATATCTCTATTTGTATCTGTCTCCATCATCCATTCTCCCCTGCCTGTTAGTAACAGAAACCATTTTTGCTCTTTGCTGCCCAATTAAAAGACTGGCCTCTCTTGCCTGTGGACCATGTGACTAAGTTCTGCCAAGGAAATATATGAAGTGTTGTTGGAAATCTTAAAATTAGACTTATGTCTACCAAATGTGTTACAAATATTTTTTCCCGGAATATTGTTGCTTATTTAACTTTATTTATGATGGAGTTTTTTTGGGAAAAGGGAGTTATTAATTTTATACATTCAAATTTATCCATTCTTTCCATTATGGCTTATGGATTTTATGTACCAGTTAGAAAGGTCTTCTCTACCCTAAGATTACAAACATATTTACCAATACTTTCTTCTAAAATTTTTGGTTTCATTTTTTAATGCTCAAATCTTTGATCTATTTTATTTGTTTGTTTTTTAAAGACTTTTGACAGCCTGAGTACTGGAAGGTACCACCGTACCTAACTATTCTTATATATCATGCTTTACCCTGTTAGAAGCAAGAATTCAGCATTTGGGTATTAAAATGAATCGAGTTAACAACAAGAAATGTCAGTATATAACTCACATGCCATAACCTGTTTGAAAGGCAGTGAAGATAAGGAAAAGTTAATGCAATATTATGTGCTCTAACATCTCTATTTTTAAAAGTTATGTTGATGAAATTACAAAATTCCTTGAAACCAATATTATCTATAAATTTATCGTATAGCTTGCTTCAAAACAAAATAGCAAAGATTCACATCTATTTTCACCTCAACTTTCAGTCTAAAATACTAAGCAAGAATAGTTAACATAAGTAAAAATGTAAAAAAGGAGTAGGTTTTCACCATTTATAAAATAACTGAGTTACTTTGGCTTAAATAAGTATGATTTACTAATAAAGGACTTAGGTCTAGCACAGTGAAAGGAACATAGTAAGAAATCAAGTATCTGATGCAAAAATCTTTACATCTTAATTTATACATTTTTTTCTCTTTTTCTTTTTGTTGTTGTTATGGTTAACGGTTATTTCACATCTCCTCTTCAATCCCTACCAAAGAGAAAGTAACAACAAATTCTCCTTAAGCTGTTTTCATCATAGAGGCCAGAGAAGAAAGCAACCAGAAGACTCCTCCAGAAACACTCTATTGTTATTAATTTATAATTACAATTTATACCCAGAAGTCATTTTGAGGAGAATTTTCTAATTTCCAAATTTCTTTAGTTTAAATTTTAGTTATTAATTTCTTTTTTTAATTTATGGTCAGCAACAGTATTTGGATTTTCCTTGTCACCTAAAAATACTCAAATGAATAAGTGATACCAGATTAAGAAAAAAAAAGGTAAGTTTTTTTATGAGCAATAAAATGTTATGAATAGATTGTGGGACTATTGTATGTATTCATTTTTGTGTTTTAGTTATTTAAATGCTATATCATCTTCAATGTGGATTATACCTCTAATTAATAAAAAGACTCTCTTTCATATACAAAAAAGCCCTTGCAAAAAACACAAAACTAGTTTCCAAACTGCTCCAGACATTATTAAAACAAGAAAACTAAAGATTGCCAATCATATTCTCTTTATATTTTCCTATATTTTCCCTTCTTTTGGGCACTTAAATATTTTTTAAAAACTAAAAATAAAACCCTTAGAAACTACTCATTATAAAATTCTTTATTCTTACTACAGAATTTCCACACAGACTCAAACAATTTAAAATTTAAATTTAAAAAATCCTACTCCTCACACAGTTTTTTAAACTCAGCCTATATAAGAGTTGACTAAATGCTAGGAGATTTGGGTCTAAATTATCTTAGAGGTGGACTGGCTTTGACTTTCACTTATTGACTAGCATGGAAATAAATACCAACTTCACAGACAAAGACATCCAAAATTGTTTTTTTCACTGGATAGGTACTTTCCCAGCACCTAGTTTAGTGTCTGGCAACATAATAGGCCCTCAGTTAACATGCACTGGAGGAATGAATTCAACAAACATATGAAAACTATTTTTTACATTTAAACAAATAATTTGCCTATCAAATTATTTGATAATTGGGGAAACAATGGAAGGAGTTTAATTACCAAGTATGGCACAAAGTAGCCACTCAATAAATTATTATGAAAAATAACTACACAAAAGGTTTCATCTATTAGAATATAGCTACCAACAAAGAGGATCCTAATTATACAACATATTCTCAAAATTTTTTTGTTTGTGAATGACTAGGCAAGGTTTCAATACATCTAAAAGTCTAACAAAAAATATAACTGGCTGAGTTCTCTGGTCATATACTCTTAATTCCAACATCACATGCTTCAAGAAAGTTAAAAGTTGGATAATGAACATGTATTTCATTTGAATGCCCTAAATAATTTTTTACCCAAAATTGGTTATAGATTTAGTAAATATTTTTGGCTGCTACTAAAAAAGGAATTAAGCTTATATATATATATATATAAGCTTAATAATACACACACACACACATAAAAATATACATGTGTATATATATATATTACACATACTTAACATTACTTTTTCTCATCTGGTATTCTACAAGTGATGATAAATGTGCACATTTACATACTCGCAGCATCCGTTGTCACAAATAGAACACAATCTTGAAATACATAATCAAAATCAAGAGTATGGTGAAGTTAGGTTTTAAATCAATGAATAAGACATAAGTGTCATGGACTTAAAATTACCCTTTGGAGCACCCTTGAAAATTCCTAAGGAAAAAGCTACAATTGGAAGCTAACATCCTATCCTCAGTAAATCCAATACAGACAACTTTTCTCCTCATGTTGAAATTAATCATGTTTTCTTCAGCTAAGCATTATGTGTATGTTGCTTGCTAATCTGGGGCCACATGAAAAAAGTTTAATTAGACACATACTATAATCACAGAGTAGGATGACATGCTCATTTTATGAGAAACACTTGTAACTAAGATTTTCTATTATATGCTTATTCTGAGTCATTCCCATGGAATCGAATGGTACACAGAATCACTCAAACTTTCTTTTTCTCCACCAAGTACTTAAAATTGAATTCTTGTAAGTTAAATGTGAAAAACAACCAACTGACCTAAATGAAGCTACTACTTATGACCAGAGACTAATGAGCAGCTTTCTTTTTCTCAAACTGTACATTTGACTATACTGGATTGTGAAATTAATTTAGTAGATCTAAGCAGCATTTTCTTAAAGAATAGAATTTAAAAGAAAATATCAGAGTTCATGACACACAGGGTAAATATTCTTTCTTAAATTATACATATGTATATGTGTGCCTACTTACTAGGTTGAGATGTAAAATGAATTTATTTTCGGTTGCAATTTTTGAAAGGTTCAAAAAACATAGGGTTAACACTACATATTCTTGAGTACTATGACTTCTACCTGAATAAGTAAGTGGAAGAACAAATAAAAAAAAAGATGTAAAAGTAAATGTTTAGGGGGCCAGCCCAGTGGTGTAGTGGTTAAGTTTGTATGCTCCACTTTGGCAGCCCGGGGTTCGCGGGTTTGGATCCCAGGCGCAGACCTACACACCGCTCCTCAAGCCATACTGTGGCGGTGTCCCATATACAAAGTAGAGGAAGACTGGCAGAGATGTTATGTTAGCTCAGGGTCCATCTTCCTCAAGCAAAAGGAGGAAGATTGGGAACAGATGTTAGCTCAGGGCCAATCTTCCTCACACATACACACACACACAAAAAAAGTGAATGTTTAATTAATTAAATGTTTTTTTACAAAACTATTGGGAGTTCAATTATTATTTCTCCCCGATTTCCCCAAAAGCAAGAGTGTGGTTTGACTAAAGTTTTACGGTATAGGAAACTGCCAGTCTCATCTAACATTACTTGAATGCCTATGATCCACTAATAGTGTCAAATTACAAAAATCTCAAGAACCACCTTTCTAGGCTAATTACGACCATCTCTATTCTCACATCTGCCTAAACTACTTCAATCATCTTCTTAGTCCATATATGTCCAAGGTCACAAAGGCCAACAGCATGTTCAAAGCCACGTTTTTAAAGAATATAATAGTGAATGTATTTGGTGGAGGGAGTCATTGGGCTGTTTCCAACAGACTGATTTCCTTAATCAAGTCAGTCATAAAAAGTAAATATCTTAGCTCCTTAGCCAGCTAAGGGCATAACTATAGGAAATACAGAGCAAGGGGTAGGGAGGAGTGAGTGGAGCCGATATGGGCAAATAGCATCTTATAACTTGTCAAATGACAAAGGCCTTTATCATGGGTTCACATCTCTAAACTACCCAAAGGTGAGGTGTGCAGATGACAAAATGTTCCTTTGTGTCTTTTATTTCATCCCTTTCCTGCTTTACCAGTGAAGAACAGAAAACGGGAAAATGAAAAGGAGGCAGCCACATATTATCTCCCCAACTTGTTTAAGCAAAGTCCTATTTAATTTGAACAAGACTGTCCTGTTTTTACAGCCTTGACTCAATCAGCAAGGATCTACAAAAGGGGCAAAAGGATTCAATATGAGACAGAATGAATTTTATGAATTTTTATCTAAACTGATACTGTTCATAAAGTGACCTTGGTGTTTAGCAGTTTCTATTGGTGAATCTCAACATTTAATCTCCTAACCCTGTCTAAAACTCTGGTAAAATTAGAGAAGAGAGAGTGGTAAGGACGCAAAACTAAAGGAAAATCAAATCTCTCTGAGTACAGTCAAGCCACCTTTAGTATGCACAAACTACAAATACCAGGAAAGTAATGTTCATGTCATTGATTTAGTAAATGCTTGTCACTGGCAAGTTGACATGAAAATGAGATTTCTCACTCACGGACTATGAATTAGTACAGTTGGTTAATAAGTATCAAGCATCATCTATTGTGTGTGAAAGTTCCCAGCTCCAGACTGCCTAAAAAGTATTGGTCTGTGTTTACAACTTAAGTTTCAGTTAACTTAATAACAAGGGCAACTGTGGGTCTGAAAGTTAAAAACAGGCTCCTTCATCGATGGATTTTATTTTAATAAGTGTTTTCCTGTTCAACATTTCAGCTGGTGGATTGCGCTCCACCCCTGCTGCACCAAGTACCACTACAGTCACGACCGACAACTTCGGCTTTTGGGGGACTGGGGTGTGCCTGCAGGTTCTGGGGATATCCAAGTGAAGAAAACCAAACCCAGGGGGCCGAGGCGAACCCTGTGCGGCCGGCGTCAGGAGAGGGGCGGGAGCCCGGGGTCGGGGGGCCGCCGCGTCCCTCCTGCACCGGGCAGCCGGCCGGGCTGGGCCTGGGAGCCGGGAGGGAGGGCCACCGGGCGGGGCTGGGTGGGTCCCAAACCCGCGCAGCGACGCAGCCGAAGGCAGAGGGAGAGGGGCGCGCCTCCCCACCGGCCCGGCCCCGGCGTGGAGGGGAAAGGCCGGCGGCCAGAGTCCTCGATACCTGACACAAGGCCAGCTCCTCCTTTAGGCTGCTCAGCTCGTCCTCCAGCAGCTGCGTCCGGGTCACCATCGCCTCCTCTACCGAGATGCCCTCTAGCCGCCTGGACCCGACGGGCGCGCTGAGGAGGGGAGCCTGAGCCGGAGCTGCGCCCCCTGGCCCTCGCCGGCCCTCTGACCCGTCTTCGCCCCGCCAGGAGATACCGCTTTTGTCCCCGACGCCCTCCCGCGCTCCGCCGGCAAGACCCGAGGCCTCGCAGGGCACTGCGTGTACCACAGCTCCCCGCCCAACACGCGGGGACCAGGGCCCCAAATGTCGCGCTGGGGAAAGAGGGAGCGGCGAGGGCGGCGAGCGCGCCGCCATGGCCGCGGCTGCTAACGGGTCAAGCTCCCTCTTGGAAACTCCACCTCCCCTTCCCCATCCTGGCGAGCCCGACGCTCCGAGCCGCGCACGCGCAAGCCTTTTCCCGCCTTGGCGCGCGGGGTCTCGCGCTCGCGGCTCCTGGCGGGCTTCCCGCGGGCCGCGCGCCCGGCGCGAGCGTTGGGCTGCGCACGCGCTGTGGCCCATGGGTCAGACCGGTGCGCCGCGCGCGCGCGCCGCCCTGGAGTATTCGGCCTGCGTCTTTAGCCGGCGATGCCGTGGCTTCCCACCCACGTAAAACCCTGCCCCCCACTTAGAGCCTATAACATCCCACCTCTTAAAACCTTTCTTGACAAGCCGCTAGCCCCAAATGATCCCTAACTGTGAATTCCTCCGCCTTCAAGGCCCCTGCCAACTCGTTTGTCACGTTTCATTGACCGCCCTGGAGTGTTAGTTACAGGGCTAATCTCTCCAGCGCTGTTGTAAGCTCCTTGAGGATCAGGGAATAGTTTTACACTTGAGCGTTTTCTTCACACCCCTTAGCAAATCTGCTTTACATACAGCCAATAGCCAGCTGACTGATGTCAAGGAGATGTGGAAAGCCTTGTGCTGAGCTGGGACTATCAGGCAGGTTTCCCAATTGAATTATGATCCTCTGTGCACCCTTTGTCTTTTGTTTTGCAAGAGTAGTGATTTCCTTTGAATTTTTGTCAGCTTCTTTATGTGTTGGCTGAATCTCAGAGCGAGTGTGACCCACATGGCCTGACAGTTTGGATCCTTGGACCGATTTGAAATGAGAAATTTAGACCGTGGTTAAAAAAACAAGACCAACTTTCTTTGTTGTTCATTCTTTCTTTTTTCTTCCTTCCTGCTTTCTTTCTTTATAAACTTCGAATAGGTAATAATCTTCTCTTTCTCTGTCGTTATAACACGTCCTACTCGTGGTGAGTTTAGTAAGGAGATGCACATTGAGCTAGCACTTGAGTTTTGCTACCAAAAGCTAGCTCTGCACTCTTTTGCAGAAAGGGTTCCAGAACGCTTGGAGAGCTGAGGTGGGCAAAAGAGGTTGGTCGAGGTAGGGAGGTAACCACATTAACTGATGCCCTCCTCATTTAATCAAAATTACCCCTCTATGCCAGAATCTAGTCTGTACCTCAAAAGACACCCTCCCTATTAGAATCCTGTGAAGGCAAGATAAGTGAGCTTCCTTCCTGCTGAAGGTGAATATCTCACACAATTTATAAAAGGATTACATTAGAAAAGGTACATATTAGCCAGTCTTAGACATCACTACCATATTGAACATTTACTATATGACGAGTCCATTGCTAAGCACTTTTCTTTTGTTTCCTTTTTTTGGGGGGGAGGGGGGGTCAGAATGGCCTTGTGCTAACCTCTGTTGCCAATCATCCTCTTTTTGCTTGAGGAAGATTGTCTCTGAGCTAACATCTGTGCCAGTCTTCCTCTATTTCGTATGTGGGACACCGCCACAGCATGGCTTAATGAGTGGTGCGTAGGTCTGCACCTGAGATCCAAACCCGTGAACCCCAGGCCACCAAAGCAGAATGTGCAAACTTAACTACTATGCCACCAGGCTGGCCCTGCTAAGCACTTTTCATATATGAACTCATTCAATTTTTACAACATCACGTGAAAATAGATATTATTATCCCCATTTTACTAGTGAGAAAACTGAGACTTGAGAGATTACTGTTCCTTGCCAAAAGTCCCACATCTGGTATTAGAAATAATGAATATGAATCCACTTCATTCTAAAACCTGTGCCTTTGATTCCTACCCTTACTCCATACCTGTCACTTGAGATACAACATTGGGTCTGATAGCATGTGAGATTTCACTGGGCTTAAGACTGGGAATTCTAATCACATAATTCACGTTTGGCACAAAATCAATATGAATGCACATTTTTAATGGCTATTTGTTATTCACTCAAAAGGATGTCATTTCATCTGATTATAAAAGATGCTTTTGAAAAGCAGTGAAGTCCCTTCTATTATGTGCAATGGATAAATATACATATTTGACTCAAAAGAAGGATAATATCCTGAATCTATGACTAGGTAGACAATTTTTTTTTAATTTTCTTTTTATTGTGATAAAATACACATAACATAAAATTTTCCATGGTAGCCATTTAAAGTGGCTACACATAAAGAACAATTCAGTGTCATTAAGTACACTTGCAATATTAGGCAACCATCACCACTATCTAGTTCCAGAACATTTTCACCATCTCAAACAAAAACCCCATACTCATTAAGCAGTCGCTCCCCATTCTCCCACCCCAAGCCCCAGGTAACCACCAATCTACTTTCTGTCTCTATGAATTTGCCTATACTATTTCATATAAATGGAACAATACAATATATGGCCTTTTATGTCTGGCTTCTTTCACTTAGCATAATGTTTTCAAGCTGCATCCATTTTGTAGCATGTATCGGCACTTCATTCTTTTTTATAGCTGAATATTCAATTATATGGATATACCACAATTTATCTATCCATTCATCCATTGATGGGCATTTGGATTGTTTCCACCTTTTGCCCACTGTGAATAAAGCTGCTATGAACATGCACGTGTAGTTTATTGTTTGAATACCTATTTTCAGTTCTTTTGTGTATATACCTAGGAGTGGAATTGCTGGATCATATGGTAATTCTATGTTTAATTTATTGAGGAATTGCCAAACTGTTTTCCACACCAGCTGTACCAATTTACATTCCCACCAACAAAGTATGAAAGTTCCAATTTCTCTGCATCCTCACCAACACTTGTTATTTTCCTTTTTTTTTATATGGCCACCCTAGTGGGTATGAAGTGGTTTCTCATTGTGGTTTTCATTTTCATTTTCCTAATGACTAATGATATTGATTATCTTTTCATGTGCTTGTTGGACATTTGTTTATCTTCTTTGGAGAAATGTCTATTCAAGTCTTTTGTCCATTTTTTATTTGGGTTCTTTTTGTTGTTGAGTTGTAAGGGTTCTTTACTGGCAAGCAATTTTTAAGAATAGAAATTTGCACATTTTCATAAGTGTACATAGGGAGTTTTTTCTTGTATTAGTTATTTGCTGAAATGGCAGAAATGTGTGAAACTTTGAATATTAACACTGTAACTCAGAAAGATAAGTTAAAGATCTACCTGAATAAAAATGTCCAAAACAATCAACAGTGTTTCTCCTGTGCAATTCTTTGTTCAAACATTTAAAAGTGATGATGTCACTTCTTCAGAAATACATAATACAGTCTGCTGGGGATGACTTATATTAGAATATAGAAACATAATTTTCTCCATATCACTATTGTATACTTGAAATATTGGGAAAATTGAGGGAAAGTGCAAATTAATATGGTATTTAAATCACATCTCTCACTTTAATTTAAAAAATGTTTCTAACTTCTGTTTAAAAAGAGAAAAAAATGTATCAAACAGTTTCTCAGCCTTTATGTTTCTTTATTTCCAAAAAGAACGCCAAATTTTAAGACATATTTATGTCTTTCCCAATTTGGTATAATTTTCATTTGGTTAACAGAATTTAATTATTAAAATTTAAGCCAATATTAGGTATTGGTAAGACCTTAAATATCACAGATTTCTTTCATATCATTTGAAATTTATCTCAATTTTTAGGATTTTGCCATATCCTAGGGATTCAAATCAAGAATAGCCTGCTGCCCACTCCTTCAAGCTAGAATGTGTTAATGTGACACTTGAATCAGCAGCAGACATATCTTGTCAGTCTAGTGTGGACAAATTGCAATTGAGAAGTTAATCAAAGTAAACCAAGAGAATTGTTTTGTGCTTATAATTATACAGTTTTGTTTAAGTGATTCCTGGAAACTATTAATCCCCCAATCAGTCCTGAGAGTACTCTAGGTCAAGATCATAGGATGACAAAGATGACATAATCAGTTCCAGTTGTCCCATGTGATTTTCACACAATTCAAAAATGATGACCTTGGGGCCAGCCCCATGGCGTAGTGGTTAAGTTCTGCGTGCTCCACTTCAATGGCCTGGGTTCGAGGATTTGGATCCCAGACACAGACCTACACCACTCGTCAGCCATGTTGTGGCGGGGACCCACATACAAAATAGAGGAAGACTGGACCAGATGTTAGCTCAGGATGAATCTTCCTCAACAACAACAACAACAACAAAATGATGACCTTACAGAGCTATGACAACACAATTTCATTTTCCATTTTCATCTTCAATGATTATATAACAGTCCAAAACTCTTTAAATAACTATCTTTTTTTTTTTTCTACTTATAGACTTTTCTAAAATCATCTCCATTGAATCCTAACTCCCAATGTGGGTGTTGCTATGGGAAAAAAAATAACCTGTATGCTTTAGGCTTGAGTAACTTTTATCAGCTTACTTAGCTCAGCAAAGTGTGAATTACAAGTCCCAGATTCCCTAAGGAGTTCCACTGATTCAGTACACAGGGTTGCACAGTTTCAGCTCTTTGTTTTAACATCTGACCAGAGTGAGACAACACTCTGCTGTTTTCAGCCTTCTCATCATCTTTCAGTTTCCTCTTCCCTGATAGATGGGATGGTGGACCCATCGTCCTGGGTATTTTATCTGAATATTCTTTACCCTCAAGGCGATATTGTAAAAGTACTCCAGCTCTTCCATCTGTTTTACTCCTCTGATTTCATCCCAAACATGAATGCCTTCTTCCTCCACTGCCAGTGACCTGGTTTAACATCCCTGTCTTGATAATGTTTACCTATCCCCTATTAACAGTGATCAGACACTGTTACCATGTGAGCACACATGCGTGAGCACGCGCGCGCACACACACGCGCACACTGGTATTTTGCCTTTTCTTTTTTTTTTTTTTTTTTGGTGAGGAAGATCAGCCCTGAGCTAACATCCGATGCCAATCCTCCTCCTTTTTGCTGAGGAAGATCAGCCCAGGCCTAACATCCGTGCCCATCTTCCTCTACTTTATATGGGACGCCGCCACAGCACGGCTTGACTAGCAGTGCATCAGTGCACACCCAGGATCTGAACCTGCGAACCCCAGGCCACTGCAGCAGAGCGCGCGCACTTAATCGCTGCGCCACCAGGCCGGCCCCGGCATTTTGCCTTTTGAAAGCCTGGAATGGTATGTCCTCAGTGACCACCACTCATTTGCCTTATAAAGGGGCTTCTGTAACCAGGTAAATAGCACTATTTCCCAAACTGAGACACCATCCTGATGTGTCACATAACCACTTGTGGCATATACCAGACTTTCGATAGCAGCAGTCAATCCTAGAGTTTTCTGATTTCCTTGGTCTCTGTCAGTAGTTGACTGTTTTATTCCCACCTTCTACGTTAGCAATAGGGGAGAATTTTATCAAATAACCAAGAAGATGGGAGCCATCTTGAATGGCAGAATCTCACTCTGCCAAAACTTTTTAAGTAACCCATCCAGAGGAACTGGTTCCAGACTCAAGGATGAGAAACACATATCAGAGGGTTAGACTCTGACTCCCTTCCTGCTTGGCAAGGTCATCAGTCAGACTCTTAGCAGGAAGTTGATGGCAACTCATAGTGAGTACTTTGAGGAACAGTTAAAACAGAGACTAATTACAAAGGTAAGGTTTGGATGGAGGGAAAGCACAAGGGATAGTGCAATACCCCAAGGCTAATCAAAGGGTGGGAGATGTTATCATCCTAAGCTTGAAAAGACGAGGGGAATGTGCAAGCTAATGGTATCAGGAGATAGAAAGGGCTGTGTACAGAGAGCTGCCTAGTGAGAGGCACAGACCCAAGAGACAGGGAGCCAGGGGAACAAATACTCCTCCCTCACTCTCTTCCCTCATAACCATCTCCTCCCATGCTCCCCACCGGCTGAACCCAACCAGTTCTTACACGGCAGCCCACCAGGACACAGAGCATGGTGGGAAAACATCAAGAGCAATCCAGAGGGGCAAACAGAAGTTATCCAGTTCAAGAGGCCAATGTAGTCCAATAAGCAACAACTGGGACACGGTCTGAATAGCATCCTGTTATAGCCAATATATGATTCAAAGTAACTACTCTTCTGTTGTTTGCGTGGTGGCTGGTTGGACATTAACTTACAAATCCATAAAGGAGAAAAGGGGAAATCACATGTTATAAAGGAGAAGAGAGAACAGAATGCAGGCAAGAGTTAGGTAAAGAGTTTGGGGTTTGTGAATGGAAAAGCCCCAAAGGGAATGCATCTACTTTCTTTGTTGACTTCACATTCTGCATTTAAACTCAGTCTCCAGAAATTCTAGGCCACTCTATACAATTTGACTATCCTAAATATATATATATAACTATATCCCAAGGTATTATTCAATTTACATTTTGCATCTATTCTATATTTTGTATCTCTCATAATTTTATAATCATTCTCACATTTCATACACATATGGTTTATACCTCTAAATAGATTGTAAGATCCTAGAAGGCAGAAAATGCCTGTTTTTTCTGTACCCCTCATGATACCCATCACAATGCCCTAACATAGGAAGCACTTGAGAAATGTTTCTCAACTAGCCCTCTGTGAGCCACAGAAAGTCTTGCCTTCGGCAATTACCAGACATCCCTGATGGTCATTAACTATATCTCATTTCAGTAGACTTTTTTTTTTTTGCTATTAACAGGGAATGTTTTTATGAATTATAGGTTATCCAAGTTAATATCTGAGATAAGTAGATCACATGAATGTTAACTACTATTGGGGGAAAATGAGACTGCTAAATCATGGATAAAATGATTCATGGTGCCACCAACATTTCTTTTTCCTAAATGATGCTCCTTGATGTAGCAAAGCTCTGTGAGAATAAAAGAAAGAAGAAAGGGAGACAATACAATCAATTCTAGGATCCCTTGCCAGAACACTGTTCATTCATTCCTTCATTCTTTCAACAAATATTTACTGAACACTGCTAGGGATACAGCAGTGAACAATCACAATCCCTGCTTTTATGGAGATCATATTCTAGTAGGACAAAAACACATCGTAAACAAGTAAATGTACTTGCTAATTAGTGAAAAGTTATATAAAGGAAAATAAAGCAAACGAAGAGAATAGTGAGTGATTGCAGTGGTAGGGTGCCATTGTAGGTAGAGTGGTCAGGGAAAGCATTTCTAATGAGGAATATTTGAGCAAAGTATAGTTACTTTGACTGAGTAGGAAGCACACCATGCACATATCTGAGTGGGAAGCACACTATGCACATATCTGAGAGACTATCAGACAACAAGGAAAGTGAACGCATGAAAAAAAGCAAAAGCCTGTGAGTGAAATTCAGATACTGCAGTGCTTGGTAGGTTGTGAGCAATGACACATCCACACAAACTATTTCCTAGGAAATGTCTGTTATTCTGGAACCCCAAAGTCCATTCCCAAGTAGATAAAAGCATCTACATAGCCAGGTAACAAGTTTTGTGATCCACAGATAAACTCCAAATTTGAAGTGGTTTTTACAAAGCATCTGGTAAGGACCACAAAGGGACCCTGGTCTCTCTAGAAACATTTCTTGGAGAAATCACTTGAAATGGAATGATACTAAAAGGTGTAAATGAAATAACAAAGGAGTTGATCCGGAGTCTAAAGAAAAGAGAATGATAATTACATGTGGTTTTCCCATGCTGGTTGTAGAGTGGAATTGTCTAAAGGAGTTTTTCAAATAACGATACCTGGGTCCCATCTCCAGAGATTCTGATTTTGTGGATGTGGTGTGGGACCCAAGAGTTGTTATTTTTTAAAAGTTCTGCAAGTGAGTCTAATATGAAGCCAGGATTGACAATCATTGAGTTAAGCTGTTAAAAAACATGCCAGGTATTATTCCTGGAATGCCAAAGACATGTCACAATTATTCACTTAGTCAGTGAGTCAAATTATGTGTGGAGTACCTACTATGTGCTAGAAGCTTAGCCCTGGAGATACAGAATGGAAAAGGCAAACCAGTCCCTCCGTTCATGGAATTCAAATGGGGAAAGGCATTGACAAAGCAGTAAACAACTTTTTGAAAAAACAAGATAGTGTGATAAGTGCTAGAAAGGAAAGGCAGTGTGATAAGGAAGAGAGTATCTGGATAGGGACTATTTTTGTCAGGTTAATTAAGAAAGGCCTCTCTGAAGAGGTGGAATTTAAGCTGAAGCCTGAAAGATGAGAAGGAACTAACCATTCAGAAAGTGTGAAGTGTGAATAGCAGTGCAAAAGCCCTGGGATGCAAAGTTGCTCCCTGTGTTCTAAAACCAGAGAGGAGGCAAGCATGACTGTAGTCAGAGAGAGTGAAAGAAAATGTGGTGTAAGATGAAAGAAGGAGTTTGGATTGTATTCTAAGAGTAATAGGAAACTAGGGAAAGATTTTAAGCAGAGGAGAGAGATGATTTCACTACATTCATGAAAGACCACTCTGCTTTGGGGAGAATGGGTTGTGGGGTTAGGAAAATGGGAATAGAAGCAGGAAGACCAGTCCGAGCAAGATCTCATGGTGGCTTGAACCAGGATATTTATGGGGGAAATGTGAGATGTGGTATTCCGGGTGTATGATAAAGATGGAGCCAACAAGATTTGCTGGTGGATTAGATGTGGAACAAGAGGGAAAGGGAGGGATCCAGCCTGACTATCAGATTTTTTGGCTTGAGTTTTCAAAGACCTGGAGGCACCAAAATGGCAAAGATTGTAGGAGGAACAGGTTTAGAACCAGGGGAAAGTTCCAAAAGTTCCATTTGGGATTTACTACATTTGAAATGCCTAGGAGGTATCCAGTTGAAGATGTTGAGTAGGCAAATGAACACGTGAACTTGAAGTTTTGAGAGAGGTTCTGAGCTCAAAATATATATTTGGGAGTCATCAGTATATGACTGGTGTTATACGTAGAACTTATTGGTATAGAGGAGTTAAGTAAATATGCATGAGACTCATGGTGTCCTGAAGGAAAGATATCAAGGCCTCCTTCTTGGAGATTTAACATCAGTGTAGATCTCATGGATTGAGATGTTCTCGATTGAAGTACAATGGTAGGAAAGGGCCCATGAGGGAAGGGACAGTCTGGGCTGGTGACCCCAGTCCCAGTACCAGAGCAAAAGTGCTTGCAGAGTAGGGGCCATTTCTGAGACAGCACACAGCTGAAGTTGAAAGTTCAACCTGACTCTTGTCCCTGAATGTGTGTTTGGGACAACGGCTGAGCAGTTGACTGCAAACCAAAAAGCTGTTGACTTGGAAATTCAAGTGTAATTGCCCTTGGTCCAGCTAGAGTGTGTGATCATCTTCCCATAAAGAGGATGACTGTGCCTGTGCAGGGTGCTGTACCAGCAAGGGTGCCATTTCCACTGAGACAAGAAAGCTGCACCAAACTGCGCAGGGTCAGTTCCCATCTATGGATAAGGCTGCAAAAAAAGCAATGACAGCTGGAAACTGGAACCTTTAAAATGTTGAGATTCTCCAGTCCTCTCCTTCTCTGGCTGTTAGAATTAGAAAGAGCCTCTTTAGTCAGTTAGTCTCTAGGCAACTTACAAGGGAAGCCCCCAAACAGAGACGGGACAGACATCTTGTTAATTGAGCTGATGGAGTCCTGAATATTCAATTTGCTTATTATAAGGATAAATGATCTTATTTGTACCCCAAACTAGTGAGGTGCTTCATATTAAATATATAAATACAGAAGTTTCTTTATCCTTTTTAAAGCTATTGGGGCTAATGTGATTTAGTAGTAGGTAAGAGTTTAGCTCTGAATTTGAAGCATGGATTCATCCACTTACGAATTGTTTGACCTTGGGAACATCACCTAATCTTAAAATGAGAATTAAAATAAGCTTCATGGGGTAATATGAGGATCAAATGAAATAATTAAGGTAAAGCACTAAATAGTACCTATTTCATAGTAAATGCTCAATAAATATTAGTTATAATTAACTTCTTATTAAGGATTATTAAGCTATTATTTAGATTCACCTTGTTAGACTCACCCCATTGTTTTGAATTCATTTTGAATTCTACTCTGCTCAGCTTCATGCCAGCTCATAATTTGATAAATGGCATCGTTTATTTGTTTGTAAAAAATTTTTTTTTTTAATTTTTGAGGTACAGAGCCTCTAGGTCACATTAATCTCTCCCTTTCCTGAATTCATACATGCAAACCCACCCAATTGTAGTTCTTGATTGCACTCTAGATATTTCATATGCCTTAATCTTATCTCTCTAACTAAACTGCAATTTCTTGAGGATAAGGATCAGGTCTTGGTCTTCTTTTTAAATTTCTTATCATATCTTGAACAGTATTAGGCATATAGGAGCCAAGAAATACACACTTATTTATTTAAAGATGGTCCTGAGCAGAAATTGCACATAAATATGGACTATTTTCTTTTTTTGGTTTATTGGTCCCTAGAAATGTAACATGCATACACTTACAAAATTATATCTATGCACAATAATTTCTCTGTGAATCAGGTTCCTTTTCTTTAAAATGAGTAGACTAGATCAGGCAATCTTTAAAGTTCTTTTCTGGTCTAAAAAAATCTGTGATATTATTAAATTAAAATGGCTGCATTTCTAAAAATTTCCAAAGATAACGAACAATCTAGTCATTCATTTATTCAACAAATACTTATTGAAGGCCTACTATGTGCCAGGCACTCTTCTAGGTGCTGGAAAAATAGCAATGAACAGAACAACATCTCTAACCTCATGGAGCCTTTGTTCCAAAAGATTCACTTTACTAAAATCTTGACCAAGGAAATTTTGAAGTCAGGAGGAAAAAATATACAGGCCATCCATTAGTGTTTCAGCTTTTAGAAAGAAATCTTCATCCATAACATCCTTTTTCCATTTTATTCCAAAAGAAGGAAAGCCAGCCCATGTATTTTCCATTCAATCATCAAGATATGAAAGTTAGAAATAGACAACATTACCCCCATTTACTCCACACATTACTGTCTGTTTTGCCATGAAAATATCTCCCATTACCCACCCTTCCCATCCATTCCTACTGTCCCTGCCTTGGTTCAGGCGTTCCCTTATTCTAACCTAGATGAGTAAAATAGTCTCATACTTGGTCCCACCCAAGTGAACCAGGATAGCTAGACCTTGCTTGACAAAACATAGCTCTCAGCATGGCACTCTCCTACTCAGAAACCTTCAGTGGTTCTTTTTTGCCTTCGTAACAAAATCCGAATTCTTCACCCTGGTACATCAGGCCTTCTACTATCTGGCTCAAAAGAGCCTTTTAAAATGATTTCCCTCTACTTCCTCTTACATACTCTATGCTCCAATGAAAATAATCACGTATTTTCCATCCCTACCTTCCACCCCACACACCCACTACTTCTGATCTCTGGGTTTTCTGTTCTTTCCATCTGGTATTTCTGCCCTTCCCCAGTAGACGCATGCCCACACCTAGCTATCAGTAGCTTAAACACATAGGTAGTTATTTTCTCGCCTAACAAGAAGCCCAGACTTAGGGAACCCACACTGTTCAACATCATCAAGGACTCAGCTCGTTCTAAATTCCTACTCTGTCAAACTAGCAAGTGACTTTCACCTTCATGAAAACAAGATAGTTGTTAAAACTTCTGGGATTACATTCCCACGCCTGGCTGGACCAAGAGGGGAGGAGGAAGAGGATGCACCTACATTATAAAAACAAAAGCTTTCCCCAAATTTCCTAGTAGATTCCCACTTACATCTCAGTGGCTAAACTCTGTCACCCAGCCACTCCTAGGTAAAAGAGAGGTTGGAAAACAAGTTTTTTATCACCCCAAACAAAAAGCAGAGTTCTCTTAATAAGGAAGAAGAGAGAGTGGATAGCAAGACATTCATGGCAAGACAGCCTGAAGTATCTGCCACAGTTGGCAACTAACAGTATCAAGGATACCCAGCCAAATAGATTTTATTTACAATGCTTCTAATTCACACTGTTGCATGATTTTGCCTCCTGACTTACAAACGCACAGCTTACATGTGATCCTGGCCAGGGCCTTGCTTTCCTGTTACTCCATTCCTTCTACTGGTCCCGCTTCACCGGGTGGGAACGATGCCTCTTTCCTGCGGAGTCAGTGATGCCCAGGACTGCAGCAGAGGGAGGGAGGGCAATGGGAAAGAAGACTGGAGGACAAGGCGGGGCATGACTATGGATGCCATACTTATAAAAATATGGACTCCGGTTCTGTTGTCGTGCATTATTACATTTTGATCAAGCACATAGAATCAGAAAAATATGAAATTCTTCTATTTTATGCCAAACCCTACGGTCACTCCAGTTGCTGGGTGCATCTGTTCTCTTTCCCCGTCCTGCTTTTGAGAAGCGAGGTTCCTGGTCTTGAGATGGAGCTCAAGAATGAATTCAATTTGTAGAAACTATATTTTTTAATAGTTGCACACATAACATAAAATCTACCATTTTAACCATTTTTAGGTATACAACTCAGTGGCATTAAGTACACTCACAGTGTTGTACAACCATTACCACTGTGCTTTTCCAGAACATTTTTTATCATCCCAAACAGAAACTTTGTACCCTCTAGACAATAACTTCTCTTCCCTCTTCTCCTAGCCCCTCTTTCTACTTTCTGTCTCTATGAATTTTTCGATTCTATGTACCTCATATAAGTGGAATCATACATATTTTTCCTTTTGTTTCTGACTTATTCTACTTAGCATAATATTTTCAGAGTTCATTCATGGTGTAGCATGCATCAGAATTTCAATCCTTTTTAAGGCTGAACAATATTCCATTGTAGTATATACAACATTTTGTCTATCTGTTCACCTTTTGATGGAAATTTGGGCTGTTTCCACCTTTTGGCTACAGTGAATAATGTTGCTATAAACACTGGTGTAAAAACAGATGTTTGAGTCTCTGCCTTTAAATATTTTGGGAGAAACTATATTTTAAACAATGTTGAAGTTGTGGTTAAAATAAATCAGGTATATTATGTATCTATGAGACTTTAGTGGGCTAATCTCAAACACTATCAATCATTTGTAACATGCTTCTGGTCAAGAATGAATTCCAAGTTTTAGATAACTAACAGAAAAGAAACCTCTAGTAAGTAACATATTGTAAGCTGGCAACAACATGTTATGTATCCCCTATCTGAGAATTTAAAATTTATCTACAAACTTAAATATAGCTCATGTACATATTTTAGTTCTTTGGCTATCCAGAGCCAGAAGAATCAGGCAACAGACCTGATTCCTGGGCTAAGCAGTGTCATGGGGAACTGAGTTGCTGTTAACCAGCCCCCAGTAACAAAAATGGAATGGGGTTAGGAACAGGAGTGGAGGCCTATGTTTCTCGTGATTCCATCCACCTGCCTTCTCTCTGGAAATAGGTGCTGTAGATTCTTGTAATCAGAGATTCTTGGAGCAGTATACAAATATAAAATAACATGGATGTAATGCAAGGGGTGAGCAGAGGTATTTGAAAAGCTTGAAGGCTCTGAACATTTTTATTTTTGGAGGCCTTACTCAAAATCACATCAAACATATAAAATGCATCCATATCCCATATTAAATATGTTTTATATAGCTAGAAAAGAATTGAGATGAAACTGAGTATTACTTTTGTAGTATTACTTTTGTAGACATTCAGACATATATTAATTTTATTTTCCCATTTTCTTTTTGAGTTTTGAAGCCAATAAATTATTTTTCAGGTCTCAAATATTTTCATTGGCCCTCAAAAAATTAATAGGCCATAGTCATAGAAGTAACTTGCTCTGTAGTGAGTCTCGATCTCAAAATAACCCTCATTTGCACCCTCTGAGGACAGTTACTTCTGACAACACAACTCTGACCGTAACTAATTTTTTGACACTAATACAGTGGTCAGAAGAACAAACAAGCAGAAGAAAATATATTGTCTTTACATTTTCTGGATATGAAATAAAATCGTACTGGTAATCAAAAGTTTCTAGAATTGCGAGTATCAAACTTTAAGAAATAAGCTACCAAATTCCTGACTCCTATTAGCTTCTTAAAATGGGAAAATGCCGTAGTAAAAAGTGGGTACTGAAACTCATAACCCTTCTCTACCCTCACGTATTCACAATTAAAGAACCTGCAATTAACAAACGCTTCTGTTGAAATTCAAAGCTAACTCCCTTCTTCAATTTCTCAAGCATCCGCTGCGAATTACTTTAATAGCATAATAAAATTACTGTCTACCTAACCCAGAATGGTGGCTTCCAGCTGGATGTTCCATTGAAAGCTGGAGATGTACTTGTTTTGTGATTAGTCTTCCATGCCTCCAAGCCTTGGCATGAGCCACTCCTATCTTCCTGGAAGATTGTTCTGCTACATCCTTACCTGGTAAATGCCTACCCCTCCTCCGGAGCCCAATTTAAATGTCATCTGTAGCCCTTTCTTGGCTCCCAGAAGCTCCCAGGGTCAAACTTTTCTCTCTTTTCCCACAGGACTTCCCACACTTTATTTAATTTATGTTAATATGTTTGCTGCCTGCCACTAGACTTCTAGGTGCTAGAAAGCAGAGCCCATACATCTATCACAGTTAAATTCACAAAGCAAGTGATTATGTTCTCTGCTATACATACTTTATGCTTTGCTAAGGGTAGCAATTATTCTATTAACTTTACCTAGAAAATGAGGACCCCAAAACTGTTTGACCATCTGTTCTTCCTCTTTGTGATGAAACAACATATTTGAGTATGATTTCGGTTAACTTTCTCATTCTTTCATAACAGCTAATTGTTGGTCTTTCCACTTGTCTCAAAGTTTCCATCACCTTGTGGAGATCATTACGATCAGACAACGCTTCAACTGTATCATAAAAAGCTGCTAACATAGCCAAAAGTTTTTCCACTTTTAGATTTCTGGGACGGTGTTTTGGGAGAAGATGTAGTTAGGTGAGTGTAGCTATGTGAGAGCAAGAGGAAGTTGGGGAAAGGTTGATAGAGTGTTATTGGTCTTCTGAGGAAGTTGGTTTATGATGTTCAAAGATCACTCGTTGTGTTGTTGATTTCTAAGGGAATAATCAACATTAACTTTCTATTATTATGGCCCTTTAGCTATAAAAATTAAGTAAATTTCATGCAAAGAATTTCCCTATTTAGATAGGAGGAAACTATTCATTGATGAAGATGAGAAAGACTTTCTAGTTTACTACTTCCGATGAATCTCAGAATCACAGATAATTACTCCCATCAGGTCCAACTACTATAATTATATTAGTGCCCTCTGCTGTACATGTGCAAAATTACAGACAACTATGTGATATTTCAAGTTTATCTAGACATTCTTGGCTTTGGCATTTTCCAGAAGCAGGCCTTTAATAGCATCTTTATTTCATTTCAGCTGGACAACTTGAACATATTGGGTGAAATTTTGCCTCCTATAATTATTGGCTAATCCAGACAGAATAATAAATAGTGTGTAAAGGGTAGTTATGATAGGCTTATTGTTATGCTAGGGATATTATTAATTAAATGTTTATAAAATGATTGAAATTACTTCACGATATGGCAATTATTTAAAAGCTGGCCTTTCTTTTATAATCATTGTGTGCTGATATTTTCTCCTTGACTTTCCTTTTGTATATTCTCCTGTGTTTATTTAAGTCAGAGTCAATTCTGAGACCCATAAACATTCTTGCTTGCTTATGGCATTCAATAATTGTTTTATATGACATTTGTTTCGTGCCATTTGATTTGTTTCTATGCCCTAAATTAAAAATTTCTGCTTCTGTCTGAATTTTATTAACTGAAAATAATATTAGTAGGCTGAGGCCACAGCTGTAAGTGGTCCTCTGTCAACCACTTATCTTTTTGTTTATCTCTCGTTCCAGGTTATGAAATTTTAAGCATCACACTCACCTTTAAATAATCATTCCACATCTTTAGAGCAGCATACTCCATTCAAATTTACATGCTATGTCTTAATTTTGTAAATTTTCTCTCCATGAAGGAAGAAATATTTAAAATAGCCTAGTTTAAAATGGAAACAAGGATTTGTTTATATATGTTGATTTTGGTAATCATCTGTGAGTCTGTGAAACGAGTGTTTTGAATTTCTTTCTTACCATCTTATGGTGAATTTTCTTCTCTCTAAATCCATGTAATTAGTTCATATTTATAAGTTTCTTTGGAGCAGATTTAGATAATGTGTAAATCTGTGCTATTAGCCAAATATTTTTCTTTACTTTTAAGAACTATATTTATATTTAAGATATATGAATGTATCTTAGGAAGTAATTCTTTGGTATGTTTTAATTTTCTAAGAATAAGTATTGCATATGTTTTTCAAAATTAGGAAAACATTTAAAAGTCATGTTAAAATGTACAAATAGAACAACAGGACAATGGATAGTTTCAAACGTTAATGGACTTTAAATTAGATTCATTTCCAATTTGGGGAAAAATTAAATCAATTTTTAGATATAGCTCAATGCACAATGACAATCAAAAAGAAAAGGAGGCTAAGGTGAAAATAAGGAGAATGGTGTTGGAAAATTTGTTATAATGATCTGTTCTGTTATCCAGCTAAGTGCTTTTCCTCTGAATATAATTTTCTGTATTGGGTACTTCAATCTAGAGAGATATAACTAAATAAAAGGAATAAATATCACAAACGCTGATACATAATTTCTAGATTTACTGCTTTTCATTTCACCAAGTTGAATTCAGTTTGACAGTAAGATACATTCTATCTATATTTATCTTTATCTATCTATATCTATCTATATTTAAATGTAGTGAACATGCATTTGGATAGCAGCATATTGTATTAAAGGAGTATTTGTATTCTTTGGGTTTAAAAAAATATATTAAAATAGTTTGTTTTCATAAGGGAAGGGGGAATGCTACTAATAAAATGCCACATGTGACCTAATGATTACTTCCAACAGTGGTGTCACATAACAGACAGGCTGCTCTTCCCACAGGTACTCACGGTATGTGTTCACCTGGGATGAAAGTTTGTCCCTAGAAGTCCAGAAATAGATTGAAACCTCACTGGGAGGCATTTAAAGTGGCTGATGCTCCAATTCCTTGACTTTGTTTTGGTTAATGCACCTTGAATAACTTGAACAAGAAGAATAACCACATTAACAAGATACTTTAAATGTTACATAAAACGATCAAATAAACTGATTATTTAATGTTTCCAAAAAGGGAAAAAATGGTTACACATGTCCTCATTGTACAGGTAGAGACAGCTACAAATACCGAAGATATATTAAAGCAGAGATAGCTAGTTGCTTATCCAAACATCCACTCTCACTTTTTCTTTAGAAACAAAACCCAGATGTGTGTGAATGTGTGTGTGTGTGTGTGTGTATTTGTGTGTGCAGGCAGTGTACCTAGATAAGACTAAAATACACAGCCTTCCTTGAAAGTAGGTATTGACACATGACTAAGTTCAGTCAATAGGTGGATAATTAGGTTATTAACTAATTTAATAAAAATTAGATAGATTCTTATTCTACAAGAAACCTATTTTATATAAAAACATGTGGATAGGCTAAGTGTTAAATTAAGGAAAAAGGTATACCATGCAATCACCAACCCAAAAAAAAAAGCTGGAATGGTCATATCAATATCAGAAAAAGTAAAATTCTTTTTTCCCCAAGCTTTATTGAGCTATAATTGACAAATCAAATTGTAAATATTTAAAGTGTACAATGTGATGATTTGATATACATATACATTGTGAATTATTTACTAACCAAGCTAATTAACGTATCTATCACCTCATATAGTTACCTTTTCACTGTGTGTGTGTGATGGGAATGCTTAATATTTATTGTCTTAAATTTCCAGTATAGAATACAGTATTATTAACTATAATCACCATGCTGTACATTAGAGCCTCAGAACTTATTCATCTTATAAGTGAAACTTTGTACCCTTTGACCAACATCTCCTCATTTCCCCTAACCCTTAGGCCCTAGCAACTACCATTATAGTACTCCCTGTTTCTATGAGTTTCATTCTTTTTTTTGTTTTTTGATTTCACATATAAGTGATACCATACAGTGTTTGTCTTTCTAGTATTTGCCCTCCAGGTTCATCCATGTTGTAGGAAATGGCAGGATTCCCTTCTTTTTTATGGCTGAATAATACTCCACTATATATATCTCTCTCTCACACATTTTCTTTATCCAATCATCCACCTATGACCACTTTAATTATTTCCATAGCTTGATTATTGTGAATAATGCTGCAATGAACGTGGAAGTGCAGACGTCTCTTCAAGACCCTGATTTTGTTTCTTTGGGATGTATACCCAGAAGTGGGAATGCTGGATCATATGCTGGTTCTATTCTTAATTTGGGGGGACCTCCACATTCTCTTCCAATTTACATTTCCATCAACAGTGCAAAAGTGTTTCCTTTTCTCCACATCCTCACCAGTATTTATCTCTTGTCTTTTTGATGATAGCCATCCTAACAGGTGTGAGGTAGTATCTCAGTGTGGTTTTGATTTACATTTCCCTGATGAATTACTAATGTTGAGCACCTTTTCCTGTACCTGTTGGCCATCTGTATGTCTTCTTTGGAAAAATGTCTATTCAGGTCCTTGGGCCATTTTTTAATTGGATTATTTGTTAGGGTTTTTTGTTTTGTTTTTTTGTGGGTTTTTTTGGCTAGTGAGTAGTATGAGTTCTTTATATATTTTAGATATTAACCCCTTCTCAGATATATGGTTTGCAAATATTTTCTCCCATTCTGTATGTAGGCTGGCTTCTCATTTTGTTGACTGTTTCTTTTCCTATACAGAAACTTTTTAGTTTGATGTAGTCCCACTTGTTTATTTTTGCTTTTGTTGCCTATATTTTGGTGTCATACCCAAAAACTCATTGCTAAGACCAATGTCAAGGAGATTCTTCCCTATTTTTTCTTCTAGGAGTTTTACAGTCTCAGGTATTTAACACTTTAATCCATTTTGAGTTAATTTTTGTGGGTGGTATAAAATAGAAGTCCATTTTCATTCATTTCCCTGTGGGTATACAGTTTTCCTAACATCATTTATTGAAGAGACTATTCTTTCCCTGTTGAGTGTTCTTGGCACCCTGGTGAAAGATTAGTTGACCATATGTGTGTGGGTTTATTTCTGGAATATCTATTCTGTTTCATTGGTCTATGTGTCTATTTTTATTTCACTACATACTGTTTTGATTACTACAGCTTTATAATATAGTTTGAAATCAGGAAGTGTGATGCCTCCAGCTTCGTTCTTCTTGCTCAAGATTGATTTGGCTATTCAGGATCTTCTGTGGTTCCATATGAATTTTAGAATTGTTTTTTCTATTTCTATAAAAAATGCTATTGGAATTTTGATAGTGATTGCTTTGAATCTGTAGATTACTTTGGGTGGAATAGACATTTTAACAATATAATTCTTCCAATCCATTAGCATGGAATATCTTTCCATTTATTTGTGTCTTCTTCAATTTCTATCATTAATGTCTTATAGCTTTCAGCGTACAGGTCTTTCACCTCCTTAGTTAAATATATTCCTAAGTATTTTATTGTTTTCGATGCTATTGTAAATGGGATTGTTTTCTTAATTTTTATTTCGGATAGTTCATTGTTAGTGTATAGAAACACAAGTGAATTTTATATGTTGATTTTTATATCCTGCAATTTTGCTGAACTAATTTATCAGTTTTAACAGTTTTTTGGTGGAGTCTTTAGAATTTTCTATGTGTAAGGTCATGTTGTCTGAAAACAGAGACAATTTTACTTCTTCCTTTCCTATTTGGATGTTTTTATTTCTTTTTCTTGCCTAAATTGCTCTGGCTAGGACTTCTAATATTGTGTTGAATAGAAGGGACATGAGTGGGCATCCTTGTCTTGTTCCTAATCTTAGAGGAAAAGTTTTCAACTTTTCACCATTGAACATGGTGTTAGCTGTGAGCTTCTCATATATGGTCTTTATTATATTGAAATACATTCCTTCTATGCCTAATTTGTTGAAAGCTTTTATCATGAAACGATGTTGAATGTTGTTCATTGCCTTTTCTGTATCTATTGAGATGATCATATGATTTCTATTTTTCATTCTGTTAATGCATGTATTACATTTATTGATGTGTATGTTGAACCATCCTTGCATTTCAGAGATAAATCCCACTTCGTGGTGTATGATCCTTTTAATGTACTGCTGGATTTGGTTTGCCAGTATTTTGTTGAGGATTTTTGCATCTGTATTCATCAGAGATATTGGCCTATAGTTTTCTTTTCTTGTAGTACACTTGTCTGGTTTTGGTATCAGGGTAATGCTAGCCTTGTAAAATTAGTTTAGAAGTATTCCCTCCTCTTCAATTTTTTGGACTAGCTTAAGTATTGGCATTAATTTTTCTTTAAGTGTTTGGTAGAATTCACCAGTAAAGCCATCTGCATCTAGACTTTTCTTTGTTGGGAGATTTTTGACTACTGATTACATCTCCTTACCAGTTATAGGTCTATTCAGATTTTCTATTTCTTCATGATTCAGTGCTTGGTAGGTTGTATGTTTCTAGGAATTAATCCATTTCTTCTACATTATCCAATTTGTTGGCATGTAATTGTCCATAGTAGTCTTTTATGATATTATGTATTTCTGTGGTATCAGAGTATGCTGACTGGATAATTTCACATGACTTGTCTTCGAGTTCACAGATTCTTTCTTCTGCTGATCATGTCTGCTGTTGAAGTTCTCTATTGCATTTTTCATTTCATTCCTTGTGTTCTTCAGCTTCAGAATTTCTGTTTTTTCTTTTTTTTTTTTTTTATGATGTATAGCTCTCTGTTGAACCTCTCATTTTGTTCATGTATTGTTTTCCTGGTTTTACTGAGTTGTCCTTCTACATTCTCCTGTAGCTCACTGAGCTTCCTTAAAGCAATCTGCCAGGCAATTCATAGATTTCCATTTCTTTGTGGTCTTTTACTGGAAGAATATTGTATTCCTTTTGTGAAGTCATGTTTCCTTGATTTTTGTGTTCCTTGAAGTCTTGCACTGATGTCTTTGCATTTGAAGAAGCAATCACTCCTCCAGTCTTACTGACTGGCTTTGGGAGACAGAGACCTTCACCTGTCAGTCCATCTAGGGATCAGAGGCTTTCTCAGACCTTTTCTATGGATGTGCCTGCTTCTCACTTCTTGTTCCCTCTTGGGGGGGAATTCTTAAGGTTATATGCCTTCTCTCAATCCTGCAAAGCCAGACCAGGTGCTTTGAGCTTCCTGTTTGTTTGCCCTACAGCAGTACCCTGAAATGCTCAAGTGTGTGAGCTTTCTCCCAATCCAACAGTGAAGCTGGCTTTCTACACTTGCTTGCTAGCTGCCTGCAAAGGCTTACTCTTGCCTTCTGTAGGAGTCGACTCTGACAGCCAGACATGGGGGTGGGGGGAGGAGAGATAGGGGGTATAGGTGAGACACACAGAGTGGTGGGGGCGCCTGTGGGCCAGTTGGGGGCATCCACAGGTGAGATATCCCCAGCAGCTAGTGGGAAAGCCTCCTAATGGAGTCTGTGAATTGGTTAGTATGAAGAACTGTGAAGTGGTTAGTAGTGCCTCTTTGATGAGTTCTGAGTCCTGGTTACTTTGTTCCCAACTTCTCCTAGCCCCTCAATCTTGCAGATTAAATCTGAGTGAAACAAGAAAGAAGTGGGCCTCTTGGGCAGTGTCCTGCACAGCTGGAGAAGCCTGGCAGTCACTCACACACTCTCACTTTTGCCTGTGGGAGAAACCATGGGCTGAAGGTGTCTCTCCTGGCACTGACCCATGCTGCCTTGGGAGAGGAGTGATGCAGGCAAAATGAAATTGTTTCTCTCACTCTCTTTAGTGTGTCTTCTCTTGGATTTTTAGTATGCTGGAACTTATCCACTGAACTCCCAGATTCTCACAAAGGTACTTTTACCCCTGGGTAACTGTCAAAATTGATGTTCTGCAGTGGGATGATAGTAGAGAACTCCTATTCCACCTCTTGCTGGCATTACTCTAGGAAAAAAAGAAATCTGAAGAAGGAAAATGATCAGGAATAAGAAGAGACATTATATAATGATAAAAGAGTTAATCCACCAAGAATATCTAGCAATCCTTAATGTGTATGCACCCAGCAAAAGATCTTCAAAATACATAAAGCAAAAAATGATAGAACTGAGAGTAGAAATAGAAAATTCCACTTATAATGTTGGAGATTTCAACACTCCTCTTTTAGTAATCCACGGAATGATTAGCCAGAAATCAGTAAGGACATATAATACCTGAAAACCACCGTCAACCAAATTGACTTAATTGGAAATTTTAGTCTGCTTGACCCAATAACAGCTGAATAAACATTCTTTTCAAGTGCACATGAAACATTATAAAAATAAACCATATCTTGTGTCATAAAACAAACCTTAACAAATTTTAAGGAATTAAAAACATAGAAAGTATGTTCTCTGACCATAGCAAAATTAAGCTAAAAATCAATAACAGAAAGATATTTGGAAAATCTCCCAAATGTTTGAAAGTTATACAACACATTTCTAAACAATTCATTGCTCAAAGAGAAAGTCTCAAGAATATTAGAAAATATATTAAAATGAATAAAAATTAAAAATACAACATATCAATATTTGTGGGATGCACCAAAGTAGTACTAATAGGGGAATCTACACCATTAAATGCACATGTTATGAAGGAAAAAAGATATCAAATAAATAATCTTAGTTTCCATCTTAGGAAACAAGAAAAAGAAGAGCAAATTAAAACCTAAGCAAGTAGAAAGAAAGAAATGATAAAGATAATAAGGTGTTTGTTTACATAGAAAACTCCAAAGAATCTACAAAAAACTCCTGAGGTAGCAAGGTCATAGGATACAAGGTCAGACATACAAAAACATACAAATCAACTTACAAAAAGCAATTGTGTGTCTATACGCTATCAATAGACCATTGGAAACCAAATTTTAAAGCAGTACCATTTAAAATAGCTCAAAAAATTAAACACAAATAAAAAATCTTAAGAAAGATGTGTAAGATCTGTATGCTAAGGACTACAAAATACTGATCAGGAAGAATTCAAATACCTACGTGAACTGATAAAGATACCATGCTCATGATTTAAAAGACTCAATATAGTTAATTTGTAAATAATTCCTAATAGTATCTATAGGTTTAACAAAATACCAGCAGGATTTTTTTAGATATAGACAAGCTGATTCTAAAAATTTACGTGAAAGGCAAAGGTACCAGAATAACCAAAACAATTATGAAAAATAAGAAAAAAGTTGGAAAACGCACACTACTCAATTTTAAGTCTTAATATAAAATTGCAGTAACCAAGACTATATTGTAATAGTAAAGGATAGACCATTGATCAGAGGAAAAGAAAAGATAGCCTGAAATAGAACCATATAAATATGATCAATTTTAGTGAAATGTCAATTCAAAGGAAAAAGAATGGTCTTTTCAATAAATGTTGCTCATTTTTGAACTACATATACATATGTCAAAAAAAAGAACCTCAACCAATACCTCACACCTTATACAAAAATTAACTCAAAATGTATCACAGACTTAAATGTAAAGTGTAAAACTATAAACCTTTTAGGAAAAAACAGGAGAAAATCATTGTGACCTTGGGTTAGAAAAAGAGTTTTTAGATATGACACAAGAAGCACTATTGATTAAGAAATATTTGACAAATATAAACTTCATCAAAATTAAAAACTTTTGGTCTGCAAAATACACTATTAAGAGATTGAAAAGACAAGCTACAGACTGGGAGAAAAAATTTGCCAATCACATATCTAACAAAGGACTTCAAGACAGAAAAAATAAAGAATTCTCTAAACAACAATAAGAAAACAAATAACAATTTAAAAAAATAGCCAAAATATTTAACACATTTCACCAAAGAGAAATGCAAATAGCAATAAACACAAAAAAAGATGCTCAACATTGCTAGTCATCAATGCAAATTAAAAGTTCAATGAATCCCAATCAAAATCTCAGCAAGTTATTTTGTGGATACCAACAAACTGATTCTAACACAATATTGAAGGAGAAGAACAAAGTTGGAGGACTGACACTAGCCGACTTCAAGACTTACTGTAAAGCTACAGTAATCAACACCGTGTGGTATTGGTGAAAGAATAGACAGACATAGGGAACAGAATAGAGTCCAGAGACAGACCCACATAAATATAATCAATTGATCTTTGACAAAGGAGCAAAGGCAACGCAATGGAGAAAAGACAGTCTTTTCAACAAAAGGTGCTGGAACAACCGGACATCCATGTGCAGAAAACTAAATCTAGACACAGACCTTATGCCCTTCACAAAAATTCACTCAAAATGGATTATAAACCTAAATGCAAAATGTGAAACTATAAAACTCTTAGAAGATAACATAGAAGAAAATCTAGATGACCTTGGGTATAGCAATGACCTTTTAGATACAGCACCACAGGCAAGATACATAAGGAAATAATTGATAAGCAGGACTTCATTAAAATTAAAAACTTCTGTTCTGAAAAAGACACTGTCAAGAGAATGATAAGACAAGCCACAGACTGGGAGAAAATAGTTGTAAAACATAACTGATGAAGGATTGTTATCCAGAATGTATAAGGAACACTTAAAACTCAACAGTAAGAAAACTAAAAATCCAACTAAAAAAATGGACAAAAGATCTGAACAGATACCTACCAAAGAAGATATCCAGATGACAAATAAGCATATGAAAAGATGATCAACATCAGGTGTTATTAGAAAACTGCAAACTAAAACAATAACAAGATACTACTATATACATATTACAGTGGCGAAAATCCAAAACACTGACACCAAATATTGTCATTTGGTGGCGCAACAAGAACTCTCATTCATGGCTGGTGGGAATACAAAATGGTACAGTCACTTTTGAGGATAGTTTGGCAGTTTCTTACAAAACTAAACACTCTTACTCCATGATCACCCAAACGAGCTGAAAACTTATGTCCACACAAAAACCCGCATGTTTATAGCAGCTTTATTCATAATTGCCCAAACTTGGAAGCAACCAAGACGTCCTTCAGTAGGTAAACTGATAAACTGTGGTACATCCAGACACTAGAATACTATTCAGCACTAGAAAGAAATGAGCGATCAAGCCATGAAAAGACATAGAGAAACCTTAAATGCACATTACTAAGTGAAAACAGCCAAACTGGAAAGGCTACGTACTGTATGATTCCAACTATATGACATTTTGGAAAAGGTAAAACTATGGAGACAGTAAAAAGATCAGTGGTTGCCAGGGGTTGGGGGAGGGAGGGAGCACAGGGGATTTTTAGTGCAGGGAAACTATTCTTTACGAAACTATAATGGTGAATACATGAATTTATATGTTTTTCCAAACCCATAGAATGTACAACACCAAGAGTGAACCCTAATGTTTAAACTATGGACTTGAGTTAACAATATTGCATCAATATTGGTTTATTAATTGTAACAAATATACCACACTAATACAAGATGTTAATAAGCGGGAAAACTGTGGGGGAAGGGGGGGTGTGTATGGGAATTCACTGCACTTTCTGACCAACTTTTCTGTCAACCTAAAACTTTTAAAAATAAAGTCTATTAATTATTTTTTTTTAGAAACTACAATTCAGAGTCTCACAAAACTTTATTTGTAATAGCCAAGAAGTGGAAACACCCAGATGCCCTTCAATGAGTGAACGGTTAAACAAATGGTGGTATGTCTATACCATGGAATAGTACTCAGCAATAAAAAGGAAGAAACTATTGATATAGTACTGTATGCAATTTCGACGGATCTAAAAGGAATTATGCTGAGTGAAAAAAGCCAGTCTCAAAAATTTATATACTCTATTATTCCATTTATATAACATTAGTGAAATGACAAAACTATAGGAATAGAGACCAGATTAGTGGTTACCAGGGGTTAGGGATGGTGGGAGAAAAGGGGTGAATGTGACTAAAAAGAAGTAATATGAGGGGCTGGCCCCATGGCATAGCAGTTAAATGCATGCGCTCCGCTGCCGGTGGCCCGGGTTCTGATCCCAGGTGCGCACGGACACACCGCTTGTCAAGAGATGCCTGCGGCATCCATATAAAGTAAAGCAAAATAGGCACAGATGTTAGCTCAGGGCCAGTCTTCCTCAGCAAAAAGAGGAGGATTGGCATGGGTGTTAGCTCAGAGCTGATCTTCCTCACACACAAAAAACAGAAGTAATATGAGAAAGCCATGTGATGGAAGAGCTCTGTATCTTGAAGGTGATGATGGTTACGCCAAGATACAAAAGGTGATAAAACTTGCATAGAACTAAATCCATACACACACACACACATAAATGAGTGTATGTAAAACTGGTGACATCTGAATAAGGTAGATGGATAATATCAATGTCAATTTCCTGTTTGTGATATTATACTACAGTTATGCAAGGTGTTACCATTGGGGAAACTGGGAGAAGGGTATATAGGATATTTCTGTATTATCTCTTACAACTGTATGTGAATCTATAATTCTTTCAAATAAAAATTTAAAAATATTCAGCACTCCTATTCATCGATAGGAACAATAAAGGCGGTGAGAAGATAGTGACTAATTGTCAGAAGATATTTGCCTTACCAACAATGGATTAGTATACAGACTGTATAACGAATGAAGAAGAAATTTAAAAATTATTAATAATCCAGTAGAAAAATGGCAAATACATTTCACAGAAGATGATAAATGGCTAATAACCATATAAAAATGTGCTGGATGTCATGAGTAACTAGTGAACTACTAATTAAAATTATATAATATAGGATATCACAAGAACTTGATTACAAATATAAATATTATATCCATATCAAGTGTTGACAGAGACTTGGAACCTCAGAAACTCTCATACATTGCTAGTGAATCTGAAAATTAGTAAAGATCACTTTAGAAAATCATTAGACATAACTAGAAATTTTGAATCTGGTACATACTTGCCTTATACTCTAGTATTCCACTCTTAGGTCTCTATCTAGAGAAACTCTTGCCCATTGGTGCCAGAAGACATGTTTATATTGGCTCTTTTCCCTATGGCAAAAATTGAAACCTTCCAAAGTCCTTCATCTGTGGCATGGATTGATAAAATTATGGCATATTCATTCAATGGATTACTCTACAGCAGTAAAAATGAATGAACCACGACCGTACATATCCACACGGATGAATCTCTGGAGCATAATAGAGAGCAACATAGACAAGTTGCAAGACAAAACATACAATATGATTCTTATATGTAGTGCAACAACATATGTAGGTGTAAAATTTAAAAGAAAAGGATGGGAAAGTATCATATAAATGTGTATTGTGGTTACCTCTGAGAGAGGTTGGAGGAGATTGCAATTTGGAGGGGCATCCAGGAAGAATTGGTAATATACAGACTAATTCTTAAGGTGAGAGAGAAATAGATGCTTATTTTATTATTATTTTTAAAATATGCTTGAATATTATATGCCTTCGTGTATTTGTGATGTATTTCATACTAACAAAGTTCAAAAATAAAATAACAAGATAAAGTGGTGATTCAGACTAGTGATATAAATGAATAAACTCTAATGCCAGTAGTTGACTTAAATCTCTATGGAAATCAAACTGAGTAAAGAGAACAAAGCACTTGAGAAAAAATACTGCTCAGGACCCAAGCTTTGTTTCCCTAAGTGAGCATCTAAACTTGCACCTGACTTAGATCGTTGTGTGGTGTAACTTCACATAATTCTTAAAACTCCTTAGATAAGGTCCACAAACAGTTTTTGTAAGCAATTAAGCCATAATATTATCAAATTAGGAATGTCCCAAGGGATTGTGCAGTCTAAAGTTTAGTTTTATTGATGTGGCTTATATTTTTCCATTTTTATTGTACTTTCCTTTTCAGTTGAACCTCTGTGTCCATTTCCATAGCTATAATAAACAGAAAGTCAAAGCCAAGAAAAACTAATTACAGATATAATATCCTGAAGATAAAATTTCAGAGAATATACTTTCTACAACTCACATCTTAAAAGTGCCATGATAGCTCCATGGACATTTCATTGGCAATGACATTCAAAACATATTTTTGTTCAGGATCTGCCCTGAATTTAAACAAGACCAGCAAGATTTTGTACCGTGTTCTCTTATCACTGGGTCTGTAAGAAATGAAAAGTAATAGTGAGACCTTGAATAGATCATTGAAACAAACAACCAGTATTTGTTAATAGTATTGTGAAGTGCCTTGGTGCTGGACAAGAGATACTCCATTAATGCTGACTAGAACAACACAGCTTTGAGACTTGGATCACAGAAGGCCTCCCTCATTAAAAGAAGCCCATATGGCTCCCAAACCCATCTAAGACTCCCAGCTATGTGCTTCCTTCAGCCTCAGATCTTTAATCAACACAGATGCTGAGATTTTAGCCAAGGTGCTTGCCCTGCATCTGAATAAACCATTCCTGCAATTAATTAACCCAGACCGAGCAGTTTTTGTGCTGGTCACAGATCCTCTAGCAACCAGAGGAGACCCTCATCCATCATCTCACACCACCACAACCCCTATTTATACCCTTCTTTAGACTCTAAAGAGGCACCTGAGGAGAGAGTGAGCCTCTTTATGTTTCAAGCATTAGCTAGATTTGCTATCAGATGAGTTTTTCTTCTTTAATTCCACAAGATTCCATCTCCTCATACTTCATGAAATGAAGCTTGTCCGTTATTTTAAGAAACAACCAAAAGTTTCTTCACCTTTTTATTGTTCAATATATCCAAAGATTTTTTTCTAGATGTACATGTACCTTGTTATAGATAACAACTAAACACTCATACTTTTAACAACCTGTAATCCAAACCAGCAAATGAATTTGATTTATTACTAATCCACTTTCCACAACGTTGAGGTCTCCTTGAAACAGTTTTAAATCTAATCCCTGTCAACAGTGCTGAATTTAAAAAGAAAACAGATTTCTGTGATTCTTCCTCAGGGCTTTGATATTAGCTCCCCAAATTTAGAGTGGGAAGGAGGCAGAATTAGACAACATGTTTATAATTCCATAATATTTTTAAGAGCAACAAACATTTTTTCCATTAACAGGTAAAGATTAAGGAAGGATTAGAAAATCTGCATGAATGTTGACAGCAGGACAACAGAATGACAGTGGAAAGTAGGTGGGAGAATATCAGCACCCTTCCCTGATCCTCTGTCCTTAATGGAGTGTAAATTTCATATTATCCTGCAACTGACCGTTCTTCTGTCTCCCATCCCAACTTATACAGTTTCTACGTTCAGTTGTGGTATCTTTAAGATGTCTCCCTTAATACTTATCAGAAAGAAGTTGTTTTTACATTTTCTTTTAAACTTATTCATCTTTAATTCTTTATTACATCATTGGACTAAAATATTTTTCATAGGAAGATATTTTTCAGTTGATGATAGAAAATACATCTAGAAAACAAGATTCAGTAGTCACATGTTTGATTAAAAAAAGACATTTATCAAACTTACCTATTCCAAACACTTGCAGATCCTTGAATTGTGCACTGTGATGGGTGACAGTCATGGGAAGCTGCCAAACATATATTTAGTCAGATAAATAAATTAGTACATTTTTGTTGCAGGTAAAACTACTTTTATTGTTCTGCCAGATTCCATGTTAAGTGTTCCTTGCACAGACTACATCCTTCCAGGGCAACTTCTGACACTAAGAAAGTCTACATATTACAAAAAAGACTCAATCATAGCCTTTCAATTAGATTCATTCAAATGAATCAACTAATATCTTGTTTCAAGAGCCATCAGGAAGTAAACTAAAACTACAGCGCACTTTAATAAAACAAATTAAGTGTAACTATTACCCCAGAGTAGCAGATAGTAGAACTTAATTCACTAAAATAAATTTTATAACCCATTTAGAATATGGGGTCAAAATCTGTTTGTGAAAGAAACTCATTTTCTCTTCTTGATTACCCTCAGATTTTTTTTTAATACCTTAGTCAATTTGGCAAATTATTGAACCCCAAATAGTGTTTTTATAATTTAGAAATATTAGTAATAATACAATATGGGACTTATATTTCCCTTATAGTTAACATATGGGAATTTATAACGTATAGAATCTCTTACGAAAGGTGTCCTATTTCATATTTTAAATGTGTTCAAACTAAGCAGAATTGTGTTACAAACAATAGTGCTTAAAACTTTTTGTTTGCACTTAATTTTATTTAGATTATAATGATCACAATGATGCCATTCAAAGATTACCTTAAAAAATAAATTAAATAAACCTGGATAATTTAATGAAAAATATGTAAAAATTATAGAAATTAAATTTAAAGGTGAACAATTTTAATGACAATGTTTTTGTGACTAGAACCCCAAGAAAAAGTCTTTATAACAGAAAAGTTACAAAATAATACCATTTAAAGACTTTTGGGTTTCAAATCTATTCGAGAAACATATGGAAAAATAGCTTTTCTTAAACTGCTTGGAATAATCTTTTCCTCAAGTGAGACCTCTCTACGTTCACTCAGCTTTCAAGAAGTGGAAAAATAAAAACAATAATACATCACTCTAAAAGGATAAAAACACAAAGAGACATTACAACCCCACAAGCTGCAATTAATGCAAAGACTCAGATTCATTAGATTGTGTGTGCCCACACCTGCACATACGTAAAAAAAGTATTTACAGTTAAATTTCTCTGGAAAAGAATGAATGAAAGGGGATCCTCTTACTTAATTCTAAAATTACTAAGTAGGAAATAATTTTCTAGTTTCAATTGCTTGTAATTAGCACAATTATTCCACCACGAGTTAGTTTTACACTAGTAATTGTAGTACTGTATTACAGTAATAATGTGTAATTAGCATTTCTTATCATTTTACGAAGATCCTTTTGGAGAAGATCCTGGGGCCTCCACATGGGAAAGACCATCTTATAATGAGATTCTTATGGAAATTTTTAATTTAACCCCACTAAATGTCATGTAAGTAGAACACACTTTTATTGAAATTTGTTCTTTAACAAATGAGGTTATATTGAAATTAACATTACTTGTACTTATATTGTGAGTGATAGCCAGACAGATGTATTCTAAATCTACTTACCAAATGACTGTTTTTGTAAGTATTCTGGCCATTAGTTTTAGAAATAAATTAAAAAGTCTTAATAGATACTGTTGAAATTAGTTAACTAAAGAGCTTTTCAAAAAGAGATTGTTTGAGGGTGGGGTTACAAAAATGTTTTGGAAACAGATAGTGGTGATGACTGTTCAACAGTGTGAATATAATTAATGCCAATGAATTGCACACTTAAAAATTGGTAAAAGCACAAATTTTATGTTATACATATTTTACGACAATAAAAAAAAGAGGAAGAAGAGACTGTTTGGTTCTGGGATATCCATGAAGAATTAGTTGTGCAGGGCTGGCCCCGTGGCTTAGCGGTTAAATGTGTGCGCTCCGCTGCTGGCGGCCCGGGTTCGGATCCCAGGCGCGCACCGACGCACCGCTTCTCCGGCCATGCTGAGGCCGGATCCCACATACAGCAACTAGAAGGATGTGTGGCTATGACATACAACTATCTACTGGGGCTTTGGGGGAAAAAAATTAAAAAAAAAAAAAAGAATTAGTTGTACAGTGATTATAGTCCTATCTATACCAGGGGCCTATCTTTGAGAATTTGACTTAAATATTTTGTACCCCCGTTTCTGCCTAAGTAGTGCTTGTATTTTCCACATCCACTGAAGGCTTGTATAAAGAAAATAAAAGGTGTTACTAAGAAGAATAAGATGTGTAAAAAATAACATTAAAAAAATAAAATGGTATTATACCAAAGATTAATGGTATGTTTTGGAAGCTATATGTTATTTATTTATTTGTTTATGCCAAAATCTCCCCAGAAATATTTACAGCCATATGGAACAGGCACTCAAATACAAGGGTATAGGAATGGAGGCTAAGTGGTACAGTTTAATCAAGTTATTTGATGAAAATTTTCTTTACGTATTCATCAGCAAACCCTTATTTACATACTTGTGCCAACCACTGGTCTAAACAAAGAGGATACAAAGATAAACGTGATATCCATCATATTCTAGAAAGGGAGAGAAGGAGAGTGTGTGGTCAGCAGGATTTTGGTCCCGTTATCTTTACCCCCTGGTATCATGCCCATGAGTATTTTACCTTACATTGCAAAAGGAAATCAAGGTTGCAGATAGAATTAAGGTTGCTAATCAACTGACCTTAAAATAAGAAGATTATCCTGGATCATCCAGGCGAGCCCAATGTGATCATATGGGCCTTTAAAGTGGAAGAGGAGGGCCGGCCCCGTGGCTTAGCGGTTAAGTGCACGCGCTCTGCTGCTGGCAGCCCGGGTTCGGATCCCGGGCGCGCACCGCTTCTCCGGCCGTGCTGGGGCCGCGTCCCACATACAGCAACTGGAAGGATGTGCAGCTATGACATACAACTATCTACTGGGGCTTTGGGGGGAAAAAGTAAATAAATAAAATCTTTAAAATAAATAAATAAATAAAGTGGAAGAGGAAGGCAGAAGAGTGAGTCAGAGAGATGCAGCAGAAGAATTTGTAGGAGTGGGACTCCCATTGCTGACTTCAAAGGTGGACAAGGCGAGGCCACGAGTCAAGGAACATCGGTGCCTTTAGAAGTTAGGAACAGCCCTGACCTGAGAGCCAACAAAAAAATTAGACTTCAGTCCTATAAGCACAAGGAAATGAATCCTGCCAACAATCCAAATGAGCACGGAAAAGATTCTCTCTCCTCTAGAGTCTGCAGACAAGAACACAGTCCTGCTGACACTTTGATTTTAGCCTGCTGAGACTTGTACCAGACTTGTGACCTACAGAGGTTTATTACAGTTTGAGCTAGAACTTAGTTGGGCAGTCATATATAACTGCATGGAAGGCTGGGAAATGTAGTCTAGCTGTGTGCTTAGGAGGAAAGTGAAATGGGTTTGCTGAAGAACTAGCCAGTCTCTGAAGTACGACTCAATAGAAAAAGAAACCAAGTGTATGAACAGATAATTTGCCAAAAATGAAACAAATTCAATAATTTCTAAGGCATTTAACATCACCATGGATCAAAAGTTCAAATTAAAAAAAAAAAAAGTTACAATTTTTCACTTATCAAATTGGCAAAGATTTTTTTTAAATGGTAATATCTGGTGTTGGACTAGATCAGGAGAAAATGAGACTCTTACAAAGCTGGAAGAAGCATACATCCTTCCTTGATGACAACTTGGCAGTATATGTCAGTGCACACTCTGAGAGCCACCAACATGACATCTAGAAATTATTCTAAGGAAAATCTTCTTAAATATTTTTGCAAAATTTCACTCTAGCAACACTTAAGATGGGGAGTGTGACTAGACAAATATACATTTGAATCTATACATTACTGAATTGGGTTTTTTTTTTTTTACACTGACGTATTCTTTGTGTAATATTTAAAAGAAAATATTTTAAAGTATATAAATTTTACCTAGGAATTAACTTTTAGGAATGTAGCCCAAGTAAATAGTTTAAGAAGTATGCAAAGACTACATTACAGGATTGTTGAAACAATATAAATGTTCAACAACAGTAGTTTGGTTAAATAAAGTATATTACATCTATTCAGTGGAATACAGCACACTCATTAAAAGCAATGTTGTAGTGGTATACTTACATGGAAAAACATGAAATATACATATTATTAACTAGAAAAATGGTTACAAATATTATACACAGTATTGATCATTCCTTGTTTATAAAAGAGAAAGTGTATATTTGCATGCATTAAATATGTAGTATGTACCCAACAAAAGGTCTGAAAGGCATTTATACTGTTATAATAGGACGAGAAATTACACATGGTATTTATTTTCTCCTTATTGCTTTTCTTTTCTTTTTTTTTTTGGTGAGGAAGATTCACCCTGAGCTAACATCTGTGGACAATCTTCTCTTTTTTTTTTTTTTTTGCTTGAGGAAGATTAGCCCTGAGCTAATATCTGTGCCAATCTTCCTCTACTTTGTATGTGGGTCGCCACCGCAGCATGGCTGATGAGTGGTGTAGGTCCGTGCCCAGGATCTGAACCTGCGAACCCGGGCCACCAAAGTAGAGCATGCTGAACTTAACCACTATGCCATGAGGCTGATCCTTGCTTTTCTTTTTTTGCAAATAATTTTACAATAATTCTGTATTGCTTTTCTAATATAAAAATGTATTATTAGAAACAAAAAATACAGACAGGAGAAGGTTCTGGAATTCTGTTTCTGAAAACAAAAGTGATGTTAGTGTAATAACTTTACAATATATAAATTTCTTATCTTTAATCTAGAATATTCTGTTACAATAGCCTCCAAGCCTACCGTCTCTTTTGCTCCTATTTCTTCCAACACATTTCTCCTAGAATAGTGAGTAGCCATAAGAATTATCTTAAAGTAATCTAACCGATCTGGAAACTCTTCAGCTAGAGGGAACAAAGGAAATCAGAATATTTCCGTGAAAATATAGGTCAGTTTTTCAGAAAGCATTGCCTACACCAATGTACATGTGAAATAATAGTCTCTGTTACTAAATGTTAACTGCATGTAAAATGAACCTCTATTTCCCATTACACTAAGAAAAAGAATAGTACCAGTTTATGCCAGTATGCTTGGGGAAGCTATCTACCAAAAAGTCTGCCAAACGAGATCTTAAACTCCTATTATCTGATTTGTGGAGAAGGCAAATGAGCAAGCAAAAGACCCAAGCCTATTGTCAAGAATTTAATTTGCAGTCTAGATAGAGTAGTTGCTCCCTTGGCATTTCCCACTGATCATCATTATGATCAAAGATTATAATATACAAATATACGATTTCTGAGATAGAGCAGATCTGGGAGATGACCAAGTCTATGATGAGGCTGAAGTGTTGAGAAGGCAAATATCATCAGAATGAAGAGATCAATTACTGGGAAGCTGGAACACTGGGTGAGTCTTCTGCATGAAATTAGCCAGTATGATAACATGAGAAAGAGGAAAACCATGACCCAGGTGTCAAAGTCTCAATAAACATGGAAGCATGAACAGAAGGGAGGGAGAGAAGATTTGAATGAGAAGTTTTTGCCTATAGTGCAAGAGTACTAGGTTGAAAGTCACTGGGATGTTTAACCCTTCTCTAGAACTGGAGTAAGCTAAACATGGAAGATAGAGCCACTTTCACTTGAGTTGCTTGAGTTGTCCTCAAAGAAGATCTAAGTTTTAGTTGAGGTCAAGATGTAAAGGATATGACAAGGGGGTTTTGTTTATTATAGAAGTGTTCCAGAATTATTAATATGAGTATTAATACAGTGAAAATATTAATATTAGCTAACAGTTATAAAGTGCATACGATGTGCTTAACTCATTGCCTCTTTACAATAACCCAACGTAAGTGTTAATATTATCCCCATTTTTCAGTTGAGGAAACAAGGATGAAAGGGTTAAGTGACTCGCCCAATATCATATGGCTTGTAATTGGCACAGCTAGGATTCAAACCAGGCAGTCCATTTCCAAAGTCAGACTTTGAAGCTCTACTCTCTTCTCCAACCAAAAGGTTTGGAAAAGAGAGAATGAGTGGAAGGAAGATATCCTCCTTTCTCATAGCTGAATAATATCCTATCCTATATATACAGTGGGCCCTCTGTATTTGCAGGTTCCGCATCTGTGGATTCAACCAACCACGGGGTGGTGTACTATGTTTGTGATTCACAGTTGGTTGAATCTGCAGATGTGGAACCTTCAGACATGGAGGGCTGACTAAGAGACTTGAGCATCCCCGGCTTTTGATATCCTTGGGGGTCCTGGAACCAATGTCCCACGGACATAGAAGGACGACTGTATACCACATCTTTTTTATCCATCGTCTGTTGATGGGCATCTGGGTTGTTTCCACATCTTGGCTATTGTGAACAATGCTGTGATAAACATGGGAGTGCATATATCTCCTTGCAGTCCTGTTTTCATTGCCTTTGGGTATACACCCAGAAGTGGAATTGCTAGATCGTAGATTCATTTTTAATTTTTTCAGGAACCTCCATGTTGTTTTCCATAGTGATTGGACCAATTTGCATTCCCACTAACAATGTGTCAGGGTTCTGTTGTTACCACATCCTCGCTAGCACCTGCAGTTTCTTGTCTTCTTGATGATAGCCATTCTAACAAGTGTGAGATGATATCTCATTGTGGTTCGATTTGCATTTGCCTGATGATTAGTGATGTTGAGCATCTTTTCAAGTACCTGTTGGCTATTTTGATGTCCTCTTTGGAAAAGTGTCTATTTAGTTCTTCTGCTCATTTTTTAATTAGATTGTTTAAACATACACCATGTTACATGTCAAGTTTATTTAGTAAAAATAAAAGAGTAGGTGGAAGACTCAGAGAAGAGGAAGCAACAAATTTATAAGAGTCCCAGAGGCAAGGTTTGGCAAAACCAGCCAGGTCAGGGAGACAGAGTCTGAAAAGGGTGGGAATCACAGGAAATGCCTGTTCCTATTTAAAAATTTGCCTGGATGTAACATTGATTATGACATTACTCACACTTAAAATTTTAAATATCTGTGTGTGTATTCACCTCTAAATAGCAATTTCAAAATAATAACATAACAAATCACTTCTGAGTAAACTGTGTAGTGGACAACACACACACACACACTCACACAGGTCAAAGGCTGTGGTTTAATATGCTTAGACTTGGTTGCATTTTTATAATATAATGTTAATAAATGTCTCCTGAGAAACTGCATCTTTGGAAAACACAATGATGTTTGGTTCTTAATGGATTCAAGATACAAGAGGAGAAATAAAGTAAAACTGAGAGAAGTAGCTAGAAGAAAATCAGCCTCCAAAATACAGAGCCAAGATTAAATTTCACTTATAAATGTAAATAGATGTTATATATTTATATTTAAGCTATTTAGCACAAAATCAATACAAGGGAGTACAATATGTATAACTTTATAAGTAAAAAATGTCAAAATTAGAAAATTTTTGACATTTAATTAGTATTTAGAACCTCGCTGTATTCTTAGGATTTTTCCAGCCCATCTCCCATATTCTCCATATCATTTATGAATATAAAAATTATTCCTTATAGAATACTATGCTAAAAACGATGAATCAGTATTTATGCAAAAAAAAAAAGAAAAGAAAAATGGATTTTTCGCTTGAAAGATACAAATAACACAAACAAAATTGTTTTGGCTTTGAATTACGCAGAGACTGCCTCAATTCTCCGTTTCGCATTCCTTATGTAGACCCGACCCCTGACAAAGGTTGTAACTAACAAGCAAATTTAACACTTCAGCTGTTTACCATGCCTTAAACCTGACCATTCTGGGGCATCTTCAAATGAGCCAGATGAGAAACTACTTAATTAGGATTTTAATTATTTTCTTACATTCTGATAGTATCTGGGAGTCACTGAGAAGCAGCTTGTTTCTGCAGTTTCTCAGCTGCTAACTCTATTCCCCAAGGCAGTGTTTGTGGTAAATTCCCAGCCCTGGGGAGCGCCAGCTAGAAGCTGCATACTGCCGAGCAGGGAGGTTGTACAGCGGGCTGCCTGAACTTTCCTTGTAGCCTGAACTCCATCATCTCAGTGGGACACAACTGTCTCCTTTCAGTAGGATGGAGTTAGTGTATTTTGGCTTCAGAATCATGTTGTATCTTTGAACTTCTCTGCGTTCCTACAGTGATTGAGTTCTGAGTAATAAAGTGAGAGTCAGCTGTTGACAATTCCAGCTTTTAAGCAGAATCAGATAAAGTGTGTGTGTGTATGTAGTTCACATATTTAAATATCAATATTTTCAGCCCACAAATTTGTTTTAAAAGGTTAAGAGAATTAACTTGACCATGAAAATTATCCCTAGTTTAAGATTTAACAACAAAGAAAAAAATCTCTATTTGTGTTTAGGAGTATCTCAGAAAATAGAAATCTGGAGGTTGAGACATTTTTTACATTTGTCACATTGTTATTTCTAAGTGAAATTCATTTATGGATTACTGTGAAGTAGCTTGTGTTCACATAAAAAGGAAAAGTTAACTTCTATTATTTGTTATGGTTGGTGATTTATTCTGGGGCCTAGAATCACCCACTAGAAGACAGACTTCAGTTTAAGGTTCACCTTTAATTCTATCCAGAATTACTACGGAAATGTCTCAAGGGTCTTCACATCATTTCATTTCTATACAGTAAAGCTTGATCTCAGAGGACAATTGTGGTAGGCAGAATTCTAAGATGGCCCACCTAGATTCCTGTCCCTGGTTATTCAATCAAATGCTAATCTAGATACTACTGTGAAGGGATCTTGCAGACGTAAAATCCTGATCTAATCATATGCGCCCTTTAAAAGCAGATAGTGTTCTCTGACCAGTAGCAGAAGGAAAAATCAGACTAAGTCGAGCTAAGGATTTGACATGCCATTGCTGCCTTTGAAGATGGAGTAATCCATGAGGCAAGAATCAGAGCAAAGGGAGGCCTCTAGGAGCTTAGTATGACCCCCAGCCAATAGTTAGCGAGAAAACATTGAAGACTCCAGTCCTATGGTCACAAGGAACTGAATTCTGCCAACAACCTGAATGAGCTTAGAAGCAAATTCTTCCCCTGATATTCCAGATAAGAACTCATCATGGTTGACATCTTGTGAGACCCTTAACAGAAAATTCTGCTGAGCACTGTGGGACTTCTGCCGTACAGACAGAGCTAATAGATGGGAGTTCTTTTAAAATGCTAAGTTTGTGGTAATTGGTTATGAAGCAATAAAAAACTAATACAACAGTGCTTCAGAATATTCAGATCAGCAGATTGTTCTGCCAATTCTGACTTTATATAAGGACTCATTTTTCCAACTCTGACTTATCTCTGTTTACCCACTCATTCTTGCTTGGATCTGACTTATTCCTCTTGTTTGGTCTTTCCTTGTCCACTTCTTGGTTCTCTGCTGGCAGACAAGAACAGAAAAGATCAAGGACAGTATTTACACTGTGTTTTCCAAAGTGTAAGCTGCAAATCACTGGTGGTATCTAAACTATCTAACAGTTTTAGAAAGTTTCCAGACCCAGCATTAATTGATGCTGAGTCTCAAGTGAAAAGGTATTCACTTTGCAACTCTCTTCCAATCCTTCTGATTCAATAAAAGAGAAAGTCTCCATTTGGTACTAACATGATTTAATACCTATCTAACACTGAAAAATTTCCCTTTTTTAGATCATGCCTCAGGTGGAGAGCCCTCCACAGTCATAGTATCTAGTTCAAAGTTAATATATATTTTATTATATTACTTTCAGTCTGTATTTCTGGCAAGCTACGTTGGCCTTCTGGTTTGGTGGTAATATAAAGTTTCCCTTTTAAGAAAATATTTTGTTGAGTCTAAGTTACACTTTTTTTTTTTTTTTCATATTTTGATATCTCTGAAATCAGAATGTCTCTCACAATTTTTTGGCTTCCATTGCCTCTAGCTGCCTTCTTGTCCCATGGAGCAGAGCCAAGCAGCTATAAAGTATATACTCAGCAACCTCTCCTCAACTTTCTCAACCAGCCCTGTCCATCCAGGCTCCTTGTCGGGTTCTTCTCTCCCCTGAACCCAAGCCTGGGAGTCCCGGGACTGAAAACTCAGAGATTTTACACTGGACAAGCCAAGGTGGATTTATTTGTGTCACGACCCAGTGTTAATATTCATCAGTAATGGACACAGAACCATAAAGACTCTTTTTATAAGTTGGGTAGGAAACAGCCAGGGAACTCATCCAGGGCCAAAGGGAACTCTAAACGAGCACTTTCAATAAGTGAAAAATAAAACTTCTAAGATAAGAAGGCATTGTGTAATTTAGTTGGCAATTTTCTTTCTTTCTCAGTGGTACAAAAAATAAGGGCATATCTTACATTAGATTTAATGAAAGTGGTAAATATACTTAAGTAATATACTTAAAGTAGAAATTAAGTGAACAAACAGCACAGGTGTATAAAATTATGAAAGTGGGTACATAAACGAGTGAAGTTTGTAAAATACTGGTCTGGCACCAGTGGGGTCGAGTTCCAGCTCTGCTAGAGGTGTCAAAATAACACATAAGCACTAACTCTGAAGTTAAAGGAAAAGTAACCCCAGGTTCTAGGCTTCCTTGAAAGAAAAAACATTTCTGATTGTTGGTCTCGCATTCCTGGGTAGAGAATCACAGCCTCTACCTACTTTCAGGGTGATGATGGGGATTTGAGGAGAAGCACCTGTTTTCTGGAATCGTTTGCTTGGAAAAGCAATAGTGACACTGTAAGTCTGGCCTCAAAACTTCAGCTCATTCCTTATGGCACAGGTAACAAGTAGAGTTACATTTAGGACAGACTGAGTTGTCCCAATAGTCATTGACTTATCTAGAACATACACTGGTCTATAGTTTCTGAGATTTAAGGCCCCACAGAAATCACAAAACCAAACTGAAGCAGCATTTTGAAAATGAGTGGATGTGAGCCATAAATTTGAAGCCAGGGGCAGAGATGACCTTTTTAGTGGATATGTTTTCTTTTCATCTTTTTAGCCATTTCTTCCATTCTATAGCTCCTTCAAATAGTGGTTCTCTGAGTCATTATCAGCCAGCAGTGCTCTTCAGAGAAGCAGGATCAACTGCCTACTCCTGGGGCCTGCTCTGGGGACAGAATAGGCATCCTCCATTCTATACTTCTTTATGGTAAAGCAAAGTTGAAAAGGCAAACAGTGCCATTGGCAAATGTATCAAATAGAATTCCATCAGGGAAGCAGAATCACTGAGTGCTATGGAGAAGAGGAATTTATTATAGAGATTAGACCTTACACAAGGTGGGAGCTGGTGAATCTATGGAAGGATGTTGCCTCTCTATCTGCCTGAAGTCCCTGTAGGTCAGTAGGACCAGTAGTCAGGAAGATATACTGGATGTGACGCAGGGCAGAGAGAAGACAAACTGGACGCTGAGAGGACAGATGGAAGCTGGCAGATCAGCAACAACATGCAGCAGCTATAGTGGTTCCTGGTACCCTGCACCAACCCTCAGAAGGTAACCACTGCTACCTCACTTCCACTTTCCAAATCTTGTGCAAATTTCTCTCGTCGCCATCCCTAACCCAGTGCCACACAGGCAAAGCGATTCTGGGAAAAATAGTTTCAACCTTGCTAAACTGACAAGGTACAAAGCCACCACAGTAAGGTACAATCCAACCGCTGTCAAAGATCATAGAGCAGAGATAAGCCCCGAAGGGGCCTCCAGGACAGCCAGTCTTTATCTAGCTTTATCTCCCAATTAGAAAAAAAAATCCTATTACAGATTGTCGTTCAATATTTATGCCTAAAAGCTAGACTGAGATGTTGTTTAGGATCTTCAATCAAACTTCGACATTGACCCCAGAGCTAAATGGCAGGATAGTATAGCAGTACTGAGGTACTGGAAAATAGCCAGCCCTTCCCACTGGTGTTATACTCGTAGCAAAACAATCTCCTGAGTTGGATGTATAGAGAACAGATAATGGCAGGATACAGGAGCTGATATTTGGTGAAAAAATGGCAAGAGAGTGATGAGCAGAAGAAACAATTTAAGGAGACACTTTTAAAAATGAAGAATTTCAAAAAGCTGGGAGAAATCTTACAGAATATTTCATCATCCTCAGACTTGTCCAGATGAAAAGCACTTGAGAATCCATGGTATTCTTTGCAATATATTATGAAATGCTGATATACTTAATTTCATATGAATTGAGAGCAATTTTGCTGGGAGAAAAATGTAGCTATACCGTATGTATGCCATATGAAGCCCCAACCACAAACATATATGAACAGTGGTTCTCAAACTTGCTCAGATGGAAAGCATCTGGAAGTCATGGTATTCTTTTCAGAATAGCATAAATATTGATAGATTTTTAATACCATGTGAATTGAGAACAATTTTGCTGAAAGACAATATGACTATATATGCACAACAATATAAAATCGCTAGCATGAGCACGTCTTCAAAACTGAAATAATCAGTTGTTTCCAAATATTTCAAATGAGAATCATTTCCTACTTGTTCATATGTGTTTTTCATCTTCTAGTGCAACTAGCCGTACAATGAAAAAGAAATTTAAGAAAAATTTATGGGTAGAGTCTTAAATTGAGGAGAAAAGGTCTATTCAGTATCTTTTTTTTTGAGAACTGGGAAAAGCCAGACCATTGCCCCATTTCAATGTCCAAAGACTCCAGTCACACGAGTAAAGGGCCCATGTTCCATGGGATCCTGGTTTGAAAACCATCAATCTAGACCAAACCCTTCACCATATAGATGAGGACTCTGACCTAGAGATATTGTGACTTGCCTGAGGCCACACAAATACTTGGTGACAAACTTGGGACTAGAAATCATGTCTCAACTCCTAATCCTGTGCTTTTCCAAATTAGCCTGGATCTAATTTAACCACCTACTGTGGATCAGGTGGTTTCTTTTAAGCAGTTGCTAGAGGAAGATTCTGAACAAGAGGCTATATATGGAAGACCTGGGCAGGCTGTGCTAGTAGTGTACCAGCCTCAAACTTAGAAACACTCTTCAGATTCCAGAGAAATATGATTGAGGATAGGTGTGAAACTTCTCTCACCCCGTCCCCCACCCCTAGAATCCCATAGAAGTCACTGAAGGAATATGAAAATAAGAAACCCTCCTTGGTATATATTAGCTGTAGAAAGAAAGGAAGAGTGCCATCTACATGACAGAAAACATGAGATCATATCTTTAACAAACACGGTAGAATAGATCAGCTCGATAGAAGAGTTGATTCATAACATGTGAAGAGGTAGAGAGACCTGAATACAACCTGTTAACTGCCCTGATCTTGCGCCTTACAGAAAACGTGTGCCAACCCTTGTCCTAATAAGTTGAAATGTTATAACGTATAGTATTTTCATCAGAAAGGCAAACAAGTTTTATAGCATGCTTTGATTCTAATCATTTGAGGAGTGGCTCCCTTGCTCACCATATGGAGGAAGGTTCTGGGACTAGAAATTCCTGGAAAACTGTGTTGCTTTTGATTAGTGATTTTTACCATGTATATAAGAGGGGTACTCCCTGCACACACACTGAATTTGCTAATTACACTTTGGATCATCAGCAAAGACTGTGGCAATGTTTACAGACCACATTTTCTTAGGTCTACTTCCTGCACACTTCCTAAAACTTTTCTTAGCTATGGTTGCCAAATGGCTATCATGTATTTCCATACTTGTGTCCTGTTCATGCATCTTGGTTGCACATGTTTGTTAAGGTCAAATAATTATGCTCCCACTTTATTTATTAATGATCCTACTGGTTATATAACTTCAGGCAAGTTACCAAATCTTTCTAAGCCTGGCTTCCACATCTGTAAATGAGGATAATTACAAGGTCTACTTCACAGGGTTGATGGAAGTATTAGATGAATTAATCCACGTGAAGCACTGATCGCAGAACTAGCAATGATAAGTGTGTCATAAATGTTAACCGTTATTATTATTACTGTTATTATCTCCCTTTTACACACAAGGAAAATGAAGCTAAGTAATTTACTCAACATCACACTGCTAGTAAACGACAGAACTGGAATTTGAACCGAGCATTTAACAGGGTTATCGCTGATGGTAAAAGTGAGGGTGGTTTTCATTTTCTTCATTGTGCCGGTAGTAGACGTGTAGCACTTCTGTAATCAAAAAATAATAAACTTTATAGATGTTATAGAAAAAATTAAAGAATTAAAAGACTAAAGTGTAGAAACTGTCAATGTGAACTCCTTCTTGCCTTCTGAAGCCCTTTAGATCATGTGTATCTTCTAACTTCTCTCTGACATCCCAGATTGTTTATCTGATTGTCAGCTCATTGCATTGCTCTTCAGCTCAATAACAGACCTCTCTATAGTGATTTAAATGTACAAAGTACTGTCAAAAACATTATCTCATTTAATCCTCAAAGCAATTCTTGCTGCTTATTATTATTACTGCCATTATGTTGCCCATTTTACAGATGAGACAAATTAGGCTTACAGAAATCCAAGGTCATTGTGTTTCCCCCCAAGTATATTCTGATTTCTGCTTAACCACCGGGTTATGTATCCTGTGTCACCTGGACCTGTGCGAGGTATGAGCTGACGGTCTGACTATCCATCGCTTCCTAGACCAGACCTTTGATTTCTCTGCCCAGACTTGATATTCCTGGGCCTCACTCCTATCGCAAATTTGCAACCTTGGCTCAGATGCATAGATTATTTTTTATATGTCAAATATGGAAATTTCTTTCACTTAAACATTGTTCTTCCCTGCAAAAACATTAACTAGCCTTCAGGGATTAGCCATGATATACTATGTACTTTGTGTGAGTTTTTGTAGAGCCAAATTAGAAAATACTTTGGAAAAGGTAAATACTAAACACATATAAGACAATATTATTATGTTATTTTTGTGTAAACATATATTCACTATGTAGCATCCAGGCAAGGGAGGAGGTTAAATAGATACTTCACGCCCTGGTGCAACTTTTATGGAAGGAATATTGTTAATACATATTCAATGCCACAAAAAAGCATTAAAACTCTTTGATCCAGCAGTTCCACTCCTAGAAATTATATTATATCCTTTAGATTATAATAAATCAGATGAACAAATGTTTATGTGCAAGGATGTTCATCACTTATTTATAACACCTAAAAATTATAAGCAACCTATATGCAAAACAAAATGCTATTAAATAAAATATGGCACATTTATGTGATGGAATACTATGTAGCTATTAAAATCATGTTATAGGAGACCATGTAAAAGCATAAGAATTTTTCATCATTTATTATTAAGTGAAAAAGCTTACAAAACAATGTTTGAAATCCCAAATTTATTTTATTTCTATGGGCATAGAAAATAAATGGAAAGAATAAAGACTAAAAGGTTAAGTCTAGGTGGCCCTAAGTGACAATATTATGATTAATTTAAATTACTTATTTGTGCTTTTTTATTTTATCTTTTTTTTGTGTGTGTGAGGAGGTCAGCCCAGTGCTAACATCTGCCAATCCTCCTCTTTTTTGGCTGAGGAAGACTGGCCCTGGGCTAACATCTGTGTCCATCTTCCTTCACTTTATACGGGACGCCGCCACAGCATGGCTTGCCAAGCAGTGCGTCGGTGCACACCGGGATCCAAACTGGCGAACCCCGGGAGGCCACAGTGGAGCGTGTGCACTTAACCGCTTGCACCCCCGGGCCGGCCCCTATCATTTTTTATAATAAACGTTACTTTGTAATCCGAAAAAGACATGCATAAAAAGAAAAATAGAGCAAAGATGGGAAAAAAAGCTATCCTTTTGTTTACACCCCAAGAATAATTTTAAATGAAACAGATTTCCGTAATTCTAGAAAGAATTCCTCTTGTATATGTTCAGAGGGAAAAATTTAATTTCACAATAGCCCATAGCTTTAGCAACATTTCATCAGATGCATACAGCTATCTAAAATGCAAGAAGAAAAGTAAGAGCCATAGTTCTCAAAATTCAATTTTATTTTATTTTTCATTTCAGAGCTGCACAGTTATGATATAAAATGATGGCTTTCACATGAGTTGTTAAAGACATGAAAACTACTAATCAGCTTGGTTTTTTTGTCAACTGTTACTCTATATCCCTTACCAATTATTACTAATGTTCTGCATTACATAGAATATAAGACTCCCAAGCACTATATGGAAGAAAATATTACTGAACTGTTTTGGAAAAATTACCTCTTTGTCATGTATTAATCTCATTTTTATTATGTCTTATTGTTAGATAAGTTTAATACAATGCCTATTTATACCCTATGCCTCTTTTATCCTTGTAACTTTTCAGATGTTCCCCCCAGTCATTGAATATTTGTGTTTTTCATTAATTACCCACGAATATAGTCATCTTTCAAATATAATTTAAATTTATCCTCATCCGTCTATTTGTGTTATTCTAATCTTTCTTATGTATCATCTGCTAAATTCCTCTTCTAGCTCATTAATAATGTTGTTGAACAAGGCCAGCCTTTCCACCAACCACACCTTTAGACAACTCCCTATATCCAATACATTGTCATTTATCATTGCTGATATTTACATTCCTGGAGCCAATTTTTAATACCTGTGACAGTGGTCTTATTCCAGCCAACTTGAATTAGTTTCACAAATAATTCCATGAGACAGTACATAAAAGAATTTACAGTAGCACAATTTTATATAATTTTCACTGTATTCCATTTTCTATTGATTTTGTAATTTTTCCCAAGATGGTTTACTTTAAATGAACCCTAGCATTGGCATATCTAAAGCCAAATGCATTATCTTCCTCCCCACACCTCTGAGCCATCCTCATTTCTGAGTTCCTTTTTCTGTCATCACCAGTCACCTAATTGCGTAAGATGTTATCTTTGATTATTCTCTTTTTTGGCTTCTTTCCCATCAATTACTGCGTCTTACCCTCTTGCCACTACCCCATATTGAGACTTTGCTAAAGCTGGTCTCTCTTCAATGCCCTCCCTCCCTTTCCTCACCAGCAATATCCAAATCATTCCTCAAGCTTCCTTCCTCATTTACTCTGTGAAATCTTCCCAAATCACCCACCATTCTTGTTCTGCTGCTTCCACACCCATCTCCAACCCCTGTAGAATTAATCACTTCCTCTGTGTGTTCCCCAAGCTCTGGATATTGTTATGTAAGCTCATAAATTAAAATGGAATAAATGTGCAGAATTCAGAATGACAGACAGTGCCCATACCATCCACATTTGACTCTGTTTTCCATCATAACACTTCGAGTAATACAAAAGAAAGGATGCTGTGAAGATTTGACTCAGGAGCACAAGACAACTGTCTCACTTCTCCATTCTGCTCCTTGCTTCTCACTTCATGTGAGGGATAAAAACAGTCATCTTAGGCCAATAAAAATCACAATCCTGGGAAGAATGGCTCTGATCCCTTTAATTTTCCGATCTTCCTTATATACCAGGTAATATAAGTTGTGAGTTCAAAGGCTTTCCCTCCAATGTGATTGAAAGTAACATTCTGATTAAACAGATCAAATAGCAAGTGAGTTTATTTTTTAATTGACCCCTAAGTTTGTGCTCAACCTTGTATTATAAATGCTAAAGAAATATTTTTCAAATTGTGGGTTGAGACCCATAAGGAATCAATTTAGAGTCATAAAATCCATTCGGTAGGTCACAACTGCATTTTTTTTAAGAGAATGAAATAGAATAAAATAGAAAGCATCAGAGTGCATTATATATGGATCCCAAAATGTATTTTTTCAGTGAGTTGCAGTAAAAAATATTGAATAATACTGTTACCGTGCAAGGGCTCACCCCTCAATGCACACAGAAGCCAACACCATGACATACTGGCTTTTGAGGGAAGAAAGGCTCTATTGCTGGATCAATCTGCAAGGAGACAGAAGGCAAGCTTCTCAGATCTGTCTCCCTGATCCAGGGCTTGCGGTAAAATTTATGAGATGAAGGGCAGGGCAGTCTGAAGTGTGGAGATAGACAATTGGACGTAGGAGAAGTGAGGTAATTGATGATCTGCGCAAGTGCAGTCAAAACTCACGGTTCTTCATAGGACACATGTTCACAAAATAGGGGTGTCAGTACGATCCAAAGGGGGAGTTTTCAGCTCCTTGATGTCAAAAGACCACCTATCGGTCATCTGCGCAGGCCCAGTTGATGAGTTGGTGGTCTTAACCAGCCTGAACTGGACAAGGATTCAACTCTCAGTTCCTGAAAAACTCAAGCACCTGTTACCATGGTGACCCAGGCGTCAGAGATATTATCTATATGGTGGGTTTTAATAAGGCATTATCTAACTACTTTTGCAAACCAGCAACTAACTCAGTATAGTTAAAGCCAGCTGGCCCCTGGTTTCAATATTGTGCTAGAGGATACAAAAGAATACATGTTTCTTGCTTCTAATATGTTTGAAATTTATTTGAGAAGAATACAACTTGTGCAGATGAAACAGAACAACTCTATGACCATATATAATTCAACTCTGTTTTACATGTTTTACAGATGGATGTGGGTTTGAATGATTATGGAGCTTTGATAGGTAAGTTGTTGCCGTGGTTGGTGCCACTGAAGATGAGTAGAGTTTGGATTCTGTGTCGGGTGGAGAGAATTTTATAAAACAACTATCAGATCAGCCAGTGATTTAATGGAGCAGATACGATGTTTACAGAAAGACTCCAAAACAAGATTTGCTAAAATTGATTATACGAGTAAGTGACTTTTATACATGTACTATAATGAAACATGACCATCCCACCCCCTCACCAATTGGCCAACTCACTCCTGCTCTAAATCTCAGCTAAGATCTACTTCCCTTACTCGCATGGTCCTCCTATAATTTCACGTAGCATCCCTTGTCTGATGCCATGTTTAGCACACGGCATTGTCATCCCCGTTTGCGTCTCCGTGTCTCCTACTTGATTGTTAACTCCATGATGACAGAAGTTGAACCCATCTCGTTTGCTTTCACCATCTCTGGGTCTAGCAGAGGGCCAGACACAGAGTCAGCACTCCATCATTACTAGTTGAACAAATAATATCCAAAGTGACTCCAGGTTATTATTTTAGAATATTACTAATTGTTTTGCATTTAATAATAGTTACCATTGAGGAGTTGGGAATTGGGTGATGAAGAAAGATTTTTCACTCTTTGCAAGTCTGCGTTATCTGAAAATTTTCTATAAATGGGTAATATTTTATAATTTAAAAACAGTAATTTTTTTTGTTTCAAATAAACCAGATTGGCCTGGAGAGTAAAAGACAGCCTGAGAGAAATCCAGCCAATGGGAACTTCCCTGCCTCTCTCCTTGTGAAAACTCTCCTTAGAGAGGGACTATCCCACTGTTTTAGGCATCTCTCCCTACTCCTAAACATTTCTTCCTCCTTCCAGTGGATGTTTGATATTATAGGCTTTTAAAATTACATTTAAAAATTCCTCAACCTGAAAAGTATGATAATCTTATAGCAAAAGCATTGATTTGTCTTCTCCTTGGATATGACAGGGATGTATATACGTAAGCTGAGGTACAAATGATCAATGGTGAAATTAAAATCACCATACGACTCTGAAATAACAGATTAAAAATAATCAAAATGAATTATTTAATGGAAGAATATTGAAAATAAGATAACATATATTTCCTATTTTACAGCAGTGGCTTTCTTTTAAATCTATTTTAGGATCAAAAACCCTTTTGAGAAGTAGATGTAAGCTCTCCAGAAAAATGGATGTAAGATCATTCACACTCAATTCTGAATATAATTTCAGAGAAGGCCTTGAAACCAGCCATGGATGCCAGAATAAGGACATCTGCTTTCCGATTTACATGGTGTCATTCACATACATAATCTCACTTGATCCATGTAAACTTCCTATGGATAGGTCAGGCCAGTTATCACCATTACAAATAGGGAAAGCAGGCATTTTAAGTGATTTAAAATGATTTCTCCCCCATCACACAGCTGGTAGCAGAACCTAAACTAGATTATAGGCTTCTATTATAATTTCATACTTTTCTCCCCTGAAGATATTTAATTCAAACTCTCGTAAATAAAACATTTACAAAACGCCTTTCATAGCCATATTGTGCAGGAATTTCCTATGTATATTTTCCTAACGTGAAGACAATGAAGTGGTCAGAGTTCAGCATCATTACACATTTCCTTCTTGAGGCTGACCGTGTGCACAATGCCTGCTCTCCAAGCCCCCGCCAGCTTGGCAAGCCGGAGCAGGAGAGAAAACTGCAGGTCCACCACATGGCAGGCCAGCATCCTCTCTCCAGGCCAACAGGCCATTCTGCTAATGGGCTTTTGTATTTTGTAATTAAATAAAGCAGCCATGTAATGCATGCTTATCTCTCACTTGATGGAATTCTGGTCTCTTGAGCTACTTAAGGTATGCATGTCATAAATAAGTTGCCGATATATTTAAAATGCATGTAGATTTTTGTGGGAGAGGGAGAGTTTATTTTCCTTTTGGGAAAATCTAGGAAATTGGAGAAGTGGCCTTTAAGTAATATTTGCGATTTTATAAAAGGAATAGCATGTGCTAACGCTTTGGTCTCTCTTGATTTCTGCTTTGACAGTTGCTGATGCGAGTACCAATATCACTGCATCATTATGACTGATGATCATTTGTGGAGTAAACAAAGAACTGCGTCCCAGGATGCACCACTTCCAGAAGATCTTCTGTCTCTGGAGCCAGTTGCCACATTGCAAACATGACAACAAACGAATTGATGATAGCATCTGCTTAATCTGGCTTTTGTCCACATGTCACAACTGTAATGTCGCTAATTGAGACTTTTTTTATTTGCTCTAGTCTAGGTTCTTCATTTCCTACTCTCCAAACTGAGTTTAATTTAATCACTGCTGACTGAAAAGCTGTTAGTTTTAATGGTGCTACATTTTTTTATCTTTGATGTTTAAGAAACATGGAAACCAAATGTTGTCTTAATCTAAAATAGTTGGATTTCCTGATATCACATTAATATACCAAGATTGTGTCTGACATTTGTTAAAATTAAGAGCTTGCACTTGATAGGATTGTTCAAAGTATCTAGAAGGTGCTTAATAAATATTAACTGATATTCCTGAGATATCTTTTTATGCTAATGGAAAAAATCAATACAGTAATAAAATTATAGATTTATGTTGAATGACTTCAGCATTCATTTAATTTATGAAATAACTAGTTAAGCTAATATTTCATTTTAATTAAAAATAATTTTTAATCCTAGAGACAAATGACAATTCAGTAAGAAATTATTCTCATTTTTTCACCAGTAAATTTAGCAAAAATTATGAGTCCTACTAAGGGAAAACAGGTAGTCTACCTGCACTAGAATAAAAATCATTGACCTATTAAAAAATTAGCAAGCCGTCTCTTCTATAGTCAGGAAAGAATAAAGTTACTTAGTCTGTCCTCCAAGACTCATTTATGCCAAACAGACTTCCAAATTAATTCTATTTATGCTTTGAATAGTTTTTAAATGTCAGTATTTGCATCTCTATTTAACGCTATCAACATCAAATTGGTACATTGAAGGGGAGCAGAATATGTCACCCCAAAATATGCCTCTTTGGTGTAAGGATTATTTTAGGCTGATTATTTTTAAGAAACAGCAGACACAGGAGAAGCTCTGAAAACCAAGTAGAAGTTACCCTTTTGTAAGAGACATTAACATATATAAGGGAAATCTCCATTTGTAATGGTGTCTCCATCTCTGTACCAGGAAGAGGAGGATGACTAAATCTCTAGAAACTCTTATCTGTGGAGAAGGCATGGACTTCAATCTGCATAACAACCTTACCCAAGTTTGCTGTGCTTTGCCTGCTAACCTTCCATAACTCACTCCCAACCCTCCAACATCTTTCTGTGTCTTTAGCTGGAGATGGTATTTAAGGTGGTGGCTTGGGCCATTTTGGGGTAGTTACTCAGTTTTCCTGGGTTATCTCTCACATATACATGTGGGTATACATGTTATTAAACTTGTTTGTTTTTCTCCTGTTAATCTGTCTTTTATTACAGAGGGGAAATTATTTTTAGAGGGAAAATTATTTTTCCTCCCCTACAACATCATCTGTCGATTGACATCTAAATACAATTTCAAATACAATTCACAGTTCAGTCATAATCAATACATAATTATAATCTCTTATTTTTGAATATATGCTCCTCAAGATTAAGAATAAGGTCTTATTCGTGTCTATGGACATCACGGAACCCAGCATTCCAGCACATATTGGGTGAACAACAAAAATTTGGCTGTATATGTAGGGAACCTTTCCATAGCGACACTGCTCTCTACAGGAGAGTAGAGCCCCTAAGTGTATAGTCAATATTGCCCTCTAGTGGTTAACATGCCTAGGTGAGTCTTGGTACCATTGTTTTCACCTGAGGTTCCCACTAGAGCATTCTTTCCTATGAGTTGTATATTATAGACTGCTGAGAATTTTTTTGACAAGGCAATGTCCTTCTAATATTGTAACAGAAATCTAAATAAAGTATGTAGGACATGACTTGAGGGGAGCCAATTGGTTACATCCTTGGAACAGTATCATGTTTTAATATGCCCTTTGACAGTAATCCCATATTTTGTGCAAAGACTCTAATCAGATTGAATGGATGGGGCTCAAAGGAGTTTTTGAGGTACATGGTAAGGGGGCTTAAAAATATCTATCAGAGCTATCAAAATCTATCATATATTTTAACACTGACTTTACTCATATAACTTGCAAATTAGCATTGTCACAGTATGAGAGCAGCTCAGTCTAGAGCCATCTTTACTTTCTTTCTCTCCATTCTCAGTGTAGAAGGCAAAAAAAACCTTCATCTTTCCACTATATTTTCACTCATGACCAGTGATTAGCAAAGCTCTTGCGCAACCTCTTCTCCACACAACTCCCAGAAAGGAATTACAGGATGTTTCTGGATCAGAGGACAAGGACTAAGCTGAATGGACCGCCAGGCACAAACCTAAAAAAATGTAGAAAGGTAATTCCTGCCCATGAGGCCACTTTCCTTTCTTCCTTGGAGACCCAGGCATTTCCCTCCCTTCTTCACATCATTTATTCCCCATAGCATGCAAATTTATGAGGGGCATCACAGCTGAGATTTATCTAAGCTGATCCCTCTCATCGCTGCATGGTGGGAGAATGGACTGAATGCAAGCCTTTTGGTTTAGCATTTGCTTTGTGAAGAGTCAGGGTGAAACCATAGTTATTGCCTATTCAGAAATTAAAAGGTGAAAGAAAGGGCAAAAGCACAGTATTGTCATTAATAAAACTGAGAGTGCTTGCACATGTACAGGGTACAATACTATTAACAACATTGGCAAGAATTTGGCATGAAGATATGTCCCTGGCAACTATTATGTGCCCTCCAGCTGCACTAGGCATAACTCAGGAGAATCTAATTTGCATTACTCAGCATTAGACCTGGAAAGACCTAGCTCATCCATCAATGGTCCAGACACCAGCAGCATTGAGGTATAATTTTGAAGTTGATGAACATTTGCTGTCTAGGACTATAAGGCTATTTTCTCTTTGTACAAAAGAATCTGCACCTGTCTACTGCAGTTGGGGCCAATTGCGGGTAAAACTCTAACCTAATTTGTTTGTAGTCTAGACTCCTAGAGCAACAGTGCCCTTTCGGGTTACTCTTTTTTCCCTGTGATGGGAGCCCCCCCTTCCCACCCCCAGCCACCCCAGGCCTCCTGATGAGCCCCACATGTTTATGCAGAACTTTGTGCTTGACAAGTCTTCACTTCCTTGCCTCACTGGCCATGCATTGCTCCACTTTCCTCTCCATTCACTAACACACTTGCATCAAATCATGTATTCCAATTTTCAAGGACCCTCTCACCATCAGGTGATAAGTAATTGTAATGAGTTAATCAAGTTAAATATATTCAATTATTACTTAAGTAATTTCTACAGGCTGCACAATTCTCTACCTCACACAAGAGGTCCACAGCTGCACAAGACCCTTAAAGGGTAATGTTAAAAACAAAAATTTCAAGTAAAACCTCATGGAGTAGATATTTTTCAGCTAATAAACATTTTGGACCTCTCAAGTCATGCCTAGTTTTACCCCACTTAACTATGGCACCGGGAGCTGTGACCACTTAGAACAGAGATCCAACAAAAGATTCTCCTTGAACCTTGGTTAAAGGTAAGCCATATCAAGATACAAACCAAAATCTAAATGTGAGATCACTCGACTTGCAGAATAACTAAAATTTTTGTAAGTCAGATGATAACAACTGCTGGAGACAACATGGAAGAGTGTAAATGGGTATAACCATTTCAGTTCGCAGAATCTACTAAAGGAAACCTTGCGTATCCAGCAATTCCACTCTGAAGTAGATCTCTAACACAAATACCTACCTATGTTCACCCAAAGATATGTACTAGAATGTTCAGAGCAGCACTGGTCGTAATGACCTAAGACTGAAACTGTCTACATGCCCATCAACAGTAGAGGGGATAAAGTGTTGTGTTTTCACACAGCGGAATTCTATACAACAATTAGGATGAATGAACTAAAACTACACACAGTAATTTGGGTGTATCTCAAAAACATTGTTGAAAGAAAAAAGAGGATGCACTATGATTCTATTTATATGAAAGTACAAAAACAGTAAAACTAAATTATGCTGTTTAAAGGCAGGATAGTGGTTAAAAGGAAGTTCAAGAGCGGCTTCTGTGGTGCTGGTTCTATTGTTTCTTGATGAGTGTGTTCCTTCTGTGAAAATGTATCAAGAGATATACCTAAGATGATATGTACCTTTCTCTATGTACATTACACTTCAACTAAAAGTCTTAAAAATGTAAGCCATAATATGCATATTGAGTCCTCTAAAAGATTAGGGATGTAACCCCAAAATAATGTTTCATTTAATTCCACTATGAGCCTGTCATTTGTAAATTTTTCTAGAATCATCATTCTATATAAATAGAACAATAATTAACCTCCTGATCAGATTTCCCAGAATAATTCTAATTTTATATATTTTGTTCTTGGTCATATATGTTCTAATTTGGGGTCCAATAATTATTATCCCTATAGCCCAGTGGACAGGATTATGAATATTAATGATCATAAATCTAGCAACAAACCATTTTTCTGGAATATTTTCAAGTCAATGCCCACATGTAGTATATGCTTGTTTTTACAAAACAGAATTATTCACATATTCTTTCTCTTCTCTTTCTATATTATGATGATCTCGACAAAGAAAATCTACAAAATAACGCAATGTTTTAAGAAGAAATAAAAAGTCTTCTTGGATTGATGCAACTAACAGTTAAATTGGTAATATCATGCCTTTTGCCAAAACAATTAACAGCTAATCATGTCTGGTGATCTGTGAGTTGTCAATGGGAGTTAAGAAAATGATGAATAAAAGTGACAGATAAAGACCAAAGCCAGTGGATACCTGTGCTAAAGACAAGACGTGATGTTATCCTCACACCTGGTCAAGTTGAACTTCCTCCAGTCAAATTAACCCATTACCTCATCATTTCACCCTCCATAACATCTGTATTCATGCTATTCTCTCCAGAAATAAACACAATTGCAGCTCAAGAATACAACTTTTTGGTAATTGCTGACTTCTGCAAGTATGGCCTAAGAAAAATGCTTTTATGTTTATATGAGCTAGTTGAAGAAAGGCTGATAATTCCTGTCTAGTTGCATCACCTCTGCGTTACTGATGTCATCCTCTGTAGTGATTTAGTAGAGCAGAGCTTCTCAAACTTTAATGTATATACCACTCACTTGGAAGATCCTTAAAAGGCCGATTCCAGTTCAGGAGGTCTGTCTGGGGTGGGGCCCAAGATTCTGCATCTCCATTGAAAGGCCTTGAATTACTTGAAGAATCATTCCTATCTAGGTTATTATACATAATTCCCAGTCAGGATTTCAGAACTGTAGGATAGTATTCCAAAGAAGAAGCAGCAAACAAAAGTGTTGGGATCTAGAATGGCTTTCAGGTCAGGCAGCCATGTGGAGTGAATGATGGGATGTTTTAATTATTAGAAGGACTCCCTGCCAAATGAAACAAAATCATAATGCTGGGGGAGGGCCGGCCCCGTGGCTTAGCGGTTGGGTGCGCGTGCTCTGCTGCTGGCGGCCCGGGTTCGGATCCCGGGCACGCACAGACGCACCGCTTCTCCAGCCATGCTGAGGCCGCGTCCCACATACAGCAACTAGAAGGATGTGCAGCTATGACATACAACTATCTACTGGGGCTTTGGGGGAATAAATAAATAAATAATTAAAAAAAAAATCATAATGCTGGGGGAGACCTTTCTGAACAAACGTGTTCCTAGTGACACAAGAACACATTAAAATGGTTTGTGCATGTTCTGCTTAATTTTGGCCCCAGAGATTAAAGCATAGATAGAGAAGCTAAAAAGATGTACAGGACTTGTATAATGAGGAAGATTTAATGCCACTGTATCCCAGACTAAATCAATAACCGGCAACCTAACTGGGCTAGATATTGAGAGAACATGATTTGCTTTTCCCTTTCTTTGCTTTAATGGATTCTCTTGCGATTGGATAATTCCAGCTTTACTGATTTTATTTTAAAAGTTCCCCAAGACAAAACTCCATTTAAGAAGATAATGTGTATGTTGAATAACTAGGATACCTGAAACCTAAAACCACTTGTTTTTGCAGGTAACTAAAATGGTTTTTAAAAAATCTCTTTCTTACTGGTTACCTTAACAAAACATCCTGCCCTATAATATATAGTGTTTGAATCAGCTGGGCCCGACAGATCTCAGTGTTAATGTGTTCAGCGTGGCTATTTGGAAAAGAAATTAGAAGACATTAGTTAAATGATCAAGCAAGGCGTGGAGGACTCCAAGGAACATTGACAAAGTGGGAGTCCTCTAATCTGCTTAATACTCACTTTTTAATATTTTCTTGGGATCTTTTATTTCATTGTTGCTAAATAAAAAAAATAATAATTTATGTCAAAAGGCATATAAATTCTGTACCTATTCCATGATTCTAGGCTTGATCACTTTTTTTTCTCCTGCAACTTTCACTGTACTTGATGTTTATCTTCACCTCTCTTGTGTTTTCACATCTCTCCTTCTCCTCCCCCCTCTTCCTCCTGCCCCTCTCCCTTGTAAATTACTGGGGTGAGTCAATGCCCTCAAATTGTGCCAGGAAATTGCTGAAGCCAAGGTGTCATCTTAGAACACTGAGAGTTACAGAGTAATCAAAACAAGCCAGTCACATATTGACCTATTTATGATCTTTTTTCCCTTTTACTCCCTAGGCACCAATTGAAAGATTCAGACAAAAAAAAATGTTAGTATAGCTAAAACCACCGGTACCATAGCACAGGCCAGAAGATTGATTTTTGGCCAACATAAAATTTACTTCCTTTCCTTAAACACCATGTATATAGATATTGGCTGAATATCCTCTGCAGGTGCAGGATGGCATGGTGGGTAAGAGCAGGTAGTAAATTGCCTAGGGTTCAAATCCCAGCTCTGCCGCTACCAACGGCAGGACTTTGGACACATTACTTTGTGTTCTTCTACTCTGGTTTTCCCGTTAGGAAAACTGGGTGATGACAGTGCCTGCCTCACAGGGATGTCATCAGGATTAAATGAGTGAATAGACTTGCAGCACTTAGAATGGCCACAAGCATAGGCACTGTTCCTGGGTTCCAACTCAGTCACAGATGGCTCAGGGAAAAATTTTGTGTAAGTTTGGCTAAATCAAGTATAGGCATATCTATACTCAACAAAATTGTGCAACCCAAAGAAAGAGTGTTAATAATAGTTTTTATTGTTGGGAAAAATGCTAGAGAGACTAAGGAAAGAAAAATAAAAAACTGGTCTGGACCTGAGAAAGGACCCAAGTGAGTAAAACTGGGAGGGCTACATATAGTTCTCTTATGGGGAGGGGCGACGATAAAGAGATCGCAGCCTGGAGTCTCAGGTCGTTTTTCCCCACCGCCTGCTCTCCCACCTGCTGCCTACCCGCTGTGTCACTGCCAATCATCTGGTCCCCAAAACAGCACAGAACTCCTCCAGACTAGGGCCATGGGTCCATCTCTCAGCCTTGCATCTAGGGATAACTTGGGACAGGAGCCTGGAGATCAGTTGTTTGCATATATAAGTTAAAAAAGCAATATCCTATGGTCTAGAACCAGTACAACTGAAATGATAACAAGTTATGGACTTGTATCATCACTAAGGTTTCACTGGGCCTCCCAGGGAAGGGAGTGTCTCTGCTTGTGAACCCCTTCTCTACCATCCATAGCGATAATGATAATAATCACTCCCATTGTTGTGTACAGTAGTCCCCCCTTATCCGTAGTTTCACTTTCCGCAGTTTCAGTTACCCTCAGTCAACTGGGGTCTAAAATATTAAATGGAAAATTCCAGAAATAAACAATTCATAAGCTTTAAATTGAGCACAGTTCTGAATAGCGTGATGAAATCTCCCACTGACCACTCCATCCCACCTGGGATGTGAATCATCCCTTTGTCCAGCAGATCCATGCTGTATACATTACCCGCCTGTTAGTCACTTAGTAGCCATCTGGGTTATCAGACTGACTTGGGGTATCTCAGTGCTTGTGTTCAAGTCACCCTTATTTTACTTAATAATAGCCCCAAAGTGCAAGAGCAGTGATGCTGACAATTTGGATAAGCCCAAGAGAGTCCATAAACTGTTTCCTTTAAGTGAAAACGTAAAAGTTCTCAACTTCATAAGAAAAAAAAAATCATATGCTGAGGGTGCTAAGATCTATAGTAACTTTTATTACAGGATAATGTTATAATTGTTCTATTTTATTATTAGTTATTGTTAATCTTTTACTGTGCCTAATTTATAAATTAAACTTTATCATATGTATGTATAGGAAAAAGCATAGTATATATAGGGTTAGGTACTATTGGGGTTTCAAGCATCCACTTGGGGTCTTGGAATGTATCCCCCAGGGGTAAGGGGGGACGACTATATACTCCACGTGCTTTATTTTACTTAATCTTTCCATCAACTCTATGAAGAGTATATTTTTTATCTCCATCATAAGGAAACTAAGACTCAGAAATATTAAGTTAGTTGTCAAAAGTCACATCAGACATAGAATTAAGATTTTTGAACCAGGTTTTTCATAATGATTCCTCCATTCTATCCAACTTCATAGATTAAGCTAAAATGTCATCTCTTCTGTGAAGACTTGTGTAACCCTCCAAGCTGTCATCCACTCCCCTGACTCCCATATACTTTGCATATTCCTTTTCTGGGGCATCTATAGGATTGTATCATAATTATTTGAGTACATGACTGTAAACAACTCAGTGGGAGAGACCATGTCTTTTTCTTTTTCATCCAATATTTAGAACACAATAAATATTCAATAACTGTTGTTTGAATAAATTAATAGATGAACCATATAAGGAAAAATGCCAAAATTCTCTGCAACCCTTTCCCGTGGGTTAATACCCTCTATCTGTTCACTCTAGATTTCTATAGGGATACTGTGTAGGCAAATGTCATCTTGCTAATAAATTAAAACATGTGTCAGTAGGGAGGCTGTACTATGTAGTGAGTAAGAATCCCAACTCCATCTCTAATTAGATTTGTGATTTGGGGAAAATTACTTAACTTTTCCAGACTTCAGTTTCCTCATCTGTAAAGCACGAATAATAATAATACGTACATTCTAGGGTTATTGTGAGGAATAAAGAGGCAAATGTATGTGCAATCCATATGCTGATTGGGGTCACCTTGCCCCGTAAAATTAAAGAAGATTGGCTTAAAGCCCTGTCAAGCACTTTGGAAAGTCCAACGCCCTCCACAAGAGTCTTGAGCAATCCCAGGGAGCTTACATCCTCCTGTCCCTGTGAGCATAGGAAGATTTAAAGTTTGGGCCTTCCAAGCACCTAGGGAGGAATGAGGGACAGGGTGACAGTCCATAAGGAAGTCTTGACTTCGCTGGTCTCCATGGCAACAGGGGGATGACTGATGGGTTATGCTTACAGCTGCCTCCTTCCCACTAAGCCTCTGAAGGAACTTGCCACTCTTGCCATACCAGGTTCAGAGGGGCTGAGGGAGTCAGAATATGCAATAATAATTATTTCAGATTTTATAGGGTTTTGCTGACAGGGACGGGAATGCCCCTTTATAACATATAAGACAAGTTTTAAACTTTTGGAAATTTACTATTTTAAAACACATTATAAAAAAAGCATTATTTATGAAAGTAGTGCACTACTTGAGTGCCTACATTTTTACATAGTAAACACAGTGGTTCTCATACTCATTCAAGTGGCAGGGTACCTGGAAGTGTAGGTGTTCATTATGAAACACCAGGAAATTGTGATTTATTTAATTTAAAATAAATGTATAATTTAGAACTAAAGCAGATATCATTTAACACTAGATTTTAATATAAGCAAGTGGTACCAAGTGGCAAAGGTTTAACAAAATTAAAATTGAGAATATTATACCCATTACGTTAATTTGCTATAACCTCAAATGGTAAACGACTGCCATGATCCAACTGGAGGGAAAAACTAGGTCTAGCAGGTAGAACACAGTGGCTTCAGGAGTGCGTAGTTTGGGGCCTTGATTTTAAGGTACATCAGCAAATCACTGACATAGGCACAGAATCATTCTTTCATCCATTGATCAAAAAATACCAACCATGTGCCATGCCCAGCGCTGGCCTAGGGGCTACACCATGAACACTGTGAACAGATTATGGGTCCCTGATCTTAATGACCCTAGTCTAAGACAAAGACAGACATTTTTCAACAATATGTATTGGAGTCTCTGATGTGGGTGTCCAAGGGAGGAAGAGGAAGGGCATTTAACACAACCTAACGGTGGGAGGAAGGGAGGGACAGAAAAAGCTTCCTGCAGAAGATGATAGCTATGCTGATAATTTACAGAATACTGTATATTTTGATTGGCCCATCAGTAGGGGAATGGATAAATAAAATGTGGTGTGTTTGTATAAAGAAAGACTCTGTATGAGTCTTTCTCGTATAATGAATGAACCAGATGAAATAAACTAGATCTATACGTGTAAATAAATCTCAAAAGCGTAACACTGAATGAGAAAGAAAAGTTACAGAATGATCTGTACATTATACGCTATTTAAGTAATTTTAAAAACATACAACAACACTTTAGTTTAGGGGTACATACTTATGCAATAAAAGTATAGAAATATGTACTAGAAGTTGGGTACACATCAAAATCGTGAGCATTCTCTCCTCTGGGGAAGGAGGGAAACAGGTCTGGGTCAAAAAAGTCTCCAGCTGCATCAGTAACATTTTAGTTTAAAAAAAATAAATGAGAGAATATTATAAAATGTTGACATTTATTCATTGTGGGTGGTTACGATGACATTTGTTACATTATTTTCTGAATTTTTAAGTATTAAAAAGTAATTTTTTTTCTCATTTTAAAACATTACCTGCCAAACCAAATTTAGCATCAGTGGTAGGAAACAGCTTACGTGCAAGGTAGAAATTGTCTTATGTAAATTATCATCAAAAGTAATTTATTTTGCAGTATTTTTGCTGCTGACACATCAAAATTTTTTTTAGTTCATCTATATAATCTAGCACTTCTTTGTATCTTTATATAACAAATGAAAATATATGATTCCAACACTGAAACTGATAAACTGGAATTTTATCTCTTGTTCCTGGAACTTCTGGGGATAAAAGGCAAGAGAAAGGAGTAAGTGGAGACAAAGCCACAGGCTTCAGAGACTGCAGGGAGGTTATGTTTGCAGGGGGTATTCTTGAGGAGCAGTCCCTAAACTTACCAATCAAAGCTCAGTTAGTAAGTAGAGGACCCTTAGTCTACCTATCCCACTCATTCCCAATTTTAGCAGAAAAAAAAATTGACAATCACAATCAAATACCACTATTCAAGCTGATGGGGAGAAGAGAGGAGACGATTATAGAAACATCTGTTTTAGCAATAAGGAATGGATTTTTGATATTTGAGCCACCAAGAGATGTCTAGAAATCTATTTATATATGGAGAAATTAAGCACTAATAATTTGCTAATTTTAGTTGATGACTGCCAAATATGAAGTTATTAATCCAATTCGTGACACTCAGATGCCGGAAAAGTTATACTACTTGTAAATTCTAGCTCTAAGCCCTACTCTTCAGATTATTGAGAGGCATAATATCATTACAGGAGGGAGGGCTCACTCCACTCCTAGGGCCCGGTGGGAGTCTCTGGACTAATGCAGTCCAGAGCATTTGAGGAATGGCCCTCAGGTCTTTGGTCCATCATTGTCACTGCCGAGTTTTATGCTAAGGCAGACTAGTCCTTTTGAACAAAAGCAGGTGTCTCCAGTCTCTCCGGTCAAACCTAGCCCCCCAGATCTCATGCAGTTTCCGGACAGTCAAGCCTGTCATTCAGCCTAACCAAGGGCACCATGCAGCCACTTCACCAGAGAGCAATCCCACCCTGAGCTTCTGCTGAACCTACAATCCCCTAAAGCTGTCCCCTTCTCAGCCTCAACCTTCTCCCTTTAGTCCAGTCAGTTCTGCCTTTTCCAACTCCCAGCAGCCTATATGAATCCCTTTCACGGTCCTGAAGCACAAAATCCATTTTCTTGTGGGAGTGAAGTAGTGTATAGAGTGCCAGAAACTTTAAAATCACAGTGGAAGTCTGTTTTTCCTGGGGCAGAGAGTCTGGGAAGCAGATGCTTTATTCTTGGGTTAGTCTTTAGCAGAAAAAAAAAGTCAAATAAACAAAAAACCCCAAAACACAAACAAAAAAGTGTGGTATTTTTTTTCCTTAATAGCCCATTCTCTTACCATATATTAGTAATCCTCAATTAGAATTTGCCAATAAGTAGCCTTTATTCATAAATATAAGTAAAAGTTTATGGAAATGCATGTTATTGCACATAAGGATTTTAAGAAGCAACTTTTTTTGTTGTTGTTATTTTGAGGTCCATGATGAGATCACCCTTGGGTTGAGGATAATACTCTGAGAAAGAACGAGCTGGCAGGGGAGAGGTCCATATAGGCCACTTGCTTCCTTCTCCTGTAATTTCCCCTCCACCAGCTGGAGGTGTTGGCTGGATGTTTCTTCCAGGGACTGGGCCATGATAGCCAGGCTCCTGCTCTGCCCCCGGCTCAGACTGCTGAGTCACTGCTTTCCCTACACCTTCACCCCACTCCCACACTACATCCTCTGTGGGCTCCCACTCTTACTTCCCTCGATTATGGGCAGGGTCAGGGCCTCAGGCCATTTCAGAACAGAATTCTCCAGGTCTCTGTTTTGAGGACTAGAGAAGACCAGTTGGATTCATTAGGAGTGGTAATCAGAACCTGAGGGTGGATATAAAATAAACAAAACCCAATGTCAGTCTATTAATTTCCGGGAAGAGATGGTGAATTATGAATTAAGATTCACCTAATTCATCTTTTTTTATTCACATAGACCAAAGAAATTGCTGACAGTGGCAGAGTGGATATAGCAGGAGGGAGATATGGAATTGATGTTAGGAAGAACTCTAATAAGCCCGCTGAGCTCAATGGAGCCAACTGCCTCAGACACTGGAAATGTATAAACACAAGTAGGGAGACCATGTATTGAAGCTAGCCTGGGGAACTTACAGACAGTTGTTGTTTTTGTCTGCAGAGCATTCATTCTCTTTTCTGGTAACAGCACTTTGATTTTCTTTTGGGGAACCATCCTCCCCCCACTCTGTCCATAAAGTTAAGGTAGAACTGTCACCTGGCTACAGGAATTAACAGATAATTCAGGGCATCTCATCCATCTGGCCACAGTATTGGTTCCAGGTTGAGTACATGACCACGTTGGTCCAGTCAAATTAAATCCTGGAACCTTTGCTGAAATTATTAGGGGAAGAAAAATTTTTTCCTCTTATGCAGTTTCTAAGCCACTAGGAGTCACTACACGAAAATAGCTCGCCTGAGAATAAAGCCAAAACAGAGGAAAACAAAACCAGGAGAGAGATTGATTCCTGATGATACTTTTTTAGCCTCTGGATCCAGCTTTGTCTGAAACCATCACTGCCACTGAATTTTTCAGTTAAGATAGTCAATCAATTCCCTTTATTTGCTTAAACCAGTTTGAGTTGTCTGTCCACAACAGCCAAGAGAGTCTATCTAACACAGGGGATGTTAAAGTGTCAGACAATGGGCTAGAGGAGACAATGCTAAGATTCAGTGAGATTCTGGAAATAAAGTCCACAATAAAGTTTCACATATTGCGCTTTCTTGTGTCTCCCATGTCTCTTCTTTCCCCAAGACCTTTGTTTCTGCCTTCTTCAGAACCCTCAGATGAACCTAGGTCAGGTCTATGTGATAGGAAGCACGTGAGCTCTTCAATTTTTATTTTATGTTTCTTTAGTCATCTCAGTAAGATTTGGGGGCGAAGAAGATTAATATTCAGGTTTCCTGAAACACTTTGAAATCCTAATTCATAATTGTTTTATAGCCATCAGTATCTGTTCTGGGAAAACTATCAGTTTGCCTATTATTTTGGCAAAAATAATTTGTGAATGGCCCTCCATATTGGAGTTAGCTATAATAGCTATAAGTTGTGCTGAGTTTTACAATTTCCACAGTGTTTTCACATGTATTATCTCATTTGCACTTTTTTTCTTTTTTTTATTGAGGTATAATAGACATATGACATTACACTAGTTTCAGATGTATGACATCTTCCGTCGCTCTCCTTTTCCACCCTCTGCCCTAGCCAAACTACCTGGAGTACTTCGCCAGCAGACTTGATTTCATCCTCCTCGGCATCACCCAGTACAACTTTTAGAAAGGCTCTTGCTGGCAGGAAACAGAAACTCACTCACGTCCCTTCCAGACGTGAGGACTTTAGTGTTCGTGAGCAAAGTCATAGAAATCCACGGGGAAAAAGCAGGTTCAGAAAGAATGGAAACTGGAGATAGGTTTTGCATCTGGGGCAGGTCTGGTGGTCTCAGCAGGAGTCTGTGAAATTTGACTCAAATGTTCTGCCATTAACATGACTCAGCTCCTCTCTGTGTTCATCCTCTTCCTACTCACTAATAGACTTTCTGGTACTCTACTCATGTGGCTTACTCATGAGTAAGCTCACCCGGTGGCCCAAATCATTGTTCTTCCAGCGTTTCTCTATGGGGTGACCTCTCAGCTTCAGCTCTAATGCTAACTGCATCTTTCTCTCAGTGGTTCCCAGTTTTTTAGAAAAAGGTCTACTGTATGTTCTAGGCTGGCAACAGAGCTCAGAACATTCTCAATTTCGCTACTAGTACTTGGCTAGTAGTAGTTTCAGCTACTAACACCTTGCACAGTACAGCCTTCCTTAGACCTCTAAGCATCTGGTTTCTAACAGTCCTTCAATCACTGTAGCTCTGGAGGCTCTATGGAACAGAACATCAGATTCAGTAAGTTTTTCTAATGGTTTTATGGGTTTTTGTTATAATAAAAGTAATAAATGTGTATAAATTTAAAAATTGGGGAATACAAAGCAACATAAAGAAGATAACAAATCACATGAATTCATATTTCTTCATCCAACAATAAACCACTGTAGAGATGTGGAGATATATATTCATACATATATAATATATTTATACATGCACATGTGTATAGTAATTTTGTAGTTTTTTTTCTTTTTTGGTGAGGAAGACTGGCCCTGAGCTAACATCTGCTGCCAATCTTCCTCTTTTTGCTGAGGAAGATTGGCCCTGAGCTAACATCTGTGCCCATCTTCCTCTAATTTGTATGTGGGATGCCGCTACAGCATGGCTTGATGAGTGGTACATTGGTCCACGCTTGGGATTCGAACCTGTGAACCCCGGGCCACCAAAGCAGAGCATGTGAACTTAACCACTATGACACCAGGCCAGCCCTGTAAAGTAATTTTGAACAAAATCAGAATCATATTATACATGCTTATTTCATGAGCATGTTCCTATGACCTTGCATATCTCTAGCAATTAATTTTCTGTGGTAGTGTAGTATTCCACTGTATGGATATGGATTTATCTCTTTGCTATTATCAAGCATTTGAGTTCTCTCCATTTTTCTCTTTTACAAATAATGCTTTACGAACCTCTTTGTACATAAATCATTGTGCACTTCTCTGATTATTTCCTTAGGATAAATTCCTAGAACAAGAATTACTGGATAAACACTGTAAACATCTTTAAAACAATTAATGTGCATTCCCAAATTACCCTACAGGAGAATTGTACATCCCTCAGTGTGGGATTCTGGCCAAAAATGGATATTATTTCTTTCTTTCTTTTTTTTTTTTGTGAGGAAGACCAGCCCTGAGGTAACATTCGATGCCAATCTTCCTCTTTTTTGCTGAGGAAGACTGGCCCTGGGCTAACATCCATGCCCATCTTCCTCTACTTTATATGGGACACCACCACAGCATGACTTGACAAGCAGTGCGTCAGTGCATGCCCAGGATCCAAACCTGCGATCCCCGGGCTGCTGTAGCGGAGCACATGCACTTACCCGCTGTACCACCAGGCCAGCCCTAATCTTATTTCTTTTTTTAATGCCTTGTCATTTTGATGGGCAAAATATAGTATCATATTAATTAAATTTGCATTTCATTAATTCCTAGTGAGGCTAAGCATATTTTATTGCCATATACAGCTAATTTGGGAACTCCCTATTCACATTCACTGCCAAATTTTTATTGGGATATTTGTTGTCTTTTTCTTACTGATTTGTAAGAATTTGTTAAAAGTTAAGGATATGGGAAGTAAAACTATCTGTGTTTGCAGATGACATGATCTTGTATATAGAAATCCTAAGGAACCCACCAAAAATCTAATAAACAAGTTGAACTAGTAAACAAGTTCAGCAACGTGTGTGTATAAGATCATTATTAAGAAATAAATTTATTTTATACAAGAACAATGAACAATCTGAAAGCGAAATTAAGAATTAACAATTCCATTCCATTCAAAACAGCATTGAAAAAAACATAATACTTAGGAATAAATTTAACAAAAGAAGTGCAAGACTTGTACCCTGAAAACTACAAAAAATTGTTGGAAGAAGTTAAAGAATACCTAATTAAATGGAAAGACATCCTATGTTCATGGATTGAAAGACTTAATGTTAAGATGGTAACACTCCCAAAATTGATCTATAGATTCAACATAATGCCTATCAAAATCCCAGCTGGAATTTTTGCAGAAATTGACAAACTAATTCTAAATTCATATGGAAACTTAAGGGGCCCAGAATAGCCACAACAATCTTGAAAAAGAAGAAAAAAGTTGGAGGACTTACAATTCCCGATTTCAAAGTTACTACAAAGTGACAGTAATTAAGACTGTGTATTGGCAGGAGAATAGACAATAGATAAATGGAATAGAATTAAGAGTCCAGAAATGAATCCTTACATTTACAGTCAGTCGATTTTTGACAAGAGTGCCAAGACAATTCAGTGGGGAGAGAATAGTCACTTCCACAAATGGTGCTGAGACTACTGGATATCCATATGCAAAAGAATGTGAAAAAACTTAGACCACATATAAAAATTAACTCAAAATGGATCAAAGACTTAAATGTAAGATCTAAAAATTATAAAACTTTTAGAAGAAAATATATGGGTAAATCTTCATGACCTTGGACTGGGCAATGATTTCCTGGATAAACACCAAAAATAAAAATAACAAGTTAAAAAAATAAATTGGACTTCATCAAAATTTACAACCTTTGTGCTTCAAAGAATACTATCAAGAATATGAAAATACAGCCCACAGAAGGGAGAAAATATTTACAAATTATCTATCCGACAAGGGACTTGTATCCTGAATACATAAAGAACACTTACCACTCAACAATAACAACACAAATAACCTAATTAAGAAATGGATAAAAGATTTGAACAGATATTTCTCCAAAGAAAATATACAAATGGCCAATAAGCATATGAAAAGACTCTCAACATCATTAACTATTTGGGAAATGCAAATCCAAACCACAATGAGATATCACTTCACATCCACTAAGATCGATATAAACTAAAAGACAGATCATAACAAGTGTTGGGGAGGATGTGGAGAAACTGGAAGCCTCATGCATTGCTGGTGGGAATGTAAAATGATGCAGCTGCTTCAGAAAACAGTCTGACAGTTTCTCAAAATGTTAAAGACAGACTTACTAGTTAACCCTGAAATTCCACTCCTATATATACCCAAGAGAAATGAAAACCTAGGTCCACAAAAAAATCCCACAAAACTTGTATGTGAATGTTAATATAAGTAATATTCTTAATAGCTAAATTGTGGAAACAACCCAAATGTCCATTAACTATTGAATGGATAAATAAAATGTGGTGTATCCATATAGTGGAATATTATTCAGCCATAAAAAGGAATAATGTACTGTTTCATGCTACACATGGATGAATCTTGAAAAGACTATTTTAAGTGAAAGAAGCTAGATGCAAAAGGCCACATATTGTATGATTCCACCGATATGAAATGTCCAGAATAGGCAAACCCATAGAGACAGAAAGTAGAAATTTGCGGTTAGCAGGGACTAGAAGGAGGAGGAGATGAGGAATGACTGCTAATGCACATGGTGATTCTTTTGGGGTGATGAAAATGTATGGAGGTGATAGCAGTGATGGTTATATAACTTTGTGAATATATAATAAACTACTGAATTGTATACTGTAAAAGGGTGAATTTTATGGTATTTTTCAATTGAAAAAAGAAACCAAGTACTGAGAGATGGTACAACATGGATCAACCTTGAAAACATTACACTAAGTGAAGGAAGCCAGTCACAAAAGACCACTTTTTGTATGATTCCATTTATATGAAATGTCCTCAATAGGCAAATCTATAGATACAGAGAGTGGAAACACTCTAGGGCTGAGGGGTTGAGAGGAAATGGGGAGTAACTTTGGGTACCAAGATTTGTCTTTGAGGTGGTAAAAAATTCCAAAATCAATTGCGGTGATGATTGAATAATCCTGTTAATATGTTAAAAACAGGATTTGTAGGGGCCAGCCCAGTGGCGCAATCGGTTAAGTGCGCGTGTTCCGCTGCGGCGGTCCGGGGTTCACAGGTTCGGATCCCAGGCGCGCACCGACGCACCACTTGGTAAGCCACGCTGTGGCAGTGTCCCATATAAAGTAAAGGAAGATGGGCACGGATGTTAGCTCAGAGCCACTCTTCCTCAAGGAAAAAAAGGGGAGGATTGGCATCGGATGTTAGCTCAGGGCTAGTCCTCGTCACAAAAAAAAAAAGAAAAGAAAAACAGGATTTGTAAAATCCTACTAATATGTTAAAAACAATAATTGTACACTTTAAATGAGTGAATTGTATGGTATGTGAATTATATCCCAATACATCTGTTAAAAGTAAAGCTAACAATATAAACCATTTGAGTATCATATGTGTTGCAATACATTTTTCCATTTGTCTTAGGCCCTGATTTTGTTTATGCTGGTTTTTGTGGAGTACAAAAAAATTAAGTATTCATGTGGTTAAATCTCTTAATCTTTTTCTTTATGTTTTTTTTCCTTTCCATGCTAAGAAAGACCATCCTACCATTATAATCAGGTAAATATTTATCTATATATTCTTCTAGTTCCCTTTGGGTTTGATTTTTTTTTTTTTTAACATTTAACTAATTCTGTTGAAGGTGTTTTACATATTTTGCAACTATTTTGAGTGCTTTTACTGGATGGTGTTCTTAACTTAGGTTTTTCTTTTTTTTTCAAATATTGAGAAAACATGACGATCAGGAGTTATAGTGCCCCCAATCTAGCTTGATTTCTCATTCTTTGTCTGCTTTGTCTTCAGACTGGAAGATGGCTTAGCTGCTGTGATGAATCAGGAAGTGTCTCCCCTCCACCCTCCCTCAACCTCTGAATTAAGCTTGGCAAATTATATTGTTGGATATGTTACTTGTTGAGTTGACTTCAGAGCTATAATCTGGAAGTTTGTATAATTGGACTGATTAGTTTTGGTCTTGTGGTCATGAAAGAACTGAGAAAGAAGTCTGAAATATCAGATACGTTCATCAGCCAAGATAGGGAGGTGTTGATGGTTTCCCTTTCAAGTAAATCCAAATGGCTGTGGCATGTTTGGCTCATATTCTTTTGATTTGTGATTTAATTTTTACAAACTGTAGGAAGAAAACTGCTGCCAATGTTATGGTTTGAAGAGCTGGCTTTTCTATCCAAAGGCACAGAAAATGTAGTATAATGACTGGGCTCAGATAATGAGGCAGGAGGAGGGAAAGAGAAGGTTGGCAAGAGAATGTGTCCCTTTCTGCCATTTTGTGGGAAATCACAAATGGCAAAGAATGAGAATGAAAATCTGCTCATTATTCTTCTCTCCAAGGGCTTCCTCAGTCCCTGATGGGTCCTGTGTTTCTTCTTATCCTTTCTTTGATGGCATTTAGCCCGACAGACATCACCTGAGGGACATTTTCTGTACCTGAGGGAACTGTGCCAACTCAAACCTACTAATATTTAGAGTCCTGCTGATCGTCTTCTCCTTCTCTAGATACTAGATTCCTCTCTGCTATTAGGAAATTAGGACAGGGGGGTATTCCACTAAAATAATACACTGACTCCCTTCACTAGCAAAAGTCTCCAGAAATGGACCTGAGCTCCACACCTTCCTCATCTCTTTCCAGTTTGTGTTCTGTCCCACCACTCAACTCAAACTGCCTTTTCAAAAGTGACCAATTACCTCTTGGTCACAAATGAGATGGCCATTCGTTGGTCTTCATTCTCTTCTCCCTAATAAGTAAAGGTGACCCTTGCCCACTCCCTTCTCTGTGGAGTTCTCCTCTTCTGTTGTCTCATGGATGCTTTGTATTCCTTAGGTCAGCACAATGAAGTGGTTAAGGGTACAGGCTCTGGAGACAAATCCCGTCTCTACTTATGAGTTGCGATCCTAACTTCTCAGTAACTTGATATCCCCATGTGGAAAATGGGGAAAATAACTGTGCCCATCTCAGAGGGTTGTGAGTATTAAATGAGTAAATATATGTACAGAGCTTAGAATAGTGCCTGTCACCTAGTCTACATTTGTAGAGTGCCTGCTGCTGTTACTATTCCTCCTACTGCAATAATTGTTGTTATGACTCTATTGTTATTACTATTATTTTTCTCATATCTCTGTGATGCCTTTTCATTGGTTTCTTCTCAGTTCCTTCTGTCTTTTGTCCAAACTCCCAAGTGTATGTGTGTTCTTGGGCCTCTTCTCTTTTTCCTGCTCCATAGGGGAAATCTCATTGGGTCAGATCTTCTTGGATACCACTCAGATCCTCTTAACTCACATCCCCCTCCAGCAAGTGCGGTGGTGACTAGTCCCTGCAGGTTTCCACCAGCTTCTCACAGGTGCAACCCACAGCACCTCTCTGTGGGTCCCTAACAGGTACCTCTTGCTTCCCCACATGGGCCACCCTCAGGAAACTTGCAATACAAACATGCGGGTCAATCCACACTTCTGAGGCCATCCTCGAACAGTGGGGAAGAAGAGGCAATGGACCAACATTCATTCTCCCTTTCAGCCCTTGGGTGAATGGTTCTGGCCTTCATTTCACACAGCTGCTCACGAGGTCCCAGGACGAAAACGCCACTCACCCTTAGTAGTAAACAGTTTGATAGTGGGTTCTTGAGTTGGCTTTCCTGCCTTCCCTGTTTTTACTCCCTTCTGACTCTTGCTCCCTGGGATCAAATTCCCAGACAAATTTCCTGCTGCAAGCCTTTGCCTCAGGTTGTTTTGGGGAAAACCAGGCTAAGACATTCATCAATTAAGTCAAGTAATACTTAACTTCAAGGATTATCTCTCTGTGCCGTTTTCTTCCTCAAGTAGAGATTTCAAATATTTTTTGGCATAAGACTGCTCTTTGTGGGGGAAGAGGTCACTGGACTAGGTCCCTCTGGTTATGTAAATGAAAAGTAAGTGGGCACGCATGGTCTTGGGAGAAACTGAAAAGTGTTATTATCCGAGCACTGTCGTTCTGCGTGCTGAATTCTCACGTAGATTCCTGTGTTTGCCTAAGACAGTTTCTCTGAGCTTCTTCTTGCCTCTGTTTTGTTTTGGGGGGGACAGGTTTGTTATTTGTCAAGAGGTAGTTTTTGTTTGTTTGCTCTTGATGGAGACGAGGAGTTGAGAAGAGAAATGTTTTGGTGTGTGGCGTCGTGCGAGGGAGGGTTTGAAGAAGAGGAGACATGGAAGGGAGAAGTTGAGGAAGCAGCTTTCCCCTGGGACTTCGTGGGACCAGAAAGAGCCAAGTTTGTCAGGGGCTGCTCACATAATGTGGCAAGAGGTTGGAGATTGGGTTCTTGTCCTCTCCCTTGTTCCCAACCTCTACACTTACCAGAACAATTCTGACCCCTAGGGGTAGTGGCTTTGGCAGCATCAGAGAACCACAGGCTTGACTCAGACACCACGTTTCCTGAAGATCACTGCCAGCAGAGGCAGCGCTATTTTCTTGGGCAACTCAAGGCAGCAGCATCAGTCGGGGGAGCCAAGCTGGAGAGAGCATGGTAGATGAAGTGGGCGGACTAGTTTGTGGGTGCACGTCAGGCACCCTTTGGGGGACTCTCAGAACTTATTGGGGCATGCTTAGGTTGGAAATTCACCCCTCAGGTCCTCTTGTCCTTCCCTAGCTTCAGAGCCTTTAGCAATTTGTTCCCACCCAGACACTGCTATGGTGACCAGCCATGAGTCCATGGGGTGAAACCCAAGAGTCCTCACCACATGCCATGCCTCCCACTTGTTGCCCCTTGCCCCAGGGCTTCCTTATTAATACTGTGGTTTGGAGGCAGTGGCATCCCCAAAGTGCCCATGCAAGAGCCACCTGGAAGTGTAGGGGAGTTATTACTTCATAGTGCCAAAGAACAAACTAATCCCACTTCCTCTTTCTGGGTTCTCCTGAGAACTAGTCATTTCTACGGATTCTTGGAAGATTGAGTAATCAACCACCCTTGAGACCAAGTGGTGGCAATGTCATTAACACACTCATGTCAGCTCCTCTCCTTTGCTGCCTCACTCCCCTCTTCCCTCATTTCTGTTACCAGGGGTTGTAGTACCAAACAAAGAAATAGTGCACAAGCTTTTGCCTCAGGCTCTGTTTGCTGGGGAACAAAGAATAAAATACATTGGAGCTGTGAGTGGGCAATGAATCAGTGGGGCTGGAACCACTGTAACTCAGGACATTAAAATTTAAGACTACCTCATTTTATACATCTCAGTCTAGTCAACGCAGGTAATTCAAGTTGTATCTTCTCTACTAGGTCAAAATATGGGGCCCTAAATGCTCCTAAATACAAGTCTCATATTTTCTGCATACTGGACGTCTCCACCTGAATGTTTCTCAAGCACTTCCAGCTCAATATATCCACAATGGACCTTGTACTTTGGGCTGCTCAACCTTCCCTCAAACTAATAAAATGATTCATATTGTTTGTCCCCTGTTTCAGTTGTCATTTTTATCCCCATCATCATCCTAATCTACCAGACTAGAAAACTCAAAGTAAGCTTTAACTCCTCCTTCTCTAGAATACTCCACGGCTAGTCATTCCCTACTTTTTGTTTCTGCCTCTTCCATATCTCTTCCATTTGTGCCTTTTTCTCTGCCACTGTACTGGCTGAGGCTCCTGTTATCATTTGCTGGAAGTATTGTGAGAGTCTCCTGACTGGTTTCCCTGCTTCAGTCTTTCTCCTCTCTGATCTGTCTTGTCATGGCCCCCACCCACAAACCCATTGCTGTACTCTTCTTTGTGAACCACAAGCTCTGAGATTTTTAAAATACAAAGTTAGCCTTGAAAGTTCCTTAGGGCCGGCCCCGCAGCTTAGCGGTTAAGTGCGCGCGCTCCGCTGCTGGCGGCCCAGGTTGGGATCCCGGGCACACATCAACGCACCGCTTCTCCGGCCATGCTGAGGCCACGTCCCACATACAGCAACTAGAAGGATGTGCAGCTATGACATACAACTATCTACTGGGGCTTTGGGGGAAAATAAATAGATAAAATTATAAAAAAAAAAAAGTTCCTTAAACATTTTGACCTATGAAACACTGTATGAAGTATTTTTGCGAGCATACTGGCAATCAAACATAAGTGCATCTAATTTACATCCTCCAGTAAGTCCAACACATCTGGTTGTCCTTCTTGCATTAGAACAGATGACTGTCTTCACGTTAAAGAATCAATGGAGTAGTTGACTTGTGTTTAAGGGCTATGTCGTAGGAAACATGCATATCTTTAAAAACAATGGTCACCCTCAGTGAGGTGAAATGCTGGTATCATGAGAAGCACGTGAGCACTGAGACTACTGAGGAAAAGAAACATTCACATCTCCCATCTCACACTCACTCTGGACGTGTGCTTATTGAGCGGGAAGGTAGGCAGAGCCAGCTGCTCTCTTTAAATTGTTGTTTCTTGCTCTCTCTCACATTTGCCTGAGCCTTAGTTGAATTGGGATAAGGTAAATGCCCATGTGATGTGACTACACTGTAGATATTTTTGTGTCACCCATGGACCCAGTGAGGTGGCCTGCATGTAGTTCACTCAACAAATGAATACACATGACAATAAATTGAATCAAGAAAATCTAATTCTAGTCCTAGTTCTAGCATAGCCAACTGTATGGTTTGAGCAAGTCACTTTACCGTTCTATAACTAAATTTATTGATTCATGAAAGTACATGTTACTTTGTTTTGCTTGCACACGTATAATATATACATTTTATTATTTTTTATTTTTATTTTTCATTTGGCGAGGAAGATTAGCCCTGAGCTAACATCTGTTGCCAGTCCTTCTCTTTTTGCTGAGGAGATTGGCCCTGGGCTAACATCCATGCCCATCTTCCTCTACTTTATATGTGGGATGCCTGCCACAGCATAGCTTGATAAGCGGTACATAGGTCGGCACCCAGAATCCAAACCTGCAGCCCCCGAGCACGTGAAATTAACCACTACACCGCCGGGCTGGCCCCTATACCGTTTATTATTAATAATGAAAACTATTATTAATAATGAAAAACTATAAACTATTTTGTACCAGACTATAATTTAACACACATTAATTGACCCGAGGAAGGGTTACACATTAAGGTTTACTACACCCTATGAAGAAGCTACAAACCTCTTCTAATTATGAACAGCTTCTACAAGTGTATTTTTCAGTCTTTTTTGGTTATAAAACCATAAGAGTCATTGTACAAGTGTCCACTATCACCATCTCTTGGTGTTGGGCAGCATTAACAAGCTTTTGCTTCAACAGGTAGATTTGTATTGATATACTGCAATTTGTTGAATCTAAGACACACAAATATTTTAAGAATAAGAAAGCAAAAAGTATTTCTGACTAGAGAGACACTATGCCTTTTTGCCACTTATAGAGCTCATTTTATACTTACTGAAAAAGCTTTTTCAGTCTCAGAGCATTTTTTTAAATCACATATCCCTCTCCTGCACACATTGGAAATGGTTCAAGTTTTCCTAAACCCGCTGCACCTTCAGAGGCTGTCTCCTGCATTACTTTCCCACTCAAAATTGTTGTTGTCCATGTTTGTCAATTCAATACTTTCCTCTCTTCATCCACAGCATTGGTGATGCAGCATTTCTTCAAAGAATATATGAAAGAATTGAACCATTTGGTCTTGGGTTCTTGAGCCTGCTTTGCAATCAGGTAGAGTTAGCTGACTTTTGACTTCGGCTTAGGAGATATTGCTACATATATCTGATTCATCACCCCCTCACCCTCTCCCTATCACCATTTAGTTTCTAAGGGTTAAAAAAGTATTCCACTATATTCTACACTTGCAATTTTCTCCCAAGCCTCCTACGTCTATTTTGCAGTTTTGATACTGGCATTTTTTATGTTTACGCTTGCACAGGCAATGGTAAGTGAGTACATTGAGACAACAGTTATTGTCAGTCACTATTGATTATAAAGCACACCCCATTTTAAAAATGTTAAAATGTAGGGAGAACAAAGGGTATCTCAGAACCAATAACATGTCTTAAATTGCAAGGTCACAGGCAGAGGAGCTTTTGTGCTAGAATTCCATGTTTAAAGAGGAGAAAACTGGCTCAAAGAGAACAGGGAATTTGCTGAAGACCACATCATCCCTAATCGTTCCAAAGCATCCTCTACTGCATCACACCGCCTCTCCTCAGAATCCGGGCCAGCCTGCAGGTTCGTTTTTACCCTCACACAGCTCCCCATGCCCCTCTTCCTGTACCTTTAGTGGGGCCTCCAGTCATCGGTCATCACTCCCACAGGGACCTCAGTGGGTGTTGTTGCTGTGTTGCCTCCTCCAGTGTCTTTGCTGTCTCCTCTATTTATTAACATAGTTAACAAGAGACCTTCAGTCTCCAAGAAACCAGATGAGACAAATAACATCACATGGCCAAAATTAAGACATTTTTACCACAGAAGAATGAAATGCAGCACTTTCAATTGACCAGAGATTTGGCAACATGTTTTATGAATTTCATTGTGCACCATTCAGATTGTTGGCAGCCAATGAAATCAAGTGCAAAATTCCAATTATTGCCTCATTTTTACCTAAAATTTTTCTCTGGTTTCCCCCTAATTATAATACTTTCATTATACATCTGAAAATCTGGTATAGATTTAAGTATTTCCAAATAACATCAGGCTTTTCTGTCAACTTGCTATACTTTTGTATAATTTTTGATCATGGTTGGCAAACTTTAAGTCTTAGCTTTCCTAGTGCTGGTTGATCCCTGATCCACTGGGCTGTCTGTAGTAATAAGAGGCCATCTTCCAGGAGGCATCTGCTGTGGGTTTCCTACATATACCCAGCAACACATGTGACAAGGATGAAACTATTAAAATAGAAGCATTTTGCCCCCGCCCTACTGCCAAGAAAGAAATAGTCTTTGTTGCTTGAGCCATAGGACTTGGTCCTCTGTTTTAACAATTGTAGTAATGGGCAGAACTGCAGAATTGAAGCCCTCAGAAGTAGGGAGTAGATTAATGTACATAGGAAAGGACATCAAGCCACCCCTGGAAGGAAAAATCTGCAAAGAGAGAGAAAAAGAAAGAGACCACGCGCTAGTTAGAGTTTTGAGGACGATATAGAAAAGCACCATCAAGCTGCTAAGACAAGGGATTTTAGGAGAGAACAATGTAGTAAGAATTTTCGGAAAGTTTACTCAGAACTGGGAGATGCAATTTCTTCCCTCTGTGGAATCTTTAAAAAATACTTTAGTAGAGGGGCCGGCCCGGTGGCACAGGGGTTAAGTGCGCACACTCCACTGTGGCGGCCCGGGGATTGCAGGTTCGCTTCCCTGGCGCGCACTGATGCACCACTTGTTAAGCCATGCTGTGGCGGCGTCCCATGTAAAGCAGAGGAAGATGGGCATGGATGTTAGCCTAGGGCCAGTCTTCCTCAAGAAAAAAGCAGAAGATTGGCATTGATGTTAGCTCAGGACTAGTCCTCCTCACACACACACAAAAATACTTTAGTAAAGCCACATTATTTTTCGAGGCTTTGGAGAATTTAGGTTCATATTTTTTTGGAAGGAGTGCTTTACTTACAAAAAAAAGACTTGAGACAAGAGATAGAAGACAGTTTTTACGTTAGTTACAACTTATAACCTCATGATTCTTCAGCCTGTTTTCTGATGTCACACTGGATGTCACACTCAATGGAGGACTTCCAGAGCACAACACCATTACTCCCTGTTCTGGGATTAATAAACATGTAGAAGAATGACTATTCACACCTAAGACTGTCTTCTTTTCTAAAGCCAGACTACAAATCTTCCATGTTAAACATGGAGGTGGTGAGTGGAAGTAGATATGGAGTGAGGGAGAAAACATATTCAATGATATCTGTGCACCACCTTCTGAAGAGTGAGGACTGGGGGCAGCACTCTCCCCGGCTTCAGTGACCTGTCTCATTGAAATTCCAGCAGAGGTGAGAATGCCTGGAGTTCCTTGTGCTTTCCTTAAACTGTAGGAAAAATAGGAGCGCCAATGGAACCCCTATTACAAATATTGGACATGCCAAACATATTAACAATAAAATTCTCAAATATTTTGCCAACCCCATTTTTTCAGAGGTTAGTTTAACACTCCTCTCTCCTACTCTTTGATATTATTGTAAGTGCTAAGTATATAAATATGGCCTGCCAAGTCTAATTGCTATGTGCAAAATTTGCTCAATCACAAAGTGAGGGTACATATGAGGTTGTTTATAGAAAATTGCAAAGTATTTAAGTGATGGGAAGAGAATATTAGGATTGGCAGGATTATACATTTACTCTACCTAAAATTGAGGAGGCTATGTAAACAAAGTCAAGTTTCCATACACAAATGATCTTTTCCCCCAAATTCTGTAAGTAACACCAAAAATGAAAAGAATAGCCATGAAAAGTGATCCCTGTGAGACAATGTATGACACTGACATAATACAACATGGAAATATCATTTTTTGTTAGACCACAGTAAAACACAGCTCTGAGAGAGTCTGATTTTGAATTTCGTTCTCCATTTACCACTGCAGTTTGTAATGAAACGTATTAACAGTGAATAAAGCATGGAAATAATTAAGTTGAAGTGACAGTCATTACCACTTTCCAAAGAGCTAAGTTCTCCTTCTTTAATACTTGGAAATCTCTATTTTCCTCAGACATTCAAAGATACTTAGGCTTCTAAATAGTGGCATTAGTTCAATAACATGCCAGGAGCAAATGAGCGAGTTGCATTCGTGTAACTTCCTTCAAGCACTTGTATGTATTTTTAGAGAGAGTACTAAAGTGTTCTTTAGGAATGACATCAACATTCAGGGTTGTGCCATTTCGGAGTTTAGCCTGATTTTCCCCCTAGAGCTCCTATTTGTTGCTAAGATATATATCTTTGTATTTTCACCCACAAAACAATTAAACTTGCAGTCACGCTACCTTCAGATACCTATGCTAGGATCTACCATGCTAAGATTTGCACACGCCCTTACCAACCACAACTTCCAAGTTTTTGTTCTGCCAAATGTCTCCCAGTCGTTGAGAAATTGCCACTACTTGGTCTCTACTTGTCGGGAAAATAATCCGTCCCTAGGGATTTCCTTGAAAGGGTTGCTCCTTCCTACAGGGTCAGTTAAGTTATGTGTAGATTCCAAGAGTGATCACTCCACTGGTGAGAAAATTGCTTCTCTAGTAGTAGCTGAACAATTTAGGAAAACATTTGAAGAGTAATTTCTCGTCCTGGGGTTGGGTAGGTAGGGCTGTCAGCAGTTACTTGCCTCTGCACATTGATGCAGGAGGTAGCACAGCTGACTCATTGTTGGATCAAAAGGCCTGACGATGAGAATTTCTCAAGAATGGCATGATTAAGTATATCACCTAACATTTATGATCACAAGATTTAGCACAGGGAGGTTTTACTGATGACATTACAACCGGCTTTCGTCACAATTGGCGAATAGAATTTGAGTTTCAGAAAAGCTAAGCAATTTGCACAATTTGCATGACTAGTAAATAATGGACCAGGATTTGAACCCAGATCATTGTTTCAGTAGGGGGGAATTTTTATGTATATAAATATGCACATATATTATCTACATACATATATATACAAATAAATATATAATTTTTCATAAAACCAATTACTGGAATATTTCCATTTTGAAGTAGCAAATAGGCTAAAAATCCTACTTAGCAGAGAATTTATATCATTCTATATGTTTTCACTATAATTGTTTCCTTCCTTTCTAAAAAGCTAAAAGTCAAATTTAACGTGAAAATAATCATTTTTTGTGACACTGCTGGGAGGCAGATTTTTTTTTCTTTTTCTTTTTCCTGTATAAAACAGAAACAGTACATATTAAGCCTCAGGTAATCTTATACTAACTTTTGGTGAACTGGCGCTTACTCATACACAAGTCCCAACTTGGCATCATTTGTTTTCTCAGATGATCTGATTGTTTTGCTCTCTTCTAGATACTGAAGTGAATATTTGTACTGAGGAATATCAAAATTACACGTTTCTAGGAATCTCAGCTTATACAGAATAAAGATGGCGTTTCAATACCATGGGAAAAGAATGATACTTTAACAAATAATACTTGTATAATTGGTAATCCAGCTAGAAGAAAACAAATTTAAACTCCTACTTCATTGTATATATACACCAAAAAAAATCCAAATGAATCACAGATGTTAATGCAAACAAACTAAATGACATTAGAAGAAAATTTAGGAGAATATTTTATATGAATCAGGAGTTGGGGAAACCTTTTTAAGCAACTCAAAGGGCTAAGAAGCCATAAAAGAAGAAAAAAACAATAGATTTGTCTATGTCGGAATTAAAATGATTTGTATGAAAAAGTAAACAATACACTAAATCTGTAGATAAATGGTAAACTGAGAGAAAACACTTATGTAAGACAAAACATGAGTTAATTATTTTTATATACAAACAAAGCCCTTATGAATTTGTAAGAAAAAGACAAACAATCTAATAGAAATCTGGGAGAAAAATGATTAGGAAATTTACAGAATAGGAAGTGCAACAAATGTTGTATAATAAGATCCTCAACCCAACCAAGGGCAAATAAAATTCTTGGAGGCCAATGAAATGGTCAGATCCCCATCTATGAGGAACATAACCGACGGATGACTCCAGCTGTTGATCATCTGGATCCACGAAGTCCAAGCTTCCCACACGGCTGCCATCCAATGACTGAGCACAGAGGAGGTGCTAATGCAAGCTCCTTCCTGTGACACACAGAACCCTGTGACCAGTCACTGGCTTGAGGAATGGCCATCAGTCTGACAGAAGCTTTCTTCAAATGGTGCTGAGATCTGAGACTCTTCCTCCCCAGTCCTTTCTCTTTCCCCTCTCCTTCACAGTTGCCAGACCTGCATCATGGTCCCAAGGTCCTTGCTGTTTTCTCCTTTTCCTTCTCCTTTATGTTTCACATGTGTTTACTTAATATATCTTGAACTTATAATCCTGTCTTGACATCTGCTTCTGAGAACTCAAACTAACACAAAATAACATTGAGAGAGGCGGAGAAATAGTCACTATGCTGCTGTTGGGAGCACAAATTGGTAAAAACTACTTTGGGAAAAAATTGGCATCATCTAGTAAAGCTGAAGAGGTGCATAATATTCAACACAGAAATTCCATTACTAGGGAGATAACCTGGAAAACTGGTTCTCAAAGTACGTTCCAGGGAACTCCAAAGGTCCCTGGGACACTTTCAGGGGTGGTCTGTAAATTCACGACTATTTTTATAATAATACTATCTTTATCACTGTCATCAGCTTATCAGTGTGCAGGGGTGTTTTCAAGGGATTTCATCACATGTGAGGACATGGTTGCTCTTACCACTAATGGAATGTGTGCTTATATATTCATGTGCTTTCTAAATTTTTCTAATATAGAAGGTTTAGGGTATAAAAGGGTGCATTTTCAGAGACTAAATCAGTTTCATCCCTGCACTACTATTGTGCTCTTACTAGCTATCTTTGGTTATATCTGCTATAATTTCTAAAACCTTGGTATCCTTTACCATCCAATAAATCATTACTCTGAAATCCCAGCATTTTCCCAGCACCTATGCACACACAACAAGATAAATATACTTTGTTGTCTTGTTTTACAAAACCATGTAAAATTGTTTTTGAAACCTTTTTTACATGTTATTATTGTTAAATTTTATACTATTTTATTCTAAAATAAAAGAAAATATATTCATAATGGATCATTGGCTTTAAAAAGGGAAATAAAAAAAAAAACAAACAACCCAATGGGCAAAGGACTTGAATAGACATTGCTCCAAAGAAGACATATAAATGGTCAAAAACCATTTGAGAAGATGCTCAACATCACTAATCACTAGGAAAACGCGAAGCAAAACCACAATGAGAAACCACTTCACAACCATTAAGATGGCTACTATCAAAAACAAGGAAATAATTGTTGGCGAGGATGCAGAGAAATTGGCACACTTATGCACTGTAGGTGGGATGTAATATGGTGCAGCTGCTGTGGAAAATGGTACGACAGTTCCTCAAAAAAGTAAAAATGAAATTACTATATGAGCCAGCAATCCTACTTCTGGGTATATACCCAAAAAAATTGAAGGCAGGGTCTTGAAGAGATATTTGTACATCCATGTTCATAGCAGCATTATTCACATTAGCCAAAAGATGGAAGCAATCCAAGTGTCCACTGATGTATGAATGGATAAACAAAATGTGGTACATACACACAATGGAATATTATTCAGCCTTAAAAAGGAAGGGAATTCTGACATATGCTACAACATGGATTAACGTTGAAAACATTATGCTAAATGAATAAACAAGTCACAAAAGGACAAATAATGTATGAGTCCACTTATATGAGGTATATAAAGTGGTCAAATTCATTGAGAGAAAAATGGAATGGTGGTTGCCAGGGGCTTAGTGGGGAGAGGGAATAGGAAGTTATTGTTTAATGGGTAGAGAGTTTCAGTTTTGCAAGAGGAAAAGAGATCCGAAGATGGATGGTGGTGATGGTTGTACAACAATATAAATGTATTTAATGTCACTGAACTGTACGCTTAAATGATTAAAATAGTAAATTCTATGTTAAGTGTATTGTACCTCAATAAACAAAGGGAAATTAGTGGACTTGCTTCTCAACCCACAGTTGCACCATCTATGACTGAAAAAGATGAAGCTGATATTTCAGAGAGCTCCCTGAATCATGGAAAGGAAGGAATCTACTCCAAAGAAACCAGAAGAAATTGTAAAAAAAAAAAAAAGGAATTAAAATATGATGAAAGCTATCTTTCTCTCAGCTTTACAAATGATCCTAGTTTCCTTTATTGTGTCTTAGGCAAGGGGACATTTTTGAATCGTATTTTGGTGCCAGTTACGTTGCAGTCTCGTTTTGAGACCAATCATTCAGAATTTTAAGAAACTGAACATTTCGAAAGCCAAATATTGTTTGCTACAGCTTTTTGAACCAGAAACGACAAAGTTCCTGAGGCATCTGACAGGGTAAGTCATCATATCGCATTGGCTAGACAAGAACACACATTGGCTAGAGAGCCGGGAAAGCCTTGTGCGGTTGACTTGCTGAATGCCTCCTGGATAGAAAGTCAATAAGTGAATGCATGGCACTGCCACTTCCTAACAACAGAGTGACCCGCTGAATCAAAGCTTTAGCTGGAAATAGGAACATTTAGTTGCTACCACTTTGCAGACTTGTACTTTTGCCCTATAAATGGATGAGTCTACAAATGTGGCTATTTTGCTTATATGCATCCAGTATAGCACAAACTAAACACTGTAGATCTTATTTTATGTGAATGCTAGGCAGCAGAGACAGGTTGTGTTGAACTACTTGAAGTGTTGAGTAACTTTTTTTATTGATGTTTTAATAGTTTATAACATTGTGAAATTTTGGGTTGTATATTTTTATTTGTCCATCACCATATATATGTCTCCCTTCACACCTTGTGCCCACCCCCCCACCCCCCTTGCCCCTGGTAACCACAATACAGTTTTCTCTGTCCATGTGTTGGTTTATATTCCACATATGAGTGAGATCATACAGTGTTTGTCTTTCTCTTTCTGGCTTATTTCACTTAACATAATACCCTCCAGGCCCATCCATGTTGTTGCAAGTGGGACGATTTTGTCTTTTTTTATGGCTGAGTAGTATTCCATTGTATATATATACCACATCTTCTTGATCCAATCGTCAGTCGAGGGACACTTAGGTTGCTTCCACTTCTTGGCTATAGTGAATAATGCTGCAATGAACATAGGGGTGCATAAGCCTCTTTGGACTGTTGATTTCAGGTTCGTTGGATAGATTCCCAGTAATGGGATAGCTGGATCATAGGGTATTTCTATTTTTAATTCTTTGAGGAATCTCCATACCGTTTTCCATAGAGGCTGCACCAGTTTGCATTCCCACCAGCTGTGTATGAGTGTTCCTCTTTCTCCACATCCTCTCCAACATTTGCTGTTTTTTGTCTTGGTGATTATAGCCTTGAATAACTTTTTTAATTTCTTGCTTTAGGCTGGAACAATTACGTTGACATTTGCAATGACACCAAATTGTACTTGTAGTCACTGTATTCTTCACCACTTCACACTTGCAGTTAAACATACAAAGGCAGTTTTAAAGAATGCCTTTGATGAAGTAAAAAATTACTAATGTTCTTAAACTTGACTTTGAGTCCAGGTCTTTTTAATAGGTGTGTGACAAAATAGAAAGTGCATAAAGCACTTCCTCAGCATACAAAGCATGACAACTATCTCAAGGAAAAACACTTGTGCGATTGTTTCAGTTGCAAGCTGAACTAGCCACTTTATTATTTTTTTTCATGGAACACCAGTTTTACTTGAAAGTGTGACTCACAAACTGTGGTATTCAGACAGGTATTTAGCAGACGTTTTCTCAAAAATGAACAAAATGAATCTGTCAGTTCAAGGCAAACAACTGACAGTGTTTGCTGCCAGTGATAAAATTCAAGCCTTCAAGAAATTTTAGAATTTTGGAAACGTGTCTACAACTGTGACCTTGATAGCTTCCCAATGCTTAAAGACTTTTCTCATGAGCAGGACCAGGACTAGGGTGAGGCAAGTGAGGTACCTAGGGCACAAATTTAAAGAGTCATTCACTTGCAGTGAGGTACCTTACTCCTAAGGAGGTACTCAATTTACAGGGTTGGCACTTGCATGACCCTGAGAGTGAGTTCCTCCTTAATTCTGCACCCTGCATGCCTCACTGCCTCACCCTAGTTTCAGCCCTGTTGATGACATTAGTAGTAATATTAATAAATGTGATTTTCTATATCGTATAATAAAATGTGTCAACATTTAGAAGACTTGTATGACTCCTCAGTTAACCAATATTTTGACCAATGTTTGATGTTACAAAATCAAGCATGGGTAAAATATTTATTCAAAATATGAGACAGACCAATGGATTTTAATGTAAAAGAGTATAAAATGCTCATTTATATGCTTTCAAATTCTATAATACAACTAGCTTTTAAGAAGCTACTGCTTGTCAAGTTTTGGCGTACCATCAAACAAGAGTGTCCACAATTATCTCAAAAGGCTATTCAAATTCTCCTCCCTTTCCCAACTTCATATCTGTGTGAGATCAGATTTTTTTTATACACTTCAACAAAAACAACATATAGCAAAAGACTGATGTAAAAGCAGATAAGAGAAACCAGCCATATTTAATAAGGCCAGACATTAAACAGATTTACAAAAATGTATAACAATGCCACTCTTATCATTAAGTATTTTTATCTTGGAAACTATAGATTTTCTTAAATAAAAACATTTATGTTCATATGTCATGTGTTTATTATTATCATTTTAAGTGAATTCATAAATATTTTTTAAATTTCTGTTTTAATTTCTAATACAGTAAATATCCATAAATATAACTGACTAAAACAACTGTCAATTTGTTTGGGGCTTTCAATAATTTTTAAAAGTATAAAGGATTCCTGAGACCAAAAAGTTTGAGAACCATTACTATAGAAATATTCTTGCATGTGAGTAGCAGAAAATATTGACAAGATTGTTCTTGGTGCCTACGCTTATAATGGCAAAAATGTACAAACAGCCAACATGTTCACTGATTTGAGAAAGGATAAATACAGTGTGGTATATTTATCCAATGGAATAAAACTGAAAGTCAATGAACTACAGTTACATACATCAACAGGAATGAATATCACAAAAATAATGCTGAGTAGAATAATCAAGTCATAGAATGCATACAAACTTCTTCCATGTGTATTAAATTCAAAATCATGCAAAACTAAACAATATACTATGTATGGATATATACATATATGGTAAAATTATGAAGATGTACACGAGAATAGAAACAAACAAATCAGAGTAGTGTTATCTCCACCAGGGAAGATGGGGCATGGTGCTAGGGCACATTTGGGATTTTTAAATATTGGTAAAAAATTATTTGCTGCATTATTTATTTATTACATAAAATATTGGTAATAAGTTGGGTAGTAGGCACATAGGTGTTTAAAATAATAATTCTTTTAAGAGCATATATATTATAAGTTCTCTTTTGCATGTGTGGTATATTTCACAATTAAAAAATAAATAATAACAAGATTTTTTTTACCCTTTAATGATTAATAACACTTTTATTAATTGCTGATGAGTATGTGAATTGCTACAGCCTTTTTGCAAAGTAATCTAACACCCGTCTATCAAACTCAAAACGCACCTAACATTTGATTCCGTGATGTCACACTGGAAGTCCATCCTAAAACAGTGACAGCGCTCATACATGAGGCTGGGTGTATGTACACATGGGCACATATATAGAATTATTACAACATCGTTGGCGGTCGACAAAATCTGGAATCAACCTGGATATCCATCAATAGAGGAATGGTTAAATGAACCATGGTTTATCCATACTATGTAGTATTATATGACTATTAAAATACTAAGTTACAGTTTTATATGTTAACCTGGAATGATTTCCATGTGGAAAATAAGTTGCATAGAAATGTAAATATGGTTTTCTCATTTTTCTTAGGAAATAGGAAACATATATTTAATAAACATTTTTTCTATAAACAAAGAAAGGTATGGAAGGATATATACATACTAACCTGTTAACTGTGTTTATCTTGGGGGTGGAACGAGAAGAGTCTAAGAGAGATGACTAACATTTCTTCATATACTTCTGTATTATTTGACTTATTTAAACTATCACATACTATGTATATAGTTTACAAAATTTGTAAATAATTTAAAAAATTGTTGGTTACAAGTTTTTCTTGTTCTTATGTGCCATAAAAATGATTCAACAAATTTAAAGAGACATCAACCCTTTGGACTAAATTTTTTCGTATTTCTGAAAGATGCATCATTCTCTCTCCAAAATGCAGTGGGAACTGGGGCACGAGAATGGAAGAGCTGTATGACCATAAGCAACTTTGTTATGTTGTTGGAAAGGCTGGGAATACCTGCAGCATCAGAAGCACCCATATCCTAATATAACTCCAAAATCATTTTTCAAAGTCCAATATAAGAAAACCCGATTGAACAAAATAGCCCAGAACTGGGATAGTCAAGACATTCTAAATTTATGGAAAAAATCTTGTATTACAGCTCTTGTTCAGAAAATCCTCTGACACGCATGCCTACACTTTTCTGCTATGGTAAGTGATAGTCTCTCTGCAGGAGACTCACAGAGGAGGTCCCGACCACTCCCTGCCCCTGCTGTCAGAGCCCACCTTGAGGAGTCATTCTTTGTGAAGCCATCCTTCCTTTACTTGTCCACACTGACACCATCACACTTGAGTTAGAAGGCAAAAGGTGCCCTCGGTTCTTCTCCATGGTGAGCCAAGGTCGTCTGCCTTTGGTGGATCATTTCACACCAAGTCTCTCATTTGGGTCACATTAAAGAGATCAGAGCATGAAGAAAATCCCACATCTGTGAACTGTTTGGAGTAATTTACTTGTTTTTCCTACAATTCAAGCCCCAGACCATACAAATCAATCTTAATAACACAAAATCCTAATTATTTTGGTTTTATATTTTTAGTAGATTATTTCTGAGTTGGGTGGTGTTTGAGAATTTACATCCAATGGTTCCCATTCTTACACTCATTCACTGATACAAGAAATATCTTTTCAACACTTAGTATGCTCCAGGCACTGTCCTAAACACTGATGATGTAATAATTAACAAGGCAGGCACAGCCCCTCCCTCATGAGGTTTTCAGCTTAGAAAATAAGAATTGTCTGAAAATGAAAATAACACATAACAATAAGCTTTCTTGAAGCCCACACAGTTGTCACAGCGCAGATGATGGAAGATGGAAAACTGCATGAAGCCCAAAACTCTTTCTACTCTAAGATTCTCATGGTAGTGTAGAAACATAACACTGAATTTCCTAATTTTGAATATGGACATCAGTATTTCAGGAGCTCTATGGTTGGGTCTGTTAGTTCAAAGTACTAAATCAAGTACCAATATTGATAAGGGTCCAAGTTCTGGTTTGAATTTCCTAACCTAATACTGGTAGTTAGGCTTTGAATTTTCTGAGCTAATTTCAGAAATAAAAGCAAACACAGGATGAATTTGTATATAAATGAGATACAGTGTTAACATAAAAGTATATCAGTGACCATTTTGAATATTGGATCATGTACTCAAGTAGAAAACCTAGTATACCAGAAGGGTAAATTTTTTAAATGTTATTAATAAATAAAAAATATCTACACTATAAAAAAAACCATGCCCCTCTGCACACAAGGATAAATTGACTAATTCCTTCCATCTTGAGGTGTAAGCACTGTATCACTAACCCTTTTAAAATAAGAATTCATGCCTTACATAATTGTAACTTGATCTTTCCTTTTTTTTTTCTTCTCAGGCACTTTACCTACTTACAGATGTCCTTCATGGCAATAATATTTATAGTAGTTGGGCCTACACCATGGTTTTCAAATGAATTTTCTTTTTGCTTTGGGAGTTGTCCATGTTGGTTTTTCTGAGAAACTGCCCAGTTTGAAGGTCAAGGAGTCAAAAAATAATAAAGCCAAATAAAAATATCAGATGGTTTTCTGTGTTATTCTAATTATTCTTCCCTTGGATCCAGTGACATTTTAAGATAATATTTATCAGTTGGTCTTCCCGAGAGTTAGTGATAAGAATGACAACAGCTGACATATATTGAATAGTAAACATGTGCCCGGTACAGTTCTAGGAGGTTGGTATGCATTGTCAGATTTATCCTCCTAACAGCCTATGAGGAAGGTAATCGTATAATCTCCCTTCACAGATGAGTAACCTGACACAAAAAAAAGGTTGGACAACTTTCCAAAGGATCTTGACTAGTGAGGAACAAAGCTATAACATGAAACTGGCAATTTGACATCAGAGTCTACACTCTTCCCTCATTTTCTAGTAAACTTTGTATTAAAACATAATATGGAGAAAAGTACACAAATCATAAGCATGCAACTCGTGAATTTTCACAAAGTAGACCCACTTCATCAACACCACCCAGATCAATAAATAAAGCATGTCCAGCACCTTACAAGTCTTTCTTTGTGCCCCTGTCCAGTTATTATTCCCTGCCCAGAAATAACTACTATCCTGACTCCTAACACCATAGATTAATTTTGCTTCTTTATGAACTTCTTATAAATGGCATCATAAAGTATTTTCTCCTTTGAGTCTGGCTTCTTTCTCTCAACATTATAACCATAAAAGTCATCCATGTCATTGTGTAGAGAAGTAGTTATTTCACTTTATTGTTGTATAGTATTCTAATATATGACTATCCCAAAACTTATTTATCCATTCTACAGCTGAGAGAAATTGGAGCAGTTTCTAGTTTGGGGCTATTAAAAATAATGCTACTGTGAAGATTCTTATTCATGTATTTTGGTGCACATATGTACACTTTTATGTTGGGCATATTACATATATCTTGAAATGCAATTACTGGATTATGAGGCATGTGCATGCTTACTTTAACTGAAAACTTCCAACAATTTTCAAAATGTTTATACCAATTTACAGTATCACCAGCAGTGTATGAGAGTTCATTATTCCACATCCTCGTCAACACTTGGTATTGCCTGGCTTTTTATTTTTGACCATTCTGCAGGATGTGTAATGATATCTTATTGTGGTTTTAATTTACATTTCTCTAACAACCACAAATGTTGAGCAAATTGTTAAGTACCTGTTCAAGTCTTTTGCCCATTTTTCTACTAGGTTGTCATCTTTTGCTCATTGATTTTTAGAAGTCCTTATATATTTTGAATATGATCCTTTGTCAGAAATACGTATTGCAATTATCATCTCTTACTCTGTTTTGCTTTGTCACTCTTGTAATGATGTCTTGATGAATAGAAGTGCTTGTATTCTTAACTACCACCCTATATTGCTTCAATCCTAGAAAAGGATAGTCATTTTTAGTGTCATCATAATAATGGATAACTTAGGAAGCCTTCTCTTTAATAGACATTTCAAAGTTGTGTTTCTCCAGTGTAGCCTAATAAATCAAGATTGATTATTTATAATTGAACAGACAGCCTGTGTGATCAAACTGGACGTTATGTCACCTAGAATGTCTGTCAACAATTATGTGCTTTGGTTTTTTGGTCGTAAAGATACAAACATAATCTCACCTAGGAAAATCTTTCCTCAAAAATCACACTGATACAGAGAAGAGATTGGTGGTTGCCAGAGAGAGGGTTGGGGTGGGGGAAATGAGTGGAGGGGGTCAAAAGGTAAAAACTTCCAGTCATAAGATAAATAAGTCCTAGGGATGTAATGTACAACATGGTGACTATCGCTAACAATACTGTATTATATATGTCAAAGTTGCTAAGAAAGTAGATCTTAAAAGTTCTCATTACAAGCAAAAAAAACCTATGTGAGGTGATGGACATTAACTAAACTTGTGGGACTCATTCATAATATACACATACATCAAATCACTATGTTGTACATCTCGGACTAATACAATGTTATATGTCAATTATATCTCAATAAAACTGAGGGAAAAAAATCACACAGTTTCAATGATCTCTCTTTTTTTTTTTGTGAGGAAGATCAGCCCTGAGCTAACATCTGCCAATCGTCCTCTTTTTGCTGAGGAAGACTGGCCCTGGGCTAACATCCATGCCCATCTTCTTCCACTTTATATGGGACGCCACCACAGCATGGCTTGCCAAGCAGTGCATCGCTGCGCACCCGGGATCCGAACCAGCGAACCCCAGGCCACCACAGCGGAGCACTTAACCACTTTTACCGCCAGGCCGGCCCCTCAATGATCTCTTTATGAAGAAAAAATAGAAATGAAAAATTAAAAGTAAAGAAATTTAAATGACTTTCCAAATGGGTTCCTCCATGATTTGGGAGGGATAGATAACCAAATTCAATAGTTTTCCATATCAATCTGCTCATAATGGCCTCCTTAGACAATATAACTGATCTGGCTAATTATGTTTGCATGTTGTTCAGTTGGCTTGTTCCTGATATTTTTCCCTGGAAATGAGTTAACTTCATTTTTTGGTTTTTTCTTAAGCAATGAGGCTTATATATTGTTCATGTTTGTTTGGTTTTAACTCTTTTTGCCTTTACTCCTCTGGGTATTTTGCTTGTTTTTTTCCTAAAGCTTCTAAAAGTAGTGAGATTTTCAGTTGATTAGTTTGACAATATAGATGGTGACACACATACAAATTTCTTTCTAAAAACATGATTTGTTAAAGGAAGTAGCATTTATTTGAGATTGAAAATAATGGCTTCTTTGCAAACTATAGTGTCTTCCCTATGTTTTCTGATTCAGTGGATCCCACACTCTTATCTAGAACTGCTTTACATAGAGGAAACCCTTTACTTATTAAAGCAACACTCATTTTCTGCTTGCACTTGTCAAGTAAATGTTGCCTTTCATAGTAGATAAACTCTGAAGTCTCAATGGCCTAACACAAGAGAAGTTTATGCTGATAGTTCTGTGTGTTTGAAGGGGAGGGAATACTTTCTGTTCCATAGAGTCCATAGGAGACTTAAGCAGATAGAAGTTTTGCTGCCTTCAACATATGGTATGCTAAATTGTCCAAATCTAGTCAGCAAAAGGGGTATAGAAAGAGTGGAGGACCAAGTGGGAGAGCTTATGGGCCAGACCCAGAAGTGACGTAAACCATTTCCACCTACATTCCACTGGCCTGAACTCAGTCTCCCGTCTCCACCTACAAGCAATGGGGTCTGGGAAATGGGGTCCCAGTAATAATTCTACTGCATGGACAGGGAGCCTGAACATTCAACAGACACCCAGCCATTCACAATTTCCATCATTACTAAGCTGGGCACAGAGAGCTGAGACTTTGGGACGGGAGGTGGCATTTTTGGAGGTAGAGCTCTTGCCATTCAAAAGGGTTCAGATTGTCCAGTGGAATTACTCCCAGTCTCCTCTGAACTTTACCATGGCCTGTTTTTTCCTGTCAGTTTTTCCTCTCAGAGGCCGCACGAATTTCATCCCCTGCACCCACTTAATCAGAGATTCCTGCTTATCATTTTCCCCTGGAACAGCCCCTGGTCACGCCCTTCTGGTCACTCCCATTCCAGGGCAGGTCTCCACTGCCCTTCCAGCTTTCTGAATCACCCCCTCTCTGGTCCCCCAAACACTGACAATCCCCAGCAGCCAATCCTGCAGTATAGGGCAATAAGCTTCACCGGGCCCATTACGTTTCTCTTTTGCTAGTGTACTAGTTCATTTTCTTTTTCAGACAGCATTTCAGGGGAGTAGAGGTTCCTTTTAAGCAGCTAATGAGTGCTTAGCACTTTAGTTATAAATTGTTCCCTTAGAACAGTGTCTCAGCCAGCTTTTAATAGACATTTTTGCCTTTGGTAATATTTTTCAAGGGCTGATTCCTAAACCAACATATAGAAGAGTGTCTGATTTCACAGAAAGTTCTTGTAGTTAACTGAGGTGACAAGAGTCTAAAATAACAACCCTAAACAGGGTCTTATGCTTCGTTACTTAGATTGCCCTTATCTCCACCCCAGTGTTCGTTCTAACTAAATACATGTATATACTGCTGTCACCTGGAGGCCTTGGATTTTTCACACCTAGAGGCTTAACTTTTGCCCCAGCGAGAACTGTATAAAGTGTGACTCTAAAGCAGGAGTCAGCAGTCTACAGCCCACAGCCAAATCCAGCCTGCTGCCAATGTTTGTAAATAAAGTTTTATTGGAACACAGCCACGCCCATTCACATCCAGATTGTTTAGGGCTGTCTATTTCATGTTACAATGGCAGGGTTGAAAGGCTGTGACAGAGACTGTGTGAGCCTCAAAGTTTAAAATATTCACTACCTGGCCTTACAGAAAAAGTTTGTTAACCCTTGCTCTAAAGAGACAACTTCCTATGGAGTTGACATCTGAGCAGGATTTTGAAGAATCAGAAATATTTTACAGACAGGGGTTAAGGAAGACACAAAGAGAATGTTTTTGTTAAAAAGAATAGATGACAGAAACACAGTGATATGTGTGAGAACAATGGTGTGCTTTGTTTTGTCAGAGCATAAAACCCAAGAGGATGATTGATGGGAGAACAGCAGAGGCAGACAGGGAGGACCAGACCAAAAAGATCCTTAACAATTTCAGGCTAAGCAAGATAGAATTTTTTCCTTCATAGATCAGTATTTCTCAGAGCATTTCCAATCAATGTTGATAGATTTTACGGAAGAAAAAGAGAGATGGTACTCTGTGGTTAAAAATATTTGGAAAGCAGTGATTTAATCAACAGCCAACAAGTTGTTGCAGGACTTCTCAGAGCCTTTAAAATGCTTCTCTCCTTTGGAAATCTCTATAGAAGATGTCTCTATATAGAAGGGACTATCGCCTGTAGAATTCCCAAGTTATTTGACTACACACTCTTCTTTGGCTAATTACCTCGCAGAATTAGTGTTGACCAAAATGCTGGAGAGTCTTGCTTGAACAATAGGCAGCCAGTGGAAGGATTTAGGCAGAAGGATCCCGGGCGTGCACCGACGCACCACTTCTCCGGCCATGCTGAGGCCGCATCCCACATACAGCAACTGGAAGGATGCGCAGCTATGACGTACAACTGTCTACTGGGGCTTTGGGGGAAAAAATAAATAAATAAATAAAATTAAAAAAAAAAAATTCTAAAAAAAAAACAAAAACAGAAGGGAGATGTGACCAGACTTGTGTTTTAGGAGAATTGCTTTGGCAACTACATGAGGAACGGGTTGTCAGGAAGACCAAACGCAGGGAGACAAGATAAGAAGCTGGCACAACAGTCCAGGTGAGAGGTGATGGGGAATAATGTACCATTTCCCAAGACTTATTTGTGTGGTGTGTCTGTTATAAAAAGAAATTAATAGTCTTATCTTGGATAAGAGGTTTCCTGGCTAGGGTGAAAGTTATCTCAGGATCAAGATCCTCCCATTGCATACCCCAGCCACTCCCTGCATCCGGCTCTGACACCTGGGCCTGGTTTTTAGTTCTTGCAGATCACCTGGTTTATCACTGCCGGCAGGGTCTTTGAGCTGCCGCTTTGTTTTTGCCTATAGCATCTTAAGTCCCTGGAGTCTGCCTTGCTCAACAGCCTCGCTTTCCAGGACCCAGCTGCCTGCGTGCAAGCTGGTTTCACCAACCTGCTTTTGCACACTCACCCGCTCCCCTGCTTTCATTTCCCTGCTGGCGGACAACTCCAGCGCGTTCGCCCCACGCTGGGGCCCCTCCCTGACTTCCCCAGCACAAGTGCTTCCCGGGTCCAGCCTGCTCTGCCTTTTCCACCTTCCACACCAGGTTTTACCATATGCAGAAAAATCCATGTCCTAACCACCTGCTGCCGCTTTCTGCCTGGAACCTCTTACGTTGCTTCGACTGACTGAGCCAAAGATCTGACAATAAAAAAATCAAACTCTACCTGACACTCTTTCCCAGGGGATTTCCAAGACTGTACACTTCCTCAGGCTTCCTGTGGGCTGAGTGATTTCGCTTTTCCCAACACTTTTGCCCAGGAACAGATTTAGAGATAAACCGTCCTGATAATGACAAAACCCCCACTTCATTCTCCCTTTCTCCCTTACCACTTTTGAGAGATGCTATTCTGCATTTCTACCTCTCCAAGGCGAGAGACAAAGGATGATGCAAGGCATCTCACAGAACCAGACCAGGATTGGAACTCTCGAGAAGAATCTGATTCTTCCCCAGTGTGGCCAAGAAGACTCCTATTTCACTTCTGTCTTGTGGCTTGAAGGCACTCCCATCACAGGGCTATTCAACCTTGTCCAGTTAACCTTGTTATTCCACGCAGAGCACACACTGTCCCAGGAGTGGTCCAGCTGGGAGGGGCCAGAGAGGTGCTAAGCCAAGAGATTCCAGGGAGAGTAGAAGCCACTCAGCAAGAAGGGGTGTAAAGAGCCTTGGGCAGAAGCAGGCTGGCTGGGAGGAGCACAGAGTGGTTTGGCTGGAAGGTAATGGACACCATTTATCCTGCAGAGTCCACCAGATTCTGTCACTGGGCTCTGCAGAGATCATGATCAGTACGTTTCAGCCGCCTGCCTCCCTCACTACCCCTACGGTCCCTGGCTGTGGTCTAGTCCTTTGCTCCGCCAAACTATGTGATCTCTTTTGGTGAGCTGGCAGCCACTCGCTATGAGCTGGACTGAACAGTGTATGTCCCTGTTCCCTTGCCTCGTTATTTTACAACTAAACAATCAGCATATTTCTGTGAAAGCCTGTCTCCTTTCCTGAGTTCTGAACCACTGTTCATTCAGGAACACATTTTAAGCTTTGTTGTCCTAATGAATGTCAGACATGTTCAGGAGAAGAAAAAGGATGGCTCTATAAAGGAACAGTTATCTCTAAGCGATGAAACACGTGAATGGGCTCTCAAAGTCCTTGCTCCTAATTACTCCACTTCTGAGAGACTTATTTGACTGTTAAGACCCAAGCTAGCTCTAGAAACATTTGAAGCCTCATGTTTCCGTCTGGCCTGGAGGACGCTGAGCTTACAGAATTCCTAGCCAACTCAGAGACTTTTCTTTAGAATTGAGATTTGAGAAGAGCATTTTTTTTTTTTTTCTACAGACTTATGTTTCAGAAAAGCAACAACAATCAGTGTCAGGTAATTCTTTTCAGGGAGTGTGGTCTTCTGTTTATTTCATGTTTTTAAAATGTCAGGTAAGAAGAGTAGGCTAATCTCTAAAACGGAAATCACAGTTGATAGAAACCATGTATAAGGGAGGGCTACCCTGTTCCTCTGAGTTCTTCTGACAGATTTCACTTACCAGTCTCGTGTGTGTGTGTGTGTGTGTGTGTGTGTCTACCTGAAATAAGTATATATATAACACTGCTCTAAATACATCCCCCTATTTAAAGTTCTCCTCAACCTGGAAATACCTTCCTTATTATATTCTTTCAGCTAAAAATTCATTATATTGTAGAAGAGTTGATAGATCAAACTCATACCTTTTTTGAGTTTCAAAAGTTTGGGGATAGGTTTTTAAGTATAAAGTCTTTATTTCAAGTAGAGTAGAAATTAGAATTTCAAAGGTCAAGCTTTTAAAAATACTATAACAACTAACTATATTTTAGTTCTCTAAACTTCTTTCAAGATGGGAGATGCAAGTAATATTTAAGTTGTGTTTCGCAGATCCCAGGATATTTTCATGTATCTGCCCAAACTAATAATAATGACTTAAAGGAAAGGAAGAAAGAGAGAAAGGGAAGAAAGGAGAGGAGGAAAGAGGGAGGGAGGGGGAGAGAGAAAAAGAGAGAAAGGAAAGAAGGAAGGAGGGAGGGAAGGAAGAAGGAGGGAGGAAAGACAGAAGGAAGGAGGGAAGGAAGGAGGGAAGGAAGGAAGGAGGGAGGGAGGGAGGGAGGGAAGGAAGGAAGGGAGATTAACTTGTGGGGAAAATGGGTGAGGCAGCTGGAAAAGGAACCTCTGATAACACGCATAGTTCTTCATACCTCAAGTCTCTTCCCTGAAAATGGAAAATCAGAGAGGAAAGGAGCAAGGGCATTCAGAGGACAATCAATAGTCTCCCAGAAAGTAAAGAATCAAAATATTATTCGTTTTTCCTCCCATGTTCTTTCCCAGTATCTCCAGGGCTTCTAGTTGGAGGAAGAAAGGATTTCATACAGTTGTCTCTTAATATTTCCTGGAAACATACAAAAGTTGGAATCCTGCAGATTCCCATGTTCAAACATGGGATTTAAAGTAATTCTTACTTTACTGGTCATCTGGGAAAGACTGTCGCTTATCACTACTTCCCTCCACCCACACCTATACTCCAAGCCACTGATTTTTCCTTTCCCTTGCCCCCCATTCCACACCCACCCACCCTGGGGGTTTATAGCAGTGGATGTCTTCCAGTCTTTTTAGTATTCATTTATAAACTCCAAATCCTTCTTATCTGCCTTGAAAAATATACTTAGCAGTAAAGTGGGTGCTAAGTATTTCTTCTATCCAGATTCAAGATATTATGACGACTTGCTAATATTATTGGACATTTTATTGAAAATTTTCCTTCCAATGAACACTGGACAATTACAGCAATGTTTATCACTTGGAAAATCTGACGCACCCCTGCTGCCTCTTTGATTTAGTTTGATGTGATCAGTGGATGGGTGCACACTACATGGCATGCTTTGATATAGTGGACTAGAAAAGCAATGAACAAAGGAATTAGAGAGAGTATTGGGCCTATTTGTCATTTCAATCTCCCTCTGGATATTTGAATACTCTGTGGAATAAGAAAATTGATACTCTTGTATACTGCCCACTGAAATCTAGCAGCATCTTTGAATGGAACTCAATAATCCAAGTGCAAAACTTGACAAGAGTGTTTCGTCTATATTATTACTTTTAAATGATTACAGGTTAAATAGAAGAATAGTCACCATGCCATTTTTTCCTAAGTCAAAGACCTAAACATAGATTTTATTTTCTCCTTGTGTGTCCTTGTCAGAAAAAGAAAAGGCAAAAAAGTTCAGATTAGAAGTCTCCTATTAAATTCTGGAAAAATCTAGCACCACACATGGAAGATGAATAATTAAAATTGCTAACCTGCACAAAGCCACACTACACATTACAAATATTATCAGAAAATCATCCACCCAGATAATACATGGATAGATACATGTGCGTACATGAGTGTAAGTGTGTTTACATTGCTCCTCAAAAAATTCTTAAAAGGGGGAATAGTCATAACATACTGGAACTCCTTGAATTCTCAAATAGATAAAAAAAAATGTAGCCACTTATAGTGCACAAACACTAAATTTGTTGATCTGCAAAACTCATTTGAAGGATGTTTTAAAGACTGGCCATTCTATAAAAGGAAAATGTGGGCAGTACCCATTCTAATAGTCCACAGTAATATAGCTCTTTCCATGCTTAGAGAATTTTTACAAACATTAACTGACTAATCTTCACAATAATTCTGTAGGAGGCAAATATTATTAATGGTTTCATTTTACCAATGGGGATCTAAGTCAAGGAGAGATTAAATGACATGCCGCAGACTAGAACAAGACAAAGTGTTAGAAAGAGGATTAGGACACAGAAGATTCTGATTTTCAGTGCTCATTATAAATCACAGAAGCAAGATAAAATGCATGATAACAGATGTTTTTTTTTGACAGGTAGGATCTCGTGAAACTGAAGCTTCTAATGTGAGCAATTTTGATATTGCCAATAATAAATGTCTATTTTAAATAAGTCCCATAATTTATCTCAAGCCTCTGTTGAAAATAAATCTTCTAGTAAAAAAAAAATGTAATTCAAAAATCAGAAATTAATGTATGCCTAACAGAATCAATTCTCAGGATGCTGGGTGTGGAGGTAGCCCTGAATAGGCACAGCCTATTGTGTCCTATGTCATAAACTCATGACACGCACACCTTTTAGGGATAAGATCCTGTCAGGCCATGTCCAGATACCAATATCATGAGTGACGGCCTCAGACTCCCGACTCAGTCTGGCCCCATAGGTTTTCCTTTGTTTATTACTACTCCTAGCCTGAGTCAGCTAAACTAAGCTGAGCAAAGAAGAAAATGAAGCAGAGTGGGGAAAAAATAAACAAATACAAAGGGAGAGAGAGAGAAAGGTTTGAGATGATTGAGAGAGAGAGCAAGTCCCATGATCTACAGTCAGGAAGTTGGAGATCCAGGAGAGCCAATGGTGTAGTTCCAGTCTGAGCCTCAAGGCCTGAGAGCCAGGAGAGCCAATGGTGTAATCTCAAGTTCAAGTCCAAGTCCAAAGGTGGGAGATGATCAATGTCCCAGCTCAAAGGCAGTCAGGCAGAGAGAACAAATTCTCCCTTTCTACACCTTTTTGTCCTATTCAGGCCTCCAACGGATTGGATGAGGCCCACCCACACTGGGGAGAGCCATCTGCTTTACTCAGTCTACGGATTCAAATGTTAATCTCACCCAGAAACACCCTCACAAACACAGCCAGAATAATGTTTAACCAAATATCAGGGCACATCATGGCCCATCAAGACGACACATAAAATTAACCATTAACGCATCTCTCTCCAAATTTCCTCCTACCCTGTCCTTCGTCCCACTCAGACAGCATCAGGCACCAAAGGTAAAAAAAGCTAATACTCAGCTTTTGAGGTTTATGAATTTATTATTCAAATGTAACTAATAATACATAATGTTTATTATGTGTAAGTACTATTCTAAGAGCTTTATAAATATGAACTCATTAATCCTCACAACAACTCCATGAGGTAAGCACTATCATCATCATCCCTATTTTTACAGATGAGGAAACTGAGGCAGAGAGGGTTCTAAGGTCCTATAACTAGTGTGTGGTAGAGCCAGGAATCAACCCCAACATGTCTGACTCCAGAGTCCCTGCTCCTAACCACTATACTGTGACACCTTGAAACTATGGCAGAGAATAGCTTGAGAGAAAAGTTTTGGAGAACCAAAAGTCATAAGTCTGAAAGACTCTGAGCATAAAGCCAATGCTATAAGGAATACATTTAGAAAAATGATGCAGTGATAATAAAAATATGAGGGTTTTTTCATAACCCAAAGAAATTTTGAATTGCCCCAGTAGGGTGAGGATCCGAGCAGAGAAGACTTGAACCTCATTTCCTGAGTGGAACCTGAGGAGGCAGGAGCCTCTCATTGCTTCCCTCCCATTCCCTTGCCCAGGCCACAGTGAAGAAAGTAAAGATGGGGCCTGGTAAACATGTCAGAGCTCCACCAAGTTTCCCAGAACTCCACCAAGTTTTCCAGAGCCCCACAGCAGCACAAGAGGGCATCCAAATATTTCCTGTGCTCCCCTGTCCTCCCACCCCAAGACAAGTGCAAAAGACAGATTGGACCTCAAGCAGACAGTCGCAGTCTTGCCGGGAGTGTGGACTGGAAATGCAAGTCCAGAGGAGAACAAGGCCATCCTGAGGATGTCAGCAGGGACAGATACCTGTGCCCGGAGACCAGTAAGTGCCACCATGAATGCAGGATCATTTCTGAGGAGCAATGGTCTCCTCCTATCTCATGGACACCATGGTAGGACTTCAAGCCTTAGAACTTAGAGGCAACCAGGAGAAAAAGGTGGGAAAAAATCCTGAACTGGCTGAATAAATGATTGACTGAGGTTAACCTGAGTTGAATAAGACTGAAATTAAGTTCAGTTAGAGAAAATAAAGTTATATTTTTTTTACACAGCTGATTTTGCAGCCTGAGACTTGTACCTCCTCCGCTATAAAGAAATAAAACCTGTTTACTTTTGCAACCAGTACTCTCCCTCTGAAGGCCAAAGGAAAATCTCCAAAATTGTTTTGAGAAATAACATCGTTATTGGACTAAGTGTATGACTTCCCAAAGGGATTACTTTTAGAGCAATGCTCCTTCCTCTAAGTACTCGTTCTGCTCTGTAACTTTAAAACTTTTGTCTCATTAGCTCAAACCAGTACTCATCAGATACAGACCTGCTCCTTAAAATGACTGAAAGCAGTTTAGTAATAGTTGCTGTCCATTCATTCAAATAAAGTTGCTAGATTTGAGGATAAGATGGAAAAGATTTAAGATTTTGTGAAGTCAGGATCTAATTCAGCTTTGAGTTGGGCTACTATTCAAGCCAAAGCTTTGAAGCTTTTTGACATGTTGAAATGACATTATGACAAAGGATGAGAAATTCAATGCAAATAACAGTTGGTTCATGCATTTTAAAGGTAGTGATGCCGTCCACGACATCAGGGTGCAAGATAATGCTGCAGTGCTGACGTGGCAGTTCCAGAAAGCAGCAAGACTTTCCGTCTGGAGGCAGGAAAAGAACTTTGTGCCCTACAACCATGCTAGCTACGGGTCATCTGTGCCAGAAACAGGAGAGCGACAAAGCTGATATTGCTGAATCAATCTTTAAAATTCATCAGGTGATCCTGGTCTCTCAAAAATATCCTCAAGGCTGCTGGTGATCATTTTCACAGTGAAATATTTTTTTTTTTCAAACCTTTATCTCTGATTAGATGTTTTCTTAACTCCTGATTTGTTAAAGGTAATATAATGAAGAAGTTTTATCTGAGGTCATTTCTATAAGAAGCTGGGCTTCAGGTTCTCTACCAATGTCATACACTACTGTACTATTACTATAAGATAAAAAAAATCAGACTTGTTTGGTTTAAATCATTTTTCCTTATAGGAATTTCTAGCAGAAATGCAACTTACTATACATGTAAGAAATGTCTCTAGAGCTGGCATACTAAAACACTACTAAAGGATCAATCTCTTAGAAATACATATTTTTAGGAAAACAGGAATGGAAAATTAGGCAAACCAAATATTATAATTGTTGATGTTTAAAATTCTGCAAATTTAATGGATTTACCTTTGAATAATTTAGGATACTCAATATGATTTTAAACAGACGACTTAAAGAACATTCCAGGATCCCATTTTATTACTTTCCCTTTTATACCTTTCCTAAGCAATCTATATGAGTTACGGAAGGTCTGTCAGCCTTCAATTTGGTTTTATTAACATTTGTTGCTTTAAATCAGACATTTCACATTACTTATATAAGGTTTCTTTATTCAATATTCAAAATGATAGAACATATACATTGAGCCACAGATAGAGACATAATTCATCCTAGTATGAAGCACGCCTTATAACACTTAAGTGGTTTATTAAACTTGTCCAATCTTATATTGGATAAATTCTATCCTTGACATCAAGACATGTGTATGATACATTTATCATGTTTAGGATTCCTCTAAGTTACATAAACTATTTCTTTTGGGAATTGCTAAGAGTTATATCCTGAAGTTAAAATATACCATGTATCCAAATATTTCTCTTAAATATGAGTTAGACCTAAACTACCACATAGAATTATTTTAGTGGTCTCAATTCCGTCCCTGGTGGACAGTCATACACAGTAAGAAAAACCACCTCACATAATTTGGCACTGTTTAGAACCAGCAGCCTCTGATCAGGAGGAGTTCGTAATGAGCCCAGGGAGACAGAATGACCTCTTACTAGAAGGAGCACTGTCTCTCTCAGGCAAGGCTGAGGTTGGAAACTCTGAGAGGCTCACGCTGCAGCTGCTGGCTCTCTTTTTGACTTGGGGAAGGTAGAGGTCTTTTTGGGACTGAGCTGCCCACTTACTTCACAAATGGGGAGCTGGTTATTAAAAGAGAATGAAATGAAAGAGCTTTTTGTCAGTAGAATGTAATGAAGTTCATCATTTGGGGGAACAGTAAATGCCAAGCTTCATTTCTTTTTAGATAACATAGGGACTAGAACCAGAGAAGAGGGAAATAAAATGTGGTAGCCCAGGAATGAGCCTGAACTCGGGTTAGTTACAACACAGATGAACACATGATTAGTTTATTATTTATACTCTACTTACTCCCACAGAGGTTTTGAACTTATTTAGAATAAACACACACATGCTTCATTTTAATAACAAAGAGCTAGGTAATTGCTACAGAGGAGCGAAAGCTTTTGGCCTAAGATTATTAATCAGAAACAGATTTTCTATTGAGATAAAGGATATTAAAGAAAAGGATCCCGGGATCAGTCAGCTTTGGGATCAGTCACACCTGGGTTTGAACCGCAGACTTTGGGCAAGATGGTCTCTGCATCTGAGTCCTCGTTTGTAACACGGGGTCAACGTTACCCAGCTCACAGAGTTGCTGTGAGATGAGGTGAGTGAATTCACAGGACCCCGCACAGTGACCGACACAGAGAAAATAATGGAAGTATTAGGTCCACTCTCTACCCCAGGCTAGAATTCAGGGCATCGGTGAATTCGGACAGAAAGACCATCACATCATTATTTTCATTAACCTCTAACTGAAAAGTAGCATTTCTTAAATAATGCCTGTAAACAATATTAGCATAGACAGTACCTGTGATGTTGACACTAATAGAAATCACGGATATTTTCATAACACAGTACAGCTATTACAAATATTTCAAAAATATTATTTACACTCATTGCTATTTTGAAATTATGGTAGTTGCTAGACTTGCTGCTAGATCTTGCTATTTCATGCATTAATAAAGAAGCACATGTTTCACTAGCTCACAAAATTGTTTTAAATATTTTGACAGATATATTTCAGTAATTGATTTCCTTTGTAATACAAGGTGTTTTTCATTCTTTAAAAACATGCTTTAGATGAGAATTTAAAACATTGTTCAGAGGCTTCACCAAACTGCCAAATGGATTCGTCTACCCTCTGCTGTTGGTGGTATAGTCAGCCACCATGAAATGGATGAAGGTTGTGGACTGGGGTTGTGAATGGATGTGACCATTTTACACATAGACCTAATTTGGGATGTTCTCTGCAAAAATGATCAGTTTGGACTTGCAGTTGATTTTGGTTGATACTTAGCTGTTACGCATTGGATGAGATTTTTACTTAAAATGCAGAATGAAAATCATCACAGTTCATCTTTTCTTGATCTCACAAGCAAAGTGAAAAACAAGGAGATGTGTCCAGGCCCCTGAGAATCATTTCCATAGCACATGTCCCAAGGATCTTAGAGAGTCATTAGGATTTTATGACACCAAGTTATTGGCTTTATTTTTGACAAAGTTACTGTGAAATAAGATAAGAATCAGTGGCATATAAATCTTCTCTCCCAGCCATTAAAAATAAAAATGGATTCAACCATCAGCTGGTTAATATTTCCTTACATTTCACTAGTTCTGAAACATGCCAAAATATGTATACTTGCAACAGCTGGAAAATTATACTGCAACTAAAATTATATTTCTTGGCTTCCTATGGAATGTTTTTGCTCTGAGAGCTCAGGAATAGTCTAACCAGTGATTTTTTAAAAATCTATGTCAATAATCCAACCAGAAATGTCACAAATTTTTATTATAGGACAAAATAGGTTTTATAATGTTACTTTTCTTTATTATACGCTTATGGTATATTTCCTATTCTAATATGAGGGTAAAGTACACGAAAAATAAAAAAATATCATTATAATTTCTGACATGGCACGTGTAAGTCTGAATCTATTTTTTTCTTGGTTTAGTACATTTAAGACAGACTTCTCTCCCTTTGTCACATGTATAGCCTTACAAATAAATAAGACAGCATCATATTTGTTAATATTCTCCTTATAGCAGCATTTATTTTAAAGGAAGTAGATAGAACTTGACTAGTGTTGAGCGCAAAGTGGTTTTAATGGCTCCAATTTACCAACAATTTCCTTTAAAGTATTGTTGAGATAAATGTGTCATTGACTCTGCACGTCTGTACTCACTTTGCAAAGTATTTCTGAAACAGGTGGATTATTTTAAATCCAAAAGAGCTTCTCTCACCTCTTTTCAAGTGTTCTGTTCAATACTTGCTCTGAGTTATAGGAAAGTAGATTCCCACAAAATGCATTTCCTACTCAATGTAACCTTTATTTTTGCCACAACTTGGTCTACTTTATACATTGAAGTAGAGAAAGACCTCACTGAATACTTTATTCTAACAGAAGGCACTTCATCTTCAAAGTAACATTCTGTTAGTTCAGATGGAGTCCTCTCTTCTGGAATTGGCGTATAGAGGTTGTGCAAAATTTTCCTTTCTGTCTTACTCAAGTATTCTGTCTACTAGAGACTAGAAGTTCTAGAGGTTCAACTTCTGCAACAATTGACAATAAAATCATTACCATATGGAGTTCAATTTCTCCTATGCTCTGTGTTCATTCATTCATTCATTCATTCATTCATTGAACAACAAATAAACATTGACTGCATCTGGATGAAAAAGCAAACTGATTGCAGCTCCACCCTTCGGGAAGATTTTCGCTCTTCACTGTCTTTCAAGAATACCGCTGAAAGTTGCTGTAAGGCAGCCACCGTTCATCTTCAGCTTGCACCCACATGCAGAGTCAGTTCATCTGTAAACCAAACTCAGGTTGTTTCCTCCTCCTTCAGGTGTAGGGGATACACTCTCACCCCTTCTCCATACAGCCAAAGGTGTGAGTAAGAGACAGGTTCCTGTGTGACCATAGTGGCTGACAAGGGGATCTGAGCTCCCTGCCCATGCAACTTATCCGAGTTGCGCCATTTCCAGTTTAAGACAGACTGTTGCTGCTGCTGGGTTAATCTATCTTCAGGACTTGGTGATTCTGGCAGAACACAGTCAATGTTAAGCACCTGTAGGTGCAGAGTCAGTTGGTATCCCATGGTCAAGTGTTTTGTCCCTCCCAGGGCACAGTAACACGCCAGTGGCTATTAATCAAAAGGCACATAATTCTCTGCTGCAGAAGATGTGAACTTGTCCAAAATCTCAGGGGCCTGCATTGCAATTGTCCCACTGGGGCTTGTCACCACAGAGCATTTAGTGATGCTGGGGCCCATCTCATCAGCTTATTTCTCATGGCCTTGGTAAGTGGTGTCCTCTGGGCCCTCTTGAACACAATCCTCTAGTAAGTCTTTTGACCTGACATAATGTATCCATTCTAGCATGACTATCTCCCCCAGACTCTTTATTCCTTCCTGTATCATGTGCTGGGACAACTCAGGCATTTCCACTCCACTCAGCATTGACCAGCACTTTCTCTACACTTCCAAGAGCCATGCTAGCAGTGAGTTTGTCCTATCCCTTGGGGTCTTTGCTGGCATGTTGAATTCAGTGTCCGAAAGTCAAGAAATTGTGCCTTATTTAGTCATATATTTGGGCCCCTTTGGTCAAATCTTTTCAAAATCCAACCCCAGGGGTGCTTCCCTAGCCGCTACTGGTATATGCTAGCTAGTTCTTACCACTTCTCCAGTGTATAATCTCCTTCCTCCCTTATCAGGCCCAGTTTATCCCCAGCCAGTGATGCTGGAATTTACCTCTAGTTTTTGACCTGACAATGAGAGGAGGAGATGGAGGCAACTCCTGAGAGGAGCACCTTTTGCCTTTCAGGAATGAGGGTCATGTCTTCCAAGACGGGACAAGTGTCAATTCTTACTAGGGAAGAGTGGGGCACCTCTGCAATCTCTGAGGGTATAGGGAGGTCTGCAGAGCCACCATCCTCAGGGGCATTCATCCAGATGTCCCCATCCGATGTTTGGGGGTCCAAGTTTTCCTGACCAGGACCTGACTTTAGCATAATAGACCCGCCTTGACTGAGCATTCAAACATCAAACATCTCTCTGGAGCTCCAAGACTATCAGATCCCACATCTGCCCTCAGCTATGTCAGCTCTTCCGCTGAAGGAGATAAGGGCCTCTCTGAAAGCTACTAAAGAGGACTTCTGGCTCTCAAATTTAGCCTTTAACCTTGTTAACAGCCCTCATTCTCCCATCATCCCTTTGCAGGGCGTCGAAACAATTTACCATAACTAGTCAACTCCATTGCCGTTGCAGGCATCACCCCTCCTCTCTCCACTTTTTGTCAAATGCCTGAAGATTGCACCTTCATTGGTGCTCCCCTCCACCAGGACATTTTGTCAGCTCACCACCAATAAAATATTTAGCAATTGGGCCACCACCTAGTGTTAGGGATTATCCATACCCACCATGCTCCTCAAGATGGTATTTTTTGCCTGTCAGGTGGTGATTGAGCAGTCTCCTGTGCCCTTCTTTCTGCCTACTTTCTCAGATGATGAGGATACCACTTGTTAGTTCAGGTCCTCTGAAAAGCAGACAGAAAGGATGAGCTGTGCAAGAGATGCCTGTGAAGGATAAAGGGCAGGGAGCTAGAGAAGACAGGGAGAGCCTCAGGCCATGGTGCACAGTCTGACCGCTGAGAAGGAGAGGGGGAAGTAAGGATGACTGGGCAGGCAGAGTCTCAGACCTTAGCAACGTTCTCAGAAAGTTTCAGTCAAGCTGACGAGGCTTCTCTAGCTTTCTTTTTCCAGCTTTATTCCAATATAATTGACATACAACATTGCGTAAGTCTAAGGTGTACAATGTGATGGTTGGATACATGTATATATTGTGAAGTATTTACCACAGTAAGGTTAGTTAACACATCCTTCACCCCACACAATTACCGTTTAACCGTTGTTATTTTTGTTATGGCGAGAACATTAAAGCTTTACTCTCATAACAACTTTCAAGTATACAATACACTATTGTTAACTGTAGTCATCATGCTGTACATTACATCCCCAGAGCTTATTCATCTTATTACTGGAAGTTTATAACCTTTGACCAACATCTCCCCATTTCTCCTACCCCTCAGCCACTGGCAACCACCATTCTACTCTCTGTGTCTATGAGTTTGAAGAGTAAGCCATTGCATATGTTGCAGGAATAGGCTTGCCTTATCATCCCACTGTGCTCATTCATGGGCTGGGAGGAGTCCTTGGAAAGTGTAGTCTTGGTGTTAATGTGGGGATGGATCCAGAAGGGCAGTGATGGGCCATCAGTCAAATATGCTCCCCATAACGAGAGTTCTATGTGATGCATTTTCCTGGCTGCTACGTCATAAAATTGTGTTCCCTTCCTTCAGAGCACTTAGTCACTGTCTTCTCCACTAGATTATAAACTTCATGAGAGCACACACTGTTTTGCTCACTATTTTATTTCCAGCTCCTAGCACAGTGCCTGGCACATACTGATTCTCAAATATTTTTTTAATGGCTGTTGAAGAGATGTGCTACTCCAAAATGTACCTTTGTAACTTGGCTTAGGAAACAAGGAAGAAGTTGTTCCACCTCCCTGAACAGAGGGTATCACCATCAGCATAGCAGTGTATCTTGGGCATGCACCCTTTTCATTTCCAGTCAAATTCTGTTCTAAAGAAAGGATCTGAAGTTCAATCACACTAAGAGGTAAATGATTTATACCTAAGCAGAAATGAAAAATGGAACCAAATCTCTAAAACAGAACTTTCTGACATAGTGGGGACGCGGAGGTAAAAACAGATATGTACTTGGAGAGAGAGCAAAATCCTGATATTATACCCTCCTACTGCCTATTTTACTGTGATGAGGCCCTGCATTCCCAGAGTAGGCTGTTCACTCAGCAGTCTAATCACATTTTCTGCTCTAAGTCATAAACTTTCAAAATAGGAAAAGGATCCTGTGGAATACATGCATTAACAGTAAGAAGAGACCCACATTTTTAAAATGCTTATGGAAATGAAGCAAGACCAAGAGCTATAGGATATCATTCTGAATCTGTTGACCAAGCTCAGTTCTAAACAAGTTCCTCACCTAGGCTGCTCGAATCTCTGGCCAGTCCCCAGCAGCAACAAACCCAGAGCATGTGTCATCTGCTGCAGTGTTTACAGTGGAAATGTCTGTCAAGACAAAGATTATATTCACACCTCTATTAGTGCACACAATACGTTGTGTTGTAATTATTTGTTTATGGCTTTATTTCCTTCAGAAGCAGAAACTCCCCAAAGGCTAGACGCCAATTTATTCCTATTTATAGCCTCAGGGGCTAGGCTAGTGCCTGGCATACACGAGGTGCGTAGCAAATATTTGTTGAATGAGTTAATAATTGAATGAAAGATTATTATAAAGAGATATCTCAGACAGGGTTCTCACAGGCCAAAATACAGTTGTCCAAATGTGTCAGAACTGTGTACAGAGTTCATTCAGATTCCTCCTTTGACCCTGCCAAGCTATATAATCCACGATCTCTTTCCTTCATTTTCTATATGGTAGGACTGGCTTTGGGGTTAGGTAATACATATGTAATAAAAACTCTAATTACCAGTTAGACTCATCTGCTTATTATGATACTAGTGTTTTATTAAAACTAGATTTCACTCCACCATGCTCTTGGATATAAAATAGAGCTCTTTTACTTTCTACCAATTCTATTGGCACTCCTTTTTAATTCAAATACTGCTCTGGGATCAACAATGCAATAAGACATAATTATGTTTTAAGATCCATGAATTGGTTGTGAAAATGCAGGTATTTTCTCTCCAGGTAGTTTGCTCCAGGAAATACACCAAGAAGTATATTTTTATCTTGATGTATGGGGATTTACATAGAAACATATCCCTTAGAGTTGGAAGCAGTATTTTGTAGAAATACCGGAACAAATACCACCCATCACCACTTCATTATGTTCACAATGTACTCCATTATCATCAGTATGTGAGTATAAATCCTCATAAGAAACCTCCCAGTATTAAAAACCATAATTATAACATGTATTTATTCCAAACATATGTACCATCGTTTCAAACTACCCACCAGCTGAATATATTTTGCAGCTTTCAAAATTTGACTAGTGCGAAGATGGCTTTTATAAATGTGATTTATGACAATTTAGGTGCCGAAAACCATCGTAATTACAAGTACTGTAAATGTTTTCTCTCTGCTTAAGTAGCCTCACTGAGGAGGACAGCGTTCATTTCCTGTGGGCTGGGCCTTTTGGCTCCAACCTTCCCCGCAGCCAACAGGCTGCTCTGTTCCCAGCTCTGTTTCACCAGTAAAAGATTAGCAAAAACTTTTCAGCGCTCGGCTTTCTTTTCCCTCTGGAACTATCCATTTTCCCATCTCCAAAGAGGGCAGCCTCTCCTAACATATGTTGGAAATTGTTGTTCAACTTCACAGAGTATACAAACACAAGACTTTTCTCCGTTCACGGTGCCAGAGCAGACGTTTCAATGGAATATTTCATTATAATGCAGAGCCTATGTGCCAAAAAAGAGGCTTTTCGAATGAAATTCATGATGTTTTTTTTTTTTTCCATGTGGTATCTGGGGTTTCTATAAAGCACACGAGACTTGACTTTTGGTGTAAAAAGTTTAAACTTTTAACCTACCTGGATTTGAACAGGATAATAAATTGTCAAGTAATGACTCTTTGCCAAATGTTAATAATCTTCATGAAAAGTAAAACCAGAGTGGTGGAAAGGCTATGATACTCTGCACCTTCACAGAACCTTCCGTCTAGTTAGTTTAAAGCCACACTCTCTCTTTGGGAGGGTACCCACGCAGAGTCAAGCCACAAAGAAGGCCAAGTGACTCACCCAAGGTTACAAAGGGAGTTTGTAAGAAGACCAATGAGAAAGCGCAGGATGGAACCCATCCTAATTCCCAGTTCGATGATGTAGTTTTAAAAGCCCCCAAACACTGCTGTTGTAAATTACACTGTCATCAGTACTTTCCTTATTACTCTTTGTTTTTAGTAGTTATAAACTCAGTAGTTTAAAAAATGGCTTTGGGACAAAATTTAGCCAACAAAATCTCTAGCTTAGAGACAATTATTTCCAAAAGACAATTTAAAAGTCTGTAGTTCAGCTACTTTGGGGGTATAGACATGCTAAAATCCAAAGTTCATTTTCTTCTTGGTATATCTTTAAATTTGAAGGGAAGCTGGCCATGGGACTTATTAATGTTGTGTGTTAATTACTGATTCTTGGTTTTATTACCAAACCAACATAAAAGGAGAAGCCTAATCTAAAAAATACACTGTACTTGCTATAAGAATAATAACTTTAGCTTGACTTATATCAGCTTTACTCCTAAGTTACAGTATAAGCGAATATAGAGAAATTTACATATGGGCTTCCCGTGGAGACTCACCGTACATCCGAAATACAGAGGAGCAGGACTGGGAATGACTGGGAATCCACAGGAGTGCTAGGTTTTTCTCTTCAACCAGCTTCCAGAGCTCTGCAGGCCAGGGCAGACAGCTCTGTGAATCAAATCTTGGCCACCAAGAGAGGCAACTCATCAGTGTTTCTTACAGTCAGATTGTCCTCACATCCAATTATACTATAGCATTCTACTTTACAAACAGTTCTTTGCATTTGTTTAAATGTCTAAGGACCATTCCTCTAAAATCAGCAGCAGAACAGGAACAACACAGAAAATAGTCACTGAAAAAAGAGCAGCCACAACATATTGTCAAATCAAAAATGAAAACAGAATGTAGTCTGATCGCCATCTACAATTTGCAGTTCCTTGAAGGAGTGTTTTTTGCAATAAGCGATTCACAGATGATGCAATTACAACCCACTTTGGCTTTTGCTGCAGCCTTGGTGAAATTTCACATGTGACAAGCTGGCTGGGTTGAAACCAAATGTAAAAAGTCCATGGGATTTTTTCCTCCCTCTGCCTTTTATTTTTCTATATTCTCAAAAATTTTAATAGTGTACATGTATTATTTTTATTGTAGAATTACCTCTACTTAAAAATGAAAAATTAGAGTAATATTAGAATTAATATTATATATCAAATAACAATTATAATTTTAGTGTGGAAGAGATTGCTGGACTGAGAATATTTCAAACCAACAAATTTATACTTCATTAATACATCTCTCTTTAGAGAGAGCAAATTTTAACCATAATTTTTCAGTGTAGTCAGCCACAGTGAACACTGAGAGGGGCTTCCTTTCTTGTAGAATATAAGCCCCAATGACTGTTCGAATCGTTTCAGAATTCAGAATTAGCCATTTCACATTATTTTCTATGTATTATGCACTTGAATTCCAGTTCCTCTACTGATTTGTAACAAAGACTTGAAATATTCTGAACTTCTTAAAATTACATTGTTTTCCATTTAAACTTGAGATCATTAATTCTTACAGGCTAAGTACCAGTTTAAAACTTTCCAAAAAATTCAAAGTACAAGTTTAATGCTAACACTGTCTAGGAAAGGGGTCTGGTATAAAGAGAGGAAAAGATGCAATAAACTTGAAAATTTCATATACGTTCACTTATATGTGTAAGTATAAATATGAATATATATTCACTTAAATAATCTTTCCTCTAAAATCAACAAAGGTTTAGGAACAACAAGGAAATAACAACCACTGAATTAAGAGCAACCATAAGCAAGTTGTCATACGGAAAATTAAAACAGTATGCAGTCCAATCATAGTCTGCAATTAGCAATTCCTTGAAGGAATTCCTTGATGCATATATTCACTTTCATACTTATATTCACACACACGCCTCAAAACATTCTTCTGAATTACTACGTAAAATGGAAATGGTCAAATGTAAGGGGAACTATTTATTTAAGGAGAGAGGACAGGAGAAACACTAAAGAGTTTATGCAGGGTGTCATTTTTTCCCATTTCTACCCTTATTCTCCACATCAGACCCGTTCCTTTCCATGAGCCAAATCCTCCCACTGCATCAGGGCTCTGAACGTGCTTTCTCTTCACTCCTTTCCATCTCCGTCGTTCCTACCCACTCTATCAGGATTATGACAGCACAAGTTATAGGCAATGTCTGCATGTTAAGCAAGGCATATATTGCTGACAGAAGCCACCCCCTGACTTTCTCCCCTACTCCATGGAATTTGTGGGTTTCTTTCTCAGAATCCCCAGAGTCCTCCTCATAAACTTCATAAGTTGGGCTAATGCTGGAAATACAACATTTATAAACTTATGCATTTCTTGATAACTGTCAGACATTAGCTTGGTGGGAGACAGTGACAAGTCTCAGAATACATTTCATAAAAAGGGTCAATATGACTAAGTTAAGTAAGCAGTTCCTTCTGATATGCTCATGTCTTCTCCTGCTTGGCAAAAAGTGGAACCTCAATAAATGTCTGTCAAATACATGGCTGAATAAATGCATTCTCCAACTGTGTCAGGATTACTAGATAAAATTGAGCAAGAGAGACTGGAAAAATGTTTGTTATGGGAAAATTTTGAGAATTACTTTGGTTTAAAGCAGTATGTGGTAAGGTAATTTGAGACTGGTGGAAAAAAATGGGTCAGCTTGATCGAGCTTAAGGAATTAAAAATTCTCTAGGTATGAACATTTATGTAAAAAATATTATTGCATATTTTCCATTTTATTGTGTCTTATTTTTATTTCTGCATACTTAGTATTTAGTAATATCTTAGTACTATCATTAATATTATTTGGGATAGTGTTTCTAGTGAGTCATATCTACAACTGACTAGCAGAGGTCAAAAAAAAGCAGAGTTACTTAATAAAAATTTAACTTAGGGCCAGCCCAGTGGCTTAGCGGTTAAGTACGCGTGCTCTGCTACCGGCGGCCTGGGGTTCGGATCCCGGGCGCGCACCGACGCACCGCTTCTCCGGCCATGCTGAGGCCGCATCCCACATACAGCAACTAGAAGGATGTGCAACTATGACATACAACTATCTACTGGGGCTTTGGGGGAAAAAAAGGATGAGGATTGGCAATAGATGTTAGCTCAGAGCCGGTCTTCCTCAGCAAAAAGAGGAGGATTAGCATCGATGTTAGCTCAGGGTTGATCTTCCCCACAAAAAAAAAATTTACCTTAATGCCAGCATTGCTGGAACTCATCCATTCCTTATTAAGTGAGGTAAATCTATAAAAATTATTAGTCTTATAGATTGTTTTTTAATCATATAGAAGTTACTTCCATGAAATAATTTCAAAATAGTATTGCCAAATTGAGCAGTCATAGGTGCACTACTTTGGAAAATTAGATTAAAAATGGACCTCATATCCATCTGTCTCAAACTCTAATTTGACAAATAGACCCTCAGAGGTTAATAATAGCCAAAGTTCAGCCTAGCCAAAGTTAAAACTAAGTCTTCCTAGTTTCTAGCCTAGTACATACTTTATCTTCTTTAAGATTTCTCCCACACCACAATTTACACCTCCTTTCTAAATATTTCAAAAGCTAACCTATTGGCTTTGTAAACAGCTGAATGGTTGAAATAAAGGGAGCATGATTCAGATACCTCATGCAGTAATCCAGTTACTCGTCTTATTATTTTAACCACTTGCAGCCACCTTTTTTGAAAATTTTTTTAAATTGGTAGAAAAACAATTCAAAGCAAAGAATGAACGCACAGATGAATCCATACTTGGCTCCATAACAGAGCTGGCAACAGTTTGTAGTGTGTGTAAGTGTGCGTGTGTGTATGTGTTTGTGTGAGAGAGAGAGAGAAAGAAGGAGAGATTAGGATCAGCCAAGTGGAAATCGCATAGTTCTCAGTCTTCTCATTCATTGACCAAAATGGGATATCAAATGCCAGTTATAGTTGGCACTGAGCTAAACCCTGAGGATGCCATGGTGAGCACATGCACTTGGTATCTGTCCTCAACAAACTTAGAGTCTATGTAGAGAAGACCTATGATAAAGAGTAAAGCAAATGACTGAATATAAAAATTAAAATTGAGAAAATTGTTTTGATGGTTGTGAACTGGATTCTATGATTGAGTATAAGAGGGAGATCAACTGAGACATTTATCAAAAGAAATCACACAAATATATTTACAAATGGTGCAAGAGCTAAGAAAGTAAAATAGAGGGTCTTGTGAGAGCACTCGGCCTAGTCTGGGGCATCAGAGAAGTCTTCCCCTGGGGAAGTGATGTTTTAACTGCATTCTGAAGGACGAATAGGACTTGGCTAGGAAGAGGCAGGGAGTTTGGTAGGAGAATTTTCCAGGCAGAGGGAGCAGCACACACATTGGTCCTGAGCGAAGAAGGAGTGAAGTACAACAACTGGAGAAAGGCCAGTGCCGTTGGAAACCAGGAAAGCCAGAAGGAGCCCAAAGGAGAGTGAACAAGATGAGGTGAGGGCCACTTCATGTGGAGGTCATTGTAACTGTCAGGGTTAACAGCATGGGCCCTGTATCAGCTTTCTACGTTGTGTGATAAATTACCTCAGACTTAGTGTCTTAAACAATACCTATTTATTATTTCATAGTTCTGTAGGTCAGAGGTCCAGACTGGCTCAACTGACTTCTCTGCTCAGGGTCTCCCAAGGCCAGAATCAAGGTGTCAGCTGGGAGACTCTGGGGAAGAATTCCCCTGCAAGTTCATCCAGGTTGTTGGCAGAATCTACCCCCTTGTGGTTTACATCTGAGCTCCCCTTTTCCTTGTTGTCTATCAGTGAGATGTCGCTGTCTATCTTAATGGTGTACAGAGTCCTTCTCACACTCTGAATCTCCATAACTTCTTCTGCCACCAGCCACAGAACACTTCTGTCTTTAAAGGGTTTGTGTGTTTAGATTAGTCCCACTCAGATAATCTCCCCTTTAAGATTCACAGATTAGAAGCTTTAACTGTATCCGTAAAATGCCTTTTGCCATAAAACATATCATAATCATAGGAGTAACACCAGAGGCAAAGGTCATAGGGGCCATCTAAAATTCTGTCTATCACAGGCTCTAGAGAGAGACCCTGGTTTCAAATTCTGACACCACTATTAACCATCTTTGGAACTTGAGTGTGAAAATCAATGATGGACTTAAACAATACATTAGACGAGATGGACTTAGACATTTATAGGACATTCCATCCAACAACAGCAAAATACACATTCTTCTCAAGTGCACATGGAACATTCTCCAAGATAGATCATATATTAGGCCACAAAAAAAGGCTTAATTAATTTAAGAAGACTGAAATAATATCAAGCATCTTTTCTGACCACAATGATATGAAATTAGAAATCAATTACAAGAAGAAAACTGGAAAATTCACATATATGTAGAGATTAAACAATAGGCTATTGAACAACCAATGGATCAAAGAAGAAATCAAAAGATAAATCAAAAAATATCTTGAGACCAATGAAAATGGAAATACAATATACCAAAACTTATGGGATACAGCAAAAGCAGTTCTAAGAGGGAAGTTCATAGCAATAAACACCTACTTTAGAAAAAAAGAAAGAGGTCAAATAAACAACCTAACTTTACACTTCAAGGAACTAGAAAAAGAACAAACTAAGCCCAAAGTTAGTAGAAGGAAAGAAATAACAAAGATCAGAGAGGAAATAAATGAAATAGAGACTAAAAAAAAAACAAAGATCAATGAAACTAAGGGCTGTATTTTTAAAAGACAAACAAAATAGACAAAATTTTAGGTAGACTTACCAAGAAAAAAAAGAGAGTACTCAAATAAACAAAATTAGAAATGAAAGAGAAAACATTACAACTGATACCACAGAAATACAAAGGATCATAAGAGATTATTATTAACAATTATATGCCAACAAATTGGACAACCTAGAAGAATTGGACAAATTCCTAGGAACATACAACCTACCAAGACTGAATCATGAATAAATATAAAATCTGAACAGACTAATTACTAGTAAGGAGATTGAATCAGTAATCAAAAACCTCCCAATAAACAAAAGTCCAGGATCCGATGGCTCCACTGGTGAATTCTACCAAACATTTAAGGAAGAATTAATATCAATCCTTCTCAAAATATAGAAGAGGATGGAAAACTTCCAAATACAGTTTATAAGGGGACCATTACACTGATATAAAAACCAGACAAAGACATCATAACTAAAGAAAATTACACGCCAATATTCCTGATGAACATAGATGAAAAGGTTATCAACAAAATATTAGCAAACAGAATTCAAAAATACATTAAAAAGATCACACATCATGATCAAGTGGGATTTATTCCAGGGGGGCAGGGATGGTTCAACATCCACATATCAGTCAATGTGATACACCACATGAACAAAATGAAGGACAAAAATCATATGATCATTTCAATAGATGCATAAAAAAGCATTTGACAAAATTCAACAACCAAGCATGATAAAACTCTCAAAGCAGATATAGAGAGGATGTACCTCAACATAATAAAGGCTATATATGACAAGCCCACAACTAACATCATACTCAACAGTGAAAAGCTGCCCACTCTCTCCACTTTTATTCAACATAGTACTGGAAGTCCCTGGCAGAGCAATTAGGCAAGAAAAAGAAATAAAAGGCATCCAGATCAGAAAGGAACAAGTAAAACTGTCTATTTGCCAATGACGTGATATTATATATAGAAAACCTTAAAGACTCCACTAAAAATCTGTTAGAACTAATAAACAAATTTAGTAAAGTCACAGGATACAAAATCAATATACAAAAATGAGTTGCATTTCTGTACACTAACAACAAACTAACATAAAGAGAAATTAAGAAAACAATCTCATTTACAATTGCATCAAAAAGAATAAAATGCCTAGGAATAAATTTAACCAAGGAAGTGAAAGATCTTTACACTGAAAACTATAAGATATTGATGAAAGAAATTGAAGAAAATACAAATAAACGAAAAGATATTCTATGTTCATGGATTAGAAGAATTGATATTGTTTAAATACACATGCTACTCAAAGTGATCTGCAAATTCAATGCAATCCCTATTAAAATTCAAATGGCATTTTTCTCATAAATAGAACAACAATCCTAAAATTTTTATGAAATCAGAAAAGACCCCGGGCCGGCCCCGTGGCTTAGCAGTTAAGTGCGCGCACTCCGCTACTGGTGGCCCAGGTTCGGATCCCAGGCGCGCACCAACGCACCGCTTCTCCGGCCATGCTGAGGCCGCGTCCCACATACAGCAACTAGAAGGATGTGCAACTATGACATACAACTATCTACTGGGGCTTTGGGGAAAAAAAAAAGGAGGAGGATTGGCAATAGATGTTAGCTCCGAGTCGGTCTTCCTCAGCAAAAAGAGGAGGATTAGCATGGATGTTAGCTCAGGGCTGATCTTCTTCACAAAAAAAAAAAAGACCCCAAATAGCCATAGCAATCTTGAGAAAGAAGAACAAAGCTGGAGGCATCACCCTTCCTAATTTCAAACTATATTACAAAGGTATAGTAAGTAAAACAGTATGGTACTGGCACAAAAACAGACACATAGATCAATGGAACAGAACAGAGAGCCCAGAAATAAACCCATGCATAATGGTCAATTTATTTATGACAAAGGAGCCAAGAATGTACAATGGAGAAAGGGTAGTCTCTTCAATAAATGGTTTTGGGAAAATTGGACAGCCATATGCAAAAGAATGAAACTGGACCCTTATCTTACACCATATACAAAAATCAATGCAAAGCAGATTAAAGATTTGAACGTAAGACCTGATACCATAAAACTCCTAGAAGAAAACACAGGGGGTAAGCTCATTGACATTGGTGTTAGCAATGATTTTTTGGATTTGACACCAAATGCAAAGGCAACAAAAGTAAAAGTAAACAAGTGGGAATACATCAAACTGAAAACTTCTGCAAAGGAAACCATCAACAAAATGAAAAGGCAAACTACAGAATGGGAGAAAATATTTGTTAATCATAAAATTTTTGTTAATATTTGTTAATCTGATAAGGAGTTAATATCTAAAATATATAAATAACTCATACAACTCAATAGCAAGGAAAAAAAACAATTATTAAAAAATGGGCAGAGGGCTTGAATAGACATTTTTCTGAAGAAGATATACAAATGGCCAACAGGTAGATGAAAAGGTGCCCAACATCACTAATCATCAGGGAGATGCAAATCAAAACCACAATGAGACATTATCTCACACCTGTTAGAATGGCTATCATCACAAAGACAAGAGAGAAATGCTGGAGAGGATGTGAAGAAAAGGCAACCCTTGTGCACTGTTGGTGGGAAAGTAAATTGATAAAGCCGCTATGGAAAACTCAAAAAATTAAAACAGAACTACCATATGATCCAGCATTTCCACTTCTGGTATATAACTGGAGGAAACGAAATCACTATGTCAAAGAAATATCTGCACCCCCATGTTCATTGCAGCATTATTTACAATAGCCAAGACATGGAAATAACCTAAGTGTCCACTGACAGATGAATGGATAAAGAAAATGTGGTGCATATATATATACAATGGAATATTATTCAGCCATAAAAAAGAAGGAAATCCTGCCATTTGTGACAACATGGATGGACCTTGAGGGCATTAGGCTAAGTGAAATAAATCAGACAGAGAAAGACAAATACCGTATGATCTCACTTTTATGTGGAATATAAAAAAAAAAATGAATTCATAGAAACAGAGAACAGATTGGTAGTTGCCAGAGGTGGGGTTTGGGGGAATGGGTGAAGGTGATCAAAAGTACAAAATTCCAGTTATAAAATAAATAATTTGTGGGGATGTAATGTACAGCATGGTAACTATAGTTAACAATACTGTATTGTGTATTTGAAAGTTGCTAAGAGAATAGATCTTAAAAATTGTCATCACAAGAAAAAACTCTTTGTAACTCTGTGAGGTGATTATTTTAACTAAACTTACTGTTGTAATCATTTATATATATATATATATCTCAAAACTTTATGTTGTACACCTTAAACTAACACAATGTTTTACATCAAGTATATCTCAATGAAACAGGACCAAAAAAAAAAAAAGACAACACAATAGTGTCAGAGATTCTATATCCTTCTAAGAGATGTTCCTGAAAATGAGAGAGGAGAAATAATCTAAAGCAACAGTAAAAGATCATTTCCCTGATTTGAAGAAAATATGGAGAATTCCAACCACCAAGGCAGGCCTGGCCCCAACCTACACATTTGTTAGAAGACATTCTTAACCCAAACCGCTGGACTTTCTGAACTCCAAGCATAAAGAGAAAACTAGGAGAGCTTCCTACCTAAAAACTTAAACTACACCTATTCAAAAACATAGGTTAAAAAAAAAAAATCCTCCACGATTTTAATGCTTTTCATAAGTTAAAAACTGATGGAAATTTTTAGGAACTAGGATAATTTGTTTTGAAGCAATATTTATCTGAAGTTTAGCAGGTTGATAGTGGATTGAGAAAAAGAGTTTGAGAAGCCATAGCTAAAAATGGAACAAATAAACGGGGAAGGGCAGGGGAGGCATAGAGAAATCTGCCTCTCTAGTATAATTTGAGGACTGCTTATAAGATCCTTCGGGTCCTCCTGGAATATCTCTTCAGTGAGTGAAACTTACCAATCGTTATAAATTCCTTCATGATAAACAATGCCAATTCCCAGTGTTTGCCTTTTGAAATATAAATATTGTACTGTATTCTTGGTAGGATTAACACATTAAAACCCTCATACTTTAGTTAAATGAGTGTCCCCAAACTCCACTAAATATCACAATCACCATGGGAGCTTTAAAAAGATGTCCAGAAGCTGGTCCCGAGGCGTAGTGGTTAAGTTAGGCGCACTCCGCTTCAGCAGCCCAGGTTTGCGGATTCAGATCCTGGGCGCAGGCCTACACCCCTCAGCGCCACCCTACATACAAAATAGAGGAAAATTGGCACAGATGTTAGCTCAGAACAAATCTTCCTCAAGCAAAAAGAGGAAGATTGGCAACGGATGTTAGCTCAGGGCGAATCTTCCTCAACAACAACAACGACAAAAAAGACTTCCAAATTCATAGGACCCCCAAGAGACATATGGAAAGTGAGGCATCATGGTGAAGTAGAAAATGCTAGATCCAGAGAGCCTTGGTTAAAGTTACACTCCTGCCACTAATTGGAGCAACTCACCTAAGTTTCTTGAGCCTCACTTTGTTTCCTACAAAAATAGAATGGTATCCACCTTACAGAAATTTGGAGGATTGAATGAGATAAGAGATGTACAATACCTGGCCCTTACTGGTAGTGCAACTGATGATAGTGAGCAGCCTACTAATTTATTTGGGGCCAGGCCTGAAGGCTTTAAAAGCTCCTATTATTTGTAATGTCTTCTAAATAACAGTATCCTAAATATTCAGCCAGGATTCCCAAAATACTGTCATCAATCCTCTTGCCAACCACTCCTTAAATAACATTAACTGCTCATTCTTACACTTCTAAAAGCTGTAGCTGCTTAAACTTGTAAGTCTCTCTGTTCCAAGGTGTCATGGTCACAGAAAGATTCAACCCCAGGCTCATACCGCCTACTGGTTTTGAAATTCATCCAGAGAGAGAAAGACCACACCCAAGGAAGAGAGCTCTAATTCAGTCACATCCTGGGGATAAACCAGCTAAATCTGGGGTAAGGCACAGTGGGAAGAAGAAATTCAACAACTATTTAATGGGAACACATTAGGGGCAAAGCAACGAAATTCCTCATGTACCTTTATCTGGCCACATTCTCCCCAATACATCCTCCAAATCTGGCCATTGAGACTTTTTTATTCTTCTAGGCTAGTATTATGACCAAATGTGACAAGCCAAATGAAACACTTCAGAAGAATGATATTGAATATGAGGTGTTCAGAAAAAAGGAATTCCAGTTAGTATTATATTTTCTACATTAGTTCTTGGCTCTTCTGATTTTCCATTTATCCTCATGCTAGTTTCATTGTGTTCTAGAACGCAGGTCTGATTTTTTAGTGTCCAAACATTATTCTGTGAAATAGCGCTAATCTATTAACAGTGTTTCTTCAATTAATTCTCATGTCGTATGTAAGCTATTAGCAGGTTTTTAAGTGACCTTTTCCACTGTGCACAGATTCGTCTACGTTATTGAGGGGCAATGATTTTGGATGATAGCTTATTTTCTTCTGAGAAGAATCTTGTAAAATCTTCTAGAAAGCATATACTTTATTAGAGAAATATGTTAAAATTGTGCTCATTTTTGTCTTTTCCTCTTTAAATTCCACAAATGCAACAGTGACTCAAAATTATAAACTTAAAAACAAAGTATTCCATAAATGCTTTCCAGGACAGGTTCTTACACAACATTAGTTATATAACCAAAAGATACGCTTCACAGCAGAGGAGATGTTTCAGTTGAGTGCAGAAGAACCAGCTGGGTCATCAGGTGGACAGATTGGGGAAGAGTATTCCTGATGGAGGGAATAGTATTTTCAAAGGAACCATGAAACTACTAGTCATGTTTAGAGAACTGCCAGGAACAGAAAGCACGTGTGTGTGTGTGTGTGTGTGAGAGAGATATGGTGGGAGGCCAGTCTTCATAGTAGAGTGAGAAGAGGAAACTGACAGTAGAGTCTACACAGATAACATGTAGAGAGAAGTGGAAGAACAGGACCTGGTCAAGCACACCGAGGGAAGACCAGCAATCAAAGTTGTAGTGTTCAGGGTTTGTTCTTTGTTTTTTATTTCTGTTAGTTCATCTTCACTGACATTTAGACATTATTATTTTGTGTTACTCTTTAGAATACTCCATAAAATCTTGCTCATTAACATTTTTGTTTGTTTTTTCCTTAATGTCCCTGGTACAGCCTTAACCCTCATGGGTACGTACACGATGTTCAGCAACCTGAAGTAAGTTGAAACCTGAAGTTTCAACCCAAATGCCATCAATTGACATCAGTGATCACGTCCTTGGCTTCAATGATGCTTGGTTTCCCTCCTACATGTATGGCTACTAATTTTTTCTGCAATTTTTATCTTATGTTATTCTATTTATTTATTTGTTTTTATTTTTTATCATGGTAAAATACATGTAACATAAAATTTACTGTCTTAATGATTTTTAAGTGTACAGTTCAGTAGTGTTAAGTACATTCACATTGTTGTGCAACCATCACCACCATCCATCTCCAGAACTCTTTTCATCTTGCAAAACTGAAACTCTATACCCATTAAACACTAACTCATTCAACCGCCCCCACCCAACCCCCAGACTCTGGCAACCACCATTCTACTTTCTGTCTCTAGGAATTTGACTACTCTGGGGTACTTCACATAAGTGGAATCATACAGTATTTGTCTTTTTGTGACTGGCTTATTTCACTTAGCATAATGTGCTCAAGATTCATCCCTATTGTAATGTGTCAGAATTTCCTTCTTTTTAAAGGCTGAATAATGCTGCACTATATGTATACACCACATTTTGTTTATCCATGTAATCGTCGATGGACACTTGGGTTGCTTCTACTTTTTGGCTATTGTAAACAATGCTGCTATGAATGTGGGTGTGCAAATAGCTCTTTGAGTCCTTGCTTCCAATTGCTTTGGATATATACTCCAAACTGGGATTGCTGGATTATATGGTAATTCTATTTTTAATTTTTTGAGGGACCACCATTGTAGAAAAACTGGAATTCTAATATACTGCTCTTGGGAATGTAAAATGGTGCAACCACTTTGGAAAACAGTTTAGTAGTTCCCTAAAAAGTTAACATATACATACCACATGATCCAGCCATTCTACTTACCCAAGAGATAGGAAAATATATGTCCCTATAAACATTCAGAGTAACTTTATTCATGAGAGTCAAAAAACGGAAGAAAATCCAAATTTCTATCAATGTCCAGATGTATAAACAAATAGATAAACAAACTTGGTATATTCATAGAATGGAATACTACTCAGCATTATAAGGAGTAAAATAGTGATACATGCTACAACATAGATAAATCACAAATTAATTATGCTGAGTGAAAGAAACCAGATTTAAAAGAGTACATATGACTCTGTATATAAAAATGTAATAAATGTAATCTAACATATAGTGATAGAAACCTATGGATGAATGGAGAAGGGGACATGGAGAAGAGGGCAGGGGAGGGATTATAATGATGCATGAGGAAACTTTTAGAGGTGATAGATATATTTATTATCTTGATGTGGTGTCTACCCATGCCAAATCTTAACACATTGTATACTTTAAGTATGTGCGGTTTATTACATGTCAATTTTATCTCAATAAAGCTGCTAAAAATTTTGTAGCCACAGTAACAGATATAAAATAATCAAGCATTAAATTGTAATATAAATGTACATTATTGACTTAAAACACTTTGGTAAGTAATGTAAACGTGAATGTCATTTAAAGTCTTCCTGTTTATGAAAAATCACAACATTAACAATCTCCTTCTATTGGAATTGGAATGGATATTGGGGCTGAGGAGCAGAAATGAGATGTCCAAGTGACTCATCTCATTTCTCCTCAGAGGGAGGGCTAAGAGAAATTAAGTGAGCTGCCCAAGGTCAACAGCTAATCGATAGATATGTATTTGAATTCAGGCCTAACCATGCTGGATAGCTCTCATTTGCCCCTCCAGATTTACTTTCCATCCTCTCCACCCTGCCCTAAGCCGTGAGAGGCTAACCTATATGGACTGCATGATTGGTCTAGGTTTATCGCTGGCTCCCATTGGGTTTGGCCAATGAGGAGCACCAACAGGAGATGAGAAAAAAGGAGAAGAGTGAGGTCAATGTATTCATTCTCACGCTTCATTCCTGGGTGACTCCGTTGGAGTCACCCACGGGCTCACTGAGCCCGTCCACTGAGGCTTTGCATCTCCTGTCAAGTTGTCCCCTTCACACAGCGGTCTCCCTCCAGATTCCAGTAGCTGCTTCTTCCCCTCACCCGTTCAGACTAGAGATGCTCACCGAGGTGCTAACAGCCCTGAGAGGCTGCACTATCTCTTGCAGTTTCCTTACAACCTGCAAATACCTCTGAAAATGGTTCCTGTATTGAACTTTCCTCAAATTACCCAAATTGAGTATGCCACCTGCGTCCTGTCAGGGCCCTGACCTGTACAATAATAACAAAAATCCATCTCTTTTCCACTACAGTTTGATGAGGGGGCATCATTTTTGCCCAGTATGGGCATGATCAGTTTGGGTGTCAGAATGTCTATATAGAAAGTTGCAGAAAGCTGGTTGGAGAGAAAGAGTTCCAGGGGAGTTATTTCGAAGTTGCATTTGCAAAGGAGGCACAGCGTTTTTCCTTGGATTGAATGCTGATTTGATGGATGCTTGTAGGGGCTTAGTGCCACTACCGGCTAAGATTCTCTAATGGCAAATTGGTCTACCCAGTCTACTCTACTTGGGACCATATCTGATTCTCAATAATTATGGGCAAGGCTTCAATGTTTAAGATCAGCATTATAGCCCTATTAGACCATTTACAAAGGAAATGTACACTTACTTCTGTGACTAGTTTGCCATTGAACCTAGGATAACTCACCTTTCCCTACTTATGTCACCTGAAGCCAATGTATCTCAAGGAAACTATCATATATTGCATAATGGTTGATGAATAGTCTATAAAGTCCCCTTGTTCTCTTGAGATTGGTGCTAGATCGATGAAACACTTTATTCATGTACCATTCGGTCACCAATGAAGCAAATTTCCCCCTTTAATTCCACATTCCTTCCACTCATGGACTGTGCCCCAAAGGCACAGGAAATGCTCAAGGGGTTTTTGGTACAACATAGTTTTCACCAGTGCACTTGAGAAAGGCCCCAACACAATTCACAAAAGCCCGGGGATTTCTATACCCAGTGCTTAGAACTTCGTCAAAAAGTATTTGCTAGTGTTAAAAAGTATACATTGGCAATGTGCTTCCTCCTCCCTCTGACCACCTCACACGATTCCGTGAGTCGAAATGTTTCATTCCTCTTCTCACTACTCATGGGTTCACACCCTCAGCAGAGGAAATGCCAAAAAAGAGCAGGCCCTGAGTTTTTATAACACAGGCTTCCCCTTCATATTCTTTCCCCCACCTTCCACCCTCAGGGAACTCATTCAAAGGGAACATGCAACTGGAAACGTAGGCTCATTCTTGTCTGTCAGATTTTTACCACTAGGGAATGTGTGGCCGCCAACAATGAACTGGCACCCACATATTTTAAGCTCTGCCGACATTTTCCAACTGTTCAGCGTGTTTCTCACCACAAAGCCAAAGCCAAAGTCACATTTAGGTAGCTTGAGCTTCAGGAGAGGAAAGAAGATCAAATACCTTTTGTTCCCGATCGGCTAACTACTCTAAACAGCAACACCCTGGATTGGCATGCTGAGGCACAGTCACAAGCCACAACTGTGGTTCTTAAACTGATGCCAGGAATGGAAAGGAAACACACACTCACACACACACACACACAAAGCTCTACTGTGTTGCAGCAGCAGCATGAGTGGTTGGCTCTAGAGAAGATATTTGAGTCATGTTGTCTTTCATTCATAGGCTAGTATATCACTTTTGCTTCTAATATTTTCCTTGTAGAGAGTGTATTCTATATGTCTGCGTGTGTGTGTGTCCCACTCAAATCGATTGGTCTCTGTGACTATAATGATCTGGTCTGCAATATTTGTCTAGCGTCTCTCTTCTGGTTTTTGTAGAAATGACTCCATTGTTTCATTAGTCAGACAATCTGGATCTGATCTTCGGAAGAAGGATTTGGAACATAATGACTGTGCCTTTTAATGAAAAGATTAACAATGGTTCAGAGCTGAATCGCCCTGCATTTGTTTAGAATGTGCCTTGCATTTCACTCTTTTGAGGAGTAATATACAATACTGAGTCTTGTCTCAGATTTATATTCCATTCCAATCCCCTTGCCCATGTTCTAAATAAAGGTAGAATGACTATATGTTTGAAATAGAAATAACTCCAGTGTGCCATGGCTTTGTTTATAAAAGCTAATGCTAGACATTTTCTTGGATCTGTGCGAGAAATGACATCCTATACTGATGCCCTTTCTGTAATCACGATGCTAACCACTTCCAGTCCCTGGTATTGTGTTGCAGCATTTTGATGATGTTTAGTTTTACACTTATTAAAGAACCATGTCTCGCTTGATTATCCTTTTTCCTGCATTGCTGGCGGAGCACATACCATCCTAGTCTATACAGGATTACACACACTTCCACTGATTTTGCTGGCCAAGCATCAGCGATACAGTTTGGCCAGGAATCCTCAGTCAGTCCTTTTCCTAATTTGGTACTACTGTCAGCCTGTCCCTGGCAACACCGTGACACCCTCCTCGCTCCTCTGGTTGCTCACCGGGGGAAGGGACACGGGGGACCCAGGCTTGTTGCTGAGGAAATGAGGCACATTCATTTACCCTGCTGCTGCACACAGATGAGAAAGGCCAAAACAAACAGTGACACCACATGCTGAACACTGCTGAAACATCTGACACATTTTTCCAGTCTGGGACTCCTGCCCTGTGAGACCCAAATTTACAAGGGTGGCTTTCTCCCTCCCTTTCTCCTCCCAAATAGGCCAGTTATCAATATGAGCACTTCAGAAGGAAGACATGTTAAATCGGGAGATTTGAAAGATTGAAAGTTACCTTAGAGATCATCTAGTCCATTGGTTTTCAAACTGTTCTGCAGAGTCCTAGGATCTCTCGAATGCACCTTTGGGCTATGTTCCCCCTCAGACAGAGTAGGAGAGGAAGGGTGGGGCTCCAGGGCTCCATGTCCCCCACCCCTTTAGGTGGGCAGCTCTGCTTTCATCTATTTTATACATTAAAGTTCCTTATAAGATTGCCTTTGCAAAAAGGCTTCCATACTTAGACAAAGTTTGGGAACCACTGGGATTGGAGAAAGGAGTGATCCCAAGATCCCCGACTCAGGAGCTCCAGCTTCTCAGCCCCACAGTTTTTCCACTACACCTCTCCCTCCTCTAAAGAAATTGGATTAATCAAATACCATGTTGACCTGCAGCTATAGTATAAAAAGCCATTTTGCCTCCTGTTTTATAACAACTCTCACTTTGCCGAGTAAAGGAGCCCAGTGGAGGGGTTGTCCTCACCATGTTGGGGAGCACAGATTATGGCAGCCAGTTTCTCACCTCTAGATATTGGCCCTGGATCACAAGAGATGATGTATTTAGTTATTTATTTTTAATTAATTTATTATTATTATTATTATTTTTGCTGAGGAAGATTCACCCTGAGCTAATAACCGTGCCAATCTTCCTCTATTTTGTATGTGGGTGGCTGCCACAGCATGACTGCCAACACATGGTGTAGGTCCACGGCCAGGAACCCAACCAGGCCACCTAACCAGAGAACACTGAATTTAACCACTAGGCCACAAGCTGCCCTGAGAGGATGTATTTAAAGCTAAGCAAATTCAAAGTTGGGCAGTACTAATAGCCAAGGGTGGGTGGGTGTGCTCTTAGATCCCCTGATCAAACTTCCCCCCAAGACCGACACTTGGTGACAGAGGATCCTCTCTGGCTTCACCTTCCTATAAAGGCAGAGTCTGAGGGAGAGGGTTCCACTGCCACTCCTTAGGGGAGAGCCAGGCTGGCTGGCACATGCCACCTCTAATCTCTGGCCCTACTTTCACACCTCTGCCCTTCCTTCCTCCCGGGCTGTGGTTACCTAGTTGCCTACAGCGGTCCAGCCTTCAGTTCCCCTTTCCACCACACACAGGAAAGAAAAAGCTTTCTCAGCTGCCTCATAATTATTCATGGCATGCTGTGTTGCTGCCTCAAGTCCCTTCCCAGGTGAAAACAATACCTTTGAAAATGATTACGACCATCATTGGCCTCAGAAGCAGCCCAGGTTTCCCCCACATGGGGTTTAGAAGATCTCTGGGCAGCAGAAAGTGCTGGCCTGGCTGAGGACTGGAAAGATCGGGCTGCAGGCAAGCAGAGTACACCAGGCTTCCTTCCGTGCTTAAGAGCGAATTAATCCGCAGGGGAGCCCTGGAAACTCAAAATGATCCCATCAAGATTCACCTGTTACCGCCTTCCCCGGGGGGAACCGGGAAGAATAGTGTCCTGAAAGAGAACACAGAACTTTTTTCCTTATTCTACTCTCTGCTTCAAATCTGAGGGAAGGAAAATGAAATAGACGGAGGGAGGATCAGTCTGCAAAACGAATCCCAAATCCCAGGCAGGCAGGCAGAAACTCAAATCCTCCCCATCTGAAGCCTCAGGAGGAGCATCGTGGTCCCAAGTTACAGAGAAAAGGCTGGATGGACAGAGATGAGGGGGCAGAGGGCAGGGCCAGGGGAAGGATGTAGCCTTCAGCTATCCCCAAAGAAAACATCCCGCTGCCATCTTCCTACAGGCAACGTTAAGGGGCATCCTGAGGTAATCTTCTTTTGTTTGGGCAGGAGATGTACACTCTGCCTGAATTATCTTGAGTGACTGAGTTACAAGTGAAGCTTCTGCGGCCGAGTATTTGTGGCAACTGGTTCCTGGTTAGAATTGTTTCTCTTCACATTTGAATGGCGCAGGGGATGATGCAAGCTGGCCTCTATCCTCTCTTTTGTCCTTCCAGCTCTCACTTTGGAATTCTCTCTCCCTTCTTCTTACCTTAATGCCCTGTGTTAGAGCTGCCAAACGAGTTTAAGAGGTTTACTGCTCCCCTTACTTTCCATTTGGGGATCTTAAGATGATTCTTCAGATGAAAAATTATTTTCTTTGTGCTTTCATTTGGACAAAGATAGAGATTGAGTCTCTGTTAATGGCCCAACAAAGTGGTTGGGCGATGATTGGTTTCCTGGCATCCAGGCGCCGGGAGATTGAGAAACTTGCCCTTAATTCTTCCACAGTCAAGTGGCGAGATCAGATGATGGGGCTGAAGGGCGGCTGTTTCCAGTTGCTCTCCTGCCATTCATGGCTTCCAGGCATCCATTCCCCTGTTACCTGTCCTGCCACTATGAGTCATCAAAGAATCACACTTCTAGAGAAAAGCGTATTTCCTAAAGACATTAAATTGATTACAGCGCTTTTGTCTGGTCATTCGTTTCAGAGTTTTATGCGGAGTTTCCATTCAAAATGCTCTTTAGCCTGTCATGCTGTCAAATGGAGGGTATGGGGAAAGACATGTGTTTGCATTTGTGTGTCAGCTGCTGACACTTGTATTTATTTGTACATATGTATTTTGTTTGTTCGAATAAATGTTTCATCAGATGTAGAGTACAGTGTGGAGACTCAGAGAAGGAGCTGGTACAATTCAAAAGCAAGTGAAATATTTCTCAATAAGACTTGGAATTCCGACTTCTGGTTAATTGTAAATATGATCTGGAGGAAGAAGCAGCACTTCGGGGAGCTAAGGTTTGTATTTATCTTTTAATGTTATTGTTATATTATACAGTTTACTGCATAAATAATTGAAATGATAGTAATAACAATTTAGGGACCGTTCAACTGTTGTGCATACTATATTTCATTGATATTCACTTTTCTGAACTGCACAGATCCACGACGATTCCCTATTTAATGAAAACACTGGTAAATTAAAAATGAAAGTTTTTTCAAATGGAAGAAATTTGTTTTTAATTTATCCCACTTAAAAACACCCTTCATCATTTGTTCACTAAAAATCATTCAACAGTAGTAAAAATAAACTTTTTTCATACTGTCTTTATGGTATTTATTTTAAACTTGCAAATTTAATATGGTATTACTAGGAAGAAAAAAGAAATCTTGAGAAGTTAATGATACTAACTGAACCTGAATGGATATAGATAGTTGTGTTTATCTGAATGTTTGGCTGTATATTTCAGGTATAATTGAAAAATATAAAAGCTAAGAATATTAAGGTAATAATTTTCACAGGAACAAGGGAGAATACTGGTCCATGCAGGATTAATATTTTCATACTCTATAAGGAGAACTTTTCATTTCTGTAGGTCTTATTATTCTTGGTTTAATAAGTGAATCATTATACCGAAATGATTTCTTTGAGGGTATGCAGAATAACTCGTTCATCTTTATATCTCCAGTGTCTATAACATAGTAGATGCTCAAGAAGCATTTATTAAATAATTTCAGTGAATATGACTTTGCCCTTCAACATTCCTTTCTCCCCATCTCCTCCTTTGAGTGGAAATTGGAAGAGGAGAGAAGGGACTAGAATTAGGTAAAATATATTGCAACCCTACTTTATACCAGGCCCTTGACATGCATGATATCACTAAACATTCCCGAAAGCCCATGAGATTGCTATCTCCTTCCAATTTTGCCAAAGTTGAAACTGATGTTTAGCAAAGGGAAAACATTATACAAGGACACGCATATAATAATTGATAAAGCTGGAATTTGAACCCAATTCTATCTGATTCTAAAGCATGTGGGTTTTTTCCCCACTTATTCACTCACAAATCCAACACATATTTTTTGAACATACACTATGTGCCAGGGACTGTTCTAGAAACCAGAAACAATTGCGAAGAAAATAGTTTCTGACCTTGGAGAGTTTACATTCTAGTGGGGGTAGAGAGACAATAAATTCACAGTGCAACATTGGTCCTTATCTATTTGAAAACTAAATTCATTTGAGTACATCATACAAATGAAATATCTATTTTCTAAAATTCAGAAAACAGGAGTTGTAAAAGTAGTATGGGTACAGCAGAGTGAACTACGGGACACATAGTAGTAGATTGTTTCAGACAGGTAGAGAGAGACAGATCCCACAGGGCTCTATGGGTTGTTTTAAACACTTTGTTTCTCCTTAGGTTTAGATGGGAAGCAGAGGAGTGAAAAGCCCTTAAAAATTTAAAGATTTTTAAGAAGGGGGCAAGGGAGCAAGAAAAAAGACCAGTTGGAGGCCCTTCCCTTGTAATGATCCTGCCAAGAGATGGTGATGGCAGAGACCAGGGTGGTAGCAGGGGAGGTAGTGAGAAATGGTTGGATTCTAGACAAAATTTGAGGGTGGATCGGTTAGATGAGGAGTACTTTTAGAGTTGCTGCAGTTATTCTCTATCCACCTGGATCACAACCGTGTTATTTTTTGTAGTTTCCTCAACTGTAAAATGGGAATGATTTTTGAGAACCTATCTTGACAAACGTCCTCGGCATCACGCCTACTACATAGTAAGCACTCAATAAATAGAATCTGTTCCTAGCAATTAGCAAAGCTAACTGGATAGGGAACAACTGCAACTCTCTAAGCTCACAACCTGGAGCAGGTCACAAAGGCAGCCCAGGTTCAAGACTGGCTCAGGAAGCCGTGGGCTGGGAGGACTAGCAAGGCCGATGACGACAAACCGTGCACCTGCTGTGGGGGGTGCAGGAGGGAGGGGAGAAAGAGAAAGAGAGAAAAGAGAAAGTGCAGGAAAGACATGATTTCTAAGAAAGGCAAGGGGTCCTCCAAAGAACAAGTGTAGTGTCTATTCTTGACCTCCAGTGCTGTGTAGACAACAGCTTTCATATCCAGAAAGAGCTGGGGAAACACTAAAACATACCTAATTTACTCTGGGAGGGAGACATTTTCAAACTGAGAAGTTTTAGATGACAGATTTCTGAGATGCAGGAAATGAAAGACTATAGAAAAAAATTATAGGCGTATAGATCCGTTTACAAATTTAACTGTGGTTATGGGACACTATTGTGCGAATGAATGGCCCCATCCTCACAATCAGGGGAGTTTCCATTAAAGCTACAGGATTGTTTTGGTGAAATATTTGCTTTCTTATTCACCCTGTATGAATTCTTGTTCAATAATAAGATAATCTTCAATAATGATTGAAAATTCCTGTTGATAGAGTTAGTTCAGACTTTCATTTTGATTGTTTTTAATTAATTTTTGTTAGCTAGATTTTTAAAATTACAAAATTAATAAATGTTCACACTAAAAGATTGAAAAATTATTCAAAGAAACAAAAGGTAAATGTCTCCTTCTCTATCCTGCAGTTCCCCATGTTTCTTGCCCCAGAGGTACTACTATCACTCGTTTCTTGAGTATCTTACTAGGAATGTTCTATGTATATACAAAAACATATATATGTATATACATATACATGTACATAATTTAAAATTTTTTACCCAAGCAAGAGGTAACAATTTGACAGTCTACTCTATTCAGTTAACAATATATTGGAGGTTGTATCTGCATAACTGGATTTGAAAAAAGGTCTCCTAAAACTGAGGCCAAAATATAATAGTTAATAGTGAGAAAATGATTTTATTGGGACTTAATCTTAAAAAATCCTAAAAATGATGAAAATATGTTTCTCATTTTTAACAAAGTTGAGATTCTAATTGCAACCTTGTGGTATTTTTTGGAAGGAGAAAAGAAATCAAGTGTCGCTAGGAATGAGGGGTTGGGTCCTATCTCCCTCCAAATTGTATGATGGCTCAATAGATCTTTCCACTCACATTTAATTTTTACAGCATTATCTTTTTTTTTTTTTTTTGTAAGGAAGATCAGCCCTGAGCTAACATCCATGCTAATCCTCCTCTTTTTGCTGAGGAAGACCAGCTCTGAGCTAACATCTATTGCCAATCCTCCTCCTTTTTTCCCCCAAATCCCCAGTAGATAGTTGTATGTCATAGTTGCACATCCTTCTACTTGCTGTATGTGGGACGCGGCCTCAGCATGGCCAGACAAGTGGTGCGTCAGTGCGCACCCGGGATCCGAACCCGGGCCGCCAGTAGCAGAGCAAGCGCGCTTAACCGCACTTAACCGCACTTAACCGCTAAGCCACAGGGCTGGCCCTACGGCATTATCTTAAGGATATTCCTTTGTACAAAACTATTTCTGGGCTTTATCAGTTTTCCCAAGGATCTCAGTTAAAAATCCTTTGACATTCAAATTGTTTTCTTTTGAAGGCCTATCTTGTCATCATTGTTATTGTTTTTGTCTTCTGTCATTGTTAATCAGTCTAAGACTATCAGATCAACAGTGGACATGGGTATGATTTGAGTTGTTCTCATCATCTGATGGGCAAGGATATTTGAGTGCCCAGCTATTTAGTAAATATTTTCATGTTATGATGATGGCTTTTACTTTACTTTGCAGTCTTGTTACTACAAAGATGTGCAGGTAATGGTTAAAGAGAATTCCCTCTAGTCTGGACGCATAGAGCTAACAATCCTTTTAATGGGCTGTATCAATTTCTTACTTAGGGGTGTTCCATCATTTCTTTAACCGATGCCTTACTGATGAACAGGAAAGGTGTTAAAGCTTGTTGAAAGTATAAACAATGCTGAAGTGAGCATTCATATACATATACTTGTACACAGCACAAGAAAAATAGATTTTTAGAAGTGGAGTTGCCAAGTCAAAGGGTACTAGTATATTTTACATTTTGATAGATTCTACCAAATTGTGCTTAAAATGACTTCACTCATTTATCCTCCCACCAACAGTGCATGAAAAGGCCTGTTGATCACACCCTTGCCAGCACTGGGTATTATCACAACTTTCTAATTTTTGACAATCTGATGTTAAAAAAAATTCTATTGTTTTTATTCTCATTTCTTAAATTATAAATCATGTTAAAACTATCTTCTCTCATTCTCTTCTCTTTTGCCATTTGTATTTGTTTTTCTGTAAACTTCCTATTCATGTTATTTATGTGTTTTTCTAATTGAGTTATTCATCTTTTCCATATTCACTTATAAAACCTTTTTGCATATTAAAAAAAGATTTGCTATTTGGGATGCATATATTTTCCTTCAGCTTATCATTTGTCCTTGACTTTGTTTTAGGTATTGTTGTTATATAAACATTAAATTGTTATGTAATCAATTTTAGCAGCCTTTCATCTATGGCTTCTGGATTCTGTGTCATGTTTAGTAAAGCTTTCTCCACTGTAAAATTGCTTTTTAATTCCACTGTGTTTTCTTCTAGATCTTTTATTTTTATATTTCATCTTTTTAAGCGTATTAAATATGCTTGAAATAAGAGATCTTCAAAAATAATAGCTTTTCATGTCACTTGCCGGTTTGGTCATAACCTTATAACTAGGGTGGGTCATCACTATATCCTTGTCTTAAAAGATAAGTGTAATAAGTGGTATAAACACCATTGATCCTCTTTCTTCTGCTAACGTGGAGAAGATATGCGCCCACTAAACTTGTCTGATTACAAATTATGACTGAAGGAATGAGGGAAGGGTTTTTGTATATACAAGTCACCAGATGTTCTATAATGATTCTGTTAATATGAGCCTCAGGATTAGACTAGAACCAGTGTTACAGGTCAAGACTGAAGCTCATTGACCAAGCTATGCGGGAAAGTTTGTGCAGCGCCTGCTGGCACAATACATAAATATCCAGATTTATTACTCTCTGTCTCCAGCACCGAATTTGCCCACAGATTTATGAAAGGGAAAACATGAAATTGAGATTTGTAAATATTTGAAGTTTACTTCTGAGATCTAAAAAGGCAGTAAGAAGGCTAGTAATAAATTCAAAATAGAGGTTGGGGAATGCAGTAAGTTTGCAATTATAGGAATATAACTTAAGGAAGGAATCACAAACAATAAAATTTAATAATTTCACCCTTGGTTCATAAAACACTGAGCTCCAACTGACATAAATTATTTGCCTGAAGAAAAAATGGAGGTAAGTGAATATGGATTGTCACAAAGGAAATCGTTGGTAGATTTGGTAACTAGAGTTAGAATCTCTAATTCTTCTGACAGGGTGATTCTCCTTGCAAGGCAGTAGAGGCCAAAAGCCTTTAAGAATTTTTACCAATATGCATAATATTCAGTGTCCTTTGACCTATTTATAACTAATGACATCTTGGAAGCCTCTAAAAGTAGTCATTTTGGCAGTTTGATCAGTTTTCCATTTTTTATTAATCAGGAGTCTAGTGCCTTCAGGAATCAATTTTATGTAGCTTTTAGAATTGCGAGCCTGTGTCAATTTGCAGGGCTAATATTAGGCTTTATTTAAGAACAGTTGTTAGACCAGTGATGGGAATCTGGGCCTCAGAGTCAGACAAAAGTAATTTTCAAGTTCCACTTTGTGAGTTAGCGGCTGTGTAAACTGGGCAAATAATCTAATTTCCCCATGCCTTGGTTTCCTCATCTTTGTAATGGGATTGTTTATAACTTCCAGTGGCAAACTCCACTGCATGCCTACTAAATGTAAAACCCCACTACTGTCTTCTTCATTAACATGCCAGGGCCACTCCTAGCTGGTACTGGGCCTTCCTGTGATTTATGAATATGCAACCCTATTGGCAAATGAACTGCAAAGTGGTACCTCTTCCTCTGGACGGACACAGCTGGGTCACCCAGCTTGATGTGTGGGCTGTTCAGAGTATGGGCTGGGTTCCAGATTCTGCAGGGCACCTGCACCTTTGTGCAAGGAGGCCCTGAATGGAACCCAAGTTTTGTTTAGTTCCTGGGCAGAGATTCCTTAATCTCAAGGAAAATAGGCCTAATGTCTTGCCTAGGGACAAGCATAGTTGACCAACGAGATGAAAAGGAAAGTCAGTTAGGGAGCTTTCTTGACAAGAGAAAGGCCCAGGAGGAGGAAAGTTTTGTCTTGGTTCCCACTTTTGAGTGCAATCATGTGATGGCATAATGCTCTAGGCACTTGTGGTCATTATACAATGGTGAATGGAAGACCAAGAGACTTGATCTAGAGCCCTGATGCCAAAGGGTTACCAAAACAATGCTAGAACTCTCCTACTTCTGGACTTCCATGTGGTAAAAATCCTGTTTGTTCAAGCTACTGTCAGCTGGGTTTGGTGCTGCTTGAAGCCAAAAGCTTTCCTAATTGATAAAGGACTATAGGGCTGTTGTAAGGATTAAATGAGATGGTATAATTAACCCTCTGGTTAAGAGCATAGAAAGGACTTGGTAGTCGAAGACTGCCCTGATGATGGTGGTCATGATGGTAAAAATCATGATCTTATTAAGCAGGATAATGGAAAGAGCTTGGGATTGAGATAAAACCACCTCAGTTTGAGTTTCTGTCTTTGTGTCTTGGGCAAATTACTTATCCAAGGGATCAATTTACACATCTGTGAAAAAGAGTTAATAACAATACTTGTCTCACAGGGTAGTTGTGAGGACCCAAAGGGAAGGTACGTGAAAAGCATTTTATAAACTGTGAAGTACGATACAGGGCTTAGTTATTGTTGTAGTATCTTAGTCATCAGCTCCAAAGACAGGTTAAAAATTGCCCTCATATTAGAGATAAAAGCAATAATAAATGACTGAGTCTGATTTTAGACAAGGGTATTCAGTAATAAGAATTAAAAATAACTTTCAATCTGTTTTAGCTATAAATGGATCTCATCTTCATATCTGAAAAAAGGCAATAAAATCACCTTATCTAGAGTGGGAAGGATGAGTTATTTCTCCCCCACAGCTTCAGTGCACTATTAAAGAAAACTTGACAGTGAAAAAGAATGAGAAATTTTAGATTGGAAGGTGACACAGCAGAGAATAGAGTATAGAGATGAAGGACAGGTGTTTTTTTTGGGGGTGAAGTGTTTCATGGGTGTTCAGCTGAGAAACTGGCCTCAGAAAGGATCCAGGAGAGGGGGTAAATTACATCGATTGTTTCCTTTTCAGTATTCTCTGGCTCCAGCTTTAGTGGGCACTTCCAGTGGAGACAAGTGAGTTATGTGTCCCAAGCAAACATGGCTGTGACTTGCTTAGGTCCATTCAGTAAGAGGTGTTGTTTAATGGGTCTGCCTATTTTCCGGTGTCCTTAAACATAAGCACACAAACACCACAAAGTACAATCAAGATGATTAATAATTTGAGTTTGTATCTGGTATTTTACCTCTTACACCTCTATGCTGAGGCATTAATAAAACTTTTAGCCAAGAATGATTAAGAAAATGTCTCCATGCCTGGTTTGGTGTGAGTTTTTATTTTGTCATCCTGATTCCAAATAATTCAGTAATTCTGTGTCTCGAAATGCTCCAAATCCCACAGAGGTTTGGTTATTTCCTTGTAACTCAGTAGAGCAATGAATTACTGAGCAGTCTCTGACTAACTAACATCACTAAAAGTTCATGTTTTTTTAAATGAACTTCATCAATTGAAAATGTTTGGTTTTATTTCTGTTCTGATTTGCAAAGTTGGGGATTTACGTAAATCCAGGAGATGGGCTTTTCCTGTAATGTGTATTCTGCAGAACCGAGTTCCTACAATGGCCTGAAAACTCAACTAATTTAAGCTGAGTGGGGGTTTGCTGATGATCCCAGCTTTTTGTAGGAAAGAAACAAACGTCTGGGTAAGTAGTAATATCAGATAATCTTTGTCCGTTAATCAAAAAACAATTATTCCATGGTTAATTTCTGAGCTACATTTCTACCCCCACTAGGGGGGTGCTTTTTAATTATTTTATGCCCATTTCAATGTAGGCAACACAAGCAGACAGATTCAGTGCTGTCCCAGCACTATTAATGAGTTAAACATTTAATTCTAAAGAGACTGGCCACTTGCTCATCTAGCTCTGTTAATATCGTCTAGCATACATGCTGAACTGCTGAGCTAAAGACACTCCCATTTATAATGACTGAAACAAGAAAGATGTTTGTTTCTTTTCTCAAGTAACAGTCCAGAGGTAGGTGGGCAGCTCTGTGTTGAGAGGTGGTTCTGACATCCTCAACTTGTGACTCCCACTTATGGGTCCAAAGTGGTTGCCACAGTGCTTCCCATTTCACAGCCAGAGGAGAGCTCTAGCCATTTTAAAGGCAAGACTTGGAAATGGCTCTCATCATTCTTCCAGTCATCACGTTGGCCAGAATGTGGTCTCACCCAGCTAGAAGAGAAGGAGGTATGTGGAGCTGAAAACTCACCAGTGACATGACCAGCTAAGATTCTATTACTATGAAGGAGGGAGAGAACGGATGTTGGGGAATAACAGAAGTCTGCTATACTAGGTATACTAGAATGAAGCTTCTCAAACTTTAACATGCATGTAAATTACCTGGCGACCTTGCTGAAATGCACATTCTGATTCAGTGGGTCTGGGGTGGAACCTGAGACACTACATCTTCTAACAAGCTTCCAATGCTTGATGCTAATGCTGCTGGTCTGTGGACCACACTGAGCAGCAAGGAACTAGAAGATTCTCTCTTGATTACAAGAAACAGGGTTTCTTTAGACCATCTTAAAAAATCATTTACCGTCAGGAAGGTTGTGAAGAATCAAGGCAGCTCTAGGTATCTCAACTTTCTTTTGACTACAGAGTATTTATCTTTGTGCAACTGTGCCATTCTTCTCTCATACAAAACTGGATAATTCTCTAGTCCAAAATCTGACAGAAACATTATTTGCTTCAGTTAGACTGGGGACCTCCCCCAACCGAGTGCCATGATTTCATGGGTCACCTGGCAGCCTGTAAATGGGATAGACTTTGGTTTAATCAGTAGCCACATCAACGTGAACATCTTGGTGTGTCTTTCCCCAGCAAGGAGCAGTGGGGAGTGCAGCTTAAGCTAAAGAGGAAGCCGTATAGAAAACCATATATAATTTCTTTGTTTGGATATTATAGCAAAGCATAGGAACTTAATGCTTTGCAGATGAAAAACTGAGAAATATCAAGGCAATACAGATTTATACTTTGATATGACAGTATATAATTATTACAATCAGCAAATTCCCTGTTTCCTACTTATAGAAATAATAGATGCACATTATTTATACTGAAAAGCATAAGGAAAAAAAACATAATTTTAATTTCAGTTAATTCATATTTTTCCAAATTAACTTTGGATGTAAAACTTAGGCAAGATAAGGAATACCAAGGTATAGAAAGAACAAAAGAGGAATATTTTAAATAGAAAAGGTATACTGTTCATACTTTATGTAACTAATCATGGTTTGCTCTTTAATCTCAATGTATTCTTCTTGTTTAATGCCACGTTAGGACGACTTTTATACTTAACTACAACCCACTTTAATTAGTATCTGATTTTTTTCTGATTCTCAGAGCATCCAGACTCTACTTACACTCATCTTGGCTTCCGGAGAATTCCTCTTTCCATGGAAGACCTCCTTTTTGTTTTTCGGGTTCAGTCTTTCCTATGCCCTCTTAGAAGGAAGTCTTCGCTGGCCCGATTAGATGCAGCTGTTTTTAATTAACCCCTTCAGCTATCCCCCAGATGAATGACTCAATATGACTTGGCAAACTGATGGTTTCTAAGGAGCCATACATATTTACAACACACCAGTATGTTTAATAACGTTAACCCATCTTACACCAGCAGTGCAAGATTAAACCAATGCAACCACCCTACTCATAAAATCCAATTCAGGTGACTAACCAAGTCGGAATGTTACTTCTCAGTGAGCTGAGGCCTCAACAGTAGGAATTCAGAGTTCTGATGGATCCTTTTTCTCTTTTAGGTGGGATCTGGCAAGGGCTGAGCAGGACCTGAAAGGGCACCCTAGAACCACTGTGGGCATGGGGAAAGGGCACCTCTTACACTCGGCTGTATACTGTGGAGGTGAAGGGCATGAAATATCAAGTGGGGGAGGGGTGGCTTGAACCAAGACATCAATCAGAGACTAGGCTGAATGCGGGAGTCAAGCTGTGGAAGGCAACGCAGGAATTCAGGCAGGCAGGAAGCCAAAGATTGTGAAGTAGTGAAATGAACCAGAGCAGCTGTAAGAAAGTCCAGGAATAAAGATGGAATTTGCCCATCCATCCCACCACCCTGGGGAACTTTTTAAGTATTTCTCTTGCCAACTTGAATGAGTATGTATGGAGGATTGTTGGAAAGAGCATAGGAGAATAGGTGGGATCAAAATGAGTCTCTTCATTGAAGGAAAGAGGCCATGCCAACGCCAGGTCAACTCTAGGAGTTACCATGTTTGCATGAATGGGTCTATTTCCTTTAATCCCAGGCTCACCTGGTCTGGGTCTTGGAATTGTTCTTTATTTATTCATTCTGCAAAGACTTATTGAGTAGAAGTGAAGTAGTACAAATATGAATTAGACATATTTTTGCCCTCAAAGACCTTATACGCTTGTTGGCTTGAGAGAAGTCTCTAAGTACAGTACAAGGCAAAACGTATGTCTCAAACTTTGAAGAGGGCGGTTGGGATCTAAAGATGAGTAAAGCAAGGAACCTGCCCTCAAGAAGTGATGATATAGTAAAAGGAGAGAGACATGAACAAAAAAGGGAAATTACAAAACAATATATGTTCTGTGAAAGCAGTTTATACAAAGTCTAAGGGGCAGCAAGGAGACGGTTCAATTCTTTCAGGATGGATGGTAGCGGGTGGGTAGTGAAGCAGGCAGGAAATGGTTCAAAAGGAGGTAACGTGTAAACTGTACTGAAGGATGACTATGGGAATGCCAAGCTGACAGGAATAAGAAAAGCATTCAAGACAAAGATAGTAAAAGCACAGTGTCATGAAATATTGCAATTTGAGGGCGACTATTTGTAGTTCTGTTAGGCCTAAGTGTGAGGCATTGGGGATGAATGAGGGTGTAGGTAAGGCAGGAGAGGTAGGTGGGGACTCAATTACAGGAATAATAATTGGCTAGGAATCTTGGGCAAAACGTAATGCACCAATCCCCACAGCCAACTTGGTTTTCCACTGGATCTCTGAGAAAAAACTTTTATATTAAACACCTATTTTATGCAAGGACCTGTTATATTATGGATGAGACAGTAAAAATATGAATAAGATAATTTATATCCTCACAAAATTTATATTCTTATATCGAACACTAACATGGACACCAATAACTGGAAAACAATGTAGAATCCAAGTATAGTTTAAGGAAACTAAGAACAAGGTGCCCTAGTACCTTAAGGGAAGGACAATTAATTCTTTTTTTCCAGCTTTATTGAGATATAATTGACATATAACATTGTATAAGTTTGAGGTGTACAATGTGATTATTTGATATATGTATATATTGCCAAATGATTACCACAATACACATCCATCACCTCACATAGTTACCTTTTTTTTTCACAGTGAGAACTTTTAAGATCTACTCTGTTAGCCACTTTCAAGTATACAATACAGTATTGTTAACTATAGTCACCATGTTGTACATTAGATCCTCAGAACTTATTCATCTTATAACTGAAAGTTTGTACCTTTTGATCATCTTCACCCATTTCCCCCACAACCATCCCCACCCCTGGCAACTACCGATCTACTCTGTTTCTATAAGTTATGCTATTTTAGATTCCACATATAGATGAGATCATATAAGTAAGATCATATATTGTATATAAGTATTTGTCTTTCTCTCACTTATTTCACTTAGCATAATGCCCTCAAGGTTCATCCACGTTGTTGTAAATAGCAGAATTTCCTTCTTTTTATGGCTGAATAATATTCCATTATATGTATTCCATTATATAACATATACGCCATATTTTCTTTACCCATTCATCTGCTGACAAACACTTAGATTGTTTTTGTGTCTTGGCTATTGTAAATAATGCTTCAATGAACATGGGGGTGCAGATATCTCTTCAAGATAGTGATTTCATTTCCTTCAGATATATACCCCGAAATAGAATTGCTGGACCATATGGTATTTCTATTTTTAATTTTTTGAGGAACCTGCATACTGTTTTCCAAGTGGATGAACCAGTTTACATTCCCACCAACAGTGTGTAAGGGGTCCCTTATCTCCACACCCTCACCAACACTTGTTATCTCTTGTCCTCTTGATGATAGCCATTCTAACAGGTGTGAGGTGATATCTCATTGTGATTTTGATTTGCATTTCCCTGATGATTAGTGATGTTGAACACGTTTTCATGTACCTGTCGGCCATTTGTATATCTTCTTTGGAAAAATGTCTATTCTGTCTTTTGCCCATTTTTTAATTGAATTACTTGTGTTTTTGTTATTGAGTTGTAAGTTCTTTATATATTTTGGATATTAATCTCTTATCAGATAGATGGTTTGCAAATATTTTCTCCCATTCTGTAGTTTGCATTTTCATTTCATTGATGGTTTCCTTTGCTGTGCAGAAGCTTTTTAGTTTGATGTAGTCCCACTTGTTTATTTTTGCTTTTGTTGCCTTTGCTTTTGGTGTCATATCCAAAAAGTCACTGCCAAGACCAATATCAATGAGCTTTTCCCCTATGTTTTCTTTTAGGAGTTTTATGGTTTCAGGTCTTACATTTCAGTGTTTAATCCATTTTGAGTTAATTATTGTGAGTGGTGTAAGGTAGGGGTCCAGTTTTATTCTTTTGCATGTGACTATCCAATTTTCCCATCACCATTTATTGAAGAGACTATCTTCTCCCCATTGAGTATTCTTGCCTCCCTTGTCAAGTATTAGTTGACTGTATAATTAATTCTTATTGTTAAGGCTTGGGGAAGACTTCATGAAGGAGGTGACATTTAAAGCTGGTCCTTGAAGCATGGGGAAAGATGGGATGGTGAAAAAAGAAGTTCAGGTAGAGGGAAGAAGAGTGGGAGAGATACAGAAATAGAGAAGCGTTTGGAATGATGAGGAATGGAAAGTACTCCAAGGTAGCTATGGGGTAGATTGCACACAGGGGGATGAGTGGGAGATATGACCAGAGAAGTAGGTTGTAGTAATACCTAATGACATACAAATAAGTTTAGAGTTTAGTCTATGAGTAATAGAAACCACCAAACGTTTTGAGGATGGGCATTGTTATAGATTTGTGTGCCTGAATCCTACAACTCACTCCTCTTATTTTTGCAATTCTAATTGAAGGAGACACACACCAAGGAAACTAATATTATTTTTAATAGCTGCTAACAAATATTCAACATCTCCTTACCCTCATGTTGGGATTTTCTGCCAATCCATTTACTGGAAACCCCATTTTTAAATGTCAAAACCTATGTGAAACTTTTGGTACCTATCCACTGATTCCATGATGGTCAGATCCACAGAGCAGGCCCAGCTGACTTACTCACTTAGATACAGGGGGAGACATAGGAACAGGGAAAGAGGCAGACACTGCCCAAGTAGGCTGACAAATGGAGCAAGGGAACCCAAAAGGGTGTCCATGGCTCATAGGCCTAGGATAAGAAAGAGGGAGGATGGCATTTAGGCATGGTCACTTGATCCATAAGTAAGACATGCCCCCAAGGAGTGTTCTCTGACTCATTGGACCAGCTACTCCTTCTCCATTAGGGAAGAGCTAGGAAAGGAGTTTCTTACAGGATTAGATATATCCCCCCTATCTTTGGGCTGAGGCAGAGTGGAGAGAGGATGCCAAAATTTCCCCTCCTTCAGGACTGACTGAAGTGTAGAAAATGCATCCAAGAAGGAAGGATTAATTAGAGAGGTGGGATCCATGACATGTTTCAATGGTAGAGTTGATAGGATTTGATAACAATTGGTCGTGAAGAGAAAGGGCAGGAAATAGATTAAGGTACTATCCTGGATAACCAAAGGGATGGATGTGCCTGTCAATAGGGGGAGAAATAGGACAAGAACTGTGGAGGAGAAGAGAGGAGCTTCCGGTGAGATTTCCTCTGCCATGTAAAGAAGGTAATTAAAAATGAGTCAATACTGAGAAAAAAGTGAATTTAAGAAATTGTATTAGGCATCTTTTTGTGTGAGCAAAAGAAACTCAACTTGAATTAGAATACACGGCCATTTATTGACTCACGTAACTGGGACTTTCTAGGAATCAATAGAGTTTCAGTCATAGCGGCTCCAGGATTCAAACGACATCATCAGAAATTAGTCATTATTTTCCATCTCTTAGTTCTGCTTCCCTCTGTGTTGGTTTCATTCTCAGGCTGATTTCTCACATGGCAGCAGGGATGGCTAAGGGCAGCTCTAGGCTTACTGTCCTTATAACTGGTATCCCAGTAAGAAGAGAATGTGTCTTTTTCCTGAGAGTTCCAGCAAAATGACCAGGGAGGAGTCTGATTTTCCCTCCTTGGGACATGAGCCCATCCCTAAACCAATCATTTTGTCTGGGAGCATTGGGTGCTCTGATTGGCTAAGCCTAGTTATGTACCTGGAGCTGCCAAAATCATATGGAGTGGCAGGATGAATTCTGAACATTCTTACTTCCTGTCATTCAACTTGTATGGGGGATCTTGGAGCACAGCATAGTCCGAGAATTTTAGGCCTGGGTGGTGGGGTCGGGACAGCTCTCTGCAGGCGTAAACAGCTTGAAGGCCTTGGGGCACGGGAAGAGAAGGTCTACAAAGGAGAGGGTAGCAGAAGGGGCCAGTCCCGAAGACAACTTCACAGCTTTGTTTAGGGCTTGTTGGCTTTGTCTTTCCAAGAGGACCACCGGTGTGAAGAGCAAAATGCAATATGCAGAAATAGAGTTAATCCACCAAAGGGTTTTGCAAAGCTTGCCTCTTTATCTTTACCCATTTCTTAGCCAGTTTCCAGTGATAAAGTAAGTCACGGGGGCTGTGCACACTCAGTTATACAGGCTCATTCTTGAGTGGAGTCACCTCAACCTTCAAATAAAGAACGTGCATAAGTCTTTTCAAATATATGAGGTCTTGCAAAGCAGAAGTCAAGATCTGCTAGGAAAATAAAGTGCAGCCTGTGTATCTAGCCAAGAATGCTTTGTCAGCAATTATAGAAATAGAAACAGGAGAGATTTAGTCCAACTTGCTTATGTTTTTAGACAAGGAGCTACGTAATTTGACGAAGGCCACACAGTCATGTAGTGGCTGAGCTGATACTAAAATTCACATCTCCTGCCTCTTATCCCTAATCATGTTTCATTATATCATCCTCTGTTGGCCAAATACTTCTCCTAGGAGAAAACTGTCCAACTAGAAGGTCATTGTAATATGGTCCTATATTTGTTAAAGTATCCACATAGTGGAGATTGGATGTGGTTACGCTAGAGTTAATCCTGGATGCCTATGATCACTGCTAGGAACATTGGAATAAAAATCAATCCAGATTCGTTTAGTGGATCAGATCAAACCTGTGCTTGTTTTTGTTGTTGTTGTTTGGTATTTCATAGGATTTCTTTCATTCATCCCAGACTCCCAAAACTCAACCCTTTTCTGCAAAGGATGCCAGCAGTCAGGGACTACTAGACTGAACACAGTAGATGGAGGAACAGTCACTGCCATTGATAATCAAGAGCCCCTGTTGAAAGAACTCAGTGTCTAAATAGGAAACTGTCACAGGGTAAAAAGAAGGCAGAGAGAAATCCCATTAGGGGATGCAGGTCAAATAAAACAAAGGAGTATTTTGTGCCTATTAAAATAGACAATTAAGGGGCCGGCCCTGTGGTACAAGTGGTTAAGTGCGTGAGCTCCGCTGTGGCGGCCCGGGGTTCGCTGGTTCAGATCCTGGGTGCCCACCGACGCACCGCTTGGCAAGCCATGCTGTGGCGGCGTCCCATATAAAGTGGAGGAAGATGGGCATGGATGTTAGCCCAGGGCAGTCTTCATCAGGAAAAAAAAGAGGAGGATTGGCAGATGTTAGCTCAGGGCCGATCTTCCTCAAAAAAAAACAAAAATAGACAATTAAAAACAATACAGTTGTCCCTGCAGGGAAACAACTGAGCAGCTCCTCACTTACATGTGCAGAACACGGTGAGCTTATGTGGCACCTTCCAGACAGGCCCTTCCGAGGCTCTTGCAGCACACTAGCAGTGTCACTAAATATATCAGTCTAAATCCACGTATGCAGGGACTATGGTTTCCATGTTATGTGATGCCTGGGAAAGTCTAAGTCTGGCAAGAAAGTTTCACATTTAAGAAATAGGTCAAACTGAAGTACCTAAACTATTCATTTTTGCAGTCTTAATATGATCAAAAGAATTCCTAGGAGGAGAGTCATTTAACAAGTATTACTGTAAAAAAGTGATGTAAGAACGCAAACTGGTGCAGCCTCTATGGAAAATGGTATGGAGATTCCTCAAAGAATTAAAAATAGAGATGCCCTATGATCCAGCCATCCCACTACTGGGAATCTATCCAACGAACCTGAAATCAACAAGCCAAAGAGGCTTATGCACCCCATGTTCATTGCAGCATTATTCACCATAGCCAAGAAGTGGAAGCAACCTAAGTGTCCCTCGACTGATGATTGGATCAAGAAGATGTGGTATATATATGCAATGGAATACTACTCAGCCATAAAAAAAGACAAAATCGTCCCATTTGCAACAACATGGATGGGCCTGGAGGGTATTATGTTAAGTGAAGTAAGCCAGAAAGAGAAAGACAAACACTGTATGATCTCACTCATATGTGGAATATAAACCAACACATGGACAGAAAAAACTATTGTGGTTACCAGGGGCAATGGGGGTGGGGACTGGGCACAAGGGGTAAAGGGAGACATATATATGGTGATGGACAAACAAAAATGTACAACCCAAGATTTCACAATGTTATAAACTATTAAAACATCAATAGAAAAAAAAAAAAAGTGACGTTAAGACTCATGGCATTGAAAGATCTTGCCAGCCGAATGGCTACCCTGAGCTTTCAGTTAGTGTTTGGGATGGTCAAGCATTATTCACTACCACTACACTAGTCATTCATTCAGCAGCACATTCATACAACAAATGGTTCTTGGATATCTACTATGTGCCTGACACCATTCTAGGCCTGGGATACAGAAGGGTTTAATGCATAGAGAAATTGGTGCCATTACTGAGCTTACATTCTAGTGGGAAATATCCAAGCTACCCTATCTCCTAATTGTTCTGCTGCTTCCTCTCTTTCAACTTGAGCAAAATAAGTCCATCCCTGTGCTGGGTACCCTATATCCCAAAGACACACAAACAAACCAATATATTCAAGAACTCAAGGGTGCTTTTGTCCCTGGGGATCTGGCCCTCGATACTGACTCTGCCTAGCCTGAAACCATAAATTTCCACCACCCCACCCCTTAGGACTAATACCACTCAGGCCCAGAGCTATGCCTCTCCACACCTCTTTCCATATGTCTTTATGAAACAAAGGGTGACTGTCTCCAACTACCATGAAGGTTTGAGGATTGTGCCATTGGCTGAGGACAAAGAGGGACTCTGCCCCAGGACAAGGGAGGATTTGAGAGCTGAAAATGCTTAAGAGAAAAGTCAAAGTAATCAAATTGTCAAACCCTTCTGAGAAAGCATGAATTCAATATATTGTTGCATAAGGAAGTATCCTTTCCCGTTAGTGTCAAGCATCATAACACTGGCTTCCCTGTGAATTAAATAACATGGTACCAGAGAGTTCTGGAGATAACTGCAAATGTAGGACACAGTATTTACAACAGTTGTGCATGGCAGTTAAAGTTTTTCTATTAATAAATTAAATAATTTCTATTACTCATATATTTGTATACTAATAGGCCTAGACATTACATGTGTGAAGTGTGATACTAACTACATTGCCAATGAGTTGGATGTTGAAAGTTAAGAAAGTTAAAATTGTGAATAGTTTTATTTTTATAAAAATTTTAATAAGATTTAAATAAATTTTAATTTTATCTGTAAAACACAATGGAAATAAATAAAAATGTTAACTTAAAAATTTTTAAGTTTAATTTATAATTTTAAATTAAATATTTAAACATATGATATGTAGGTCTCCATTTGTACTCTCGTCCCAAGCCATGCAAATAACAGGGAAGAGCCTATTTCTTCCCCCTACTCCCATGAATACATACTAATGAAATAATTGATGAATAATTAATTAGTATTTCAAAAGTGTTAAATACAACCAATGGCTAAAACAGAGGAAAAGTGGATAGCAAAAATACATCTGTTGAAATAATTAAAAATTAGCTCCTCTAGGTGCACTCTCTTAGGTCCACTTTTATTGTCAAATACCATGACTTTCTCCTTGATAGCATTGGACCCCTCCTCTTTGAAAGTTTCCTATCTTGACCTCCATGACAGAGTTTATATCATATCCTTTATCTTCCAAACTCTTTTTCTTAAAGTCTCCTCTTTTTTGATTTATAAGCAGCCTCTGGAAGAGTTTTCCACTTCTTTTTAGCCCATGCAGAGCTATGTTCATTTTAAGATAGCAGTAAATAAAAGGTTAATGAGTAAGTGAATATAAAACATTGTTCTAGCAACATATTACGTAATACATGGGGACATAGTCCTTGCTATCACCAGATTCTAAGTAGATACATCTTCAGAAACACTATCTCAAAATTCAAACCCAATTTCATGGTTATGGCAAATTTTCCATTGTCACACAGATGTGCTGTAACAAGCCAGAGAGTGCAATTCACTAAAGACCATGTTAGTAAGAAAATCACAACAGCTGGTATTACTGAGAACATTAAGGATGCTTATTGGAGAAATAATACCCACATCAGCTTTGAAGAGCATGAAACTGATTCTCACTAGGGCAGTTCCATTCCTTCCACTCATCTCTATCCAGGAATGAATGAAGCTGAAAATTCTGCAAATGATTTATGATTTCCCTTATATCTGGAAAGGGAATATAAATGAATAAAAAGATGAGCCCAAGAGGCTACATGCATAAGTGTGAACATGGCAGATGAAATGCAATTAAGAGAACAAACACCATCATACTGATGAAGCCTCGACCTTATACACATTCCTGAAGGAGACCGGATATGGCTTATTGTCTGTTAAATGGTTACTTCCCCTAATGCAAGAATTAGCACCTAAACGGTACACTAAACAAACTGCAAGGGTGTGTGTCTAGCTTATGTGACACCTTTTTATTGAGAACTACCCCATCTCCATACACACAGGGAGCTATGGGCTACTGGTCACAGATGATTAGACCAACAATGAACACTTGATCCAAACTAAGTCAATCTAATTATTTTCACAGAAATCTGGAAATAGGAGTGAGATGGAGTAAATTCAGGAGTTTGGGGGTGAGTCTTTTCTATAATGTACCCCAAGAGCCAGAGACAGCTGACCTGGAGATGCACAGAGAGAAGCGGAGCTAAGAAGGGTAGAGCAGTCATGCCTGCATGAATGCCTGCTGGCTCTCCAGTCCTGCGTTTAGTCCGGGGCAGGCCAGCTGTCTTTGGGTCATTTAAGATACTCCCACATCCTTCTAATAAATTCCTTTTATGACTTAAGCAGTTAGTTTCTCTTACTTCCAACCAAAACAATGTAGCTAAGAAATGAGAAGTACACACACTCTAAGCACATCTGTAATGTGCTTGGAACCTTCATGTGATGTAAAAGTTCAGGGCCACGTCCTCAATGAACTCTTCAGTGAATGTGAAAGAGAAGCCATAGGCTTCAGAAATAAATAGTTATGTTTGAAAATAAATATGAAATCTTTTTATCTTGAGTATCTAAAATGGAAGAACAGTAAAGTTTAGGGGACAAAATTGTATTTGTTTAGTAAATTCCTATAAAACGTAGGAGACTTTAAAATACAGATACACACACACACACACACACACACACGGAAATGGAATGGGAGAGGTGAAGAACCAGTCACGAGAAAAAAATGTATCTCGAATTTAACCTTTTCCACCACTTAAACTGGCAATGTTTTGTGTATAATTCATGCAGTATCTTGCTCTAAGTTGGATGTGAATTCACTCACAAGAGAGTTGGAGATAATGTCACTGTGAATATTAAATCAACCGGCAAGAGGTGGGAAGGTGGTGACACTAAAGATAAGATCAGATGCAAACCCAGTGAACTCTTAAATAAAGAAACAACTGAGCCCAGCAGGGCTATAAACAACCACCGAAGTGAAAGGCAATAAAAGAGAAGAAGAAAAATAAGATGCTCAAATGTAATGAAGCAAGACTTATAATGACTAGTGCCTGGAATGCCATTTTAAGTAATATAAGCTCCTGCAACCAGAATAATTAAAGAATATATTTAACTGGTTGTCTAAACTTCGCTGGGAGCAACCTGTATGGAATATGTCTTACATTATTATAAGTTTGTTTTCCTAGTATTACTATAAGAAACAAGGACTCAAGAAGCAAAAGATTGACCTGGGTCTGGCAGGTTTAAAATGGACCTGTGTTTAAGTGCATAGTGTGTAATGAGCTCCAAGACCTTCTATGAAGAGGAGGAGCCTCCCTCAGTCAAGAGAGTATGTCAAGAGGAGAATGAGCTCTAAGGTTAATAGACAAGACACACAACTCAGATTTGCTACGTTCCACAATTAAGATTCACATTTTTTGTTTATTTCAAGTGTCTCAGTTGGTCAGAAAAGTCTTAGAATACAGTCAAGTTTAAATTTAAATAGGTATCAAATCATCACATTGTATACCTTAAATTTGCACAATGTTACATGTCAATTATATCTCAAGAAAGTAGAAAAATAATTAAAGGGTAATAGGCACATAAATTCATCCATGTGGAAAATGAAACCAGAATACTTGTGAAGGGTTGTGATGAAAATATGAAATCTCTTATACAGTCACGCATCACATAATGATGTTTTGGTCAACAGTGGACCACATATACAACAGTGGTCCCATAAGATTAGCACCACAGAGCCTAGGTGTGTAGTAGGCTATACCACCTAGATTTATGTAAGCACACTCAATGATGTTCGTACAACGACGAAATCACCCACTGATGCATTTCTCAAAATGTATCCCTGTCGTTAAGTGATGCATGACTGCATATAACAAGCAAGGATCTGCCAAATATTTTTATTAATATTCATAATTATTAAAGCCATAAAATCTTTATCACATTTTGTTAGCAACAACAGCAAAACAGACTGAGCTAGCTTGTGATCAGAGTCACATTCAGTATATCATATAGTTCTGCAATTTAAGAAATCTCTACTGTAGGTGAAAAGACTCTCTACAGTGTAAACTTATTAGGCAGATATAGGCCTTTGTTACCCATTGAATTCTAAAATATGTTGGATCTAGAGAATATAAAGTTTATTGTGACTGAGATTGGCCTGAAATCAATATAGCAAATCCAGAAAATTTTAATTATTATAAACAAGAAATACAATCCTTTTAAACAAGTACTAGTATTGAGAACAATTATTTGATTGATATACTAATGAATGTTGTTTTTCAGGGTTGGAAAGAACCTGTTATAAATAAAATTCAATACAACATACATTTAGTGAGAGCCTACTGTCAGCAAAACTGTATGCTATTGGAAGTATGAATTGGCAATCCCCACCCAGAAAAGCAATTTAGCAATTGTATAATGAGTTTTGCATTAGTTTATAACTTTGACATGGTAATTCCACTTCCAAATATCTTATCAAAAGAAATAATCAGATGGCTTCACAGGTGAATAAAAAGAAGTAATACCAATTCTTTACAAACTCTTCCAAAAATTAGAAGAGGAGGGAATACTTCCCAACTCTTTCTATGAGGGCAGTATTACCCTGATACCAAAACCAGACAAAGGTATCACCTTAAAAATAACTGTAGACCAATGTCTGTTATGAATATTGACACAAAAATCCTCAACAAAATACTAGCAAACCAAATCCAGCAGCATATACAAAGGATTATATACCATGACCAAATGAGATTTATTGCAGGAATTCAAGGTTAGTTTAACATTCAAAAATCAAAAATTAATATAACACACTACATCAATAGAATAAAAAACCCACATGATCATCTCATTAAACACAGAAAAAGCGTTTGACAAATTCCAACATCTTTTCATGATAAAAACACTCAAAAACTAGGAATAGAAGGGAACTTAACATGATAAAGGACATCTATGAAAAATCCACAACTTACATCATGCTTAATGGTGAAAGACTGGATGCTTTGCTCAACATCAGGAACACAACAGGATGTTCACTCTTGCCACTTCTATTCAACATTGTACTGGAGGTTCTAGCCAAGGCAATTGTGCAAGAAAATGAAATACAACATGTGCAGATTGGAAAGGAAGAGGTAAAACTATCTCTATTCACAGGTGGCATAATCTTATATATAGAAAATCCTAAGGAATCCACTGAAAAAACTATTAGAACTGATAGAACGGTTGAGCAAGGTTACAGCATGCAAGATCAATATACAAAAATCAATTGTATTTGTGTACACTTACAATGAACAATCTAAAAATAAAATTAAGAAAACAATTCTATTTACATTAGCATCAAAAAGAATAAAATACTTAGGAATAAATTTAACCTAAGAATTTCAAAATTTATACTCTGAAAATGATAAAACATTCTTGGAAAAATTAAAGATGACCTAATAAATAGAAGAACAGTCCATGGGCATGGCTTGGAAGACTTCATATGGTTAAGGTGGCTATATTCCTCAAATTGATAGATAGATTCAACACAATACCTACCAGAATAACAGCTGACTTCTTTGTATAAATTGACAAGCTAATTCTGAAATTCATATGGAAATGCAAGGGACCCCAAAAAACAACCGTGAAAAAGAACAAACTTGAAGGATTCACACTTTCTAATTTTGGAACTTACTACAAAGCAAAAATAATCAAGCAGAGTGGTACTGGCATAAGGATAAACATGAGGATCAATGGAACAGAATGGAGAGTCCGGAAATAAATCCATGTATCTATGGTCAATTGATTTTAGACAGGGTTCCAAGACATTCAATAGGGAAAGAAGAGTCTTTTCAACAAATGGTACTGGAACAACTGGCTATACACATGTAAAAGAATGAGTTACCTCACACCATATACAAAAATTAGCTCAAAATGGATCATAGACCTAAAGTAAGACCTGAAACTCTTAGAAGTGCTTCAAACGACACGATCAAGAAAGTGAGGGGCCAGCCACATGGCGTAGTGGTTAAGTTCAGCACGCTCCGTTTCAGTGGCCCAGAGTTCATGGGTTTGGATCCTGGGCACAGACCTATACCACTCGTCAGCCATGCTGTGGCAGTGTCCCACGTACAAAGCGGAAGAAGATTGGCATAGATGTTGACTCAGGGCTCATCTTCCTCAAGCAAAAAAAGAGGAAGACTGGCAACAGATGTTAGCTCAGGGCAAATCTTCCTCACCAAAAAAAAAAAAAGTAAAAAGACAACCCATAGAATAGGAGAAAATATTTGCAAACCATATACCTGATAAGGAACTTGCATCTAGATTTTATAAAGAACTTTTACAACTCAATAATAAAAACACAAATAACCCAATTTAAAAATAGGCAAAGGATCTGAACTGATGTTTGTCCAAAGGAGATATACAAATGGGCAAGAAATAATCAGAGAAATGAATAAATTGATGTATAAGTATGCTCACTACAGCAATATTTACTTAGGCAGTGTAGGGATATAATTAAGCACTAGAGTTCTGGAGACAGACGGCTTATATTTGAATCTCAGTTCTAACACTTACCAGATTCATCTTCTTGGACACATTACTTAACATGTCTAAGCTTTAGTTTCTTTATCTGTAGATTTTTTAAGATTAAAGGTGATTATTTACTTGAAGTGCTTAGCACGTTGCAGAGCACATAATGAGTACTAAATAAACGTATGAAAAAAATGATTATGAGGTGTTTTTATTAACATTTTGACATCCTTAAGGTAGAGTATCAAGTAAAGAAGTGGGATATAAAAGTGTATATAAAATATTCAACAAACTTTGGATGAATGGTTAGATAGATGGGTAGGTGGGCAAATGTATAGGATAGATAAATGGATGAATGCAAAAACATAAGTGAAATATTATATTATTCCATGTCATTCCTTTAGTAGGTCAGGTCATCCTGATTTATTATTGTTTCATAGTTCATGTGTCTGACTATCTTTTTTAAGGATCCTTCTTAACTTTACATGTCCATTTTTTGTGTTTTGCTGGTTTTTCTAAGGATGTCTACTAAGAGATGATGACACTACCAGAAACATTCATGGATCGCAGAAAGAACAGGCTGTTTTATTTCTACTCAGCCCCAATAGTTACTGCCACTACATTCCTATCATTGCTTTCCTCGCTTGAGGCAACCTGCAGTTCATATGTGCTACAAGTATATCCTTTATTCGATTTACTCATTTTTTTAAAAATCCCCCCTTGTTGGCAATTAGCAATCAAATTATTAATTAGCCTAAATCCACCTGGCTATTTTGCACCTAATAAATCAATTAATTCAATTCACATGGAGGGGAGTGTATTTAGTGCCACATTTCAGTCATTACTGACCATCATTGTGTGAGGCTGCTGGATATGAAGACACGATATCTAAGCAGAATTTTTATTTTCTGCTGTTTTGCAGTCTGTCAGGTAAATGGAGAGTGTGGTTAGTGTTTTTAATGTAGGAAGGGATTTAGCACCAGGCCTCAGAAGACCAGAGAAGAAATTAGGAGTCTAGCGTACGTTATAAACAGGTTCACTGGTTAGGTTACAGCCTTCCCCATATGCCTGATGATGTACAGTGTCATTCATTTCAGACTCAAACTGTATTTGTTCAGTAAAAAAAACCATGATATTGTATTCTCTTTGGTTGAAATAAAGGTTGCTGAATAGTGGGATAGAGGTTTCAGGAACATGTCAAGAATGAATTTCACATAATTGTACTTTGCCCCCAAGTCTCCTGGTGGGTACACAGCTTGGGGAAAGAGGGCAAATTTAAGATTTCATTTTTAAAACCAACTTGAAGGACTTTCAAATAGAGACAACTTTCTTTTCACCATTTAATATTATGTTTGTTTCTTGAAAGAGAAGCTTCTTTGGGGGAATGGTAGCGAAGCAGCAGTGTGCAGAGAATTTTAATGATGAAAAGAAAATCTTTAAAAATAGGTTAAGTTTTTATGCAAACACCATGACATATAAATCTTTTAATTATTCCAGCTATCTGACCTAGTAACATTGATTTTTTTTTTAATTTCCCAATGTAATCAATATACCAAAATGTTTAGATATGGATTAAAATATACTGCTGCAGCTTAATAGTGTGTGTTTCATTAATGAAGGAGTCTGAAAATACTGTTGCTGATTGAAAAATAGTATTTCATTAACCTAGTCTGATTCAGACTTGTCAATACAGTATATGGGAACCTCAGAATCAGGCTTGGGACAGGAGGGGAGCGGAGGAGTAAGGCAAAGTACAGCGAACCAACACCTCCTCAGAGCTAGTTCTCATGGAAGTACAAATCCAAGTGCCCCAAGAAGTGAAAGGAAATCTCAGCTTAATCTTTTTTTTTCTTTACTAACAGCTTTATTGAGACATAAATCACATACAAAATCTCCGGCCTTTTAAAAGTATACAATTCAGTGGTTTTTAGTATATTCACAGAATTGTAAATATCTAATTCTAGAACGTTTTCATCACTCCAGAAAGAAACCTCAAATCCGTTAGCAGTCACTTCCCATTTTTTCCTCCCCCCAGCCCTCGGCAACCTCTAACCTAGTTTGTGTCTCTATGTATTTGCCTATTCTGGACAATTCATATAAATGGGATCATACAATGTGTGGCCCTTTGTAATTGGCTTCTTTCACTTAGCATAATGTTTTCAAGGCTCATCCATGTTGCAGCATGGATCAGGACTTCATTCTTTTTTATTACTGAATAATATTTCATTTTATGGATTTACATTTTGTTTATCCATTCATTAGTTGATGCACATTGGGGTTGTTTCCATTTTTGAGCTATTACGAATAATGCTGTCACGAACATTCGTGTGCAAGTTTTTGTATGGACTTAGTTTTCAGTTCTCTTGGGTATACAACTAAGAGTGGGATGGCTGCGTCTTACGGTAAATCTATGCTTAACATTTTGAGGAACTCCCAAAATGTTTTCCAAAGGGGCTGCACCATTTTAGAAACCTACCAGCAATATATGAGTGTTCCAATTTCTCCACATTCTCACCAACATTCATTATTGTCTTTTGATGATAGCCATACTAGTGGGTGTGAAATGGTATTTCACTGTTTTGATTTGCATTTCTCTAATGGCTAATGATGTTGAGTATCATTTTGTAACTGTATTGGCCATTTGTATATCTTCTTTAAAGAAACGTTTATTCTCATCTTTTGCCCATTCTTTTATTAGGTTTTTTGTGTCTTAATTGTTGAGTTGTAAGAGTTCTTATATATTCTGGATACAAGTTCTTTGTCAGATATGTGATTTATAAATGTTCTCTCCCATTCTGTGATTTGTCTTTTCACTTTTTTCGTGGTGTCCTTTGAAGCACAAGAGGTTTTAATTTTGATGAAGTTCAATTTTTGAATTTTTTCTCTCTTGTCAACTTGTGCTTTTGGTGTCATATCTAAGAAACGATTGCTTAAATCTAAGGTCACAAAGGTTTATGCCTGTGTTTTCTTCTAAGAGTTTTATAGTTCGAGCTCTTACATTTATGTCTTTGATCCTCTTAGAACTAATTTTTTGTATATTTGTGAGGTAGGGGTTCAATTTCATTCTTTTGTATGTGGCTATCCAGCTGTCTGTTCCATTTGCTGAAAAGACTATTCTTTCTCCATTGAATTTTTTTGGTACCCTCATCAAAAGTCAATTCACCATAAATATGAGAGTTTTTTTCTGGACTCTCAGTTCTATTTCATCCCTCTATATGTTTATCTTTATGCCAATACAACACAGTCTCAATTACTGCAGCTTCTAGTAAGTTTTGAAATTGAGAAGTGTGAGTCCTCCAACTTTATTTATTTTCCAACTTGTTTTGGCTACTCTGGGTCCCTTCAATTCCATATGAATTTTAGGATCATCTTGTCAATTTCTGCCAAAACATCTTGGCTTAATCTTAATTTACACCAACACCCAACAGTTTCTGGTCCAGTGGACAGGACATAACTGAAAAGGTCCCAAGCAGGAGTAATCATTGGAGCCAGACACCTGCAGCCTCATGTTCCAGGTGGTCAGTCCTTGGTAGAGCAGGTCCTCAGTGGCATCTGGAAGAAGAAAAGCAGGCTTCAGACCCTAAAGGGAGAAGAAAACTGACGAGATCTGGGCAGAATATGAAGATCAGAGCCAAGAAATACAAACCTCAAGGCCCAGAGATCTGCTATAAGAAAGAGTGATTGTATACGTCAGGTAACCATAGTCAAAAACACTATGTATCAGCCATTGTGCTATGTTAGCATCCAATGCACAAGAGTGGTTACTACTATAATTACTGTGTCACAGAACCATTGATATAAATGGAAGTCATGTTACCAGTTTGGCCCTTACACCAAAGCCAATCTAACCCATAATAATAATAACCAATATCTGAGAAGCACTTTCCAGTTTAGGATACCTAGTCACATATACAATCTTACATGATACTCACAACAACCTGCACAGTAGATGTTATTTATTGGTCAGTTTACCAACATTCACTGAATTTCTTAATGACTGTTTTAGACACTGGGGATAAAAAGATGAATAAGGGAAGTCCCTTTTCTTCAGAAATCAACTTAATAATGGAGATGCAAACATAGAGTCTCATAATTATATGTGTCACCTGGTGTTAAAAGTGACATTAATGGATGTTTAAGTGAAGTGCTCATGGGAATATAGAGGGGGAAGTTCCTAATCTGACCAGGGATGTGTGTTCAAGGTCACAAGGTGTAAATAAGGGGATCAAAATTAAAACTAGATGTGAAAATAATATAACCTATTGTATTAATCAAGGTTCTCCAGAGAAACAGAACAAATAGGACATCTATCTATTTCTCTATATTTCTATTTATCAGTCCATCTCTATAATGAGATTTATAATAAGGAACTGGCTTACTCAACCATAGAGGTTGAGAAGTCCCACAATCTGCCATCTGCAAGCTGGAGACGCAGGAATGCCAGTGGTTCAGTACGAAGGCCTGAGAGCCAGAAAGCTGATGATGTAGATTCAAGTTCAAGTCTGAAGGCCTGAGAACTATGAGTGCCCAGCGGAGGGGAAGATCTATGCTCCAGTCGACAATCAGGCAGAGAGATTGAATCCTCCCATCTTCCACCTTTTTGTTCTATTCAAGCCCTCAACAGATTGGAAGATGCCCACCTACACTGGGGAGAGCTTTACTCAGTCTGCCAATTCAAATGCTAATCTCTTCCAGAAACACCCTCATAGACACACTCAGAAATAATGTTTAACTGGATATATGGGCATCCTGTGATCCAGTCAAGTTAACACAAAAAGTAACTATCACACCTATGTTTGAAGTCCCAGAAAGAGGCAGCCCAATGTGAAAAGAAGGTAGGAGTAGGGAATTGGAGAAATTCCTCCACCATTTTGGTACCTTTGCCTGTGGCATCTTTATTTTCCTTTTTCTACAGCTGTTTTAATAATTCTATTTGTCTTACCTTTGCTTGAAGTTGTGAGAGTAAACACATATAGAATAAATGAAAATCTTCCTTGACAATCTTTATTAAGCTAATATCTGAGAAGTGAAGATATCTTGATATTAAAAATAGTAGCAGTCCCTTCATCTTAAATTTACCTTCTTCTGATTTTCCCCAGGCTTTTTTTAAAGAGTGATAGGCATGTTAGACAATGGAATCACACAATACCATAAATCTTGTCTCCATTATCACTTGATTTTTTTTCTCCTCATGATATCCAACATGAAGAAGCCAGGTGTAGCCAGGTGTGACTATGCTATAGTAAAAGATCACCCCCAACTGCATATCTAGAAATATTTCATAAATTTTGCGGAACAAGTATTATTTTTTCCAAACCTGATTATTCCTCCTTCATTTCATTGTAGTTATTTTTAATGCAGCAGAGTACCACTTATTGAACATCCTTGAGTCTGGCACTGTTGGCTATCCCCACTGGCTATTCTCACCTTTGTCTTTAGCATAGAACCCCAAAGAAGCAACATGCATGAGGAAGACGGGCACTTTTGCCAGTCCCAAGGACTAGAGCATGATTGATCTAGACACAGTTTAGATTTAGCTCTAAGCCAAGCAAAATAACTCCAGTCCGCTTTGCTGGTGATTAGTTTAATGATGGGCCTGTAAATCTGTTCAGGTTTGAGACGTAAGAAAAAGTTTGATGGGGGGACTCCCAAGAAGAATTTTACTCTGTCGTGGAAAGAGATAGGCAAGGAGCCCTCTTTCTGCCTTGAATGAGGTTGTGTGAGGATGTAGTGTCTTGATCTGCAATAGCCATCTTGCAACAATTGGCAATGAGCCCAAGGATAAACAGCCAACATATGAGGACGGCAGAGTTGAGATATATAAGTAACCTGACACTGTTGAACAGCTATACCTGGAACCATCCATCCACTCTAAACTTCTTGTTTTACAAGATAACAATGCTGAAGATAAAATTGGTCAAGTTTCTTGTAACTTGTAGCCAAACAAAAGTGAACTCATTTACTCATGAAAGGACAACTGTATGTTTTTGCCATTTTCCCATTAGGGTTGACTTCTTAGGTTTAGAAATCTTTTCTAACTCCTGAAATCCTGGGGCTCAGGGACCAGAGGACAGGTCCCAGATTTAACTGCTCTGTGACCTTAGACGTGACTGTCCGCAACTCTGGATCTCAGAGTCCTCACTATTTAAGAAAGGACTTGGACAAAAATAATCTTGTCCTTTATAGCTCTCTAATTTCAAGAAACTGGGACCAGAAAACTAGGAACAGAGGTATAGTTTATTATAACTGAAAAAAGTTATTCATTGTTGTATATGTTTGTATATGTGTGTGTTTTACATAATGTCTTAATGATAAATTATTTTATGTGTGAAAGTATAACAAAGTGTATTACTTTCAATACATCTGTAAACTCATGAGTAAAAATGCCCCAGTGCAGAACTCAGGCTCTCAGGATATAATTTCAACAGGGAGGAGACTTGTCCACGTCAAGCTAATGGGTGCTGTGTGGGAAATAACCTTGCTGCAGTGATAGCCTAGAAGTAGTTTACCAGACAAATTCTCATGGATGTTAGGGAACAAAGAGGCTCACAGATCAAATAAAGATGCTCCAACCTCATATTTTATTAAATCAATTTAAAATACACAATGAGAAGCAAGGGGAAAGAGATGGGGTAGGTTAACACACTTAGGGTAGGGTGCGAATTTCCACTTAGGATGTAGAGAGCTGGAAAGAGCATTGTTCCCATCTTTACAGCAGAAAAAACTGGGTAATCTACAAAATCACTTCCTAAGTGCTTTATACAGCTGAGGTTTCAGGGCAAACAGCTAACACAAAACAGGTACATCCAAGGAGAGATGGGTCACAAGCACTTGCTTGCCTGGGGCAGCTATGAGATGCCATACGAGCTGGGAAGAAGACTTGACTTCAGCTAAAAATGTTTGTTGGGCTGCTAAAGGCTGAGTGTGGGTTGGTATAAAATTATATAATCTAGAAGCCACAGACACAAGGGGAATCTGCACACACTTGCAGGCTTTTCTCTAATATCACTCTGTGCCCACAAGAAAGATTGGACGTAGGAGACACAGAGAAAGTGCAGGCCTGAGAGAGGATAACAGCAGACACGCTGGAAAGACTCAAAGCCCAACATAGTCCTTTCTCCCTCAAGAAATAAAAGCCTTAAACCACAGGGCAAAGGGTAACAAACATTGTCACCCACAGGGCACCCATACAGCTGGGGGAAGGGAATAAACAAAAAAGCAATCAAAGTTCTGCTCTTAGGAAAGAGGCAGGGAAATGTTCTGATGCTCTGGTCCTTTAAGACTACCCCCGCCAAAGGGGGAGAGACAAGAACGCTGAGAAGGCCCCACCCCTATGGCCCAGGAACACCGCCTCTAAGACTGAGACTGAACCAGAGAACCCAATTCCCCATCCCTCACTAGCACACTAGCAAGCTCTGAGGGACAAGTAACAGCAGTCTACGGGGCAATAGGGACGGGCACAAAGGGAAGACCTAAAGCTGAGGGTGGAGGAGACTTTGAGGAAAACTCTCCAGCAAAGCAGCCCCAGCCTAAGCACAAGATGAGCTAGAAGAATTTGGAAACTATACTGAAGATGTACTGAAGGTAACCATAGCAACAACAAAACACAAACCCAGTTCAACTCCTGATTAACTAACTCAACACTCCACACTAAAGGGCCAGCAAAAGAAGAGGCATGTCCACTTTCAGGCATGAATACTACTGTCCTATTCAAGATGCTCAGCTTTTAATCAAAACTTACCACAAAGAAGCAAGCAAAAACAATACTCTGTTAAAAGACAAAGCAGGGGCCAGCCCCGTGGCTTAGCGGTTAAGTGCGCGTGCTCTGCTGCTGGCAGCCCGGGTTCGGATCCCGGGTGTGCACGGACGCACTGCTTCTCCGGCCATGCTGAGGCCGCGTCCCACATACAGCAACTAGAAGGATGTGCAGCTATGACATACAACAATCTACTGGGGCTTTGGAGGGAAAAAATAAATAAATAAAATCTTTAAAAATAAATAAATAAATAAATAAATAAAAGACAAAGCAGTCAATAAATGCAGATATGACCCAGATGTTGGAAATATCAGACAAAGAATTCAAAATAACTGCAATTAATATGTTAAAGGCTCTGGTGGAAAAGTAGGCAATATGCATAAACAGATGGGAAACTTCAACAGAAAGACGGAAACTGTGAGAAACAATCAAACAAAATGCTAAAAATGAAAAACACAGTAAGAGATGAAGAATTCCTTTGGCAGACTTGATTTGAAAGTCTTCAGTAGATTTGAAACAGCCAAGAAAAGAATCGGTGAACCTGAAGATAGGAGAATAGAAATTACAAAAATTGAAATTCAAAGAGGAAAAAAATATTTTAAAAAATGGAACAGACCATCCAAGAGCTGTAGGTCAATATCAAACTGGGTAACATACACGTAATTGGAATTTGAGTAGGATAAGATAGAGAGAACAGGACAGAAGAAATATTTGAAGATGTAATGATGGACAATTTTCCAAAATTAATGAAATACATCAAGCCACAGATCCAAGAAGCTCCAAGAACATCAAACTGGATAAATACAACACCACACGCGTGCGCGCGCACACACACACACACATATCATATTCAAACTGCTGAAAACCAGAGATAAAGAGAAAATCTTGCAGTCAGTCAGAGAAAAAAAAACACATTACATGAGAATTGCAAGTTCTGATCAGGTACTATGCAAGCCAGAAGATGATAGAGTGACATATTTAAAGTTTTGAAAAGATAGAAGGTTCACACTATTTGCATCCTGGGTTATGATGTTCATGTGACTTGTCTTTCTGCCACATCAGCCTTCTCCACTGATGTTGTAGTTTGAAGGACCAGTATTAGGTTTAAGTAAACGGGCTCAGAAGATGGAACACGACTAGAACCACTACATGCTTCAGAGATACAAGGAAAAGAACATAGCATACTAACTAGCCTGCTGAGCAACTTTTTTGGACACAAGTAACATAGGTCAAGAGTGATGTCACCAATGGGTGGCAATTTAGTACTGAGTGCTTCAATATTGAATGCCCATGTGCTGAGTGCTTTATGTGCCTCATGTTTATCTAATATAATTGTGAATATTTTGTGCCTCTTGGTACTTCTCTCTCTCTCCCTTTCTCTATCTGTAAAACACTTTTATCTATCTATCTATAAGCACTCTTTTGGTTCTATATTTTTTATTATATATTCCAACTATTCTATGTATCTTTAATATGTCTTATAGACATATTAAACTAACTTACTGTCTATACTTAACTCATCTATTTAATTTTATCTATATCTTCTTTGTTGTTTGTTTTTGTTTTGCTTGAGGAAGATTAGCCCTGAGCTAACATCCATGCCAATCTTCCTCCACTTTATATGTGGGTCACCACCACAGCATGGCTGATGAGTGGTGGAGGTCTGTGCCCAGGATCCAAACTAGCAAACCCAGGCCACTGAAGCAGAGAGCCCCAAACTCAACCACTATGCCATGGGGTTGGCCCTAATTTTATCTACATCTTATAAGCCACTTGACATACCTTATGAGTTTCATCCATCCCATCTGTTTTTCTTATCCTCCATAACAGAATTTAATATTGTCAGACAATACGGAAAACCCACATTACGCAAGTGCTCACTCCTGAGAAAAATCGGAGAACCTTGAATCAAAGAAGACCACTGTCTGCATCCTTAGGTGCTGATCATGATATCCTTGACTTGTGTCACTTTTGTTTCTATTACCATCAAGTGCTAGGATCAGATTGTTGGTTCTGGAGCAAGATGACCCAAGTTGCCTCATTTAAAAAAAATCTTTCATTGATAACTTACCTTTTTGGTATAACCTGATAACATCACTATCCCCAGCCTAGCTGGTGCCTTATTTCTCTCATATTTGAGGTAAAGAGCTTGGCTTTAAAACCCTAATTGTCCCTATTTCCATCTTGTTTGTGCTCTCCTGCCATCTCACTTATCCTCATAATCATCGCTTAGTTATGCAACTCCTCCTGCCCCAGGTCCTGGCCCTGGTGAAGGTTTCTATTTCTCAATAATAAGCTTTGACCAAACCTTATACCCTAACCCACTGTCCGTGGATGTATTGTTACTCACCATTGCTTTGCCTATAGCAAACAAAACTAAGTAAATATTTTCCTCCCACTGAGCCCAGAATTGGGCTGAAAATACTTCTTAATACCATATTCCAGGTGGCCCATCACAATCAAACTAAGCAGTTAAGATGAGACCTAATCGCCAACTTGAGTCTCTTCTTTCATTGTGGATTATCAGACATAAATTAGCTTAGCCTAATTTAACATGGCACAGCCCTAGACTTCCCCAGGTTATGCCCCAGCTTAACAATTGGCAGCTGGTGGCTGACTGAAAACTGTTAAGTTACTCTTAACAAATATTTGCTTTGATGAGTGTTGCATTGACCATCGTGTTTGTAGATCGGCTACAGTTCCCTCAATTTACCTGGTACTTGAACATCTCCATTCTATTCATGCTGTTCTTGTTGCCTAGAATGCCTTTTCCGTCTCGGCTAGATAGATCTTTCTAAAATACAAATCTGATCGCGTGCCTCAATTGCTTAAAAACCTTCACTGGCTCCCTGTGGATTACAGGAGAAAGTCTACACCCATCAGCATGGCATAGAAGACCTTCTGTGAGCTGCCTCTGGCCTACCTCTTCAACTATCTCACACTAGTCCCCTTCCTCCCTCATACTCTATACTGCATCCATGCCAAACCATCTTCAGTTTCCCAAAGTCCTCATTGCTCCACACTTCTGCTCAAATTGCTCCCGCTTCATGAAATGCCTTACTAATACCATCTGCCTGGTGAATGCCTACTTTTATATTTCAAGAATCAGCTTAAGTATCACTTCCTCTTTGAAGCTTTTCATGACCTGAAAAATAACTAAGATAACTGAACTCTCTTTTGAGTTTTTTGGAAGACAGATCTCCATGGATCGCTCACAGTTCTGTTCATCTTGCTGGCAGAATGACTCCCTTTGTTTCAGACTATTTTATCAAGGATGTTTGAGCAAACAGGCTTGGAAGACATAATGTCTTCCTCCAGAGCAGAGGGCAGGTTTGTTTACTGTCCAGTATAATTAAGATAATGTCTCTCTCCAGGACACAGGGCAGGCAAGTTGACTGACCTTTATAAAAGATTCAGTTTCCCTAGGCTCGGAGTTCCTTTCCTATAATGCAACTCACTGCATGTTCAGGCATCACCTGGCCCTATTTGCATCACCTAGTAGGGAATGACGCTTGGGGAATGGGCAGAAATGCTGACACTTTAGCTACCACTATTGTCATGAGTAATATATTCTTTGTCTCTGATCAAAGAGTCTCATGTCTTCTGCCAACATCCATGAAATTGTGGCAGGCTAACTTATAAGGTTACATCTACAGTAAAATCTCAGAGCCTTCACAGATCTTAACAATGTGTCCGTGAACTCTATAACATTTCTCAGACCCTTCACAGTTCTTGGCAGTGCTGTAGTTGAACTCTGTAACACTTCTCCCAGAAAACATCATTTTATTGCACTTAGTGGACACCTACTATGTGCTAGACACTATAATCAGACCCTGATGATAGAAAGGCAAAAAGACATAGCTCCTACCTTCAAGGAGTTTATACTACAGTGCAGAAACAGTCCCCAAAGAATTAAAATTCCTCAAGATAATTTATAAGCATGCCGTTATGAGAACACAGAAGAAAGAAAAGGTAAGGGTGTTCAGGAGTTAAAGGAAGACATCAATGGGGTGGTAGAATTTTATTCTAGACTGGTAGGATAAGATAAGGATTTGTTTGAGCAACAAGGGGAAGAGTGTTTCACCACATAGATGCAAATTTAATTAAAAGTCCATATTCTGAGGGCTGGCCCCATGGCATAGTGGTTAAGTTCAGCACACTCCACTTCAGAGGCCCAGGTTCACAGGTTGGGATCCTGGAAGCGGACCTACACCACTTGTCAGCCATGCTGAGGAGGCGACCCATCTACAAAACAGAGGAAGATTTGCACAGATGTTAGTTAGCTCAGGACTAATCTTCTCACACACACACACAAAAGTCCAAATTCTGTTTCAATTATCTACTGGTGTGTAACAAAGGATCCCAAACTTAGTAGTGTAAAATAGCAACCATTTCCTTATGTTCATGGACGTGTGAAATAGGAATTCAGACAGGGCAGAGCAGGAAGAGCTTGTCTCTGCTCCATAATGTCTTGGGCCTCATCTGGGAAGACTTTAGAAATCTAGAAACGGCTGTGAATGACTCAAGTGCCAGAGGATTGGAATCATCTGAAGGTTTCTTCACTCACATTCTGGTGCCCAAGTCAGGATGACTCTAAGGCTGGGCTCAACTAGGACTGCGGATAAGAGGACCTACATGTGGCCTCTCCATGTGGCTTGAGAGTCCCACAGTATGGTGGTTGGGTTCCCAGAAGGAATACCCAAGAGGAAGCATCCAGCAAGTGAGTCTTCTAAGAAAACCTGGAGTAAGCTGCACAACTCTTATGACCTAGTTTTGGAAACCACTTAAGCATCACTTCTGCTATAATCTCTTGGCTGCCAATGTAGTCATAAGCCCACTCAGATTCAAGAAAAGACATCTATATCACATCATAGTTGGAAGAATTTCAAATAATTTGTGGCCGTATTTTAAAACTTCCAGAGCATGTTTGGAGAGTTCCAAATAGTTCATTGTTATTAGAGGATAAAATGCCACAGGAGGATGCAGCTGGACAAGTAGGCAAGGCCATATTATGGAGGGCACTACTGACCTTGAAACTTCTTAAAAAGGAGTTTAGATTTGTCCTGTATGTGATTATACTAATTATCAACATCACTATCGGCAAAGAGAATCATTTAAGAGTTTTTAGTAAAATGACCTCAAGCTTCTAGTGCAAGCACTGGTACATTGCAAGCTTTGGAGTAAATATTTTTGGTTGCAAATAATAGAAAATGCAATTCAATCTGAATTAAAAAATAAAGGTAATTTATCGGTTCTTCTAACAAAATTCCCCAAGAGAGAGTCTAGGCATGGCTTGAACCAGTTTCTTCTTATCATTAGAGCTCTGGCTTCATTTCTCTGGGATTCTCTTGGCTTAGCTCTCCTCTCTGTGTTCATCCTCAGACTACATTTCCTCATGGAGCAAATATAGCTATAACAATTCTAGGTTTCATATCTGCATACCACATCATCTAGAGGGAGAGAGCGCACCCTCATCCTAACATTACAAGCAGAACTTCAGATTCATTCTAATTGGCAGGGTAAGGTCAAACGTCACACAGGGACCAACCTATGTGTCAAGGAGATGGAATAGTCTAGGTCATGTGCTTCATCTGTAGAATCACATAGATTTCAAAGTGAAAATAAGAGGCTTATGGAAAAGGGAAAGTGAGACATGTACATCGATGAGTAAAGAGCAAACGTACAAGTTGGTCCCATAAAAGTTTGTTTGACAGACAGATAATTTCCAGCATTAATATTTGTGACCCAATATGATCTTTCTGGTACAAGTGTAAAGGAGGTGGATGAGACTAAAGACTAGAGGCCAGGAACCTGGTAAAGAGGACACTGCACTAGAGGCAATGTCCAGAAGAAGCGATAGGGAGACAGTGAGTGAGTGAGTGAATGAGTGCCCGAGTTTGTGTGGTGTGTGTGCTATTCCTCCCTAATAATTTTTAAAGTTTCCCGCGACCTCAGCCCTCCCTCCAGCACAACCATACAACTCATTCCTATCCATTCTCTGGCTACCATTTTTCTTATAAAAACAATATCTTCCAAGGTCACCAACAACCTTTAGTTTGCCAAATTCAGTGGGCATTTTATAGACCTGTTCTTAAAGAACCGGCTGTTGCATCTGAAACTCTCTAAAACTACGTAGAGTTTAAACTCTCTAGACCCTGAATGTCTGCACCATCATACTCTTGTGATTCTTATAACTGTTCCTTTTTCATTCTAGTTTCTTTGTCCTGCCCCAGAGCCTTAATTATAGGTGTTTTTCAGAGACCTCTCCTGTTCTTCCTGCTTTTCTGATTCTAGGCTACCACCATCCAATATAGCGACCACTGGTACATGTGGCTCCTGAGCCTTTGAAATGTGCTAGTCCAAACTGAGATGTGCTGTAAGTGGAAAATACACAAGACTTAGTACAAAAATAGAAAGTAAAGTATTTCATTAATTTTTTGTATTGAATACATATTGAAATGATAACATTTTGTATGTATTGCGTTAAATGTATTACCAAAATTAATTTCGGGGCCGACCCCGTGGCCTAGCAGTTAAGGGCGCATGCTCCGCTACTGGCGGCCCGGGTTTGGATCCCGGGCACGCACAGATGCACTGCTTGTCTGGCTATGCTGAGGCGGCATCCCACATACAGCAACTGGAAGGGTGTGCAGCTGACATACAACTATCTACTGGGGCTTTGGGGAGAAAAAGGGAAAAAGAGAAAAGGAGCAGGATTGGCAATAGATGTTAGCTCAGGGCCGGTCTCCCTCAACAAAAAGAGGAGGCTTGGCATGGATGTTAGCTCAGGGTTGATCTTCCTCACAAAATAAATAAATAAATAAATTTCAACTCTTCCTCTTTAGTTTTTTTGTAATGTCATGAGTTCTTTTTTTTCTTCTTTCTTTAATTTAAAAATTTTAAATTACATATGTGGCTTGCATTATATTTCTGCTAGACAATGTTACTCCAGAACTCTTCCTGGGTGATCTCCTTCAGTATCATAACTTCTCTTAAAACTATGTGAATCTAATCTCCCTTCTTCTCTGACCTTTGGATTCGTATATTCACCTGCTGGCTTGGCTTTCCATGTGCCAGGCATCATTCTAAATGCTTTACATGTGCTAACTCATTTACAATCAGCAACAACTCTATGGGGTGGGTACTAGTATTATCCTCTATTTTACGGATGAGGAAACTGAAGCCCAGGGAAGTTAAGAAATGTGTCCAAGTTCACCCATCTAGTAAGTGGTGAATCCCAGATGCAAATACAGGCAGTTCTGCCTCCAGAGCCCCTTCTCTCCCTAAACATTATGCTCTATAGCCTCCAGATATCCCTCACAAAGCTCAAACTCCACCTGTGTACCCTGGTGGGCCTCCTTCTCCTCTGCTTCCGCTTCCAGTTGAGCTTGGCCAATGAGAGATCCCAGCAGGAGATCGGGGGGAGCCCCCAGAATGAGGTCACAGTGTTTAGTTCTCTTCCTTCACCTCCCTGCAGGGCTGCAACAGACTGGCTGCCTCCCTTGTCCTTGACTGAGGTCTCAGTTGTTGTCAGACAGCCCTGTCTATCTCCAGGTTCCAGTAGCCTTGCCCCCAGGTCTTGGGTTGATCACAGTGTTCCTTCCCCATCCCACTATTATTAGCCCTGGGGACATACCTTATTCCTCATGGTTTTTAATACTCTGCCCACGTCTTTGTAAACAACTTGGTTACTAAATTCTCCTCATATTGCCCAGCCTGAGCGATTCCTATTTCTTGTGGAGTCCCTGACCAAGACATACATGCTCCTTTTTTTTTGTATTCATTAACTCAGTTCGTGGGACCATAAACACCCAATAACCTAAGCTGAAACCTGGGAGTCATGCTCCATTTTATCCTCTCCTCACTCTCTCTCCAACTCCCACATCTAACCTTTATTAAGTCTTGCTAATTTTGCCTCCTAATGGCATTGTCTCCTTTAGGCCCTTGCCATCTCTCCTTACATGATGATACCAGCTCCCAATGAGCCCTACTCAAACCCATCCTCAGTAACACAGCCAAAATGGACTCTTTCCCATGAAAATACCAGCAGGACTCTCCCGTGTTTAAAATCTTTCCATACCTCCATGCCACCATCAAGCCCTGCTTTCCCTCCAAGACCACATCCCATCAGTCTCTGCCTTAAAATTTATGCTCCAAAAGCAGCAGACTGCTTGTGGTTCCAAGCTTACACCACAAACATGCTGTTTCTCACCTCTGTGTCTTTGCGCTTTACTTCTGCTCACCACCTCCACCCCTAATGCCAGCCTGGCCAACTTCTACTCACCCAACACCATTCTGTTTAAGAAGATAACTGAAGTCTTCCAAATAGCATCCCTCCACACATGCATTCACATAGCTTATTCTGGGTAAGAGTTCCCTTTCAGTTTCATGTGCATGCCTTTCTATTGCACTTACCATAATCTTTTCATTTCATCTTTGTATATCTTTTCCCCCTGAAGCATGGCAGAATATGCCACCCCAAAATTCGCCACCAGTACTCATATCAGAAAAAATAGACTTTAAAACAAAAACTGTAAAAAGAGACAAAGAAGGGCATAACATAATGATCAAGGGAACAATCCAACAAGAGGATATAACACTTGTAAATATCTATGCACCCAATGTAGGTGCACCTAAATATATAAAGCAATTATTAACAGACATAAAAAGAGAAATAGACAGTAACACAATAATAGTAGGGGACTTTAACACTCCACTTACACCAACGGATAGATCTTCCAAACAGAGGATCAATAAGGAAACATTGGCCTTAAATGACACACTAGAACAGATGGACGTAGTAGATATATACAGGGTGTTTCATCCAAAAACCGAGGAATACATGTTCTTTTCAAATGCACAAGGAACATTCTCCAGGATTGATCACATATTAGGCCACAAAACAAGTCTCCATAAATTTAAGAAGATTGAAATAATACCAAGCATCTTTTCTGACCACAACGGTATGAAACTGGAAATCAACTATACAAAGAAAATCAGAAAAGCCACAAATATGTGGAGATTAAACAAAATGCTACTGAACAACGACTAGGTCAACAAAGAAATCAAAGAAGAAATCAAAAAATACCTGGAGACAAATGAAAATGAAAATATGACATGCCAGAATTTATGGGATACAGCGAAAGCAGTTCTGAGAGGGAAGTTTATAGTAATACAGGCCTATCTCAACAAACAAGAAAAATCTCAAATAAACAATCTAACAATGCACCTAAAGGAACTGGAAAAAGAAGAACGAACAAAGCCCAAAATCAGTAGAAGAAGGGAAATAATAAAAATCAGAGCAGAAATAAATGAAATAGAGACTAAAAAAAAATAGAAAAAATTAATAAAACCAAGAGCTGGTTCTTTGAAAAGATAAACAAAATTGACAGACCTTTAGCTAGACTCACCAAGAAAAAAAGAGAGAAGGCACAAATAAGTAAAATCAGAAATGAAAGAGGAGAAGTCACAACAGACACCTCAGAAATACAAAAGGTTATAAGAGAATACTATGAAAAGCTATATGCCAACCAATTCGACAATCTGGAAGAAATGGATAAATTCTTAGAATCATACAACCTTCCAAAACTGGATCAAGAAGAAGTAGAGAATTTGAATAGACCAATCACCAGTAAGGAGATCGAAACAGTAATCAAAAACCTCCCCAAAAATAAAAGTCCAGGACCAGATGGCTTCCCTGCTGAATTCTACCAAACATTCAAAGAAGACTTAATACATATCCTTCTAAAACTCTTCCAAAAAATTGAGGAGGGGGGGAAGCTCCCTAACTCATTCTATGAAGCCGACATTACCCTGATACCAAAACCAGACAACGACAACACAAAAAAAAGAAAATTACAGGCCAATATCACTGATGAACATTGATGCAAAAATCCTCAACAAAATACTAGCAAATCGCATACAACAATACGTTAAAAAGATTATACACCATGATCAAGTGGGATTTATTCCAGGTATGCAGGGATGGTTCAACATTTGCAAATCAATCAACGTAACACACCACATTAATAAAATGAAGAATAAAAATCACATGATCATCTCAATAGATGCAGAGAAAGCATTTGACAAGATACAGCATCCATTTATGATAAAAACTCTGAATAAAATGGGTAGAGAAGGAAAGTATCTCAACATAATAAAGGCCATATATGACAAACCCACAGCTAATATCATCCTCAATGGTGAAAAACTGAAAGCTATCCCTCTAAGAACAGGAACCAGACAAGGATGTCCACTCTCACCACTCCTACTTAACATAGTACTGGAAGTCCTAGCCAGAGCAATCAGGCAAGAAAAAGAAATAAAAGGGATCCAAATTGGAAAGGAAGAAGTGAAACTGTCACTATTTGCAGATGACATGATTTTATATATAGAAAGCCCTAAAGAATCCACCAGAAAACTTTTAGAAGTAATAAACGAATATGGTAAAGTTGCAGGATACAAAATCAACATACAAAAATCAGTTGCATTTCTATACACTAACAACGAAGCAGCAGAAAGAGAAATTAAGAATACAACCCTATTTACAATTGCAACAAAAAGAATAAAATACCTAGGAATAAACTTAACCAAAGAAGTGAAAGATCTGTACAGCAAAAACTATAAAACATTGCTGAAAGAAATTGAAGAAGACACAAAGAAATGGAAAGATATTCCATGCCCTTGGATTGGAAGAATTAACATAGTTAAGATGTCCATACTTCCTAAAGAAATCTATAGATTCAATGCAATCCCTATCAAAGTTCCAACAACATTTTTCACAGAAATAGAACAAAGAATCCTAAAATTTATATGGAACAACAAAAGACCCTGAATAGGTAAAGGAATCCTGAGAAAAAAGAACAAAGCTGGAGGTATCACACTCCCTAATTTCAAAATATACTACAAAGCTACAGTAACCAAAACAGCATGGTACTGGCACAAAAACAGACACACAGATCAATGGAATAGAATCGAAAGCCCAGAAATAAACCCACACATCTATGGACAGCTAATCTTCGACAAAGGAGCCAAGAACATACAATGGAGAAAAGAAAGTCTCTTCAACAAATGGTGTTGGGAAAACTGGATAGCCACGTGCAAAAAAATGAAAGTAGACCCTTACCTTACACCATACACAAAAATTAACTCAAAATGGGTTAAAGACTTGAATGTAAGACTTGAAACTATGAAACTTCTAGAAGAAAACATAGGCAGTACACTCTTCGACATGGGTCTTAGCAACATATTTTCAAGCACCGTGTCTGACCGGGCAAGAGAAACAATAGAAAAAAATTAACAAATGAGACTACATCAAACTAAAAAGCTTCTGCACAGCAAAGGAAACCATCAACAAAATGAAAAGACAACCTAACAATTGGGAGAAGATATTTGCAAACCATACATCTGATAAGGGGTTAATCTCCAAAATATATAAAGAACTCATGCATTTCAACAACAAAAAAACTAACAACCCAATTAAAAATGGGCAAAAGACCTGAACAGACATTTCTCCAAAGAAGATATGTATACAGATGGCCAACAGACACATGAAAAGATGTTCAAAATCATTAACTATCAGGGAAATGCAAATCAAAACTACGATGAGCTATCACCTCACGCCCGTCAGAATGGCTATAATTAACAAGACAGGAAACAACATGTGTTGGAGAGGATGTGGAGAGAAGGGAACTCTCATACACTGCTGGTGGGAGTGCAAACTGGTGCAGCCACTATGGAAAACAGTATGGAGATTCCTCAAAAAATCAAGGATAGAACTACCATATGATCCAGCTATTCCACTGCTGGGTATTTATCCAAAGAACTTGAGGCCCGGCCCCGTGGCTTAGCGGTTAAGTGCGCATGCTCCGCTGCTGGCGCCCAGCTTCAGATCCCGGGCGGGCACTGACACACCGCTTCTCTGGTCGTGCTGAGGCCGCGTCCCACGTACAGGAACTAGAAGGATGTGCAGCTATGACATACAACTATCTACTGGGGCTTTGGGGGGAAAAAATAAATAAATAAAATCTTCAAAGAACTTGAAAACACCACTGTATAAAGATACACACACCCCTGTGTTCATTGCAGCGTTATTCACAATAGCCAAGACTTGGAAACAACCAAAGTGCCCATCAAGGGACGAATGGATAAAGAAGATGTGGTATATATACACAATGGAATACTACTCAGCCATAAGAAATGATGAAATCCAGCCATTTGTGACAACGTGGATGGACATTGAGGGTATTATGCAAAGTGAAATAAGTCAGAGGGAGAAGGTCAAATACCATATGATTTCCTTCATTAAGTAGTAGATAATAACAACAATAAACAAACACATAGAGACAGAGATTGGATTGGTGGTTACCAGAGGGGAAGCAGGGAGGGAGGAGGGTGAAAGGGATGATTCGGCACATGTGTGTGGTGATGGGTTGTAATTGGTATTTGAGTGGTGAACATGATGTAATCTATGCAGAAATAGAAGTTAAATGATGTACACCTGAAATTTATACAATGTTATAAACCAATGTTACTGCAATAAACAAAAATTAAAATAAAACCAAATTCGCCACCTTGGCATAAGGATTATTTTGAGCTACCGGAAGTTGAAAAACAGCAGGTGCAAGAAAGGCACTCCATCCTACACTTTTCTTCTTGAAAGCAGAAGATAAAACTCCCATGTGAAAGATGCCCTCCCTATTCCAGGAGGAAAGAGACATTCTTAACACCAGAGATAGGGAGTTGAGGTGGAGAGAACTCTGTACAAACAGACCTTATCTCCCTTTAGTCTCCCCATGTATTTTAGTTACTTTTCCACAATTGCCTCTCTTTGTTCAACCTAGTACATAGGCACTTAGGTTTTGCCACTTCTTTGGGTATTCATTTCCTTATGAGAGCTCCCGTGTCACATAAAACTTACATTAAATAAATGTATGTACTTTTCTCTTGTTGATCTGTCTTTTGTTATAGAGTCTCAGCTGAGAACCTAAGACGAGTAGAGGAAAAATTTTTCCTCCCCTACACCCCCATTCACCTTCACATCCTGAGCCTAGCCCATGCCCAGCACCTAGGACATGCCCAGTGAATGTTTTGTTGAATGAATATACATAGGATAGACATTACATCCAACTACAGAAAGCGAAGTCACTGACTAAGGCATATAATTTTCACTATTTAAGTCAAGATTCAACTTCTACCTCAATTTTATGGTAATTCCAGGAAATTGTCTTTCTGAATCATCTAATTCATTTTGTATTTAAAGACCAAGCCTCAATTTTTGTTGAGTACTTCAAGCAAATGTTTCTATACTGGGTACCTGTAGAGACATACAATCTACCTCTAAAGATATATAATATTTTTTTCTGATCCTTTCCCCTAATTTGTGTTTTCTATAGGTGATTGCTTAGCTTTTCCTTAAGCAGCATGCTTTTGTATGCAGCTAACCCTTCCCTCAGTTTTCCCTGTTTCTAAAATGTATCCCTTTATTTCTTCTAACTCCTTCACTAAATTTGAAAACTCATAGTACTTGATCGCTGCTTATCTTATTGACTGTATTCCACGCTGTCAAAGGCACCTTCTGCTTTCCAAGACGACATTTAACAAGCGGACTTGACCATCAGTCTCAGTATAAACTCATTGCAAAGGAAGGGATTGTTCCTCTGGGTGACAGTTTTATAGCATTTTTCTCTGTACTTCTACCCTAGAACCCACCCACAGAAAACTGATCACTTCATTTAAAAGCTTTAAACTAGATAGATTATTATTTTTCAGAGTTCCTTCAAGTGGCTATCTTTTTGCATTTTCAACTTAGGCTTGTTTAAGTTACATTTAAAATTTCCATTTATCTATTTTAAGAGCCCCGACTGAAAATCTACATGGAAACTGAGAAGGGAGAAGTAATTCAAAGATTTACATTTTTAAATATTCTTTACTTGTCAGTAATTAAAATTTTAGCAGACAAGAGGATCTTTTAAATTTTCCTCTAAAATATAATTATTCTAACTAGTTAAACTATTTTTTTTCAGAAAAATCTCCTTTAAAAGATTGCACACTTTTATCTTTTTAAAAAATATCTAGAGTTCTACATAAAAGACATGTACTATTCTTGGGTTTTCAGTCTTCTGCCATTTCTCTCCTTACTTCTCTAGTTTGTGGCAGTGTGGAGGATGCACAGACACAGAGACAAACCTCCAGACAAGTGCTTTATTCCATGCCCTACCCAGGCCCTTCAGTCTCTTTCTGGGTCTGATTCTAGGTTAATCCACTATTCAATGATAGCCACCAGATCATAAGCCAAATATACTCTTTCTCTGGCAAAAAAAAAATTCAATATTTACCTTATGACATTCACATTTGAAAATATTCTATATGCTTATTGACTTAAATAAAACACTTGAATGGCTTTTTACAAGGAAATAACTTGTAGCAATTATAGACGTGTGCAAGCTCCTGTCCCAGACACAAAATGCCGTCAGTGAATCTGGTAGCAAAAGCTTTGGGTGTCCTTTCTGGGACTACTTAGCCAGGAGTCACAAAAGGGCCAACCCTGTGCTCAACAAGGATATTTATCTCTTGGTTAAACCAAGCTAAGTCTGTTACTGGTACGTTCCTGGAGCTACAAGGTGCTGAGAGGCAGGACTGCTTCACGAGCTTGTGACCTGCACAGTCACATAGGGACCCCTACTTAGAAGGGCCTTGCATGCCCATTTATGCTCTGCTGTTGCTATCTTGAAATTCTTAATTTTTGAACAAGGTGCCCTAGTTTTCATTTGCATTGGGCTGGCAAATTATATAGTCTTGTTGGGAGGTAGGAACTAACAAGCACAATTTGGGGGGGAAAATATACTTAATCCTTTATAGATTCTATTCACAGAATCAGGCCAACTACACTCCAGAAAGAAAAAGGATTCCCTTTCCTCACCTGGATCATTTTATATGAAGGTGAATCTAGTATCCCAAAGAAAGTAAGAGAAGGATCAGAAAGAGGAATGATCAATTGAAACAATTTTTTATATTAGAGAAAATAATACTAGTTTTGAGGAAATAATGCAGTTAGTGTCTCTTTTATTTATTTTTCTATAGATCATGGGACATTTTAGATTCCATTTAAATATAATATAAACCTAAGCCACTCTAGAAACTTCTAGGAGAACACTGCATAGATTGCTATCTTGTTAGTACTTAAATTTTGACACAGACTTAAATTTTAGGGAGGACTTTTTTCAGAAATTTGATGTTGATGAATTCATTGATTTGGAAATAAGAAACATGGTGGTTCCTATCCTTGCTCTACTCTGGGAGGCAGCAGAACATAGTGTGAAAACTAAGGTCCCGATTTCAGTCCCAGCTGAATCTTCTTGGGCACATCCCTTTAAGACTCTGAACCTCAGTCTTGTCAACTTTAAAACTGGTGCCTAATACTCATCTCACAGAGTTGTTGTGATGATGAAACAAGATAGTGTAGGTAAAATGTTTGCCAAAGTGCTGGGATTTCAGTCAGCTGCTATTGCTATTATTATTGTTATTATCATCATTGTTGTTATTAATACTATTTTCTATCATCTCTTCTAGTGGAAACTCTGTCTAAAAAGATCTAGGCCTTCTGTGAGTTTGGATAAAGTATTTACATCTTGGTGACACTGTAGCCATTTGTGAAATGGTTGTTAACCTAGCACAGCACTTGGTAAGCAACAGGCACTCAGTAGGCAATACCGTGTAAGTTGGGATTCAGGGTTGAACAATACTTTGGGTATGTGTGGCACACACCAGGAAATGTATGTACAATTCCCCCAAAGTAGCCTTTTCTCTTAATTTAGTCTGAATTGTATTTGAAATCTAAAAAAAAAAATCAGTTTCCCCAACCATGTATAAGAAATACCAACCAAAGTACATAGGACTTTCGGTTCTCACAGATCTTTTATGCATTATCTCATCTGATGAGATCACACAGCTGGTAAACGACAGAGTCTGGATTCCCGATCTAAGTTTTATGATCTTTCTTCTTCATCACCTATTTATTCTATAAAATATTTGGAGACTCATTGTAGTGCTGTCTTCAGGAAGATTATTTGTGCAAGATTACTTAGATAGAAGCACTCTATAGACAAGAGTTGTTCAATGCTTAGGAACTAAGCTCCCTTCTTCCCCTACCTGGCTTCCACGTATTACAAGGTTGTCAAATTGGAGAGAACAGGATCCAGACTGTGGACACAGAGAGCCACACCCCAAATTAACAGAGACTTAATGAAGATAAATTCATTTATGTCCCATTACTATCTAAAATCAGTCGTGAATTTATGCAATGGTGTGGGTCTAAATTTCTAATCTCAGAAAAGCCTTGTTATGTCCTTATTAACAAGCACCAAATAAAAGCACCCCATCCCCACAGTCTTCTCATAAACTGTTCTTCATGGGAGATAGCACTGGGGAGAGATTTGTCTAATCTCCGGGATGCTCCGTCTTCCGGTTGCAGTCTCTCTGCATTTGGCCTTAGTCCTCTATTGGATGCAGAACCCGTGCTCCCGTCCAAACTCACCTTGTTCAGGTTCAGTGACCTTGAGGCCAGTCAGACAGGGCCTGGGACCTCTCACAGGGCTGCCCTCCTTCAGATGTTTACTCTTTCCTGTGGATAATGGCCTCCTCATCTCACACCCTTCCTGTATCCAACAGTGCCCACTTAGAACGGATCACACTCCAAGACAACACTCCACACAATTTTCCACAAGCCAATTGGTTGGCTTGCTGGGGAATATTAACTCCTCCCTTCCAGCCACCAGATTATGAGAAGTGGCAGAGTGAGTCCTTGTCACAGGTTTAGTTATAGCTCCTCTTTCTTGCAAGCTAAGCATTGGCACAGTTGTATAATGGTGATAGCAAACATAAACCAGTCAGGTGAAAACTATTGCTGCATATGTTATAAAACCTTTGGATTTTATCTTTTAACTGTCTAAGTGGCCCCCCTAGATGGTTCCACACGAGAAATTTTTTTTAATACAGTTATAGAAATAGAATTTTGACCTCCTCTGGTAGAAACAGAACAAGAAAGACGTATTTCCCTTTCTTTCCTTGCTTCCAGCAAGCTCAGAGATACTGTGAAAAACAATAGCAACTCTTGTGGTTAGCATATTTGCCTCCTCCTCCTTTCCTTTGTTCCTATTTTCAATTTTATCATCTTTTTAAGTTGATTCCAGTAATTTTTGAAAAGATAACGGTAAAATAAAACATTACATATGTATGCAATGAAGGTTTAGAGTTTCCCAAAGGCTTTCGAAAACACCGTCAGAAAGAGACGGGTCCCACATATCTTGCAGTATACTTGGGGAATAAACCGGCAGACCAAGCCTTCCTTGTCCTCAAACTCATGACCTGGAGTTGGGGTTCTCAAACTTCAGGGAGCACCACATTCCCCTGAAAGTCTTGTTAAAACACAGCCTCCTGGGCCCCACGCCCAGAATTTTGACTCATTGGGTCTGGGATGGGGCCTGAGTATTTGCATTTCTAACAAGTTCCCAAGTGATACTGAGGCTGCTGATGAGGGACCAAAATTTGAGAACTATTGACCTGAAGGAGCTTCTCATCTTGTTAGAGAGAGGTATAAGTAAACAAAGACATTGATATAATGTCTACTTAAACAAGAGTGCAAAATAAAGGAGAATAAAGGGTGGGTACCAAGGAGTAACCCAGATATAGGAGAAAATAAGGGTCAAAGAGGATGGGGGAAGCCAGAGACCTGGAGCTGCCCGCACACGCTTTGGAAAAGGACATGAGGCTTGACCTAAGCCCGAGATGAAAATGAGGTGGGCAAGGCAGGTCAGGCGAGGGGATGGATTTGAACAAAGTCAGGAAGCTGATATGTTTACGGAGTGTCTAGTGAGTGGTGTCCACAGAACGCACCATCCGAAGAGCTCAGTCAACATTTGTTGAATAAATGGAAAATGAAGAGATTTGATTGGTGGAAGCAACAATTTCTTCCAAGAAACAGTGGGAGGATAATGGAGACGTGATCAAGGAAGGACTGAATTGTGAGGAGTTTTGAAGGTGAAATCAAAGAAATCGAGAGGTTTGATTTTAGTTTTTTGAAGCAATGAGAATTCATTGAAGTTTTTAGGTAGAGTATTGACTTCAGTAAGTAGTATTTTTAAATATCTTTGTATAATGATATTATATATATGTAGGTAGGTAGGTATTATATATATTAATATTACTATTAACTAGTTATTAATTAGTTATTATTAATATTAATTATTATTAATATTAATGATTTCTTGTGGCTTACTACCCATAAAATCAATGCAAAGGAAAAGAGACATTTCAAAGGAGACACTAAAAAGAATTGGTCATAGACTGGTGTATAGGGAGGAGAAGAGAAAGCCAATACGAGTCCATATTTTGAAGCCTGGATGGAAAGGAATAAGATAGAATCACTAACATAAGGAAGTGTGGAGTAGGGGAGAGGTTTTGGAGAAGAGATGATGAGTTTTGTTTTGAAGCAAGACATCGGGGACGGGGTAGGGGGTGAAGGTGAGGTGTCCGACGGGCAGTAAAGATGCCAGCTTTAGTTTGGTGAGAAGATAGGGCTGCAAGTATGGAGGCATTCTCATGGAGGTGACAATCTAGTCATAGAAAAGTGGCAATAACCCCCGTGCCAGCCTTTCCTCCCTGACCCGCACATTCCTATGCATCTCCCTCGAGCACTGACAGCCCTGCAGGTTGCAGCTGAAAGCCTTTCCCCTAGCCCCATGTCCTGGGGAAGCACCCTTGTGGACGGGCTGGCTCCAGCTTGGTCCAGAGGCCAGAGTGCTTCCACAGCCTGGAACTTAGCAGTCCGATTCTATGGCAACTCTGGCAGGCTTCCCTCAGCTAGTAGCAGTGGAGATGGCAACAGCAGAGCCCTCTGTCTCCACACCCTGGGGGCAAGTCCTGCCAAGATTGGGAAGGGTCAGGCCGGGCTGGAGCCCAGGCACGCAACCAGCCCCCACTAGGTTTTGAATGCAGTTGGAGGTGAACCAGGAGAAGACATTACTCTAGCAACCAAGGCCAGCAGGACTGCCCAGGCGGGGAAAGAATGTGATGGCACTGAGGATAGTTCAGAGACAAGAATCCAAAGGGCCCTAATGGTAAGGAGGGAAGACTGGAGAACATCCAGCAGGGATGAGAATCAATAGTTCCTTCAAGTTTAGAGAAGAGGTGGAAGAGAGAGGAGCAGGAGGGATAGAGAAAGTTTTTTGAGAACAGTATGATTTGGCAAACTGGAGGCTCTAGGGAAAAGCCAACGGGGTTAATCATCAGAATAAGAGGACTGAGATTACGTGATTTAGAGTAAATTGGAAGAAAACGGGGTCCTCAGAAGACTTACAAAGTGAAATAAAGGAAAAATGAGTATTCCTTGTATCTTTGAGTGGTGGTGATTTAGTTCATCTACACCTGTGACAGATCACCACACACACTTCCTGCGTGCTACTGATCAGAATCAGTGTATATCTGGTGTGTAAACAGCTTCCCAGGGGTTCCTGGTGTTCGGCCAGTTGGAGAACTGGTACAGAAGACAATGAGCAGGTACCCTGATCGGGGGAGCCGTTTGGTCTTCCTGCTGCAGCAAGAGAGAAGTGGTGAGGAAAACAGGAAAGTAGCCCCACGAAGCCTTGTGGGACCAAGGTTGAGAGTTGCGTGACGTAAAACGGAAAGCAGAATTTTGAAAATTTATCAGGTTCAAAGTTTGGAGATCTGGAAAGTAGCAAGGAAGCCCTGACCATGAAGACCTGAGGTCATTTAGCAGTAGGAGCTGGAGGAGGAAATTGGACAAAGCAAAATTTGCACTTTGAAAATGGCCTGAGAACAGAGAAGACCAATTTGCTAATTACACCAATGAACCTGAGGAGAGGGCCAGAGTGCCTACTATGTGGCATGTACAATGGGAGTAGTTTCACAGTTGTAATTTTATTTCATCATAATGAAGACACCATAAGGCAGGCATCATCACCATTTTACTAGGGGAAACTTAAAGTTAAATAGAGCGCGGCCCCATGGCCGAGTGGTTCAAGTTCCACAGGCTCCACTCCGGTGGCCCCGGTTCGTGGGTTTGGAACCCCGGGCACGGACCTACTCCACTCCCCAGCCACGCTGTGGTGATGTCCCACATATAAAATAGAGGAAGGGCCGGCCCTGTGGCTTGGTGGTTAAGTGCGCGCGCTGCGATGCTTGTGGCCCGGGTTCGGATCCCGGGTGCGCATCGAGGCACCACTTCTCCGTTCATCCTGAGGCCGAGTCCCACATACAGCAACTAGAAGGATGTGCAGCTACGACATACAACTATCCACTGGGGCTTTGGGGGGAAAAAAATAAAATAAATAAAATCTTTTAAAAAAAAATAAAATAAAATAGAGGAAGACTGGCACAGATGTTAGCTCAAGGCTAATCTTCCTCAAGCAAAAAAAAGAGAAAGATTGGCAATAGATGTTAGCTCAGGGCGAATCTTCCTCAAAAAAAAAAAAAAAGGTAAAATATCTTGTCCAGGTTTCGAATCCAAGCCTGTGTTCTTTCTGTGACGTGGTCCTGCCACCACAGAATATTCTCGTGTTCCTTAGAACCAGGCTAGTGGAGACGGCCTATCTGATAAGAACTTTAACTCCAATTCTGCAGCTGGTGGGGCTATAAGAAAGGAGCAATGTTATCTATCATGCTTTCTTCTATGACAAAAGGATACAATGCTTACCCCATTGAAATAAAAGTAGGAATTAAACAAATGCATGGGTTACGGTGTTGTTTTTCTTCTATAATAGGAAATATGGGAAAAACAAAAGCAGACTTTGAACTCTCAGCATGTTCTGTAAAGACGTATTACTTTCAAGTCGGAACGAGTGAGCCAAAGAGAGGTCATTCTTAGCGTTTCCTGAAGCTCTGTTTTCTCAAGCATACTCCCAAATATTAGATCCTGAAAAAAAGGGTTTATGATGTCCAAAGTAAACCAGCCAGGGGCAAGAGCAGCACTCAAATGTCTTTTTCATCATTACTACTTTTCCTCCTACTTCTCAGCATATAAACCTAACTGCCAGTCCCCCAGGTGGTTGTGACAAGCAATTCAATAACTTCAATAAGTGTCAAGACATCAGTAGCACCAATGTATTAAAATATCTCATTGTTACCCAAAGGAGTGCAGTATCACAATGAAATTCTGAAAAGAACATATTTTTTTTTTTTTTTTAGAATATACATATATGTGTATAAATATAAGTGTGTGTATGGATATGTACACACACAACCTTTTTTTTCAGTTCTAATATAGAACTGGTGGTATAAAAAAGTGCTATGAACATAAGGTTAGCTTCTGAATTTCAGAGGCCGTAGCAGTGGCTGAGAAGAAAAAAGAGGGTCTCCAACAGGTTTGGGTGTGACCTTCGGTCTCTGATCTTCCAGAACCAGAACAAAGGCGTGCGGAGGGCCAGGCAGCCTTGGGCGTGTTGGCAGTCCAAGTTCAGCGTGCCCTGCTTTCATCCTCCTTGGACAGGACCAGAGGGCCAGGTGTGATTCTTTGGTTCTCTGCCCAGGTTTGCAGGAATTGCGAGTGCTGCCAGACACATTCAGTCACGGCCAGAAAGAGCATCCTGACTGTGAGCATATTGTACTGAGTCAGAGGAGGCCCCAGCCAGGCAGAGAGCTTTGGAAGACAGAGAGTTCCAGGCACTATTTTCGGGATCAGGTAGAATATCCTTAGGATACAAAGGAAAAAGTCTTCCTTCTGGTTTATCCAGGCAAAGAATAAAACTGTAATGTTTGCATTTGCATTGCATTTGTTTTTTCATAATGATAAGTCCAAAGAATATTCTTTGCCATTCAGTTCTTGCACTGGTAGCCTTTAACATGGGAAACTGGACTGTTTAATTGATCTTATGACTTCTTGAAATACTATCATTTCCTTAAAGAAGGAAATAAAAGAAAACCGATGTTCTACAGAACATCCCATCACTAGCAATGTTGATGTTGAAAAAAACTGACTGATTCTTCCTAAAATGGGTACTTGTTCATTCAAAAACGTTTCTCCTCTCTTAAGTCTTTGTGCAATTAAAAAGAAAAAAGCAATAACCCATATTAAAATGATTAAGTACGAGGATGTTTGCTATTATAGAGACAACGCTTCAGAACTGAATAAATGTAAAAGTGAAACTTTTACTCATTGTGAAAGAGTATCGTGATGTTTTCATTTTGAAAATACGTTCTGCAAACGAACTTCTCAAAATATATATTCTTTAAGTCCTCAAGAATGTATGACTATGGAAAAAAATAATTATCTTTTCAACTTGAGAGAAGGAAAACTGTTGGAATAGTTTAGGCAATGCCCATCCAATAATAAAAAAACTTTTCTTGGACCGCAATTCATTCTCTAAACCTTCAAAAGCCTATCATTTATCATTAATTTTGAAATAAAACAGGAAATACCTGTACTAAGAGAACCTTTGAAAACAAGCAGAATAATTGGCAAGGAATATTTTGGGAGGCACTGACAATAATGTAATGCCTGGATTAGTCTCTCAAAAAAACATGAAATTGTAGCTGGGAGGCATATGTAGCTAAAGATTAGGCATTCCAGCGCTGAGCATTATAACTCAGTTCTCTTGATATTCTGACATATTATTTAACAAAAAGCACATGGAAGATGTTCCCAGAACCCAACTATAGAGTTCCTGTGTGATTCAAACTTCCACTGCTATAACGGAGCTCACAGATACAAGCGGCATGAAGATAGTACCGTGCTGTCGAGCCAGGCAGTTTTTGACAATGAGGAAAGAAACTTTTAAAAGATGTTGTATATCTGTGGATGTGTGTGTGTGTGTGTGTGTGTGTGTGTGTGTGTGTACACATATGCATGTATCTAATCCAAGCCTGCTTCCTTCAGAAAAGGACTCTGAGGGGCTGGCCCCGTGGTCTAGTGGTTAAGTTCCGCGTGCACTGCTTCAGTGGCCTGGGTTCAGTTCCCGGGCGTGGACCTACACTACTGGATGGCAGCCATGCTGAGGCAGCGACTCACATACAAAGTAGAGGAAGATTGGCACAGATGTTAGTTCAGGGCTAATCTTCCTCAAGAAAGAAGAAAAAAAGACTCTGAGATAGCTGAATTTATTTGTCTTTTAATCTGGCTTCATACTCAAACTGCTAATATCAATCTTTGGGATATAAAAGTTTGTAGGATTATCACTGTGATACCTATCTATAATCCAAATAGACCTTGGATGTCCTGCCTCTGTGTCTGTGCTCAGACTGTGCTCTTCACTTTGAGTACCTTCCCTTTGGACGCCACCCAGCATTCACCGGGGTGGTGCATCCTCTCCTGATAGCTCCAGTGGCATACAATCCCCTTCATTCTGTCTTTTTGTCTCTTTCTTAAGACACATTTTACTTTATCTTTTTTTTTTTTGAGGAAGATTGGCCCCGAGCTAACATCTGTTGCCAATCTTCCTTTCTTTTTCTTTTTCTCCCCAAAGCCCCAGTACATAGTTGTACATCCTAGTTGTAGGTCCTTCTAGTTCTTTTATGTGGGACGTTGGCTCAGCATGGCTTGATGAGTGGTGAGCAGGTCCGCGCCCAGGATCCGAACCAGTGAACTCTGGGCCACCAAAGCAAAATGTGCGAACTTAACCCTACGCCACCGGGCCAGCCCCTACTTTACCTTGAATTAAGCCTATTAATTACTACATTCCTCCCCTTCCCTCACCCCTAAAAACACTAGGTGGTAAATTTTTTGGAGGAAAATACTTTCTCTTCACCTATGTAACACTGCTCAGCACAGTGACTTTTAGCAGGTGCTCAAAAACTGTTTGATGAGCTAGAATGAATTTTCCTGAACTGAATTCCTGAATTTTTATGTTCATTGGAAGAAGAGAATTCCCTTTTGATGGTTTTTTGGACTTGTTTATTCAGAAATCTTGTTTTTTAAAGCATTTATCTCTTCTTTTTTCTGTGTTAATTACTGCATCTCCTCCTTGGCTCTGTCCCCTTCCCTCCCTCCCTTCCCTCCTTCCTTTGTTCTTTCTTCCAACATTAATTGAATACCTGTCATCTGGGAGTTAACCGACAACAAAGAGAAGTAAGAAAATCTAGATCAAAATTTAGAATTTAGGGACCAGCTTGGTGGCATAGTGGTTAAGTTCACGTGCTCTGCTTCAGTGGCCCGGGGTTCACAGGTTTGGATCCTGGGCACCGACCTATGCACCGATCATCAAGCCATGCTGTGACGGCGTCCCATATAAAGTAGAGAAAGATGGCACGGATGTGAGCCCAGGGCCAATCTTCCTCAGCAAAAAAGAGGAGGATTGGCAATAGATGTTAGCTCAGGGCTAATCTTCCTCATGCACACACACAAAAAATTTAGAATTTAATAGTCCTGGCAAAGCTATAAATCATATTCTAAATTAAGACAAAGACTTATCTAATGTATTTATCTTAACAAAAAAGATATTTTAAAATACTACAAAAAAAATCCTAAGTAGTCAAAATTTAAATTTATTCCAAGTCTTTTCTTAAACCAGTTCCTCTCCATGCTAACAATTTTGCCATCAGGTAATAAAATCATTTATAATATGACAATGGCTTAATCCTAAACTATAAATTTTAGAAAACAGATTGGGAGAGGTAGCCAGCTCTGTATTTCCCTCCCGCTAACCTCTGCCCCAGTGACCAGCACTGAACAGACAAATTGCTTACCCATTTCTCAACGGCCTCTAGGGGTAAAGGGGAGTTATTCAGTCATTCGTTCACAAACATTTATTGAACACCTACTGTATGCCAAGCAATGTTCTAGGTGCTAAATTTAATAAAAGAACAAAAAAGCATTTCAACCCAAAATGAATAGAACTAGTTCCACCTTTGAAGGAAGCTAGCTTAATTCACGTCAGTGGGGAAATAGGGTCGCCAGATAAAATACAGGATGCCCAGTTAAATTTGAATTTCGGATAAACAACAAATCAATCTTTAGTATAAGTATATTCCACGCAATATCTGAGACGTGCTCATACTAAAAGGTCAGTTAATATTTGAAGGATAGCTATTAGAAATTCAGGTTTAACTGGGCATCCTGTATTTTTATTTGCTAAATCTGGCGACCTTAGTGGGAAAGGATGGGCTACATTTTTTGTTTTTTTTTTTAAAGATTTTATTTATTTATTTTTTCCCCCCAAAGCCCCAGTAGATAGTTGTGTCATAGCTGCACATCCTTCTAGCTGCTGTATGTGGGACTCGGCCCCAGGATGGACGGAGAAGTGGTGCCTCGGTGCGCGCCCGGGATCCGAACCCGGGCCACCAGCATCGGAGCACGCGCACTTAACCACCAAGCCACGGGGCCAGCCCAGGATGGGCTACATTACTGCTTTCTTTTTGCAAAAGCTGGCTGGGGCTCGGAGAATGATGTCCAGGACAGACAGCCCTAAGTGCAGCAGGCTGGCACGTGGAAGATGAGGCTTTGAATATGCACAACTACGCAGCGAGGGCAGAGAATTGAGAAGTAGGAGCTGACTAGTTTGCATAATAAAATTATAAATTATTAGCGGGCTGACACTGAGTAAGAAAAAGGAAAGAAGTTGGGCAAGATAGCAGAAGACTGAAGTCCAAGCGGAAAAGTCCAGTTTTAGTTGTTCACACTTCTGTGATAACTATTCTTCATTTTCCCAAATCCACAGCAGAGTCTGCTGCAAATACACGTTTATGCGTATGTAAACAGCGGAATAGGGAATGTTACAGAGTGACCCTCACTTCAGCCTTTAGGGCTTTAGTTCTGTGAGGTTCCAGCCATACAGCTTTACTGTGGACACAGGGAAGGTAAGTAGACCGATCGGTTTTCAGTTTAGTTTTACTTTGCTCCTGGTGCATAGCTGAAGCTATAGAATGCTTGGTATTCTGGAGCTGGCTCAGATAGCTATTCATCCAAATGGCAGAGAGTCTAAGGCAGTTCTTGCCCAGGGTCCTAGGGCCATCCCACGCATTTGTAGTAAGTACCCAGAAGAAGGTTACCCTTCCCTTCCTAGAGGCCAAAAAAGTTCTGCCAAACTTCATGCCTGTGGCTCTCGCTCCAGAGGCGTGTAGAAATCGCTTTCTACTTACCGTTCCCAAGGGCTGAAGCCAGCGCCTAGTGTTTCCGTGGCATTATCAGATGACAGAACCCTAAATACCATCACGAAAAGATCAGCCATATCTGCCTGGGCTTTTTTGATCAGGGCTCTCAGTTACCTGGAGTTTCTCCATACCCTCTGGGTCTCTGGGATTCTCTATCCCAGCTGGCCATTAGGTTGGGTGTCCCACCAGCCCAGCCTCCTGCTCTTCTATGTTCTATGGCTGGACTCAACAGGAAAGGCTTGGGGACACCCCCATCCATACTCAGAATGCTCACTCTCTCCTAGCTGTGTCCTGAAGCCTTGCTTTTACTCTGTTACTTTGAGTTTGGAACCCTCCCCCTAAGAACTGGAATCTAAAATCTGTTGGATTAATCATGGTGCAAGTTTTCAGCTTCTCTCTTAGACAACCTCTTTTGTTCTCTTTTTGTCCCACACCCCAGCAAGTTCCTTTCCTTGAAGCTCATGGCTTTCTCCCTCAATCTTAGTTGCCAGCATACCTTGTCACCGTTTAGCCTTGTCCTCTAACTAACTTGTCTCCTGGGACCTGAACACAGACAATCTGTTGTTGTTAGTGCCATCGAGTTGATTCTGACTCTTAGCGACCCTGCGTACAGCAGAACAGAACCCTGCCCCGTCTTTTTGCCCCATCCTCTGACCTCCCGGCGCTGCATCAGACAATGCTCTGCTGCTGTTCCTAGGGTTTTCATGGCCAATTTTTTCAGAAGTGGGCAGCTAGGTCCTTCTTTCTAGTCTGTCTTAGTCTGGAAGCTCTGCTGAAACCTGTCTACCATGGGTGACCCTGCTGGTATTTGAAACAGTGGTGGCATAGCTTTCTGCATCACAGCCACATGCAGCTGCCACAGTGTGACAACCGACAGATGGGTGGTGTGGTTCCCTGACTGGGAAACAAACCCAGGCCACTACGGTGAGAGCACTGAATCTAAACCACCAGACCACCAGGGCTGGTTCCAGACAATCTGACACGCCCCTAATTCCGTTTTCATTTTCTGCCTTGGAGCTAAGAATGATATGCCTTAGACAAAGTATCAGAATTGCTCCCCCGCACCTCCACCACAGGATGAGTGGAAGAAAAAGATCACACATGATTCATGCTGCTGCTGTGGCAGAGACACTCACAAACCTCAGTGGCTGCATATAATAAAAATATATATGTCTTGGGCTCATATAACCGAATGGGTTGACAGTTAGCTTTCCCTCTATGTGGTAACACTGAGACAAAGGTCCTTCCATCTTGTGGGCTCCACCATCTCGTAGAGCTTCAGATTCACATGCTCTCAGTCCACAGGTGGGGAAAGAGATGGTGGAGAACACAATGCACACCCACTTCTTAAAAGTCTCAGGTGGAATCACATTTTCACCTAGGTGCAAGGGGCTGGGAAATGGATATAGTCCCTGACCTGGCAGCCACTTCCTGCACCACGAAGCAGACATTGGGCCACAGATGGTAATCCTCAATTGTCTCAGTCAAAAACACAGCTTCCACCCAAGAACAAATTAATATGTAAAAATGTTAAGACATCTTTCTTCAAATAGACCAAGTAAACTGTGAGTAAAAGGCTTATGTGCAAAAGGAATAGAAGATAAAGTGTTTGAGGAATCTCTGAGTATCTTATGTATCTATAATGTCCCTTCCTCTGTGTATATAACAGCTTATACAACAGTATGTAAGTAGTTTCTCAATCTCCTGTAGTCAAACACACATAATTGAGATAAGACAGTGTGTAACTACTTTCTTAACAGCCCATAGCTAAGCACACCTAGTTGAAATGAAGTAAATCTATGAGATATGAGAGCCTTTTTTTTTTTTTTTCTTTGATGAGGAAGATTACGCCTGAGGTAACATCCATTGCCAATCCTCCTCTTTTTGCTAAGGAAGCTTGGCACTGAGCTAACATCTGTGTCCATCTTTCTCTATTTTATGTGGGACGGCTGCCACAGCATGACTTTCATAAGTGGTGCGTATGTCCACACCTGGGATCCGAACCGGCGAACCCTGGGCTGCCGAAGTGGAGCACGTGAACTGAACCACTATGCCACAGGGCCTGCCCCCTGAGAGCCTTTCCATTGTTGTTATTCCCTATAGGGTAAAAGCACAGACGCATATAGGTCTAAGAATATTTGCTAAGCATATTTGTTCAATTAACATACATCGAGTGTCTACTCTGTCTCAGTCATTATCCCAGGCACTAGAAACGTTAGAACAATAAGCTTGGCCCCTGCTCTCAATAATGGATAATGGAATAAAAAGCACGTGTCGAGGTAGTTCCATTTTTGAGATTAGACAATGCTGAGTTTATCCTTTGAGAGGGCCAGATGTCAGAATCTGCTATGGTCTATTTGAAGAAAAAAACCTTAACAAATGTTGTATAGATTAACTGTATTGCTTGGGGGTAGAATCTATGTTTTTGATTATCAGGGCAGGTCATGTTATTAAAGAGCATGTAGCCGCCTACATGATACACTTTGAGAAGGTATGCATGGGCCATGATGGCAAATCATTTTCCCTTACTATCTTGACTTGGCAGGCCACAACTTACTGGTAAGTTAACACATGGGGCCAGTTTGGGGCATTATCACTCTTAGCAGTGTTAATCAAACTTGTGTCAGAAAGAAGGGTTAAGGGAATGGATCAGAGGACCAAAAATTGAAATAGAGTAACAGAGGGAGGCTGTCCTGGGCTGGCAGGCAACCTGGAGTAATCCTGAGTCAGGAATAAGAAAAAATTACTAAGTACTTTTAAGAGTCATTGTTATTATAAGCCTCTGTTACTCATGAGAATGCATTCAATCCCCAGGCATGTCAGGGAAAAATAAATCTTGAATACCTTAAGAATGGATTGTGAATCTTACTTTAGGATTTTGAAGTTGAGTAATTGATTTGAACAGTGTTTTTTATACCATGAGGGATGGAAAATTGGCACGAAGGTCCATTGAGAATGGCAATGTGCAAGCTTTTTCACAGATTGCCAAGTACATAAAGTACTTTTTCAGACTCCACAAACCCACCACATCTTTCGTTTTTTCCCGGTTGAGCTCAGTTCTTATCGGGAGCCTTGTCATGAAGATCTGCTAGCTGGAAATAATATCTCCATCCTCCCATTTTCCCTTGTTGACCTCTTGCATGACATTGACTGTATTTTACAGTGGATTATTTGTGTGCTCTTTATTTCACTTACTTGATGGGAAACTGTTGGCAGTAAAATGTGGTGCTTAAAGACATAGTCTGGAGTCAGACAGATTTGGAGGAGCCCCACCCAGGCCACTTAATAACTGTGTGACCTCAAAGCAATAGTCAACCTCTCTAAGTCTCAATTTCTTCATCTGAAAATGGATACAGTAGTCCCCCCTTATCCACAGTTTTGCTTTCTGTGGTTTCATTTACCTGTGGTCAATTGTGATTCAAAAATATTAAATGGAAAATTCTAGAAACAAACAATTCAGAGTTTTAAATTTCTTGAGGTTCTGAGTGTGTGATGAAATCTCATGCCATCCTGCCCTGTCCCTCCTGGGACGTGAATCATCCCTTTGTCCAGCGTATCCATGCTGTATCCACTACCCACCCATTAGTCACTTAGTAGCCATCTCAGTTACAGATGGACTGTCGCGGTATAGCAGCGCTTGTGTTCAAGTAACCCTTATTTTACTTCATAATGGCCCCAAAGCACAAGAGTAGTGATGCTGGCAATTCAGATATGCCAAAGTGAAGACGTAAAGTGCTTCCTTTAAGTGAAAAGGTGAAAGTTCTCGATTTAATAAGAAAAAAAATCATATACCGAGGTTGCTAAGATCAACGGTAACTTTTATTACAGTATATTGTTATAAGTGTTCTATTTTATTATTAGTTATTGTTGTTAATCTCTTACAACAGAGATGCCTAATTTATAAATTAAGGAATAAACATAGTATAAAAACATAGTATAAAAATGCCGTGGTTTCAGGCACCCACTGGGGGTCTTGGAACGTATCCCCGCAGATAAGGGAGAACCACTGTATTATAATACTTTGTGAAATATCAACAGCATGGTTCTTGGAATACAGCACTCAGTGAATGTTAGCTGGTTTTATTAGATCCTTTTCCTTTGTTAATAATTTCAATCCTAGGAAGACAGTGTTCTTAAAGTCATTTTCCTGAGGAGAGCTCCACGTTGCAGAGGTGATAAAAATTTTCTCAAGGTTACATAGCTGGGTGGTAGAAGACTCTGAATTTGAACCCAAATTGTGTCTGGACCTCTCTTTCCAGGACAGCAGGGAGCCTCTGTGTACTCATATCAATACCTGACTTATACTGTGAGATTTTAACAACAACCTTTGTGTATCTTGTTTTTTCCCAGTGAAACAAATAGGCTCCAGTGGGGGTGGATCTTGGCTCAAGTATTCCTGTGTTCATCACAGAAATAGCACTTAGTAGCATTCAATGCTTTATAATTTGAAAATTGAGAACAGATACTATCTTTAATCTGAGCAATAATTTGTTAATATAAGGAAATATTTAATTGATTCTCATACAAAACTGTTTTACAGATGCCATGGTGCTAGAGTTCAAAAATATTGTAAAAGTATAAGAAGGAAATAATTAAATTATGTTTTCTGAGAAAAATATAGAATAGTTTCTAATTTTTTTTTTTTTTTTGCTGAGGAAGATTCACCCACCCTGAGCTAACATGTCACCAATCTTCCTCTTTTTTTTTTTTTGCTCGAGGAAGATTAGCCCTGAGCTAACATCTGTGCCGATCTTCCTCTATTTTGTATGTGGGTTGCCGCCACAGCATGGCTGACAAGTGGTGTAGGTATGTGCCTGGGATCTGAACCAGCAAACCCAGGCTGCTGAAGTGGAATGCACAGAACTTAACCACTACACCAGGGGGCCAGCACCAGTAGTCTCTAAATTTTATTTCTCCATAGCTTAAGAGTCAAAAGCCAGAGAACACCTAACTTAATTTTGTGGACATTTCACCCAAAAGGATTCAGATGATGATGATGACACAAAATCATGCTAAAATATCTTTGGTTTAGTTATTCCTCTCCTAAAAAAGAAGGGCAGCCAATGGAGATTTTTAAAAATTCAAATAGCATTCTAAGGCAAAACTGAGTTTTAATTTTTAAATAGCTTATTTTTCAAAAAAATATATAGTTCATTTTTATCATCATCTTTATTCCTCTACAAATTCTATCACAATCATAAAATGGTAATTTACTGTTTTTTTTAAAGAACGTATTTCACCAAGAAAGAATTAAAATAAAATAACAATTACTTTTGTTTTCTGCTCAGAAACTGACCATACTTCCCAAATTAATTTATACCATTACAGAAAATATTTTAGCTCTGAAATATTGAAATATTCTCTATCCCACATAATATTTTAAAACTTTCTCAGTTGGTCTCAGATATTCATTTCAAGGGAGTCTTTCTTTGGCCACTCAATAATTCAACCAGTATTTATCGAGTGCCAATTACATGCTAGGCACTGTGCTCACTGCTGAGGAACACAAGGCTGAAAAGATACCTTACCTACACTCAACTATCTCTCTGCAGACATTTAACGAATAATTTTATTTTCCTGTTACAGTAAAATAAGCAGATACGAATTCCTCTAAGCATCAAGTAACTTTTATTTTAAATATGTCTCCCTTGATCTAAGACTCCACCACTTAATGCACTCAATGCACTGTTGAAGATTTTTAACCCCGAATCTAATGTTTTATTAGTTTCATCTTAAACTACATTTGCTGATCCTGATGAAGGGTTTTTGTCATTCATTCATCTGATAAATATTTGAGTGTCACTGTGTATAAGGCAACACGTTAGTTTCTCTGCAGGCTAAAATGAGGGGTATGACCAGTAAGTGGATGCAAAAACTTAATGGAAAAGGTAGGGGCTTGAGCTGGGACTTTGGGTAAATAGAGAGGAAAACATATTTTCCAGTTACTGGCACTTATATCAGGGTTAATGAAGATGATACCCATTTAACGGGTTGGGTATTTCCTCTCCTCGAGGTACTTGCCAGCCACCGTGCCAGCTATTTATTTCCAAATAGGATTTTTATCCAGAACATTTTTCTGCTTCCCTACCCTGAAAAGGCATTTCAATGACCATGGGGAACCTGCACTAACTTCCTCTAAGCTTCTAGCCAGCTCCAACCAGTTAGGTCCTAGTTTCCTGTCTCTGGTTGCTCCCCAGAGTCAGGAATACACACAAAAATTTTAAAAGAGGCTGGAGAGGAGTGTAGATGAGAGTGACACATGTTCAATATTATACAATTCCATGTTTTCACTTGTATAACCCAGAGAATATATGCTCGCTAATTAAAAAAAGTTAAAAAATTAAAAGATGATAGAACCACATTCTGTGGAGTCAAATGCAGCTCCCAGCTCCCAAAAGCACCTCCCAAGTCTTAACACTCAAAAATGTAAGAAATGCGAAAGGACTCAGGAGAGGAAGAGATTTTATAATTCAGAATTTCTCCACTCACCACTCCCAGCTTTTCTTTGCTAAGATGGCTCTTTCTCTCCACATTTATTGGACAAGTATGTCCGCTGCTCTCCCTGTAGACATGAAGGGGAGGCTCCGTGTGGGTACAACATTTTTAACTGGGGGAGTGAGGATGAGGAGGAGAGGTTGTGAGGGAAAGGCGGAGTCAACACTGGTCTATGAAAATCCAGCTCAGAGAGGTTCGGGTATCGGCCAGTGTCACAGTTTGTACACAAGCACCAGACCAGAACTTGGGTGAGGTGGGTGTTGGGCTCCCAGTCTCCATCCTGCAAGTCAGTCTTGAGCAGTGATTGATTACAGAGTTTCTGAGGACAAACTTTACCCACCACCTGAGCACTTCTGTGAGTCCTTAGAGAGCTTGCACCATTCAGGTAACCAGTTTACGAATAATGAATTCAGTTTCTTGTTAACATTCTCTGTTCTCCACATGCCAGTCACACCATACCTGGAAATGGAGTTTTTTCTAGGATGGGTGGGCTGGCTGAAGCTGAACCCTGAGATGGATGAAAAACACCTGGGATAGTCGACCCTCCTTCTTCTCCACCTCTAACTGTGCTCTGTGGGAATCCTTTGACTAGGAGCATCTTGCAGTATATAATTTGAATGTGGATGCCCCCATGTCGGTGTCTGCTCTAATATCAACTTCCTGGATCACATAGGACTGTCCAAAATCTTGTGTGTGGTTTCCCTGAGATTCTGAGGATAAAAAAGGGCAGCAACATGTCTTAAAGCCTCTTGGAATTAATACATGTATAGATAGTGTGTAGTTCAGATTGATGTGTTTTTAGCACTTTATAATAGTGTAGCCTCTGTTGGTCAAGCACATTAGTGTCCCATTATTGGAATAAAATTTGGTGGCATGCCAAGTGTTTTCTGATTTGATGTCAAAGTGGGAATGATAGCCAACGTGAAAGAGTCAACCAGCTTTGGGAAGTTCCCTATCACTGAGATAACTGGTTTTATATTGACATTTTCCAGCTTCCTCATTTGCTTTTGCTTTTCTTGCCAAGCAGCATATTTATTGTTGTTATTTTGGATCAGTTTTTGTGATGTTGGCATTAAGTGAGGCAGCTATGTAAACAAGTTGCAAGGCATTATTAGTTTATCAGTGGAAGGATGTCTGGTCCATTGCCAAGATTCATTGATCTGTTTATTATGACTCTACCCAGTACAATTTTAGTGGCAATTTAAAAAATGGTCTTAGGGTTTCACTTACAGAAGTCCACTGGTTCATTTATTAACCCACATTTGAGGGCTAACTCGCTGTATAATCTTACCAGCATTATTATGACAGTTGCTATAATCCACTGCAGCCAGGGAGCAATATCCCAATTATATGTTCTATTGTTTCACTTGTGATATGAGAGCAATACAAATTGTTGATGATAATTATGTTGATTTTCAGCAGTTTGCAAATTAGTAAATTAGTACATTTAGATATATAAATATACCCGAAGGCTAATATGTGTGTTGGGGCTAGTTAACAAGTATTTATTGAGTGCCCACGGTGTGTGTGGTGGACCATAATAGGCACAGTGGTAGGGATACCAGCGATGGTAAAACAAACAAGGAAGCTGCCTGGCGCTGGGTACAGTCTGTGCTAGATAAAAATGAAAGTACCTTACTAATTGACTTAGTCTTTTCTGGTAACAACCCTGAAACTTAATGGCATAAACAACAATTTATTATTGCCCACAATTCTGTGGGTTGGCTGGGCTAGTCCTCTGCTGGTTTCACCTGCACTCAGTCATGCTGGAAGAGTGTCCTGCTGAAGAGTCAGCTGGGTTGGAAGGGATAGCCTCACTCACATGAATGGCAGTTGGTGCTGGCTGGGGGCTGGATGCCATGCTTCTCTTCCAGGTGGCCTCTCATCCCCCAGTAGGCAAGGTCAGCTCCCTTACATGTTCTTAAGGCAATGAGGGTGAAAGAGGAAGCTGCAAGGCCTCTTGAGGTTTAGCCTAGGAAATTGCATAACATCATTTCTGCCACATCCTACTGATCAATGCAAGACACAAAGCTAGCTCAGATTCACACAGGTTGAGAAACAGGCTGCACCCTTTGATGAAAGGAGTGACAAAGACGCATTATAAAGGTATAGACCTCTAGGATGGGTGGTATTCATGCCATATTTTGCAATCTACCACACTTGCCATGAAAAAATGAGTCCTTCACAAGGGTTGTTTTTGCATTTCAAAATTTCTATTCTATTGTGACGGATGACCAATGTTGGATCAAAACCCAGCTCTTCTCATACCTGAAAGTTTATAGGGGTTCCTTTTCCCTTGTCAATTTAGGTTCTTTAAGTGTTGAAGAACTTGTATACACAATTTTCTTGTCAAAGCTTCTGGTCTAGTGTTCTGAAAATAATGGGCTGCTATTCAACTTAATATGTAGTTTAAAAATAGCGGACTGCTATTTATGCTTAAAAAGCTGCTAGAGGGAGGTAATTGTACAGGAAACAAAGAAGGACTAATTAATTTTGTGCTTCCCAATGTTAAAGCCCATTTGCTTTTGATTTTTTGAGCCTGAAGTCACGGTCTTCTTTCAACTTTTAAAGAATATCTTCTAATAAAAACAATGGATTCTAAAGTAATAATACATTATTCTAGAAAATAAGGTATTATTGTCTAGCAATTTAGATGCATCCCATATTTAGAATAAATTTACCTATATTATTTTCTGTTATTGAACATTGTTTATACATTAAAACATCAGATTTGATTCACAGATCCTCTGGAAATAAGTCTTTCAGAATGAAGGTGACCACATAATTTATTTATTATTTAAATTGTTTTCTGAATAGGTTATTCATTCACGTGATTCAACACTCAAAAGACGCAAAGTGATGTGTCTGATCAAAACTCTCCCTTTCATTCATTCCTCCCTCACTAGCAACTAATGCCATTCGTTTCCTATGTGTTCTTCTAGAGGTATGTTATCCATATACATGCAAATTCCCTTTCTCCCCCTTATTTATACAAAAGGTAGCATACTATATATGCTGTTCTTCACCTTGCTTTTTCCCCTTACTATATCTTACTCCATTTCAGTATTTAAAGAGATTTTTATTCTTTTTTAGAGCTACATAATATTCCATGGTGTGGATGTACCATACTTACTTAATCAGTACCCTATTGAGTGGACACTTTGGTTGTTTCCTATCTTTTGCCATTATAAACAAAGCTACAATGAATTACTGTGTTACTTTCCTCAAGCAGAAGTATATCTAGAATTTCCTAGAAGTTCAAAGGATATATTCATTTGTAATTTTGACAAATATTGTCAAATTACCTTCTCCAGCAGCTGAACCAATTTACACTTCCATCAGAAATGTGCGAATGTGCCTGTTCCCCCCACCCTTGGCAGGTGTTATCAAATGGCTGTTACTGACTTTAGTAATTGTTATTATTACAACTTGCTTTTCTACATGCCTTAAAGTCAACAAAATACTTTAACATACTCTGAGTTCATACAACAGTGGGTTAGGTTTTACTATCCTAATTTCCCTGGTGATGACCTGGAGGATCAAATGTCCTATATAAGTTGCCTCGAGCTGTGTAGCAAAAGGGTCCTAATCAGGTCTGGAACCCAGGTCTTCCAGTTCCAAATCAGAACTTTCATTAGTCAAATGAAGCAGTTGTAAAATTTGCCAGAAACTCAGCTGCCCATTTACCCAGCTGCATGGCACCAAAAATAGCTTCCCATCTTATAATTACTAAATTATAATTACAAAAATAATATATACTATGGAAGACAGCAGAGCCAATCCTAGACAAGATGGCAAAATCTAAAGTTTCCTTGCATTTATATCCATTCCTCTCTGGAAAATTCAGGAATACAAAGGGCTTTATCACTTCTTGATACTATCCCTGAAAATAATTATAGGAGTTTAAAAGGCATTGTTCACCACCTCCTCACCCCTACCCGCTACACACCCCTCCCTTAAGAAGAGGAAATCTGTATTAGCCTGCTCTGGCTATTATAACAAAATACCTTAGACTAGGTTGCTTAAACAACAGACATTTATTTCTTACAGTTCTAGAGGCTGGAAGTCCAAGATCAAGGTGTTGGCCAGTTTGATTCCTGGTGAGAGCTCTCTCTTTGGCTGGCAGGCTGCTGCCTTCTCTCTGTCTCCTCACAAGGCAGAGAGAGAGCCATCTCTTTTCCCCATCTTCTAAAGCCACTAATCCCATCATGAGGGCCCTACCCTCATGACCTCATCTAACCCTAATTACCTCCCAAAGGCCTCATCTTTAAATATCATCATATTATGGGTTAGGGCTTCAACATATATACTCTAGAGGGACACAGATTAGTCCACAGCAAAGCCTGTGAGGAACTGGTGAGGCTCCAGCTTCCCAGCCTCAGCCCCGGAATTGCTGAAGATAAAGCAACCCATACCTGTCCCAGATTAGACAGGAACTAAAACTCACATCATCTCAATACTGGTCTCCCCAGTGGCCTTCTCTCATTCTTTATTCTGTACAATCACTAATATCTATTGAGCACCTATTGTGGGCCTGGCAGTGTTCTCTAGGTGCCAGGAACAGCACTGAACAAAATCAAATTCGTACACTGATCTAGTCTAGATTCTCCTGGGGAGACAGAGACAAATTACAAATAAACAATTGATGTTGAAAGGTGATGGGTGCTAACAGGAAGAAGAAAGTGGGCTCAGGGGACAGAGGAAGGCTACTTTAAAGAGCTTGGTTCACCTGCCACCAACTCCTTTACTTACAAGGAGTTAAACCCTCTTTCCTTCCTTAGTTCTACACACTCTCTGCTTCATGGCTTTCTGATGCATACAGTATTTTTTGTCTTTCAGCACTTTTGACATTATTTGAAAGAGAATTTAACCAAAAGAATACTAGCTATTATTTATTGAGCTCTTACTATGTGCTATGCACTGGGCTAAACTGTTTTCTTGGATTTATCCATTAATCCTTACAATGCCTAACCCTATGAGGTAGGCGTTATTATTGTATCCATTTTTCAGATGAGGAAATTATGGCACAGAGAGGTTAAGTAATCTGTCCTAGAGCACACCATTCCACTACATTATTAGTAAGTGGTCAAGTCAGGCTTTGAACCCAGGTAGCATATGCTCTTAATCAAGGTGACCATTGCTCATATACATATGAACTTAGGGTAAAATTGATTCCATTGTTAAATTGAGATATAATTCACATACCATAAAATTCACCCTTTAAAGTGTATTATTCAATGGTTTTTAGTATATTCACAAAGTTGTGCAATCAATACCACTGTCTAGTTCCAGAATATTTTCATCACACCAAAAAGAAATCTTATACTAATTCGTAGTATAATTATAGTAATATAATATGCCCCCTCACCATTCCCTTCTTTCCCCAGCTCCTGGCAACCACTAATCTACTTTCTGTCTCTATGGACTTGCCTATTCTGGATATATCATAAAAATGGAATCATACAATATACAGTCTTTTGTGTCTGGTTTCTTTCAGATAGTATGACAGTTTTAAGAGTCATCCATTTTGTAGCACGTATCAGTACTTCATTCTTTTTTATGGCTGGATAATATTCCACCGTATGGATATACCACCTTTTATTTATCCATTTGTCAGTTGATAGACATTTGGGTTGTTTCCACTTTCTGGCTATTATAAATAATGCTGCTACGAACATTTCTATACAAGTTTTTGTGTGGATGTATATCAATTCTCTTGGATATAATGTACCTAGGAATGGACTCTATGTTTAACTTTTTGAAGAACTCTCACAGTTTCCAAAGTGGCTGCACCATTTTACAGCAGTGTATGAGGGTTCTGATTTCTCTACATCCTTGCCAACATTCATTATTGTCTTTCTGATTATAACCAGTCTAGTGGGTGTGAAGTGGTATCTCAAGGTGATTTATTTTTTAAAAAATTTAATTGTGGCAAATACACATAATATAAAATTTACCATCTTAACCATTTTTAAGTGTACAGGTTAGTGGCATTAAGTACATTCACAGTACTGTGCTACCGTCACCACTATCCATCCATAGAACTTTTCATCTTACAAAACCGAAACTCTGTACCTGTTAAATACTAACTCCCCATTCCTCTCTCCCCTCAGTCCCTGGCAACCATGACTCTACTTTCTGTCTCTATGACTTTGACTGCTCTATGTACCTCATATAAATGGAATCATACAGTATTTGTCCTTTTGTGACTGGCTTATTTCACTTAGCATAATGTCCTCAAGGTTAATCCATGTTGTAGCATGTGTTCAACATGGTTTTTATTTATATTTCCCTGATGACTTAATGATGTTCATGTGCTTATTGGCTATTTGAACATTTTCTTTGGAGAAATGTCTATTCAAATCCTTTCACTGGGGGCCGGCCCCGTGGCTTAGCGGTTAAGTGCGCACGCTCCGCTACTGGCGGCCCGGGTTTGGATCCTGGGTGCGCACCAATGCACCACTTATCCGGCCATGCTGAGGCCACATCCCACATACAGCAACTAGAAGGATGTGCAACTATGACATACAACTATCTACTGGGGCTTTGGGCAGAAAAAGGGAAAAAAAGGAGGAGGACTGGCAATAGATGTTAGCTCAGGGCTATTCTTCCTCAGCAAAAAGAAGAGAATTGGCATGGATGTTAGCTCAGGGCTGATCTTCCTCAAAAAAAAAAAAAAAAATCCTTTCACTGCCCATAATTTAATGACTGTTCTAGACTAAAACCTACTTTTTGGATTGCCTGCAACACATCTCTAGGTATTTCCTCTTATTTTCTCCCCCCAGAATTCATACAATGAGGTATACCACTTAATCACTACCTTTTGGCTAACACGCTCGGTAATAATTGCTGTTCATAATAACTGGAAGTCCTGATCAATCTGGTGTGCCTTTTGGCCTAATAAAGAAAAATGTTAATTATGTTAATTACCAACATAAATAATTTTAGAATTTGTGTATTTTAATCAGTCTCATTCATAAAAATTGGTAATAGATACAGATTCTAACTAACCTTTCATTCCTATTTTTCGTCATTTCAATCCGTCTTATACATTGCTGCCTAAATAATTTTCTACAGTGTGAATCTAATCATGTCACTGCCTAGCTCCCCATTGCCAACCAAAATAAATACAATCTTCTCCTGTAATGCAAGTCTTTCCATCTTTTTTTTTTGACAGAAGACATCAGTAAGAAATACATTTTATAGTGGATAGAGAACCAGAACACAAACATGCACTTAAGCAAACACACAAACAACAGAAACAAATCTTTCACAGAAAGTTCCCACCTTTACTGCATACAATGCATTCTGATATTTTGAAATTCTTTTAAAAAGTATGTAATAAGACTCATGAAATTGATTTGCAAACCTAAAGTTTGGAAAATATGATTCTACAGCACGGCCGACTACGGCAAGGTTCTTTAGAGTTTGGTAAAATCTACTCCAGTGATTCCCAAATCTAGTTGCACATTAGAATCACTTGGAGAATTGAAAATAATTAAAAAAAAAAAAAAAAAGCAACATAATCTAGATCTTTACCGTTGAAAATTCTCATTCATAAGGTTTGGGAACAAGCCCAGAAATCTGTGTTTTTATTAAAAACCCTCCAGTTAATTCAGTTGTGCAGCCAGGTTTGAGAACAAATGCTTTTACCATGTACTATTTGCCTTTCCCCCAACCCAAACAAATATTTCTTGCTTCTTGTGTATTCTTTCTTTGCACATTCGTTTTCCTCTACCTGGAATTCATGCCCTCTGCCTAATGGAAGCTTTCCAGGCCCATCTCAAAGACCACTTCCTATTTCTCCAACCAGAACAGTCTCATTTCCCTAGACTTCCCACAAGTCTTTATTTGGGTGTCCTTGATGGCACTGCCCTTGCCCCACCTCACTGTGCTTATCTTCCTACTATATTGTGAGCAATTACATTATAATCGCCCCTCGGTGGGAGGACAACGGCCTACTCAAAGTCAGGATTTCATAAACTTCCTCAAACTGGAGTGAAACAACATTTCATTCTGGGGCCAACCTAGTTAATAGAGAGGTAAAGCAACATCAGACTCTGCTCTATTTTAATGTGTTATTATAGGCACAAATAGGTGAATGTTAAGACTTTTAGCAAGGGATAGTCATGCAAGCTAGCCTTTGGTTAGCTTTTTCCAACATTCTCTTCATCACAGGCCTCCACAGGAAGGGACAATGACCCTTCCAAAATAAATGCCCATATCCAAAATAGACTAAAACTCTCCCCATCTTATTTGGTGTTAGGCTGCCTTAAGAGCTCCTAGTCTTTGTGACCAGAGGTTTCCAGGTCAGTCTGTGAGCTTGAAGCAAATGAAATACCCTAAGCGTTTTGTTCCCATCAGATTTGGCTGCGCGTGTTCGGAGCACCGTTACAGTATTATGTTTTCCATTTTGCATGGGTATAAATTAAAGTACAGAGAGGATTTGATTAGCTCAAGATCCCAGAGTGACTGGCAATGATGGGAATAAAGGCTTGCTCCCCAGATTCCTGGCCCAGTTCACTCTGTACCAAACCACAGGTATGCCGCCTTTTTGCTGATGAGGCCACACAGCGTTCCTTGGAGGGGATACCCATTAGCTCTGGGAGGATGAGGGCACACAGAGAGACTTCCAGGGAGACATTCAGAGAGTCAGAGTAAAGGCCAATGGCGTCCTGGAAGTTTGAGTGAGCATTTCTGAATACGGTTTAGAAAACATGTGGTTAGCAAATACTTAATAGGGTTTTGGGATATTTATTTTAAATGTCAAGCCACTTTGCATTTATGGGTAATATCTAGTTCTGCATGTCCATCTCTTACTCTGAGTGTAATGCAAATGAAATGATAAACGAATATAATGTTTTTTTTGTGTGTGTGAGGAAGATCAGCCCTGAGCTAACATCCATGCTAATCCTCCTCTTGTTGCTGAGGAAGACGGCTCCGAGCTAACACCTACTGCCAATCCTCCTCCTTTTTTTCCCCAAAGCCCCAGTAGATAGTTGTATGTCATAGTTGCACATCCTTCTAGTTGCTGTATGTGCGAAGCGGCCTCAGCATGGCCGGAGAAGCGGTGCGTCAGTGCGCGCCCAGGATCCGAACTCGGGCCACCAGTAGCGGAGCGCACGCACTTAACCACTAAGCCACGGGGCCGGCCCGCCAATATAATGTTTTGAAAAGGACATTTTGAAGTCTTAGGAAGTCCTAGAAATTTAAAATGATACGAATGACAAAGCAAAGGTGGTGGTGGGGATCAAGTCATAGAACTTGGTATCAGCATTTGCAATGACTGGAAATTCCAGCCTCCCGATAAGTTTTGGAAGAGGGAAAATCACTGAGGATTCCCACCATGTACTCAAGGTTCCGTATCCCCCCCGATCCAACAGTGGATTCTCTGGTTGGTAAATCTCATCTCATCTGGAACTACAAACATCTTTGGGTCTTTCCTTATTTACATCAAAGGTTTTTGTTTGTTGGTTAGCTTTTTAACTATTTTATTGAGGTCATGTTGGCTTATAATATTGTGTAAATTTCAGGTGTACATTATTATATATCAGTTTCTGTATAGACTGCATTGTGTCCACCACCAATAATCTAGTTTTTATCTGCCACCATACATATGTGCTCCTTTACCCCTTTTGTCCCTCTCCCCTCCCCCTCTGGTAACCACTAATCTGTTCCCCTTGTATTTATCTTCCACATATGAGTGAAATCATATGGTATTTGTCTTTCTCTGTTTGACTTATTTTGCTTAGCATAATACCCTCAAGATCTATCCACGTTGTTGCAAATGGCACGATCTTGTCTTTTTTTATGGCTGAGTGGTATTCCATTGTATATATATACCACATCTTCTTTATCCATTCATCCGTTGATAGGCACTTGGGTTGCTTCCATGACTTGGCTATTGTGAACAATGCTGAGATGAACATAGGGGTGCATAAATCTTTTTGAATTATTGATTTCACGTTCTTTGGAAAAATACCCAGTAGTGAATAGCTGAATCATATGGTATTTCTATTTTTAATTTTTTGAGAAATCTCCATACTGGTTTCCATATCTACTCAGGCAAGGGAAACAAAAGAAAAAATAAACAAATGGGACTACCTCAGACTAAAAACTTCTGCACAGCAAAGGAAACCATCAACAAAACGAAAAGACAACCCACCAAGTGGGAGAAAATATTTGCAAATCATATATCCAACATGGGGTTAATTTCCAAAATATATAAAGAACTCATACAACTCAACAACAAAAAAACAAACAACCCAATCAAAAAATGGGCAGAGGACATGAACAGACATTTTTCCACAGAAGATATACAGATGGCCAACAGGCACATGAAAAAATGTTCAACATTACTAATTATTAGGGAAATGCAAATCAAAACTACAATGAGATATCACCTCATGCCCGTCAGAATGGCTATAATCAACAAGACAAGAAATAACAAGTGTTGGAGGGGATATGGAGAAAAGGGAACCTTCATACACTGCTGGTGGGAATGCAAACTGGTGCAGCCACTCTGGAATACATTGAAGGTTTGATGGAATACACATGTTCTCTCTGCCTAGCCTCTCACTCCAACTTGCGTAGTCCCCTCCCTTAGGACACATCAACCACACTAACCTTCTTTAAATTCCTTTGTCACCTCTTTCTCACCTCAGGGCCTTTGCAGGTATAGTTTTCTGGGCCTAGGAGGAACTTCCCACTAATCTTTATGTGGTTTATCATGATTCTAATCTCAGTAGAACATCAACACCTCAGAGGAGACATCTTTGACCATCCAATATTATGTTTTACTCCACAGTTATCCACCACCAACACCCCCCTCCTAGTCACTCTGGATCACAGCACTTTATTTTATTGTCATTAAAGCATTTATCACCATTTGAACTCTCATTTGTTAACTTGTTCATTGCGTCTCCCCGACTAGACAGTAAGCTCAGGGAAAGAAGAGGCCTTTTCTACCATAGTCATGGCTTTATTCTTAGCACCTAGAGCAGAGCCTGGTATCTAGTATGTGCTAAATATATACAAGTTGAGTAAACAAAATACCCATCAACGATGTCACTGGGGGAAATGCCTCTTCAACCCATGGATTGCTCGAAGAAATTGCCTAATAATGATCTTTGGAATGACTTCAGCAACTGCATTAGGTAATATCCCCCAAATGTCAGCTGGCTGCATAATAAACATTAGCCAGGCTTCACGGTTCACCCAAGAAGATGAACTCAGAGTTTGCATAAGCAGTGGGATCAGATTCCTATTGGACAATCTCTTACATATAAGCAGCAAAGGATGGAGGGCAGGTGTCCTGGGCTTCAGGGAGCAGCTGTACCCTAGCACGCTGTGCCTGCTGCCTGCAGCAGAAGAGCTCTGATGAAAAGCAGAGGAAATTACAGTTGTCGTGCCTTGTGGTCACAAGGGCATGTGTTGCATTTGCAAGGTCATCATGGGATAATTCAGGGTGTATCTTGCACACATTCTGCTGCTGAAAGGGAGATTTTTTTTTCCTACCACATCCGACACATGGTTCGCCAGAGGAAGGGCACGAGATCAGCAGCACTGATGAGTTGGCTTGGTGTTTCTAGGCCACAACTCTACTAAACCAATGACTCCCTTCTGACTTCTCCAAAATAGCCAACAGAATTTATTCATTACCAAGTGTGAACAGCAATCACACAAAGCCACCAGATTGCTTTTGCCTGCTATGCCAAAAGGTACTTCTCAAAAATAATCTTAAATAATACACTGTCAAGGCTTATTGTACTAAAATCTTTGGGAGGGAAGAATGTTAACCACTTCTAAGCTATAGATGAATACAAGTTTTATTTCTCCATTATAAATCTAGAAATTAAAAGAGAATGGAGGACCATAATATAAAGCTACATTTGGAAAAGCACAGGGTGCAATTAACATGTGTAAAGTAGTCAGCAAATGCTCAGTCCTATGTGCTGCCTGGGGGTGCATATTAACGCTATGTAACTGAGTAACTGGGACTTCCCCAAAGTCATTGGTGATATAGGAGTCAGATGGCATGAGACCATATGGTCGATTAGTACACACGCCCATTAGTGGACAAAACATTGACATAGGAATTGGTAGTTTGTTCTATAATCCTGAGTTTTCTATTTTTTGTGTCTTGTGGCCTTTGTAAAGTTATTTAATACCTCTGAGCTCTAATTTCTTTATCTGTAAAATGGAAATGGTAACTACCTCACAGGGTTTTTGAGAAAATGAAATGAGATAATCTGGGTAAAGTGCTTTGAAGGTATTCAGTAAGTGTTAGTTCCTATTTTCTAGGTCCCAGAAGGTCCAGCAGCTTAGCTGGAGGTAAATAGAGCCATCCCTAGGTAAACCACGTTTTAAGCTCAACCTTCGACCTATTACACCTGGACTAAAACCCTACAGCTTTCTAACCTTATCAATTTTATCAAAATGGCTATCAGTCTCACACTTGTTGGCTGGTGGACTCGTGTAGATTACTTCCTGTGAGTTTTATTTGGTTACAAAACCAAACTCTGTTTGAAAATGTATAACTTTAGTTGGTGACTTGGGGAGAGATTTACCACGTGGCATTTTTTTTTGGCTAAACAAATTGAGTCCTAGTTCTGTAGAAATGAATAGAATTAGTTCAGCAAAATAATAAATGCCTTTGCTTACATAAGGCAAATTAGAAGATAAATGGCTTATGACATTTTAGTCATAAGTGGAGGATAAGAATGAGGGCCTTAAAATTTAACTCATCAAACCCTTTTTTTTTTTTTTTTTGTGAGGAAGATGAGCCCTGAGCTAACATCCATGCTAATCCTCCTCTTTTTGCTGAGGAAGACCGGCCCTGAGCTAACATCTATTGTCAATCCTCCTCGTTTTTTTTTTTCCCCCTTTTCTCCCCAAAGCCTGAGTAGATAGCTGTACATCATAGCTGCTGTATGTGGGATGCCGCCTCAGCGAGGCCAGACAAGCAGTGCGTCAGTGTGCGCCCGGATTCGAACCCCGGCCGACAGCAGCCGAGCGCGCGCACCCAACTGCTAAGCCACGGGCCGGCCCCTCATCAAGCATATTTTTAAAGCATTCTCAGGGCAAGCGCTAACCATTTATCTATGGACGGAGCAAGAAGTATGAGGTGCATAAATGAGATACATATTTTCTTGGTAAGAGAGAAGTGGCTTGGCTATATAAACACAGAGAACACAGGAGATGAGAAAAGATTCATAAGGTGGGCTCTGTTTGACATGGCACAGAACTGAGAAGAAAAGGTGCTTTAACAACCCCCTTCCTTCTTTACCTGCTGACACAACCACATGAGTGAAGCAAAAAGTGAATACATCAAAACAGCATGCAATTAAAATGAAGCAAACAGAGAGTGACCTGGTCCTCATGTCCAGGTGACCACATACAACGGGAGTCAAAACTTATCATAAGCACATGTAGCATTAGAATCTGCGATGAGACGACATTAATTCCTGCAGAAATATGTTTTTCATCTGAAATTATTTCATGTCTAAGGGTTAGAACTTTGTTTTCATACATTATTTCATTAAAGACTTTTCTTTATTTATGTGCCTGTCACTCTACCAGGGATGGTGGGGAGTTGAGGAATGAGCAATCAAGAGGGTCTCTGCCCTCAAAGAACTTACTCTCTCATTAAGGAGATAAGACAGACACACCGTAAAACAGCCATAAATACATAACAGCATGTGATGGGGTGCCGAATGAACGATTCAGACTATACAAGCTGTAGGAGCTCAGAGGACAGAGAGCGCCACAGAAATAAAAGAAGGTTCCATGAAGAATGTGGCACCAGATTAAATCTTTGAAAGATGCGTGGGATTGAAGGACTGGAAGATAAACCTGAGATGCAATCTTTGCTTTAACACTTACATGCTGTGTGTCCTTAGGCAAGATATTTAAAGTTTCAGAGCCTCTGTCTCATTCATATAATAGGGAAGATAATGCCTAACTCGACAGTTTGTTGGGAAGATTCAATAATATATGTAAGGAAAATGATAAAGAACTTGACACATAGTAGGTGTCCAGTAAATTTTAACCATAATCATAAATGATCTTAATGTAGTTGTGCCTCTTTCTCTGAGAAGTTTCAAATGACTTTTGGAAGTTGGTGGGAGTAAACTGGCACAGATACGAATAGGTAAAGAGGAAGGAGTGCATCTCATTGGCAAGTCAAGGGAAAATGTAGGAATGATCATGCATGTTTGCGGGGAAGCCTATCTGACTAGAGCAGCAGGTTCATGAAGGGAAAAGCATTGTATGGATATGGTGAGTCATACATTCATTCAACACAAATTTATTGAGCAACTATTAGGTACCAGGCACCGTACTAAGTGCGAGAGTTGAATAAAGGTGAGCCCTGTAAAGCAAACATTACAATTTGGCTTACATGGTAGAAAACAGGGTGAAATGGGAGATTTATTTATTTAGCCACCTATTATTTAGGGGAGGGACATAATAAAAATAGAATTGAGGGGCCAGCCCCGGGGCATAGCGGTTAAGTTCACACGCTCCACTTTGGTGGCCCGGGGTTCTCGGGTTTGGATCCCGGGCGTGCACGGACGTATCGCTTATCAAGCCATGCTGTGGTGGTGTCCCATATAAAGTAGAGGACGATGGGCACGGATGTTAGCCCAGGGCCAATCTTCCTCAGCAAAAAAGAGGAGAATTGGCATCAGATGTTAGTTCAGGGCTAATCTTCCTGACAAAAAAAAAAAAAAAAGAATTGAAAAAGCTAAAATCTGGCAGCAAATGGATTAGCATGGGGGTGGAAGGTGGACATAAGGAGTATAACCGAAAATTTGTTGCAATAGTTAACCTGAAAGAATGGTGGCCACACAAATGAAGTGGGGATGGATGGACACGAGGAATAAATGCAAGGAACTTCTACATGATTTAGTAAATGACTTGATTGGGGAAATAGAGACAAGGAAAAAGTGATTCAAAGATGAATACAAGGTTTGCCCTTGAGTGAATGAAAGAACAGTAAAGACAGAAAAAGGAAAGTTGGGAAGAGTAATTTGCAAGGGTTGTTGATGGTTCCAGTGTTAGGTTAAGCTGGAGGTGAAGATAAGCTATTTGCTGAACATTCAGTGAGCAAGATCCATTTAGACAATATAAGCAAAGTGACTAGAATTTGGGGGAAATAGAAATGGATTTAGAGATCAGGTTGTAGTTGGAATGGTTCAGATATTGAAGATGACCATAACAAAGAAAGAGGAGAAAAACTGGGAGGTTCGGACTTTTGGGCAACTCTCACACTGTCTGGGGACGAATGAGTGTGAAGGTGTGGGGAGAGGATGCGATAAAGGCAAGGCAGGAGCCAGGATAGGAGAGTGTGAAAGAAACCACTAGAGGGAAGAGTTTTAGAAAGAAGTTGATCAACAACACCAAATGTATCTGAGAGTCAAAGAGAATGGGGATTGGGGTAAATATTGCTGCATTTATCCACAAAATGATTAATGGATAACTACAAAATAATGCAGAATTTAAAAAATATTTTAAGGTAGAACAATTTTAAAATACTTTGGTATGACAAACATATCTAGTATTTTCAAATTCCTGACACATATTAATCTTTGGATTTAGGAATGAGAATTGGAATTCCTGGGATTCCCAAAATCATACGTTATTCAGTATTTTATATAACACTTCACGTATGTATTATTAAACAATACTGAGTGATCATAATCATAAATAGTGAACCTTTTTTCTGTGATAAGGTTAGAGGTTTTCTGTAAAAAACAATGTAATAATCAATGCATGGTTTAGTAGTATTATGAACCAATGTATTTGTGAGATTATATATTTAAATAACATGTAAAAATTAATTTTACTTGATAAGGACATTTAATAATAGAAAACACTAAGAAAAGAAACATTAACATAAATGCCAAATAAAAAACATTAAAAATTGCAAGATCAAACCACGAATATTTAAAATTTAAAAGTTATTGTTAAAATGAAATGTTAAAACTTAGAAAACATTAATTGCTTTATCTGATAGTTTGATCTTTGTTACATGAATAAGCTTCCACTGGTAGGAAAATCTCTTTCATTTTGTGCTGATATTTGTCAAATTGTTCATCGTGGTTCTGAAAACATCCTCAAGTTGAGCATTATTGTATATGTTGTTCCACATAAACTCATTTTTTTAATGATGAAAATATTTTGTCGTTCCTGATTTTGGTTTTGACATTGAAATTGATTTGCTTTTTTTAGGTTCAGATTTTTTTTTTTCCACAACAATATTTATATTTCCTTCTCTTTGCATTTCTTTGGTTAAAGAGTTTACAAAGAATTGTAGTCCTTTGTTAATATATTTGCCAGTATTTGAATAACATAATATACAGGATCTCCTATCAAGGTTAACAGCACGACACAAAATCACGTGTCAACTTAAGGACTTATTTGGTTTCTAAAACATGTTATTTTTTGGAACAAACTCATAGGATCTGTGTAGACTATGGAAATACACTTGTATTTAATTTGCAAGAATGACTCGTCACTAGCAGCAGACAGGGCCATGAACACACACTTGTAACTCGGCCTCAACTACAAACAAAACTGATTAGATGGTAACCACTTCTTGAAATGTCACCTATAACCTTGAAATCTGTGTGTCAGCAATTCCTGCTCTTGCCTTCATTTTAACTAGCAACATCTCTATATTAAGTTTTAATTCTCACAAGAGAATTATAATACTTTCCCCATTTTACCAATTTCTTGACAGATTTTTCTCAAGATTTGGAAAAAATATATAAATGTGATGGAAAATGATAGAAAGGACTCCCTGCATGGAAACATGACACAGACATACCATCTCTCTGTAACATATAGGAAGCTTTAAGCTGCAAGTAATACAAAGGCAACCTCAAAATGGCCTAAATGATAAGGGGATTAATTATATCCCATAACAAGCAGTCCCAAGCCATCTGGGGTTAGTTAATTCAGTAAGTCAATAACAGCATCAAGAGCTCAGGTGCTCTCCATCTTCCTACTTTGTCATCCCAGGTTTGGGCTCCCTCTTGGTCACAACATGGATTCAGCTTGAGTTTCAGGTACCACATTCTCACATACTAACATCCAGAGCAGAAAAGAGACAATTTATTTCTTGTCAATCTTTTTTTGTTTGTTTTAATGAGTAAAATAAGCTTACCCACAAGCCTCCCCCCTATGACTCTTCATCCTTCATTGGCCAGAATTAAGTAACATGCCCATCCTTAAACTAATCACAGCAAAGAGGAGAGGGCCATCATAATCAGTTTAGTACACTCTAGTCTAATTTGAGGTTTGGAAGAAGGGAATATCGCCCTTTTGCAGGCCAGTGATTCTCAAACTGTTTGGTCTTATGACCTCTTAAAATTTATTGAAGATTACAAAGAGCTTTTGTTTATGTGCACAATAGCTTATTGATATTTATTGTATCAGAAATTTAAACTCTGAAAAACTTTAAATAATTCATTTAAAATAACAATAAACCCATCATATGTTATTATACCGTGGTAGGCAGAATGATGGCCCCTAATAACGGCCCATATCCTAATCCCTGGAACCCATGAATACATTGCAGATGTGATTAAGTTAAGGATTTTGAGATTGGTAGATTATCCTGGATCATCTAGATGGGCCAGTGTAATCACAAGGGTAGTTATAAGGGAAAGAAGGAGGCAATGTCAGAGAGATACAGCGTGAGAAAAACATGTCTGGCTATTACAGGCTTTAAAGATGGAAAGGGACCATGAGCCAAGGTACGTGGGTGGCCTGCAGAAGCTAAAAAAGGTAAGGGAATAGATTCTCCCCAAGGGTCTCCAGAAAGGAAAGCAGGCCTGCAGACACCTTGAGTTTAGTTTAGTGAAACCCTTTTCAGACTTCTGACCTCCAGAATTATAAGATAACAAATTTGTGTTGTTTTAAGTCACTAAATTTGTCGTAATTTGTTACAGCAGCAATAGGAAATGAATATATACACATATTTTAAAAAGAAAAATGTTTTCCAAAACAAAAAAAAAATTAGTGAGAAGAGTGGTATTTACATTTTTTGGCAAACCTCTTTAACATCTGATATAACAAAAGAGAGGTGGATTTTTCCATCTGCTTCTGCATTGTCTGTTGTGGTATCATGTCACATTGTCTCTGGAAAACTCCGCTATACACTCATGAAAGAATGTGAGAAAGGCAAATAATTTCTTGGTATTATAATAAAAAATTTTGACCTCGCGGCCCTCCTAAAAGGGCCCCTAAAAGGGGTGCTGAGACCACACTTTGGGGATGGCTGGAGCAGGAAATCAACAGTTTTTGCCCCATCTCCCAAAACAACAGACATGGAACTCTTTTTTCTGTATTACCGGAGTGAACTTGTCTGGCTCTAAAGTCAACATCAACAGAGTGTAATGATTTTTACATTTCTTCCTTAATTCAAACAATGTTTCTACGAGTTTATTTTGTGCCTGGCACTGTTTTATGGACTGAGGGTATATAATCGAACAAGACGGATACAGCCATTGCCCCCGCGGAGCTTACATTTTAATTGAAGAAAGATAATAAGCACACAAACAAAACAATTTCAGATATTGCTCAGGGATATAAAGAAAATAATGAGAGAAAGTGTGAGGGGTGTTTCAGGTAGTGAGCAAAGATCTACTTGGAGTCTGAAGAGGAGAAGTTAGAGATGAGACGTGACTGATATCCATTGGAAAATGGGGGAGAATATTCCAGGTAGAGAGAACAGCGCGGGCAAAGAGCAGGAAGGAGCTTGGCAAGGGAGAGGAATGGAAAGACAGCCAGTGTGACTTTAGTGTCGTCCACAAGGGGAATGAAAAATGGAAAACAACAGTTGAGTCAGGCAGGTGTAGATCATTCAAGTTTTACAGGACACAAAAAGGACTTAAGGTTTTATTCGAATTGCCATACAAACCCACTGGAGGAAATCAAAGATTGTGGAATTCTCTTATCTGCTAGGGTTGGCTTCTGTAAATTCTTCCACCTTCTCCGAGGGCTGCTCTCCAGCCAACACATTCCCCATCTTTATAATGATGACTCTCCAGAAAAGCACCGGACCCCAAATAGACACATCTTGCCTCACATAAATTGTTTGTATGCTAACATCAAAAACAGACAGATCTGGAACCAATCAGGGGAATGTAAATTACAGGTTGCTTGATGCGAAATAACTTCTGCTTGTTGGCCAGTGTAGGTGCGCAGCCAAAAATGCACTGTGTGAATACAATTGTTTGGCAATTGCTGGTCTGTCACTTGTCCAAAGCGGTAAGTGTGTGAATGGATTTGTATGGGTAATGACTCTGAAATTAGCAACTAGCTTTTCTCATCTCTCGGAGATACAGGAAAACACAATGGAACTTGGCTCATTTCTGGAGAATTCTTGTGATGATCCTCAGTTGCTCAGAATGCACATTTGGTCATCATTATCCCTTGTGTAATCAGTTTCTACAAACTATAAGATGATGTTAGTTATGTTTACAGAATAAGGTACATGCTCCACACCTTAATCAAATCATTTAAAGATAAGCCTTCTTAGATAACATGCATTCATATATACATGGGTAGTCATTAGATAGCTAGTCTATACTTTGATTTATGCTGTAGTGAGAGAAGTAATCTTCTGTCTCCTACTAGAAACCTCCCAATGAACCATGTGCCTAGAACTCTAAGGTATTTACTATAAATAATATGGTAGAAGTGTTTACCAGACAAACCTTTCGACCAGATGATGCAGAGAATGCACAAACGCACAAGTGACTTGAAATCTGCTTTGAAAGGGCCTAAAAATTTGGTCAGGAATTTGGACCCAATCAGTACACAGAACTGCAGGTGCGGTGGCCTCACTGTTAAAAAGCTGGATCCATGTGAATAAGCCTAATCACATTTTCAGAACAGCTGTGGCTACTTGGGCCACAGTCTCCCGTCACGGCTCCCGAAAATTTTTAATTATTGTGAAAATTTATAATAAACTTAAGACCAGACTGTACATCAAAGAAAACTACGTAATTCCAAGGCTGCATCTTTCCAAAGGAATTTAATTCTGACCTCTGAATGCAATCTAGCAGTTTCTCTCTCCCTCTGCTTCAAAGAGAGAAAGGACGGAGGAATGATTCTCTCTTTTCAGTAGTAACCGGTAAGCAAACCTGTTGTTCCGCCAAGCAAGTCTTCGCCTTCGCCGATTCTGATTTCCAAGTGCTCAGGGAGTACGCTTGAAACCTGTGCCTTCCTCCCGTCAGATAAGCAGTAAGTTTGCTCTAACTATGATAAATCTGCCCAACGCGGAGATGTTTTTGGCACAAAGTGCACCTTAAGAAGATGATGGTGATTAAACCTCCCCCACCCCCATTCTTTCGGCCCAGTAGTGTGTTTTGCCTGCATTTAAGAAAAGTCCTTCAGCCGCAGGCGTGTGCGCGCTGAGCCTGACGCCTGCGTTTTTGCGTCTCCGGGGCAGGGCGATCGAGTCGGCTGAGTGTCACCCACAGATGTGACTGGTCTTCCCCCGCGGAGACGGCAGCCCCCTTCCTCTCTGCCGGCGTCTCCAGCCCGAGGCCCGCGGCCCAGACCCGGGGAAGGGGAAGGAAGCCCTCGCCGCAAGCCGGCGTCTGGGCCGGCACTAAGCACGCCGCCACCAAAAACTTTTTTCCTCCAGCTGCGCGCAACTTGTTGCCTTTTCGCCCGGCACGTTCTCGTCCCGAGTTTCTGTCCCCTGGGGTTTCCGCCGCTTCCCTCGCCTTCTCCCCGGGGGCGCGCGGGGCACCTGGGCGGACTGGGGCGAGGGGCGCCGGGCCCCGGGGAGCAGGCGAAGGGGAAGGGGAAAGGAGGAGGGGGCGGCGGCGGCTCGGGAGGAGGAACTGGTCACAGGGCACGGAGCCGGGCGAGTGCCCGAAAAGGAAAGCGACGCCGCGGTTTGCTGCAGTCGGAATAAAGTTCGCGCCCTTTCCTCGGCGTTTCGCAGCCTCGCCTCCTCGCTCTCTCCCTTTTTTGACAGCTGGGTGCTAGCCGGCCACCTCCACCTCCACGCCCGCACCCCCCGGGGGGCGCCAAAGTTGTTTTTCCATCCCCAGCAAGAGCAGGGGGGAAAAAAGTAACAGGGCGGGGGGAGGGAGAAATACACATCCTTCTTCCCGAAACCCCGAGAAATCGGAGGACAAACAACAAGACTAACCTACTTTGGTTTTGCAAAAGGGAAGCAACATTGTAGTCCCGACAGTTTTGCAGACAGAGGAGAAACTTGTGGGGCTTGCAAATCCGCCCTGGGTCACCTCGGTCGCCGATCCCCCCCCCCCCGCCCGCCCTTCCGCAACAGCCCCCTCCCGGGACAGTCCGTTCCTTTTTTTTGTCGCGAGGAGCCGGGGGAACTCCGCAGGCTCCGAGTAGGGAAGCGAGGGCGACCCTGGGCGCGGGTGTAAATCAGTCACCTGAGCGCCGAGGGGCCGCGGCGAGGGCGCGCGCGGGCGGGCGGGCGGGGAGAGGCGGAGGCGGCGAGAGCGGCGGCCCGGAGGAAATCGGGAGGGGGAGGGAAAGAAAGGCCGAGACAGAAAGAGCGAGAGGCGGCCGAGGGGCTGGTCCAGGCGCGGCCGCTAAGAGGAGACCAAGAGGCGGGGGCTGCACTTGACAACCAGCATGCAGAGATGGTAAGAAGTTTCCACCCTCCTTTCCTTTTTATTCTAGACTTCGGAGGCAATGAGCCCCGCGCCCGCGTGCCCCCGGGGCCGCCCGGGGGCCCTGTTTTCCTCCATCCAGCGGCGGGAGGTGGAGCGCGGCGGTGAGGAGGGCGGGCAGGAGAGGAGCCCCCCAGTCCAACTTGGCCCCTGCTGGCCTCCCGAAACCTTCCCTAAACTTGGCCCAAGTTTCCGAGGAGAGCTCCAGGTGGGAGGGAGGTGTGAGTGCGGGGGCCCCGTGAAGGTCGCCCCCTCTCGCGGCTGCCGAGGAAAGGTGAGCGGGAGGCTCCAGGGAGTGGGGACGGGCCGGGGTGGGAGGCAGGCGGGGATGAATGGAGCGCTGGAGGGAGCTCAGGGCGGAGTGGAAGGTGTTTTGGACCCACGATAACTTTTAAAACTTGCCCGCGAGTGAGGGAGCGGCGGCGGGGCGTGGGCGCCGGGGCGCGCTGGTGCGCCGCGCGGCGGGGACACGGCCGCCCGCGCCCGGCACCTTCGCTCTCCCTCTCCCCTCTCCCGCACGTTCGGGAAAGCTTCCTTTGTAAATGAAGAAAATGTAGGAAGTGCTCCTGGAGGTTTGCTAAAGAATGTGCAAGACGCAGGGCAGGAAAATAAACCCTAGAGAGAGCGATTTCGAGGTGCAATTCTAAAGGAGCCAGTTTGTTTTACTTACACATTGACTGCACGGTGGCATTGGGGGCTCTGGGAGGGGGCAAAATAAAAATAAAAAAAAAAACGAGATGAAATTCTCTGTCAAGTGAGGCTGAGATTTAAAAAAAAAGTTCCAAGCGCAAGTGGTGGAGGAGATGGGAAGGCTTTGCGAAGCGAGATTCCAGCACAGCCGCGCCACTGGAAGCGGCTTCTCTGCAGCGAGGCAGCGTGCAATTAGTTCGCTGGGGATGAGCGCTCTGTCCGCTTTCGGGGAAGTGATTTGTTAGAAATGGGGCTGGACCACTCCCTTCCTTTTAGTTTGCTTCCACCCAATGCTATTGCTACCCCCACTTGGGGATCTGATCTGCTGTGTTCCGCATGTAGATGGAATATGTAAGAAAAAAGGAGATAGCGGGTTGGCATTTTTTTTCCTCTTCCCTTCCCCCTAATGTGACATCTCTTGTTTCAGTGATCAAAGTCATGACTGGAGTGTAGGAGATGCGACTGTCAAATGCAGGCACAAAAAAAAAAAAAACAAAAAAACCGTGCGCCCAAGACTGTGGTTACAGTAACGCTGACAGAAATTAAAGTGGTTTTGAAAGCAGCGTGCGATTTATGGTGGTTCCCATTTACCCTAGAGTCAAGCTGTTGTAAAACTGATGTACAAAAGACATCATAAAATTATCCTGTGTACCCAGGATTAAAGTGGCAAAAAGTGGCCTGTTTTATTATTTTTTATGTACTTTGTGCAGAGTTGCAGTGGTTGGAACCTGTGTTTAAGTGGAGGCGTCAAAACAAAATATTAAATATATCTGTTTAGCGCTTGGGAGTTTTTCTTCTAGCGGCATTTTACACAAGAACACTGTAAGAGCCGGTTGTAGGTATTATTTTTCTTCCCGTTTCCCCCAGCCTATATACTATTTGTCTACACATCTATTCCCAAATACTGATCACTTTGAACAGTGGCTAAGTCCATTTGTCATCCACTGCTTTGTCTTCTGCAGTTTCAGATGTAACTGTGCACACACATACATGCTTTAAGTAGGGGAATTTATTTCTGGCACTATTACTTAGTGTATCTGACCTGAAGACGTACTCAAGAGGAGTGAGACTTTGTACAAGTTAATAGAACTTCCTTTACCTTTTGGAATCACCCCAAAAATCCCTTGTGAACCTTTACAGGGTATGTGTGTTTTACGTTATATTTGTAGCTGTTTGATTTAAACTGCTCAATGAAGTTCTTAGTTGTAGCTACTCTTTCTGTTCCGGGAGAGCAGAGTATTTAAAATCCAGATTGCCAATCACTTTAGCCAAGTACAGGAGTATCTTCACCTGAGGGAAGTAATACTGAGCCTGAATGTCAACTTTGTTTGAGTATCTTGTGAGAAAAGTCTGAAATTGTCTTTCCCCCTGCCTTGAGAATGTTAAGTTTGGTGGTGTTTGCATGCAAAACTTTAAAAAGAACCAACCTCACGTGATCTTTGAAAGTAAATATTAAGAAAATATTAATAGCGGTTGTACATTCCCAATACCTGATTTTTTTTTTCTCCCTGAAATGTGAGATATCTGCCAGCCAGGGATATGTGATTACAAAAAGAAGCAGACAAAAGCAGAGCTGACTATTGCTGTATTAAAATGTAAGTGTTACAGTTTGAATTTTCAAGTGAGAGTTTTTGAGTTCAGTGCTTTACATAACATTTTGTCCTAATCTTGCTTGCTGTCAGGGATGTTTCATGGTTGTGCAATTGCTGCAGTCAAGAATGCCAATTTGCATTCCAGGAGTGTCATTTGATTACTTTTATCTGCACAGCTCCAAGACCGGCCCAGACCTCTCGTTTCATCTTGCCATGTCACGAGTCAATGCTGTGTCGTCTTTTCAAAAATCTGCCTGATTTAGACAAGAAAGAAAAGTACTTTCATGTTGTAGCCGCAGTCCCCTGCTAACTTGTCAGCAGCAGGATATGATTCACTTGGGCCCAGAAGAATGGAACAGAGAGGCGGGTTAGGCGGTTCAATAAAGCCCACGGACAGGTAGTGTGTGACATCCCCAGAGAGCCGCAGTTAATGAAGAACAGGTCTGCTTAGTTCTCCACACGCTGACCTGGTGCTGTCCCCACAGTTTTCTCATTTGATCTTTCCCAGCAAATTGATCTTTTCTTGTATTTTTTTGCCTTCCAAGTTAGTCCTTGTGGGACTGAAATTAGCAGAGCAACTTAAGTTGGATAATACAGCTGTTCAGAGAAGAAGAAATTGGACACTGGCTCAAAAAGGGGCGGGGGTTGGGGAGTGGAGGGAACTATTCTTTTTGTTGTTGTTCCTGGGAATATTTCTTATATTAAGGGAGTCCAAAATAGGTTATGACTTGAAGTGAGTAGTTCCTTTTATATTTAATTTTAGAGTTAAGTTTTCACACCATTTTAAATATTCCTTAAGTATTTGAAAGATGGTCTTAGTGAGTATGAGGAGTTCTATTTAGCATTTTTCATATTTACTTGTTTGAAATGATTTGCCAGCTGACTGTGTAGCTTTATGGCTACTATAAGATAGACTAAATATCAATGGCATACTTCAGCTATATTATTTATAGTCTTCTAAATAACTACAATTCCAAAATATCCAATACTGAATAGCAGAAAAGATTAAACAATAAAAAAGTCGTTACTATTGTTGTGTATAAATATTATGGTACATGGAAATGTTTTCTACAAATTACCATCAGCATCTTTGTTTTATATAAACGCCACAGACTGTCAATAAATTTTTTTTTAATTTTTGAGATTCTGCATTGAAATATGGATTTTTAAAACTGAGACCAGATCGCAAGTTTGAATTTCTGTAGATATTCACGCTTGTTGTTATTGGTTTTTTGAGATTAAAATTAATTTTAGCAAGATGGATAAATCTAAGTTGGGAATGTACACATAATTTAGACAGGTTAAGGTTTCGCTGTAGAATTTTGTGTATAAAGCTTAGGTGGAAAGCAATTAATAGATTCTTAACTTGATGTGGATATAAGGAGTGGTGCTTTCTGAATTCCCCTGCAGATGATCTCATTTACCATCTACATCCTTACAAGAAACAGTTGAGAACAGCATTTCGCGTGGAGGGGAGGCAGCCTCCTCTGATCTTTCCTGTTGGATGGGAATTACATAGAATCATTGGTTCATTGGTTAGTAAACTCCTCTCTGAAGAGCTAGAGGGAGCCTCAAGATTTTATTAGATATACTTAAGGTTTAAAAAAAATCAGTCCAGCAATCAGAATGTTGCAGAAAAAGAGTAGATAATGAATACTGGCTTAGTGTTGAGGCATGGGGGTGGCTATTGTAGGTTTTTTTTTTTTTTTTTAACTGTGATAGAAGCAACAGAACTTTCTTACAGGAACAGTCAAGTAGTCAGCTAAGATTTCTAGGGTTCTACCTTGCAGATGATTTGACGATCAAGCAAAATGCAACAAATACATTTAAAAGCTGTTTTGGTTTGCTAAGAACGGTTTTTCCTTTTGTCAGCTGTAGGAGTTCTGTTAGGAGGCCAACCTTCCAAGTTCTATTAGAAGTAACTTCCTACCAATCGCTGAGGAGGGGCTACCTTCTTTCAGTTCACTAAGGACAACCTTGTTTCTTTAAATCATGGTTTTGAAGTAGTTCTACATGCAGCCGCTGTACTCTGGAGAGAAAACGCCTTTAAAATACATGCTTCGTGTTATAAACATAAATAGTAAGCCATTTATAAAACTGATAGATTAGGAATCAATAAATAGGTTAAATTTAAAGGAATAGAACTTGTGGTATTAAATTCAATATTTTTTGTTTAATTTCATATTTATCAGTCTTTCCACTAAAATATGTGATATGTTTACATTAAAGAGCCATTGATCGTAATTGCTCTTTAATATTTATATACTAGTTTTTAGTAGCATCACTTTGGACAAACTTATTTACCATTTAAGTAAATAGTGTAATCCAGTGAGATAAGCTACCCAGATTTGTCTTTTTCTAATCTCTTGCACAGTAACTCTCATTATGTCGCTAGCCAATAAAAGTCTTTATTTGTTGCTTATTAGAACCCTCAGTACACGCAAGAGTTCAGCTATAATTTAATTTGGCTGTTCAAAGAGGCTCCCTTGTTTTAAAACATGTTCTCACTACGCTTTTACCATTTATTGTGAACCTATATTCTAACTTATGCATATGCATAGGAACGATTTTACAGATATATCATTTTTTAAGGTTTTGCCAAGCAGAGTCATAACTTGTTTTCTTTTAAGAAAAATCTATACCTAAAAAATATCTGACCTAAAAAAAAAAAAATGTCAATTTTTTTTTCTTTCTGCTTTATTTTTCCGTTGACATTCTGGAGCATTTTTTTCTTGGTCATTTAAGTAGTCTTGCTATTATAATTTAAAATCAGTTCCCCAAGGAATACAGTCTTCCTTAAGGTGTAATGAGAAGGGCACTAAAAAAAAATAAATTCAGTAATTAAGAATTCTAATTGAGGACATTTCACTATTGCAAGTCACTTGAAATTACAAAAAGTTTGCCTTGTACTTTTCACATTGCTCGCATGGTAAGTTCAGTTTCCTTACAGTAAACTGCTGGGAAGTTTTGCAATGAGTGGAAGATGGCTTGAGAGTTTTGGTGGTATTTGTAACATCAGGTTAACTAAAGAATAGAAATTGACCATAAACCTCTAAGATGAGTATCAGGAATTCTTCTACAAGGAAGGCAGAAGGTGGAATTGCTAAATGAGTCATTGCATGTATATCTTACCACTGGGAATTGCATCCAGGCAGCCCTCTAGATACAGTATTTAATAGTTGTCAAAATGTACAGTATTGTCTTGGAACTTGTGGTTCATGAGTGCATAGTCCCTGCTTTTTTGTGTTTAGTACAAAGATGTAACAACCCACACAAAACATTTTTCTCTTATTATGACCTTACATTTGCCAAAGTGCCCCATGCTGAAATTCCTTTTCAGTATCTCTTTTTTTTTTTTCCAGTCCAAAGCCAGACGTGTACCCAGACACAAAAGCCTCTGTGTATAGCAAGCTGTTTTAAATATTGTGACTCGACGATGTGCTGTCCTTTCTCTGCTTGAGCCAAGGATCTCTGCTCAGTGTCTGTGGATTACCAAGCTCCTTCTTTATTGTACCTCTTGTCAACTATTCCTATTCATTTAACCTTTCATTAGTGTCTGTGCAGCTTCACTGTCTGGAAAGGCAAGGAAAAACCGAAAGGCCCCACTGTCACAGTTATTAGATTTCTCGGTTACATCCCAGCAACCATAAAGAAGTAAGCGTCGACACTATTGTCGTGCGTGCTGCTGTCCTGGGGTGCAGCTCTTCTCTGCATGTCAACGACATGTGCCACATGTTGATATGCATCCCAGGGATAAATGCACGACATGGGGGATAGGCCGACGCTGGCAGTAATGAGCTTTGTAGGAGTGATTGCAAAGACCAACAGTTTGTGAAGGAATTTTGCTTAACAGGCCAAGGAGATAGACAGAGCTGAGGGCTGCCAAGATCTGCCTGTGTGGAGCTTGTCAGTCACATTGTTTTCATCTAAACTTCATTTGAGGGGAAAATTGAATAAGTTTGACAGCAATGAAAAGTCTTATTTTCATTTTTTATTCTTTTGGAGGACAAAAGTGATATTTCTGGTGATTCTGGAGTGTATTGTAACTTTTTTTTTATACTCACTGAATCACGTATATGGATGTATATGGATCTATTAGCAATTTATCTTAATTCTTACATATCTAGAAAAGAATTGAGATATTTCATAGTTGTCCTATGTATGTCTTAAAATTGGTGTAAAAGTACTGTGGCCTGTTAATTTTCCTGTGCTACTGTATTCCCTTTTTGATTTCCCTCTGGCATAGCCTGGTATTATTGCTTGAAATTTAGAAATGCATTTGCCTTGTTGCCTCAAAGTAAAGGAAAAAAATGATCCTCGGATCATTTTCAGATCATAATAAAGACAAATATTTGCGGATTGGAAAATATTACTTCAACATCTTAGAAGATTCATCGAATTGCTTTTTAAAAATTCTCAAAACATTTGAATAGCAAATGGTAAATTATAATAGTTTCATCTCTCTTTACCCAAAAGTTCATTTATTGTTTTTTTTAACTAGGGAAATCTTTCTTACGAAGGGCAAATAAAATATTTTTGTCTTTCTAATTAAATAATTTTTGTCAGTTTACCAGACTCTTTTGGAGCTCTCCATTAACTTTGCAAATATATTAATGATTTATTACCAAATCCCTGTAAAGTGATTTATAATTTTTACTTGACCCTACCTGTTTTAGCCAAGCCTAGCTTTTTAATAGTAGTATTTGAAGCCTTCTCTGGTAAGCTTTTCATGGTGTCTTGTAAATGTATTAATAGGTTAAGTTATCTTTGTTTCAGGGAAGAGAGATGAGCTGTTTTTCATACTCCTTCCTTCCTGTGGGATGTTCCCCTGCAGGGAAACATATTCAGTCATTGACAGCTAAGTGCCCAGCCAGCTTAGGGCCACGTCCTAGTCTCTTGGTCATTGGGTGGAAATTCTGTATAGATAATAAGGTGAATCTCTCTAGATGATCTGAGGTGACCTGGTGGCCTTCCCACAGACAAGGCAAGGGTATGTTGACTTTCCCTCTTCTAATAGTCCTGTTCCCATTCCTTATGGTTTGTGTTGGGAGAAGTAGAAGAGGGAAGAGCACTTTTGAGGCTATCGTTATAGCCCCCCCACCCCCCAAGAAAATCCTAGAAAATAGGCCAGTGCCATGTGGTAATTAAAAGGAATACATGGCAGGAGCTACTCTTGATAGGAATCCTGCCCCTATTCTTCATGCAGTCAGTATCTCAGTGCAGTTCACTGGCCACGCCTTGGGAGGCAGTTGTACCACTGTCCACTCCAGAGTGAGAACAGCCCTGGGACTGGGTTTGGAGATAGGCCCCGTTCTATTCCACCTAGATTTGAGAACCTCCATTTCATCATTTGTAAAACAAGTGAGTTTGGTAATTTCTAAGTTTCTTTCCAATTGGAACACTTTATGTATTATGTGATAGGACTATATAATCATAGCAGTTTACTATTTTTAATAGCTATATTGAAATATAATTCACATACCATACAATTCATCTATTTAAAATGTACAGTTAATAATATTCCATTGTATGGATATAGCACCTTTTATTTATCTGTTCATCTGATGATGGACATTTGGGTTGTTTCTACTTTTTGGTTATTATGAATAACACTGTTATGAACATTCGTGTACAAGTGTTTTGTTTTCATTTTTGTTGGGTATATACCTAGAAGTGGAATTGCTGAGTCATATGGCAGCTATCTTTAACCTTTTGAGGAACTGCCAATTCATTTTCCAAGGCAGCTGCACCATTTTACGTTCCTACCAACAGTGTGAGACTTTTCTAGTCTCTCCACATCCTCTCCAAACTTGTTAGCATCTGTCTTTTAATTTTAACCATCCTGGTGGATGTGAAGTGGTTTTGATTTGCATTTCCCTGATGGCTAATCATTTCCCTAATGGCTAATTGCATCTTTTCATGTGCTTATTGGCCATTTGTATATCTTCCTCAGTATAACAGAGAAATGTCAGTTCAATCCTTTACCTGTTTTTCATTTAGCTTATTACTATTTTTTTATTATTGAGTTGTAAGAGCTCTTTATATATTCTGGACACAAGTCCTTTATTAGATATAAGAGTTTCAAATATTTTCTCCCATTCTGTGGGTGTGGTCTTTTTAGTTTTTGATGCTGTCTTTTGAAGCATGGAAGCTTTAAATTTTGGTAAAGTCCAACTTCTTAATTTTTTCTTTTGTTGTTTGTGCTTTTGATGTGCTAAGAGACCATTGTCTAACCCAAGGTCAGAAGATTTACCCCTGTGTTTTCTTCTAAGAGTCTTATAGTTTGAGCTCTTACATTTAAGTCTTTGATCCATTTGGGTTAACTTTTGTGTATAATATGAAGTAGGAGTCCAACTTCATTCTTTTGAGTGTGGATATTCAGTTGTTCCCAGCACCATTTGTTGAAAAGACAGTTCTTTTCCCATTGAATTATCCTAGTACCTTTGTGGAAAATCATTCGACCACAAACGTTAGGTTTCATTTCTGGACTCTCCATTTGGTTCCGTTGATCTGTCCCTGTGTAAGTACCACACTGTCTTGATTACTGTAGCTTTACATTAAGTTTGCAACTGAGAAGTGTGACTCTTCCAACTTTGTTCCTCTTTTAAAGATTATTTTAGCTATTCTTTTTTTTTTTTCTTTCTTTCCCTTTTTTTTTTTTTTTGGTGAGGAAGATTAGCCCTGAGCTAACATCTGTTGCCAATCCTCCTCCTTTTGGTGAGGAAGAGTGGCCCTGGGCTAACATCTCTGCCCATCTTCATCTACTTTATTTGTGGGACGCTGCCACAGCATGGCTTGATAAGCAGTACATAGGTCCGCACCTAGGATCCAAACCTGTGAACCCTGGGCTGCTGAAGTGGAGTCTGCGAACTTAACCACTGCCACTGGGTTGGCCCCTATTTTAGCTTTTCTTGGTTCCTTAGCAGTTTACTTAATTTTTTTTTTTTGTTATGGTAAAAAACACATAACATAAAATTTAACAACTTAATCATTTTTAAGTGTATGGTACAGAAGTGTTAACTGCATCTTGTGCAACAGATCTCTAGAAATTTTTCATCTTGCAAAACTGAAACTCTATACCTATTGAACAACAACTCCCCTTTTCCTTCTCAAGTCCCTGGCAACCACCATTCTACTTTCTAAGAGTTTGACTACTTTAAAGACTTCATGTAAGTCATGCAATATTTGTCCTTCTGTAACTGACTTATTTCACTTAGCATAATGTCCTCGAGGTTCATCCATGTTGTAGCACATGACAGGATTTCCTTCTTTTTTTAAGGCTGAATAATATTTCGTTGTATTTATATATCACATTTTCTTTACCCATTCATTTGTAGATGGACATTTAGATTGAGTCCACCTCTTGGCTATTGGAATAATGCTGCAGTGAGCATGGATGTGCAGATAACTCTGCAGGATTCTGCTTTCAATTCTTTTGAGTCTATATGCCCGGGAATAGGGTTGCTGGATCAGATAGTAATTCTGTTTTTAATTTTTTGAGGAACATCCATACAGTTTTCCTTAGCTGCTGCCCCATTTTACATTCCCATCAACAGTGCACAAATTTCTTTACATCCTTGACAACACTTGTTATTTTGTTTTTATTTTGTTGTTTTTAATAGTGGCCTTTCTAACAGATGTGATGTGTCATCTCATTGTGGTTTTGATTTGTATTTCCCTCATGATTAGTTATGTTGAGCAACCTTTTTGTGTACCTGTTGGCCATTTGTATATCTTCCTTGGAGAAATGTCTATTCAAGCCCTTTGCCCACTTTTTAATTGGGTTATTTGTTTTTTTGTTGAGTTGTAAAAGTTCTTCATATATTCTGGAAATTAACCCCTTATCAGAAATATGGTTTGTGAGTATTTTCTCCCATTCAGTAGGTTGCTTTTTCACTCTGATTCTTCCTTGGCTGTAGAGAAGCTTTTCAGTTTGATGGTGTTCTATTTGTCTATTCTTTCTTTTGTTGCCCTTAGCAGTTTACTTTTAAAATTCACATTTATGTGATCCTCAGAAGAGTAAAGGCTATATTAAGAAAGTACATCTATTGTTTGGGTAAAAAACTCTTGGTGGTATTCCAAGGGACAAGAAATATGTCATTTGGTAGCCAAAAGCTGATGGCTCTTAGTTCCCTGTGAAACACCCTGATTTTACTTTGATGTTTCGTAATTATCATTGAGTTTAAAAGCATTCTAGGTGTTCTGTATGATAAGAGACACACTTCATGCCCTGGAGGGTGGAATTAAGTACCTAGAAATAATTGTTTTTGGTTTTATAAATACCTCAAAAGGAAAGGGGAAAAAAAACCATTGTTGAGAAAATTTGTCTTCCTAGACATTCCGTTGTAACTAGAGAAAAACAACAGTGACTAGAACTAAAAATTATTGCCTGATCTCAAACCTAAACTAGCTGGTCCAGTTAAGTTTTAAATAAATACCATGTTCAAATCTGGCACGGCACATTTGGAAACATGAGCTTGTTTTGAAGTTTACCTGGCAAATTTTGTAATTAAAATACCTCATCCTTGAATTAGAGAAACTTGAGAGCAAATGAGAGGTAAACTAATTTGGAGGCAGCTATGTTGTGTCATTGCGGAATTAAAAATGTTCCCTTCTGATTATAATTTTCTCTTTATTCATGCTAATAAAGACCTATATTTATTTCTAAATAATTGCTTTTCCAGTATGCTGATGGACTGTTCTTGCTTGACTGCATTGTCTGTTTTTGGCCTTTTGCCAGCTATTTTGGACAAAAGTTTTATTATTCATTGAGTATCACCTATTAGATAACTAACTAATCAAATATATATGTGGAGAGTATGTATTTTTTTCCCTTGTCGGCATTTATATATATAAATAGTAACTAGCCAGTTTTAAATTGTCTCATGACATGCTTGAGGATTTACTTTTTTCCTGGTCAAAATTCTGTAGAGGATTGAAAATCATTTATAAAAATGAGTATGGTAGACAATTTTATATTTAACAGACACTTGATTTTTGGTGACATAGAAATTTCATTACACCAAATGACACATTTTGTTGAACAAAAAATTAATGCTACTTTTCTGTTCTTTTTAACATGTTTTGACATGTGCTTATGTGTATGTTTTATATATAAGGAATGACAATGTCATGTGTACCATTCTCGATATCTTTCACGGTTTGGGGGCATGAAGCACGTAATTAACTGGAACAACACAGCCGTACAAAGAGAGTCCACTTAGTTCTCTGTCCTGTGGTATTTAATCTCCCTGTAATACACATTTTACTCTCTAGTGGATTAGGGAAGTTTATTCTGTCAACACGTACGTACGCTAACAGGTATGCTTCTGGAAGTACGATATGATGGTTCAGATTTTCCTCTCATTCAACATGGCGATTGGAAACAAAACATTATATTGGTTTGAATTGGTTTTTCATAGACTAAAACGTTAATTTTGCTTCAGAGTACATTAACTCTAAACGATATTAAAATGTAGATAAGTATTTTTTAAACCCAGAAATTCCGCCAGGTTTGTTAAGCCATATTTTTCACCTGATCAGTCCTTTACGTGAAAATATTTTTTATAAAGGACACTTATGTCTGTTTGTTGGTCTTCACAGCTTCACTTATATCCATAAAGAGCAGCTAGTCACTGACATGACATTTCTGTGTATAGAGGGCAATGGTAATTAGATCTAATGAAATTTGTGTGTGTGTGTGTGTATGTGTGTGTGCGCATGTGTGTGTGTGTGTGTAGAAGCAGCCATGACAACTGATAGTTGGCAGTTTCCTTAAGGGAAAGAGAGAAGGCAGAATGGCATGGTTTACTGAAATTTTATTTTGGAGTGGGAGGGAATGGTTTGACACTAATGTTGTTTATTCATACTTCAGGAATACCTGGTACATTATTTTTTTGTAGTTTCAGATGTGTGTATGGATGGCAGAGATGAATATTGAGTGTATCACTGAATGTTTTATTAATACCGTCAAATCGTATTTCTGAAATACAGATATGCCAAAGTAATAAATCAGTTAACGGCCAGCAGGTAAATGTTGGTTACCATATGTAGAATAACTTGCTGCAGGTTTGCATGAAACGACATTAGACAACAGTGTACTGATTGGATAAAAATAAAAGATGCTTTCAAAAAATGCCAGGTTTTTATGTTCAAACTATACATTTGGCCTAGGCATGGGATTTGTAGTTGTCTTTATTTTCCACAGTATAACTCAACTTTTAATTATTTTAGAATGTAATAATTTAACACGCGTTTGAGTTTCTGTGATATACATGACACTATGTTAGGTGCTGTAGGTATTACAGATGGAGCAGAAGCTATAACCCTACCATTAAGGAGCACAAAATTCATTGGCAGGAGGATAATGAATATAGAATAACCATAGTCTTGGGGGACTGCCTCTGGTCTTCATATGTTTAGAAATGTGATTTTGTCAGTACGTATTTGAAAGAGATCAGCCCTTCATGGGCTCGTTCAGCTTGTCCACTGACTGAGGGGTGGAGATCTCACACACATTTGCACACATGCCATGTGAACATGTGTATATCTGCATACCATGTTAGGTGGAATACCTACATACTCATATTGACGTTCTCTCCTTTGCCGGCATATTTAAGTAGGAGTCGAATTATAATTCAAATGTTACTCATTGCTTTATAAGCTTAGAATTTGAGCAAAGACTATTAAGGGTGTAAGGGCTTCCTCCCACTGCAGAGAAAACCTTTCCAGTGGTCTGTATTGTTTACAATGCACACTTTGGACTCCTCTGTCCTGGGCTGTGCTTGGAAGAGCATTGACAAAATTTACCCCTCTTGCTTTTTTCTGCTTCCCATTCCCCTTCTGCTTGACAAATTCTTTTTTTCTCTAGATATGTTAATATTCTGAAGCAGATATTAGTCAACTGTCCTGGGAGCTACTTGTTAAGGTGACTTTGCTTCTCTTTGGTTTTTTATGGATCTAATGCAGATGGAAGTCTCATTTCATTCATTTTAAATTTCTTGAGGGATACCTCATGCCACTACCTTACGTGTGACATGTTTTGAGTATGGGTAGGTGAGAATGGTGGGAGACCATAGGATAACACAACAGTTTTCTGGGGGAAAAAAGATGTATGTTAGGTTTTTTTTTGTTTTTTTTTTTTAATAAAAAGTCTTTGAGACTGGTTAAATACCTGCTAGTGAAGATTTCTATTATTAAATACCTTGTAGAGAAGTATCTTGATCTGAGATTTGCCTTATATATAGGTGGAATACACTGCAGTCTAGACGTCAATAGGGGTGTGTGTGTGCGTGTGTGTGTGTGTGTTAATCTCTGCATCTATTTTCTGTGTGATAGACAAGTTCCTCAGTTACTTTGGGCTTCTCTTTACCATTATACAATTAGGGTCAAGATTAGATTTTAAAGATTCTTAATAATCTTTCACCTTGTGTGATTCTCAACATCTCTTTATATTGTGTTGTTTCGTGGGTGCCAAAAAGGACCAAAAAGTTAAAGCTGAATGTTTAACTTTGCAATGGGTGATTCCAGCAACTTCCCAGTTAGTTTCATCATTGTTGTTTTTCTTTTTTGGTGAGGAAGATTGGCCCTGAGCTAACATCTGTGCCCATCGTCCTCTATTTTTTTTTTTAAGGTTTTATTTATTTTTGTGTGTGAGGAAGATCAGCCCTGAGCTAACATCCATGCTAATCCTCCTCTTTTTGCTGAGGAAGACCGGCTCTGAGCTAACATCTATTGCCAATCCTCCTCCTTTTTTTTTTTCCCCCCAAAGCCCCAGTAGACAGTTGTATGTCATAGTTGCACATCCTTCTAGTTGCTGTACGTGGGACGCGGCCTTAGCATGGTCGGGGAAGCGGTGCGTCGGTGCACGCCTGGGATCCGAACCCGGGCTGCCAGTAGCGGAGCGCGTGCACTTAACCACTAAGCCATGGGGCTGGCCCACTCGTCGTCTATTTTGTATGTGAGACACCGCCACAAGATGGCTTGATGAGCGGTGCATCGATCTGCTCCTGGGATTCAAATCTGCGAACTCTGGGCCGCCAAAGCGGGGCGCACGAACTGAACCACTACGCCACCAGTTCGGCCCCAGTTTCATTGTTTTCTACTTTGGACTTTCATTCCTTTTAAAACACTTTTATATCAATTAGATTCTGACTGGAAAGAAAAATTTATTAAGAGAAGAGAAGGTAGAAAGACGAGGCACTGAACATCCACCAGAAGCCAGAAGGATAGACGGTGGTAGACCAGGGAGCCGCCTGTTGGTGTGATTTCCTTTGGTCTGGTCTAACTTTTATCCTTATATCCATATTTTCAGTCTTCAGTCTGTAAGTTTCAGAGCAGTTCTAGTACAGTTGTGTAATGTGAGAATGTTATTATTTAAAACCACAGGGTTTAATACATTCCAAATTTTAAATTCAAAAAAGTGTCAGAACTAAAAATAAAGTGGGGATGACGCTGGGGAGAGCGGAGAAGTTGCGCAGGAAATGTTGAACACTGATAAAAATGTAGTTAGAAAAACACATTGGAAAAGAAAGGGCCAGTTCAAATGAGTGGCAAGAGTCTTATTTTGTGTGCTTCCTCAACCCCCATGTTCACTGTACTTTTTTTTCCAGGATCTTCCAGGATCTTCTTATGCCCCTCATCTACTGGGCAAGTCCTGTTAGATCTGCCTCCTGATTACCACCCGTTTACTGCCTGGGCTGCCATCCCCCTGGTCCAGAGCACCATCACCCTTTAGCTGAAGGCTGTGGTGTCTTCTGACTGCCCTAGTGATTCCACCTCGCCTCTGTTCCTGCCCACTACACCCAGACTACGCTTCATAGAGAACTCACTTCCCTGTCTCAAAACCTTCCAGTGACTTCTTTCCACACCTGCAGTGAAATCCAAACTCCTTACTGTGACTGAAAAGGATGTGTAGGATGCCATCCCTGCCCAGCTCCAACACCATTTCCTACCCCTGCTCAGTCTGCTCCCATTAGGCTGACCTTGCTGTTCACTGAGGTAGGCTCTACCTACCTCGGGCCTTTCCTCTGCCTGGAATGCTCTTCTCCCAGATTTTTGCGTGGCTTCCTCCCTCATTTTATTCAGGTCTCGTCTCAAATGTCACCCCTTCAAAGAGAACTTCTTGACAACTGTCCTCCCCCTGCAGTGTCTCCACACTATATGTTTCTCCAATCTCTTACCCTGCTTTTTTTCTTCATGGCATTTATCACCACTTGAAAATGTATTTATTTATTTTTGTTTATATGCATTTTATTATTTTTCTCCCCCCTCCCTGCCAGGACACCAAGCTCTATAAGAACAGGGACCTTTGCCTGTCTTGTTAATTTCTGAATTTCCATTACTGTACCAGTGCCTGGAATGGGAAACATTGCAGATATTTATTGAATGAATGAATATGCATTCATTCATTCATCAACAGACTATCAATTTTTATCAGCTCTTTGTTATTCCATGGAGGGTTGTTTATGGCATCTGCTGTTACAGTTTTCTGAACTGCTTATTGGAGCAGTGATTTCTGGAGTACATGTAAACACCCCAAGGAGTGTGCAAAAATTATCCTATAAGATGTGAGGAAAATAGATTAGAAATTTGATTTGTCTCATTCTGTTTTTTGTGTGTTTTAAAGTGTGCATGATACCTTATAGTACATATATAAGGGATGAATTGTGCAATTAAAAAAATTGAGACTATGGATTGAGCATGATCTAGACAAGGATGGTTAACATGTTTAAAGCAAAATATATCTCCATAGTCAGGCAATTTCACAGATTTTGTGCTTTTGAGTAATAAGGTGTTGATATCACTGGTGAGTGTAAAATCTTCCTGATTATTCACGAAAATGCACAGATCTAGTGTTGGGTTGGGAGTGAGATATTATATATGAAATTCAGCATTCATGTGTGTATGAGTATTTATTCCTTAATATTCAACCTCTGGTGGAATTTTCAAGTCTCTTTAGTTAAACTTTGCCTTTGATGGGGCCCTTTGTACCTACACTAACCTATATGTGGAGATATGTGAGCTATTTCAGTGATAATTGAAAATTGCTACCTGATTGGTCTGTTTTTTGGGTGATCTGTGCTTTTGGTTAAGCTTTGAATAATTTTTCTGCTCATTTTGAACAGTTTAGGCTTTTTAATGAAGCTTAGCTGGATACTTTTGGTTTCTGTGACTTCAGTTTTTTTAAATAGCTTTGTTAATATATAATTCACATACCATACAATTCACTGCTATGACTAAGTTTTACAGTTTCATTTTGTAATTACAATATAAGCAATTTTGAAGACACTTATAGGGAAATAAAGCAATAATATACTTAGAATTTGGAAGGAAGTCTAGTGAGGTACTCATTTTAATACCTTTTTAAGTTAAATGAAGTGTTATAAACATTTGAAGAACTTAATAAAATGTTTGACAGGATTCATAAGCTTGAATGAAGCATCGAAGTAATTAATATACTAATAAATATGCTAAACTTGAAACTTGAAAACCACAAATAAGCAGATACAAGTAAGCATTATTCTTTAGAAAATAGTCATTCTAGAAGGTCATACACTGATGGTGCCGTAGCTTAAAATGTTTTTAGACCTCTTCATCGGACATTGGCTTCAGACAGCCTGTATCTTATTCTTCTAAGTATCTTCAGTGCTAGCAAATTTTCTATGACATAAGTTTTGATTTTTTGAATCATCCAGAAGTTAAGCCTGATGAACATGGAGGGTGATGAAGCCAGATAATTCCATTTTTGATAAGAAAAAAAATTGACTTTTCTCATATAGCTTATAAATTGACTCTGGAAATAGTTACAAATGAAGAATTCCAGAAATGTTTTGAACAATGGCAGTGTCATGGGAATAAGTATAGTGTCCCATGGTGACAACTGAGACATTGATTATTTTTCCCCACCAGTAATAGAACTTCCTTAAATCCATAGAAACTCATTTGGCTATATAAGAATCAGTATGAGATCTTATGCATATGTAGATTCATGCATACACACATGCATGCTTATAAACATCTTTCCACCCACCAAATTGTGTCCTTATTTTGTAGTCTTATGTAATTTGGCTCCATATGGCAAGTACCTTATAAATTCTACTTCAGGGTAAATCTTGTGGAATCTAAGTAAAATTATTATAGGTGGTGGCCTGAGAAGGCCTCTGAAGGCAAAGGGTATCAAGAAAAATTTTAACCAAGATGTGAGACTGCGTGAGTGCTCCCTGATATTAAACGGTTTTATATAGAGCTCTTTGGCTAGAAATTAGAGGCATTGTCACATAGCTTACATTATATGCTTTCTCCTAGTTCAGCAAATCTGTATTTGTCGGGTATAAATAAATACTAGGGACATTAGAAATGAGACAGCTAGTGAAGTACAAATTTGTGCACATAAACTGCTTCTGGGGCAGTCTTATCCATATTGATATGACAGAAGTCAAAGGAAAAAGTAGTTGCTAAAGGGGAATATGATTTTGTTTTGTTTTTGTGCTTTAAGATTTGTTTTTGAATTCTTTTAATTTGTGGTTCAAGATGACACTTACCCGTTGCTATATGACGACTTCCTGGTTGTCAGTTAAGAAAAGCATTAGTTAGTGCCTTCTTGGAAAAAAATCTGTGTTGTCCAACTTCCTTCCAATTCATCTTCCAACCTCTTCTCCATAGCATAAAGTGCTAATGTTGCATGGAATCTGTAAATCTTGGCATAATTTTATTAAAAATATTAAAAGCAGTTTTGAAAATTGTCTATTTTATGAAGCCACACCCTATCTTGAAAGTTTATAGATATTTTTTGAGGAATGAGAGTTCAAGAAATAAAAGAAATGAAATAAATTTAACTCCAGAAAAAATAATTTTAGATCTTTTTCTTCATTCCTCCGGAGTTCTCTGAAACTGTGGAACTTTCTGATTTGAGAGAAAGTTCAGACCAACTTCTGTTGGAAGTAAACATTTGGGTCAGCTTTTCTTGTGTTAGCTGTAGTCTGCTGAGTGTTTTCTTTTAGCCAAATCCAAAAGTCTTGTACATAACTAGTATGCTAAGCTTCTTAACATAGTTCTGTGCAGGTAGAGAGGCCCGTTAGCAGGCTCTATTCTAAGGTGGAAGGCTCTGCTGGACCAAAACCTGAGTGCATCATTAACACTGTTTGAAGGGACCACGTGTGCTGTCTTCGTGGACCATTTGGCCCATGAGATGGGATTTATCCTAATTCATTGTCATGTACTGTAACCCCTGTGGGAGTATGAGATCTAGCTGCTTTACCTTGCACGGGTTCTGAATGCTTTATCTTGTTCCATGATGGATTATTATACTTGAGAATGCACTTAATTACAAGCTTTATGGTTTCCAATACCCATTCACAATACCTTCTCTTCACTACACCTGACTTTATCGGTGGCATTTTACATGTAGGTTGAGGGCAGTATATGACTTGGAAGATGGAAGCTGTCAGACTTGAAGTCGACCTCCATTTTTCCGTGTCTTCTCTTCACCTTGATATTTTGGACCTTTCCATTTAAAACCTGTTTTTTGTCGTTAATTTTCTCAGGAACAGAAATTTATATTTGATTGGTTACTAAGGAAAAAGGCACCATTTATTTCTCAGAATATCGTAATGGGAGATTGAGTTTTGTTGTGTTTTTATAAACTGCCTCCTAAGTTTGATTTTAATACACTCTTTGACTGAATCCATGCCTAAACTGAGACCCTTCTTTAGAAGAGAGATGCTTTGGAATATTTCTTCTTACAATCCTTTGAGACTAAACACAGTAGCTTCTTATGGAATTTCAGTTTTTTATGTCTATATGTAATCTGTTCAGTTTCCTGAATTTGCCCCTCATCTGAGCTTAATCATACTTATTGTAATCAACTATTTATACATCTACTACATATGTTGCTCTGTAGATTCTCAGGTGTATTATTATGATCTTTTCATTTTTCTGTCTTTATCAAGGAATAAATAATTCTAAGTGAATCCTAATTTAGTAATGGATTTATTTAATAGTTTCGTGTTTTTAGTTAAATTATGCTTTTAGTTAAATTATGGATTATGGTTTTGGGGTTTCTTGGCTGTATATCTCGGGCAAACTTTTAATTGTCAAAGTTAAATTATTCTGCCTTGTATATTCTATTTTTAGAAGTCAGTGTTTTATCCCTGATTGAGAAACCAGTGACTAGAACTATCAGACTTTTCTAAATGTGTTTGGTCAACATGCAGCCTTCTTTGGAAGGTAATTCTTTTTTACCCAATGAATTTTATAAAGTCAACTTCCTTAATTTTTAATGTAGGCTCAGTGAAAGCCGCAGGGTGGATTTTTTTTTTTTTCCCTGAGAAATCTTTAAAGAGATGTTTAAACAAATCAAAATATGCTTATGACTTAAAAGAAATAATTTGATGTGGCAAGTTTTAAATTAAAAAAAAAACGACACACACATACTGCATAACCTTTCTTTGAGTCTTGGGTTTAAGTCCTCTGTCATATAATGCCAAAAACTTTGTTCTGAGCTGCGTGTGTGTTGAAACATGTACGCCTGTCCTAGTGTCATAACTAATTATATCTCTCGTATGCTTACTTCTAGTAATTGGAAAGTAGACCTACCGCAGCATACGATTTAACATTTAGTTTTATCTTGAGGACCCTCTATAGAAATCAAGTTTTCTACCATGCAGCAACTTGACGTTGTAAACAGATATTACTATTTTAAATATATCATTCACTTTGTGTTTTGCAGAAATAGTGTACTTTAAGGGAAGAAAAATTTCAGGGGTTCTTAAAAGCGCATCTGTCTTTACCAGTAATTATACAATAATACTCACTGTGCAGTTTTGACTGAGATGTTTCATCTATGCATTGGAAACTGATGGTCTAGTGTTGTGAGAGCACAATTTCATAGGCTTTCTTTTTACCCAAAGTTTGTCAAAAGATTGTAGCTTAAGGCAAACCTCCTGGTGCTTTGGTCACTTAATGGTCGTGGGTTGGTCTAAAATAACTTGAGGCTTTATTCTGTGAAAATGCATTGAGTAGAATTTTCACAGACTCACTTAGAAATCCCGTCTCTGCCATGCTTGTGACTGAGGCAGCAAACAGTCTCTTATATGCACCAGCATGTATGAAAATATGTGGTCCCTGTCCATGCCTGCTGAAAGAGGACTTTACTCGTCTTCAGTCTCTGAGCTGCAGCCTTGTCGCAATTAAAGTCTTAGGACTGGGAGCAGTTAATGCTGGTGATAGATTGTGGTATTTAGTGTTGCGCTGTGTTCCATGGTGATCTAGTTCTGTAGACTTACAGGATTCTAGTCAGAACTTGGGAAAGAATATACCAAAGAACTTGTGGTAATTAAATATCTTTTAAAGTGAGAAATACAATGACTTTTTTTTTTTACTAAGGAGCAGGCCTTTTGGGCTTTGCTTAAAGAAATAGTGAAAAGGTTTTGCAATTCCGTTATTGATAATCGTTTAAAATTTAGCACTGAAAATGCTAGATTTTCTTTTCTCTTACTAAATTAAAGTATTCCTGGCTTTGAAGATTCTTTCCTTTCATTCTTTCATTATAGTTCAAAATAAAACTCTTCGGTACTGCGTTTCAAACTTAGCTCTGTCTTCTTTATTTTATAGTAAATTAGTTTTTATAAATTCTGCGTTGTTTCTGTCATATGGCAACTTAAGTATGCAGAGGCATTGAACTTGAATGTTCTGTGTTCTGAAATTTGGGGTTTGGACTCTTGGTATAATTTCTCTGTTTTGAAAATTGAACTCCCAGTGGTTTCTTTCTAATCAGTATATCATGACCTGTTACATTAAAAAGTTAGATGGCTTAGGCCATCTAACTTTTGAAGACTGTGACTGTAAAAAGCCTGTAGACTGTAAAAAGACTGTATTAAATAATGAAAGTGTCTTTTCATTTTTTAAATGTTCATTTCTCTTAGAGTTTTTGTGGTGTCAATCAAATTAATGCCAGTGTGCTTGGTTTTAAGAATAACTGATGATGACAATCTGAATTTGCAGCTGATAGGCCACCTAAGAGAAAGGGTTATTTCAAAATGTGGGGCATCCTGGCGGTGTGAGAGAGGGCTGGCCTCCAGCCTGACTGATGGGAACGCTTTCCCACTCGTCAGCTGACTGTGAAATACTCAGGGGCAGAAGACATCAAGGCTTGTCTGGGCTATGAACCTGGAGGTGCTGCCCACTTCCACAGGGTTTGGAAATCTTAGGAGTCGTTTTTGTTTGTCACAAATGACTGGATTGGGGTGCCTCTTGCTATTTAGTGAGCCAAGGACGCCTCAGTGTGCAGAAGAATTTATACACGATGATGAGTTGTTCTGCCCAAAATGTCATTAATGCCTCTGCTGCGAATCATTGGAAACTTACTGATTATAAAAAATGAAAAATATTGGTAAAAATCACTTTTTTCCCCCCCTAGAATTCGCAACTTAACACCATTATTTTAAAGGAATGTTTTTGTTTTTCTTGAAGTATATCCTTGATTGCAACTTAACAAGTGGAACCCCAAACTCCACCACTTAACGTTCTTGAGTAAATGTGATTTGTAAAGGTATATGGATATTTTATACACTTTGCATACTAAAAGTATTTAATCCTGAGCCCCCAAGTCAAACCCAGATAAACCTATTCATGCAACATTATGCATGTGTTGAAACTCATGTTTCTAATTTTTTTGTAATTAAAAAATTAATCCTCTTTGTGAGAAATTGCTGTACTATTAAAAGATTTTTATTTATTTATTATTTTATTTATTTTTTTGTGAGGAGATCAGCCCTGTGCTAACATCTGCCAATCATCCTCTTTTTTTTTGCTGAGGAAGACTGGCCCTGGGCTAACATCCATGCCCATCTTCCTCCACTTTATATGGGATGCTGCCACAGCACGGCTTGCCAAGCAGTGCGTTGGTGCGCGCCCGGGATCCGAACTGGCAAACCACGGACCACTGCAGCAGAGTGTGTGCACTTAACCGCTTGCACCACCAGGCTGGCCCCCTATTAAAGGATTTTTAAATCAACAAAAAAATTGAGTAAATAAAAACAATTTGATAAAAACAAATATTACATACATGCTCATCACTTTTTTTTTTTTTTTTTTTTTGGTGAGGAAGATCAGCCCTGAGCTAACATCCATGCCAATCCTCCCCTTTCTGCTCCCTTTCTGCTGAGGAAGACTGGCCCTGAGCTAACATCTGTGCCCATCTTCCTCCACTTTGTATGGGATGCTGCCACAGCATGGCATGACAAGCAGTGTGTCGGTGTGCGCCCAGGATCCGAACCCGGGCCACCCGCAGTGGAGCACATGTGCTTAACCGCGACGCCACGGCGCAGGCCCCATGCTCATTGCTTTCTTATGGCAGTACCAATTCTGAAATTTCAACTGGGAAGAGAAATTCTAACATAAGGCCCTGTTTTTGAATAATATTCAATCGGGAATCACTATTTGGTAGACAGTATAGCACCCAAGCCTTCTCTTCTCCTTGCACACACATTCATAGTCACATGGCAACCTTAAAGTAGCTCAGAAATGTTTAATAAAACCCGTTTAGTTAGTAGTAGAGTTTTCATTTATAAAAAAGCTTTAGTGTATTAGTGTACAGCTTTAGAATGGCCATAAGTAACATGTCGGTACAGTCACAGGATAAACAGAATAATAAACCAGTCCTTTTTGGTCTTATAACAAAGAGTATTGGCTTTGGAGTTGAAAAGACCTGCATTTGAATACTGATGCTGCTGCTTACTAGGGTAGAATCTGCAAATTCCTTTATCTATTCATTTGTTTATAATTCTGGTAAAAAACACATGATAGAAAATTTACACCTGACTGTTTTTAAGTGTACTATTCAGGAGCGTTAAGTATATTCACAATATTGTGCCTTATTAAAACTTTTTATTTTGAAATAATTTCAGGCTTACAGAAAAGTTGGAAAAATAGTATAATGAGTTTCCATATACCCTTGACCCAGATTCGCCAAATGTTAACATTTACTGTGACAATATGATTTTTTTTAATCAAGATGAAATTCACAATTTTAAATTGTACAGTGGTTTTTAGTATATTCACAAGGTTTTGCAGCCATCACCACTATTTAATTCTAGAACATTTTCATCACCCCAAAAGAAACCCTATACCCGCTAGCAGTGACTCCCCATACCTAGTCCTTGGCATCCTTTACTTTTTGATCTACTATTCTCTCTTCTATAAAACATAGGTATAATAATACTGATACTGAAGTATTTTTTTTTTTTTCCGCTGGGAAAGATTCGCCCTGAGCTAACATCTGTTGCCAATTTTCCTCTCCATTTTTTTCCTCCCCAAAGCCACAGTACATAGTTGTATATTCTAGTTGTAGGTGCTTCTAGTTCTTCTATGTGAGCTGCTGCCACAGCATGGCTACTGACAGATGAGTGGTGTGTTCTGTGCTGGGGAACCGAACCCAGGCTGCTGAAGCAGAGTGCGCCGAAATTTAACCACTAGGCCATCAGGGCTGGCTCAATACTGAAGTATTTTGAGATAACATAGGTGAAAACACCTAGCATGGTGTTTATCTAATGCAAGTGCTAAATGCCCATTCGTTTCTTTTCTCTTACAGGAACAGAAAGTATCATTATATTTACATGAATTATTTTGGAAACCGTGATGCCAGTGAGAGGAACTGTTTCATTTCTAAGTGAGAATTCTCTTACTAGTTTAGCAAACCAACAATTTCCAAGAGACTCAGAAACATAATGGAGGTAACTGTGTTAAAATAGCTAATGTAAGGGAAAAGAACCTGTGAAACTCCAAAAAATATGTCTGTAAAATAATATGTCTGTTTTGCAGACGTAGGCTAGGGAAATGTATCTTTTGCAACGAGTGCCCATCATACATGCCCATCATGCATGCCGATCTTTTCATTGATTAATCTTTTACTTTGAAGTTTTATCTTATTGACACATTTTATGTATCCATTGTTTAAACATTTTCAGACTCTGTAGGTTTGACTTTATAACAGGGCATGGTAAAAACCACAGTGGGGTAAAACCAGTCAAGGATCACAAGGGTTCCATTGTTATCTGAAATGACAGACACCATACCTCATGACCTGGATTAGATTAGCCTCTGATGATATGATGGTTTGATTGTGGACATACTGTTGAGCCAAGATATCTGCATTTTGAGGAATAGTTAGTTACGGTTCTGATTGCCTTACCACAAATGTTGCAAATGTTCTAAACGTTTATAGTGTAGTAGGAAGCAGCATAGGTAGCAGAGGGATAGAAAGCATGTGAGTCAGAAAGGCTTGAGTTTGAATGCCAACCGTGCTATGGGAAGTTTGACAAGGGACAGAATTTCTAGAAGCCTCAGTTTCCTCATTTGTAAACGTGGAGGATAATAATCTTCATTGCATGGGATTGGAGTGAGGATTAAATTAGACATAGTGTGGGTAAGGATCAGCACAGTGCCTGACATAAAATAAAAACTCCTTAGAATGGTGGATGTCATTCAGATTTGTTTACGTGTTGCTTAAAGAAAGGACTCTGTAGTCCTGTGATGCTGACTAATCTGTGTGACCTTTTTTGGCCAGAACATTGCACATTAGATAATTTCTTCTTGTGAAGTAGAGAACTGCAATGTTCAAAAGAAGAGTCTGAAGAGCCACAAAAATATTAATTTCCCCAGCTACGCTCATAGGGGTAGAACTGGTGGGATCATTTCAACCTGAAAAGCCATTTCTTTTTTTTTTTTGGATCTAATACTTATTGTTTCAAGTTAGGCCTGCCTATTGTGAAATGGCTAAAATGTTTTATGGTGTTGTAAAAAGTAATAAATGTAAGGAAATTGTCCAGTTTGAGAATACACATCTTGGTGGTAACCCTTCTTTGATGAGCAATCGTAGTCTCATTTTACAATGGAACTGCTGAATTAAATGTGATTGAATTGTTCTTTGGTGTCAGATTCATAAATATGATGATCGATGATTTTTGTGGTTGGTGCCCAGCACAGGAATACCAGTTTTTCCCAAGCACTCGACCTGGTAATTCTTTTTTACTTTTGGTATATCTTATGAAGTTCTTGAGTCTTAGTGACAAAACTATTTAGTGTTTGTCACAAGTCTCCCTGTTTGGAAAGACATATGGACACTGTCATATTTTGCCATTATGACATTAAAGGAAAAACGCTTTATACTAGGGTGAATACTTCTGAGCCGAAGCAAAGGTCAAGGTGTAGAGTGAACTTCTGAATGACAGCAGAGGTTAGCATGGCTTCAGGGAAAGATGCCAGGTCAACTGTGGGCATTCTTTAGCTTCATGGACGTGAAATGACAGTCTCTTTCCTCTTTAAAGCCAGGGATGCTGAATTTTCTAAAAGCAAAAGAGAGAGGAGCATATATGGCTGCTGAAATGAGATGGTGAGAAATTAGATGATCAGTACACAAAGAAACCAAGGGGGATAGTAGGGCTTCGGGGGGTGTGTGATAAACATTCCAGATAGGCACTGTGGTATGGACCAGAAGGCACAAGGTCTGGTTTTTTTCTAACCCAGACCCTGTCACTGACTAGTTGTTTGATCTTTGTAATGTCTTTGGTACTTCTTCAGAGCTTCTTATCTGTAGAGCAGACAAAATGAAGGATGGAAAACAGATTTCAACTCACATGCAATATTGATAGATTGGTAAGGCTACTTGAGAAGGATTCTGAGCCTGTGTCTTGGGTCGTTGGGAAGGAGTTGAGCAGTTGCTGATGACTGTCAGAGGGGTGGATGTGTGTGCCTGCAGGCATACGTGTTTGTATGTAGACAAATGCACCATTAGGAAGAAGAACCTGGCCACCCACTACCAAAAAATGTGGCCATGACAACCGTATGAATAGCAGCGGAGCATTGTTTGATGTAGCGCTCTGGAAGGTTAGAGGATGGTGCAGAAAGACCAGGCAGGGTTCCCTCTGCTGTACACAGGGTCCCTAGGAGTTGGAATCGATTGGATGGCGTACCAAACATGCACCACATTTGTTGACTAATCATAGTTATGAATCATTTTCAATTCAAATTATATATCAAAGATTACATTTATCTTAGCTCTAGGGTTGAGATGATCTTCTTCTCATCAGCCTTTGTATCTCTGCCTGAAAGCCAGTGTACTTCTAGTTTTGGGAGAGAATCATAGGCCCTAGAGCCAGCTGCCTAGTAGGCATATAGTGATGGCATCTAGGAAGGAATGAAGTGGTTGTTGCCAGAGCTCAAAAGTGCACAGCATGCTTTAGATAGAGTCACATGGGGTTCCCTTCTGACCTGCAGATCCTGGTGAGTCAAACCTAATAGATCCCTTCAGAAAAGTAAGCCATCTAATGAACCGGAGTTATTTAAATGTTTATCATTGCTTAATATTTGGTATAGGGCATTTATTTCTATTCTAGGATAACTTTCAAAACTAAGTAGTATTTTGGGTTGTATTTTAGTACCAAATAGTAGGAAGGCAGGGAAGAAAGTCGGTGATGGCATGTAACTTTTGCCATATTGATACACAGCATAATATAAACAGGGCATTAAAAGATGCAGAGTCCTTAGCAACTAGTGCCAGTTATGATTGGCTCAGCAGTGTTGAAAGCAAATGCGATTGCTTTCAGATGTATAATATACACAGACTGTTGGAGAATTATTGCTTTATTTTAAGGAGAAGAATCCTTAAGTTTCTAATGTCTAAGAAAATTATCCAGAGCTGTTAAAGACTTAATCCACTGTGTTAAAATCTCCATATTTTAGTGACTTTTATGTAGTAGATCTTTATACAAGGAGGGACCTGTGTAAGACTAACCTTTTTTAGTTCACCTCCGTTGACCAACAAAATTAATAGTTTTCCTTCATGTGCATTCCTTAAGACATTATATGTAGCAAACATTTGTGGCACACACAGGCCAATACATAGCCTTTTTGTATTTCTTCTTCTCCCGCAACCACTATTAAGATTGTCCCTACCCAAGGGCACGAGTCATGTTTTATTCATGTTTGAGTCACCAAACCTAGCATAAGCCTGGCGTACAGTAATTCCATAAATGTTGAATCAATGCCTGAAATTCGGTTTTACCTAAGAGCAACAGCATGAAGATCGTGTCCACTTTGAAGTCGAAGTTGGGGAATCTGAAAATATATTGGATTTTCCGTCCTGTAATTCATATAGGTGAGTGTGTTCTATTGTGATCTGTTTTTCTAGAGAAATCCACAAAACCTGGAAAGTGAGCAGTAACAACTTGCATTTCTTTGCTTTGTTTTTTCTGTAAAAGTCTATCTAGATTTAAACTGTCAGAGATCTGTGCATGAAAAAAACTCCAAAGAAACATTTTTGGTTAAAAATATGTGGTAAGTTGAAACTTGTGTACAGTATAAATATAGTATTATGTGTGTCTTATTTAAGTAGACCTAAACATCTGGTAGCCTGAGCCATCAGACTTGCACAGCTGAAAAGGACAGTAGTGGATCTTGTTAGGGTTTGGCATCTGACTATCTGGTTGCCTTCCACTCTTGGTGTTTTTACACCACAGATCATAAAATATAGAAAGCAGAGCCAAAGTGAGAGTGGATGCCCTGAGCTTTTTCCGTGACGGGGCAGAGGTGTGATGGTAGTGGAAAGCAGTGCCTTGGGAGCCCTAAGATCAGGCTAGTTGTGGCTCTGATGTTCTGGTTCCTCATCTTTGAAGTGGCGTAAGAACACCATTTTGGATACCTTAGGCAAATCAGTGTGATAAAGTGTTTGAAAGTACTTTAAAGATTGTAATTCTGGTTTTATTTATTTCATTCTACAAATATTATTTGAGGACCTCCTTTATGCCAGGCATTGCCTTGGGGGCTGGAGATAATTCCTCAAGGACTTTGCATTCTGGTAGAATTATGGTTTTCTAAGACTGTGTTTCGTGGTGTTTCAGTTTTATGCTACTGAGATCTTGGCTGTGGGTTAATATTTAGCTCCAAGAACATGAAAAGAGAGGAAAATTTTGAAAACATTTTGTTACTTCTCTGTCTTGCATTATACAAACTTGACTCTTAGAATTTACCTTTTTAGTCCCTCACATCATGTAGTAGGACAGTGGGAGGGAATTTATGATATGATAAAATTGTTTTGGCAAAGCTAAAATATTCTAACATATGTTGGACCAGGTGTGTAAGGTGACTAACTTTTAGACATGTAGTTGTTGTTATTAATATAAGTGGCTTGCTGTCACTCGAAATGCTGTAGAGAGCCCAAGGGCCTTTTCTGAATCCTGTATGAGCAGGGAAGTTTTAATTTGCATGTATGTATTGAGGTTGGCTCTTCTATCAAAACCTGAAGAAAAATCATCATTTTTACTGTATGAGATGTGTTAGTCCTGGTCTTTGTAGCAGTTTCACTTTAAAAGTTGATTAACAAAGTGTCCTCTTTTTGTTCCTGATGGCGAGGGTTCATTAAGAACCTGGGAGAAATTAGAGTTGACTGAGTAGGGTTGAATTTAATAAAAAATAAGGGAGACATTAAATTATATTCTTGGATTGGTTTTCTAGATTTTTTTTCCTGGAAGGAAGGGTTTAGCAAAAGTTTTAAAGATCAAGGTAAACTAGAGATTACATCACATTCATGGCCACATTATTGTTTGGGAATCTATTTCATCTGCATATATACCTTTACGTTTTTAAGACTACGTCACTGATGGTCCACTTTGTATATGGATTCATTTGACTCCATGAATAGTAATCATTGACTATAACTTAAAAAAAAAAATCACCTTTATTGCTTTGTCCAAATCAGAACAAATTGTTTTTGAAAGCAGGGCCATGAGGATACCTTGAATGACCACAGACTTGGCCCACAAAGGAAAGGAAATTATGGGAAAGAGGGAGCCATGCTTTTGGTCCACCCCAAATCCTAGTCTGGGAACCATTAGCAGGACCATCTTGCTGTGCGGCACATTCATAGCGTGAGAGGCAATTTCTAAAACTGCTAAAACCAATCCCTGTAGGGTTTTAGAGATTAAACTCACCACCCTGTGTTATAACCAGATGAAAATAATTATGTACTGCAGCCTGCTGCTGAGTGGGGTGAAATGGATTTCTAGTGCCAGGATTCTTAACTAGGTAAGATGGGTGCTGTGTTTTCCTGAAGGCTCCCTGCAGTTGGAAGCTTTATCCTATTAGAGCAAGTCTCAAAACTGGTAAGACTGGGAAAAAAACAATACAACTTTAGACACCGGTTCTTTTAAAACCTCCTCTAACTTAAATGTGTGTTTCTTGGCAAGAGACTTAAATCTCATATTTAAAATATGATATCAGAACTGTGCCTTGCACATACTAGTTTTTCGCTAAATAGATGTTAAGTGAAAAATTTTTATAAGCACAAAGGCAGTGCAGGCTCAGATTCCCCCTCTATAAAATAAGGATAGTAATGGTACCTACCTCATGGGGTTTTGGTGGTGAGGATTAAATGAGTTACTACATGTAAAGTGCTTACAAATGTGCTTGACATGTAGAAAAAGCAAATAATTTTGATTGATTGAAAAATCAGTTGTTGATTGAAGTATTAAAAATTTTGGTTGCCACATAGAAAAAGTAGACAGTGTTTGCTATTATTATATGAAGTCACTGCTGCTAACATCTCATCCGTACGAATTGTTTCTCTATTTGTATAGAAAGACAGTGCTGATCGTTGCGCACACATTGTAATTCGATTCTCTTTTTGAACAATGGCATGAAATGTGTGATACTAATTAATGAAGCCATTATCACTGAATGAGACTCAGTGACTGGACTTTTCTTAGGTACTCGTGGGTGTGAATGATTGACTTTGTCCCAGGGGACACTGACTTCTATGCAAGAATATTAACGAAGCATACACAGTTGAGAATGCCAAAGATATATTCCCAGTGTAGAAATATTAACTTCTCACTTAAAAAAAGAAATCAAAACTAACAAATGGAGATGGGGAATCCATTCCATATTATACTATCTTTTTATTAATTCATTTATATAAAAATTCTTTGTTGAGTGTTTAATATTTACAGGGCAGACACTTTACTAAGCTCTAAGGAGTCAATGATGGCGTAAAAAGAGTACCATTTTCTTACCCTTATGGAGTTTACAAATGGATAAGGAGACTAATATTTTTAGGTAACCAAGCAAAATTGTAAAATGGTAAATGTGGTACATGTTAGGAATACAAGTGCGGGCTTCCAGATATATGTCTTCTGAATCCTCTAAGGAAGGTATTGTTGTTTTCCTCTTCCGACAAAAGAGAAAATGGGCCAGAGAAGATAGTGGACTTGCCTAAGGTCAGGCAGCTCGTAAGTAGCAGTCTGACTTTAGTCTGATTCTAAGCCTTGTGTATTTTTTGTTTTTCTGCAGCTGCCACTTATTACAACCAACATGGGGAAAGAAGGAATGAAGTGGCCACAGTTTATAAAAGTATTGATCTATTTTTGGAGTGTTTTAAATAAGTGAACATTTGCCTTAACAAGCAGACTTGGAGATCTACAAATTTGTTACATTGAATCCTTTATTAGTATAGTTTAACTCAAGGGTGGAAGTTAAATACCACAAATATCAGAATTATTTTGCTTTAAGGGATTTTTGAAACTGTCCAGTGATGGTCAAACTTTTTGTGAGCCTTGGAACCCCTTCTCCTTTTCCAAATGGAATGTTACTCAGAATGCCAAAATATAAAGCATGGGCCATCAAATGTAGTTGGTAGGGTCAGGGAAGATTTCCCTGAAGGGCTGTCTGAGCTGAGAGCTGAAGGATGAAGAGAAATTAGGTTGGTTGAGGGTCAGGTGGAGGGTGCTGAGTGTTACAAAAGGACCAGTGCCCTGACATCAGAGGGATCATGGGGCATTGGAAATGTGGATGGAAGGCTCTTGTAGCTGGTGTGGAGAGAATGGAGCAAGCTAAGGCTGATGAATTGGTGCCAGACCATGGAGGGCTCGCTGGCCGTGTTAAGGACCATAGTCATTATTCTAAGTGAAATGGGAAGCTGTTGAGCTCAGATGTCTTTTTCATTATTCTAAGTGAAATGGGAAGCTGTTGAGCTCAGATGTCTTTTTGAAGGGCTTGCTTTGCCACCCTTCAGTCCATTTGAGGTGATCCTCTTTCTGGAGCCAGAGACACTGTCCCATGTGCAATAGTAATGATTCCTTATGGCAAGCAGCCAAGTAACAAGCAATTTCCAGCATGTCTGTCCCGTGATGGGCCTACAAGGACAATAACATTGAAAAACAGCAGAGAAAAAAATTGCTCTTTGCCCTTAGTGAACTAGGGATAAAGGGACAATAAAGGAATATAGTCAACCATTACTGCTCTGGGGCTAATGACCCCAAAGCTCTCGGCTTCACTCCAGCCTATTTTTTTCTTCCCCCTTGGCATTTTGTTGCTTGGGAGCATCTGCTTCAGGAAATGGAAAAAGAGTGGAGTTCAGACTCAAAGTGAATATTTTCTTTATTTTTTAACAATCCTGGTAAAATGCTTATAGAGACAGAAGGTTGAAATCATCCAGAAGAATGTTTTTTTGGATTTCTTTGTTAATGCTGTCTCTCTTCTTTAGGCAGAGCTTCTGAGAAGAATTCATCATCTAGGGAATTCAAATCCATTGTCATTGGGGAGTAGGGGATGAGGCTGGTTGTGGGGATATCACTGCCGTGAGGGTTTTTGTTCTAATTATTGTCCGCATATACGTATAGCTATGACACGGGCAAATCACTGAGCTTTTGTAAGGCTGATTCCTTGTCTGTAATAAGAAGGAACGTGGCTTCAGGGACTTCTTGCAAGTTTTATCACTTCTTCCCACTTGTTTCTCCTTTCTCCCTCTAATGAAAAATGGAATTAAATATATGAAAAATATTTATTTTTAAAATTAATGTTCATTGTTATGTTTTATCTTGAGGATTTCACAGACCCCTTGAAAGAATATTCTGTTTGTTGTAAAATTTTGGAAGTTATTCCATAAATTGATGACATTATAATCAGATCAAATGTTATAGCTATTTGTTCTCGATAGGGAATCTTTTTTAGGCTTCTAAAATTGGGCAGAGCATGTGTTCTTTGTGTTCCGTTTCACAGATTGCCCGGTTTTCTCTGGAATTATGTACTGTTTCATGGCTTCTTTTCCCTTGATAGCATGACTCATGACTGATGACATCAAAGAACCTTCTGGGTTTTCTTCTTTTATTCTGTTGGTGTTTAAGCACATGTAATAGCTTCACATTTTTCCTTTGAAGAGTTCCTTATAGTTTTAAGGACTCAGTAAGGAGTTCTCATTCACATCCTTTAAAATGCTTTTCTCAAGAACCCATGTTTCCTTCTTCAATAGAAACCAGAAGATCATTGCTTTAAGTCTATATTTTGGTTTCATTCATTCCTATAACTTTCTCTTGTTTCTGCTTAGAAATGGTGCCATGTGAATGAAGCCTGCTACATGGCCAGTTCAAAAACACTGCAGCCAGAAAACTGCATTGTAGTGTTTTACTCGTAGCCAGCTGGAATTCTAATAGATTGGCTGGCTGGTTGCCTTCTTTTTTTTTTTTCTTAAGTATTCAACTTTTCTGGCCTTCCTTAACTTGCTAATAGTTACATACTGGTCTGTAATGCTAAATAGAATGGTAAAAGAATTGTTGGTAAACTCTCCAAAGTTTCCTAGATCTTGCTTGATGGGTCTGCCTATCTAATAGTCTGTGCATGTTATAAGCATCACCATTATTCGCTCAGTGGAGTGAAATAGTATTAGGAAGAGTCTGTATGGACTTGTGCTACTTGTGTGGCATTGTCTAAGGGAAGCTGGTGGTTTGAGAAAACATAATCCACGCATGAGTCCTTGATTGGATTTTGAACACACAGTGATCTAAGGACAGAATATATGTATGAAGTTTGATTTCAGCCACAGGCTTAATTGTGTGGAGTTCAGCCACCAAATCTGTTCATATGGGTATCATATAACTTTTGGAACTTGAATACTTCCTACATTTCATCCCATTCCAACCTTTTGATGCACTTAAGAACCAAAAAGGAAAAAAATTCTCACTGGAAAACTATTACTCTGAATTTGAGGAAAGATCCAGTGCTTTACTTGCCTTCTTATGAAAGTTAACTATAAGTTCAGTGTAAGAAATTTTAGATGCATGAATGAATACAAATACATTCCAGTTCTTTGAATATACATGGACTTTTTGCTTATTGGTTGAATACTAAGGTCAAGGCAAATGAAAATGGTCATTGAAACTCATCCATCTTTTGGACATTTGGCACCTCATTGTACGAATATGCACTTTTATGATTTTGGCTCCTAAAAGCTTTTAAATATTTGGCTTTTTATTTGGAAATCTGTCAGCCGTTTTTGAAGTCTTTTAATTTTGAGGGAGGGAGCAAGATTAGACTGGAATAATGATAAAGTATGCTCTGCAAATAATTGCAAATACCAAGATTATTTCTTTTTTTGTAGATTGCCAGCGAATTTTATAAATTGCACCTTGGCAATGATTATTTTAGGTTGTCTAACCTGTCAAGAAGTACAGTTTCTGTTACAAGGAAATAACGACGTTTTCGTTTAGAGGAGTATGAAACATTTTCCACAACCGTGAATCTGTTATTGGCTTCATTCAGCCAGCTGCCAGTGGAATCCAATTTCTAGAAGGCAGAAGCAGTGCCATTCCCTCTTCCTGTTCTTGCACCCATTTCTTCAAGTTTTGAGTCCTTCAGCCTCCAAGCATCCTTAGGGTCTTCCTCTGCCAGGTTAAATGTGTGAATTACAGAGTAGAGAGCGAGTTGAAGATTTGTTCCATTTCCTGCTCTCAAATAATGATTTCTCATAGTTTTCTTTTTCGCTTTGGTGATCTACGTTCAGAATCTGAGTCAGTAAATGAATTTCATCAAGGGAGGAAAATGTACTTAGACACTTAGAAGTCGAAAGGAGATTCGTAAGTTGGCAATCGCCTCGAATGAAAGTAAGTACCAGGTGAATGCTGTTGCCCCTCAGCGCAGGTGATATAATTTATTGATCTTAAGGGATGTTAAGCATAAGCAATTTTAAAGATTTTAAAGAAGCAGTTTTATATCTTAATGGTGTAGTTTACAGAAATAAATACCCTCCAATATAGTTTTGTTCTGTGTTTAGACCATATTGGAAAACTACTAGAAATTTTATTAAAATATAATTGTGCGGAGTTTGTGAAAGAAAAATCTGGAATACGTTTCTTGAAAAACTTTTGACATTGATTCTAAATTTCTGCACAAACCTTTGTGGCCTTTTCACAGATGTAAGCATTTATGGGAAGACTGGAGTGAATATTTTTTTTATGTATTCTCTAAAACCTAGGTCCATTCTACAAACTGTTGGAGCAGGAGTAGGCATTAAAATCACAAGTAGGTGGTTTGTGTACTGTAGGGGATATGGTGTTTCCTATTTTTTTTAGGGAGACATTTTTGTTCCCCTGGGGAAATACACTTCCCATTTATTTTTTTAAGTATTTTAAAAGTCGGTTACTTATTTTTTTAAGTAATCTCTGCCACTGTTTATATGTAGAACCCAAGAAGCATTTTTAGTTGAATCTTATACATTAAAAACTAGCTTGATTCTGCAGTTATTCTGCACGTGCCTACTGTGTGCTGGATCTTGGTAGAATTGCTCTTTTGTCTGTGAACATAAGCCCTGGGCATAGACCTAAATCCTTCCCTTTGCAAACACATCTGAGAATAGGACCTAAGGTGAAAATGTGTTTTGGCCTATACCATGTTTTCTAGTCCTTTCTATGTATTTCATTAGGAAAATATTTTACAAAAATATTTTGGGTTAGGGAACCAACCCACTTTCTCCAACTTGTGAAAGTCTATGGAACACCAACATCAGAAAAGACAACATTTTCGGATCAGGAATGTAATCACTCCGTCACCTAATAAAAAGAGTGCTTCAGAGTATGCGTATAGGGCACAAAGCCGAAACCATTCATTTGGTAGAGGGAGGGCGAGGGGCCTGGAGACAGCCCTCCCCCGAAGACAGCATGCTTTCAAAACGTGTTGCCATTAATATAGAAGACAGAAAGCAGTCTGAGCCCGCTCCTCTCTTTTTCCCCTTCCTCTCAGCGTTCATGTTTTAGTTTGCTCCCAAATGCTCACAAGTCCGTGCCAGACGGAAATTCGCAGAGGCCGCTGCCGTCCCGCAGAGGCCACTCCGGGGAGGGCCGCGGCGGAACAGTCGCGCTCAGTCCTCCGGGCGCCCCAGGCCCCGGTCCCGCCGTGCCTGGTGCGGGCTCGGCCCCGCCCGCGCCCCTCTGCTCCCAGATGCGGCCCCTCCCCCGCCCGAGCCCCTGGAGTCGCTTCGAGGCCATCTAGTCATACGCTGTCCATCAGATGTGTTTACTTTTTTCCTGACAGCCGACACATCTGGAGCACATATTCAGGTTATTCCAGTGCCACTAGACACATTCCACAAGATCATTTCAGCGGTTGTTATGGCGATCTTCCTCCCTCCAGTGATTTTCAAGTTGCATGACAGAAATAGCTGGAACTAACCAGGGGGACAAAAGTCAACGGGATCAGGAAGGGCTCCTTTCACAGAATGAACCAATTAGTGACCCTGCTTTCTTCACAGGGCAATGAGCATATGGTTTAATAAAGTGAGTCTATGACACTTTTTTTTTTTTCCTCTGTAGGCAAAGCTGTCACTGGCTGAAAACTTTCCTGTTTTTACTGGTGGGACCGTAGTCTGCTGTCTTTCAACAGAGTTTACTTCACAAGTAGAAAATGTTTGCTCCTGAGAGTTAAACTTCAGAACTTGTTCTTGGCTTCTTACTACCTAACTATAGTGGGTCCTTCGACTTAAAGAGACAGGATTCACTTTATGTGTGTTTCATTGGAAGGATTTATGCTTACTCAACACTAAGCATTTTCAGTTAGGTTTTTGTACGTATTACGAATTGGTTCCTGGAAGTTCAGATAAATATAATTTGTTGTGGTTTTCCTAACACATATAATCAATATTTCTCACTGGATTAGTTACAAACTTATTTGTACCTCTGATGTTATTGGGCACAATTCTAGTGGCCCAATATTTTAGTATTAAATTTATCTTAGTATTTAGAATATTTCACTATTAAAAGATTTGATTAATTAAGCAAGCTCCATTTTTATCTCATTTTAAGTCACACACAGAGGTCTGGTTATGATTCAGTTTTTTCTTCCTGAGGCTTAAGTTTTTACATCTTTTGTAGGTTTTTTGACAATTTTATAGCATGAAGATATCATTGTAGACGTGGGAATTTAGACCTGAGATCATTTTGTATTATGAAGTGGCAATACTACTTGCAGTTTATAATAGGTATACAAGGTAATGCTGTAAAGCACTGCTGTCTTTGATGACTATATGAAGAGAACAGCATGCCTTAATAAATGTTTTTTGGATGAATGGACATATAATATGGATTCAGACTAAATATGTGGTACCGTTAATCATAACTCTGAAATTGACAAATCACAGGGGCCCATTTTCTTTTCTTTGGTATTCCTATACTCGGTCTTTAAAAGTGTAGCCAACTATACGTATTTCACACCTTTCCTCACATGTATCACAAAATAGTCTTTTACACATGGACACGTAGTAATCTCTGAACCTCCTTTCTTTCTTCTTCCAACAAAACTCACAAATTTCCCTTACTTGCACACATCCCACATTTAAGTTTAGTCTCAAGGCACTCGAGTCACCATGAACAACAGAGTTTGTACTTTTCTCATTTGATTGAATTACTCATATGTACACTGAGTTCTCTGGATTCTGGGAATGTGATGATGGGTGGCAAGTAGGAAAGTCAGAGCTGGACTCTTTCAAGCATATTGTCCTAATTCTTTCCCCATTGGTACAATACCCCCGCCCCCCCAAGGCTGAATTCCTTTTCCATGGGTCCTGTTGAGTGAGCTGGTCACCAGGCTACTTTGGAGTACCTGCTCTCAGCAGTGCCAGGAAGACACGGAGAGGTCACATAATCAGATGTGAATTTAATTCATGGAGACCTGCTTGTCACGTCTCCTTGTGTTCTTGCTAGTTACACATTGTTAACTGTGGGGCCTTTCAGGGCCTCAATTGGGCGAGTATGTATATCGTGCAGGGACTGAGCTCAAGTTAGAGTGCTGAGGGTGGTTATAAAATTATGCTTCTCTCTCCAGATGCAACTTTGCAGTAATTAAACCTAATGCAATTTAAGCGTTGTAGTCAATGTTGTGGTAGCCATCGCCAAGTCTAATTGGTAATATCACTTAAATCATAGCACTTACTGCTAGTTATCTGGGAACTAGAATAAACCCGAAAAAGTCGCAAATATTAACCCTTTGTTTTTCTGCATCAGGTAAAGTGGATAGCTTGCCCTTTATCAAAATCTGTCATCTGTATTGTTTGGCATTTTGGTACAATTTGAGACTATTTTTTTTCCTGATTTAGGCATCTATCCATCCATCCATCCTTCCATCTATCTTTAGGCTGTGGTTTCCATAGTTTGTTGCCCTGATTTCTGGAGATTTCATCCAGCCCAGAACCATTATCTACTTGGGCGGCTTAGTTTCCTTTTCTAAGTGGATGAGCAGAATCCATGGTGAAAACATACTTGCCTATCATAAAAGACTACTTGTTTACTATATTTCTGTCGAGTTTCTTCCAGCAGACAAAAGTGAAGGGATCCAAACAAAATATAGACACAAGCACAAAAGATCGTCAAGTTTCAAATTTTCTTTTGCATTTATTTTATTATGCCCGAGAATATGGCAACCAGCTTAGTTCAGTCAAGCAGCCAGGGTACCAGCACAGTTTGCCTGCATGTGATAGCTAAATAAATAGTGAACTCAGTATGGCAGGGATCATCTCAACTTATGGGGTTTTCTCAGTTGTGAAATGTTTGTGTTAAGGATGACTTTTTTGTTGTTTTTGTTACAGTCTGACAGCTGAAGATGCTTTTAAAACCTTCTAGTCACTTAGAGCAGAGCTATACTGCACAGGCTTGGTGGTTCTAAAAGGCAGGTCCTATCCATCACAGAAACAGCGAGTCTCTGGGTTATGGGGGAAGATTGAGGGGTGGGGGAGTGAGGCAGGGAGAAGGGGAGCTGCTGCTCTGTCCAGTTTACATTTGTCACCAGTGACTAGCTTTTAAAAAATGTATTAGCTGTGCATGGTGGTAAGTAAGATCCAGCTGCAGGGGATTATGGCTTTGAGTGGGTCGGGGAGCTTGGAATGCATTCAGTTCTATCAGGGGATTTGTGTCCCTCGTCATCAGCCTTAACATTGCTAAAGCAGTAAAGATTAAGAACAGACCAGTGTCACCTGCCCTGAACTTTGAAAAACCCTGGAGCCATTAAACAAAGGGGGGTGGTGCTTTAGAAAGTGTCCCTTCTCTCTGTCCCAAAGTGTTTTTCAAATGATACTTACGACATAAAAGGAAACACACAGGCTCAGGTGAAAGGCTGTCTTTGATTGCATTATTTCTACAACTTACCAAACATGTCATAATCATAACTTATGATGAAAAACACCTTCCACGGATAACTTTCTGTTAATGAACATTTTTGTGGGGAGTTTCCAAATCAGAGTTAGGAGGGAATGTTTCTGAGACATTGAGTCTCACTTTATGGGAGAACACGCTTTTGGTTGGTGTGGTTTTGGTGGCCCTCCCCTCCTCCCCCAGCAAGAAAGTTAAGAGAACACCACAAAGGTTTACTTTTTTCAGGGATTTTGAAATTCAGCATCCATGCCAGCAAGCAGTTTAGAGGCAGGAAGTCTTTTCTAGTAGTGCAGTCATGAACTGGTAAACTAGAAGCATCTGTAAAAATTTAGAGGGAATATCAGCTTTCTCAAAGCTCCAGCCCAAGTGTAATGAGGTGCAAATGATAGCACTGCACAACCCTTCCCCACCCCAATCGTGGAATGAGATACTGGGTCAAAAATAAAGAGGAAGACAAAGATTTCGGAACTCTGCTTCACTGAAACAAATTTCATTTTTCAGATGAAATGGCTTTCGGATGACTAAGGGTAGCCTCAACTTTTAGAGTCAGTGAGGAGTAAACAAATGATTTTCTGCTCAGCATCTCTAGATACTGTTTCTGAAAAGTGGTTGCTTTTGGGGTGTGGGTGCATGAAATGACCTACCTACCCATTTGGCTGAGTAAATGAACAAGCGTTTCTAGTTTAAAGTAAACTTCAACTGATTTGTATCTTTGGCAGGCACATCTCTCTTTACAGCAAGGAAAAAAAGGGGATAAGAAAAAAAGATGTGATTTGTTTGAAGGAACACATCTGGGGTGTGATCTGCTATATCTTAACACCAGATGGCAGGTTTAGGCTGACAACTAAACCCGCTTTAGTCTGGTCAGACGGTATCTTAATATGTCGTTTTTCCCCCATCCATGGATAGGAAGTAGAACAATTATTTGCACTCAGGGCTCGCCTGCCTCCTTGTGTCTGTGCCTTTGGGCTCTTGCACTGCCGCTTTGTTGTTTATAGACAAGGCTGGCTTCCCTTGGCAACCCCTGAAACAGATTCGCTCTGTGGCTCATACCTTGACAAAGGTATGTTTTGTCGGGGCAGAGGTGTGGTGCCTTCAGGTGACTGGTGCTTGTCATGACAGGCATGGCAGTAGCTGAGCCGAGCAGTGACTAGAAGTGACAGGTTGGTTTTGTGGTGCCCGGGGGCCTCTCAGTCATCACTCCTGCTGGAGCCTTGAGACTGTGAAAGCACCTCCGAGCACCTTCGCTTATCATGGAGATAACAGTTCTCAGGAGAACCGGACCGGGAGGTGACTGAGGACAGGCAAGTCCTTTTTCTCCCTTTATCTTCTTGTAGTGGTTTTTACTTGAACGAGTGTCACACTCGTGGCCTTAAGAAAGAAGGAAAGAAACAACACAAGCAAGCTATGTCCAGAGCCAGAGAAGGGGTCTTTGAATATCCATCAGTTCTGAGACTTAAATTCTACCATTAGACTTGGTTTCCTTGTGCACTGTTGTGCCATAAAATGACCAAACATTAAAAAAAAAAAACAAACCCTCTCAATTGTACGCTTCAGGGAAAGGGGACAGTAAATTGTTGGATACATTTCCTCCTCAAGGATAGCAGTCAGAGCCTATGTATGTTACTGATTCCCAGAGGACTTTGTCAGAAGTTCATTATCACTCTCAACCATTGGGTGTCTTTGTAGATTTTCCAGGAATTATTCTTAGATGCTCACAAATGATCAATGGACCTATTTGTAATCTATGCAAAGAGCTACAAAATGCATTTATTAATCCATTCTGCAAACTAAGATTACTTAGAATTGTCTGTAGGCATCTTATCATAAGGTGACAATTCTAATATAATTTGATAGAGGCTGTTAGGGATTTGAATGAGATTTCAAAAGCACCTCCGTAGAGATGGAAAAGGACCTTTTAGAGAAGTCAGTGAATGTTCATTTTGGGCAGAGTTTGAAGTTACTTCCTGAGCTTTCTCTCCCTTCATAGTTTATCTTTCTGGTTAGTCAAAGATCGCTCAGGTTGTAGTCTACCTGTTTAAAAAACAAACAATTTCTCCGTACCAGATGTTATTGTACTTATTGAAATCAAGGCAGTCAAAATTTTTCCTTAAGTGGATTTTAAATTTGTTTTCCTTAAGATAAAAATTTCACTTGTAGTTCTCACATGCCGTCGTTGAACTATTTGATATATAATGTTTGACATACGAACTTTTCTACTTGCTATTTTAGAAAAAGAATTTGTTGGTTAGGGAAATCAATGACCGGAATTTAATGAGAGTACTAAGTAACAGTTTGCTTCTTGGTAAACTGTTTAGTATGGTTCTTGTAAATAAAACAACAAAACAAAAAACATTCTCTTTAGGACACTTAGCTCAATTTCCTAATAGGAAGAAGATCCATTTGATAACTTGGCGGAGAGGGCTGATATGGGTTCAGTCATTGTGTGGAGGAGAACTTAACATTGACGAGACAAAACCGTTTCTAAGTTCGTGAGACTACTTGACCAGTTACAATAATTTGAAAAGGAGCATATCCTAATTAATATTAAGTTAAATTCATAGCTCTTTTTGAGTTTAGGGCTTTTGTAATTTTCCTTGGCTTAAAATGTGTATGTTTAAATTTACCTAATAGTAATGATATTAGAATGTTGGATTAATTTTTAATGCTCTACAAAGTTGAATATATTAATTTCTGAACTAGATTCGTCAATTTCAGCTAGTATGTTTCCAGTTATCTAACACCACCTTAATCCTTTTCTACCTACCTGTCACACATAGTAATTTTTTTTTTTTTAATTTTTGATGTGAATTTGCTTGATCATATCTGACAACAACTTTGGTTGTTTTTAAAATGTTCCTTGATTCGAGAAATCAGCCTGCAAATAAGCTTCAGGCAGTTTCCCAGTAAGTTCTTAATGGATTGCCATCCCTCTCTATATCTCTTTTTTAAATTTTTTTCCTTAAAAGCTATGCAGTAGGAAGCTACCTAGTTCTCTGTATATTGCAGTGCCAGCCCTAGTTTAAATACCATTGGGAGTTTAGAAGCGTGAGCTTTTACATCTTAGGCTCTCTTGGGGTTTGGATAACTGGTCCATGACCATGGGTAAGTTTCTTAACTTTTGCATCTTAGTTTTTCTTTTTTTCAAATGATGTTTAGACCTATTTTATGTTTTTTGGGAGGATAAAATGAGATAACATTAGAATATAAAACTTAGTCTGGAGCCTAACATACAGTAGAGGGAGGCACAGATAATTACTACTATTATCATTTAAATAGAAAGTTGGCATGAACTTTAAATGGACTATGAATATTTGTGGAATAATCAGATGCTGAGTACATTTCTTTGTAAAAGTTGCTATTTACAAATTATATTCTTAATGCCTCATTTAGTTTGTATCTCTGAAGTGTAACTTCCCAGTGCATTTGCCTTAGTTTACTTTAGCCACTACAAATACTCTTCTGAGAACTGGAAAGAAGATACGAGAAAATTATAATGATTTAAGTTGAAAATACATGTCTGAGAACTTAGTATATTTTAATACTATTTTTTTTTTAAGTTTATTTGGGAGGAAAAAACCAACACTTCAACTCACCACCCTTACATTTGTATGTTTACACATACCCGAGGAATCTCTCAATGTAGTCTAAATATCTCAGGGGCCTGCTTTTTGGAGTAAAAGATTCATAAATCAAAGTTGGGAAATCCTACTGTTTTTAGGTCTGTTATAGTAAATATTCATATTTGGAAGAATTGTGTTTATCGCTTATTTTGTCAAACACCCTCCTCATTTATCAGTATGCAGTTGTTAACTTTGAAAAGTTGTGGAATTTTTTTTTAAATGTAGGGCATGTATGTGTATGCATATTTTCCATTCATTCTACTTCTGTCCTTCCAAGGAAAGATATAAATGACTGAGTGAGAGAATAATACAGTTAATAGCTTTAGTGATATATATTGACTGACTTTCAATTATGAGACCATATGTGTATCAAATATACATATAAACATAGGAAAACACTGTACAGATTTAATGTAGTGGTAACACTTTACATTTTGTGTTGTTATTTACATTAATTTAAATTACAGTTCCCATTTTAGAGATATGGAAGTAGAGAAAAAGATAGATTAAAAGACCGGCCTCAGGTTGTTTATTCTGTAACCTGTTGTAGAGTTGGCAATAAACCCCCTGCCTTGGGATTGGGAGGTTCTTCTTAGTCATAATACTATTTCCTTGCAACTTGTACTCTTTGGCCTGATCCACCGTTAATAACCCCTTGCTGTTTATGTGCTCTACTCTTGTGGAGATAGCTAAGAGACACTACCAGGGCATGCATTGTATTCATACACAGTCTACATAGAAAAAAGGTAATTCTCATTCAAGAAGCCAGTAGCTTTTGGATCATTGCCTTGCATCGGAAATTAAAAGAAATTTTTTTCTCTCTGCTGCATAAATAATAAGCATTGCTAAGTTATTAAGGCAAACAAATATCTGTAGCCTCTACTCCCTCCCAGCCCTTCTTCCCCCACCAAGAACAATGGGATCTAGAGTATGAAAGTAACCTTGAAATTTCTGAGGCCTGCACACCCTGTGGCTTTTTGACTCATTGTATCACCGTATTTCCTACTTGAATCCTTTTCCATACCCAATGCTCTACTCTGGGGCTTGCTCACTGCTGTTTGGTTTTGGGATTCATCAGCTGAGTACCACGCCATGCAGGCTTTTAGTGTTTTTATCCCTTTCTTATATACTTGGCCCCCTTTAGTTTAATGTGAGTGGTTGCTTTGTGAACTTCAAAAAAGATCAGTTGGATGTATAATCTGCGTTTGTGCGAATTAGTTCTCCTCTAAGACCACCTTATTGGTGACCTCACTGAGCCTGATATGCAGACATCATCAATGTGGAACAAAATATGACATGACAGTGAAAGTTAAGCTTCCCGCTTGGGAAGTGTCATTTCTTGGGTGGCTTTTAAGCAGAGTAGAGGCATAGTTAAAAAGCAAGGGTGTGGAGCCTAATAAACCTATCATTTGGATCTTGGTTCTGCCACTTCCTAGCAATATGACCTTGGGCAAAGCTTTTAAACTTCTCTGGGCCTTATTATTGCCATTTTAGGTTTGAAAAAATACATGTCTCAAGGAGTTGTGGAAATTAAATGAGGTGATATTTGCAGAGTGCCTGGTATGGATACCCACTGGTATGCAACATAAAGGTAGCTTTAATAGTGTGTCATCCTTGAGTATTTCTATGGATATTGGCTTGGATATTGGCTTAGACTGCATACCTCTCATCAGTGATTCTGTTTGTACTTGTTGACTTGTCTAGACTCTTCTAATAGGGCATCATTTCTGCTGCTATGGCAGAGTTTATTAAAAACCATGACACTATTTCCCATTGGTAGTTTTGTCTTTTTACATAGAAATAGATGCCACATATACCATACCATTGTACTGACTATCACGTCTAAGAAATATCATCTCTACTTAATTATTTGCTTTTTTTGCTGAGGATTTGTTGTACAGAGAGCTTACCAATTTTTTTTAAACACAGGCTCAGAGAGTTGAGTTAATCTCACTTCTTCATTCAGGGCATGTTTTCTCATGACCCTCTTTTTGTTGACTTATTTTTGTTAGAGTATTTGAATTTGGTTTTCTGCTGGGGACAGGTGATTGAGGGACTTTTCTTTTTTCTGTGGTCAAGTGAAGCCAGAGTATGTCATCATAATAGGATGTTAGAAATGGAGGGGGTTTGCAGTATCCTCTAGCCAGGTCCTTCTTAACCTTTTAAAAAAATGCATCATCCTTTGTAATGAGTTAGAAAAATTGAAACTCCCCTCCCTTAAAAGCCGCAGATGTAGTCTGAACTTCTCTGAGGCCCAGAGAGGTAAAGTCAAAATAGTAATCACCATCATAAGGGCCTTGGTTTTTTGACCATTTATCATGAATGGTGATCTCCTCACCTGTGGTTTAAGTACCATCTCCAGAGGTACTCAAGCTCACGAGCTCATTGTGGGCTCCCATTTTGGTATTCTCTCTCTCTCTCTCTTTTTTTTTTTTTGCTGAGGAAGATTGGCCCTGGGCTAACATCCGTGCCCGTCTTCCTCTACTTTATATGGGATGCCGCCACAGCCTGGCTTGACAAGCAATGCGTAGGTCTGCACCCGGGATCCAAACCTGCGAACCCTGGGCTGCTGAAGCAGAGTGTGTGCACTTAACCACTACGCCGCCGGGCCGGCCCCTTGGTGTTCTCTTTAAACCTCCATATTGATTCTCTTTTGCCTTCCCTCCTTTCTGGGCTTAAATGTTTTTTTCATTTTATACTTGCAGACTTACCACTTCTGCTGGTGATTTCACGTTGTATTAATTTTGGTTCTTCTTCAGCCCCTCCCCAGTCCTGCTTGTTCTGTGACGTTGAGGTTGGCATCAGATGAGTAGCACAAATAATAAATATGAATCATACTTGCATCAAAAAAATGAGGCAGATGAACTGTCATCGTGGTCCTAGAAATGGATATTATTCAGTACTGGTTTCTTTTGTGAGGAAATTTCGCTTTTGATCTCTGACTCTAAAAAATAAAAGTAAATGAAATTCCATAAAGGTAGAAATTAAGCAGATATATTCCCAATGCTCAGAAGGGTGCCTGGCGCACCATGAGCACTCAGTAGATGCTTGTCGAGTGAATATAAGCCTCCACAGGAGCAAAAGCTGTAAATCCTGGGTCTATTCCTGTTGGTGGGCCGGGTTTCTCTGATTTGTTTAAGCCACTGTGAACTGTACCCTGGAAGGGAGAGGAATGAATGAATATTTGGGAAACACCTCTGTGTACCAGGTGTTTCCATCAGCACTGCTAAATTTATCTCCACAGTAGCTTTCTGGGTTTATGCTTCTTCTCCCTCCTTATTTTTTGGATGAAGAAGTGCAAACTCAGAAAGTTTAAATGAGTTGTCCAAAAGGTTTGAGTTTGAATTAGGATCTTTCTGAATCCAAAGCCTTGTGCTTTCCAGACATCTCTAGCACCACAAGACATGGTTACTGCTGTTATTATCTTTAATTGTCATCAGTATCATCATCATCATCATCGCCTCTAGATTTTTTCGAATTTGTCCTCAAATGGCAGCCAGTTGCCTCCAAAGAGGGTTGCTCACTAATGGTTCAGGTAGTCAGAGCTCTAGAACCTCTTATTCCTTGCACACCAGTCTATTTGGTGTGTACACAATGGTTACCCGAGTAGGTGGTTATCTGAGATTCCTTCCAACTACCAGTGTCAGAGAAAGATTTTCTAGTTGAGATCAGGTGTTCTGCCTTTGTGGCTTTTATATCTTACATGGAAAAGTGGACTAGAATGCAGGAAGATTTCCCTAAATGGAAAGGTAGCTGCCTCCGCACCCTCTCCACTTCCCTTGTCAGTTACTGGAGAGATCACCAGTGACACAAGAGCACTTCCAAACTTTGGGGAGTCCTGGATGGTTGGCAGATGAGATCATTTGATTCCAGTGAAACTTCCCAGCTGCCCTGAATTCAGTCTTCCAGAGCACCATACTTTTATTACTAGATTGAATTATAGGATAAGAAAAGTGCTTTGAGCATCTTTAGACCACACATGTAAGACTACATACTTGAGCCTGAGAATTTGGAGTGGGGCCTCTTAAGGGGAGAAAAAAAAAAAATGGCGCACACACACATTACGTGGGTGTGTGTGCCTGATTGGCTTTGAGATTCATTGTTTTATATAAGTGCCATTAATTTCACAATTTTTCTTAGCTTATGCTTATAATAGTCATTCTTAATTGCTTAGTACTTATTTGGCATTTCTTTTACCTGTATATTTTTTTCCCTGACTTTTCTACCTGCTCTCATCACTGCACTTTGAACACCTTTATGGAAAGCAGCAGGAAAACCTGAAGGCTTGTCTAGAACGAAATCAGTTGTGAATCAAGGGGAGGCTTCCAGGTTGGCATGGAACAGAGTAGGACTGGAGTGTGTGTTCACGTTCTCTGCTGACGACTTCGGGCACACCTCATCGCCGCTGCAGGGAGGTTCATTTCCTTACCCCTGCGGTGGTGGTGTGAAGAACACCCAGATCTCCCACACAGATCAGGAAAGGCGGTTAATCAGAATCAACGCTGAGTAAAAGGAGGTCTTAACGGAAGAGCCTAAGTATTGTTCAAACACACGGGATAAATGTGTCCTGCTTTACTTGGCCAGAACAATGTCTCAAGCCGGTGATTAGGCCCTACTCCAGCTTCAACCTCAGGCACAATTTATGTAGCTCTACTACCGTTTGTCAGGTAATTAAAGGGAAAAAAAGGAACTATTTGCTTAAAGTAGAAGTTTGTTAATTAAACATGAAAAATAATAAATAAATGCAAAGGGAAGTAGGCAGTAGGGAAATTGTTTTTAACTTTTCCTTTAAAATGTTAAGAACTTCAAGCAAAAGGCCAATATTTTAGGCATAGCTGTTTATTAAGCCCTTACAGAGCATTGTTCAGCTGTGCTCGAAATCTGAATCTGAGATTCTTCTCTGTCTTTGGGTTGTAGGTACAGAGTTATTCTAAGCTGAATGATAATGCCTTTTGCCATTTTCTGCTAACCACAAACGATTCTCTTGATAGGAAAGGAGTTCTTTAATTTAAAATAAGAGCCAGATATAAGGCCAGTAGATAGTAGTACAAATCTTGATGTGGGAAACACAGATATAGCAGGAAGTTTAGGCTGAAAAAAAAAGGGGAATAGAAGCTCCCACTTATAATGATTCACTAACTGGTTGGATTATGTTATAGCCAAAGTATCTGTTAATGGTTCCACCACTCTGCTCATCACCAAGGGTTGAAACACTGTCATCTTTGGCTTAACTTTAGACCCCAGACCTTAAGGATTCTGCATCCACGGAGCCTTGTACTCACCTCCTGTTTTAAAATTGACTCTGACCATTGCAGTTGCCTGCCTGGACGATTTGGCAGCGTCTCTGCCAGCCTTTCATGTCTACTCTCGCTTGATGCTGTCCATCCTGGGCACTGTTGCTCCAGTGATGTTACCTAAGGCTCTGTTTTGATCATGCTACCCAGTCTCTTCAAACTTTGCACAGAATTTGAGTTTTTCCATGCTGTGGCCCTTGGACAACTTCCACACCACGTCTTTGAGGTGTTTCCCCTACATGTATTCGATGCTCCAGCCATCTTGAACTGTTTTAGTCATTCCTTCAACACCCTGTAGTAGCTCATTTCTTGACCGCTTTGCCTTCGCTTTTAGAGCATTTTATCCTAGGCTCCTAATTAAGTCATTTGTGTGTGTGTGTGTGTGTGTGTGTGTGTGTGTGTGTGTGTGTGAGAGAGAGAGGAAGATTGGCCCCTGAGCTAACATCCCTTGCCAATCTTCCTCTTTTTTTTGCTGAGGAAGATTAGCCCTGAGCTAATGTCTATGCCCATCTTCGTCTGCTTTCTATGTGGGATGCCACCACAGCATGGCTTGATGAGCCGTGCATAGGTCCGCGCCCGGGATCAGAACCTGCAAACCTCAGGCCGCCGAAGTGGAGCGTGCGAACTTAATTAAGTCCTTTTTAATGTTACCTCTTTCGTGAAGGCCTTGCCTGTTCTTTTAATGAGATAAGATTTTTCCCTCTAGGGCCGGCCCCGTGGCTTAGTGGTTAAGTGCACGCGCTCCACTGCTGGCGGCCCGGGTTCGGATCCCGGGTTCCCACCGACGCACCGCTTCTCCAGCCGTGCTGAGGCCACATCCCACATACAGCAACTAGAAGAATGTGCAACTATGACATACAACTATCTGTTGGGGCTTTGTGGGAAAAAATAAATAAATAAAAAATTATTAAGATTTTTCCCTCTAAATCTTCACAGCACTTTGTACCTGTCTTTTAGTTCATTAAAGCTTGTAGTGTAGTAATTTTTGTAATGGTTTTAAAGTCTCTTACTAGACTACATGTTCCTTTAGGGGAGGACTCATGGGCTAGTCACCCTTGCGGTCTTCTACCATGTGTTACTTTGTGAAGTCATGCTGTCCCTACTCTAAATGTCTTCCATTGGGCCGGCCCCGTGGCTTGGCAGTTAAGTGCGTGCGCTCTGATGCTGGCGGCCCGGGTTTGGATCCCGGGCGCACACTCTCGCACTGCTTCTCCGGCCACGCTGAGGCCGCGTCCCACATACAGCAACTAGAAGGATGTGCAACTATGACATACAGCTATCTACTGGGGCTTTGGGGGAAAAATAAATAAATAAATAAAATTATAAATGTCTTCCATTAATGATGCAGCAGTGTGTGAAATGGGGTATTAATACTTATTCTCTAGAGTTGTTCTGAGGAGCACATGTGAGAATTTATTTAGATATGCAGCTCTGTGCCTGTCATACACCCAGTAGGCTCTTAATAAATAGCATAGTAGGTGTAATCAGATGGCCAAGTTTTGAATTTCGCCCCTTACCTACCAATGTTTGATTTTGGGTCTCTGCTCTTTCTTTCAGTACCTTGTTTATAAAATGAGAACAATGGTAGTATTTACCTCGTAGCATGGTTGTGAAGATTAAATGAATCTGTCCATTTAAAGCACTTAGAACAGCACCTGGGGGGCCGGCCCCGTGGCTTAGTGGTTAAGTGCGTGCGCTCCACTACTGGCGGCCCGGGTTTGGATCCCGGGCGCGTGCCGACGCACCGCTTCTCCGGCCATGCTGAGGCCGCGTCCCACATACAGCAACTAGAAGGATGTGCAGCTATGACATACAACTATCTACTGGGGCTTTGGCGGGGGGGGCGGAGAACAGCACCTGGCAGATCATAAGCCTGCACCATCCAATTCGGTAGCCACTAGCCACACGTGGCTGTTGAGCATTTGAAATGTGGCTGGTCCAAGTTTAGATGTAGCATAAGTGTAAAATACACACTAGATTTCAGAGACTTGGTATGAAAAATACAATGCTAGATATCTCAATTTTTTAAATTGATTTCGTGTTGAAATGATAATATTTTGGGTATACTGGGTTAAATAAAATATATTAAAATTAATCTCATTAATGTGGCTACTAGACAATTTTAATTACACGTGTGGGTCACATTATGTCTGTTGTAAGCACCATGTAAGTGTGCTTATATACTGTTATGTTATTATTATTATTATATTATTGTTGTTTTTATTTTTTAAATCTGTAGGGGTGGTTTTCGTGCACCCCTCCTTCCTTTTTTCCCCTTTAGCTACTTGACTTTAGTGATTCTGGGTAGGGAAAATTAGGAAAGAAAGATGTTAATGGATGAGATAAAGCTTAGGTCAAATGAGGGAACAGAGGGGTGAGCAGCTTCTGACCTCAAGTCAAGGGAGACTGGACTGGTCTCACTGTAAAGCCATGTGCTCTGAGTTGCTAAGGTAGTCTTCCTGCTTTCCTGGAGATAGAGCATTATCCCTCCATTGCTACCTTATGCTTTCCCCTCGTTATAAGGAAGAAGCTTTTGGTTATCATAGTTGGATATTCATTTATAATCCTGAAAAGGGAAGCTTGTTGAAAAATAGAGATTAGAAGGATTTTTTTTTTTTTCCTTTTGGTTCAGAAAAAATGAGTTTGTTTTCCATTAAGGAAGTGAATTTAAAAAATAACATTTAAAAAATAGTGTTAAGAGTTTAAAGATAATTAAAACTATTTGGTTATCTTAATTCCAAGTAGCCTTCAACTCCGGTGAATTCTGCTCTGCAATAACCAGAACTATGACTCTGACTGCTGATCATGGTTGAAAACTCTCAGACTATTTTATGCGTCACTTACTTACAATGATTTTATAAAATGCACATAATACGATCTGAAAGTCAGTTTGCACATATCCTATGTTTCAGTGTTGTACTGCCTTTTGGTATTGAATATGCTGGTGGCTTCAGCCATCGTGGGCTCATAACTGGACTATCATTCCAAGGGTAATTTAAGAGTTTGATTTGGGCAGCCTCTTTTAGGACACTTGCTGATTATGTGTTCAGTAATTTCCTGGGGTCTTACTTCCCCATAATTGCTTTTCATGGTAGCCTGTTCCTTGCACTGAATGTTTATACTATGGGGGGCCGGGGTGTGGCAGACTAGATAGAGATAATCATTTGAAGTGTGGGTTTCCTTTGAGATCATAAGGTGCAGTGAATAGCATTATCTTGCTGAGTGCCTTAGAACTAATAGGGAACAGAAAGGCACTTGGCCAATCCCAGTGGACAAATGTGGTTTATTTATCTTGGTAAGGCTTTGAGAGGGCAGAATCACTGTAATGTGGAGGGGCCCCCCTAGATATTCTATGGGCGTGGCAGTTGGCACATTATGTTGTTTCCCTGCTTCTAATCTTTGAGCTATCTTTCTTGTTTGAACAATATCTAGCTGATATCTGGTATTTCAAACATTGCCATTTGATGTGATGGTCACCTGTTCACCCATTAGGTGAAATGTTACAAAAGAAGGACACATCCCAAGGCAGTTGAACTGTGATCTCTTTGTTTGGGTTTGCATGCTATTTCTGAATACTTAAATCCAAACTGGCACAATTTAGGTGTGATTATTTATATTAGCAAATGTCGGTTTATGAAAGGAGTCATAATAAATTTCTTTTAAATAGTAAGCTTACCTAGGGCCTTTGAATATTTGAGTTGCAAAATATTGATCACAACTTCAAGGAAAACGTCTGTTGTGTAAAGCAAGACACGTCTATCTATCTATGCTAGTAAAGACATATTAGGTGCCTGGGTATAAATGTGTGTGTATTTGTGTGTGTGTGTGTGTGTGTGTGTGTGTACGTGTGTGCTCACATGCTGGCCCACCAAGTACTTAAATATGTACCTCCCTGTGTTCTTTACCCTATAGACAAGGCGAAACATTTCTCATCGCTCTTGCCTGGAGTTCTGTCCACCCTCATCTCACTGCAAGTGTCAGGGTAACACACAAAATAGTAAATGAGGAGATGAAACAAGTGGGACCAGAAAACATTGTCCACAGCCCAGTGGTCCGTGTCGCCATTCTTCTGCTTCTAGCATATATTGCATAATCAGGAGAGACGAGACAAGCCAAATCCTTTTAGTACACCGTGTCTGGGGAAGTTATGGAGTCCCAGAGGTTTGTTTCTTGTTGTCGTCGTACCAATCTTGATTGTGAGAAGGAGATCTTTGAAGTCACCTGAGAATGTCATGAAAACCGCATTCCTATTACTGTTATTTCTGCTGGACACTTACTGGTTAGGGAATACATTTGATTTATTAAAAAAATACAACCAAGTGAAAGCACCTATGTCCTTTGCATTAAGGTCACATACAAGATACCACCCCTTAGACAGTTTAACCTAAGCTTTTGCAATAAAATGGGCTTTATTTATTTTTATAAGGAGTCATTTTAAAGCAACTAGAAGATTTATATTTACAATGATGACTTCTTCCCTTTCTTACAGAAATGCCAGACTCAGATTTTTAAGAATCTGAAAATCATGGTTTTCCTGCTTACTTCCATGATGGTAATTATATGGGAAGAAAGAGCTTTAGGAATTTTTCTTGCCTTGAAATTATATTATTTTCCTTGTCTATAAAAAGGGATACTAGCAAACATATAGTTTGTTAGTGTTGTCTTTGACCCGTTAATTAGGATTATATTAATAAAAACTACTTGCTGAGAAAGTTCTATTTTTGTTGGTTCTGAACTTTTTCAGAAATTATAGCCAAAATTTGTATTTTGAATGTTCCAACTAGAATATGTTAGTTTAAAAAAATAAATTTTGCTTCAATCTGTGCAGCTGTAGCTTACTTTCCAGGCATGAGAAATATCTATTTTATTAAGTCCTGTGAGGAATATGTGTCACATACATTTAAGAAAAATCTGTTTAAGATGAAAAATTCCAAAAATGACTTCCCCCTGGTGTGAAGTAAAACAAAAGCCCCAACCGCATCTCTGCCTGTGGTAATGACATTGAGGTGACAAACTGCAGGCAGGTGAGGTTCATGGGGATGATCTCACACCTGCACCACGAGCATGGGGAACAGCTGGGTCTGGAGCTGGCGTCTGGCCTTGCTTTCTGTTTGATGCAAGACCAGCTCTCAGGCTGGGGGCCCGCACACTTGCACAGAAGACTCCAAGTGTTTTTAAATAGGCAAATGGGACTGCGGGCGGGTAGCATTTCCTGGTTTTGTGACTCTTTTCCCTGGGATGGACAGGTGAAGAAGCCTCAGCTCACTCCCTTCAACCTTAAGCTCAAGTCCCTCATATCATTTGGGAGCTTTGTCCGCCAGACAAGTGTCACTTAGGAAGCCCAGAGACTAGATTCTTGTCTAATTCAGTCCTAGTTCTGTGGCCAGCCAGGTGGCTGCCACAGGAGCCAGCCTTCCCCACCGGGTCCTACTTAATTCCCCTGAAACTGCTCATCGGAACTCTGGGATAGTTGAGGGTGGTTATTGTGGGCAGGCGGACACCTTCCTGCTGTAGCATTCAAAGGAGGCTTCTGATGGCATTCTTTGGATTCATTCTTTTTTACGCCTCCAGAAAGAAAAGAAAAGATACATTATCTGTCTATCTATGTATCTATCTATGAATCATCTACTTGTGAAGGGAAAGATTGATTTCTCTTTGAGAGCTCCACCCCATCATCTAACCCAACTCAAAGAAGGTTCACGGAAACTACCAGGCTCACCACCATTTTGTCTCTTGGCCCAGTTACCCTCCTATCGCCAAAGCCACATGCTTCCTTCCTCACCTGATCACATGGGCTGTTCTTTCCCTCCAGCATCGGTGTTGCTGTGGCAAACACCTTCTGGGAGTTTCCCAGGGATGTTGAGCAGATACGCTGTGCCCTCTTGCTTTCTTAAGATCAGTTCTGCTGTCTCTTTTCTATTACACGTGCACCAATTTCTTTGAAGCCAGAGATCAAGGACAATCAATCCAGGTCCAGCCTTCAGATAGCGTTGGTTTGGCCTGTATACTGTTTTAAAACAGTTTGAGCTTTCTTTAAAATTTGGGGAGATTTCATACAACAGTTCAGAATTCTGGCTTCTCTTGGCAAGCATTGGAGTATCTAGCCATGCATTGTCTACATTCCCCTGCAACTATTAGGTGCAGGAGCTGTGTAGTGGCTTCTCCCTTTGGAATAATGGCTTTTGAGTCTTTTGACCAGTTACACATATACATGAAATCATATTTATTCTTACTATGTGCTGTGCATTTTGTTCTGTTCTGTTCTATTTCATTAAAACACAAATTGTTGCACGCCACTAGAATGATTTCGCCATCCACTAGAACCCGTAACCTGTAGTTTGAGAGCAGTTCTTTGGGTTTGACTGCAGGTTCTGCTTGCCAGGGACCTTCTCCTGAATGTGCACTGGTGCTTGAGTCTGGCCGGCTGCTGCATCAACTGGTTCCCCAGACTCCGTCAGTTGTTATTCTCATTAGGGAACCCAATAGCCCTGTAGGACGTCCAGTCTGCAGCCCCCTTTACGCTGTGAGTATCCGGGTGAAGGCTGGTTTTTTAGGACTCCTTGGTCGCCAGACTGAAGACAAAGGCAGCGTGAATGCCTCTCCTCTGTCTTACCACAGCTTTCTTGCCCCACCCCTGCCTGGATAAATGAATAGGGGGAAACAGGCTGTCTTGGAGAAGACTGCTCCAGGCCTGCCCTACAGATTGCATAACAGTGGGCCCTAGTAGACAGGTATCAGGGACAATTCATATTACAATGGCATTCTTTTTATAAAGCAGAGGAAGTTTTTAACCATGCGTTACTTTAGTGGCTTTACATTTGCATTACAGATTTTTAAGTACCGTCATTAATTGAGATGGGTAAAGGGGGGAGGGGAGAGGAAAAGACTAAAGGGCTTCGTTAATCATCTTCTCTACCTTTAGCATTACTCATCAGGACCCTGGCCATCTAAGCATCGATAAGAAATGATAAAGAATCTTTTCATACAATTTAAATGATACATTTATATTCAGCTGTTCAAATCTATTCCTTTATGAGGTTAATAGAGTAGAATTTGAGTCAGAAAATGTAGCTTCTAGTTCTAGCCACAGTTTTCTGATTGTGTGAACTTAGGCAATCTTTTATATTCTAGGTCTTAGTTTTCCATCAATAAAATGGGCATGATGGAAATATCCCCACCATACCCATCTCACTGATTTCTGAGGATCTCCTGAGACTGGTGTGTGTGTGTACACACACACATATATATACACATTAAAAGTGTGAAACTAGAGAAACTGGAGAAAAGTCTCTCTATTGTGGGCTGCTGTTTTATTAGGAGATACGGAATTATATGTCGCAACTGCCTAAAGTGCTTCAAGTATTTTACAGAATTACTAAGGTGACTCTTTTCCTTTTGGCACCCTTTAAGGGTAGATAGGGCTCATTTTGATGACCCTTTCTTCCTTGAATAAAGATGATAATTAAAGCCAAGATCTGTACTCCCAACATTACAATGCAGTGGGTCTTGGTCTTGGAAACTCCTGAATTGCCATGCACTGAGCTATTAGGAATTCGGCAGATACCCTGGTTTGATCTATTTCAGCTGATGCTGAAAATAAAAGTGCTGTATATTTATTTGCGTAGGTCCATGATAGAGGCAAAAATTGAACCAAGACTTCTTGCTCCTCATCCGAGGCTCTTTCCGTAAGACTGAAGTTGGGTTGTTGCAATCAAAGGCATTTTTACTTTTTTGTAAAAAAAAAAAAAAAAAAACCTTTTCCTCATTTTCAGATCTGTCCTAGCGCTAATGTGTTAAGTGACAGCACACTGGAGACCACACAAAAGGTTAACAGAGGGGCTTGTTTTTGATTCTTATCTCATTGTCAGCAACCTTTCCTCAAGCCTGCAGCCTCCGTCACTTGCAGCTGCGAGATAGTGTGCTTGTCTAACAAAGGACGCTTAGACCCGGGCCATTTAAACCTCAACCAAAATAACTGATTTGCTTTAGACTTTGACATGAACAAATTCTGGTTTCTAAGAAGTCACATGGGAACAAATGCTGCATCCAAGGCTAGGAGTGGACTTTTGTCTGATGGCAAAGGTGATCCTCTTTCCATTGTGTGGCTGGTGGGAGGGAGAGGAGGCGGGGCTCTCCTCTTTAGGGGACAATCAAGTGCAGTAGAGTCTGTGTTTTTGGATTGGGAAGCAGGAAATTTGTGTTCTCGCCCAGTCCCAATCACCAGGTTGCTGGCCTCCGGCAAGTTGCTTTGAACGTCTCTGCACCGCATAGATAACTAGCTAACCTTAGAGTGTTTATGATGCAACCGAGAGCCTAGAACATGCTTGAGCTACTCTTATTATTTCTAATTTACAGATGAGAACATTGAGGTTGGAGAGAAAAAGAAGATAAGTTGCCCAAGATCACACAGTTTAGGAGGTTGGTAGAATCAGGGCTGGATCCAAGATTGCTGTGACTCTGGACTCTGACACCTGTGAGCCTCTGTGCCTTTTATTCTGGGCTCTGCTGTTTGTCAAATAACAGATTATAATAAAAAAAAAATCAAAGAAGTCGTAATGAAAATGATGAGTGATAAGCCTTAGCAAAGAGAATTTGCAGTCAGTTTTTTACTTTGTTAGTCTATATTTCTTGTTCATTTATCTAATTCTACTTGTGTTTGAAAAATTTTAAAGGTTGAATATTGAAATGTATCTAACACTTGGAACTGTCAGAAACAGACTCTGAAACTTTTGTTAGTTTATAAATAGGAAATTACGCTTACTTAATACTCACATTGTTAACTAACATATATAGCCTACCTACTTTTTGCCAGCTCTCTATGCTGGATATTATGATTCCTGTTTTACAGACAAGGAAACTCTGAAACTCAGAAAGGGTAATTATCTTGTCTGACTGCTGCATAAGTAGCTATGCTAGAATTTGCCTGTGTTCTTTCCTCTACTCAACAGAGTACACAATAAAATTCTATTGTTCGCTATTAAGAGTGTATCTATGAGGAAATTTCTAAGTTCACATCTCACTCTAGAGGAGAATAGCAAAGAAGCCATCCTAGACAGAAATAGAACTTTTAGTTCTCAGAAATCACTCTAACTTGGATTTTTATATGTTAGATAATAGTAACTTCATGTTCATTGGTGAATTAGTTACTAGTCTTTATTCTCAAAGGGTTCTGTTAATTCCTATTTATATTCCTAAATTCTTTAAGTTTCTTCCCTCCCCTATCCTGGGCTCCCCTCCTGCTAATAACATTCAGACCTTCTCCTCAAGGAGAGTTCCCTTCCTGGCCCCGTCTCCCCTACTCCTCCCCATTTCCTTTATTTCACTGTATCCTCCTCAATAAAACTTCTGTCTTTGTTAATTACATGCAGAAGACTTGGTGCATACTGCAAAACAGGATGTATTTTGTAGACTGATTTAATAATGTGGTATATTACATGTATGGAGCAAATAGATCTCAAGTCCCTTTTGGTGATCATGAGAAGATTTAGGAGGGAAATGGTTAGTTTCTGTTTTATAAACCCTGTTTTCATGGAAAAGGTTGCTATCTCACGTTCTGTTATTTAACAATAACTTTGTGTAGATAAAGATTTGATGCCTTCACCACTGTTCCAGTTCATTCTTGTCGTAAAGCGTTCTTTGGTCTTGATGTTGTCTTTTTATTGTCTCAGAAATGGTAATTTGTCAGGTGGTTTTATATGAGAAGGATACTAAAACTTAAAAACATTCCCATAGGAAGGAAACATATAACTTTGCCTAATGGAAATTGTTAATTAGAGATAATAATCACAATGTTAGTAAATTCAAGAGCGTGTAATCTCTCTTTACTATCACGTGGAGGGTAACCTGAAGAAAGAGGAGAGGGCAGACTGTTTATTTCTCGTCCAAGTTAATTTTACAACACAGCTGATATAAAGCCTGATGAGCATTGGGCTGGCAAAGACAGAGGTCCAGGAACATTTTTTTCTGGTCAGTGTGCAGAGCCAACATGGTGCTGGGGGTGGTTGTGGGGGAGAGTTTCTGTTCCCGGTGTAACAAGCAGATAGTTTTTGACACCTGTGCCCTACCCCCAACTGTGCCGAACCAGGTTCTCAGTATGGATGAGGAAATAATTTTAGAACTCTAAAATATGTTTTGGAACCCTTAGGGAGACTGCAGAATTTTGTAGAGAAGTGTAGAACAACTAATGCAAAGAAATTATACTAAGGGCATGACATAAGCAGAAATGTTAAGAACCACCCTACGATTTCTGGGTATTCCTCTTACCCATTTCTCCAACCATCCCCTCCTTCCCACCTCCCCTTTAGACACACGCTCACACGGCTTTGTGGAGGTAAGTAAAAATTGACAGTTTACTTATGGCATAATTTCCCAGGATTACTGGGTGCTGCTAAGAATTTTTAATCAAGTGAAATTTTCCTTTGCTTAATTCCTTCTTATCATAATGCTTTAAGCATACCTTTAAAATAGCACTCCTTTCCTCTGCAATTATTGTTTGAGTATTTTCACATCACCCCTGTTAACAGCTTTAGCCAAGGGGATTTATTAAAACTGATTTAATCTCTCTATGTTAATCAGTATTTCCCCCTTTTAAATAATTTTGGGACTAGTCTGAGACTTTCCCTCAGTTTGATCACACTTTTCCTTTATTGGGTGTTGCATCTCAGATCTCTCTGATCTGAGAAGCACGTTATTTGTACTGTCTGCTTCACAAACTATTTCAGGTTAGAACCAAAATTTAGTACTGCTAAACTGAAAACTTGTAATTGGATTGTCAGTATAGGTGAAGCATATTTTAATGCATCAATATGTGTCTGAACATCAGACTGTTCACCTCCCCTGCTTTTTTAAATTTAAATGAATTTTATTTTTATGACACTGGGGTTGTTGTTGTTGTTGTTCTCCCTCTTCCTCCCTTTTTAAAGCAGAATTGAGAAGGGTCACTCTGTGTTTGTGTATATACCCAAGTTATACGTGTAAGTACTTGAATTTGTCCGTATGCAATTTCTACGTAGTTTAGAATTAATTCCCTTTGAATGCAAACATAGCCAGGGAATTCACAGGTCTGGCTTTATTCACCTGGGAATTTAATTGTGCTCACATAGCCCTTGCAGACCTTGGCATAAAGTCTTCCTAGTCCTGAAGATGGCTTGTGTTCTCTGACAAATCCTGATATGTCCATGGATTATTTAATAATGCTCATTTGAAGATTTGAGGGTGTTTTATATTGATCCAGTGGTACTACATACCAAACAGACACCCACACCACTTTTAAACCACATCAGGATATCCCCCAAGGAATGAAAATCTGTTTTCTGACATGTGGAATAAATGCATCCTTTGCTTGCAAATACTAGTAGTTGAGAGGCTGTTCGTTCTGTGTATTTCATATTCCATTTCATATTCTACTTGATCTTCAGCAATTGGAGAGATCCTGTGAAAACAGCGTGTCTCCAGGACATGCAGACTAGTCTTAAGACACTGGAAGGGAGGTAACCTCTGTGTCCTGGGAAGTCATGTGCTGAAGCACATACCTCCTCACATGCAGCGTCTGTTTGCATACTTCCCTGTGTGCATCTGCCTGTATACACGTAAATGCAGTGCAGCATAGTGGTTAGGACAGTGGAGTTGTGGTTTGGACTTGATACTGCAGCTCACCAGCTGTGACCACGGGCAAGTTAGTTTTAACCTCCCATGTGTTTCAATGCCCTCATCTGTAATTTGGGGACCATAATGATATTTACCTCAAAATGTTGTGAGGATTAAATATTTGCATGTGAAGTGTTTAGAAGAGTTTCTATAGCCATAACAAGCGTTCAGTGTCTGTTATTTTTTAGAATAAAATTATTTGTGATGCTTTATTGATAAAATAATCACTACTATGCACGTTTCCTCAAAGAATTAAATTTTACAGCTAGCAGCAAACTCTTGCCACATTTCTGTAAGTGTACTTATGTACAGCAGTTTTCTTTAGTGTAAAGCATGTAGAAGCCTGAAAGAGTTAAAAACATTTCCTTGTTTTTCAGGCTTTCATTTAGGCTCATTGTTATACAAAAACTGTTAGCCTGGGTAAAGCTGCACCTTGAGCACTGATGTAAACTGAGTTTTTCAAAGTACATTAAAATTTGCCATAGTCTTCCCTTGACGATTGAGAGATTTGCATCTGGTAGCGATTCACTCAGCCGAATGGAAGATCACACTCCTTAGAGTGCTGATAAGCGGACACATGACATTTGCAAAGAGCAGTTTGCCCACTTGAGTGCCAGGGCAAACTGGAGAAAATTCTGTGCTTCCAATTTCATCAGAAACGTAGGGAATATTGCAAATGACACTACCAAATCAACTGTAAATAGATGATAATTTGATTGACATCTGGAAAGCTGTCACCGGCTGAGCAGCCCATAACAGGAACATTTACTGAGTGCAAAGGCAGCTTTCAAGTAAATCACTTTTTGTCCAGTGGGGCCCAGCCAGATTATAATTGCATGTCCTTCCCTTCATTGCAAATTCCCCATTACCGTTACCAGCAGTGTCTCATTTAAAGGAAGGTTGTCTTCCAAATATTCACAGTGTCTCATGTTAACTCGTCCCCTCCCTTCTCCAAAGCTTGCTGTGTACTGGAGAATCCAGCCCTTGTCTCCCTTCATTGTCATAAAATTCATTAGCTCTTGGCTTTTTTGTGAGGAGGTACATATTATAAATGAACTGTTTGGTAAAATATAGCATGACTAAAGTTGGGGGCTAAAAACATTTCCAGCAGGATTTTAGCACAGTCCTCAGAATTGTCCCCACTGTCATTTTTGAATAAGCACTTTGGCACTCATGATTTTTGAAATGGCAGCACTTCAAAATTGAACCAAGGAGTAGTGCCTTCTCGCCTTGTTGGAAACATACAACCTAAGTCTAGAGCTAGCTAGTTATGGGCCCTTTATTTTGCAACTCCAAATGCTTAGGAATATACAAAAACTACAATTACCAAAACAGATGGCCATTTAAGGGTTCAGTTGTAGATAGTTTATGAAGTGGGAGACATTTAGGGAGTGAATATTAAGTCAACGTTCTTGAGATGGTCTAGTCTGTTTTTTACCAGCCAGGTATTTGCTACCTGGTTTCAAAAATGCAACAATTTATGAATAATAAGTTCACCAAGTGGTACAAAGTTATCTGTATGTATTCTCCAAAGTTAGCATCTCTCCATTTAGTCAAGAAAATGAAGGGAAATACCATACTTGCTTCACCTAGTTTCACTCTGCTTCCAGAGAATCTCATCTGGCTCCAGCCGAATCTCTAGGTCTGAAGATGCTGCACATGTGGAGTGCAAAACCCACCATGATCTTGGTCTTTGAATTTCAAAATGATACGTTTTTTCAAAACCCCTTTAGTCCCTGCCCATGGATTTGATAAGTATCTTGCAGGAGATGGATAAAGAAGGAGAGAGATGGGGAACATGAACCAAGTTGTCTCTACTCTAGGAGTTGCCTCTCATACAAACACGATAGGACCTGAAGTGTTGTTGCTAGAGTGAGACCAGTGGGCATTTATTTGCTTTGTAGGAAGGGCTTTAGATCTCTGTGTCACAAACAATCAAGAAATTATTTCTTGCTGTACAAATCTAGCTGCTTATTGTAACCCCAGTGAAAGGGCATGGGAGCGGGAGATCTTGCTAATTGTACTGAGCCTGCCTGCATTGCAAGTGTCAGATGATTTGATAGGACTGACATGCAGCTAAATGGAATAGGAAAAGACACTACAGTGGACTGTTGGTCCATTAGTTTGCTCGGGCAGCTTGTTTTACTAAGGAGCCCTCTAATGGTTTCTCGGCAATAATTACTATCTCCCTTCTTCATGCTATTCAACATGACAGGCACTTGCTGAAGTCGCAGCTAATATATTTGCACTCTAACCGGCCCCAATGCCGAGCTTCCCTGAGTCTGTTTGGCTAAGAAATGAATGATGGCCATGTTTTTTTCTTTGAGAAAATTTCTCTAATGCAGAAGACAGTCATTTTATTTCGGATACTAAGCAGGCGTGTGGCATAACATGAGTGCTTGTGAAAAAATTGATGCATTAGCTGTGGACTGCCCATTGCATGTCTCCTGCATTAGGAGTTGATGATATTGAAATAGGGGAAAAACTTTTATGGGCTGTTTTACTTATGTAATGATAACTACAGACTTGAGCCAGGACTAAAGAGAGGGAGAAGTTTATGTAGAAATGAACTCTCACAACTGTCTTGAAGCTATTCAATGAAGGATTATTCCTTTGTTCCAACTAATTTATGATTGGGAGACAGCATTATTTTTTTCTCCATTTCTGTTTTAAATTAAGGAGGGTGTCTTAGAATAAAATATTTTATTGTTTTCTCCTTCACTTCTTCGTGAAGTATAGTCAGTTTTGCTTTTCGCCATATTTACTTTTTAAAAGTCACTGGAGGGCCGGCCCCATGGCTTAGTGGTTAAGTGTGCCCGCTCCGCTACTGGGGGCCTGGGTTCGGATCCCGGGCGTGCACCGACGCACCACTTCTCCAGCCATGCTGAGGCTGCGTCCCACATACAGCAACTAGAAGGATGTGCAACTATGACATACAACTATCTACTGGGGCTTTGGGAAAAAAAAAAAAGGAGGAGGATTGGCAATAGATGTTAGCTCAGAGCTGGTCTTCCTCAGCAACAAAAGGAGGATTAGCATGGATGTTAGCTCAGGGCTGATCTTCCTCACACACACAAAAATAAATAAATAAATAAATCTTTAAAAAAAAAAAAAGTCGCTGGAAACTTCCTAGTTTAGTATTTAAGGTCTAATGAATGAGCTTGAATTCTTTTGAGATTCTCCAATAAAGTCTGCTCAAGTACAGCATTTAAAGGTAATGAATATCTTGATTATCAATAGTGTGAACATGGCTTTTGCTAAAATCTCTTGAGGATTTGAAGGTCGTAAAAAGCCTTACATGAGAAAATACGTGAAGATGAAAAAAAATCAGAGAGAAATATAGAGAATTGTGTCGGGGATATGTCTTGGATTTTGAAGTCATGTTTACAAATGTCTATGTTTGTGGGGAGATCATCGCAATCATTTTGGGGTTTTCTTTCATCTAGTCAGGCCCCTATTATATTGAATATAATATCTTTTGGGGGAAGATGAGAAAACCTTAGCAACAACTCGATTTTTTGGCAGTTATTTTTCCCTTCTGCTTTTAAAATATAATACAGCTGCCTGGTAGAATACCTTCTTCCTTTTTTTGTATATCAGAAAGAGAACTATCTTAGAAACATATTTAAAGCACATGATCAAAGGTTTTTAAAAAATCTTTTAGAATCTATTTTCTTTGAGCCAGGTACCAGATGTTGATGTTGGCAGTGCTTAAGAGGGTCACAGGGCATTTAAAATCACTAGGCTGTGGGGAATAAAATTCCAGGTCTGTTGCACTGAAGATTATTTGAAACTTGTGTTTTCCTAGTGGTAACTAGTACAAAAGTGCTTTTTCTATGTGAGCGCTTCTTAAACAGGTACCCGAGAAATACGTGATCAATGAAATTGCTGCAAAACATATTTATGTTCCAATCGCTCTTCTTAGCATTATCAAGGTCGTTGGTCTGTTTTCCTCTCTGTTTTTCAATGTGAAAAGCAGGTTGCTTTTTTTTTCTTTTTGTGAGGAGATCAGCCCTGTGCTAACATCTGCCAATCATCCTCTTTTTTTTGTTGAGGAAGACTGGCCCTGGGCTAACATCCGTGCCCATCTTCCTCCTCTTTATATGGGACGCAGCCACAGCACGGCTTGCCAAGTAGGGCGTCGGGGTGCGTCCGGGATACGAACCAGCGAACCCCGGGCCGCCGCAGCGGAGCGCGTGCACTTAACCGCTTGCGCCACCGAGCCGGCCCCAGCAGGTTGCTTTTGACTTTGTGCAACACAACTGGCCTTACTTTTGAACTATCATTTCAAGTTAGAGGACAGAGGCTATGCTAATAGGTTATATACATGTGCAGAAAAAGCATATATACCGTATGTAGACGATATTTCCTTTGTATCCTCTAGGAGTGTAATTTTGAGAAGAAAACAGGACCTTCTGCCCTCCTCTACATTGTTTCTTCTTTGGGTGAACTGAAGTTCCTCTCCTCACTGATGAGATTGCAGGAGAGGAATGAGTTTTCCTGGATCCTCTTAGGGTCCCTGGCTGAGTCTGAAAATAAAACTGTCAAAGACAGATTAACAGGAGAAAAGGATGCAAATTATTTAATATAAGTTTTATATGACATGAGAACCTTCATAAGGAAATGAAGACCCAAAGAAACAGACGCGAGGATTTTGTGCTAGGTTTGGTGAGGAGTGCACAGTTAAGGAGGAATATGTTAGGTGAAGGAGGATGAGGTAATTCTGGTAAGCTGGGGGAAACTTGGCAAGGCCTGTTTGTTAGGCTTCTCTGCATCCCTTTGTCTTCTGGGGTAAGGATGCCCCTTTCCTCTTGTATGGGGAGGGCACCTTGCGCATGAGGGTTTTTATGGCCTCTTTCAGGGAAGAAGGGCCAGAGGAGGGTCAGAGTGACCTTCCTGCTTCTGCCATTTTCTCTAACTCCTTCAGCTTAAGATCTTCACTATGCCAGGGGCCTTTATTTTGGGCTAGTGTGTCCTGAACCCAGTCAGGATAATAGAGTTAATAGTTTCAATGCAAAAATAGGATTTTAGAAAATAAAGTTCTGAAATACAAAACAGATTCTCACAAGAGTGCCTCTTTGCCCTCACTATAGATTATTGTTTCTTCTGGTTTTGTGGGTGTAGCACTGGGAGGAGTTAGAGGGTGACCTTACTGAGCTTTTCCAAAGGATTTTTTTTTTTTTTTGGTGCAGAAGATTGGCCCTGAGCTAACATCTGTTGCCAATCTTCCTGTTTTTCCTTGAGGAAGATTGTCCCTGAGCTAATATCTGTGCCAGTCTTCCTCTATTTTATATTTGGGATGCTGCTACAGTGTGGCTTGATGAGCAGTGTGTACGTCTATGCTCAGGATCTGAACCTACGAACCCCGGGTTGCTGAAGCGGAGTGTGCGAACGTAACCACTATGCCACCTGGCTGGGCCCCCCAAAGGATTTTTAAGTATTTTTGCTGTGGTTATCATTAAGATTTACTCAAGAAATTTGAATGTATTTATAAATACAATGGAATTAATTTTTTTTTAGGCTACATTTCCCTTCTTATTCCTGCCTGAAGAAATTAGTTTCTTTTTGTGTAGAAAAGGAAATATTTCAAATAATCTAGCTGTCAGGAAAAAAAAATTGGAAGGAAATAGGCCAGTATGTCATCAGTTGTTGCCCCCTGGGTGCTGAGATTATGACTAATTTCTGCTTCTTGATGCTTTTCTACACTTGTAAGATTTTCTACGGCTAGAGTATATTGCTTGTAGAATTAGAAAAAAGAAAAATATGTACATGTATTTTAGCAGATTTTGATGTGCTTCAGGAGTCAAACGTCATCCGTTCTAATTGCAAATCCTGGAACCTTGGTTCTGGGCAATGAAAAACAAAGCCCTGTTGATGTTTGGATAGCTTTCCGAGCCACCTGCCATTTGGATTGGTGGTACGTACAGTTGTGGACCACCTTCTCAGGGGATCTGCTGATGTCCAAAGGAAGCAATTGTGTTTACAACTTAAATGGCAGAAAGGGCTCGCCATTGTTGTCATTACTACCACATGGTTCTTTACCTCCCACCTCCCATGTATACATTCTGCGGGCATATCTTTACTATATTTATAATGCCTATTCAGTGTATTTGTGTAATGGAAATGGATTTACAAGGTGGTGGAGAGAATTGTGGGATATTTTCAGAATTTCCTCTATCATATCTATATAGTTTAGTGGAGAATGCAAAATGAATACCTGCCTGCTGGGTGAATGCTCTTAGGATTCCCTTATAATTCATAAAATCCTTAGCATAGTTTTGAATGTTACTTTCAGTTGGAGGAATTTCTTTCAACCACAACATGTTACACAGTTACCTGGAAAAATTGCGTAGAAGACTAGTGTTTGGACTCAGAAGACTGCTTTGTCATTTTTTAAGTGTGATCTTGGGGCTGGTACTTTTTTTTGCTGAGAAAGATTCGCCCTGAGCTAACATCTGTTGCCAATCTTCCTCTTTTTTTGCTTGAGGAAGATTAGCCCTGAGCTAACATCTGTGCCAATATTCCTCTATTTTGTATGTGGGATGCCGCCACAGCGTGGCTGACCAGTGGTGTACAGGTCCACGCCGGGATCTGAACCTGCGAACCCAGGCTGCCAAAGCAGAATGCGCCCAACTTAACCACTATGCCATGGCGGTGGGGAGGTACTTTTAACTTCTGAACTTTGTTATTCTCATCTGTAAAATGGGGATACTAATAATACCTCCCATTTGGATCGTCGTGGGGACATAAGAAAGTCTTTTGTAAATCCATATATGTTTCGTTTACTGACTAAGCTATTCTTGGCAAACTACCTTAATTTGAATGGAGGTGATTTGGGTCAAATCCCTGAGTTCCCAGCCTAGACCCAAATTGCATTTGTCCATTCTGCTTGGAAGAGGGGAGGTCATAGATGTATGGTTTTAATCTTATTTTTGTGAGAGGCTGTGCCTACCCCATGGCTTCCATTAAAAAACTTGAAAATATTTCTTCATTTTCTTTTCCTAATTGCTTGGAAGAAATTTGGAATTGAGAGAGAGAAACTAGTAACAACCAACCTTTCCTTCATACTTCCAGATCAACAAAAGGGATTCTTGGGTCCTAGAGACCAAAGAAAGAATCAGCAGGGATGCCCAGGGTGAATTGATAGATTGCTGTGCCTGGCTGGTAATTACTTTCACTGAGCTAAAACATTAACTTAATACACAGGAGCAGGGCCAGATGAAAATCAGGATTTGGACCTCTTCCCCCACTCCCCCATGAATATCCCACACTTTCCTTCTGGAGGCTGCTGTCTCTTTGGTGGAATAGCCCTCCTTCCTTTCCTGGGACTTGGCGTGGAATTTCATGCCTCACCCTGGCAGACTAGAGGTGTACCTTTTGTTTTGGTTGTCCTGGGAAACTATTGGTGGGCATTTCTGTTTGGGTTAGCCAGCTTTCAGGTGGCAAGAAATCCCTGTTTCTCAAGTTTTCAGCGCGATACCAGATACTGACTAATTTAACTCATCTTGGGATTCAAATTTCTAGAACTGGCAAGCTTTAGCTTTTGGACTTTTGTGACACTTTTACCAAGTGCACACTTTGGGAGGCCAAGGAGGTTTCATTTTGAAGCTAACACACGTTGATTAACTTCCTAATAGGCTGTGCTGTGAAAGATTGTGAAGCCATAATGAGATTTAGTGACATGATTATTTAGTGATGTGTATTTGCATGGGTTGGGAGGGGGCACATACATCTTTTCAGGTGATTGTGAAATCCGTAGTGCGTGAGAGCTCATTTAATCTACAGTGCTCTCAGCCCCAGCCCTTCTATTATACAGTGAAGAAATCGGATATCTAGAGAGATGCAACTCTATTTCCAGCTCATTAGAGCCAAGAATGGCCTTGAACTCAAGTTTTCTGAGTTCAAGTTGCTTGTTACTTTATGGAGATGAGAATAATAGCTACCTTATGGGATTTAGAGAGAATTAAATCCAAAAAAATGTATATTAAGGGTTAGAAGCAGTGACTGACACAGGAAAAGACTTAATAAATGAAAGCCACCATCATTGTCATTGTCATTTTTACTTTTTGTTATTGCTGTCATTACTATCACCACCATGTTTTATCAAGCAGTTCTTTGGTGTGTTCCATGTTGTAGAAGCCCAGCTTTTGCTAATAAATTGAAGCAGGTACTCAACTTATCATGAGTCTATTTAAAGAAAACTCCACAGTGTTTGATGCTTTTGAGTTCCATAGAGACCCAAGAAAGGCATTGGTGGAAGATAATTGAATGGTAATTTGCAATCCTAATTTTGAAGTTTTCACATTTTGTATGTGTTTATGGGTTGATTATATTTCCAGCGTACAGAGATTGGTCAAATGTGATTCTACTGAAGTACATCCTCTTGAAACAGCAGGATTTCGTGGAATCATTCATCGTTCTGCAGTCTCCTTACTTCCTTGTTTCCTTAGACATCTACATGGAATATGTAATATTTCAAGTATTTACGTTTCCAGTCCTGTCAGCACAGGGCTTTAAGTTGGACGACTTTAGTTATGAAATCTATTCTGATGTAATTATTTAAAAGATCAGACTTTTGAGGAATTTTTAGTGACATGGGAATATACTCATGATATATTAGTTGAAAAGAAGTGGACACAAAACTGTAAATAGTATGACCCCAACTTTGTGGCACATACAAAGGTATAAGTATAAAGAAGAAATACTGGAAGGAAATATACTAAACGAGTAATAATAGTGTTATCTGTTCTCTGGGTAGATTAATAACAAATAATTTCTTTGTTTCTACAAATAATTTTTTAACTTTTCTTCAAATTACCTGCAGCTCACTTCCCACTTGATGTAAATTGTTTAAGAAGACAGAAATTAAGTTAGTTAGCCTTGGTAAGATAGTGACTGGTTAATGCCACTTTGTGTTGTACTAGATCTAACTCCATGTTTGATGTACTTGGTGTCTCACAGGCAGTGTAGCTTAGTAGAAAGAGCGTGATGGGGGGGTTTCCATCCCATTGTCTTCCTTTAAGAGCTTTGGGGTTGGGCAAGTTGCCTCTCTGAGCCTTAGTTCTCATTAAATTGGGATGCCATCTCCTTTGCAAGGTTTCTCAATCCTGCAAGTGGCTCGCTCTTAGAGGGGCACAGTAAATATTAGCTCCTTTTCTCCTCCAACCACCACTCTTACCTCCCTACCCCCTTCCCTGAATTCCACAAGGTTCAATTCAGGGAATAAAGGACCTTGGAAAAAAGCTTTAGTTTCGTCCTAACATTTTCAGTGGTTTGCCATTTTAATCATCTCTTTACTGTAAGTCTCACACCCCTGGGAACCAAACTCATGACACTCATGAAGTGTCTTACTTCAAAGGATGAGGAAACCAAGCAAACCAAAATCATGATGAGCTCTCTGGAGCAGTGAGCGTGAGCATGCCTCTCCCTTCGGATGGCCTGGGAGTGTTGAGTAACAGCATCACCATCCACCTCTCACTGGAGTGATGTGGAGGGTGTGGAGAGGACTCTGGGGCTGAGGTAGGGTTTATAATTGCATGGCCGTCTGGCCTTCTCCGAGCATTCTTTTCCCTTCCAGGATTCCTGTAATTGTCATCAGATGGCTCAGTCTCCCAAATGTTTCCGGTATTGCAGTGACTTCTGGAGTGTGTTTAAAAAAAAAAAAGAAAGGGCCAGAACTAGCAGCCATCATTTGTTTGTGTCTGTTCTGTTGTGTGTGTGGCTGCCTGCAGATCAGGCCTCTCTGGAGTATAGAGAAACCAGTCAGATGTGGAGTCCTCCTTACCCTCTTCTCTCGAGCCTCCCCGTGTGCTTTGCTGATTCTTTTCCACTTGCACTGCTTTTAAGGAAAAAAGTAAGTGAAGAAAGATGCAGGCAGTGGTCCTATTTTCAACTATAGTCAGCTTCCTTTTAGTCTCATTATTTCTGGGGACTTTTATAGAGTGCTGCTTCTTTCTTGGGTCTGCTGAAGGCCTCAGGGGGGTTGAGAGTTGGACAGTGAATGCGCCTTGTGAAGAATGAGTCGAAGTCTTGGGCTACCCCTGAGCATAGAGGGAATGGGGAGCATTTGAGACAGACCCTGAATTTCATCTGATAAAATATGAATGACAGAAATGATAGCAGTAATTGGCAAAGCAGTTGTTAAGGTGGAAAGAACAACCCAAAAGCCTAGAGGTGGAGAAGATGAGATGTGTTCAGGGAGGAGTATGTGATGCAGTTTAGCTTAAAAATGAGAAAAACTTCGTAAATTTGCATTCATACTTTGAATAGAGGTCAGCCTAATGATTCCAATTTTAGGATGACTGCTGTCTGTAAAGTTAAGATATAGAAGGAGTAGCTCATGCCCTCAAAGACGGTTGCATTCTGAGTCTTTCAAGATGTTTGAATTTTTCTTCATCATAAGCCTATAACTGAAAACCCAAATACAGGAAGATATCTTGCATGGGGGTATTTTTTGTTAGATAAGCTCCTATAATTTGACCTTGACTGCTTTTCTAGGAAGAGGAAAATTGCCTAAATGAAAAAGAGCAGCTAATTTTTAAAAAGACAAAAATGAAGTGATTGACACATCTAAACCCTGTGTTTTCCCACCCCCTCATTCCCTAAGCAGAGACTGAGAATAGAGGTGAGGTTGGATAGGATTGCTCAACTAGATCATTTTGGGAAGTGTAAAATTGAAGTTAACTGGGACAGTTTCTTCTGATTCATGCTGTTGGCTGAGAAATTGTGCTTTTTAAAAGCTACTTTGCTTTCCTGGCTCTTACTCATCTAACTAGTAAAATAGTTGATTGCATTCTGTTGCCCATTTGTCTAATGGTGGAGTGTTCTCTACACTTGGAGGGACCAGCTCTAGATAGTGATATTAACTGTTGACTTCTTTACATAAAACTACCCTTTCATAGTCATCATATGGATCTTTTAAAATGATTGAGGTAAATACTGATGCCTACCCTACCTTTCTCTTCGGGAGTGGCTGCGCTGGGGGATGGGAACAGGAAAGCCCTTGATCTTAGCAAGGAGAGAAGGTATCTCATGATTAATATAAAAAAACCCTCAAGTCATGATAATTTTATTCCCCTTAGCAGTGATTGGTCTAAGAGTAGGCATGTGACTAAGTTCTGGCCAGTAATTTGTAAGAGGAAGTCTGCTGGCCGAGGGTAGTGAAAGTTGCCCGTCACGTGTGAAAAACAAATGACTGCTTGGAATTTGGCTGTGATGCTTAGTGAGGCAGTGAGTGAGCATGAGGATGGACGCCCAGTAGGAGAGGCAGAGCCGGTGTCATTGACACCCAGCATTGGGCTGCTACCTCTGACCACGTGTTCTGTGAGAGAACTAATTATTTAAGCTCTTATAAACTGGATTTTCTGTTACCTGAGGCCAGCTAATTTTTATCTAATAAAATGTTTCTGTGCTTTAATCTTGCCCCTTCTATTATTTTCTCTCCCTAATTGTAAAGTAGTTCTTATAATCTATAACTTAAATCACATAATCCACTGTCGATCATTTAAAGTCTTTTCTGTTTCAAGACATGAGCGGCAAGTACCCCTTTTTGGTGGAATTGAAAACTAGAACTGACCCTTCCCAAAGCAAGTGCACTCCTGCCAGTGAAGTCATCTCGTTGACCATCTCGCCACTGGCTGTACCTTGGTGAAAGGTGTGATGGGACAAACACGTTTATGGTTGGGTTGTATTCATTTATTTAGTTTCTGTTGTTTGTGAATTGGATACTCTTTGATTAGGCAACTTATTTCTGCTTTGGATTGTTATGATTGATAATGAGAGAAAGAAGAGGTCTTGGGAAGTAGTCTAAAAATACGTTCTGTTAGGTGGTTATTCAGTTTTCAGTTGGTATTTCTTTGGGCTATAAGGTTCATTTTGGTGTCTGATATTGTTGACAATCCTTTTATTATATTTAAGCTGTTTCAGCATCTTTTCCCTTTTAGTAAAGAAAACTCATTTTATTTCCTAAGATGAATTATAATTAGGACTGCTTGGTATTGAGAATCTTTCTCACTTTAATACCCCTAATGAGATACAAATGTTCTAAATGTGTCCTTATGAGTGGGTTATATTTAGAGAGGAATCTACTTATTTTAGTTAACTAATCCCTTTGCTTTTGTATCAGACATCCTTATTAGGCTCTTATGTTTCTGTTCCATGTGGAATTCCTTGTGAAATCAGACCTCAGCAAACAGTGTTATTAACTTTCAGGGTCAGTGGTACTGAAAATGTTAATCAAGTTTGTTGGCTCAACATATCTTGTTTTTATACCACTCTTGCTTTGTTATACACTCATGATAAATACTGTTCCTTCACTATTCTTGAAACATGAATATTTTTTCTATATGGCTTCTTTTCTTGTATTTATGCTTCTACTCACTAGCATAAAATAACTGAATATATTTAAACGCCCCCCACCTACTTTTTTGGCTCCTTCTGGGGAATGGTCTTCTTAGCTCCTTGGGTCTCTGGAGATTGTGCATCTTTGTCCTTTTGCCAAAAACCTGAAAATGTCCCAATAGAACTAACTCGTTACTGTGCTGAGTCCTAGTGAATTGGGTTTGTCCAACTTCTAGGAGTTAGTTGTTTACCCTTCTCAGTGACCATGTCCTTCTACTTTCTGAGGAAAGCAAGTTAGTGAAGAAGTTTTGAAGAACTTGACCCTTAGGGTTACGCTTTTTGAGGTCAAATACTGGCTTCACTGCTTACTATTTGCATGCCCTTGGACAAGTTATTTGATTTCTCTATGCTTCAGTATTCTTCTATAAAATGGAGACTATAATGCTACTTACCTTGTAGGTTAAGAGAATCGTATGAGAAAATTTATGAAAAGCTCTTAGAATAATGCCTGGTGCACACTAATTATATAGTTGATGTGGTGGTATCTAGTTGAATTTTTCAAAGTACTTTTTAAAATCTATTTCTCCTTTGGCCCTTACAACCACCCTATGATGAAGGAAGTATTATTAACCCTATTCTATAGGGCAAGTCAGAGGCACAGTGTTAGTACATAACTTTGCTACTAGTAACAGAGTTGGGATTATAATCTAGATCTCTCCTCTAATTTGTTATACTTCACTGTGAATTGCCTTGTTTTTGTGATGTTATAAGCTAGAAGGTGTAGACAGGAAGGGCATAAATTTCTGTTCTTTAAATCTGGCACAGTGGTGAGCTAGTTCATCATTCTAAAATTATTTATATGTTAAATACAGATATTTCTCGCTTTGTACGGTTCCAATATGCAAAATTTTCAGTTATTATGGTTAATTAAATAACATTATCCCCCCAAAACACAGTTGAAGTTTCATTTATTATGTTATATTACCCATGAATAATTGTGTAAAGTACAACTAGTACGTCTTGTTATTTGGTTCATGAACAGACAGCAAAGGGTGTAGCTGTGATGCCTCCATGTCTCCCAGAGATAAATCCACATAACGTTTTATCAAAATGCTTAATTCAAAGAGAGAATTGGCTGACTAAGATCAAAGTGCAGCAAAGAAATGAAAAGTGATAACACTGGAAGTGAAATTTCAACCAATTGTTAAGAGAGTTCTAGAAAAAATAACTGACCATGGGAATGTCAACACTGCCACTGTTGTAGAGACTCTATGTATGCAGCCAGAGGGGCTTAGTGAAGAATAACATCATCATAAATTAGGAAAGTGATTGTGACGAAAAGGATGAAGACCTAACAGAGGAAAGGATGCTGGCAAAAAACTTCATATTAAAGGAACTCCTCAGAGATACTGCATGATGACAGTGAAAATTAAAAGGATAAAATGTTGGAAGCGAATCCAAGCTCAGAGAGGAGTATGCCAATTCACCAAGGCATATAAAAGATGCTCATTTGGTATTTTAAATTATACAGTGAGGGCCGGCCCCGTGGCTTGGCAGTTAAGTGCACGTGCTCTGCTGCTGGCGGCCCGGGTTCAGATCCTGGGCACGCACCGACGCACCGCTTCTCCGGCCATGCTGAGGTCGTGTCCCACATACAGCAACTAGAAGGATGTGCAGCTATGACGTACAACTATCTACTGGGGCTTTGGGGGGAAAAATAAATAAATAAAATTATTAAAAAAAATTATACAGTGAGAAGAAGGCAGCACTGTTCAAACTACTCTTGATATGTTTTTTATGAAGAAATAAAACACTTTAATTCTCAAAGTTTCTAATGTTTTAAATTATAATGTACTGAATAAATGTTTTACTTTTTTCGTTTTCTTAGACATATATAACTGATAATGAAAGAGTTTTTAATGTTTATGACAAGAAATGTTCAAGGTCATAGAAAAATCATAATTTTCCTATTGATTATTAAGATTGCTTTGTATGGTTTCATCTGCCAGGGTCATTTTTATGGCCTTGCATTACTGTACAAAACGAGAGCTGCCTGTATTTGTGGAGCCAAGTGGGCACTCTTGTAAGTGGTGGGGATACAGTGATGCCTTATGAAACACTTATTCCAACACAGAGTTATTGAGTGTCTGCCGTGTGCCAGGCTGCATACACACATGTGAATAAAAAGTAGTCTTTTCTTCAAAGAATTCACATTTCAGTTGATCCATGAGAGACAAGATCATTATACCACAACATAGCCCGATGGTATATATAAGCATTTCTTTGAATGCAATGATAGGGAAATATCAGGCATTATACGAACCTGGAGGAACCAGGAGGAAAGTTATCTATCTTATTAGCGTGGGAATCTGAGGGGTGAGAGAGACAGGGAGACAGCCTAGAGGACTTAGGAGTTAATTTGGAAAAGCTATGTTGAAGAGGGAGCCAGCGGTGAGAAACTTCTGCATGGAGATCACAGGACATTTTAAAAAGTTGATTGTTGCTGGAATGTGTAGGGCAACATAGGGCACAGATCAGCAATGCCATGGAAGCTGTAGGCAATGGGAGAGTCCCTGGAGTTTCCTCCCAGTTTCTTTCAAATTAGAATATAATTTAACGTTATTTTTTTATTTTATTTTTTTGTGAGGAAGACCAGCCCTGAGCTAACATCTGTTGCCAATCCTCCTCTTTTTGCTGAGGAAGATTGGCCCTGGGCTAACATCCGTGGCCATCTTCCTCCACTTTATATGGGACGCCGCTGTAGCATGGCTTGACAAGCAGTGTGTCGGTGCACACCCAGGATCCGAACCTGCGGACCCCGGGCCGCCGAAGCGGAGCGCGCGCACTTAACCGCTACGCCACTGGGCCGGCCCCTAGTATGTAATTTAGACATAGTAAAATTGACCAATTTTAGTGTATAGTTTGGTGTGTTTGATGTAAGTCCTGGAACCACCACCACAATCAAGATGAAGAACATTACATCACCCCCCAGAATCCTCAGTGCTCCTGAGTGACTAACCCCACCTCCCATCCCCAGCCCCTGGCAACCACTGATCTGTTTTCTGCCCCTAGAGTTTTGCCTTTTCCAGAATGTCATATCAGTGGAATCATATAGTGTGTAATCTTTTAAGTCTGGCTTCTTTCGCTTGGTGTAATGCTTTTGAGATTCATCCATGTTGTTGCATGTAAAAGCCTTTTGGTTTTAAGCAGGAGAATTATCTGTGAGATTTGATTGGAGGATGGATTTGCGAGGAGCAAGACTAGAGGCTTCACTGTAATTTAGCCAGAAGGTAATGGAGGAGAGTTGCAAAGAACAGGTTGGTTTGAGAAGTGTGTAGGAGGTGGTCTCAACTGAGGTAGGAAATCCAGGAGTGACAGCAGGTGGGGAAGAGCAGGCTCTGCATGTTGGCCACGTTGAGGCTGAGGAGCATGAGATCATCCTGAGGTGAAGCCCAGCGGGGTGTGGACATGTGAAGGAGTTGCTTTTTCTCCTTCCTTATCCTCTGGTCTTTGTCAGAATCAAATTTGCTAAGCACCGACCTTGCTTGATTAAAGGGCTCCCTTTTCTCTTCATCCCACCACATCATCACCAAGAATTTGCTCCCAAGGCCTTGCTTTGGATTGTGGACTGGTGCTGAATAAACATGTCATTTTTCAGAAGAATGTCCTCTTCATATAGTATCAACTAACTCAGTTCATCTGAGGTTACCCATTGGTCTCTAGAGAAGCTATGGTTTGCCTGGTCCTGGTCCATGGAGCTGAAAGTCAGAGTTCAGTAGTCACAAACTAGTTACAGGTTGAGGATTCTCTTTTCTAAGGATCTTGATAATCCTCTCCACCAGAAGGGGTTCTCTTGAACTGTTCTTTTGAGAATACTACATTTGAACCAGTTTGAACCCTATGGGATGGAAGCAGTCATGAAAACACAATATTATCCATATTTAAGATATGGCTGACTCATTTTCTGTGCAATCTCTGATTCAATGAGGATTCTGAGGCTGCAGCCAGCTAATGGGAGAATTCTGTGCTTGATTAATAATGCCTACCTATGGCCTAGGGAGGGAAGTACCACCCAGGGAGTGGTGGGCAGAGTATTTGCTCCTCCAATGAAGAATTTTCAGAAAGGTGCTACGTCCCACAAATGCCTATACCTAGAAGGTATTGGATACTACATTAGCCTGCAGCCATAATTACAGCTAACACGGCATTTCATCCTCAGGACAGCTCCATGAGGTAAAGAATATTTTTCTCCTCTCTTGCAGATGGGGAAACCGAGGTACAGAGAGGTCAAGTAGCTTTCCCAAAGTCAGATGGCTAGTACTGGCAGAGCTGGGATTCAAACCTAGGCAGTCTGGCTCCAGAGTCCATACTCTTCTGTGTACACCTTTCTGTCTTCAGACTTCTAGAATGCCAGCACCCACCAGAAGGACTCGGGAATCGTTTCATTTCTCCCTCTTTATTTGACAGTCGAGAGGAGTGGAGTCTAGAGAGGGCTCTGAGATGACTCGCTCAAAATCACAGACAGTGGTGGAGGAAGAACTAAATTCCCCTGCCCCAGGCTCTTGCTACTCTTGCAAGATTTGTCCCTTTGTCTTGGTTGCTTGTCAGTTTCATATCCGTGAAGAATAGCATTGCTGTAGTAGGCAGACTGGCAGAATTGGTGCTTAATTCCATGCTTTTCCTTGGCCTCAGCTCTCTCTTGCCCAGGAATGTATTAATTGGCTCTCTTCCTGTCCCCTCTGTCACTTTATTATTGCAGAGGGAGCCTGGAATCACCTTTAACTATTCTTCAGCCTGTCCTGTTTGATCATTGATTGTCCCGAGATTTTGCTCTTTCTAGTTTCTTCCCAGTAGCAGTTGGGGAGGGGGGAAGCTGCCTGACCAGTTGGGTGAGAGTTGAGTTTTGGGATGGGGAGACGCAGGGGACTAGGAAGAGACTATCATGGGATTGGGGTTCTTGTGGTGCACTTCAAAGACCTTCCCTTAGGGGTGCTGACTTTTGTGATTTTGATCCTCCTGCCTCACCTGTACCTGTCAGAGGTTACCCCTCCTCGATTGGTGCAGGACGTCTGCCCCTCCGCAGTTGGGGTTCAGAGCTAGAGAGACGGTGCTGATGAATTTGCTTATCCCAAGCATTTATTCACACGGAACCTTGATCACGCAGGGCATCTGGGACGGAAAAGGGAGCTCTTGCCCTAACAGTTTACATATCATATTTGTTGTAATTTTATTTTGAGGAGCCACAGTTTGAAGGATTAATTTTCTTTAACATTTGTTAATCTTTCTTCTAAAAAAAAGTCCTTCGTGTAAACTTATTCAGGTAGAGAGACTGATGTTTTTCCCTTGTTTCCCCCCTCCTTCTCTCCCTTCTTCCCTCCTTTGTATAGTGGGTCTTTGTATGTAAAAATTTAACTCCAGTTCTAGTCTCTTCTACCTACCCAAGAATGAACTTAAATATTAATACATTATGGTCACCATTCTCCAGTGGCTTACTCTTTTTCCCCTTTTTCTGTAATTAAAAATGTCCTTCACAATTTCAGCTCAAAATATCTGAAAAGACTCCTTGTTTAGTTAAGAGAAAGCAAATTTCCCCAGGTAAGTTCCCATATGTTTTCTGTAAAAACTGGCACACACTTTCTTTGTGTTTTACCTCTGTCAAATGAGATCCTTATAAGAGTAATCAGCCAGTCTAAGCCACTCATCTCTTTTTGCCTGCATTTTCCTGGGTAATTTTAACTCTTTTGGTGCTGTCCAGGAAAGTTTGCTTCTTCCTATCACAACAGAAGGGTCTGGGATTCCTGAGCCTTCCACCTTCCTTTCAGTTTACTCCAATGGCCACTGAGTTCTAGGGCTGCTCTTCTGAAGGAGGGCATGTGCACAGAGGTGAGTCTTCCTTCAGGGCCCTCGGAAGGGCCCCAGGAAATGTGTCCACGTGGTTCATTTTTTTTGGTAAAGTTTGCATATATTTTTGCATGCTTTTTCTTAAAGAGGGCTGCCCAAGGTGCATAAATAAGCTTTTAGGTCTTACCAAAACTGCATCCACTCTTGAGTAATGCCCTTCAAGAAATATATAGCAAGAGCTTTTATCACCTTAATTGGTCGCCTGATCCAGCTACTTTCTCTGTGGCTTTCCAGTTGTGGTATAACTTCTTTTAATTCTTATAGTTCTGGTCCTGAAAATGCAGAACAGCTGCTCACCCACAGTGATGAGGTGAAGGCCCTAACAGAAACCCTGCCAGAGGAATACTTTAAGGCTTGAGCAGTCCAGTCTTATGTTACAATGAAAGTCTAAAATATGGACACAGATTAACTCTACCTAGTGGAGAGTTGGGTTTGGCAAAGGTGAGTTTAAGGTTCTAGTTCTTTCTGTAATGTGCAAGTACATCCCTTTTCAAAAAAATATACCGGAAGCCATCTCTATGAAATGCTTTATAGCATAAGCAGACACAGAAACCTTCATCGACCTCTAGAAGTGACCATTGCTCTCCTGGTCTCACAGGCTTAAAAACTCGAGGGATCGTTTTCTTCCTGTTTCTTCTCCCACTCCCATCATTTGCCAAATTTTGTAAGTCAGTTGTTTTAGTTTGCATTACCTCTTGGAACTGTCCCCTCCTTAAAAAAAGAAAAAAATCTCCATATGATTACTGTGGGGTTGGGTAGGGGAGGTGGTTTATAAAGTGAATTCATATCACTCTTTTATTCCATTTCAGTTTTCACTGCTTTACTACGTGCTGGTGGAGGTAACTGGTCAGTTCACCTTCAGGACACTACTCATTGGGAGTAGAGGGCCCCCCAAATGAGGGCCCCCAGTGGGAGGCTTTTCAAAACATCTCCGACTTGATCACTACTCAGCCCCCAAACTTCATCCATTGTAGACTGTCTCTGGTCAGAATAACCAGAACACCAGAATAACCTTGAACACCTTCTGTGTTCAAGGTTCCTCCTCTTTCCACCTCCGTCTCTCCTGACACTCTCTATCTTGTGTCCTCGCCATATTATTTCCAGTTATGCCTCCTGTTTTGCAGTCTTTTTGTTAAGGCACTTAGCGCATTGTACCTTGTGGGACAGTGATTTGTACATTTGTGTAATGCTTCAGACGATTTTAAAAATTCTTGAAAGTGCTTTGTCTTATGTATTTTCAGTGGTGGTAGGTATCCAAGTACTCCGTGAAAAAAGTAGCACCAGGCTACTACGAAGACCTTCAGGCAGCACCCCCTGAGCACACTGAACCCTAATTCTCTGTCTTCCCCAGCACATCGTGAGCAGCTCCAGAACTAGGACTTTGCTCTCTGAATCTCCAGTGCTAGAACAGCACAGCAGCAAAGTCTCCTGGATTAAAAAGATAGTCACATTTGTTTCATATTCCTGTGATATTTTCCTCCATTCTTTGAATAGGATTTTTTTTTCTCATTTTAACCAGAAGTTTTGAATTTCTGTCAAACTCACTAGAAAAATAAAATCTGATGCTATTTTGCTGTTAGTTGAGGCGTCACTAATCACTTTGTGTTTGAAATTTTTAATTACTTAAAAAAATCTTCCAAGGCTGGCCCAGTGGTGTAGGGGTTAGGTTTACACGCTCTGCTTCGGCAGTCTGGGGTTCACAGGTTTGAATCCTGGGCATGGACCTATGCACTGCTCATCAAACCATGCTGTGGCAGCCTCCCACATACAAAATGGAGGAGGATGGGCAGGGATGTTAGCTCAGGGCCAATCATCTTCAGCAAAATAGGAAGACTGGCAACAGATATTAGCTTAGGGCCAATCTTCCTCACCAAAACCCCCAAAAAATCTTCCAACGTTTTTATGTATGTATAAAAAAAAACTTTAAAAAATTTATATTTGGAAAATTTACTGATATACTTTTGGCTAATTGGGTTGTTGTATAACTAAGATTAGTAAAGATTGATCTAGTTTAAATACAACCTTTATATTTCGTTTGGATTACTTTTTTTTTTTTTTAACATTTCTAGACAGCATAGAAGAAAAGTGAATATAGTATTGGTTTAAATAAAGTAGTTTAATTTGTGAATTAATTTTTAATTTGAGTTTGTTATATAGCTATTATGATCAAGTGCTAAGTAAATAATATAAATCAGTACATATTGTTTGAAGCTTCTCTCAGCTCTTCCCAAATAGATTTTAAATCTAAATCAATATTAAAAGTGTCCAAAATAGTATAATTGTTTCATTAGACAACCTGAGCTTTGCGTAAGTTTGTAGACGCTTGAACCCTGTAATACGCAGAAGAGTAAGTTTAGCTATAACATAAGCATGAATCATTGTGATTTGCATAATTTATCTCTTCAGCATAAATATTGTACTCATACAGTAAAACTGTTGTCCTGGAAATCAGATTTTGATTTTCTGAGTATCTGTGTGACTGGAGGAGGTTTTAGGGTTATGTTTGTGTTTAGATTTAATTTGAATGGTAAGTTAAGATTTATGGTGAGCAGTGTGCAGAATGTTTTATTTACTTTTTCAAAGCTTATGAATAAAAGCAACATCTGAATCTGATTTTTGGGAACCAAGTTCAGGAAATACGATGTAATTCTATTTTAATTGTTTCCCTTAATTGTGCCTTATTTCTGTTTATTTGCAAGTTGTGTATTTAAGACATTAACATGTTTAATATCCTGTGATTGGATATATTTAGCTTTCTACTAGACTCATGCTTTCAGATTTTTGGACTCTGAAAACAGGAGCAGCATAAGACCTGTCTTTTGCATAAAGTACTGAATGATTACACTGTGATGTTTTCATTACATGAAATACACGCTCCTGGTTTACTTGAGAGTAAGTGCTTCTAAGAGTTAGGCATGCTTAGCTTCTGTGACAGACTGTACTTCTTCATTCATCCATTAATATATAAATTCAATTTTTTTCCCAAAAATATTTATCAAGTTCATACTAGATGCTATGTGAAGTATAGCAGATGTAGTGGTGAGCAAAACAGAAACATTTCTTTCCTGTCCTCAAAGAATCTCAGAGTCTGGTGAGGAGAAAATATGAAACCAGGCAACCACAGGACCATGTGATAAATGGTGTAGAACCCTCAGCCCAGGGTTCCATCAACACATACAGGAAGAGTGCCAGAGCCTTCCTGGAGGAAGTGACACCTCTGCCTCCTTATTCTTCAGTGTTAGCCAGGTGAAGTGAAGGGGTCTAGGAAGAGTGGCTACGAATGTTCCTGGCACGAGGAACAGCGTTGGTAAAAGCCCAGAGTACCAAGAAAACTCAGCACATTAGAAGACTAGTGTGTTAAAACTTGAGACAACTAAAATTTAGATAATTCTCATTTTGAATCAGAAAATTTTCTTCTGTATTTTACTTTGAGGAGAAGATGAGGCATAACTATAAACTTATTGTTTGATTGCCCCCTCCCTTATAACAGAAACTCATTTATTTTAGAAAATTTTAATTATTCAAATGACCAAAAATTATAAGTCACTCAATCATATTACCTAGAGATCACCTTACTTTTCATTTTGTAACTGTCCTTTCAGATTTCTTCCTAGGCAGCTTTAATTTTATAAAATTGAGATGGTACTGAACATTACTATTTTGTAACTTACTTTGCATTTCCTATAAAAGTCACATTGTTTTCATATCCTTAAGGTACTTGTAAAATATGAAGTTTAATGGCCATATAGTATTCTGTCATGAACCTTTATTTGTGTAGAGAGCCCCCATTCGTGGAAAGGTCGGTTGTTTCCAACCTTTTGCTGTTTTAAATATTGCCACAATGAACGTATTTGTATTTAAACTTTTGATTAAGTCTCTGATTATTTCCTTAGAATAATGAAAAGGTATTTCCTTTCTCCTATGCCCCTGCTTTTTGTTTGTGGCTATAAACTGCTTGTTTACCAACCACCCTCCCTCTGCCCCACCCCTCCCCCCCAAAAAAATTAGTCCAGCTTTGGTGACATGAGGTCTTGAATCTAGATCTTCAGATCTTTGGCATTTACACCACTGCTCTCGGAGATACCTGTGGGAAAAGCAGATTTGGAAATGAATCTCATTACTTCTGTACAAGTAAAAGCATAAGTTGAGCTTGATGTTATATGGTGGACCTGAAATGTAAGCATTGTTATATATTATTATAAATGTGAAAGTATTATATCCAATTTTTTTTAGAGTATCCACATGTCTCTAGAAATGTTTTATCTAGGGAACTTTTTTTTTAAACAGAAGAATTAAATCTTTTATAGGGAATGTTCTTTAACTTTATGATTAAATAACCTTTTTGTCAGTGACTTGGAATATATCTTATCAGACAAATACTTCTGTGGAGTTAAGAATTAAAAGAAAAATGGAATTGTTTCTTGGGTAAGCATTTTTTCTTAAAGATGTCAAGGGAGTTGTTTTGCAAAGAACCAGGTAGAAGATCCTAACAATAGAAACCACTTGGCTTATAGGGGTTTTATTTTATTTTTTTTGGTGAGGAAGATTGGCCCTGAGCTAACATCTGTTACCAATCTTCCTCTTTTTTTTGCTTGAGAAAGATTGTCCCTGAGCTAACATCTGTGCCAATCTTCCTCTATTTTGTATGTGGGATGCTGCCATAGCATGGCTTGATGAGCATCATGTGGGTCCACACCAGGGATCTAAACTTGCGAATCCCAGGCCACCAAAGTGGAGCGAGGGAACTTAATCACTATGCCACAGGGCCGGCCCCCAGGGGTTTTGTTTCTTATAGTTTTATGTGCTGTTTCAAGGCTGAAGTCCTGTTGTCTTATCTGCTCATCCTGTGTCCACCTTAGCATCCAGCACATCATACTCAATAAATGTCACCCAAAAAAACACTGTAAAAAAATAATAGCTTTGTTAACGTATAATTCACATACCATACAATTCACCTACTTAGGGTGTTTTTTATTGATTTCAGTGTTTTTTAGTATGTTCAGAGTTGATTCACCACAATCAATTTTAGAACATTTTTATCACCTCAAGAAGAAATTCAGTCCCGTTAGCTGTCACCTCACCCCTGCCATCCCCCTGCAGCTGTAGGCAACTGCTGATCTACTTTCTGTCTTTATGGATTTGCCTCTTCTGGACATTTCATACAAATGAAATCATATTTTATGTGGTATTTTGTGACTGTCTTCTTTCACTCGCATTTTCAAGATTCATCCATGTTGCACCATGCATCAGTACTTCATTCCTTTTTTTTTTTTGCCAAATAATACTCTGTTGTATGTATATATTACACTTTTGTTTATCTATCAGTTGATGGAACAAATACTTTTTAATATCTAAATGCATTTGGGTAGGTTTGCATTACCAACACAAAAATTAAGGAAGAAGGGAAGTTGCAAGACCCCAGATTGGAGATGCCTTCCAAGCTTATTAGTGGTGAAGGTATCTATAAATAAGTTTAGGATTAAGTTTGTTTGGTTGTTGGGTCTCAGGGAAGAACATTCCATCAATCAGTACATCTTGTCAGTTCTGTCTCTTGAATACTTAAATCTGCTCTCCTCTTCATACTTGTGGTAACTTATCTAAGCAACATCTTTTGTTTGGTCATGGCATCACTACTACCATCCCTTAAAGCAGGCAAAAGCAGTATTTCTAAAAACATGTTTTCCCTTTAGGAGTCAGAAGTCCTTAACACAGCCTGCATGGCTGCCTCACACTAGGCGCTTGCTCCTTGCCCCCTCTCCCCTTGCTATTCTATGATGTTTATTATTTAACAAAGGATAATGGAGTCTTTTCTGAAGTTGTCATTTGGGCATGCTCAATTTCACCTTGTACCACTTCAAGAGCTATGTGTTAAGGACCCCTTTTGGAAACTGCTGTAGTGGAAAGAGCTCATGAGCTCTGGGATCCACTGTGCATCAGAAACGTGCTTGTTTCCTTGGAGCCTCTTATCTGCAAAATAGAGATAATAGTTAGCAAGTTGTCCTGAAGATTAAAGGAAATACTATGTGAAAGTATCTGGCACATAATATGTGCTCAATAAACTATGTCCTTTCCAGTTTTCCTTTAGATTATCCTTAGAATGTGGTGACTTAGGTGAGTTTCAAAGTTTGAAATCCCCCCACCTTTTTTTTTGCTGAAAAGAGAAATTGATATATTATGATGATTGCCTGTAGTTTAGGTTTTTTTTTTTCTTCCAAAGTCTGTATCTTTGTCTCAGAATCCTGTTTTCATGAAGTCCCTGGAATTTTATTACTGCTCTAATACCTCTGTCTAGCCGCAGTACTTCGGGGGTCCCTGCCTGTGAAATGGCAATCACTTACTGCCTTTTTTCCCCTAAAACATTTGTGTGTCTGTATCTTTATGATTTTCCTTATGAAAGTAATTTTTGTTCATTTAAAAAACAAGAAAATTCAGAAAATAGAGAATTAACGAGAAGGAGATAGAATTCAGTTGCAGTCTAATCACCTGCTGTGGCCATTGTGGTTCATGGTTTTCCATGCTATTCTATGCATATATACATATATGTGTGCATACTTTTTGAAATAGAAGTTGGATAATACTACATGTTTTAATTGCTTTTTCCACTTGCCAGTGTAGGTATTTCTCAACGTCACTATCATGGATGTGTATAATTTTTTATGGCCTCGTGGAATTCCCTTGTATGGGAGAACCATAATTACTGTCACCAGTCCTCTTTGAATGGGTGTTTAGGTGTGTTTAACTTTTGGATATTCAGAACAGTGCTGGCTTTGATTTTCAAATCATGAGTGATTCTGTTATGCTTTTTACCTTCTGAGTTAACAGTTCTCAGGAAATAATTTCCCTGGGGTTTAATGCTAGATCCAGTTCCAACTTGCTCCTTGTACTTTTCACAGGTCTGTTGTAATGTTACCAGTCAGGTGACCGTGCTTCCTTTCCTTCACTTCCTTGTTGCTCTTCATCTGTGCTGGTTTTCTAATTTCTTCATACCCCCACCTCCGTTTACCTTGGCGAAACTCTTCATTTTTTCTTCGTCTGCCCCATATCACTGTCCTATCTGAGCTTTAACTTGTGAATAATTCCTTCATATTGGTCAACGTCTCTTTCCATTTTGCTAATGATCCTTATGATTAAATTAATTAATTTGTTTCCTTTATATTTTCCATCACCTCATCTCGATTTTGGAATTATTTAAATATTTAATTTTATTAATTATTTTAAAAGAGAGTGCTTGCTTTTTTCCAAATAAAAGAGTCGATGGAGTAGTTTGTATTGTGTAGTACAATCAAAAGACACATCTTTACAGTTAATTGTCTGTTGCCCTAAACTGGAATATTCTAAAGGTTATTTTTAATCCAGGACTGGTTTTCCTCCTTTTGGGTCTGTTTTTTGGCCCACAGCCAGTTGATTATGTCCTTAAGGAGCATTAGCCATTTTAAATAATTTTAATATGAAGCTAAGTAAATCATATTGTGTATTCTAAAGCCATGGTTATTAAACTTGAGCATGCATCTGAATCACTTGGAGGTCTTGTTTAATCACAGACTGCTGCGCCTCACCCCTAGAGTTTCTGATTCTGTAGATCTTGGACAGGGCCTGAGAATTTGCATTTCTAACAAGTCCCCAGGTGATGCTGATGCCGTTGGTCCTGAGACCATACTTTGAGAATAACTGTTCTAAAGGAACATAGAAATCATTTTTGGATTATCTGTATCTTTGTAGTTATGTATACTCTTTTTCTCTTGACACCACTACACACGACGGAGATAACTAAGCATATTTTAGTAGAGCTGTCACTTGTTTAAAAGACAAAAACCCTTTTTGGCAAAATGCAGAAAGGTTATTGGATACAGAGCTACAGCCTGGTGTGACCAAGAACCAGTAGACAAGGCGTCTGGAGTCATAATTTAGGGTCCTGGATTGTTCAGTTCAAGAAAAGTTTCCTTAAAACTCTTACAGTCTTAGTTTCTTTCCAGAATAAAAGTAATTGCCACCAGATCTCTCCTGTCCCTTCACCTCCTAGATCTGCAGGCAGGTCCTCAGTGTATTTAAACAAGTTCACAATGTCAGATATCTCAATTAAGAAACGCTTATGTATATATAAGTTTTAATAGAGGCATGTTTTGTTTTTGGTGAGGGAGATTCACCCTGAGCTAACATCCGTTGGCAATCTTCTTTTTTTTGCTTGAGGAATATTGTCCCTGAGCTAACATCTGTGCCAGTCTTCCTCTATTTTGTATGTGGGACGCCTCCACAGCATGGCTGAAGAGTGGAGTAGGCCCACGCCCGGATCCAAATCGGTGAACCCGGGCCGCCGAATCGGAGTGGGTGGAACTTTGACTGCTCTGCCACAGGGCCAGGCCCCCTAGAGGCATTATTTTAAGGTTTTATCATGATGAGATTTAGAACTTGGATGAGGAAATACCTTGAAATCATGGATATTCCAAATGGCTTTGGAAATCAGAGCTACAGGACGGGTGATGATCTGAATGTCAGGTTTACTAAAATATAAGGTTGAGCCTGGAAGAAAGGAGGAGACGAGAGAGAAATTTTAAAATAATGGGAATTGAAACTGTCATCGGATGCTTTTGATTCACTGCATCCAGGTTGAGTTCAGTGTGCAGTTCTCTAGTTCCTTATCAGATGTAACTAGTAGTTGTAGCATACTGGCAGTCTGGACCTTTGAGTTTGAAGTTCTTTCTAGTTGACAGCTGAGATGGAGGAGATGCATAAGATCTTTTGCAGCTGACGGGCAGGCACATTATTTGTATATGAGTAGAAAGGATACACTATTAGAAAAAACACAAGAGGAAGGGGTTTTTGTAGAGGATCACTTGGCACGTAGGTGTGTGAAAGGTGCTGGCAGCTGATGGTACAGAAGGAGATGAAGAGGAAGATTCCTCTAAGCACTGCAGCCTCTCATGTTTAGACTTGGTTAAAAGGCTGCTGATTAACCCAAGATGCTTCAGTTATATTGTAAAGACAAGTCCCTTGTTCTCTGAGGCTGTCACTGTGAGTTGGAATTTAAAATCTTTTTAGAAAGCCTTTTTTCACTATTCTTTTATTATTATTATTGTGTTCTTCCTCTGTTTTTGATGGCATGACATGTGTGGTCTTCTTTTCTTGTCAGCAATTAGGAAAAAACTCTCTACAGAGTAAGAAATCTTATGACATGTGTTCCCATGTGAGCAATGGGCATGGGCATAGACTAAAAGAGAGGGAGGAAAAAAGGCTTTTTGTTGAGAGTGACAGGCAGATGGGACGAGCAAAGTTTAACTTAAATCCTTTCATTGATATTGCAAAGTCATAAGCCTTCATATGACAGTGCCACATTCAATTCACTGTGTGATCTGGAGCTCTGTAGCTTGTACCATTGTGTGTGTGTGTGTGTGTGTGTGTGTGTGTACAGTGTAAACATTTTATGAACTGCACTGTCTGATCCATCCGTCTGTCTGGGCAAGAATGTCCCTTGATAGTAAAAAGAACAGCAATCAGGACAGAATTGGTCAATGCGGCATGTCTAATGGTGGGGAGATATTTGAAGGACTCGCTATAGACACAATAGTCTCTCTAAATAGCCTCTTTGCACCCGGAGTCTTATTGCAAACAGGTTCATTAAGGAGAGACATTCTGACACACAGCATCACAGTAATGAAAGTAGCTCTGTTTTTCTAATATTGTATCTTGCCACTTCAGTTATGCTGCTAGTACAAGATTTCCCTTGTGTTGTTGTATATTTCTCCAGAAAAAGAATCAGTCTTCATAGAATATACAATTATTTTGTACAGGAATGTATAACTCATACCTAAGATTCAGTCCCCCCTGTTTATGTGCAATAGTGCAAAAATAATTGGCAAACACATCTTCCAGACCAAAAGATTCCAGCACCTTCAATTTGTTGGGCTAGAAGATGTTGAACCAGAGTTGTAATAAACTTTAAAAAAAAAAGTGTAATGTTCAAAATGGATTTGTGATCAATCATAAAAGAAAAAAAATATTAGTACAGTTTCCCATGAGATGTAATTTTTTTGCTAGGGTTTTAGCCCACTCCAGCAGAGCATCTGTTCAAAGAGGGGGAAAATGCAAAAGGTTTCCATCCACCAAGCTTTACATATAACTACTATATGATGACTTAAGCTATTGGATTTTCTGCCTGTTAATGTACAGCATGAACATTATGAACATGGAAAAAAAGGTTATATTGGTTTAAAAGTGGATATGGAAAATTTAATGTGCTCAAGTGGGAACAATGGCATATTAAAAAAAAACACTCATGACACAGATCTAATAATTCACTTGCCCCTGTAGGAGAAGGGTATCAGCTCTGATACTGTCTCATAGTTTATTTTTATATACACCCCTGGTCCCTGCAGTATACCCTGCGTGTGGGTTCCAGAGAAAGAAAGAAAATAACCTGTAGGGAAATCAACCTGGAAACCTTTCATTAAATACATTGTACTTTGTATTGTGTCGTCCGCAGAATCTTCAAGAAATAAAGGAAAAACCTGTTATCAGTCTGCATGTGTGAAATATTATATTTGAATACTATCATTTGTTTTAAGATTAAGGCTGAGGCTGCAGACATATTAGTTATTATTCACTTACATCTGGTAGATAATGCAACAGGGATTTAAAAATTCTTTTCCATTTCTAGTCCCCACCTTTCTTCTTGCCTCCTTCTCCCCAGACAATGGCAAAGATACTACTGTAACTTAAAACTATGCTGCTAAAATATTTTCATGTTGGAAATATTGCCTCTGTAGAGAGGATTGGGGTGGTGAGGGTAATAAAATCAGTCTTAAAATTCTTGGCGGAGTTTATCTGTCATTTGGCAAAAGATGCATTTCTAGGGAAAATTGGAGAAAGAGTTAAATACATTCTTTCATGAGAAAAATATACACGGTAGGGGTGTAACTGTGAATAGTGACACCTTTATCAAGTTGAATGTCCTTTGGAGTGAGCCTTTGTCTTGTCATTATAGTTCATGTATTGCTGTTGGTGGGCCTTTAAAATCTGTAAACGTCTGATCTCTTTTGCTGACTTTTCATGCAGGATATGCTAGGCAAGCCAACTGTGACACATATTCTGTCTGTACTTGTAGCTGTCTCTTGGACGAAATGAACACACATCTTAAACCTAAATCTTGAGTGCCATATAACAGCATTTAATGAACTTCCAGAATAGAAGATATTAAGTCTGGTTTTGATCTCGTACCTGGGAGCACATTGTCCTACATAGTCTGTTGAAAGAGTTATTATTTCTGAAGTAGCTTGTGTTGAAAATCTTGTTTTAAGTATAGAGGGTTATAAGCTTATCAGTCTCACCAAATTGATAACTATTTTCACACCTGTTAGACTCAGGGCCACCTCTTGGCCTCAGGACAGATACAGCACATTCCACTCCAGATTAGGTCACCTTGCTAAGAAAAACATTCTTGTGTGAGTTGGGGATAGAGTTTTGGAAAAGTAGGGAAGTGCTCTTAGATGCAGAACTTCTCGAGTGAAACAGCCCCTGGGAGATGGTGTATCATGGTCATTGTGGGTAAGCTGCTAACTTGGAGGCGGTGACCCCAGTATTCATGTGGGTCATTTCAATTTTGGTTCCTTTCCTGCTTCAAGCACCTATCAGTTGAGTTCTTAAGCCATAGACCAAGGTAATTTAGAGATGTTGATGTCATATATATTACTTATGATGTGGAAATACCTTCTGATTGTCAGTGGATCCTAAAGAAAGTGCCTTTCCATTTTCCAAGAGTGGCTGAATTTTGGGAAGAGGTTTCTTGTTACCACCACCTCTGTTGTGTTTAAACTGAAGAGCACAAGTTGTCCACTGTGGATATAGAGAGTTGGCCCTGAGCTTAAGGTGACAGTGGATGGACATCCACTGTCAGCTCTCCTGTATCTCTGGATGACCAGTCTCTCACATTCTGAGATCAGGACCTCACCTTCCAGATGAGCATTGAGCCATGAGATTGTGTTAGGTGCCTTTGCTATTGAAGTGCTTCAGGAAAAAAATGAACTATTTTTCGCCATGATTGCTAGGCCTAACAGTGATTTGGGATCAAGTAATTCATTGAGCAAAATCTTGGGCTTCACATGTGTAGCACCTGCAGCCCCTCCTCCCAGGGTCTCTGTAGCTTACCCAAGGTCCCATTTCTCTGCAATTTCATAGGGCTCCAGCCTCTGGACAGGTGTTTATCCCAGAGCACTTCCTGAGAGCCTGGAGACCCTGTAGGCTGGTCTACACTTGACAGCACCAGGGTTTTCACAGCACGCAGACAAGCTTCAATGGCAATGAAGCTCCATCCACATTAGTGTCATAACAGGTGGCATCTTGCTGTTAATTGAGTGCTTATTTTGCGCCAGACGTTCTGTTAGATACTTTGCATGCATCGTCATTTAGGTTTTGCATTAAGTTAGTGAAGTGGAGACTGCTTTTCTCCCTTTTGCAGCTGAGGAAACTGTCACTAGTAAGGGACAGTGCTGGGGTTTTCACTTCCAAGCCTGATCTTATTCCCAAGTCCATGCCCCTTATTATTTCACATCACGTTCTAAGCTGTGTGGCCTCCCTGAGCTCCACTCCCCCTTCCCTTGGCTCTCTTGCCTGTACAGTGACTCCTTCCCAGTCTTTTGGGGCCATCACCTGACCCAGCCACCTACTATCCAGGTGACTTTGTGAGTCCTTTCTCCGAATGAGCTGCATTTACCCTATCAGTACAAACGGGGGGAATGATGTCTCTTATGTAACCCTGTGTCGTGAATAGTAAATGAAATAATGTCTCTAGAAGCACATGCTATTTATTGGACTCCTTCTTTATGCCAGCCACTGTGCTGGAACCTCCAGTACAGCAGTGACATGAACAGATAATGGTCCCTGCCCTTGTGAAGCTTCCAGACCTGTGGGCATGTCAAGACACTGACACGACAAGTTACAAAATTACTTAGTTATGTGCTGCATGTCTAAACCATACACAGATGTTAAACTGACATCAAGTTTAAGCCGCAGCCTGAACAGGTACTAGACTTTTCCAAGGGCCTCTTGCTTGCTTTGGTATCACCTGAATGCAAAGCTTTTTACCTAAATCCTCTTCCTTTGTTCCCCATTTCAGGTTTCTGGAGAGTTCTGCCCCTTGGCCACTTCTCAGCTTCCTTTCCCCGTCTCTCATTCCTCCTGACTTGCACTGTCTGCCTGTGCCCCCATTTATCTTAGTTTCTTACTTTTGCCTGCTCTGCTTTCTGCCTTTCTCTGATTTCTGAACCCAGTTTAAATTTAACCCTCCTTCAGATCCTGGCTCACTCTTCACTACTTCAAGTCCTATCCCTCTTTGGATAAACGTTCTTTTAAAATGCTTATGCTGATTTTACATTTATGTTTGTGGAGGCAGTCTGTTTCTCCAGCTAGACTGAAAGTTCCCTAAGGGTAGGGACCACTTCCTAGTCTCTCTAGGTCCTATTCCAGGCACAAGTATGTTTTGAAATATTAACTTAAATTGGAATTTTCCCCTCATCATCTTCTCTGGACCAGCTCTTTGTCTTTGTCTCTAACATTTCATTTGTTTGACCTATATGTCCAATTGGCCTATTGAACTGAACATATCCAAAACTAAACACACCTCCCCAACTCTGCATTTCCTCCTTTTTTCCTGCTTCTTAATAAATGTCTCCATTGTCTTAATCCAAACCCAGTTAGCCTCAGTTCCTCTCAGACACTCCCATGGGCCCCCATCAGTCACCATCTTCTGGCTGGGGAGGAAGATCTCTTTAGGGTAAGATTGCCTGGTATCTTTCATTACTTCCACACCATCATGGTCACTACTTGTTGTAGGCTCTTACTGACTCGCTCGCCTAAATCACATAACTGGTCTTTTCCCCTCTTGCCCTGAACTAGTAATCCTTCTAAAACATAGATCTGAGCATGTCAGATCTTAAAAGGCTTTGATAGCTACTGAAGTATTTACTAGTGAAATGATACTTTGTCTGGGGTTTATTTGAAAATCATCCAGTGGAGGAGGGAGGTTTAGGGGATTAGGGAGAGTATAGGTGAAACCAGACTGACCACATGCTGATAATTGTTGAAGCTGGTGCTGTGGTTCACAGGGGGCTTTTCATACTATTTACATTTGTATATGTTTGAAAATTTCAATGATAAAATTGAAAAAACACAGCAGACTTTGGCTGTACACTGTATAGATAATATCTGAACTTCTTGGCAGAGCATACAATGTGCTCTCATACTCCCTCCCCAGTGTCTCCTTTGGCCTCTGATCTCCCTCACCTCTATAGGCTGACTAGACTCTGCAGCCATCCCTGCCCTCAGCATGTCCTTGCCCTCAGCATCAATCTCCTGAAAGGCTCAGCTCTCCAGATCAATCCTGGCTCCCATATCCTTTTGATGGACAGACCTTAGAGCCCATCACATTGTTTCTTTGTGTATCACTGAGGACTGCCCAAACCAAGAAGTTCCCCCATCCCCCCCTCCAATTTTCAGTTCAACTAATATGTACTCATTGCATGCCTGTTGAGTGTCAGGCACTTAATGAATGCTGGAGATGAAATTGAATAGTTACTTCTGGCCTGTAATGTGAAGAGAATCCACCACCCAGGGTTTGGAGCTGACCCTGGCAGTGAATTCCATCCCTTCTCCTCACTTCAGAGATCATCCCAGTAGCTCCTCAGGGAATGAAGTTTATATTGTTAAGAGATGCATAGGTAAACTGCTATACAAATCTAAGATAGCCAGATATTCATTAGCATGTCAAAATAAAACCCTTTGCCCAACTTTTGTCTCTTCTTAATGGTGACTTTTAAAATTGTCAGACTGTACATTTACACGTATGAGATCTCCCTCCCTCCTTCTTGACCACTGTATAAAACTGAGTGGGGAGTTGTTTTCACCACCCATGGTTTGCGGGAGGACAGCCAGTCTTCTGCCAGAGCCCAACCTCAAGTTCCTACACTAGGTTCTAAGGTGAGCGGAAGAGTAACGCTCTTTCCAGACTATATAATGTATTTCACTGATTTCTGGCCACTTGATGCTTCCAAACTCCAATAGGACTCTGGAGCCCAGAGGTAAAATTAGAAAATGTTCAAAAGATTTGAGAAATGAACTGATTTTTGTGGCCTGGAGAAGTGAAGACCAAGGTATGAGTTAATCACTGTTTCCAAACACTTGAAATAATTTTACATGGAAGGTGGTGCCAGCTGTTAGCCATTTGAGTGAAAACAAACAAAAGGACTTAGGTTGCAGCTGGAGGGATTTTAGTTAGATAGAAATTTTTCATTAAGTGGTTCTGGGTGGGAACTGGGTTCCCATCCCAGTAGATTGTTGATTTAGATCCAGATTGGAGGGCAGTAGGGTGGATTTGAGGAATTTAAGCATCTGAAAATCGGGCTTTGTTATTAAAAAACCAGCAGCTGTGAATGCCCTCTGTGCTCAGAGCTGCAGAATGAGGATTCCCTTCATTCCTCCCACTTTCCCCCAAGTTGAAAGAAATTAACCTCAATTAAAGGAAATAGTGATGGATGGGTACAGAGATAAATATGATATATCGCACAGGAAAAACTACATTAAAAGAACATTAAAATTGGGATAGAAAGCGCTAAATAGAAGTGAAAAAATTCACAGTTAAGGTTGAAAAGTGATATTGTTTACGTCTCTGCTAATATGTAGACCTAACAGGACACATTAAGAAATTATGACTATGCCCTGTTGTGCTAAGAAGTAAGTTTTTTGACTTGACACAATCAGCTTAATGTACAGTTTCATTGCCCAGCTTTAATTAAGGTGTCGTTTGTGAATGATTATAGCCCATGGAAAAAAACCTGTTACTTTTACCAGAAGAGTTTTGGTGTTTGTTTAAATATTAAGTTTTGGAGGGGGCCAGGTGGTGGTTTTGTGATTGTGTATTTCAATACCTGAGCGTATTTCAGCTTTTCTAAAGTCAAGAATTAGTTTTGAAAAGCACTTTTCAAAGTTTTTTGACTAAAATGTTAACAAGAACTTAATAATAGTTTTAATAATGATGAGTAATATCTTTTTTGTATGCATTGAAAGCAAAATTTAGCTTTTATCTCTTCATTCCAGGGGTGGATTTTTGCTGCTCAAGAATAGATCTAAAATTTCATATGTGTATTTTAAGCAAGTTATTGCATTGTAGAGGCCATAATCAGAATCAAATCCAATCACGTTTTTAATTTACAAAATCACATTGTGATACTAGAAAACCCCCTTTACTTAAAGTTTTTACCTAATGAGATTTATCTGTTTACTGTGTGTTTTTGTGTGTATATACATACGTACATACGTGTGTATTTACCATATCAGGGACAGAAATCCCCCACATGGGTCTGGAATAGCATGGTTTCAATGTAGAATATAACTAGAGTAAATATTTGTGTATGGTAGAGGTTGAATAGTGCAGAAGCTAATCCTTAGTTTCTTCATCCCTTCTCTGGCTCCAAAGGGTTGCTACCTTTCTCTAAACCAAGAGCCAAGATGACAGACACTACCTTCCCAAAACCACAGAGTATATGCCACAGTAGGTTCCATATGCTTCCTGAAGAGGATTGCTCTCTCTCCCACTCTCTCCTCCTCCCTCTCATTATTTCCATTTTTGGGAGAATTTTGAGTTCCTTCATTGAACATAAGCTTATTTGTGGAAGGGGATAGTGAAAATTCACCTACTTCTGAAATCATTGAGCTATGAAGAACAAACTAAATTTAGCAAATTTAGGTACAAAATCTTAAAATTCTATTTTTAAAGCAGAAAGAGAATTTGCTTTTTATTAAAGAAAAGAAAATGTATATATATGCAGGTAAATAAAATCACAGCAACTTGTATAATTCTACATTAATAAAATAGCAGATGGTTAAAAAGTTTATATTTTAAGGAAGGAAATATGAGCCACAATTATTATAGGAGTTTTCTATTTTTGTTATATTAAAGGGGAGTCTTATAAAAGGGCCAATGAAATGCCCCTAAGTGAAATGATTATTATGCAATAAAATTTATTGCATACTGACCTGGGTAATATTTATTTGGGTACGTGGACAGGGGTATACTCATGGTCTCTTGTCACAGATTTTTAGGTTGAGTTTCTTCCCAGATGAATGAGTTTGTGTTTCCAATTACTTTAGAAAAAAGTTCAAGAGACCAAAAATTCAGAGAGTTGAAAATAAAAATGAAATTGAGGTCACTCTTTTTTTTCTGGTAGCTACTTTGGGACACCTTGCAGAGTCTCTGTTTCTTAGTACAGAAAATAAAATCTGTAAGCCTGTTTGGAGTTTTAAATGTGATACAAATGTAATGCATCATCATAAGTATGCAAATGTGTTTTAAAACAGGGTATTGTATGGAAGCAATTACTGGCAGAGAGCGAGCTACACACCCCAAGAATGGGTTGGGGCCAAAAAATTGAAGATTTCTAAACAGAATTACTTTTGTGTGGGTGGGAAAGAGAGCAAGGTTAACTTTTATTAGGAACCAATCCCAGCTCTTATTTTAATTCTGATTGCAAAGTTGGTAACCAAATAAATAAGTTGTAAAGAGATTTCATGTTAGGATTAGGTTATTTTTTCCCCTTGGTCTCATCTTCCATTGGGGAGTGATTAGTTTTTATAGTAGGAGGGCATGACGTACATAAATATGAACGTGACCAAATGCATGTATATCTCTGCCGTTTTCAAACTTTGGGCCTTGCAATGGTTAAAGATGTTGTTGGCGCCCTTAGTGACACAACACTTGAGCATTCTTCAGCTGGGTGTGTTGTGTTCATCTTTAACAGACTTAATGGGATGTAGGAAGGTTAGATTTTATCATCTGGAAGTAACAGGCTCTGCAGTTTTCTCCCACTCACCACTAGCTTGGAGAAGACCCTGGTGATAGGTGTCTCCTTCCTCTTCCCTTCATCTTGTATGTTTCTTTTTTTTTCTCTAAATTCACATAAAATCACCTTAACTCAAGGCGATTTTGCATTGTAATATTTGGAGGAGGGAGGCACGTGGATCTTAAAAACCGAAGGGAAGGCGATCACTTTATATAAAAATCCGTTTGCCGGGCTAGCTCGGTGGCGCAAGTGGTTAAGTGCGAGCGCTCCACTTACGCGGCCCAGGGTTCATGGGCTTGGAACGCCTGGCGTGCACCCACGCACTGCTTGGCAAGCCATACTGTGGCGGCCTCCCATATAAAATGGAGGAAGATGGGCACAGATGTTAGCCCAGGGCCAGTCTTCCTCAGCAAAAAAACAAAGAGGAGGATTGGTAGATGTTAGCACGGGGCTGATCTCCTCACAAAAAACAAAACAAAAAAAATCTGTTTGTCTCCTGACAGATTCTCTGGAAACTTTTGGATCTCATTGATACTAAAGTTAAGCAGATCTCTTTTCTCAAGCCATTGTCACCATAACCCCCAAGCCAGAGGGCCATTTTGGGTTAGACTGCAGGTTGAACTGAGCAGCCCTCTGAACAGCACAGGAACTAGCAGCCCTTAACTGTTATCAGAACACTGTATTGATGAGTGAGGCTTGGTCAAGTCACTTAACCTTTCTTCCTTGATTTTCTGTTATGTAGACTGGAAGTGATAATATCTGCCTTTGATCTCATAGGGATGCTTCAATCCATTAAAGTCATTAAAGCACTTAAGTAAGGTATAAGGCACTAGAGGCAAGGCATCTTCATTATTGTTATCATTACTGTTATTTTGTTACAGTGCCATATACAAAGGGGGGCTTTTTAAATGCTAAATAGTTAAATCTCAGAATGAGCTCTATAGACTCAATAGTTGGCAGGGAATATTAAGAGGGTCAGGTTACCTATCTCCCTACTCTTGAGACCAGACTCTGTTCCTCCCTGCCTCTCTTAGTTTAAGGAGCAAAAAGCAAAACAAAACCAAGAACATAAAATGGATAAAGAAAATTGAGGCAAGTGGGAGATGGCTGTGGTCTACCTGCTCCTCTTTTCCTAGGAGCTGCTGGTGGTGTTGAGCCTTCTACAGTGTGTACTCTGTTGGTACCTGTCCTCATGCTCAGCTCCCCTCTCTGTGGAATGTGAATTCCGGAGTTCTAAAGTGGATTGTGGACTTTGATTCATCCCCAATGACAATTTCATTTTCTCTCTCTTTTTTTTTTTTTTTTTGAAATACAGTTTTTCTAAGAAAGAGAAAAAAGGTTGAGGGTAGAGTAGGTAAAGATCTTTGGATGTCTTTGGATAGTGTTCAAAGGCATTTGTACAAGATGATTATGTTTCCTAGATCAGCCCCCTCTGGCGTTTTGTCTTGAATGCTTCCTCCCTCACCCCGCATGTGAGATTCCAGAAGGAGATGCACTTCCACTTGGCCTTGGATGGCACCAACTTGGTGATGTCCATGAGAAAATAGAAGGTCAACTCTCACCTCCCAGAGGGAAGAGTTTGCTTTCTGGAGTACAGGTTCTTTTCATCTCACAGGCGTCCCTTTTCTAAAATAACCTACCCTATTCTTTGTGTTAACTTTCTGAGACTAATGAGGGTGACTATATTGATTCTTCTCGGTTAAGAGATTTTGCCACTTTCTGTGTTCACTATTTTAAATTTTGATACTCTGAGTACCACGATATATTTTACTTTTATTATCTTATTTCTGGACTGACTTCTTATTCTTGTGCATCATCCACATATAACTTGGTGGCATGTCCAGTTTGGTCAGCTACAAAGCACTCGTTCTTCAAACACAGTGCTTTGTAGTTAGATGAAGCTCAAGAGAGTTGAGTGTCATGGTCTGAAACTTAAGGTATTTCTGTTCATCAAAAATACTATGTAAGGAAGCCTCCAGAAACAATTACAAGTACTGAAGAATTAAGAAGCCCTAAAATAAATATTGATTGGTCAAAATGTTAATTCATCATTTGTTATTTGGTTTCCTAACTTTTCTTCGGTAACTGGAATCCTAAAGTTCCAAGTGTGTTGCTTTTAAATATGAGTAGAATGATGTTTTTTTTTTTTTTTTTTTTTTTTTTGTGAGGAGATCAGCCCTGAGCTAACATCCGCCAATCCTCCTCTTTTTTTTGCTGAGGAAGACGGCCCTGGGCTAACATCGGTGCCTATCTTCCTCCACTTTATATGGGACGCCGCCACAGCATGGCTTACCAAGCAGTGCGTCGGTGCGCGCCCGGGATCCGAACCAGCGAACCCCGGGCCGCCGCAGCGGAGCGCGCGCACTTAACCGCCTGCGCCACCGGGCCGGCCCCTAGAATGATGTTTTTGCAGCTCTCCGCTACCCCCGTAGTTTAGGGTCTAACAATGGATTTTCTGGTATTGATTTGTTTGTGTGGTAAGTCTTAGATGAGATCATAGGTTTGTATTTAAAGAATCACCGTTTTTTTGGCGGGGAGAGAAAACAATTACGTGAAATTGGGATTGTTGTGGAAAATCAGCGACATATGGTCGCTATAGGTATAATATTAGTTTTTCAGAATCGTGAGTAAAACAAGTGAAATTACCTCTTAAATTGCAGCTAGCTGTTGCTACCTATATACCTCAAGTATTTTTTTCTTCTTTTTCTTTTTATCCCCACATGTGAAAATTCTTAAGTGTGGATCAGGGCTAACAAAACTTTTTTGTTCAATGTTACCTTCCTTTTTTTTTTGGAAGAGCTGCTGCAGCACCCATTATTTTTTTCCCCTGGTTTCCCTCCCCCTCCCCAAATGTCATCAATTTAATTTTCTGTTAATAGACCACACCAGTAATTTGCCATGCCACCTTCTCCTTTGTGGTTAGATACACCTCCTGGGGAGTTCACCAATGACTTAATAGACCACATGATTTTTATGTATTTCCTGAGTGGTCAAACTGGGTCATCCTTGGAGATGCCCCAGAACCAGTGGGGCTGTGGGAGTCGATGGGTATGAAGCAGGTAGCTCTGTGGTTGTCAGGGATCCCCTAGTGTCCATATTCCTATAGTTGATAGCCAGGGTTGGGTTTATCCTGGGTTGGACTGTTGCTCAACCTTTTTTCTACTATCAGGGCCTAAAGATCCTGGTGAGAAATTTTGTCCTAATCCTCACCCTTGCTCCCCCATCCCCCCATTAAATCCTAAGGAATAAGAGTTTCTCGGATAGAGTTGACCTTTGGATGCCCATAGACTATTGTAATATCTAGTTTTTTTTTACCCTACTAAGAATGCTTGATTTAGAACGAAAACTTGGATGTAGTTTTTTCCAGCTTTATTGAGATATGATTGACATAACAGTAGTTCCCCCTTATTTGCGGTTTAGCTTTTGGCGGTTTCAGTTACCCATAGTCAACTGCGGTCTGAAAATATTAAATGGAAAATTCCAGAAAGAAACAATTCATAAGTTTTAAATTTTGCGCTCTTCTGAGTAGTGCGATGAAATCACACTCCTTCCTGCTCGGGATGTGAATCATCCCTTTGTCCAGCATATCCACACTGTACCCAGTATCCGCCCATTAGTCACTTACTAGCTGTCTTGGTTATCAGATTGACTGTCACAGCATCGCAGTGCTTGTGTTCAAGTAACCCTTATTTTACTTAATAATGGCCCCAAAGCACAAGAGTAGTGATGCTGGCAATTCGGATACGCCAAAGAGAAGCTGTAAAGTGCTTCCTTGAAGTGAAAGTTCTCAACTTAATGAGGAAAGAAAGAAGTCGCATGCTGAGGTTGCTAAGATCTATGGTGACTTTTATTACCGTATATCGTTATAATTGTCCTTTTTCATTATTACTTATTGTTAATCTCTTACTGTGCCTAATTTATAAATTAAATTTTATCATAGGTATGTATGTGTAGGAAAAAACAGTATATCTATGATTCAGTCGTATCCGTGCTTTCAGGCATCCGCTGTGGATCTTGGAACGTATCCCCTGTGGATGAGGGGGACTGCTGTATAACGTGTAAGTTCAAGGTGTACATTGGCATGATTTGATACATGTATATATTGAGAAGTGAATACCACAATAAGGTTAGTTAGCACCCCCATCACCTCACATGATTGCCTTTTCTTTTGTGGAGGATATACAAATTATTCAACAACTTGGCTATTTATATTCTAGCCAAGAGGGAGTACATTTTCTGAGATACAGTGGTGAGTATGGCTATGGTACTTTGGTAATTACTAGTCACCATGAGGAGGTTGCATTGAATTTGTCTTTTCCACCATAGTTTTAATATGAAGATGAGCGCTTGGCGATGTGCTTAGATAGACTTTGTTGGGGCACTTTCCTGTCCTTCCTTCCCCTGTGGAAGTAGCATTACAGATTTTTCTTGTTAAAAATGTAATACATTCTTGGGGGCCTGCCTGGTGGCATAGTGGTTAAGTTCGCAAGGTCCACTTGCCCGGCCCTGGGTTCGCGGGCCCGGATCCGGGACGCAGACCTACATACCGCTCATCAGGCCATGCTGTGGAGGTGTCCCACATGCAAAATAGAGAAAGACTGGCACAGAGGTTAGCTCAGGGACAATCTTCCTCACCAAAAAAAGGTAATACATTGTCATTGCAAATAAAAATTCAGAAAATACTTAGCTCCTAAGAGTTTGTCTCCCATAATTGAGCTGTTCTATATTTGTGTACTTCTAGCTTTAAATGTGAGGATGGAATACTTTCACAGATTTAAAATATGTAACAGTGAAACTGAATTATGTATAAATAACATGGTTAAGAATGGTTGTTCTGTTGATGATTTGTTTTCAAACAGTGTTTAGTATTCCTTTTTTCTCCCTATGTATTGTGAGGGACGTTAACACTGATTCATGTTGATACTGGTAATTCCTTTTCAGTTTGAAACCCTACATTCTATCAAAGTGATAAGATTTCAGAGTAAAAAAAAATTAGGAAAAACATCTATTTGGTGGTTTTTCTGTCCCTGAAGTCTCAAAAATAACTATACTTCTCCATTAAAGTCCTTTCTAATATTTATACAGAAAACATACTGCCTCTGAAGAATATAGGCTTCAGGTGTGGTCCTTGAGGCCTCCTCTCTGAAAAAAACCTCTCATAACAAAGTACAAAATAATATTAAAGGCAATTAACTAAATAAGTCTCAATTCCAATTGCTAAGATTTTTGCATTAAAATCACCTCTTCCTTATTATTGAAGTGTGAGATTATAGCCAGCTGTTGCAGTGGTAACCTGTAATCCATTTCTCTACATCGCTTTTTGGTTTGAACTGAAAACTATTATCATGAAGTTAAGTCTTATAACCCACTTTAGCTGATTTAGTTTCCTGGAATTTATCACTTATAAAATCAGAACAAATTCCCTCAGGAATCTATGTTTGGACCAAAAACATACACTTTGACCCTGGAATACTTTTCCTCTTCCCATTCAAATGAAAGATGAGTTAAATAGTAATTTTTAAAAAGTTCTATTTAATTTAATTACCATCTGTGTGTGTAACTGAAACCAATAGATTCTTCAAAGATTTTGGTTGTGACAATAAGATAGAATGATATATTGTGCCTTAGATACATATTAAATTAGCAGATTTCACATACTGGGCAATTAGAAATGCTATTTATTCTCAGGTGGGAATACTAACCTGAAAATTCTGCATGTATTTTGTGCAAAATAATGGCAGAATCATGGCAGTAATGGCCCCCCTACCATGTCCAACTCTTAAGAACTTGTGAATGTTACCTTACATAGTAAAAGGGATTTTGCAGATGTGATTAAAGTTAAAGACCTTGAGATGGGGAGAGCAGCCTGGATTATCCAGGTGGATCCAATCTAGTTACTGAATCGTTAAAAGAACTTTCCCCACTGTGGTCAGAGAGAGACATGGCTATGGGAGAATAGTCAGCGAGATACGACATTGCTGGCTTTGAAGATGGAGCAAGGGGCCTCTCTGAGCCAAGGAATGGGGGCGGCCTGTTGACGCTTCCCTAGAGCCTCCTGAGAGGAAGGCAACCCTGCCAGCTCTTGGTTTTAGCCCACTGAGACCTGTGTTGGACTTCGGACCAACAGAACTGTGAGATAATAAATTTTTGTTGTTTTAAGTCACTAACATAGTGGTAATTTATTATGGCCACCATCGAAAACTAATACTCCTAGCTTTGTGTTTGTAATTTGTTGAATAAAATTATTCCTGAAATCTAAAAACTATGAAAGAACAAAAGCTATTTGGTAACATGTAAAATCCTCAGTAATTTATGACTTCCTTATGTATGGATTGGTACAATTCATTTTGCTCTGAAATAACAGAATGAATTCAGTTTGGCTTTGCAACTGTGGTGTTTTTTTTTTTTTTTTCCTAGTGCTATCATTGTACCATCCAGCCCTGGTGGTCTAGTGGTTAAGATTCAGCACTCTCACTGCTGCGCCTGGGTTTGTTTCTCAGTCAGGGAACCACACCACCTGTCTGTTGGTTGTCACACTGTGGCGGCGCTGTGATGCTGAAAGCTATGCCACTGGTATTTCAAATACCAGCAAGGTTACCCATAGTGGACAGGTTTCAGCAGAGCTTCCAGATTAGACAGAACTGGCCATGAAAACTCTACGAATAGCAGCAGAACATTGTCTGATAACGTGCTAGAAGGTGAGAGGATGGCGCAACAAGACCCGGCAGGGTTCTGCTCTGCTGTGCAGAGGGTCACTAGGAACTAGAATGAATTGACTGGATAGCACTAGCAACAAACCATTGTTCCAGGAACATATTGGAGGCATTCAATAAATGTTGAAAAAAATGAGTGAAGTTACATGGTCAAAATTTGCATTAGTGGTTGTTAACAATAAAGTTTTGAGAAAAGAGCTTGAAGAAAACTAGGAACAGAACTGCTTGTGTCAGGTCTGAAGAAGTGTCTCCGAGCTTTTGACGAATGTATCTCATATTTCTGTATGTCATGTTTGGCAGTTGTCAGGCAGTTGCTCAAGGGCTTCGTTGGACTCAAACCCCATGGTATAGCTGAATTTGTTTCTGTCTCGATAAGCTGGCACTAGTGTTAGCCAAAAAGCAACGGTGATGGGGAGTCTTAATCTTTCATCTAATGGTTTCCTATGTAACTAGTTGCAAAATGACAAGCTTCAAGATATTATACCATCTAGCAAGAGATTTAAGATCACTGTAAATATATATAATAAAACAAGTAAACCTACGTACTTTGAAATCGCTTTTAAGCTGTTCTGTACTTCCACTGGCTGGTTAGTTGAGACATTCAATCAGAAGTATTTATTGAGTCTGTGTGTACTAGGCACTGGGAATATAGGTGCAAAGAGCTCTGCCATCACAGTGCTTATTGACCCATAGGGAAGATAGAAATTAAATAATTACAAGAGCTGAGAAGAATTACAGGCTGCTGTAGGAGTGGATAATAACGTACTCTATTCCAGGTAAAGAAACCATCTCTGAAGGCACCTCTGATGGTTTGGGAAAGGGGAGAGGGGAAGGGCTTAAAAGCAATGAAGGGGGGTCGGCTTGGTGGCGCAAGCGGTTAAGTGCGCGCGCTCCGCTGCGGCGGCCCAGGGTTCGCCGGTTCCGATCCCGAGTGCGCACCGACGCACCGCTTGGCAAGCCATGCTGTGGCGGTGTCCCATATAAAGTGGACGAAGATGGGCACGGATGTTAGCCCAGGGCCGTCTTCCTCAGCAAAAAGAGGAGGATTGGCAGATGTTAGCGCAGGGCTCATCTCCTCACAAAAAAACAAAAAACAAACAAAAAAGCAAGGAGGGAATGGCTGGAGCACAGAGAAAATGTGGGATCATTGTGAGAGAGTCAAAAGATAAATCTTGTTAGGTTGACAGAGGTCAAATCTTGTAGAGTCCTCTTAAAGGATTTTGGAAAGATCAGCTGTAATTTGGGGAATGGATTGGATGGGAGAAAAAGGGAATGCAGGAGAAGCTGAGGCCAGCGGCTATTTCAACTGTCAAAAGATGGTAGTCTGTTCTAGGGTGGCAGCCATGGGGATGGAGAGTGGGTGGATCCAGAGATGATTTAGGAGATAAACTAGAAGCTATTTGGAGATTGCATATGGGTTGTCAGAGGGGCAGGGAGAGGTTGTTGGAGAAATAAAATAATCCTGCCAACAGCAAGACACTTTCCTATCCACCTAGAAGAGAGGGAAAGAACTCAATTTATTATTGAGTGGGCATTAACAGATTTACCTGCATGTAAGATAAAACAAAAGTGACTTCAAAGTTGGGACAAAATTGCACAGTTTATATGTTAAAGCAGAACAAAGTACATTAACGTCTCATCTCCTTAAGAGACAAAGGGGCTGCTCCTTGTGACAGTTTTCTGTACATCTCATGAGAGACACTTGAGCTAACCTTAGAGGTTCATTTTTACACATCGAGGTGGTTTGGTACGTGACCTTGGAGGTATCTACACTGTGAAAACTGAAGAGTGGCCTTAATCCCTAGAGAGGTTTATCTGTGTCCCAAAGGTTAGAGTAAGTACTGAGATTCCCTCTATCTCTAAGGAAACACTCTAAAGAAAAGGGAGAAGGGATAAAAGGGTCTTTTTGGCCCTTATAAATGGGGAGAATTATTTTCCACATACTCAATGCCCGTTTACTGAAGTGGGCAGTTCTGGAGGAGGAGCACACTTGAGGAGTGATAGATCCATACTTGTGGAGGCGCCAAGTTTGAGGTGTCTATTAGATGTTCCTCTGGAGACGACAGGTATAGACAGTTGAATGTATTTGTAGTGTAGAAGAGCAGTCTAGGCTGAAGGTAGGGATTTGGTGGCCATCAACAGTCAGTTGGTAACTGAAGCCGGGGAGTAGACTGGGTTGCCTAGGGAAATGGGAGGTGGGGTGAGGAAGAAGGAAGGAAGTCATGTCTTTTGTTGTATAATCACGGAGTTAACGTAAGTAGATTATTCTGAATGGTTAGTACTGAAGACATACTCATACCAGTGGTCAGCATTTTCACTTTTTGATTACTTTTCCTAGGCAATGTACCTGAAAATTTAGGCCCCACACTCTTGTAAGCTAGACTACTGCTTTGTGTACATTGTACATTCTCTTCAGCCTCCTAGATCTCCTCGACTCCTTTTCCTGCGCCCATGTGTGTTCTCCACCCTCTCCTTTTGGGCCAGTGTGTCCTCTCATGCTGTCTTGGTCTCTCTTTTTGAACTTTTGCTTATTTGGAAATATTTTCAGTTGCTTCCACATGTAACTTTTAGATGTTTATTCCCCTTCGTAGAGTTAGATATCCGGTTACTGGTTTATTTATTTGGTCTAGAATGTGCCAGGTTTTGAGGCCACAGCACAGATGCTTCGCCCTCCCATGAGGCTGGGCGAGATGCAGGAATGGCTTTGTGTGGATGGAAGCGGAGGTGAAGGGAGAAGTATCTTGTTGGGAAGAAATACGTGACTGTGGGGCCCAAGTGCTTCTTGAGTAAGTGCATTTAATAACAACCTTAGTGAAGCAGTGACTCACATGGAAAAAGGGGTGGCTTTTTGTATCTATAATTGAAGGCAATTGGAAAATGAAATATAGGGGGAAAATGCCCTCTCATTTATATTTGCAAAAATATTTTGATCTACACCAACACAGAGACTATCTTTGCCCTTTATTTTATTGGTCAGCTCAGTTCGCAAGGTTGTTGAGTTGGGGGCAGCTTTCCTGAATCATATGTTGGTAAATCCTGCCCTAGTTGGAAAAGGGGAGATTCCTTATTCGGAGACACTTTTGCCAGCTGGGGTTTGGCAAATAGAAGAACAGGTAGAGGTGGCATTTAGGGACATCTTGTCATTTTTTGAAGAGTAGCGACTGTGGACTGAAATGTAAACACGAGCAAGAGTGGGCAGTGATGACTTGGACAAAGGTTTTACCAACTGACAGTGTGAAATATTCGGTAGACTAACTGTTTTAATGGGTTTATCTTAGATAGGTTTTCTGTTGTGAAAGTGTCGGTTAATAATTTATCCTTCCCGAGAGGCAGAAGAAGCAATCACACGCTGTAAGCCAGCACTTTTGGGGCCTGTCGCTTTGCTGGAGCTCATCTTGGCTGGAGCACTGCACCTCGTTGGTTGCGACAAAAGTACCAAGTGCCTGCACTTTGACAAATGGAGGCTTGGGGGAACTAAATAAGGCAGGGACGTTTGGAGTGATTCTCTTCCAGTGGTATCTAAAGTAATGGATTACTGTAACTATCCATCTGCTCCACATCAAGAAGAACATAACTATATATATATTTCTAAAAGTTTATTTTGAAGAAGGGTGGAGTTCTCTATCTGGAGGAGAAGGTGGTGGTGGGAAAATGGATTATTCTTTAAGGAATATTTATGAAGCTTCAGAGAAGGGGCAAACTGGGCTTGCTGATGGATACCTGGGATATGTTTTTATTGTCTAGCAAAGAATATTGGATGCAGCTGTACGTGTAAGACTTACCCTTTGGCAGTGCGAATGTTATTGTCAAAAACCTGAGTCCATTACCCCTTGCCATACAATTCATTTTGAAGCAATAGTGAACACAACTCCACTGCAGATTTAAGTACTATTTATGTGTATTTTATTTCCCTGTTTAGTCACTGAATCATATTGTAGTGTTGGCATGGTAAGTTTTGTAATTTGTTTTCCTGTGTGAAGAGTGCTTTTCTTCTACCGAATGTTCTCTTCTGAGTACTTTTTTTAGTTAGACATTATGTCATTACAAAGATTTACAGTTATTTAATAATGATTTATTGTAGTAATTTATTCTGCCAGCTGTGGCACATTTTCAGTGGAATTTGTAAATCGAATTTATACAGAAATTTACCAGGACGTACATATCAGGATTTAATAAAACATACTCTAAAATCTTTTTGAAGTGGGTAGTTTTAGGCTAACACATTTGGGATTAAGGTTTATCGTAACAACCTTCCTTAATGTTCCGACTCGGCTGTGTCTGTCCCACAACCACTGAAAGAGTAGTCTGTGAGATCTGTTAAAATACAGTTTCAGGTCATCTACTTTGCTTTCAGACTGTTATTAGTGTCATGTTATATTTGACCTGGGATGTTCAAATGATGCTAAGGGACATGGAAACATCCTGACATTAGGCTATCTGGATTTCCATACGTTTTAATCACTATTAAAGTGTGCATCCAGATTTATAACAGAGAGTAGACCTAGTAGGTTTGCTCATTTTGAGGGCTTAAGTGTCAGATTTTCTCTCCCTTTTTCCGAGCTGAGTGGCCACTAACCATGTGGAATACATTTAGCTTTGGTGGAGCTGCCAGCTCACAGTCCTCCTGCAATTTCTTTGTTATAGTACAAATACAGCAAGTCACTATATTTTCTTTTCTTTCTCTTTTAAAAAAGATTGTTGAGATTTTGTTTGTTTACTTGATGGTATGTATTTGTTTAGAGAAGGATAGAATTTGGACAAGAGTGAAAGTGTAGATTCCTTTATAAGTTATAAAGTTTTTTTTTAATCTGGCAATCTGAGCGGCTGTCTTTGAAATGCATGATTGCCAAGTTGTTTGTAAAAATGTCTTGTTCTCTAAGAGTGCATGAAAATTTCAGTCCTAAGATGAAACTACTAATTCACAGCTTCAGTCAGCTGGTTATTTTGTCTACAGCAGCATGAAGCATCTCGTTTGACTTACTACTGCCCCCCAAGCACATTGACTTCATTGATCCGTTTTTAATATTGTGAAGACACAGTCTTAATGTGCCTTGAAGCTGAAGTTTCAGGTGATACTTAATTGTATTTAAAGCAGTAGACTTGGCACTAAGATGGAAACGCAAGCATTTGAAAATATTGCAGCCTCTACTTTTTCATAGTACTTTTTATTTGCTTATCATGTTCAGGCACTAGTTAAACAGAATGGAACAAAGCAAAAAGAGCCAGAACAACTTACCATCTGAAATGTAATTCATCCCCATTTAGCTTTTTGTTTTGCCGTGGTATGTGAGAAGGTGAACAATTTGTCATCTGATCTCTTATTTCTCACAAGATAAAATTTTTTAAAACATTCTTAGAAATATCACACAGTAGTTAATTTTGTCTGCAGACAGGAATTCAAGTCACAGAGCATTAACGATGGATCTTTTAATGATCTCATTAGAATGAAAATAATTAAAAATAAATTCATTAAAAATATATACACAATATTTTGCTTGGGAGTTCATTTTGATTGAGTTAATATTTCTAGAAAAATTGTTACAACTTTTTATATGATTTACTAGTGTGCTTTCTGGACAAATGACTCCATAGTATTTGATATTTATTTTTATTTCGAGAAAAATAAATCTACAGTGCAAGAAAAACTGGGAGATAGGGAGATTTCTTGAAGGGGAGCAGAGATGGACTTTCCTTGAGAGATTTCATCGGCAGTCTCTTAGATGGGGTGCCGCATTTTCCTTGAAGGCATTTACCACTTGTGTGCCGAAGAGATAGATCGTGGAGAAAGATTGAGCTCTGTATGTTACATATTTGACCCAGTGCTCCAGTGGTCACAGTATACTAGGTATCTTGACCAGGTTTAAATGCAAAAGGAAAGAATATTGCATAAGTTCACAGTTCTGGATTTAGTTTTGACCTTATCAGTGTTTGCAGGTTTTTCTTTGGGGCTTACCTGAAAAACTTTTTAAATGAAACCCAATTGGAACTTTAAAAAGGCATACTTCAGGGATGTCAAATATGTTTCATCTTGTGGGTGAATTTTGACTGATTGGTGGTGAATGCTTTGAGAAGCCGAGATGGGTCAGGAGAAAAAAAAAAGAGTTCTGTGCTCAATTAGCAATGCCTGCCGTAGCTGCTGAGGGAACAGTCAGTGGAATTGTGACCTGAGTTTTCTCCTTAGCATAGAAACTCATAAAAGGTACTGTGATCCTTCATTTATTCATCATGTGTTCATCCATTCAACCAATTTTCTTAAACACTCCTGAATACAAGGCAGTGTGCCAAACATGGTAAGAATATAGAGATATGAATTTGCTTTCAAGCCTTCATGGGTGGGAGCCTTAATTGATCATTAACAAAAATGTGAAACATGGTAGGCAGCAGTTTTGGAGAGAATGTTTTATGGCCCAGTTTAGAGATACTGAGTTCTAAGCAAGAAAAATATTCAGTTGCTGAAATCCAGCAGAATCTAGAACTTGTTTGAGAGAGAACTTGTATTTGCTGATTGGGTATGCCAGGCATTCTGGAAGGATGCCCATCCCGTCTGACATGGATAGATGATGCCTTGTCAAATGTATAGCCTATATGTAACATTTCTGTAGTGGAAGGCAAATGTAGTAGGTGCTATAAGGGAAATGGTATGATCAGCCTAGGGGTGAGTGGTGAAGCCATATATACCGTTGGATGAGTTGCCAGTAAGGAGCACATGGCAGAGAATCGAGGATAGAGCATAATTTCAGTGTGTAGACATTTATTAACTTCAGATAATATTTTTTAGGTAGAAATATTTTAACTATAATACTTTTATTAATACTATATATGTGTAAAATATCAAATTATATCTAATGCATACAATTTAGTGTTAGTTTTAGGAGATCCTTCCTCCATCATTTTTCCCAACTGGAAGTCTTCTCATTATGTTTGACTCTTTCTTTTCCCTGAAAGCTGAAATTCATTTAAGTAGCAGTTCTTGTAGATCCTTCAAAAACCAAAACAAAACTACTCTAAATGTTTCTTTGTTTTTCGCTATCACATGGTTTAGGCCGTCATGTTCTGTGATGGGCTGTGCATTTTCTATTCATGTCTACTATGGTGTCAAGTATTTAGATGCTTGTGGTATAGACAGATACAAAACCAACAGACTTCCTTGCCCTCAGAGCTTACATCTAGGGGAAGATTTGAACACAATACAAATCCCCTAATTGAATGCTTCTGCCTCAGATCTCTCTCTTTTCTGATTCCTCTTGCACAGTGTTCCCAGACAAAACACGAGTTGTGTTATTTAACTTTTCTGTTCAGAAACTGAAAGTCTAAATTTCAAGGTCTCTATAGTTTGCTGTATATTCTCTTTCTAATCTCATCTCTTACTCACATCCTTCATCTACCTAAGGAACAATGCTTTCTTACACTTTTTAAAAATTTTATTTCATTTTTTTTGGTGAGGAAGATCCGCCCTGAGCTAACATCTGTGCCAATCTTCCTCCATTTTGTATGTGGGACGCCACCACAGCAGGCTCGATGAGCAGCGTGTGGGTCCCTGCCTGGGATCCGAACCTGCGAACTGCAGGCCGCCAAGTGGAGCATGCAGACTTAACCACTATGCCACCAGGCCGGCCCCTCTTACACTTATCTTTATTCATGCCCCTCCACCCATTTCCAATGTTCGCTTTGTCTTTTAATATTCTCGTTACCCCAAGAAACTCAGCCACGTCCCTCTTTTGACCAAATTACTTATACTCCTAGAAGCACTGTAGCTAATGATGCAACTACTGACTTGTGGCACTTCTACTTTAGTAAGAGAGAGCAGTTATTTGTGTCTTTTATTTAACTCATGTGCTTATGTATAATTTCTTCAACTACACTGTAAGTCAGGTGACAGTAGGGGACCTTGTCTTAAATATTAAGACCTTATGAATATGAGCACAGTTGAGAACCAGGAAAAACAGTGCTTTTGAGCATCCTGAAGAGATGCAACAAAGCATCCAAGCTTACATATTGAACTTCTAAAATAGTCACTCCCCCCACATTTTGCTTAGAACTTGAAAACTCTAAAACTCTAAATTTTTTTTGTTTTGTTAATTGCTATTACATAAATATTGTAAGAAGTGAGAAACGAGTACAGAAGCGTGTATGGAGAAAAGAGATGTCCCATCCCTCCTCAGCAGTAATTTCTATTTACCACATTCTTAAAGATATTTCCAGAAATAGCTTAGTCCAAATACAGAAGTATATATTACCCCCCTCCCCAGTTTTTTTCTTTTCTTTTTTTGACGTAAATGGGAGTACACTATATTTACTGTTCTGTATCTTGCCTTTTACTCATGATTTATTTGGAGATGTTCCTTATCAATACTTACAGCTTTATTTCATTCTTTTTTTTTTTTTATCTTGCAATTAAAATAAATTTTTTTTTCAGGTAAAGAGTTGTCCTGAGCTAACATCTGTTACCAATTTCCTCTTTTTTTTTTTTTTGCCTCCCCAAGGCCCCAGTACATAGTTGTATATCCCAGTTGTAAGTTGTTCTCGTTCTCCTGTGTGAGCCACTGCCACAGCCTGGCAACTGACAGACAGGTGGTGTGGTTCCGCAACTGGAAAGTGAACCCGGGCAACCAAAGCAGTGAGAGCACCAAACTTGAACCACTAGGCCATCAGAGCTGGCTCTATTTCATTCTTCTTAACAATTACTTAATATTCCTTTGGAAAGGCTCGTAGTAAAATAAAACAGCAATTCTAGAAGTGAGAAGAAGGCAGATATTAGAGATACAAGAGGTAATTACAACTAACTACAAAAGAATATAATGGTAGATTTTTAAATTTAAAAATAGAGCATTCCCAGAGACTTTTTTTTTCCCCTTTAGGAGCAATCAAGCCCTTAGAAGTCCTAAAGGTATTACTACATATTTATTTGATGTTCAAAATGAAAAATTTTGATCATCAAGAAAGATATGTCCTGTGTAAAAACATAGGGTGAATATGCAATACCTTTTAGGAAGATTCTTGTCTAAAATGGTAGAAACCAGGAGAAGCAAAGCAGAATATTGGGATGAGCACATATCTTGAAATCAGACCAACATGGTCTTGGATCCCCGCTTTGACACTTAATATAAGACCTTGGCCAAGTGACTTAACTTTCTTAGCTTCAATTTCCTTATTGGTAAAATGAGAATAATAATACCTATCTCATGGGACCTGTGAAGAACAAATGAAAAAATATTTCATGCTTTCCACAGTCCCTGGCACACAACAGGTACTCGATAAATATAAAGTAACATCCCCCAGACTCTTTGCCTATCCAGAATGATTAATTTCCTAAGAGTTCTGGATGCTGAGATCTTACTGCAATTGTGTCTTTTATAAAACTTATCGCAAGGCCTTGTACATAGTAGGTACTCCAAACTTTTGCACTGATTTGTAACTGTTAAGTGTCTTGCTTGGTTTTCTTCATACACTTCACCAAAATCTTCACATCTCTGGAAAGAAGTAAAGACACTTACGTGATCACATGTACCATGTGAAGATGCCCAACTTAGCCAGATGTCAGAATCCCAACCAGTGATGTGCTTGTAAATGTTTAATAACTGGTTCATGGGGTAGGAAGCTCTGATTTGTAGCATTTGCTAATTGCTGTGGTGTAAATATTCTCATCATGGCTGATTTCAGGTTACCAGTGTGAAGTCAACTGGCTTGTCAAATTCCTGATAGTTGAATAGTTGGTTCTCCCAAGTCAGTAGAATGGCTCTTGTACACTACTGGGTTCTCAACCCTCCAGACCGCTGCTTTGAGCTCTGATGTAAAAGCAGTTTGGGAAACTCAGGCCTCAAAAAACAGTCCATGCTCTGCCACAAACTCATTTTTTGACTTTGCTTCAGTTTCTTGGTTTGTATAGTAAAGCAATGGGAGTAAATCAATTTTCTAAACTTTTTTGGTGCAGCCTTACAATTCTGCATAAGTGTCTCAGGTTATGGAGGCCAAAGGGTCCATATTTTCTGCTTCTTATCCAGTATGTTCGGTATGAATTTCTTTTTAGAAAAAGTCTTCACTGGTTAAAAACAAATACATTTGAAAACCACTATTACTGAAATAGCTGTCACAAAGCCCGTGTCTGTAATTGTAGCAGAGGCCCTGAGACAGTGACGGGTAATTCTTACTCACTTTTTATATATACACACACACACATATATATATAACTAACAATATAGGATTTGGGAAAACGCAAAAGGGCACATAATGCATTTCAGTGTTATTTTTGTCAGAGGTAGACATAGTAGAAAACATTTTGTTAGTTGACATTTTACTTAAATATAACTTTCATTTATGTGTGAATGAATTCTCCATATATGTAAGCCAGGGTAATGAAGAGTGACTTATAGCCAAGAGTCGCAAACTCAAAATGGCTACAGCAGCCAGGCAGGTAGTGGAATTGAGGGAACAGGTGTGCTGTAACATAAAGTGGAGCAGTGGAGACTGTGCCCAGCTGAGAGCACATGCTAAGAAGAGGAGCTTCTGCTGCACCGCAGTGGAATGTTCACGTGAAGGAACACAGGTTTCTGTGACCATATCTTTAGTTCTCTGACACTCCACCCTTTGCCTCTTCCCACCCCATCCCCAGCATCGGGAAATCCATAGTTTAATTTAAAATTTCTTGATTTTGTTTTTTATTTTTACATGTTGGCCAATAATTAAACACACATGCACACTCATGTAGGGAGCCAAGCAAAACAAACTTGGCCTGTGGGCTTCTAGTTTGAAGTCTCTCTTTACACACATATACACATGCAGCAACGAATATTTATTGAGCACTTATGTGCTAGGCACTCAGCTAAACCTTTTGCATTAATCAAAATATTTAATCTTCACAACAGTTTGGTGAACTAGCATTATTTTCTTTTTGTAGAGAAGGAATTTTGGCACTTAGACTAAGTAACTTGCTGGGGTCACATGGTTAGTAAAAGGCTCCGCAGGTCTTCAAACCCAAGTAATCTGATTGCAGAAAAACCACTGGGGAAAACTGACTCCATGGATCTCTCTCTCTCACATGTGATATAAGCACACACACACAAAACGTAAATAGCTGAATACAAAGGGTGGGTAGAGACTGTTGTCTAATATGAGCTCATTTGTGTGCGATGATACAGATTGTGTATATGCGTGCTTGATGTGATAAAGCACTGGAATACTATCTGCTTTCACACTTTATAAGATTTTTCAGATCAGGCTCAGTGAGGCCAGTGTAAAAATTTCACAGGGAGTTTATATTTCTCTTAGTCACAACGAGACATCCTGAGCTGTGGGGCCAACATTGTCTCTGTCCAAGGGCAAAAGTTCCCTCTCTTCTCGTTGCCATATTTAAACCCCACCCATGGAAATGCTCCAAGTCCTGAGTGATGATCACTTCCTCTGGGCAAGGGTATGAAGAATAAAAGTAAATCCAGCAGGAGGAGTAAATCCCTAAAGACAGAGATAAGTACTTGAGGTCAGAGACTGCATCTTTTATAGTTTGTCTACATACCAAACTCATTAATATGAATAATCGTCTTTAGCTGTAGTGGTTGTTGTAGCAAAAGGAATACAAGAAACTGGTCTTGTCATACATTTTTACATCAACTCTTTCATTATTTCTAGGACTCGGGGAGATCTCTTTGAGAAAGTGATGTGAAATTAGGTCTCTCCCATGTTTCTCCTTTATTTCTCCTTCTTTTTCATACCCACATAAAATATTTTTCAACCTTGAAAACTCCAGCCTATAGAGGTAAAAACTTGTAAAACTCGAGGAAGAAAAACAAAAACAGTGTGCAAAAATCTATATATTTATCCATTTAGGTTTTTCCCCTGGGAGATTTTGGAACACCATTAGACACTGTAAACCTCTTTATGGTTTATTCACTTGGTGTGGAATGGGAGAGAAAAAAGAGCCAGTCTCTCTGGCAGTATTCTTCTCAGTACTCTATACCCATCATGTGAATGGAAAGAACCCAAAACCTTCTTTTTCAGAACCCTATCTCAGCCCCTGGCTCCTGGAGGAAACCAGTGTGGTTCAGATGTGGGATGGGGAGAGTGGTTTGCATTGGCATCGGCCTTGCGGGTGCTTTGGGGCTGGAGCTCACTCAGCTGTGGGTTACAGATGCTTGCTCTCCAGTATTAATGTGGCCAACATGTGAAACCATGGCACCCACAATACTACACAAAGGTCCACGCCTCTGATAGTTTGAGAAATAACTCCCAGCTGAAGAAATTCCTTCTTAAAGGGCTGGAAATACATTCTTGAACAGAAGATCTTTTTTCAGAGGGGTGGAACCAGGAATGAGATGCCTGATGATGTTGGACTCAGCACCAGGGACTGTATCATAGGGTGTCTACTGTCTTGGGAGCTTTAAGTGAAAATAGAAATTAAAAAATGCTACTCTAAACCTGAGATTCATAAATGCCAAATTCCATGCTGTGCACGTAGCAGAAAGCTTGTACACTCATGTCATTGTATAGTTTCTTTGGAGATGTGAAGTGCAAACCTTAGTGTTGGTTGTCATCTGGGCTGACTCAGGGTATGTTCAAAATGTTTCCACCAATTTTTATTTCTCTGAGCTGTCTCCAAGGTTGGTAGGACCAGTGAAAACTGTATAGAGGAGAAAGGAAACAAACATGGGGTTGGATGGTGTTTTCTTTGTAAGCTCAATAACCAAGACTCTTTTCAGGGCACAGAAATTTTTGTCCCTTCTTATGCAGGAGGCCTGTGCTTCCTTTGAACAGTACACTTGAGAGAGCTGGGATATTTCCATTCCCCATTCAGTTAGTGTGCTAGTTTTCTCATTCAGGTACCATTTCCAGTGAAATAGTAGCTTATAAGTATTCAGAAGTTAGTTTATTGACTCTTATTGCACTTCTGAGCACCTAATAAATAATTTATTAGTCTGATGGATATGTGGCTACCTAACTATGGGGCATGAAATATGCACTGTTTTTCTAATACACTGTAGGGAGACCTGTTTATAAAGTATTTAGTATTGGTTTTATAATGCACCGTTGACAACAGGAGACCACGAAGCTCAAAGATCAATCTCATTTTGGCCCACAGTATTAATGCTGCTTTATAAAGCTCTGTGACAGGTCACTTAGACAGTGGTCCTCACAGAAAGGACTCTGTTAGGAAGGCAGGCTGTGGTGGCTGCCAGCACAGCAGATGGATGTCTTTGTCCAAGTCCCTGAGGTGACTGTTTGGCTGTTGCTGATGTTGGCCAGGTGATAGAACTCATCATTTCCCTGTTCTCTAGAGGGATTCCGGACTGAGAGTGCCCAGTTCTGCTAATGCAGCTCTCGCTAATTGTGCACAGGGTTGGTGTAACTTTGGACCACAATTGCAGTTCTGGAGATGAATCACACAGTGAGGAGTGGAACTTAGCTCTCCTTAGCCTCGTCTCATGTTCGTTAATGAAGTGACATTCTTCCACATCTCCCACTCCTTCATTCCAATCACATATGTGACATAGCATAAAGTTTTTTGATTTTTGTTTGCCTTGGGGAATTTCGTTAGCCAGGAATAAATTCATAGACATTTGAAAAAACGCTATGTTTTAGAATTGGGGGACATCAAAAAAAGATTACATAATTTCATCCAACAACCAATTCTCAGTGTTTTACTTTCTTTATGAGAACTATATGCTATAGGAATGCCTTATAAGGCAATGATTTACAGTGTACTGTTGCCTGTTAGGGTGTATGCCTTGGAGCAAGGCATGTTTGAATTTTGCGTTAAGAAATCCTTGCTGGTTCTAAGTATTTCACTTCCAATAGTGGGAAATCTGAGCTACGCTTTCTTGAAGCCTGTCTGCTTGCCTGTAATTTCTCACGATGTTTTGGGAACCAAGGCTGAGTCCTTTCTGCTGTTTACCGTTTCTTTTATTCATTTCTCATTGATTCAGAGTTTCATGTTACCTTCTCCAATTGGACCAAAACCCTTTCTCCTCTCCAATAGTCCCTGGTTTCATCCTGTTATGTCTCTCTTAGCAAGTGAATCCTCTTCTCTGAGATGATCAGTCCTTCTGCACAGCTGTCATTTATTGAGCATTTACTATGTGTTAACACCCTGTTAGGCCCTGGATTATCACAGATAAATAAAACTCTGTCCTTTCAACAAGGGGACAGCTTAGTGGGGGAGATGGGTAGTAAATTGGCTTTCTAACATGAGCACTCTCAATTTATATATATTTTTAGCCACAGATTTTTTTTTTATATCTCTTGCTTTGGTTTCTGAGAAAAAAATTTCTTCTTCCCCTTCAGGGGTACCCTTTTCATTTGTGCTCTTGATCACATTCTCTCCTAGGACCCTTTTATATCATTTTCCCTCTGGCTTAGATCTTCAATATCCTTTTCTCTGCTGGCTTCGTCCCCTTTGCCTCTGGGACTCTTTTTTCCCTGTAGTGAGAAACAAGCCATCAACACACTAACAGAACTCCAGGCCCTGCAAACTTTTCAGACCACCTTTCTTGTACTTTACTTGCTTTCTTTGCACAGTTTCTCCAAAGAATGTTTTATCCCTTCTGCCTCCTTATCTTGATAATTTGCTTCTTAACTCCTTTACAATCCGGATTCGATAACTTCTATATCTATCTGTCCACTAAGACATCTCTCTTAGGACACAACATATAATTGTAAAATATTGCAACCACAAATATATATGAGGCCTGGTATAACGAACACCCATTTACCCAAGCTTAAGAACTAATAACGTACAAATACATCTGAAGCTCCGGGTTACTACCTCAATTATATCGCAGCCACTGTCATCCCCTCTATCCAGTACCCGTCCCTATCCTCAAGCATTATTCTGATTTTGGTATTTATCATTCCCAGGCATTTTGTTTTGTTTTTACAATATTCACTACTACTTACTGCTATGCTTGGTTTTACTATACTGTAAATATAGCATTGTCTTTTAGAGCATTTAAAACTCTGACCATCCTACCTCTGTAAATCTGACTTCTCTTGCCATTCAGAACATTGGACAGTCAGGATGCCCCTGTTAATACTGCTCCTTCTGTCTTCTCGCTCAGTAACCATGGTTTCCTCCAAGATGCAGCCTTGGCCACCTTCTTTTACCTCTTGTGTCACTTTTCTCTAGATGGATGGCTCCCAGATCTGATAATTCCAGTGTTGATCTCTTTTCTGAACGTTCCTAGTTGCCTAGTCACCAGCGTGATCGGCTGTTTTCCCAAACTGAGCTCACTGTATATTCTCACAAACGAGTTAATCCTCATTTCTGTTGGTAGTGATACCATTTTTCTGTGCTCAGAATATCAGACCTTTAGCGTCATCTTTGACTCTTCTCATTTGTCACCCACATCTTATCAGTCATTTTTATCCTCTGGATTTTATCTCCACGTTGTATCTTGCTCCTTTATCTCCTGGCCCTATTGCCTGTAGTCATTTTAGCCAGATTATTATAATAGCTTCCTAATTGGTGTCTTTGCCTCTCTCTTTTCACACTTCAGTCTGTCTGTCACGCTCTTGCCAGATAAATCTTCTTAGAGGACAGTAATGATCATGCCATGCTGCTGTCGAGAAGCTTTCAGCAATTTTGACTGTTGGTGGGAAACAGGATAGATAGCAACTCTTTGCAGTGGAGGATAGGACCCCTCCTCTTATAGTTCCTATTGGCCAGTCCCCTGTCATTCATCATTGCTCTGCAAGATCCTACCTTATGTTCTGGTCAAATCGGGTCACTTCTCTAGGAATATTATCGGTTCGTCAGTTCCAGCACAAATGCTGCCTCTGCTTAGAAACTTTCTCTTACTACACCAGCTGGAAGGAATCTCCTTTTCTAAGTCCTATAGGATTCTGCAGCTGCTTCTCTTATCACCTTCTGTTTTATTAAGGTTGTTTTTGTACGTGGCTTATCTCCTGTACTGGATTGTAAACTTCTTGTGAGCAGGGACTGTGTCTTAACTTCATGTTCCCCACACCTTCTTGTACTTGGCAAGTAGGGCTTTGATCAATATTCCCTAAGAGTGGATAAAAATGTTTAATTTACAATGTTTCTCCTTATAATAAATGGAAGAAAAGGGAGCTAGAAACTGAGCTAGTCAGGACAAAAGTGTATCCCTTATCAATTAACAAATTATTCCGTTGTTCCCACTCTGTTACTTCCATTCTCTCCAGGGTTTGTTTGTGTAATGGTTGGCTGCTGTCAGCCTTAGAGACGATTAACACTTCAAAAGTATTTGGGTGGTCAGAGGAGTATGTTAGATTTGCTTTTTTTTTTTTTAATCTGTCTTGATGTACTCAGTGCCTCCAAGTAATGCCATGTGCAGGGTGTACGTGATTTCTTCCCCCATCTCTCGACAGGCACTCTCGATGCCCACCCCCAATGACCCACCCCCAAATAGCCGTAATTACAAATCAGAGGACAGGCTCAACGAGCAAGACTGCCAAGCACGTTTCAGGACCCCATGTTGTGGGGTTGATCCTTCTCAACTTGAGGGATGTTTTTCTTTTCCATTTAAGCCACTTGGATACACACACACATGCGCGTGCGCTCTTGCACCGCCTAGTTAAGGTAATCTCTCACCTAATTATTCTTTCTCCCACCCTTATTACTATCTTTTACATTCATCCTCATTCTTTTTTTTTTTATTTTTTATTTATTTATGTTTTTAGGAAGATTGGCCTGGCGCTAACATCTGTTGCCAGTCTTCCTCCTTTGTTCTTCCCCAAAGTCCCAGTAGATAGTTGTATGTCATAGTTGTACATCCTGCTAGTTGCCCTATGTGGGACGCCTGCCGCCTCAGCATGGCTTGATGAGCGCTGCGTAGCTCTGCGGCCAGGATCTGAACCAGTGAACCTCGGGCCACGAGGCGGAACGCGCGAACTTAACCACTATGCCAGCGGCCTGGCCCCGATCCTCATTCTTTGACACTCAGATATTTGATTCCTAACACTTCTTCCCTCTGAAGAAACTGTGGGCAGCAGGACATTTAGTGGCAGTTATTTGAATGATTTTCGATGGTGATAAAATATCTGCCGCCTTCTGTCCCTTCCCTTTTCTGTCCTACCCCGTTATTTTTTCTTTTCTTTCTTTCACATGGTTCTAATTTATTGTTATCACTATTTTTTTAGTAGTACCATTCACAGTAGTGGTAGTAAACTTTTAGAACTGAGGTGTAAGATGCATATAGGAAACTGTGCACATCCTGAGTGTATACAGCTCGATGCATTTTTACAAGGTGATCACACCCAGAATCACCAAGTGGGCTGAGATACAGAACACTACCTGGACCTCAGAAGCTTTCCTTGTGCCTCTTGCAGCCATGACTCCCCACCGAAGGTCATTACTATTCCAGACCTAAGTCACCTTTTTTTTTTTTTTTGTGAGGAGATCAGCCCTGTGCTAACATCCGCCAATCCTCCTTTTTTTTTTTTTTTTTTTTTGCTGAGGAAGACGGCCCTGGGCTAACATCTGTGCCCATCTTCCTCCACTTTATATGGGACGCCGCCACAGCATGGCTTGCCAAGCAGTGCGTCGGTGCGCGCCTGGGATCCGAACCAGCGAACCCCGGGCCGCCGCAGCGGAGCGCGCGCACTTAACCGCTTGCGCCACCGGGCCGGCCCCCTAAGTCACCTTTTATTCTTCCTCTTTTTAACTTGCTGTCAATGAGTTTCTGGCATCTTTTGGGTTTCTTAATTTTCAAAACAATCTCCAAGTTCATTAAAATTTGCTTTGTTTCAATACTTTTCCATTTAAATATGTATGTGTATAAAATGGTGCATGTGGTTTTCTGAAGATTTTGAAACTTAAAGTATACTGGTGTTTCACTTTTTAAATTTATTTTTTAGGCTTATGAATTTCATATAAGGGGTACCATCAGTAGAGTTGCTCTTTTCTGTGATGATTTTAAAAGCAGTGTTGGATTTCCTCGGTGTCTGTGAATCTCAGTCTTCCTTCCTGACAGTCATTTAAACTATTATTTTGACATCTTCACTGGGGATATAAGCTGCTTGGCCCACAGACTTTAGAAGGAAGTAAATAAAAAAATTAATACTATCTTTACAATCCTTGCAGCTCTTCATGGTCATACAAAAGTAATTCCCCACTCTGTGCTGCCCAGCCTGATTTTTGAAACTCACTTAAGGAAACACATAACTGGTTCTTTTCCTTTAGAAGATTTTCTCACAAAACACTGACTTTAGTGGGGCCAGCCTGGTGGCGTAGTGGTTAAGTTCGTGCACTCCACTTTGGTGGCTCAGCGTTTACAGGTTCGGATCCCGGGTGCGGACCTACGCACTGCTTGTCAAGCCGTGCTGTGGCAGGCGTCCCACATATAAAGTAGACGGAGATGGGCACGGATGTTAGCCCAGGGCTAAGCTTCCTCACCAAAAAAAAATAAATAAATAAAACATTGATTTTAGGATATGGTAGGAAGAAGCCATTGTCATTGTTTGTACCTGAGAGGAAATGAAGAAAGTCACTTTTTTGTTTTTAAACCAAAACAGGATAGATAAAATGTTTGATCTTTTAGAGGCTTGAGATTCACGCTGACCTCAGATGCTTTTGCATCTGCAAATGTCTTGATTCTAAGGATTCGTCCTTTCCTAACATTTTATAAACTACCTCATCTGCCACACCCTACTCAAATCTTTTTTGTTTTTTTCATAGTGTATCAAGGGATTATGGCATTTGGATACATCTTTGATGTGTTTCTCTGAAATTGAGCCCCTGATTAGGCTGTCAGCAGATGCTGTATCACATTGATTGTTCTAGTTGGTACAGAGACAAGTGTCAACCAGAGTGGTTTCTCCCCTTTGCCATAGAAAGATGAAGCTTTTAGGTAGTATTTGCTTATGGGGGATGTTTATGCCACTATTTAAAATGATTTAAACCTGTGTCCTATTCAAACCTTATTTTAGGACGCCTGTTTTCCTCTCGTAGTCTGAGATCACATAATGATGTTTCAGGACACAAGCTTTCTACCTCAGTGTAGGTGATCAATTTTTTTTGACACAGCAGTTATTATTTTTATTTTTTGTTATATGCTCTAATATGGTATTCCTGTGAGTAAACATCAGAGCATTTAGAAGCCACAATACTTTGGCAAAAAACAAACTAACCAAAACCCGAAGCTATGCCTGCATGTCATGTTTACAGCTTGGACCATGATCTTTTGTCCCCTGAAATCTTCAGGCTCTTCTGGCTGAGGTTTCTATATGTTGAAATGCCCATCCCAGGCTGCCTGAGCCATCTGGAGAAAGTGTAGTTGTAAACACCATGTGACATGTACAATCTTAACACAGTAGAGAAGAGAGGGGTCAGGGATAGAGACTGGCAATCAGAGAGGACAACACCATTTTTTTCTTCTTTCATTTAAGTCTGTAAAGATCCTTAATTGCATTTTGAATTAGTTAATCCATGAGCTGTTAACCAGAATTTATGTCCCAAGTTTTTAGAGAATAAGCAGTGTCTCCAAAGAGGAAGATTTATAGAAGAATACAGGTGCATAGTTCAGTTCGTTCACACACGAGCGGGCGCACTGGGTTGGCTTCAGTAGCTGGCGTGCATGCATCATGTTTTTAATCTGGATTAAAGATGGCTACATTCAGCTTTGCCTGCATCATCTAATAAATTGAAACACGAATGAGAATTGTTAACTCAAGAAAAGTTTTTCAGTTTTCTTAAAGTTTAAATATAGGGATCCGACTAGTAAATTCAGAAGTTTTCTTCATGATCATCACACTTGACTGCTGTGGAACACTTGGCTGTTGAAAGAGCATGCTTCATCCCTTACCAGGCTGCTAATGGAAGGAAATTAGGAGCCAGTGGAGAGGGTAAGGATTTAGGTGTAAATGATCGGTGAATTGTGAAGAAGAGCACCTTAATGTGTAGAGATAAGTTCATATCAGAAGTCTATCTTAACAGCTGTTTTTTCATCTCTCCTTCCTTTCCCCCAAAACATGCAGGCACAGCAGAGTAATAGTTCATCTTTTTGAGTGGTTTTTTTTTTGGGTGAACTTTTCACTGTCCTCCCATCAAATTACATATGTGACTCCAGGGAAAACAGGCAGCTTAGATTATGATATAATTATTCACCAAGGGAAAGCCTCAGTTGAAATTATTGTTAGTTTTACGTTTTCTCTTTTCTTTTCTTTATAGCGAGTCAAAAATTTTTCCCCCTTAACCTCATGTAGAAAATGAAACTTTATACAATAAAGTAGGGATGGCAGGTTTCACAAGGGAAAAAGGATGCTGTCAACTTTTTTCCTCAGGAATATGGAAATTTGGGTGGATTATCTGTTCAGAGGAGGTTTCCTTTGTTAATTCTTTTTCCTTTTTTCACTTAAGACATCTGTTAACATTTCATACAGCCCAACAGATGTTGCAAAGCAAGTTCCATACTTTGTTCTCAAGAAAAATGACATTTCCTCAATTGGCTCCCCCACCTCTGTGACTGGGCCCAGCCTGCTGCTTCTGCATAATTTGCATATATTAAGTTATATACCTTAATGCCGGATGAATTTGTAGCTTCAGCATTATTTTTATATGGTAAAGTCTGATTTGATTAGAAGCTAGTTTACGTGTTGCTTTAGAGTTAAGAAAGGCCATAACATTTAAAAAATCTCCTTTGAGAATGGTAACCTAATTCCACATATAGGATTGGATGGCCAATTATTAAAATTTTTTTTCTGTAAAATAAGTGAATTACAAAAGCTTGAGTTGTTTTGCCATAAGGAAGTGCTGATTGTCATGTGATGTGGAGCGTCATTTTTATTATTTTGGCAAGAACAGGGACAGTTTTGTCTTGACAAGCCATTAGATGAATACCAGCATGTGTCACATGAAAAACCACTGATCTTTAACCTAGTTCTGTACTTAACCAAGCCTGGAAAACGAACAGTGAATAAAAGAAGAGCAAAGGCCAGTTTACTGTCATTACAGATTACAGAATCTGTTAACAGCTGCTGAACTGAACCCAGGGAATTGCAGGTATTGTTCCATGAACCAGCAGAAGTCCTAGAGATGCTTGTTAAAGCATCTTATATACACAAAATGTGTATATAAATTATACATTTATTTGATATTTGCTTAGGATTTACATTGTTGGAAACATAGCTAGAAAAAATGAAAATCCTTGCATACTTTCTCAGTGTACTAAATGCATGCCTTTATCACAAAACCATGTATATTTACATAGACGTATCTCAATGAGGTTTCCCTACTCCCAGTTATGGAACTTTTTTTAAGAAAGCAATGTGCTTTTAAGGAAATGATTAATAAGTATTAAGAAGAAAAGAAAAACCATGCAACCCCTCCCCCCCAAAAAAAAACCCCACAAACATACATACAAAACAAAATCCTTTGCTCATTCTTTAGGCATTCATTGTGGCTGATATTTGCACCTACATGTGATTTTTTTTTTTAATGGAGGGAAAAACCTAAACCCCCCTCAATACCCAAATATTGGAAAGATCAGTAACATTTTAAACAGTCAGTGGTGGGAATTATTGCTTACAGAGCTAACAAGAAAGAACACACTTTCTTACTCTGCTGGTGGAATTGCATTGTGCCTCCCTGTAGTCTTGTTATCCCACACTAACTGAAATGCAAATTCTTTGCAACTAATTGGATCTCATTGAGGGTACATGCACAGTATGTAGTTATATGCAAAAGGGTTTTAAAAAATAAAATTTTTCTGTAATTACAACTTTTAATTACTATCTAAAACATTGGCATCTATAGTATAGGTTTAGAATATATGTATGTCTAACTTTTCTTACAGATTACTCAAAAACATGAGCTATGAAATGCTTAGTAAGGTACCAGGTCAAAAGTTAGGGGGAAAATGTTTATTTACTGCAGTCTATAAGTTGGATTTTATGAGAGTCCTGTGAAAATGAAGATTTGTTTTTTTTAAGTTTAGGATTTAGTATCTTAGAGCCAGTATACTGAAGTCATGTTAATAGTGTAATCCTTTTTCTTGGAACATTTTGAATGTTAAAACATCATAAACATCAGAAATCACTTCCAAAAGCTATTGTCTTTTTGTTTTTTCCTTCAGTTCTCCAATCTATTTTAACATCGTAAGCTGCATTTGAGTTTCTTACTTTGTGTAAGGGTATTTCTGCTATGTGTTGTGGTGAGGAGGAGGTATTCACATTCCCATAATGTCTTTAATAACTTGGGTGCCACTTAGACCTAGTTGGTGTACTTCTTAATTTCCACGGTCCATCTCTCACTGTCAGTAAATGTGGGAAAGCCAACACATAGCCTTTCGTATTTGCGATTCTTTAACCTGAAATACCTGGAATCAGGGCAGCCAAAAAGCCTTTACTGTGGAAGTGATGCCTACTTCCACCCCCTTAGTTTTAAATGACTTTAATACAAGTGATTCCAGATAGTTATTCCATAATCTGCAGACTATAGAGTGAATGGACAAACTCAAAGTCATCTTTGTGCCTTGTAGGTATATTTTTTGTACCTGTGTCCTTAAACTGATATAAGTGTTCTTGCTAGACAGAAGATTACCTAAGATCAAGGACTCTACATGCCACGTTTGTATGTGGCAAGAGTGGCAAGTTCAAATCATGCATTTTGGGGGTTTCTAGAGGAGTCAAATTTGTATTTTCAAAACTTGATTTAAAAATGTTTGAAACTTCAAATCTGCAAAGCATAGCATGTGTATATGCTTGAGGTTTTTGTTTTTGTTTACTCATTTATTAAGTCTTTGGGTTAATTGCTGTCTCTTGTTGTAATAAAGCTTGTGCTCTTTGTAAACTAGTCTTACAAACTAGTTAAAATTTTGCTTGATCCAATCCATTTAGCAGGTGCAGTATCATGTGACAGATTTGTTGTGAAAAAATATTTTAAACCTTAGAAAGATATCCTGGTGCTTTTGAGGCTTACACCCTGGCTGTAATATGCAGGTACTAGTTACATCGCAGACCCGTTTCATCTAGAGCAACCTCAAACCTTGATATCTGAGAGAGCTCAGTTTGCCCACACTGGGTAGCATTTGTCAGAAGACTGCTGGCTGGGCAGCCCAGATTTGGATGTATTAGCTAGTCAGCCTAATAACCCTGTACAGACTGTATTGATTTTCTAGGAGAGAGTTTATGAACTAAATAAACTTGGGGTTGGTGTCTTAATAAACTGCTTCTCTCAGTCTGTCACATTTAGTTACGGAGCTGTGCAGTTTAGGGGGAAAAAAGGCTAATTCTGTTACAGATTGTTCACAGCAGGGCCTCCAAATTAGCCCTTTGTTTTGTAATGCCACCTTGCTTGGGCCCGCTTTGAGCACATTCCTCAGTTTTGCCCTAATGAGTTGCAACACTGATAATGTGGCTGATGATCTTTCATTGATTTCACTATCACTTGCTTGTCTGGTAATTGATCCGTTGCTGAGCCTCTAGTTAATTATATCGGCTTTGACATGGCCCGGTCCACGGGGAATTTCAAGTCTTGCAGAATAACAGTTTTAATAAAAGAGTCTATTACTGCAGGTGCTTGCTGCTGCATGCCAGTTGATTTTTGTGTTGTTAGTGTGTGTTTGTGTGTGTGTGTGGTGCAGGGGAGGGTCCCTGGGAAAGAAGAGGACTGCAGGACTGAAAGAAAGAAGGGGTAGGGGGCTGCAAGAAGAGGAAGAGGGAGTGAAGGAGAGAGGAAGGAAGGAGGGGGAGCTGGTGGGGGGCAGAGCAAGAGGCAGGCGAGAGAGGACACGCAGGCAGAGCGATACAACAGAGGCTGAGAGGAGCGAGGAGGAAGCTTGCTATTGACAGTGTCCTTAAGCCTCCCACAAATAACAGCCATTAGTGGGAAGGTCAGGAGCTGAGCAGGCAGCTTGACTGAGGCACTGAGTGCCACTTCAGAAATCAAGAGGCTAGCAAATTTTAGAGGGAGTTTAAGTGGGTAATAGCCAGCCGTAAAGGTACAGTCACTGTTGACAATTGACTCATAGGGGCTTCTCCTGCCCTCCCCCCTCAAGAATATTTTTATGGACCACAGGTGGACTTAATATATTTTAAGGCAACAATTCTTCGGGTTCTTGTTTGTTTCTTCTCAGATATTGAATTTGCTGCTTTTGAGACTTTTTTGTGCTTAATGGTGGTGAACCGGAGGGAAGTTTAACAGAAAAGCTTTCAGGAGATGTCGGTTCTACAGGGGAAGGCACATTTGTGTCAACATAGTGTACGTTTTCTCATCTTTTCTCATTGTCCACTAATGACACAGAGCTGCCATGGAAGCTCTTTTCTGTTTCTTCTGTTGTTTCAGAGAGTAAGGTTTATTGTTATTCTTGAGTTAAGGAGGAGCAAGGAGAGTGGTACATTTGTCCTCGATATTTGTAGGTGGTTGAAGATTAATGTTCCTTACATTTTAAGTTTAGGGAAGGATGGCTTTTTCCTGCTGACTACTTTTATGAGATGACATGAATTTAGCTTTCCATTTCGAAGTTACTCTTTATGTACAGTGCATTTTGTTCAGTTCTCCTTTTCCATAAATAAGGTAGATAAATACTCTCTAATAAATAGATGTTTTGTTTTAAAACTGGTTTAATTAAGAATACGACATGCTATCGCGGTTATATTTCATCAGGCAGGAAAACATTACAGAATTTTCCATCGAGATCTTGAATGAAAAATGGAGTTCTTTTTATATTCATTACTTTTTGCCTGAAATGGGACAGGCTTTTTTTTTTCATCTTTTTCTTTTTTATGATTTGAAAGGATATTGTAGATGCTTCATCCAGGAACTTTGAACAAAGGATTTTTTTCTACTTTTGAGCTTTAAGAAAAGGTGCACTTTTTTCCTTTGCCATTCAGTTTCTTATTGCTTAACATCCAATTTAGTAATTAATGACCTGAGGAACTGGATATTAAGTAATATGTATTTGTTTTGCAAATGTTTATTGTGCTTCTTCTATGTTCAAAAAACTGCTAGGTTTATTTATTTACTTTTTAGAGTGTAAGGTCACGTCTCTATGTCTGTTATTTTCTCTAGGAGTTTATATGTGGTTATAAATAGCTCAGCACATAGTATATGACTTTTAGAAGCTAACATTTAGACAACAGCTGAGCCAACTTTACATTCTCGTACAGCTGAATATTTTTCTTTCTTCTAGTGTAATTAGAAAAAAAATGTTTAAGCATAGCAGTTTACAAATGTTAAAGCAAGACTGATGTCAGATATTGCATGTTATCCCCGAAAGCATCGTTGGGAAAAATTCCCTAGGAAGGGCCCTAGCTTCTCCTCGCCCGAGGGCTGTCCATGATCATGGTGCTGCTTGGAGTGTGCATAAGTGAGTCTCTATCTGTGTGTCTGGAGAGGGGTTAGTGCAGGGTGTCATTTGGTGCCTGACAGTGGAACAGTGCAGTTGACTCCTAGCTCTGCTATCCAATGACATGCAGTGGCTGAGAGTTTGAAGCTGATGGTTGGGTCTCCAGTGCTGCCTGCACACCTGACAGGCAGCTGTTAAACTGAGCAAAGGCAAGCTCGGGGAGTCACAATCTATGCATAAATGATAGGGGTATCTGTGCAGAAGGTGCGAACGAAGCTCTGACCCCCTCCCTCCCCCAAATCTCCCCCTTCCCAAATGAAATGCACAGTTCAGCCAGCTTCTTAACTACACTACACTCCTGCTACTGGCTGCCAAGAGGCTCAAAAAATCCACCTTCACTTTTCAGTCAGAAGAGGCAGAAGTGGATGTGAGAGAAAGAGAGACACAGAGAGACAGAGAGCCAAAGAGGGCAAGAGACTTGACTTTAAGAGACTCCTGTACTGACAACTCCATGCAGTTCGGAACCAGAACGACTGCGGCTGAACCAGGGTTCATGGGGACATGGCAAAACGCTGACACTAACCTCTTGTTCAGAATGTCCCAACAGGTAAGTTACTTTCATTTTTTTTTTTTTAAAGAAACCTTGAATTGTTACATGCACTTTTGTTTCTGGTTATTTTTCTTTCTACACATTTTTAAAAATGATCCCTTCGCAGTTGGGCTCGCTTTTGTCATATAACCGTGGGACTGGAATGTGCAGGGTGACTTCACGCTTTCCCTGAGGGCTCCTTAAAAGAAAAAGGGGAAAGGATCCTGAAGGGAAAGCAAGCCAAGGCATTTGTTGCAGAGTTTCACAGTACAGCCTGGGTCATGGGAAGACGTTGTTTTCTGTTGAACATTAAAACAAAAAAAGCCACCGCCCAGCAAATGTATCTTTCTCTCTCTGTTAATCACTTCATCCAAGTGTCTGCGATCTCGGAGGAGGTTCTCCGTCCAAACAGTCATAAAATGCAGGGGCCCCTCCGCACAGCCCGGCCAACTGGATGGGGCGGGAAGCCCCTCGGCTCCGACCCGAGCAGCGGAGGCTGGGTGGGCATCGCGGCCCGCGGAGGGTCCGGCGGCGGCGGCGGCGTGCGTGCCGGGCTGTGCCGGCCGGTCCCAGCTCGCCCGCGCCGCCCGCCGCCTCCGCGCTCGCCCCTGCGCTCCCCGCCGCGCCGGCTCCGGCTCCCGCACGCTCGCCCGCCCGCCCGCCGGCTGGCGCACTCACACTCGGGCGCAGCTCCTCCCCGGAGCCGCTCGTCGGTCCGGGCCGCGTCGGAGGCAGCTGGCTGTGCGGGCTCTGCCGGGCGAGACGTGTGAGTGCGAGGCCGGCGGCAACTGATCATTAATCACCGAGCGAGCCGGCGGCTCGTACCCTGCGCGCGGCGAGGCGCGCCCGGCGCACCCGGCTCCTCTTGCACAATTGCTGGCTCTGCGGCTCCGAGGGGGAGCGAGGGTGAGAGGAAGCGAAGGGAAACAACCCAGAAACTTTCATCTTGGACTGTGCTCAAGCGAGGGAGGGAAGTTCCCTGGTGCCTCCCTCCTAGACACGTCTTGCTTTTTAAAAGCCTACCCCAAACCCACACAAAGCAAGTTAGTACGATATTATCATCCGCACGGCACGAAAGTATTACTGACAAATATACTTGGATTTTAAGCAGATGGCAATTAAGAAATTGGTATTGTTCCACTCATTTAAACAATGTTGCAACTGCTTTCTTTAAAAAAAAAAACCAAAAACCTGTTTTGTTTGTAAGAGATCATGAGAATTAAATACTTTATTGCGTTAGTTTAGGTTTTTTAAAGTATTGATAACGAAGGAAAGAAAACAATTTGCCAAGCTATAGACTGCACAAGTTTAGAAATACATCTGCAAAAGACAGTGCACAGAGCCAGGGTTTTGTAGCATTTAGCTAGCGAACAGTTTTATCACACAGTTCTAGATAGGATAAACGCATTTGAATAAGGTGTATTTTGACATATCCTGTAGAGGGACCCTGATTACTGCTGATACAGTAAGCTGGGATTTAAATGCAATCAACATAAACCCAATAAGCAACTCTTTATGTGCAATTTCCCTTTCTTGCAAGTTAAAAAGTTCATTTCCTCCCGGAGATACTGCTTCTCATTGCAGAATGCTCTACGAGGTGTGTTTCTGAGGCACATTCCTGCCTGGGTGGCTCTCTTCGTGATTGGAACACAGTGTGTTTTGACTGACTTTAGGACTAAATAACTTGTGCCTCACTTTAAAAATTAGATGTCACCTTCAGGGTTTTCCTTGAGTCAGTGGAGGTCAGAGGTGTGTGTGTGTGTGTATGTATATCTGTGTGTGGGTATGTTGGAAGGGAAGATTGGTTTAGGTCTCCCTCTAGCTAGAAAAGAGTTAATAAAAACCAGATAGAGATAATGATCAATTGATAAATGGCTATTGAACCACATAGATGGTGTTAGATTGCTTCTTTGGCACTAGCCCATTTCCAAGTAGATTTGAATCTAAGGGGACTTTAAGTTGTGGAAAGCATTTTAGCTAAAAAACAAATAAAGTAAATTATATAAATGATGGATCAGAATTAGGAAAATAATTTGAAATCGCTGAGAGAGAGAAACTTGTACAACAAAGCTATTATGATGTCTTTGATCCAGCTGTGATTCTGGGTGTATAAAAATCTGTTTTGTGTGTGCATGTATCATAGTGAGCATCAGTGACTATATGAAGAGAGTAGAAATATAGGGAAGTAATTGATACATAATGGACGCTATATAAAAGTATATAATATTATACTATTTACTAAACAATAGTACAATAAAGGAAAAAAATCACAATTTTAAAAAGTGTTGTGATTTAACTGTATATATTTAACTATATATGTTTTCTTTATTTTTTGGTTTAGATGTAGTTAGCGATTCCCCTCCTCTTCTTTTTTTTCCCTGTCCTGGTTACTAAATGTTTACCTCCTGTGCATTTTTGGAAGGCATGTAAAAGAGGGTATGAGTTGACACGCTTTTTTTTTCTCCTTCAGGATGACATTTTAGTTTGTATAAATATTGTGTAAACTTAAATTCAAACTGTGTATAAATGTAAAAATATATGTGCTGTAATGTTTAATATGTTTATTTTCCTTGCAGTTCATCAGCAATGCTGATTCAGAGTGTGTGTGTATATATGTGTGTGTGTACAAGAAAGACACTTTTCTTGAAATGATGTCTCTTGAAGCCAACAGTTTCAAGAAATAGTAGTTTCAATATACACATTAAGCCAGCTTTTGTCCTACTTACTACAGGTAAAAAGTTTGTCCAGTTTCATCAAGTGTACAGAATTCTGTGTATCTCATTGCTAGGACATAAATAGGTTTTTCTATATTATGATTATTTTAATTTCTAAGAAAAAACTAATTTAGCTCATAAAAGGAATAAAATTTATTGGTTATATTTTTTATTTCAAAGTTTTCTGTAATAATATAAAAACTATAAGATTCACCTTATCATTTTTTTAAATATTAGGGAACACTAACTAGTAGGTTTCAAAACTGAGTTAATAGAGAATGCACCATCAGTATTATTTAACTACAGCAAAACTTGTAGTGGGAAATAGCTCATGAATACTGAAATTTAATAATCTAGGTTTGTGTTTTCTCTAGGTAAGTTAGGAAGTAGGGATATAAAAATCTTTGCCTTTTGTTTTGTGTGAGCAAAGTTAGATCTGCTTATATGTAAATTTTTCAGTCTGTCTAGTGCTTACAAAAAGACATCACAATCCGAAGCCAATTCAGATTTGGTGGAATTAAGTATGTTCCCCTAAAGTTCGAGTATGACCATTAGACTGCGTTTTCCTGCCTTCATTCATTTTTCTCCCATATTCAAGTATGATTTTTTTCAAAAGGGATCATATTTTTCCATACAGACAAATATTTGATAACCTTAAAGGGCACGACTCTTGACTTGTGTAAAGGGAGCTCTTCTTTGGGTCACTTTGATCAGTGACAGTCGAGATTGACCAGAAGCCCTTTGCTCGTCTTCTCTGTTAATCTCCTGGAGTCCAGAACGTTATTTGCCCATTTTAACTTCAGGAAGTATTGTTGAAAGCAGAACATCAGGCCTGCTTTTAGAATTTTTTTAAATCAGGTTTTAAAAGGTGATTTTTCTATTTCTGTAAATATTTTGTGCTCTTTTGAGAGAATAGCAAATAAAATTCTTTGTCACTACCTCAAGGGATGCAGTAGTCTAATATGTTTTGAAATCTTTTCAGAAATGAAACCATACCAGGTAAATGGCTCTAGCCCACGTTTTACACATTACTAGAGGCAGTTACCTTTTATTATTGGTGAGGTATATTTAACCTGTTTCAAATAAAATGTAGATCCCTTAATAAGGTCTCTTTTCAGACAGGAGTGAAATCCTAAGTTAGAATTATAAATGACTCTGTGCATGATTATGTAGTAATTTAGGATTCACCCAATGATGTAACACAATTAACAACATAATTTCATTGTGAAACTGTGTCTTATTAAAGAACAACTGTCTGACATTCTCTTACAGTTGCTTTATTTAACTTCAAGCAAATATTATTAGTAGTGACATTTTTCTATTGTGTATTAGATTCTCTCATTAGCATGATGTGTTAGTTATCACCAGAGAAATCATTTCCTAGATAGGTGAGGGGCAAACCAAGAAAGCTAAAAATTAAATCAACGATTTACATTAACACTAGAGCGTCTGCTCACCAGAGATATGACAGAGTAAAGCAAACTTTCTTACTAATATAAAATCTAGCACATTTCAGAGAAATAATAAATAAAATATATTGTGAGAAATATATAACAACATCACTGGAATCCATTTAAAAGCATGTTCGATATGAATTTTTCTCCCAGTGGTATTTCAATTCTTTGTATTCATATAGGCAAATGCAGTTTCAGTTTTGTTGAATCTATATTTTAGAGTGGAAATGGTGGTTTTGTCTGACTTCCTACCTCCCCCCCCTCAATAATTTGAATGTTTCTTCACTAACAGTTTGAAAGGCACATATACAGTTTTTCTTACAAGTCAGATGCCTAATTGTATATCGTGGTTTGATCCTTCTGTATAGTTCATACAATACGTTTTTATTCTCATTTCTGTCCCCTTCATGTAGACATCCCTTTTAACATAGGATGTATGTTCTTATTTAATCAGAGCCCTGAGTAAAGCAGTTGATAGTTAATGGTCTTTGAAAATGACTTTCATTGCCAGGCTTCATCCATCCTTAGGTTTCTGCACTTTTCCCTCCTCCCTTTTCACTCCCCTTCTTACAGTTTGTGTGTTTTAGTAATCAGATCTTACTAAAAAAGGATTAAATTGACCAAACTTATGGTCTTGATGCTAAACTAAATATTTGTATTATATTAGGAGGCATGTAATTTCAGCCTGTTGAATTACTAGGCTGCCACCTCCAATTTAGTTCCCCTCTCTAATTTGAGTGATAATGTGTTTTATTTTGAACTTTTAACTATAGACACATATTCAAATATAATTCTTTACCTCCATTCTGATAATGTAGCACTAAAATAGGAATATTTGGGTAATTTATAAAATGCAAACTGTAGCATGGAGACAGGTGCTTGTGTGTTGATCTGTACTTTGTAAGTCTGTGTATACCATGCAGACTTCACTTAATAGATACTGTCTAATTTGTAATGCAATGAGAAAGTAGTAGGTCATATATATGGTGTTTATGTACATGTGAATGCAAGTAAAGCACACCCAAGCATATTCTCAGATGTGTATGTCATATATGTTAAAAACCTGTGTACACATTTCAGGTTTATTTTCAACATGATACGTTAAGTGAATTTGCACATAGTAGTTGATCATTTTGAAATTATTTTTCTCATATTTCTGTCTTCTGCACACTGGTATTGTGTGTTTGTATAATTTGTAAAGCCTTTTACTAAGGTGAGTCAAGTAACCACAGTTGAAAAATAAATCCCTAAAGGTGCGGATATCTTATCTATAATTGTAGGTATTTTTCATAATTACATTTACGAGCATATCTTAACGTTCACTGATAAATCCAATTATTCATGCATGGCTTTATGGAAATCTGATTAATATAGTGACAGGACAGATTTGGGCTACCACAGCAGCACATCCTCCCACTCCCGTGTCAGGGTTAAGAGCCGCGGCAAATCCTCCCTAACTAATTAGATGCTGAGTAAGGCATCTCTGAGAAGTTGGGGCAAAAGGGAATGGGTCACAGCCAAAGCAGGATTGCAAGGACTGCTGTGATAGTGAAAGCATTCAGGTTTGCCAGGTCATTGTGACACAGGGAGCTGATTCCAAAGGAACAGACCATTACAGATAGTGAGCTGGCGTCATCCACTTCAATGAAAAACAAAAATTCTAGTGTTCTCCCTTCCCACCTTAACACGCATCACACACTCGCGCTTAAAGAAAGTTAGATTGGGCATCCACCCTTATCAATCTGCAGAGCTTTGGGGAGGATTTTCCTTATAAACGTGAATAGCTAATGACTCTGTACAGCCGAAGAGATACTCTCTCAACTTGAGACTCTTGATTAGAATATATATATCTCAAAAGGAATGAGAGAAGAAACTGGAATTTGCTTTTAGCTTGTGTCTATAATTTGAATCATACAGTTTGAACTGATCTAGGAATTAACTCCTTTTGTTCCACAGAGTGTTTTCAGGGAAGTTGGTGGTAGTGGGGAGAAAAGAGTGGGTCGAGGGATGACTTTCTCAGTGAGAGAAATTTTCTCTGGGCCTCCCTGCTTGCTATTGTCCAAAGAACATGGAATATAATGGTTCCAAGATTTCCTTTCACATGAGGTTTGGAGCCTGGTTTGTTATGTACGTAGATTGAATTCTTCACCACGTGAAAATCCTCTCGAATCCTCTCGTACCTCTCGTGGTATGTTTTTGCCACTATACGACCACCCTTCTCTAGACCTGGGTCAGAAGATTGTCTGGGGGTTGCAGGAAATGATTGATTTCACCCCCGTCTGCCAAAGCTGATGCCATTTTTATTTCCCGAAAAGCAGTTGGCTTCCACATTTTGCTTGGCTTCCACATTTTGCTTGGTGATCCTCATCCACTGAAGGACTGGGGAGAGGGGGAGAAGGGGATTCAGAGACTCTTTCAAGGAATTTGACATCTATTTTTTAAGCCTTAGAGAAATGAAGGAAAAGAGGCATAATTTGGGAATAATAACCTTTATATGCTGACATACAAGCAAAACAGTGTGGAAAAGAGGGAATTTGTTTTCTATAAGGCAAACTAATAAACAGGCAGGAAAAATCAGGTGAAAAAACATTCTGAGCAAGTCAAGCTCTAAGAAATTTTAATATGTGCAGATGACATCCCAGAAATGATGCTCGGGGCCGTGACATCCAAGGTACCCACATCTCACTGAGCATGATCTGTACTGCCTTTTCCCTCCCCAGGTTTAAAAGGAAGTTTAGAGAATAGGAAAAATAAAAGTATTGGTTCTTTTTTAATTTGTACATTCCCTATAGGAAGCCTAGTAAATTTCATAGTGTATATTCAAACCCTAAGGTGAAAAATTTATGGCTGGAGTTCATTTAGTTGAGGACAGTGTGCAGTGTCATTCTGTTCAAATTTATGGCTGGAGTTCATTTAGTTGAGGACAGTGTGCAGTGTCATTCTGTTCAAACACTCTGTGTAGCATTTCGTGCCACAGAGTCCAAGATCATGAGTAGAGAGGATGCCCTGTATCATTTCTTCATTCACAGAGCCTTCTTTAATGGAAATGCTTGTGGAAAAACAACGCATTACTCAAACTGGCTAGCTTAGAAATCAGATTCTCAGCTTATTAATCATCATTCCAATTAAAAAAAAAGAATTGATCCTTTAACAACAAAATAATATTCTTTTGTTTTTCTTTAATTAAGCCCATCAGTTTTTCGTTTCTCTCTGTTAAGAAAATGAAAATAATCTTGAACGGTAGGAAGTTACTCATTGAAACACTGATTCTCTTGAGCATATCTGACATCTTATTTACTCAATATTTTTGGACTGTAGTGTTATTTTGCTACTGTCTTGAGGGTTTGTGTGTTGTTTGGTGGGAGGGGGGTCGGTTTAAGTCTCATTTCCATTTGGTTGGCAGCAATTTACTTAATGACCTAAATACACGGTTGGTCTGTTCTTCCTATTCCCATAGACCTAATTTCTTTTTCACTTTATTCTCCTTTTGCCTCATCTCTCTTTTTTCTCAATTTCTCCTTACTTTCACTGGCTCTTTTTGCCATAACATAAAGGAATTGAAATGCACCTGAAACGTAACAGTAACTGAATGAGGCATCTTTTTGCCCATACATCATTCCGGCAGAAGTGTGGGGAAGAGGTGCCGCCCTCAGATGTGGTCCTCAGTGTCTTAGTGCTGACAGGACCACTGTCCTGAGTTTTGCTACGTAAGGGTTCTGTAAGTAAGGGCGTGATAAAAACGTGTAACCAGGGGCCCAGCTTATCATTCAAAGGCGTTGACAGGCAGCTCAATTTGATCCTTCGCCCGTGTAAGAAAGTACTTAGCTGAAAAGAGATTTTGCTTTTCAATTTTTCTTCTTTTTTAAAAAAAGTAATTCTTGGATTCATTATCTTGTACAGTTAGACTTACATCTACACAAGAGAGCATTTCCTTAGACAGAGGAAAACATGTAAAGTTTTCCTTCAATAGGTCGACGATATGACTCTGAGACAAACTGTGGTTAATAAGAGTTAACAGAAACATTTAAAAAAGGAATTGAAATGACGGCAGGCCTAATATTAATGGATGACATTATGCAATTTAAAACCTGCGGTATACATAACACAATGAGGAGGATTCACTACTGTTTTGTATTTAGTAAATTTTAACTTGTCTTACACGGCAGAGAGATTGTTAAAATTGACAAGATTAAAAAATATCATTCTCCATGGGAAAGACATAGCTTCCGGTATTGTACCTGCTGTGCTTGTGTGTGACTGTCATGAATTTTTCAACTTTATTAAGATGTCTTTTAATGGCTATTTGTTCTCTAGATAGTTCTTCAGGACTCATATTTCATGATCAGAGTGCCTGAACGGGGGGATTTGAAAAGAAAAATTTTAGGATAATGAATATTTTGCATGCCCAAAATAATTACTTTCAGCCGGCTTAACGTAATAACAAAACTAATATTAAAATGAGAACCTCCATTAGTAGAGTTTTCATAATGTTTTTTTTTCTTCCATTAAAATGTAAGAAAGATATCATTGACTTAAATCATTAGGATGGCTATTTGGGACACCTAGTCAGGCATAGGTAGAGAAAGCTACCCACTACTGTGCCTCTGCCAGTGCTGAAGGGCAGTGGTCTTGACTGGGAAGCCACTTGCAAGATATGGGAGGATAATTATACACTGAGCATATTCATGAAATTGTCCCTTGAGTGAGAATGCCTGCAAACATTCTCTTTGTTGACCTTGTGTCAGAACCTAACACAAGAGTCAGCTAGATTATCTGCTGCTTTATCTAATACTGCTTTTCTTTTATTCTTTCTTTTTTAAGTATAAATATTATTGAGTACCAGAAAGAACCCAAACCAAAGCCCTGCTCTAGACTTTGTGGAAAGTCTTACTGTCTTGCTATAGACAGTATTAAAAATCCCATATTGTTATGTGGCAGGGCAGTGGTATGTGGTGCACAGACATGCAGAAAGTGTGTACACCTGTCCCTTGATTGGTTATGGGAATTAAGTGATATATTTCCAGGTTTGTTGAGGATTTGTGAATGGCTGCCCCAAATGCAATGAGTGTATGGATGGCTTATCCTAAAACAGAATTCCCCATCTTAGGAATCACATTTTAACGATTCCTTATACATTGTTGCTTTTGCTCCTTGAGCATAACTTGTTGGTGAAGCTGTGTCCTTCATTGGGAAATAGCCTGATTGATTCTTATTTTGGGAATCATCATTTTTAACCAGTGAGAAACTACAGTTCTCTTTAAATAAGTTAGAGCTAAGCTGGGATAGAGATCCCAAGACTAGACTCTTTGACTCAAGCTTCAAACATCTCATCATTTCCCTTCCCAGCCACTTTTTTTTGTTTGTTTGTTTTATTGACAACTTTGGAAAGGAATCATGGGACTGAATAAATCTTAAAATACGTTACCAATCATATTATCTACTAAAGAGAGTTGCTTGTGGACAAGGTTTTTTCATTTTTACTTTATTTTTGACCGTTATCATAGATTAAGTAGGAAGGGGTAGAAGGAGAAGTCCAACATCTGGGAGAGCTTGTTTCGGTAGCCAGCCTGGGAGCCCGGACCCTGGCTGCGTACAGGTGAGACGTGTTGGAGGAATAAAGGGCCTTGTGCGTTTAATGAACGCTGCCTGCCTGTCAGCTTGGGTTTTCATGCACCATTGTTGTTCACATAAGAAAAAGAGAGTGTTCACAGCCTGTGGTGAGATTAGAGTAATGAAAATGAAGTGTTAATCTGTTGATAGCAAGCACATCTCATATCCTGGATCCTGGGCCACATTCATTCGTGTATAATATATTCCAGGTTTTCTCATGAATAGAGAAGCAGCTTGGATGTTCATTATATTAAAAACACCCTTTTGGTAAAAGTGAGAAGTTGGTTATTTTAACTTGTGCAAATAGTTATTTTTAATAATTTCTCAATAATCCAACTGCTGCCTGCCTTTTGAGTATCTGATAACCCACTGTTTCTTATGTGCTAGTATTCCTGTATTTTTGGTCTCATTTTTTTTTAAATAAATGCAGAATGCTGAAATAAGCCTCACCATAGCCTAGTTTGAGATACTCTTTTTTAGAAATCAGTGATTAATAGAAAAAAGGAAGGAATCAATGATTAATAGAAAGAAGGAAGGAGTTAAGTGAGTATAAACCTTAATCCCCAAGGAACACAGGTTAAATAATATGAAACATTCATGATCTTATGTTTTATTTTTCATCTTAAAACAATAAAGTGCAAACAGAAATAAAGCGCCAAAACAAAAATAAATTCCAACCAAAAAAGAAAAAATCAGGAACCTTCTAGAACTGCTTTATGTATTTGTAATCAGCTGTCATGATGTGAACCTGAGGAGACCAGCTTAAAGCTTTGGTCGTCGTGGGTGGGAATTAACTGTGTTTTTTCATAAAATTCCCTTTCTAAAATGTTAGAGTAGGTAAATCAACATGAATGTAATGAATTATACTTTTCCTAGAATTCTTGGTTTTTACCATTTTACTCATTAGTTGAGAATTTTCATTTTTTTCTAAAGCTATATACTTAAGAAAGAGATTGAGTTTATTCTTAGATTATACCAAGATGTTTTAAAGAAAAGAATGTGAACATTCACATGCATGCTATCCCATAGGATCATCTCTTTAAGAAGCACCTTCAGAGATGGTTTCAAAAGAAATATAAACAAGGGGTGGGGAGAGTTAAATTAATAATTGAGTTCCAGGTGTCTGCTTCTAATTGCTCAAATTTCAAACATAATGGATATTAAAGAAAAATGCTTCCCATAAGGAATATATCATATTGTCATTCAGATATTGGGCCTAAGACTGTATTTATGGAGCTCAAACTTGTGGCATTTTCTCTTTTTCTAGTCAACTGAGAGTGAAGGAATGCAATATGATCGTTATGATTTTGTGAACTATTTACTTAAAGTTGTTTGACTTGTTAAGAATCAAGAGAATTTGGGGATTAAAGTCTGATTGTGAAGTAAATTTGGCATATGTTCAAGGGTTACTTTCTTAAGGTGAAAATGAAAGAAAAAGGCTTCTCTCTGAGGAAGGAAACACCTAATTAAAAAAATAATCTTTCAAGAATGCAGGCCAATGATGAAACGTAATTTCAAAACACTCTACTAAAGTTGGTTTAAATTTTACTTTTTTAATAAGTCAAAATATGACTGGTCATAGCTTATTTATTACATTTCTGTACCGTACAGTACATCAGAGATAGCCTGTTAATGTAGTTACATGAAGCGAAAAAATACTTGCTTTCTTCTGCTAAATAGAGTGCTTTTGTTTGTAAAATTCACTAACAGGTAACTGTGTTGTGGTTGATTGGAAATGGTGAAATATAAAAGATTTTCTCTTTGTGCTTGCTTTCAGTTAAGAAAAAAAGCAAATAGAAGTGCATGGTGACTTTGTCATAGACATCTGCTTTTAGGTAATAATCATTTTTAAAGAAATACGCCATGACTTCTGGGGTCATTTGAACCCGCAATAATGTCTATTTGATGTAGGTATAAACGTCAGATTGTGGCGTACATGTGGAGCCGGTAAAGATGAGTATTTGCTATGATAATATTCATGCATCCTAAATGTTGACTTTTAAAATTTACTTTGACGATGTATTCTATTTTCATATTAGGGTCAGTTTTCACTTAAGTACATGATCGTTCTAGAAAGGAAGTGCAGAAGTGTTAACATGTGAAGGAACAAAATGGATGTAGCTCTGAGTAATAGTTTGACATGAACATCTTTTCTAGGCTGCAGAGAAGAATGTGTTTGATTGAAAGCAGTGTAAATGTTTGTTGAACCACTGGATAAGACGAGATCATCAGTTCTGGATTGGCTTTTTTAAAAATTTTAATTATGAAAATGAGTTTCCTTTGCTTTGTGCACTTAAGTTTTATTGAACAACTACATTTTGAAATAAAATCTGCTACCCGCTGTCTTACGTTGTGTAAGCCCGTGAAATATGTATTTTTAAATCTCTGGTCCTAGAAACCCTTCTCTTTTTCTTCCACAAACTCTGCAAACTCTCTTTGGAGTAGTTGACATGTTAAAGATAAAGAGTTGCCTACAAGGGCCGTGTGGAGGTAGGGTAAATTAAACGAGTAGAGTGAGTCTGGTGGGGACTGTGGTGGACCAAGAAAGCTCTTGTGTCAACCACAGGAAGGTAGCAACTCTTGGCTCCAGCCAGTTGTTGCCAGGTGGGAGTGCAGGCCCAGAGCTGCAAGATCCCCTTCTTCTTTTGTTAATGAGAAGCCAGAAATCCAGATTTTTATGTGAAATCTCCTGATTTTTAAATCTTGGCAACCTTTTCAAATATTTTTAAAAGTGTGTGGTCCAAACAAAACTCATCTGCAGGCTACATTCAGCCTACTGGCTGCCAGATAGAAACCTCTGTTTTAGATAATATTTTAATGGATGAAGATAATAGTTTCATTGCATGTGATCATTCATCTTGGGAATTCCCCACTGGGATGAACCGAATTCTTCATTTTTTTTTCCAGAATTAAAAAAAAAAAGTTTAGTAAATATATTTCTGGTGCTGATAGTTTTTGATATGTAGCTTTTCTCCTTATGACCCACATATAAAGAAAAATCAGACGTGAGAGCAAAAGAAAAAGTGGTCAAAGGATTTTAATAAAGGTAGAAAAGAAGAATTTTAGACTTATAGAGAAGGAAAAGGAGATTTCTAAATTCTGAAAAGAATCCCGTGATTTGTGTCAGTCGTAGATGAAAAGCTGAATTCAACTATAAAAAGCTTTTCATCTCACCTTTAGACAGTAGATTCTTGGCCCCGAATCTTTGTGGGATTGCTATAATTTACCAGGCAATTGATTATGATGTCACGAGGAGGAGATGGACCACAAGGGGAAAACTTCCTCATACTAATTCATGCAAGGCCAATATTTTATACAAGCTTCAAGAAAACATCATTTATATTGTATAGGATGAGGTTTTCAATGTCTATCTAAATTTTTTGACAGGGCTCTTTAAAAGAAATAATCTATTCATAATTGAAATTCTCTAGGCAAATCAGATATCAACATTTTCAACAGAACAGGTAATTAATTGGTTTGAATTTCAAATTGAAGGTCATCCTGTTATTGATTTTCGTGGGAACAGGAAACAAGAATGTCTTGTTAAAATGATCTGCAAATGGGACTGAGGTGTGCCTAGCTTCTGTCTAGGGTCTTGTTGAACAGCATCACTGGACAGTATCAGACACCGATCATGAGGGAGTCATCTCTGATGTAAACATAACAAGCTATTGGTTTGCTTCCAAAACCACAGGGAAGAGCTGAACTGGAGAAAAGACCAGAGATTAACAGTTTGTTTTATAGTAAGTCAGGTATTTCAAATCAAGTGACTGGTGCAGCTTGTTACGAAGCATCCAAGAGTGTGTCAGAATGACGTTGGTATGCCATGTTCGAGAAGTTCAGCCTCAACACAGCTGTGACTTACCACTTTCAGAAACCTTTCAACTGGGAATTAGATAAAATATCTTTTAATACATGGGGAGGGAAGCACTGAGGCAAAGAGGATGGTGAAGAATGGAGGATAAAAGAGTACACCCTTTTAGATGCTATTAATTTTTATAAAATAATATTTGTGCCTTTTATTTGATAGATAGTTTTATTGTTCCATGTGCCAGGCTATTTTAAAGCAGTCATTTCTCTCTCTGCTGTGTTTATGCTTTTTGAGAATGGTATAATATGAAGGTAACATGAACTAAGTGGGTGGCGAACATTATGCCTTTCTAAACCGAAATAAGTATTTTAATTTTAGCTGTGCTAAACAAGTTGGAGACTTAATGCAGCTTCTTCTTATGGTTCAAAGTAAAATTCTTAATTAAAAAAAAAGGGCAAGCCTTCCATTCTAAATACCCTGAAGCTGTTAATGCAGTTATTTCCAGGTTGACATAGTTTTGTGTAGGCATGACAGTGGCACCAACCATCTACAGTAAGCCTGAACATTCCACAGAACCATTTCAAGTTTATTATGAGCTTCAAAGCCTGCTCATCCCTAAGAGAATATCAAGTTTAAGCATGTCACTTTGCCATAGTCACAGTTAACTTTCTAAAATCAAAAAGTACCTTTCTTGAATCAAAAAGGCTGATTTTCTACAGGTGTTTCTTGAAGCAATTTCTCCGTTCAGTACAGAGTCGTTTTTCTGACCCACTGTTGCTGCCTTCTTGAATTCTGTTGACCCGTTCCTGTTAGCAGTGGTTTAGCAATAGTTGGAAACTACCCCAAATAAAGCAGGACTCATCACAATTTGTTTAAAGCTCTGAGATGATGTCAACATTTTTTTTCAGCTTTGTTCCTAGAGCTCAAGTCATAGATCCCGTTTTGCCAATTCCCAGTTGGATTTTCATTGCAGTACTTAAAAATGTAGCCGAGGGGGAAAAAAGATGTTGATGCTGTCCTAATACTTGGGAGTTTTCTGTACCATGGAAGGCTAGTGCTTTGGGAAAGAATATGGGGGCTGTTCAGCCTGATCTCATGGTACATTGCTTCTCTTCTTAGGGAAAGGAATTCCCCGTTTCCTGAATGTGAAATGCCTACCCTTTTGACAGCTCCTGGTGTTTAGTTCCTACCTCAGTTAATAAACCATCCCTGTCTATACCTTGCATCGCAGAGATGGAACTTGACGGGCTAGTCAGCATTGCAAAGGTCACCCTAAAGCTATTGGCAGAATACACTGCCCTTTGTTGCTCAATGATGATAATGCTACCGTAGCAGTTAACTGGATATATTAGACTCTGCTACTTTTCCAGAATACCAAATTATCTGTTTATTTCTTTTAAACACCTGCTAGAATGCCCATTCACAAGCTGTCTCAAGTGTATTTTCAAAAGGGATCTTAATGATACTTGAAGTATCAGTGCTTTGGCCACAAGAGGGGTAATATATGCAGAGTGTGTGTCTGTTGTATTGTTTTACTTTGGTGAAAATACTTATACTCACCTTTTAGAGTTTTCATATTGTCTGAAATGAATAATGTTCCAAGGAATTTGAAAATCCAAGGTGTTCCAAAATTTTCTTTATGTTACAGTTTGTCTTCTGTTAGTGTTAACAATACTTAAAATCGTGTTATGAATTGACTTTTGTTAAGGAAAGAAAACCTTATAAAGCTTCATTTCCTTTCATGTTATTTCTCACAAATATAAAATGTGGACATAGCTTTTTTGTTTTCAGGTTGTAACTTTAAACAGTGCAAAAGTGGGTTTCACCGTATTTTTATATATTCAAATTACTTCACAGTTTACTTACTGAAATATTATTTAAATTATATTCAGAATTATGGAGGAATAATTAATAAATGATCAAGCTACTTATTTGAGGTAGGGGAACTATAGTTGAGATAGTTTTGTATTTTGCACGCTCACATTGATTTTGTGGCATCAGTAGAGTCTTGATATAATTTCTGGTACATAGGTAACATCTCTGTCATAGCTCTAACATAAATAAAAGCTAAGGTGCTAATGACTTCCACAAATTGTGTTCACTTCTGTATGTATTGTGGACTATTTTCCCACATGTGTGATTTGCTGTGTATTCTTTCTTCACCCAATTCTGTTTGGCCCTAATCGGATGCGTTAAGCAATTTAGGCATTTAAAATTTCTTGCTTTTTGGTTTCAAAATGAATAAGCGAAGACTCAGAGAAATCTCTTTAATTTACCTTTTAGTGTCTTTGAATAGAGAGATTCTGTCCTGCCTTCTTTTCATGCATCCATTCAATTGTTTCTTATTGAGCTAGATAAGCACATCTAAGGCAGAAGATATTCCCTCTCTCCTAAATAATGAAATGAAATCAGTGTTCAAATCATTTTTGCTGCAGTAATTCAGCAATCAAAGGGAACTAAACAAAATGATTTATAATAGAATGGAGAGCATTAAGTTCAGACACTGAACAATATTTGAAAACAAAGTATAGTGACAGAGTTTCATGTTGGAGGTTCTTTATGACCTGTTTGTTGAAAGGACTTTTTCTTTAACCTAGAAGTATGTTTATCTTAGAATAATAATCATTTCATGCTGTTCATTTTTTTTTTCCTAGTTGACCCATTCTCCAGACCTTTAAAAAACTTTTTTAAGTGGATGTAAATTCCATTTTAATTAGACCAGTGCAATCTAATACTGCAACTAGCCAGGAGTGGAAGAAACATGCTGGAAGTTAATACAGCCCAAATCAAGCATAGCCAGATAATTCCCCTGATCTTTGTATCAGCCCCCTTCCCCACCTCCACAATTAAATGACCCTGTTGTTCTGGAGTTTCAACAAGACATTTAAGGTTCATTTAAAAAAATGATCATCCTTTACAGGATTCTTTGCTCTTGCATTTCTCTTCCTTTCTTTCCCTTGCCACACAGCTGTCACTGGTGTAGGAGAAAGATTGGGGGGAGGGGAGGAGGAGGAAGCCCTGTTCAAATCGTGTCACGTAGCACTAATTCATCTGCTCTCATTAGAGGGAGCGAGGGACAGCAGTGATGGCCAAGAGCTGCACTCCACACATGACACGCGAACAGTTTGGGGAATAGAAAATTGCTTTCTCAGGAAGCCCAGCCAATTAAGGACTTGACCATATTGAATGTCAAGTGTTAATTTAGGTTTTTCTTCATTTTCCCAGTAGTAATGCGGGTCCTGTGATGAGCAAATACATGTCAAGTAAAAGTTGATTGCATGAAGGACCCGGGTATTATATGTCACTGACAAGTCACAAATGTACTGAGGTCTTTTAACCCCTTAGGTGAGTGTGGTGGGGGAGAGGGAAGGGGAGAAGGGAATTAATGGTACCATAATGATAAGAATAGATAGATAGTTTACGTGAGGGTAGCTTGCATGGGACCGACAGTCATGGTAATTCATGCAAAAACCAAGGATAGACAAATCCTACTCTCAGGGCATAGAGGCCCTTGAAATGCATATAATATGAGTCTTTCCCATTGCAAGCATACTGTCTGGAACATATACTCTATCTCCTAAGATTTTATGAAAAGGGAAAGTAGTGTACGCTATGGTCTTGACCTAGGAAATTCCTTATTAATTATCTCCTTTGAAGGAAATAAAACATTCATTAAATAATTATACTGTTTTGGACATTTTAACCCTTCGGTTCAGTGTAGCTGTAAAATTTCTGGCTATTTACTTATAATTTTGGTTTCTAATCAAATATTCCTTTAAAAAAATGACTCTATAATACTATGTCATAAAAAAGATGCAAAACATAAGATTGAAAGAACGTTTGTTTTCTGTCATGAGTGTCTCTGTAAGATGGTGTTTAGCCAGTAGAAACTGGAAGGTCCATCATTGTCTTTCATTTCTTTTTGTGCCCAGTTGTAGAAGGGAAGAGATTCAAGCTTCAGTGAGTGAGGTAACTTTTGTCTTTTTTAAACTAAATGTTGAACGTTGCCCATCATGTATAGCATCTCATTTCCATTCATCAGCATTCATTTACATATGAATGTCCCAAAAATAAGGGAATGTCTGTTTCTGTTGCAGTTGTACAAGTAGCAAATAAAAATACCCCCACAGTTTAAAATACTGCTGTGTGCAGTGTAAGCAATCTCAAAGTGAAACTCAGAATACTTACTCACAATCTGGTCATTTTTTTCCCTTTGTGTGTGGAAGCACTTTCCCCCTTCATATCTTTGAAGGTATGATCTTAATTTAAATACTTTCTTGAAACTTACTCTCTTCTATTTATTCTAAAATATACAACACTTGCTTTTGTGTGTTGACAGTGCTTCCACCTTGAAAACTTAAGTCTGATAATGCTTTAATTTTGGCAGCAAAAAATACTAACAGTCTTCCTCTCCTTCAGGTTAGAAACTGTGCTGTCATTATATTAAAAGTTGGCAAAATTTACATTAAGGAATAATTAGGAAACAATTCCAAGAATTTGATGTTTAATAATAGGTTTTTCTTAGGAAAGAAACATGGGCTCCTGAATGCTGGGATGTAATACCAGTTCTTCAGCATCTCCCCTCCCTGTCTCAACGCTAACCAAATAAAATAAGCTTCGCCCTCCCTTCCCTTCCTATTTTGATAAGCTCTGTCTGTGGAACTCCGGTGGCACTGCGCGAGTACTGTTTAATTACAATCCAATTGTCAGCAGCTTCTCTTCTGCTGGGTGTGCTGAGAGACTTAAGTAAGTTTCCGTAGAGTAAATTCTGATGATGGCAGCTCGGGTTGCTGATCCAAGTTATTCCTTCTCTTCTGTGTCACTTTTGACGGATGGTACCTAATGCAATCAACCACAGGCCAAGAAAGCCTTTTCTTTGGTTGCGTTTGTCACTGGACCAGGAGTCCCCTCATCCCCTGATCTCTCCTTCAGATGCTCACTCCTTCCTGCCACCCCCACCAATCTGTACTTCAGTCCAAATAGGAAAATGAAAAGACCCCCGGGACTACCAGGACAGCCTTTTCCTAAACCTCCCTTTCCCAGTGGTGACGCCAAAGCTGCCTCCCTTTGCGTGCGTTTTGATAAATTTAAGAAGTCAAATCGCTGACACAGATAGATAATCCAAGTGTATAGGGTGAAGAGTTATAAATTAACACATTATTCCCTCTTAATGTGAAATACTCGAGAATGCATTTTCTCAGTCCCCTGACATCTACCCAGTGAGGGCTCGCATTGTACTTTTCAAGTGGCATTGATTTGTTAAAGCGCTGAATTAGCATCTCTGGCCAGCTGCTTGATCCACTGTTGTGTCGTGGGGCTCCAATTCCTCCTCTCTCCCCCAGCCATCTCTTTTTTCCTTCAGTCTCCTTTTCCCTGCTTCTTTCCAATTCGTTCCTCCCCATCTCTTATTCTTTCTCTCTCATCTTCTTCACTCCTGTTGCTTTTCTTCCAGTCTGTTTGCATCCCACACCATCTCTTTCCTTTTTCCTCCTGCATGCTTTTATCCACACCTCTCCTTTCCCTTCTCATCTCCTTGCCTCTGAGGTTTGCCCTCACCCAGGGTTCCAGTCTGCTAACTGCCTGCGTGTGGGGGCAGTGCTGGTTGATTTAGCCAATTCCATAGCTCCAAGTGGAGTCTTGTTGAGAAGAATAAATTAATATATTTGTGATCCTTGTCATAGAAGTTGGTGAGAAAAATCTGATCTCTTCTGCTTTCTAGAAATTGAGGTAACTAACAAACCTTTTAACTTGTATTTCTCAGTGTCCTTTAACATCGTAAGGTTTTCTTTTGGTTAAAGGAAAATGAAATGGTTATCAGATTTGATTATCTCACCACATGTACCCACCAAAATAAGTTAATATTTCTGCAAAACTTTTGGATTTTTGTAACTTTTCGCATTTCAGTGAACTTATTGATATGGCTTTCTTTTCTAGTAGGTTCTATATTGTTCTGATTCCATTTATTTGTATTGGTACAATTTCATACAAAATAGCATTTCCTCATTATGATGCATCAGTGTACCATAGCAGTAAATAAATTATAAAATTGGTTGACAATTTGTTTAGAAATATAATGAGATGGGTTATTGGCTTCTTTTAGCGCCATGTCTCCAAGTTCCAGAGGTCTTCAGAGGAAATGCAGCACAATTGAGAGGGTTTAATAGCTGCTTGTCCGTGTTCACAGACCTTCACTCTTTTCTTTCTCCGGATATTGGTCCAGGATACTTTGGGATCACTGTGTTGATTAATTTGATATGAGCAAAAAAGTGTATCTGTCTGGTCTTAAATAGAAATAATCTTCTGTAATTTTAATCTCATGGCTTTATGTGGTGCTGTCTTCAATTTTACTACGTTTCCCACTGGTAACATCAAAATTAGGATTTTAATATACATTGATAATAAATCAGATTACTTGAAAAAAATCAAATGTCTTTATTGCTGGGTTTTGTATAGATTAAAATGACAGTTTGATTTCAGTATTTGCATTTTAATATGGAAATATTTCACATAGGTTTTTGATAATCTTTGCTTCTCTGTTGGGTTGATTTCCCACCCCCTGCCCCCCAAGTCAATTATAATTCCTTTTTTTTAAAAAAAAATTAATTGCTGTTCTCCTATCTAGAATTAGCATGGCTTGGCTAAGGTGAAGGGATTAGAATGACTTTTCAAAGCATGATGATGTCTGTTTAAAGAAAAAGAAAAAAGTCTTTTAACTAGGGCTTAAGACTAATTCCAGCTACTGAGGAGACAAAAATTACGCTAAAGAAGACAATTTGGTTTTATTTTGTATGTGCATGTTAACTTGCTTAGAGATCATCATTTTGTATTTTAGGGTATCTCTTAGATGAAATAAGATGTTCTTCATTTGTTACTGAGAAGAGGACATGGCCTCACTGTAGGAGGTTAAAGCTGAACATCATCTGCTTTTTGCAGGGGTAATCATAGCTCACCTGGCTGTAGTTGAAGGTCAGGACAAGAAGGGGGGACTTGCTGCTTTTTAGAACTGTCTGTGACTGTTGTAAGAGGAGGAGGAATGAGACAAAATAGTAGGGCAAGGCTGAAAGTGCAAGTGGCCCATATGAAAATAGTTAATGATCAGAAAAGAAAAAAAAAGAATAATCAGAGAAGTAAAAACAATCTGGAAGGCATACCTTAGTTGTCGGAGAGAAGTTGAAGATAAAGAAAAAAGGGATTTTGGGGGGCAAAATTATGGTGTCTGGTAACTTACAAAATTAGTGAAAGTTAATACTGTTCTGATTGGTTATAAAGGGCCAAATTGGCATCACAGCAGAGTTAAAAATTAATTAAAACATTTTTTACCTTTTAATGTGATTTTACTTTTCCATTTGTTGTGCATTTGTTTTTCCTTGTCCCTTAGTTTGTCAGTTATGTTCCTTGGAAGGCAGAAATCTCTGCACAAGTAATAAATCAATAAATCTAGATTTTTTGGATATAATTTGTTGCATGTTTTGTGATAGTCCTTTAGCCACATGAAACGGTTAAGTGTGGATGTTTTAGAATTCAACACCTTTGAGTTTTTCTCTAAAATTCTCAGGAGAAACCAGAATTATTTCTGTTTTTGTATTTTGTAAGTCTAAATTAAATGTCACTTAAATGCAAAAGAACTGGCAGCTTTGATAAGTAGTCCCCAAAGCAAACCATTTTGTCAGTAATCATAACCTAATTATGAATGCAAATGCAAAGTTTGTTTTTTTAAAAAGTCCAAAACAAACAAAGGAAAAAGAAAAACAGGCCACTCCACAACACAGGGGAAAAGCATCCCCACACTTAAACATGAGACTTTCAATAGTAGCAGCAATAATAAGAAAGAACCTTTGGCATCGGCCCAAGCCCTGCTGAGAGGGAGCAGCAAATGGCCTGTGCAGTGTGTGGCTCTGCAGAAGTTCCCCAGTGACACATGCATCACAAGCCGGTCACAATGCGAGGGGTCAGGGGTCATGTTCAAGAGCAGGGTGTTGCTGGACAAGGCTGAGGAAGCAGAGGTGGCCCCTCTGTGCTCAGTGTGTGGGTCTGTGTACTCCTTTCCCGTCAAAGCTGGCCCAGCACGGCCAAAAAAGTGGTTCCTTGGCAGGGTTTGATGGCAGGATGATGTAGTCTGTTGTGACTAGTGCATTCCTTTCAGGTTAAACTAGGGAAATGGCATTGTGTTAAAATTCCAAGTCGCATGAATGTTTTATTGCCACAGTGCATTTAGCCCTCTAGGGGAGTGTGTGTGGCGGCGGCTGGGGGGTGGGGTGGGGGTGACTTAGAGACTCAGGAACTATCAGAAGAACACTTCCCTTGGAAAATTTTACCCACCAGCATGAAGCTGATTTGCTGTGATGGTCACTTAGAAGGGTTTCGCTTTTTCCTAAACTGTGGTGTTTAAAGCTTGCAGTCTGGACAATTAACAGCTGAAGAAAATATGACAAGACACACGCAAAAAGGTTGGGAGATAGAGAGGAGGAATGCGCCAGAAAGGAGCTGAGCTGCCTTCTTGTGTAATCTGCCCCAGCGAGGGCCCCCTCCCCCGGCCTCGGCCCCTGTCCCTCCCCTTCCCCAGGCTGTGTTTTGCTGTCTGCCCGAAGGCCAGGAGTGATCTGTTAACCTTGCACCACTGACGGGGAGGCCACTGCAGCTCATGGTACTGTATGTTACCATTCCTACTCCCTCATTCCTTTTCACTGGCTGGTTTGGGGTTTTTTTTTTTTTAACCATTTCTCTGTAATAACGGTTTATATTAGTCAGAGGGATACAATTTTGGAATGCAGAAGGTCCGAGTTTAAAACAAAACAAACTTAAGTATGGTACTGTCTTTTTTTTCCCTTGGCGTTTAGAAGGGCTGAGCCGAGCCATTCTAATTCAATTGCAGCCAAGGTTTCCAGTGTGATTTAAAATCAGGAGTTCTGGAAATAGGGCAGTTTAAAAGATGCAAGTCTTTTAAAGTCGTCTGGGCTGTGGATCTTGTAAAGGGACTTTGTGGTGAGACCATGTAAGCATCTTCAGAGTTTTAGGACATTTTCAGGCTCTGCTGTTGTCTCAGGTATATCTGTTTTGCAGATTGCCCCCACCCCTGTGCCTCTCCAGGGGAAACTCTAGGCTCTTCACTGTTCAGTTCTAGGTTTACGGTTACTGAGGGTGTGTATGATCTGACTTCAGTTATAATTGTGCAAGTTACATATAACACTCAGAGTGCTTCATGATTTGATCTGAAGTTAATTTATACTTACAATGTGGTTACCATGTGGATGTATGGAACAGCCTTCTGATTTTTCGTTGTGACTTTATAAAATATTCACGCATCTGATTTTTTCCCAATGACTGGGATAAATATGGATTGTTTTGGGCTTACCTATGGAAAAATATAATAGTTTGAATTTGAGTTTTAAATTGCCTAGTTCTCGTCACTTTCAAACCTTAATTCTTTCTTTGTTTTCATGTTCTTGTGATGTGTCATTTTCTCTTCCTGAATAACGCATATATATGCATATATATGTACACACACACATTTGGAGTTGTGTATGTGTGTGTGCCTATGTGTGTAGGCACACTCTGATAACTGCCAAAAGATACAAGGAAAAACTTATAGAGTTGTTAAACTAAGATAGTTTTCCATTGGTAGGTTATTTTTTAAAATGTTATGTAACAGAAATTGAACTCAAGAATATACCACAAAAAAGTAAATTATGGGTGGGTCTGTGTGCCCTCTTTATAGAGATTTTGGTACATGATTTACGTATTTCTATAAAATGATGATTTTGTCAAGATGGACCTCCTGAGTTTAATCTGATTAGTGCTGTCTGTATGATGGCTTGCTCTTTATAAGTAGATACATTCACATTGTTTATGGGAGGTCTTAAACCAACAAACAGTCAACTCTATAGCAAAATCAAGATTTATGTATGGACTTGTCACTTCAAATTTTAGACCAATTCATTGGATATTTTCCCTTACATTCTAGAGGATACTCACTTTAAGAATTATTTCTTTTTACTCTGTTGGATTGTAGTGAAGTAATGATGGGGTTTTTTTTTGGGTGATTTTTGTTTTTAGTTTTAAATTTTAAAGTGTAGCTTTCAGAAGAATATTAACGTATGTGGTGCTGGATTTTTTTTCCCCTTGCAGCCAGTTTCAAAATTAATTCTTTTTCCTAAATCATAGAAAAACATAACAGTGCCAAAGTAAGAAGAAAATCTATCATGTACATTTAGATTATCTAAAAATATATTTGTTATCCTGATCGTGGAAGCAGTTTTTCATTATAAAAAGGATGTGGTTGTATTCAACCCTTTCCAATTTGATTTATTAAAAATTTCCTTTCATAATCCAGGAGGGAAAGAGTGGAATTACTCCAATATCATATTTCCCTAATAAGAAAATTAAAATGGATTTGGGATTTTTTTTCCCTAAAAATTATACTTTCTGAAAAATATCAGTCGTGTTCTTTCCGCATTTTTCTGTTCCCATTATACCAGACATTAGTGTTTGGCATTGTAGAACTCTGTGGGGGAGTTAAAAGATTAGACCTGAGTTCAGGTTCTAATGTTGCCACTTATTAGTCTTGTGACCTTGGGTAAGTCACTTTGTCCCTAACCTTTATTTTCTTCAATTGTAAAATGAGGAAAAGAATACTTCGCTTGAGAATTTGTCAGGAAGGTGAAATGAGACAACACATGTGAAGATCCAGTACATAGTAGATATTCAGTAAACTGGAGATCCCCTACTTTGAGCTTGCCCTGTGGCAGACTTCCCTTGGGGAGCTTGAATTTTTGGAAACAAGAGGGTAAATTTAAATAAAATGTTTTAATTTCTTTAATTATAGGAAAGGAGATATTAGGCATTGGCAGAAACTTTTTTTTTTTTGAGAATTTCTTGTATCACCCATTAGTCTTGCATTTTTGCCGCTCTGCAAAATTCTCACCAGGTTGGCCTTCATGGATGTCAGAGAGGTGCTGTTATTTCTGTGATATCAGTTATGGCTAACGACAGACAAGAGGCAAAGTTGGCAAATTCTGTTGGATTCTGTTTACCCTTATATGATCAGTTCTAATCATTTGCTTGAATTGAAGCTTCCTGCCTTATTATACTCATTATCATTAGCGCTTGATAGTAGAGTTTGAAGTTCAATTTTGCAGGTAAGACCCAAGCCTCTGTCCCTGGCTTTGTGAATATTCTCTTGTATTTATGGAATTAAGGTCACACTAACGATAATAATATTTATACCTCTCAGTAGAATTAAATGAAATAGTAGCCAGCAACATACATTGCTGGTCAATAGTTTATCTTCATTTATGGTCTTACACAATATCTTAAGTGTAGTTAAAAGCTTGGGAAATACTTGTTGAGGAAAATGTGCTTCTTTTATTGTTCTTTAATCCTGAATTATGTTTTTATCAAAAGTAATTATGTTCCTAGGTATAGTACATTAATACTGTCATAGATGGTCTTTGGTTAGTGTTATTATTTTGCCTAACATTCTAGTGTCCTTTAGCCAACCCTAGTTTGAACATACTGCATCTTAAGATCTAACATAAATATTTGGCTTAGTGTTTATTTTTGCCTGTTACTTAGAGTAAAAGAATTGGCATAAAAAACTAATAATCTCGTAGCTACCTCTTAGCTATGTGCTAGGGTTGGTACACACATTATCTTATTCTTTTATTACAAAAGTATTCAGGGCAGGTAGAGTCATTTTCATTTCACAGATGAGGAAATAAAGGTCTAAAGTCTGTATCCAGCAAGGTGGACTCCAAAGTCTTTGCTTTTTTCTCTGCCACATTCATCATCCATCTATAACTTAAGCTAGCTAGCTATTAGAAAAAAAAAAAAATTAGTTGTAGAACCTGCTGTTTTTTTTCCCCTGTTCAAATTAAATTTTACAAGGAAGCTGATATGTAGAACTGATAAAAATTAGAACTGCTCTAGATGAAAAGGGGTATAGCTACAGAGGCCTACCTTTTAGGCCTCTCCAAAGGATCCGTGGAATACCTGGTTGGAAAACCACAGCCTCATGCTCCCACATCCCCAGAAAACAAGGCAGAGCAAAACTTCAGTTTCCCCATCTGGGAATTGAAGGTTTGTTTATCTTGAGTTTAAAGGTGCAATTATGGGGAATGCACAGGAAAAGCTAATCTCTGTACAATTTTAAAAGCAAATATATCTACAAGAAAAATAGTGTGGGGTAAATATCAATGTAAAAAAAATTACAGTTATATCATTGTACAGCTTTTCACATGTTAATTTTCAGGGCACAGATTTTGTTTAATCCATAGCAGTGAAATAATTCTGCTGTGGGAAGTCATAAAAACTAGTCACAGTTTTATGTCTAACTGGACTCTGTGTCTACAAATGTATACAGACTCTACTTCAGTTTGAAAATCTTAAGTTTTTGTGCTCTGTATAATGGTATAACATATATATAAAAGGTATATACATATCATACATATATGCATATATGTATAAATGTAAGGTTGGAGAATGTATAGATTTAACTCAGAAAATAATGTAAATAACACTATTTTAGATAAATCCCTTGTAAAACAAATTAATTGATATGGTAATTTTGTAATATCTTTATAAACCATGAATTTCAAGTTTTCTCACCTGCTAGATTTATATTGAGATTTTATCGAGTACTTCGTTAGAAATACAATTTCTATTTCATGAGCATGGGAGGAAGAGTCCAGACTTGCAAGTCAGATATATCTGCATTTGAATTGATCTCTTCTTTGTGTGACTTTGGAAAAGTTATATAACCTCTCTGAACCTCAGTTACTTCATTTATAAAATGAGGTTAGAAATGATGCCTGTGAAGTTTGGCACAGAGAGGGTGAGCTGTGTTGGTTCTTATTAGCAATTTCTTCTTCTGTCTTTCCTGTTGTAGTTACTTTGTAAGCCTTATGCAGGGTTCACTTAGCATCTCTTTGTCAATGATGGTACAGGGTTCTTATAATTGTGTCATGTGCATACTTGGCCTTTTCAATGACTAGTTTAAAAAATACTTGTGCCAATCTTGCAGAAGCTTACTTTTGTTGAAGAAAATGAGGGTGGAGAAGAATCTCTCCTTTCTTATTCTTCACTGAGAATCAGTCACTGAGCAGCATAATTCTCAGATCTTATGTGGCTTTTGGGTACTTTATGAACCTTTTTATGGTAACCCAGAAGCAAGACACTGATTGAATTAATACATTTCCATCAAGGGACTGTTCTGTTAACCTCTCCTCTTCCTCCTAACCCATGCATGCTTTTGTTAAGGGCCTTTTTTGATCTAACACTGAGATTGCCACATATAATGGGGATACTGGTTCATAGATACGCACATTATTGGTAAACCTAAGAGCCTTTCTGTCTTTAAGACAAAGAAAAAGGAGAAACCAAAACAGCAACAACAAAACCAAAAACCCTACTGAAACCAAAAAAATACACAAACACCTTTATTTTCTGAAAAACCCAGTGCTTTATAAAATGCAGAATCTAAACTTTCCACACTGGTTTTAATTTTTAATAGCTTTAAACTTTTTTTTTTTTTTTAAACATTCTTTTATTGCTGTTTTTTTTTTTTGTGAGGAGATCAGACCTGTGCTAACATCTGCCAATCCTCCTCTTTTCTTGCTGAGGAAGACTGGCCCTGGGCTAACCTCTGTGCCCATCTTCCTCTACTTTATATGGGACGCCGCCACAGCATGGCCTGCCAAGCACTGACTCGGTGCACGCCCGGGACCCGAACTGGCAAACCCTGGGCCCCCGCAGCAGAGTGCGTGCACCCAACCGCTTGCGCCACCGGGCCGGCCCCTGATAGCTTTAAACTTTTTTAATGGATACATATCTGTTGTGCAGATCTGATTAAGAAAACTGCAGAGAGTAAAAACTATCTGAAAGACTGCTACCAAGGAACCATTTTATAAAGATCTTTTTAGTCATCTTTCTTCATTTACGTATACATACAGATTTATTGATAGATACTAGTTACTTAAAGGGATTATGGATATGTGACGTCCTTTTTTTTTTAATTCAGTTGTCCTAGATATCTTTCCATGTCTGTAAATATAGATATCTATCATAATTTTTAATGGATTTTTAGTATATCATTGTACCGGTAAATTTCCTTAATGAGTTCTTGGTTTGTGGACATTGAGGTTGTTGCCAGCTCTTTACTTTTATAAGAGTGGTGCTTCAATATCAACATTCTTATTTACCCTTGTATTCGTATTTCCTAAAGGTGAATTCTTGAAAGTGATATTGCTGGGCAAAGAGGTATAATTTTGCACAGTTTAAAACGGGTTGGCAAACCTTTTCTGTGCCAGATGCTAAATATTATAGGCAGCCACATGGTCTCTGTAGCAACTATTTAACTCTGTCTTTGTAGCTGCAAACAGCCATAGACTGTATATGTAAAGGAACAGGCATGGCTGTATTTCAGTAAAACTTCATTTACAAAAGTAGGCAGCTGGATGCATTTTTGCTCACCCCCAGCTCAGGCTATATTGCCTACCCCTGGCTTGAAACAAAGTAGAAACTGATTAGGGATGGAAATTGACCTCTAGCTGGCTGTAGGCTGCTTTTGTAGTATCTTAGAAATGTGTTCCTTTCTCAAGGCAGTGTAATGTACTGATTACTTTCTTTCTAGGTATATGGCAATCAATATCTGTTTTAAAGAGCTTATTAAAGGAGGTTTTCATACCTGCCCGTATTCCAAAGCCTAGTAAATTTTAAACTAAGAGGCTATATATGCCAGTATATATTTTATCATTCTGTAGATTTCAGCATATGTTGACAACTTACGGGGCAGAGAAAGACCTCTTAAACTTGTGTTGTAGAGGAAACGTGTGCATTTCCTCACCTCTAGAAGGTTACTTTGATGGGGTCAGGTTCTAGAGGTATCCTGAAGTAAGCTGGAAGGAAAGTCCAGCAGGAGAAGTATAATTTCTGCAGGAATATACCACAGATCAACAGAGTGACATTGAATTAGTTACTGAACCTTTACAAGCTATAAATTATACTCAAAAGAATGGTCTGTGCATAAATAGTAACCTCCTTGCATCTTGAATTTCTATAAAATAGGAATTATCGGCCCCTAACTGCCTTAAGGGTATTTGTTGAGGATGAGGTGGAATAACGATATAGTTAAAATCACTCTATTTGCAACGTTGGGTCACTGGTGCCACTATGAATTTTAAGAGATTTATTTATTATTTATTTTGCACGTATTTGTTGGCTATCTGCTGTGTGTAAAGCAGTGTGGTGTAGGTATAGGGGAATACAAAAAGAAGTTAGTTCTTGCCATTAAGGAAAGAAGAACATGTATTTCAAGTCCAAGGTTGAGAGGAGCTGAGAGCCCTGAGGATGGTACAACACTGGGGAAGCAGATCTCTTCCGCCTGGGACGTCAGGAAACGTCGTGGAAGTGATGGCATCAGGACATATGGAGATTTTCAAAAGTGTAATGCTGGGGAGAGGATTCCAAAAAGAGCAGCATGAGACCTGTGTCAAATTAGGAAAGCCCAAATCAGTATGCTAGAGACATGAAATAATCTAATTAGACTGTCTATTACATATTTGTCATGGAGAGGAGGAGGAGAAGACAAAGCTGGAAAGGCAGGGCAGAGTTAGATTGCAGAGGGCCTGGAAAGAACTGTAATTGGTAATTTGTGGGGGACTCTAAACATCATCTAGGAGAAGATGTTTGACAGTTGGAGGAGTGGAATGATAAAGTTGGGATTATCACTTAAGGGTTATGGCAAAGTTCTGAGCGTGCACTTGTTAGAAATGATCGAGAAAGAGAGAAATGATCTGGAAGGCGTGTGGGGGGACAGCTGAGGAGATTGAAAGGGAAGAATGGACAGGCTTTCAGAATTTGCTGGGCTTGGGAAATAAGGAGAAGGCTTTTCATCATGATCTATGGTTCCGAGTCTTTGTTAATGGGATTATGGTGATAACATTGCAAAATACAGCAGAGACAGGGGAGAGCTGCAGTAAAGAAAGAGAGCAGTGAACCTGTTTGGTTTTCTTGTTTAGCTCCAGGTGTTAACTGGATATTTGAAAATTTCTAGCGGGAGCTTGAAAGTGCAGGACTACAATCTACCTGAGAGGTAAGGAATAGGGATTTGGGAGCACCGTTCTCCTACAGGTGGCAGATGAAACCTGGGAAGAGCATCACCTCACCAGGAGGAAAGAGCATCACGTTACCATAGAGAGAAAATAGTATTTCATAGTGTTACTTATCATTAGGTAAGTCGATGACGTGAGTAGCTCTCTATGTGAGGCTACTAACCCCAAAAATAACAAAAAAGGAAACCATGTGTTTTATCATTTATAAAGCATTTTGTTGTCTATTAAGCTTCTCCTTTTAGCTTCTAAAGCCACTAGATTTTAGGAGTAAAATACGTTCAGTTTGGAAAAAATTACCTTATTTTATAAGATCCCCAAGGAAGATATAAGAACTCCTTTTACTTTATCTTCTGACCACTTCCTGAGACCCTCAGTAATGAGTTGCCCTTGGTGGGAGAGGTTTACATTCGCTTTTTACCTGTCTGGTACAGAATACTGCAGCTTTTCATCTCCCCCACATCTCACGGCAGTTGGGATCAGTGCTCTGGGGCTGGGGGGTGGGCGTTCCATAGAAGTCAACTTTGTATGCTTTTGTGCCTTTTTTCTTTTGGTCTGGGGTCCTCAGCAGGCTTGAAGGGGGAATTGTGCCATACACAGTATGACTTAGGTTTGAGTTGGGAAAGTTTTTACTGTGTGGAGCAGCAGGACTGAAGCTGCCTCCCCATTTCCTTTGTTCTCTAAGATTACCTGTGTTCAGACTTTGCATGCAAAGAAAACCGTGTTGATTCATTGATCTTCAGCAGACTACATTATGAGCTTTGGCAGCCTGGTAAGGGCTCCCCTGGCTCTCCTGTTTACAGCAGGCGGAATTCCTCTGGTCTGTTGGTAGGATTTGTGGCCTTCCTTCAGGCTCACTCTTCAGCGTAAGTCTAACTCATGTCAAATGGGGTAAGGGGCTGGTCCAGAGGAGTCTGCATCTGAAGCCAACCACTGTGCATTAAATCTAGTATTATGTGCTCATTGTATTTCATCTCTTAAACCATATATAGCTACTTAAACTCTTTTTTTTAATCATAGTAGGTTTAATGTAGGTGGTTCAATGGGTAACTTGAGATGTTGAGTTTTTTGGGGGAGTAATATTTGTTCTCTCACTGTTTGGCACTTAACACATTCTTCTAGCATATTTCATTCCTTGAACTCCCTTTTCTGCTTTCTCACATACTTTTTTCAATCACCTTTTTCTCTTCAGTGTGTTAAATTTAGGGAGGGAAAAAATGCTTTTGATTTGTCCCATTTTGTGCCTCTGATGAAGATCAAGTTAAATGCGCCTATTTTCTTCCAAAGTGAACTCTTTTCTAAAAAAATGCCCACCCCTCAAAAAAAAAGAATTTGGTGGCTTAGTGATCATTACTTGAAAGTAGCCTCTTTCCCCTCAATAGAGATAGTTAAATTCATCCTCCTTCTTGATTGCTGTGCAAAAGTAGGGAGAGAAGGTGAGTGGAGCAAACCCAGTGGCTGAGTTCAAGGGGACCTGAATTATTTTGAAGCAATTTTAGAGTAAATGCTCAAGTTAATGTCTGTCGCCAGATCATTTCCTTCTGATGATGGCAGCATATTTGGAGTTGGCCATACCACTGCTCCTTACGTGGCTTGCTCATTTTCGCTTTCTCTCTTAAGAGTCTCCTTTCTGGGGTTGCCTGGTGGCATAGTGGTTAAGTTTGTGCATTCTGCTTCAGTGGCCTGGGGTCCAGCGGTTCGGATCCTGGGCACGGAGCTACTCACTGCTCATCAAGCCTTGCTGAGGTGGTGTCACATATAGAAGAGCTACAACTCTACGACTATGATACACAACTTTGTACTGCGGCTTTGGGGGAAAAATAAAAAAAGAAAAAGAAAAAAAAAGAGGAAGATTGGCAACAGATGTTAGCACAGAGCCAGTCTTCCTCAAAAAAAGAAAGAGTCTCTTTTCTTAACTTTCCATCTCTCCCCTTCACAGAGTGAGATTTTGGGAGATCCTGGATCTTATGTCCTGGCGTATGCTCCTTCCTTCTTCCTGTGTTTTTTGTTTTTTTAGGCATATCTTTTCTAAAACTAAGTCATCATCTAGAGAGCTTTTGCCTTACCAGTCCTTTTTTGGTTTCTTAGTTTTTTTAGGCTAGTGGTTCTCAAACACCTGATCACTAAAAACAAATGGCTGGGCTCCACCCCTAGCGGTTCTGTCACAGTAGGTCTCAGGTGGGGCCTGCACATGCCGTTCACACAAGTTCTCAGGTGGTGCTAATGATGTTCCTTGGCTGAAGAGTACAGCTTGAACCACTGACTTCCACTATTGGTTTTGTCTGTCAGTTTACTGGGTTATATTTTTTCACAAAGGATAAGGTTTCTTCAGATTTCATTCACTCCTGTTCCCTGGAAGCTCCTTATTTTTATTTCATAGGTCAAACCACAGCATGAAAGAGAACTCGGAAAATTGTCTTATGTTTTAATTGTGCAGGGCTTGGTTGGGGCAGTGAAATGCGCCTCTTCCCACCAGTTCCCCCAATGAAGACATAACAGTCAGTCTCTCAGAGCCTAGACAGATCTTTATCGTCTTTCTCGACCTATTCTAGGAAGCCTTCTACAAGTTGATTGAGCTGGCTTCTAATTGAGACTAATTGAATAGGTGTATTTTTTAGTTTCCCTGATTGCTTATTCCTTTGACACTTGAGGTTTACTTCCATCTCCCTCAAATTCCTTCCCTCACTGTCTCAGACTTCTCAGCCCTCATGGGAGTGGTGTGCTGTGGGGGGATACCTAGGAAAAGATTTCTAATATCCTGTGTACCTACTGCAGGTTAGGTGCTTTTCCTGTGTCATCTCTTTCAGCCTTGCCAATCCTACATAGTAAATATAATTATTCCCATTTCACAGATGCAGGAAACAAGGCTGTGAATTGGTAATTAACTGACCAACTTTACAAGGTGCGGCAGCTGAAATTTAAACAGAGGTCTAACTCTATAATAAAGTCAGTGCTCTTTTCATATCACCTGCCTTTAGGATAGTTGGAGTTGAGCCTTGGGGGGACAAAGAAAGTTAACTTGGGCATACATAAACATACTTGAAATTTCACTTAATGTCAATTGTCAGACTTGACAATATATGTGCCCATAAGCAACAACCTGGAGTGTTCAATTTCCAAAATACTGAATTACAAGAATGGTTGCAAACCAATTGAAAATAATCTAATTCTGTACTTTTCTTGAAGTATAAAGCCCGCCCATGGCACAGGTACAAATAACTTGATTCTCCTTTTCTTCAGTGCTAAAACCCGCCTGAAACAGGAATTGGAGAAATAAGTGAGCTCCGTCAAAATGGTAGGAGGCTTTTCTAGTAAAACACTAGCTTGGTAGTTGAGAGAACTTTGTCTTAATTTCAGTTCTATCCAATTTATCAAATGGAAGATGACCGTGGTGATAGGCCTCAGTTTTCTTGTTTAAACATAAAGAGTGGAATGGAAATTTCCTCCTCGCACTTACTTGTCTGATGTGGGAATTAATAAATATTATGTGTAAAGCCCTTTGAGCACTCTGGAAGAAAGATACTATGTAATTTTGGCGTTATTCATGGTCCATTAGGCTCCTCAGGGTGTCACCAGGGAAGAGAGATTTTTACCTTTTATACCACATTTCACAGTATAAAAACAAGGTATTTTTGTTGTTGTTTGTGGCTGTCACAACCTCCTGTAATTATATCTGCAGAGGTTGCTCCTATCACGGAGCCTAGGGCCCTGTTCTTTGGCAGCTCACCCAAGAGGACCAGCTCCCGAGGCAGAAAGAGAGTGAACCTCAATTAAACGGTTCCTGGCTCCTGTGAGGACGCCCCCCCCCCCCCCCGTATCATCTTCTGTGTCTGTCCACCTGTTGATGAGCAGAATCACATATTTGACCCTTTTCCCTTCTCTCTTCTCTCATCCTGATCCTGTCGTTTGTTGTTCTGGGATGACTCCAAAGGGGATTGTCTGTTGTCCTACTCAGTCTTTCTCCTATGACATACCTCTTATCCTTGTCATGTTCCTGTTGATACCACCCTGCCTCATCTAAAGCCTCTATAAGAACGAGCATATTTCTGACCATTCTGTACTGGAAAATGGGTAAATATTGTTCTGACTCGCCAATACTGGTGATCAGTACACCGTGTTTTCCTTCTTAAGCTTTAGGTTCTATCTACTTGGCCTTTCTGAGTCTTAGCCTGGGGTTCCATGGCTGAGGCTTAGGCCTGGAATGTTGCCTTCTAGTTAAACTGTAGCCTGAAAAATTAAGATGTATGTTAAGTGTCTGTTCCGTCAGCTTAGCTCACCTTCTGATTTTTCAGTTTCTGCATTCATTTTGCAGCACTGCATTTCATGTGCATCTCCATCTCTATAGTGTTTAGTAATTAATTTCTTTCTTTATCTGCTCTTTCTCACAAGGGCTCCTGGCTAGCTTATTGTCAAATCCATTTCACTTAATGGTCTTCCTGAATTCTTTGTGTTATCTGAGTAATTTTTCCTCTCGCTGCTTGGCATTGTCGAACCACTGAAATTAGGCCGAAGTTCTATCAGTGTTTTTCTCTGGCTTGGAATATGACAGACTTGTACGCAGACATGTCCCTGAGCCCTCTGACGGGATTCTTTTTTTTGGGTTATCTCTCTATTTTTTTTAAAACCAGTTTTGTCTATCCCTTCTTTTCCAAGTTCTTCTTGGGTTCAGATAGTTTCCCCCATCCCTTCACTGCTAGACTGAAGCCACCAAAACACATACACTTCAGAACCGATCTGGGCTTGTGGCTGGTTTCGCTGAAGAGACTTGAACTGACATAGAAGTTAGGTTGTTTATTTAGGCTGTGACTTTTATAGTGCCTATCAGGCAAATGCCTACCTGAATGTTTAATGTTTAAAAATAAAGTAAAATTTCAATTGGGCCCTGGCTCTGTGAGAAGCAACCCAGACACTATAAGCCCTTTTCTTGATAATACATTTGGTTCCCCAAGTTATCATTTCTGTGCCTCTTTCTTTCTTCCTTTGTCCCCTTTGTTATACCCATCTTCTACCCTCATTTCCCTTCAAATATTTAGAACGGTAGCTCCCATTTAGAATGTGGGGCTTTTTCTGTCTTCTCTTCAGAACGCTAGTCCCTAACAGTCTTTATGTGTGATCTCAGTAAACAAAGAACGTGTGTGTGTGTGAGCGTATGTGTGTGTAGGAAGCCTGCCATATTTCCTCCCTGCCCCACAGAAAATGTGTTTTCTGGAAGCCCTTTTGACACTGAATCGAGTGCCCACTGGCCCTCCCTCGCTGAATTTTCCTGAGAGGAGAGAGAGCGAGGCCTCTATGCTCGTTGTCATATCTTTTGTTTCTGCTGATTATACACAAAGTAAGTTGTAAATAGCTCTCTCACACACCATGAGTCCTTTGAGGTATGTACAGGAGAGGAGCCGTGCACTCGGCTTCAGCTCACCCTGGGGACTGCAGAGGTCCCTTCTGAGGCCTCTCACTTCCTGTTACAGCACCAGCAGAATGGAATTTAGATGAATACTAGATGATTACCATCCCATAATTAAACCTGTGGCGGAATGTTTAGAAATATTCACCAATCACTTTAGTATTTTTCTTTCTTTTTAACTTAAATGTTTTTATTATTTTAAAAGCAAAATATATCAAGATTCAAAAAAGAATAAAAAGTAAAAAGTCCCCTTAGGCTTACTTCTTTTCAGAGATAAAAATCACTGTGAACATTTTGTGAAAATCATTGTAGAACTTGGTTTTAAAGTATAGCATTGAAACGGATAAAACTAGAATTCCCCAAATCAATTTAATTTTATATTCCAATGAAAACAGTGGTTAAGTACACACCATATTTTATTCTCTTAATTTAAAATGGAGGAATGATAAGAAGTTAGACAATTTATGTCTGCTGTTTTTCAGTCATTTTTTTGATCGCTTATAGCTAGCTGGCTCACTGCTAAGGTTTCTAAATCAAAAGGCCTAATTGTCTAGGTGTGCCAAATTATAACTAATTAGGTTATCAACTTTGACATCCTTTGTATTTTCCTAGGTACATTTTGATGAATTAGGAAACAGAGCTTGTCTTCCCCTTAAAATTTTTTTTTCTATCTGATAATTAATGACACTAATTGTGGTAAATGGGGTGGGGGAGTATGGTTAGGCAATGAACTCATCAGTGAAACTGTGCAGTTTTGGTTTAAATCTCAATTTCCTCATCTTTAAAAAATGGAAATCCATTTTTATGGATGCTTATGGATTTTCTTCTCAGAAATTCTAGGATTCGAAGTTGGAGAGTGCTGCCCACATCTGTAATAGTTCCTTTTTGTGATTTGGATTGTTGAAACCTTCTAGTAGCCTGGCACAATTTCCTTCCAATTTATTCACAGACCTTTTTGTTTTCTCTCAGAAACTGTGTATTTCTAAGTGTCTGAGGTTGTAATTGAGTGTAATTGTAGTTGTTTAACTTTCTCTCTTCCCCTTGAGACTGTTTATAAAATGCATTCTGTGAGGGTAAAAAGAAACTAGGAACTTAGTATTTGTGACACAGTCAAATACTATTAAGGTAAGTAGGAGTTTGTTTTTTGTACATGGAATAACGTATTGTTTACACTTAATTTGCAATATATACATTCAGGCTCATGGAATCTGCTGTAAGCAGTTAAGGAGTCGCATTTATTGAGGTTTTATAGGAAGCTTTTGGGGAGATTTTGTTTCGATATGGAATGTTCTAAGATTAATTTTTTTCCAGTCCTTCCATTGCACCCTCGGGAGAATTACTCTTGCAGAACTCATTAGTGCGCCTCCATATGTCAACCGAGGGGTGGAATCAGCATTATTGCATGTGTGACACAACACAAATGCACTGTCTCTGCTCTTCTCCATGCCCCATTTCTTTCCCATTCCTCAAGTTAGAGGATAAATTCCTTTTCACATTGCTTATGTTGTCCTAGGCCAAAGAGCAAGTAGTAGGTCTTGATTTCTGGTAACAACCTCTTCTTTTCCTAGTCTTCTTTGTGATTTCCTTCAGATGAAACATCCACACATGCCTCCAGGATGGATGCCACTAAATGCAGCTGTTACATGGTTTTCATGAACTTCTTCAGAATGTGTTCTCAATCTCTCTTTTTCTTATTTTAAAGTTTGGGCGTTGCAGCTTTCTAGCATGTGACTCTGAGCTAGTTGTTTACCTATTCTAAGCCTCGTTTTTTTTTTTTCCCCCCCATCTATAATGGAGGTGTTCATATCCCATAAGATGATTGAAAGGAGAAAAAAGGTTAATCTACGTGTAAGGTGCCACATGGTGACTGGCACACTGCAAGTGCTCAGTCAGTGTGACCTCCCTCTCCTTCCCCTCTTGGGCTCCATTGGTGAAATTTGTGGGTAAAGAGTGGTTAATTTCAAAGACCGATGACAACCTACCTGTTTCACCTTATGTACGTAGGCAGGAAGAAAGAATAAGAGACTTGAAAAGAATGGGTGAGTTGAACCTAAGCATGTTTGAAGAGTTGACTGACTGCTTTTTTTTGAAATCAGTGATAGTCACTGGTGAACTTTCAAAGTGGGGCTTATTGAAAATTGTTTAAATTTGGAGAAGTGAACTGATTTGTGGATCAAAAGAAAGAGAGAAATGTCTTCTAAGGCAGCATGCTTGGCTGAAAGCTGATCTCTGAACAAAGACAATTGTTGGCACAGATGATCCTAATTGGTATTAAAAATAGAACAAAACAAAGCACCAAAGTAGGGCTTTGAGGGACACAGGTGAGGCGAAGCTGATTGATAGATTGAGATTCGGATACATATAGATGGAGAGATGATTAATGATGATAGTATGTGTTTGGAAATAGTGATTTAGAGAAATTTTTTAAAAAGCAGAAAACAGGTTTAGATGGAATCTAAATTCTTTTTTCTTTATGTTAAAAATTTTAAAATGAAGCAAGTGACGGTAGGCAATGTTTTGGGATGAGATTGACTAATTATAATAGATAACTTAGTTTTGAAAGGGAATCTTTGTGGCTTTCAGGGTGGGATTCTAGATATAGAGAAACATTCACTAAATTGTAGCTGGTTTGTTGTTACCGTTTTTATTATTAGAACAGACATAAAATAATCCTCTTAAATGTAATTTAAAGATAGTAAGTAAATAAAGAATAAATATTGATGAATAAAGTCTACCTGTGCTAGCCTACACCAGAACCAGGAAAAAGAAATTTGAACAGATATGTTAAGAGTGCAAAGGAACTTTAGGCATTATAGAATGCAATTTTCTTAATTTGCACATAAGAAAATTAAAAGATAGAGAAAAAAATGTCACCGTCAGACAGAAAGTCTTGTTTCTTTTTCCCTACCCTCATTTCGTCTCTTCCTTCCTTTTTACCTTCCTTCTTCTCTCCTCCTTCCGTCCACAATATTTATTAAGTGCCTACTTTGTGGTACATGCCGTGGATACAAGGGGGAGTAAAATTTATGTGGATATTTTTCTTCTTGGAGTTTACCTTCTGGTCATTAATAAACTTGGATGTAGGATAGTTACAATATATTTGACCTATGAAGTGTCAAAAACCTGTGAAGCCATGATGGCTGTTTCAGAACTGCAGTTGGGATGTGCCTGCTTCTGTCTGGGTCACGGGTGTTTGTGTGCGGTTCTCAGTAGCCTCCACACCCAGCGTCTAACTCAGCCGTATTCCCCCAGGTTCCAGTGGCATGTGCTGGCAGAGTGCTGGGTGCAGACTTTTGCCCAAACCTGGAGGAGCCAGACCAGAGGCTGGAAGTCCAGGTTGGAGTCTTACTGTTTTATCAGTTGGGGGTGGTGTGACAGAAACAGTGGTCCCTGAAGGCCATACAGATATATCAGTGCTGTGAGGAGACAGACGACCGTTGAGACAGGTGTAAAAGACGGACCAAAGTAGCATATGTCCTGTGAGCAAAAAGTTCTTTTCAGGATAAGTTGTCTATAACTGGAGATCATTCATTTATTCATTCCAGAAATAGCATATACAGTAGACAAGAACAGGGTTTCTGAAGGCTGGCTGCCTAGGTTGATGACACAAGCTGCTATGAGAGCTTTGGCAAGTCACTGAACTTAACTAAGCTTTAGTGTTCTCATCTATAAAATGAAGATTTATCACACAAGGTGGTTATGAGGATTAAACATTGTATATCTGGCAGTTAGCGCAGCGTCTGCCATGTAACAGGCGTTCAGTAAATTTAGCTTTTATCTTTTTAAATCATCGTCATCACGTGCTAAGCATTGTGCTAGGCGCTGGGATACATGGTGAGCGAGCCATGCTTCCTGCATAATGGTCTCCCAGCTCAGGAGAACAGAAGCCATTCAACTGGGCTCTGTTGGAAAAATAGGACTTAATGATATGTATCTCCCCTCTTCATGAGTTGGGAGATATGTCCTGTGGTGTAACATTAAATTTATTAGCAAAGTACATTTTTCATGAAAGTATTGACTTGGAATTCAGTTCATTTTGTGTGGTCTTGAGGCCTTAGAAGCAGTTTGGTGTATTGCAAATTAAAACTATAAATATGACATCTTGGCCCAAGACATGGCTCTAGTTCCATGTACCTTTTGATGTTTAAGGAATACGTGTTCCAGTCATGCAAGGATGCGGGCTGAATTTTCAACATGGATAGGATCCCCTAGCATGAGCAAAGTCATACTAATTTTTTAGGACCTCTATTTGGCATCATTTTCTGGATTTTCAGACTTATGGGATGAGCATAGTGAGCTCAGTTTTAAAACATTTTTACTGATTTAGACACCCCACATGAGAAAAGAGAAGAGTTTTAAAAATGGACTCCTTCACAGTGGGAGTGAAGGTGGAAGTGGTGGTAGGAGGAGGTTCAGTTTTTATGGCGCTGAAGGGCACACCATCTCTTGCACACCTGCTCTTGGCCTAGGGAAGACCACCTGAGCTCTGCTGTGCCACAAGCTGGTACTATCTGGGTGGTGTATGGCTACAATACAACAGAAAAGCAGGTGTGACACATATGAGACATGATCATGTATTTCCCAGTTTTAGAAAGCTAACAGCTTGTGTGTGACACACAAATGCAGAGTGATGGAAGACTCTGTGGAGAATAGTCTGACCCTTGACCTCTGTGGGGAGGACGAGTGATGTTCTTCAAACACATCACCTGGAATGGTCTGTCATGGGTGGTTGTTGGATAATGTGTTTTTGAACCTTGAGTTATGGCACAAAGAACAATGGGTTTTGCAGATGTGAGTGTGTGAAATAAAACTGAAAGAGACCAATGGAGCACATTATTTTGACATACCAAGAGAGAAGATGTATATTTACATGTTTAAGTGAAACTCTAGTTGGAGATGATCAAACAGATTGTGGAGTTGACAATTCAGCATGGGCCTTGCAAAGAAAACCAAGTTCCTGGGCAAAGAAATGAAAGTGCTTATTTTATTTGATTCCTCATCTTGTAACACCATTTTGGCTGGCTGAGTGGAAAAGTTGAATCTGTTAAAAGATAGTCAACTATGGTGAATTGATAAATAAACTGGGACCCCCTTGAACCATTTCCTTCTGGATTTTTTCTCTCTTTCTAAATATGGCTTCCATACATTTTAATAATATCTGGTGCATATCCATATTATGTCAGTTGTAAAAAACTTGACACTTCATATGTTCTTCACCAGCTAACAAGTCCAGGAGTAGTTTTTAGCTTAGAGTCATTTCATTCTTGCCATGGCATGTGTATTCTGGTCCTTTTTTTTTTTTTTTTTTTCCCTAGGGAATGAGCCATTTCTTATTTTTCAGTCCAACTCTACACTCCAGGGAACCCACTATAGGACTTGCCAGAATCGTCTACTTTTCCTGCTGCATCTCAGGCTTTCCCCCAGGGCCAGGCATTATAACCACTAGAGGGTTTTCTGTTTGGCCTCTTGATTCTGAGAATAACCTCTTGTGCACCTCGAATTTAGGAGCAACGGTTTGTTTATATCCTTCCCTACAGAGAATTTTCATTTAGATACACAGCGCCCGTACTTGGTTGACTTTTATATTTTAGCTGACGTTGAGTTCTCATGAGTGGTGGAGCCCCTTCGTGTTTTTACCTGCTTCCTTGAAACCTCTCCTTTTATTCCGAAAATTTCAAATAGTTTAGCACCTTGATCGTTTAATAATCTCAAGATCCCTGACACTCTTTCATGAATATATATATTTGGTTTTGAATGACTGTCATCTTTGAAGTGTATGCCTGACTTGACTTTTGCAGGGCATTTGCTGTCTTTTTGTGTTAATATGCTAGATTTAGAAAAAGTGGCTAGAAATCAAAACATTGGTTTACTGTCTAACTTTGTTGATTTTCCTCAGTGGCTTTTGAAGTAGATATGAAACTGTGTACTTTTTTTGATCTCAGGAGGGTAACTGATGTATAGTAGCAAAAAATTGTGCTCTTATATAATTATTTTATGGGAAATGGCTAGTCTAGTTTAGACCTCTCTTAATTGCTGTTAAATATTTAATTTAATTAATTTATTTATTTTTTGTGAGGAAGATCGGCCCTGAGCTAACATCTGCCAATCCTCCTCTTTTTTGCTGAGGAAGATTGGCCCTGGGCCAACATCCATGCCCATCTTCCTCTCCTTTATATGGGACGCCGCCACAGCGGTGCGTCGGTGCGCGCCTGGGATCCGAACCGGCAAACCCCGGGCTGCCCTAGTGGAGCACGCGCACTTAACCGCTTGCGCCACTGGGCCGGCCCCTAAATATTTTATTTTTAATCAGAGAAAAGTTTCTTTCCTTCTCTAACTGTGCCTCATCATGTATTAAATTGTTACAGTTAGCCAGCCAGCACAGTTCCTTTCTTGGTTGGGAATTCAAGATGTGGGGTTTGGCTTGATATTTTTCACCACTAAAGTGCTTAGAAAATTAGAGTAAATAATGAACCAATGTTTCAGTACCAGATTAGACACAATTTACTGTGATGTTTCATAAACCACAGATTCCTTTCTTCTGTGAATGTGTGAAGGATCACTTTTTTTTTTTTCCCCAGACATACCGGGGTGCAAGTGTAAATTTCCATAAAATTTAAATGAGGTGCTTCCTGTAATTAATGAACAATTGTGGCTGCTCTCTAGTCTGCATTGTAATTAACCATGATCAGGCTTGTTTAGTGATGACACTGTTCCTGTAATAATTTGACAAGCTACTGTGAATTTGCCAGGTTATTAAACAACCTGCAGCATTCACTTATGGAATCACAGGGACAAGCTCGGCGGCTGCTGCTAGTTAAATGCAGCATAAGGATGAACCGAGAGCTGCCCCTTGAAGTCTATCGATCACCGCGAACAGATTTAAATTCCTACAATTTTGGAGAAGTTAATTAATTTGTGTGGATTGTCTTGAAAACTTTTTATTGCATGAAAAACCTACTGGGGCAAAGCTGGTCATTTTTTTGGACTCATTATGAAGCTAGCAAATTTTCTATATTGTTGTCACCAGTATGGACTAAATAGAATCTGAGGTTTCCTGGAACTTCCTACCCTATTAAATAGGTATAATTATTTAAAGAACAACAACAACAACAAACTGTTCCCTCCCCAGATTCATTCACAACATCCCTCAGATATAAGTTCACTCTTTTTTTGAGTGTGTGTTAGAAACAGCAGATGACCTTGTGCTAAACACAGTCACGTCACAGGTAGAGCAAGCAATCTCAGTGGACTGGTAGCCCTGTGTCCATGGTCACTAGTGTACCCGCCTTCCCCAACCCCCTTCAGGTTAAGAACTGTTCAAAACCTTACTGTCTAGTTACTGTGGTGTCTTTCATTCAGATTCTGTTTATTGACTAAACCACAAGGATTCCTGCCCAAAGTACCAGGCGGTCTATGCTTGACTGATTTTGATTTTCTCACATCAGCCCTGGGGTTTATTTGAAAAATGTACATACACTGCAGCTTTAACAAGTCAAGTGACTGCATGTTTTTGACCATGGAGTAGAGTATATCTGAAGATCATTAAATTTAGGAGGGGGGAAGAGGGGTAGGGTATAAGTGTAGTAGTCATTGTACCATTGCAGAATGAGAGTGTGTGTGTGTGTGTGTGTGTGTCTGTGTGTGTGAGTGAGAGACACATGGTTTTTGTCTTTTCATCTTCTCCAAGAGCCAGAAAGTTTCCTGCCGTTCTCTTTCCAGCTATTGACAAATGATTGCCAGATGTGAGATCTTTGCAGTGCGCTCTCCCTCCACAAACCTGCAGCGATGGGATATTTGATTCTCCCTTGCCCATTTCATCTCCTTTCCACATCTGCCAGGGACACACAAGCGATACATCCCTACATGAGAGTTTAAAGTTTACTCAGCTCCTTTTTCCCCTCCGATAAAGTGTTTGGAGACAACAGAATGAGGTCCATATGACTCTCCCCCAACTTCACTGTATGAAATTAGTTGTTTATTTTACTTATCTACCTCTCAGTAATTGCTATTTCATTTGAGTTTCGGTCCATGGAAAATTTGATGCAACTCTGGGAGTGCTAAGAGTTTCCTATTGTCTCCTGGCTGTGAGTATGCCATCATCACGACTGCTCTCTGATTGCCTCCATTCTGATAAAAACTAGACTGTTGGTTTCATAGGACTTCCTAGGAAAGTAATTTTAGTAAATAACTGTCAAAATATTAAGTGTAGCATGTCTGGTAAAATTCAGTAGTCAATGAAGATTAAAAAAGCCATCCATGAAGGGGAAAATCCAACTCGTTTGGCTTGGTTAGCTAACCCTGTATTTGTGTCGATTGTCAAAGTTGATATGGATGAGCTCCTAGTTTTAATCCCAAATAGCTTATAAAAGAGAAAGTAGGCTGAGTTTTGGAGGCATCTGAAATTAGCCTGTGTAGGCCACACACATAATCGCTAACATGCACAGAAGCCTTTTGCAGCTGCTTAGAATCTGTATTGATATTGATTGTTTTTTTTCCTCATCTCAGTTTAAAAATATTTTTTAAAATGCTCTTATAGCTTATGTTCATACTATAGGGTGGGCTGACACAGGTGGCCTTTGAATTTTCTTATTACACTTTTTGGCAAACGAAAAGGCCCCTTGTTCCCTGAATAAGATCAGCGTTTTTTTTTTTTTTTTTTTAACATTTAAAAAATAATCCATAGAATGTCTGCCACATGTTCTCTAGTTGATGGAAAAGTTTTCCAAATTAGAGCTGGAGTATGGGATTCTTATTGTAAAAGTTCTTATCGTGTTCACTGTTTGTGCCACCCTCTTAGCTACCTGTGATTATACGAATTTATATTTTTGTGTGAAATTCAAATGATGAATATAAGATGATAACTGTTTCTGAATTCCTGTACTTAGAAAAATTTTGTTTTTTGTTGTTAAGGAAAGGAGTAAATGGCTTTGCTCATAGTAGAATCAAAATAGGAAAAGTGTGAAGGCTGTTTTTCAGTGTGTTCGTTAGAAAAAATTAACAAAACAACAACAAACAAAACCTAACAAGAACAAAAACAAAAAACCAACAGCCTCTGAAAAGAATAAATCCTACCAAGCCTAAGAGAAGGAGGTAAACCAGACTCATCAAGATGTATACATGAAATGTGTGCAACTTTTTATGTATCAATTGTATTATACCTCAGTAAGACTTAAAGGAAAAGGGGTAAAACTGTTTACCACGAGTTGCCCAAATGTATGTTTCTATTGGAAGTGTCTGTTGAATAGGATAGAAGAAAATCGTAGAAGATGTAAACAATGATAAACTGTTCAGATTGTTCACACTCAGAAACAAGATGATGATCATGATGAAGATGGTAAGTTTAAACGACACTCCTAAAACAAAATTACCAAAACCCAAAGGGATCCCTGTGGAAAAGTTTATATTTTTATTGTCCTTTCACATTCCCTGAGGACTGACACCATGCTAGGCACTCAGTGGTTGCCAGTGGCTGGGAAGTTGGAGGCGAAGAGTTCTTGCATAAAACAACAAGGTTAGAACTCCTGTGGCAGGAGCCAAGTTCCTCGGAGTTTAGATCACTTCGCATAATTTGTCCTCGCTAATGCATTTTGCTGGTTTCTCATGCCTTCCTGCTTTTTCCTCAACATGGTTACTCTGGGAGGCTGAGAGGTGCTAAGCAATGGAGGTGTCATCCGGCTCACGTACCTAGGGAACGTCCTTCAGAGGACGACTTGTCACCAGCCGTCAAAGAAGAGAGTGGCTTTGTGGTCTCTGAACATCTGGCAGTGCTGCACAGGAAGCTGAGGGGGTGTCATTAATTGTGATGAAATAATTTAAACCATCAGGAATAAATGAGGCTGTTAAGCTAAGTTCAGATTCCATTTGCCATGCACATGTGTCTAGCAGCCTGTATGCAGTAAAAAAAAAAAAATTGAATTATATTAGCTCATGAGTAGAAGTGAAACAGATACTGTAAATGAAACAAATTGCTGTGTAGTGATGACATCGTGTTGAACCACTTCAGAGAGTTAGAGTTTGTAGGATCAATATATTGAAAGTGGTACACATTATTTAATGAATTTTTATATAAAAGCATTCTTATGGTATTGAGGGATATAATAAAGACCAGTGCTATATTGGAGCACAGAGAGGATAGGGAGGTGGATGGGTAGAAAGCAGCAAGCCATCAAGTCAAGGCGGGGTGGATGGGTGGGGTTCTTAGCCTGCTAAGCCAGGCTGAATTGATTGATGCGCAGTTTACCTTTCTAGAGTCTGGCTTTGAGTACGACATTCTTTGCCATCGCTTTGTGTACGTACTCCAGGCTGGAGTGTACATACATACTCCTGCTGTATGATGTGCATACATACATACATCAGGCTCTCTGATGACTAACTTTGGATGTTCCTTTGAGAGCTTCTGACACTTTGGACACAACTATGTTGTTTCCTTGAGAATGAAAACAACTATCTTTGGTGATAGATTACTCCTCAAGCAGATGGACATATTTTTGGGCTTTGCACAGTCGTGAAGACTGATTTCAAATGTAATTTTCAGGCCCTGTGGAAAGAGGCAGCCCTCATTTCTTTACAAAGTAAAGACTGTCAGGTTTGGAATGTCGGGGCATCTCTGAGGTTTTGAGCACTAAACTGAGCAATGGTGTGTAGGTTCCAACGTACATTTCTAAAGTAAAAGTCATTCGTTTACACATAAGCAGAGTTTTCAAACTTCAGAACTTTCATTTAAAAATAAAAATGGGAATTTGAAAAATAAAATGAGACCATTTAGATACAGAAAGCATTTTTTAAAAACCATCGGAGAGGTAATCTCGCTGTCAGATAGAGGCGATGGTCCAGGGCTCTGGCGAGTCTTGGATAAGAGCCATTTTAGTACCAGCGTCTTCTCTCTCTTTGCTCGTCAGTCTCCTCGCTAGCTCATTTCTCTTTTCCCTGTTTGAATCACCTTTTTTTCCCTTCTCCTTTTCCTTCTCCATTTTCTTTTTTCCTTTATTCTCATCCTTTTATATTCAATTCTCCTTACAACCTATTCTCATTCTCCATCTTCTGCAATTCTGTTTTCATTTATAATCTTAGTTTTCCTGCTACTAGTTAAAAGATTATTATCCACAGCTATGTAAATAGTAAACTTATAAAATTTAGGTTGCATTTTACCCAAGCTCGTATGACCATTGCTGGATTTTTTTAAGGAATGTGAATGAACCTTGATTAGTTTTTTTAAAAGGAATGCAGAATACTCACTAAATTATTCTGTTCCCTGGACTCTTGGATGGAATAGTTATTGATTAAAGCCAAAAATTTGTGGCTCTGTTACTATCTTCCTTCTTACAGCGACATAAGAGGAAGACACTCAGATCGAAGCACTTGAGTTTCCTGAGGTCTGAGAGAGTAACCAGTAGTTAGGGTATTGCTTCTGTGTGTTTTGGATTTCATTTTAATTGAATAAACAGAATAGGAAGACTTGAGTTCTTCAGGTCTGTCTTCTTGGCGTTGTTGGAAGGCGTGAAGGAGGTAATGTATGTGTGTAAGACGATATGCCTAGCACATAACTAATAGTGAATGCATTGTTGTTATATAAATGTATTGTACTAGCTTCTGTTGGCTGAGGAGATAGAAATTAGGAAGAAATTTTTTCCTGAAAATTTCACATATCTTGACTATTTAAATATTATTAACCTTTAAACAGCTTTATAATTTTTTCCCCAAGAATAAGGAATCCAAGGTGAGCATAGGCAATTTTGAATAAGATACCCATGTTTTTCTTTCTTTACTTGGAAGAAGTCACTGCCTCGTGTAGTGCATTTATTTGTTTCTCAAAACAAATAAGAAAATGATGGTATACTCAATAGTCGCTTCAAGTTTTCTTTTGAAAGTGTCTTAGTAAATACAGATAAAAAGCAGTTTCATGAACTTAAGTTTTTTCCCCCTTTTTTTATTTTGGTGGAGTGTGAACTGGGTGCCCCTGCATAGTTTCAGGGCCTGCTTTATTCTTCTCTTGCTGTTGTTACTGTTGCTCTTTGCTTAAATAGCTTTAAATTCATAGATTCTGTATCTTGAGTTCTGTATTTCAGGTACATTTTAGATTAAATAAACCTTGGTTGAATGACCTGAGAACTTCACTACATTCTGCATTCTCTCCCAATACTACTGTTTCAGAGAATGTTATCTAGATTTCAGATGACTAACTTAACATAAGCTGTTTCATGTTGGTAACTGTCAGTGTTAATATAAGAAGTGTTAAATAAGATGCTTATTTTTACTTTAAGTTCTTAAGTTGTAGCAGCTTCACAGAAACTATGAAACAGAAGATATGAATACAGAAAGTATTTTAATTCTTCGCTTGAATAGAGAGAATTATGTGTTTATGTGGGAGTATGTACATGTGTATGGATTTGGTATATACATACAACATATATCTCATTACATATAAGTCCATATATTTTATATGTTTACAAGAATAACTAGTGATGTTCTGTTTGAATATTTTATTAGAGTTAGTTGTAATGAATACTTTACATTGAGAACACATAGTCCCCACGCCTCCACCCGCAAAAGACAGAAGAAACCTTTTGTTTGGGTAGATAATGGAATCTCAATTTGTGTGTAAGATTTTTTAGAACTCTGTTTTTTTTTTCATATGTTTCAAAATTTAAACCTGGAAGTTATGTGAAGTTATATAATGTCTTCATTTTACAGATTTGGAAATCAAGGCCCAGAAATTTTAAAAGACTTACCCAGAATTACATAGTTAGTAAAAATTCTCCATTTCTGATGTGTCAGAACAGAGCCTTTAAGATATTGGTTACTGGTTTTTATTCCTTTAGAGTTTATAAGTATTATATAGCAGTGTTCTAAATTTTTTCTCATCACAGAAAATTATTTGATTCACTGTTTCCCTTGTTCTGTATGAATCGAGGGAACATAGGGAATGCAAGGAGGCTGCATTTTTAGGTACCATAGTAGTGGTCTTGGCAGGTTCCCCCACGAAAACAGCAGATCCTTCTGCTTGATGCAGGAAATGTGTGAACTCGATGTTAAGAAGTGGAATGTTTGGGTCTGACTCTTTTTTCTTTCATCTTCTAGTGTGAGTGAGATAGAATTTAGGTGTTGGACGAAAGCTAACTCTTAAACATCGAGAAGTGGAAATAGTCCCATCTAAATAATTCATGTTTCAAAAGAAAAGTGCCATTACAGACATCTGAAGAATGGAGTTACCCAAGAATATAAAAGTGTTACTCTTTATGTTCAGTACGTGCCAGTGGAGTTTCATGGAGCATAGAAGCAGACCTAGTCCCCTTGAAATCATTGTTATTATAAAAACCATCTTTAAGTGCCTTTTTGGGTATGGTACTGTGTTTGTATCCTATAAAAAGTGAGCTGAATAGACAGGGTCTCTGCCCTTTAGGAGTTTATAATCAAAAACAGATAATGTAGCTGACGTCTGTTATTGTATTAAGGTCCTGCAAATAAACATTGATCAAATACATAAATACAAGTTTTATATCAAAGACAAGTAAAAACCTTTTTGCTTGCCTGATTAAATAAGTAAACAGACATCCTCATCCCCACACTGAAACTATCCATGGAAGTTGTAAATTGACTAAACTGGAATAATCCTGACACCAGGGTATTCCTTTACATTGTTATTTTTTAAGGTTTTCAAAGAGTGCTGGCATTAGCATGATGTCACTGATAGCTTATTGTAAAGGGTCTGGATTTGGAGATGTTGTTTTGGTCTTTCTGGTTAAGGAATTGGGATGAGTTGAATTTTCCTCCCTCTCAGGAATTTTCCCATTTCTAGCTGTTGACTGGTGGTGCTTGCTATTGTAAACCAGCTTCCTGGAGTGTACTTCATAAATTTTATCCAAGCCCCTGATGTTAGTAGAAATTGTATGTACTTTTTTAAATGAGCAGCTTTTTCTCCCTCTAAGTCAACTAGAAACTGCATTAAGACAAATATAGGAATTTAAGATTGACGCTGTAACAAAAAGAACTTAATATATCGAAAAGGCTTTGAGGGGAATATTGGTAAGAAGAGATAGGTGCACAACTTATGAATGGACAGATCTGGTTGTAAGTTTGAGTAAACCTATACCAACTAAAATTAAACATAAATATTGGCCGGGGGAGATAGGTATTGAGTTTGATAAAATATTTTCTTTCTGCGTGCTTCGACTTTAATGCAAGGTATTTTAACAGTCACTTCATTTTTGAAGTGTGGGGGAACTAAAACTGCAACATTGGGAAGTTTAAACATGAACCGGTCTCAAAGTTCAAGACATTAAAAAAATAGCTCTTCCTACCCCAGTGTAGGTGTCTGTCTGTGTAAATTAAGGCATGTGGATGCATAAATTAATTAGAACAGTCGCTGATATAAATCAAACTTATTTGGTACACTGATGAAATGAGCATTGTTTATAAGATTATCTTGTTATTTAATCTCTTCTATATAAACTTGGCTGGTTAGCATTATGAAGTAATAATATAATTAATGTGATGATAGTATACTTTTTCTTGGTACAGGCCTGATCCTGCAGGCCTTTCTTGACAGGGATTTGTGTATGTAGAGGACCATGAGAACTGGAAAGTTTAATTAGCAGGAATGTTCTTCCCCTACCCCTCCAGTTGTGTGGGTTTTTTTCTTTTTTGTATCTCATGATGTTCCCCGGGATACTTTATTCTTTTTGAACCACTCATCTAGTGACCCCAGAAGAAGAAACTGCCTTCAGATATGATTTTCTCAAAACTGTGCAAAGTTCGTTATGAGCGCTACCTGCTGTCTGCCAGCTATCTCTGCTGTGCTACTGGGTCTCAAATAAAGAGAAAGTTTTCCTTATAAATGAAGCCATTAGGAATTTCTTGAATAAACAAAGTTTTTTTTTCTTTGATGTGCAAAAGACTTTTATTTATAACAGTTACATAAGTTCACGTTTCACACATGCAAGGAACGTTCATTATCTTTTGTATGAAGTGGAAAGTACTCTTGTCAGCTAGAGAGCAGAAGACAGAAACACTTGTTAAAAAAAACAAAAACTAAGTAGGAGTCCTAGGGCAAAGGAAATTTTTTAGTGTCATTATTTAGTATTTGATTCAGAAGTTTTGCTTGGTGTTTTTGCCCTTATTTACTATGCCTACTTTCCCCATCGCCATCCCCTTGACTCCATGAAGTTGGTTTCTTTATGTCCCAAAGTGAAAACTTTGCTTTTGAGAAATTGAATCAAAGGTGTGCATTTTATTGATCTTGCTACTCTATGACATTCTCTTATTCTTATAGAATTCCACAATGGTGTCCAATAATTTAACTAATGAATTGCAGAAAAAAATGTCACAGGTAATTCCCTCTTGATTTGCATTTATGAAAGGAGCCTGATGAGTGGTATTTTGTTGTTCCTACTTAATCTAGAGAATGGATTTAGATTAATGTTCTTTTAGGATTATGCACAGGGCAATTCTGAATGTGTACATTAGAATCTTAATTGTGATTTCATTTTGGCCTGAACAATTAGGATTTTTTCTTTCTTTTCTGGTCTGTGTTGATATTAAACATTTCCAAATTGACAAATCAGATATTTGCATAGATTATTTTAACGATTTTTGTCTCATCTTCATAGGAGTGCCACAGATCTTCCTGTTTCAACAGTGATTATCTATGATGCCATAGCAACATCCCTGGCTGTTAGCAAAATATGTATTATTTCTGTGGTTTTGTGAATCACTAACCACTAAAAAATCTCACACCAATCACCGATGAATGATTTGTTTAGAGTTTGCTTAATGAGAGAATGTGTGGCGTAAGACAACCTCACAATATGTGTAAGAATACATTTTCACTGTTACACTTGGCTCTTTTCTGGATTATGCAACTTGGATCTTCAATCTCTGTTGAACTATGCAGGTTTATTTGATAGAGTTTGGGTCTGTTTCCTGGAAGCCTTTCAGGACAATACTTGTCAAACCAGTATTGAAGCCAAGCATATGGTGGGACAGGATGCCTTCTGGGTTGCAGGGGTGACTAACAGTGGGCTGACTGCTCTCCTCTACTTACTTATTAGAGCCTACTTCTCAGATCTGATAGGAAGCAGGTTTCAAAGAGCTGAGAGGACAGTATGAGGCTACATGTCCTGTTTCTAGCTGAGAGTGATGCATATGACCAGAGCCAATGAGAAGCTCTGGGGTATAGTCTGGCTCTCTGTCAAATAGAAGCCCTGGTGGTAAAAGTAAAGGGCTACGAGTTGAACCCTTTAGAATTTTTCTGATCAGTTTGGCCTCTCCATGGGCTGCTTATTCTTCTGGATGGGGAGATCTAGATCTAGCCTTCCTGTGCATTCCTAGTTTATCTCCTTTTGTCATTTATCTTTTCCTTTTTACTGTGAATTATGTCTCTGATCTCTTCCTTCATTTTGATACAGTCAGATATTATCTCAACTATACCTTTTAGAATGTCTTCTGGGGAGCTGACTTAACCCAGGTCCTCCTGCAAATGGATCCTGAGACAGTGACTTGTATAAAGGTACTTTATTTGAGTAGATCCCAGAGTAGGAATGAAGGACCAGGGGAAACCAATACAAAGATGAATTATTGAGGTGATCAGTGCTATAATTAATACGTGTTCATTCTCACTGAGGCCTTCTTAGGCACCTCATGAAAATCTCTCCCCCAGAAATAAAAGGGGGAAATGTTTACCCATTGGGTCTCATTCTCGGTTGATCAGTGTGGTTCGCTGAGCGTTAACTCTCCACACTGCTGACTTGTGCGTATGCATCTTCTTCTAGGTTGTCAGGAAGCATGAGGCACATGGGGCAAACTCAGAGTAAGACGCTAATTAGCTTTACATGGGGGAAGTTGGTGATGAGGCTCGAGAAGAGGTGAGACAGAGAGCATTTTTAGTAGTGCAGAGGAGGACCCCACTTGAGGGACCAATACTTTGTTTTCAGTGTGGGTCTAAAAGTCTAGAGTGCTCTGGAGTATTTGCCGTTCTGAATCCCTCATTTGTGGTAGTGTGCTTCTCAGGTGAGTGCAGGTATGCCTTTACCCCCACCTTGTTATTTGACAGGACTGTTGGCATTTTCCTCAATAATTTTAGCATACCGCCTGGAAAACAGGTCATTCACCGTTAGGACCAGAGTGATCTGGAATAGGTAATGCATTTCTCTTTCATGGACACAGGTCCGTTGCTTTATCCACATTGAAACACAAAACACTTAGAGGCATTGTCCCAATTATATCCCATATCCTTGATTTTGCAATGGGGGGAAAGTTGTCAACTGTGCGACTATTAATATTCTTCTTAAAAAGAGTTATTTAGCCGAATTCTGCCACAGGGTGATTTGGCTCTTTCAGACCTTCAAAAATAGACCCAAATCCTTACTACATTTTTCCAAATGGACAAAGGAACCCTGATAGGTATAGTAAATGCTTCTATTAAACTGTGACATCTGATAGATTAGTGAAGATTTAAAGAGTGTAAGGAAAAACTAAAAAGTAGCCCCCAGTGAGATTGAAATATTATGCGTCTTTAGTACTTGTATAACAGAAGAATCTGTTTCTGAAACCAACTTCTAACAAAAGCAATTGTTACACAATTACTATATGTGTTCTTTTTATTGTAGTGACTTATGTTATTGAAGTCATGGTCCAGAAATTATAAGGTTAACTGCTATCATGGATCACGCAGAGGGAATGAAACAACATCGAAGTTTCCTAACATCCACTTTAAGCTCTGCAGTTCAAGTCTGTTAACATGTTTGGCTTCTTTTACGTGGGATGAACTGCTCTTAATTATTTATCTGTGGTATCTGATTTCTTTCCTTTCTGCGTGTTCCTGTTTTTAAAGGAATACATACTGCTTATGGGAATGATATTTTAAGGGTGGTAGAGAAGAACGAGTTCTCTTTTGTACAGGTAGATGGAAGGGACACCTTGCAGGAAAAATGCATCACACAATATCTGACATGCAGTAATTCCCTCAATAAACTAATATATTTTTTAAAAGTAAAGGATAGGGATGGACAACAACAGAGAGGCAGATTCTAATATGAATTTATAGCTGTTATAACATCCTCAATCAGTTGGAGTTGTTATCCAGTGAAACGTTCTTCTGATTTGCTCTTTTGTTCCAACTTAGAACACACAGTACTATTTCAATAAAGAGAGAGTTCAGTATACTCTGCTAGAGCTTTCTCTTGGTTTGAGGGAGTTGAACAGTTGGCTTATTTGAGGTTAAGATACTTGAGCACCTTGGGGCAAAATACAGCCTTGGGGGTGTGATAGAATATATCATCTAGAGGATAAGGAGTTTTAGATTATAAGGAAAACAATTCCCTTTGTGGGCTCTTCAGGAACAATTTTCTATCTGTGGCTGATCACTTTTAATGTATGGCAATTGCTTTCCACTATAATCCCAAGCTCCAATCAATAGGTACAATATTATGCAACTATAGTTACATTATAACCAAAATATGTCAAGTGTGGTTTCTGAGTGGCTGATTTACAGTAAGTCTTCCTCAGTCCCTAAAGTGAATATTATGACTAATTTGAACTCTCATAGACTGAGGCACTTTTCTTTATATGAAGAGTGTGTGTGTTGAGGGGTGGGGGGGGTCTGTAGAGATAGGAGGAGCAGTAGACTACTGTGTCAACTTATTCGCATACAGATCGATCCATTGTCATCTCCTTTGCATCTACATGGATTGTTGTGAATTATCTGCTCACCCTGAGAGAGACATGTTCTGAATTCTAATAATTTGAAATCTGTGAATCTATTAAAACCATATTTGTAGCTCTAAAAAAATTGATATTCGCTGGGCAGTTTGCCCAACAAGAGAAAGTCAAAGAGATTATACACTTATCCTAAGTAACAGCAACCACCCTGCCAATTCTTCCTTTGAAAGAATACAGCAGACCCAAATTACACATCTACGGGTAAGGGGAGACAAGAAAAGAACTCAATATATCAAAATCAGAGAGTAAATTCCACCATAATGGTTACAATAATGTTTCAAGATGTGATTTCAGCATAGGCCTAGTCATTGAACTAATCATAGCTTAGATGGGTTTAAAATTGTTTAAAGCACATCCTGAGGTTCTTAAATATGTTTACCCCTCTCACTTGAAATCAGAATATCCACTCATATACTAGTAGACCCTGAGATCACATGGGGCAGTGACAGCCACCTCATTGTTTGATGAAAAAAGTGAGGCCCAGAGTGTCACAGTGACATATTGTGGTCAAAGCATGGTCTTCTGATTTCCCATCTAAAGATCTTTTATCAGGTACGGAATTAACATATTTAGCTCCTACAGTATGTCAGGGGCTGGTGATATGAAGATGCATAAGCCAGTGTTTCTGAGGGAGCTCTGCCATGTGCCGTGGTTGCTAAGCTCACTTGTTAGAGTTGTATTGTCATCTTCCCAAGGGATAGATTCTGTCCTGTTTATCTTTAGGGTCTCAGCATTGATGACCATCATGCCTGGCACCTAGTAGGAAAGCACCTGATAGTTGCTTGATGAATGAATGAATGTGATAAATGCTGATCTTTGTGCCATGGAGTCACAGAGGACAGGCAAACCAAGGAAGAATTCACACAGGGGATAAAGTTTTAGTCAATTTTTGTGTGTGTGTGTGTGTGTGAGGAAGATTAACCCTGAGCTAACATCCTTTGCCAATCCTCCTCTTTTTGCTGAGGAAGATTGGCCCTGGGCTAACATCCGTGCCCATCTTCCTCTATTTTATATGGGACCACTGCCACAGCATGGCTTGATAATTGGCGCGTCGGTCTGCGCCTGGGACCTGAACTCGTAAACCCTGGGTGCCCGAAGCGGAGCACGCGTACTTAACTGCTACGCCATCAGGCTGGCCCCCTAGTCAAGTTTTTGAGTAGATTGTGTTTTCCTGTGGCAAATAGAGTGGAAAATCAGCAAGTTCAGCTGAAAGACACTCTCCTTGAGGGCAAGAACCAAGCTGTGTTCATCTTTGTGTACTCTGGTGTCCAGCATAGTGCCTGGTACATAGTAGATTCTCAAAAAGTACACTGTGTTGCTTTCTTTCTGTATAAAGTTGAAGTATACTTTTCTTTACTTTCCATCTTAAGAATCTAGTAACTGTTTTGGGTTTTAAAACATTTCTTGTTTGATTATATCTAAATGATAGGTGCTAGAGAAAATGAAATGTTATCAAAAGAGTCAATCTCTCATTCTGTTTAACTGTGTCAATAAGAAGTTGAAAGTACTATTTGCTCAGATAATTCTCACTTTCCAATAATTGAGAATCAACTTTCCTTGTAGAGAGTAGAGAGTCCCACTGTTCATTTTCAATTAACCACGTTGTTGATTATCTCGTCCTGTAACAATACTTCGGTTGTTTGCACTGCCTATCTCAGTTGAGTAGAGCATGGAATCAACAAGAGCCTGATTATGGATTTTATTCTTGTATGGGCCGGTTAGATTTACAAAGGGAAAAACTCCTTGAATAAACATAGCACTCCAAATGTTGGTTAGCTGTTAAATAAATGGATGCTATTATTACAAAGGAGAACTTGGCTCAAGAAGGTAGATCATCGTATCTCATTACCATTCTTGGATAAACAACCAAAGCATGTCTTCTTTTTTTTTTTTAATTTTATTTATTTATTTTCCCCCCAAAGTCCCAGTAGATAGTTGTATGTCATAGCTGCACATCCTTCTAGTTGCTGTATGTGGGACGCGGCCTCAGCATGGCCGGACAAGCGGTGCGTCAGTGCACACCCGGGATCCGAACCCTGGCCTCCAGGAGTGGAGCGCACGCACTTAACCGCTAAGCCCCCGGGCCGGCCCACAACCAAAGCATGTCTTCTAGTGACAGTGGTTTCATAACATCAGTGTGTGTGAGTAAAATGTGTTTCTCTGAAATTAGTATTTATCTCTCTTAATGGAAATAGGAAACCTACAGTGTTCACTGTTGGCTTAAAATTTTTTTAGAGTGAAATGCCATCCTAATACTAGTTCATAAATATTTGAAGTTATATGTGAAATTTAAAACACTGTAAACTCAAGCAGAAAAAAATACCAAAAGAAGAAAAATGCCAAGCAAGTATAGTGTACAGGTTGAATAATCAGCATTATTATTAAAGTGAAATAGGGCCGGCCCCGTGGCTTAGCGGTTAAGTGCGTGCGCTCTGATGCAGGCGACCCAGGTTCGGATCCCGGGCGCACACAGACGCACTGCTTCTCCGGCCATGCTGAGGCTGCGTCCCACATACAGCAACTAGAAGAATGTGCAACTATGACATACAACTATCTACTGGGGCTTTGGGGGAAAAATAAATAAATAAAAATTAAAAAATAAATAAAGTGAAATAGATACCACTTCCTCAAAACATCCGAGTTTTTCTAAAAGGATGTATTACCAAAAATATTTGTGAATCTTGCTTGGCATAGATTAGTGTAGATTACATTTTATACCAGTAGCAAAGCAGATAACTTGCTGTTTAGATACCACGTTTGAACCGAGAAAACATATCGGATCAGCTGGATGTGTGTTGAAGTGTTTAGCTACAGAATCACCCAACAAGTCTCAGTAATGAAAGCTGACCTATGGTTTCTTGAAAGATGTGTTTACTTAATTGCCAAGATAGCTTAGGTGTTGTTTTCTGCGTTGTCAGTTGCATTGTAGTATTCAGATAATTGAAAGTATTGGTCAGTAACCTTTTTGTGCCTGTGTTTTTAAGCTGTTGCTTCTTTCTTTTAATGAAGCATATTAAATATCTTTAATACCACCTGCCTATTTTATTGAAGGATTTATGCTGTCGAGAAAAACAAAATAAAACCTCTACATAGAGTTATAAGAGAGAACATTTGCAACGGAGAGACAGAGATCAAGGGAATGCCAAAATTACTGGAGTGAAGAAAACAAAGAATTGAAGATGAAACTAAAAACAGATAGATGGAGAAGGCTTCTGGCAAAATATAGATCTGGAGGAAAGAATGTTAGAAGGTAGAACTTCATAGAAAAAAATGTATTTTATGGGAAAAATATACTAAAGGCCATATGACCTACTATTTATTGAAATAGAAATTCAAATTTTATGCAAGAAATAACCCATGCAAAGAAATTGCCAGTGTAGTAATTATTAAAATTACTGTTTTTTTACAAATACAGATATTCATTGAAATATCACAAAGAAAAAAATTGATTTTCAAATAAAATGTTAATTAATTATATTTCCTTTAGTATCTTTAATCCTGGAAGTCCTTATTGTAAATATGACTAAAAAACTAATCATGGTAGTATGTATCTTTTTTTTTTTTCCTGAGGAAGATTTGCCCTCAGCTAACATCTGTGCTAATTTTCCTCTCTTTTGTGTGTGGGTTGCTGCCACAGCACGGCCGCCAACAAGTGGTGTAGGTCTGCACCCGGGAACTGAACCTGGGCCGGCAATACTAGGCCATGGGGCCGGCCCCCTGTATGTATCTTTTTAATTAGTTAGTGATGATTTCCTAGGAAAAGTTAAACAGGTATGAAGTATATGTTTAAAGATTTTTTTAGGCTTGTTATTCGTTTAATCAAGTGCTTAATTATAAAAGAAAGAAAATTTGGGAATATCCACCTTTGACTTGGAAAAAGAAGTCAGAAGACACAGAATAGCAAAGTAGAGATGGAGGGTCTTTGGTCACTATGCTTAGAAATGCAAATATGATCCTATTTGTGAATGATCCTAATTTGAGTTTGATGGCATAGTTTAACAAGCAAAGTAAATTTTGTTCTGATTAGAAAATTAACTAGCAATATGAGTTTTCCTATCTCCAAATTAGTCTAAGATATAACTTCACGATGCCAGTCAAATATTAAACACACTTTTGTGCTTGGTAACATAAGACAGTTTCAAAGAGTAAAATAAGATAGTAAGCACTACTCAACCTAAAAGAAGTTACAGGTCTGATATGAGATAGTTTCTATGATTTCTAAGGCACTTCCCTGATTTATAAAGAATTCTTAGATTCAGAATAGGCAGGGTATCTGCAGCATTAGACATAATACTTCATTGATATAAGTGAAACTTTCCAGTGCACACATATTGTGTTGACATGTTTACAGAAAAAGTCACTGAATTATAATTATTAGTCAAATAAAAGACTGGCACAGGTGTGTGTATTAGCCAGTTGCAGGACGGCATGGCCATGTACATCTTACATATGACTCAGCTCAGGTGTTTCTTCTGTGAGAGTTCTCTCAACATTTTGTCTACCTGGTCTGGGTTTCTTGCCTTCTTGTTCACAGAGCGTCCTCTGTGTCCCTCTGTCCCTGTTTCTCTCACACCATCTGTTCCTACCACACCGTACTATAATTGCTTTCTTAGTTATTCTTACCCTCATTTAGGCTGTCATGGAGCATTGATTTGTGGTCCGTGTCCCATCCATGTTGGTGCCACCAGCCCACAGAACAGTGTCTGGCACATGTGTTTCAGGTACTGGGTAGAAGCTTGACTGCATGCATAATTGAATGAATGGAAGGAAGGACTAGGAAAAAAATAATGTGTGATGGCAGTATCACCTTAGATTTGTAGAGCATTTTTCATTTATCTTCACTTCCATTTAGAAAAGTAGCCGTGGGGCTATGCTATTTAATTTACAGATGAAGAAAAGGCAGTGATTTGACTAGAGTCAACAGATGGTGTCCGAGTTAGACCCAGTCCCCAACTTATACTTTGGGTTGGTTTGTTCACTCTGTATTGATGATTCTTGATCATAGGAACACGCTTAATGGTAGCAAGGCTGACTGAGGCCAGGCTTACAGAGGGGAGAGTATACCCCTGGAGCAAAACAGCATGTTTAGCCAAAGATAACCACTACCTTCCCCTTACTTGCCCCTTTTTTCCTAAATACTGTTACTGCCCCTGCTATTATTTTTCTGTCATTTTCATGAATCTGTCGTCGATCAGCAACTAGAAACCATGTCCAACACCAGAACAGACTAGAATACAGGCAGTTTTCAGAAATTTTTACTAAATAGAATTTCTGAAGGTGCAGTTGCTTACTACAAAGCCACATTCCCTTTGGTGCCCCCAAATCAGTCCCACCCTAAAAGACAGAGGTCCTGAGCAGAAACTCGGTGAAACCTCGTGAGTCAAGGCCACCATTTGGTGCAGTTGTAGTGGAATGTTACTGGACATGAAGGTATTGGCACCATGAAGTTGTGGTTGAGAGGGCTGGTGAGAATTATGGGCATTGTGGGCAAAGGGCAGCTATTCGGGAAGAATTAGCATGCTGATATGCAACAACTTGGGCAGTAGCAGCCAAGGATGGCATGGGAGGGAGGACACGCTTGGGACTCTGGAGGGGTGGGAGGTCAGTGACAGGGAGCACTCCCTGTTGAATCCAGTGTTTGGGATGAAATGAGCACTGCCTTCATAAGTCCAGAGTTGCTCCTTTTCTTGTCATGGTATTTCCCTTTTCATCCGTAAAGGGGAAGAGTGAAGGCCTAATTAGAGAAGCAGGATAGAAGGAATTGAGGATTGATGGAGAGTTCAGTTTACATAGCAAATCTCTAATAAGAATGGCTAGCTAGTTGGGTTAGAGCTTTCCTTGAGTGGGGATTACCTCTTCCCCTGTTTTGGACCGTACACTTAATATAGTAGGGCTTTATAGCTAGTCTCTAGACAAGTTCCTATATGTTTAACAGTACATTTACTCAAACAGGAAATTGCTTATTAAGGCAAAGTTTTTGGGAAAATCTGTTTTCATAAGTGTCCCCTTTCATATTTTTTTCTTACTAAGTAAGGAAATAATATTGACACCTTACACTTTAACTTAAAATTTTGTTCAGTGTATTAGATATCCCAGTAGGCATTTTTGAATTGAGAGTGTAGGGATATGATCCTTCTTTTTGAGATTTTTGAAGTGCTGCTGTTTTGTGTGTGTGTGTGTTTGTGATGTCAGAGGACAGAGCTAGAACCTGAGTGTAGTTACAGAAAAACACAATTTTAGAGCAAATGTTCTAAGAACTAGAATAATAATACCAAGAATATCAGCTATTAGAGATCATCTCGTTCAGGCGCTTCTTGTTACAGTGTGGTCCAAAGTCACACAGCTGGAGTAAATGACCCAGTTGGTGAATGAGACAGAACCTATGTTTATGTTAGTTCAAAAGGACAGTGGGCTGCCTGTGATCACGGGAATTGTTCCTGGTTGCGGGGTAGGTGATAGGGATCTTGTTGATGGAATCACCGCATTTTATAATAAGACAGATGAGATGATCACATGGGTTGTAACCAGAGTAAACTGTGACCTCCCTGAGGACAGACTGAATATTCTTCTTTATCTTCCTCCTATTTAGGGTACTGACTGGGAACAATAGGGGCTTAGAAGTATTTGTTTAATGTTTGAATAAAAATCATTGATTCAGTAATCTTATTTAAGAATGGTGTTTCTAAAGAAGGAACTCTAGTGGAAAGTTCTCCCTGATTTTATGCCATCAAATATTCATTCTTTTTTCTGTTTTAAGTTGGATGTTTTCTCTCTAGTACTGAGGTAAAATCTGGCTAATTATCTTTGGTCATGCCCCATTGTGGTCAATGTTTCTCATAGAGTATGACTCCCAGAATTTAAAGAAATTATTGGAGATGTGGTCTGTGTAGTGTTGAATACAATGGGATCTTACCCTGTTGTATGCTTTGTATGTTTGTTGTGTTTCTTTTTTTGAGCCGTGTGTCCTAAAATGTTTTAAATATGTGGGTTCACAACGTCTACCATTTAGAGGACCAGAATATCTATTTCAAGTACACAAATAAAATCATGAACTGATATGTCAGTGTTTTCCCTCCTGAAGGAGAAATATTAGGAGTTTAATGGGTTGAATAGAAATTTCCTTTTGAATGGTTAACTAAATTGCTGTCACCTTGTAAGCCCCTAAATCCCAGTCTGTTTTTCTAAGGCAACATGTTTGCAGCTGTTTCGAATAACTGGTGGTTTGAAGACGATTGTTAGTGCGGTTTTCTACACACCCAGAACTTAGACCCTGCTCTGTTACTTGTCTTTGAAGCTAAACAGTTGGCTACAGAGTTGAGTTAAATAATTTCAGATTAGTTTTATTCATTAAATATTTTGGTTAAAAAAAATCTCTGCTGATGTTTAATTCTTCTTATGTGTATTTGCATAGACATTTGAAACATTTTGAGAAATTAATGTTACTGATTTTTTTTTTTTTTTTGTGAGGAATATCAGCCCTGAGCTAACATCCATGCCAATCCACCTCTTTTTGCTGAGGAAGACCTGCCCTGAGCTAACATCTATTGCGATAGTTGTATGTCGTAGTTGCACATCCTTCTAGTTGCTGTATGTGGGACGCGGCCTCAGCATGGCCGGAGAAGCGGTGCGTTGGTGCGCGCCCAGGATCCGAACCCGGGCTGCCAGCAGTGGAGTGCGCGCACTTAACGGCTAAGCCACCAGGCTGGCCCCCTATTGATTTTTTTTTTTAATTCAGGGAATTCTGTCACAGCAAATCCCTTATATATATCTAGTCTTTAAAGATAGATAAGAAAAGGAGACGAGTAGAAGTTCATGGCCGCCGTAGTAGGAGTCTCCAAAGCAATGGGAATATATGGTGATTGACTAAGGGATCCCTGAGTGGGGAGGAAACTGACAACACTAAACCTTAAGGCCTCTGAAATTATGAAGCAAAGGGCTCTAGAGTCTTCTGTAATGTGGACCCATGCTTGATTTTCACCTCTGGGGAGCTGACATAGAGCTATATAGTTTACTCATCACTTTCCCATGTCCTACTGAACGTGGCCTCCAAATAAACCTGTGATTTAGGCCGGGCAGGTGGTACCCACTGTTTTACATAAATAAGGAAACTGGTTTAGAGAGGTTATGTGGTTTACCCAAGTAAGCTCAAAAAACCAACAAGGACTAACTTTAGTAGGACTAAAACTCAGGGTTTCTCATTAAAAGTTGAGCATATTGTCCATTGAATCCTGCTCCTGGTGGCACAGGAAGGAAGTATGGACTCACCATCCCTTTCCTTTTCTCTAGGAATAGAGAAAGGAAGTCCTAGGTAGTAGTAATCTCAGTTTTACCATGTGACCTTGGAAAGGTTAATGACTTGTTTTCACCCTCAGGTTCTTTACCTTTTAAATGGAAACAATGGTATTTGCAGTTTACAGTATTTAGGATTAAATGGGAGCATGCATCACTTTGATACCTTCTATAGGCACTCAAATTTTTTTTTTTTTTTTTTTTCCTTTTTCTTTTTCCCTTGTCCAAAGAAGATTGGCTTTATTTGTGCTGGCCGATTACAGCCCATGCCACTGGATACCTTAAGCAGCTCATGTTCTGCTAAGTGGTGGGAAGTACACACATAAACAAGTAACTATTAAAGTGCCCCGTAGTACGGTTGTGCTATGTATGAAGAACCAGGGAGAAAACAGATAAGGAAGCAATAATGTTTTTCTGTAGAGTAAGGTTAGAAAAGGAAGTGCTATTTTGAGCTGGTCCTTGATGATTAAAAGATGTGGAGTTTTCAGAAGATGCAAGGCATTGACGGCAAGGGAAACATCATGAGCAGAGTGTTAAGTGCATAGTACATTTGGGGAACAGCTAATCAAGGGGTTCCTGGTGTGGATGAAACCTGCTAGGAGAGGAGATGATAGATTTATAAAATAATCTGCAGGGAATAATTCAACTATATTCATTCAACATATTGATTGAGCATATAATTCTGTTTCAGGCACCAGTTTGGTTGCTGAGGGTACACTGGTGAATATGACAAAGTCTTCTCCTCCTGGAGATTATATTCTAGTGGAGAAGACCAATTTTAAATAATAAACAAAATAGATATGGAGTATGATAAGGGCTATGAGAGGAAAAGAGCAGTGTAAGGGATTGAGGAGTGAGGGTGGGAAGGGGCCTCCTATTTTAGATGGCATGTGGAAAAGGCAGTTTTGAGGAGATGACATCGGAGCAGAGACCTGAGTAAAATGAGAGTGAGCCCTGCACAGATCTAGGGGAAGAACATTCCAGGAGAGGGAGCAGCAATTACAAATTCCCTGATGCTGGAACAAACGTGGTGATCTTGAGAAGTGGCATGATTGTCAGCGAATTTCAACTAAAAGGGTCCTGAAATGGAATCTGACCATATTACTATTGTTAGGGCCCTCTGCATTAAGAGAGTGTGTGTGTGTGTGTGCGCGCGCGCAAGAGCATGTTACACGTGTGTCCCTCTTTCCGCCCATCTATCCATCCAACCATCACGCATCTATCCAACTAACCATTCAGCCAATATTTACTGAGTGCTTTCTGTGACTCAGGTACCGTTCTAGGCTTTAGCCCTCAAATGACCCATGCTGAAGTTTAATCACACTCCAAGAAATAGACTAGTGTAGTAGTCAGTGGTTTATGTATTGGCCTTATCTATTTTTCTGAGCGTGGTTAATAATTTTAAGACAATGTAAACTGTTACTTTATTATCCCCTGTCAGGTCAATATGTCACATGTCTCTCAGCTGTTGCCAGCATCTTATAGGGAAAAGAGTTGGAAAAATGGGGCAAAAATAGAGTGCCCTCCACATTTGGGAAAAGAGGGCACTGATGCTGGATATTTGATAGTTAGATGGTCTGTTCTGGGCTACTTAGTGAATCATCTGTGTGGCAAAATGCAGCCTCTCCCTGAGAGACAAACCAAGTTGTTTATTGATGCTGGGGAGGAAGAGGGTTGGGCACATACTTGCAAGACCTATGATCTTTCCCAGAATTTGGAAGGATAAGGGAACTGCTAAGAATTTGACATTGGAACTGTTCCCTCTAATTGTGGCTTTGGCCATTTGAAGGAAAAAAAAAAAGTTAAGGAATTCAGAAGGTGATACACTGAACAATATGGGAGGTATTCACGGTAAAAACAAGCATTTAGCCAAGCGTTTGGCCAAGTAACGTGTGTTTTAGTTTCAGGCAGTATAAACTGAGGTGGCCTTGTTTCACAGTGGCATTTAGGAAAATTAACTAAAATATACCAGCTGCTCAAAGTTTTGATTTGTTTTGTTTTCTTTTCCTTATCCTTCCACAGCCCTTGTAGAGCTGGCTTTCCTTCTTTCCATGCTTTGAAATTATTGCAAAAGCATTTAATAACACATATACTTAAAATTTTGTTAATTCTAGATAGACAATTTGACACGAAAAATTTCTACTCATTCTATAGATAGTACTGCTTTGGAGAATTTCTAAATTGCCAGACAGTTGGCATTGTAATGCAGAGATGCTCACCTCCCTCTCACGTCAGTGCCTCCTTCCGTCTATGGGTGATCTGAGTGCCATCCCCTCTCATTTCCCAGGGATCCTGGTGTATTATTGAACCTCTATTTTTCCTACTTAGGAGGTTAATCCCTTTTAAAATAAATTGTTGCACCTATTAAACATGTTAGTTTTGGAAAACAAGAGATAAGAAAAAGGAAAACCATGATCATCTGTAACTCCAAGCACCTTAAGATGAACATACCCATATATCCAGTGGAGCCCCCCAAATCAGGCTTTAGGTGATTATGTTCACAGTCTGTTGTATAATATCATCAATATATATTTGTGTATTTATGTGTGTATAGTATTATGAACATCCTTCTATCCTCTTTAGGGGCTTCACATTATTCCATCAGATAGATAAATGATTCTCCTGTAGTTTATTTCCAATTCTTTCCTGTTACAAAGATAGGATAAACCTCTTTCTGGTCCAAGCTCATTCCTTTCAGCCTATAGATGGCCAGGTCACACCTCTATTCCCATCTGGCAGCCCCTTTCTCTCACCTTCCATTCAGAACTCAGCCTTCAGAAAGAGGAATACGTAATTACTGTTTCCTCGCCTCTTGTTCCCACCTTGGCGTCTAGTCTAACTTGTTTCTGCTCTTCTCCACGACAGCAGCTCTGGAGAGCTGACCTCTCATCAGATGTCTTGTAGAAGCGTTTCTGTTTTTTACTGATTTCTTTGTGACATCGATGCCGTTGACCAATTTTGCTCCTTCTTGAAGTCTTTGGACTGTCTGACTCTTCATTCTCCCTATATGATCCTTACTTTTCAGACTCCTTGTTTTCTACTTCATCTTTTTGTGTTCTTTTAGATATAAGTCTTTCCTGGTTTTCTGCTGTACATTTTGGGCAATCGTACTCATTCCCATTATTTTACATTCCTGCCGATTTGCTGATAACTACCAAACTGTTTCTCCATCTCAGACTTCTCTGGAGAGCTCCATATGTCTAAGTTCAGCTCTCTTGGATGCTCCCCTTCAAAACTCAGCCAGTCAGAACCTAAATTTTTCAGTGTCTACCCTTGCCCTCCTCCAGCCAGCCTCTGCTCTATGTTAAAGGGCATCACCAACTGTGTGATATCCTACCCAGGCCAGAAATTGCAGTCATCCTAGATTCCTTCCTCTCCCTAGCTCCTTCCCCAAATCCAAATGGCAACTAACTGCTGTTTCCCTCTTCATTTCTCTGCAGTCCCAGTGCCTCTGATCTCATAAAGACTCCCATTATTTCTTGATTTCAAACTCCCACTCTCGACTTTCTCTTGACAGTCTCTCCTGTTGCGACCCACCAGAGTAATCTAACATGCAGGTCTCAACCTTGTCAGTTCCGCACTTTCCACTCCCAAATCCCACAGTCAACTCTCCCGGTGGGTTAGGTGAGATGTAAACTCCTTAGCATGCTCTGGCCTATTTTATCTCACGTCCTTTCCTCTAACCTCTTTTCTTATCTATTACTATTAAGGATGAGTCGGGTTCTCTCATTCCTCCACTGTGTTCTTTTCTCTTGCTGTTCTTTGGATAGTCAGTCACTCTCTTCTTCTGTGTTCCCTGAACACCCTGTACCAGGATGTCTCAACCGTAGAACTACTGATCTTTTGTGTTGACTAATGCTTTGTTGTGGGTGCCATGTTGTGCATTGTAGGATATTTAGCAGCAGCTTTGACTTCTACTCATTAGATACCAGTAACACGCTCCCTCCTGTCCTCCGCCCCAGTGTGACGAGCAAAAACATCTCCAGACATTGGCAGGTGTTTCCTGAGTGGTACAACCTCCCCTGGTTAAGAACACTGCCCTCTATTTACCTTTTCTCAAGTATTTACAAGAACATCTTGTGATTATGTCTTGTTTATCTTCTTTGCTGTCGGAGGTCAGAGCCGGTGCACCTTGGCGTCTCGAACGGTGTGGAGACCGGAGTGGCCCCTAGTCAGCATTTGTTCATTTGCTGTCTAAGGATATGAACCTCTTGTGACTGTTCCCAGACAAATGAAAAGGACAGTCAGCAACGTGGAGAATTTTGCCGTTCGGCGAGAGATATATTTTGATAGTTCAGTTTGGTAGTTTACGGTGCTTTGCTTTGTAGTAAGTGAATTCAAGATAATTTTCTGTAGATGCGCGAGGGAAGTTGTGCAGTGTGTTTTGCTGAAGACTAGATTTTTTTAAAAGGCTGATTCATTCATTTCATTAATTTGTCAATCGTGGTTGAGTGTCTGCTTTATGCCAGGGACTTTGTTTATTCCTGGATGAAACAGTCCTACCCATTTAGGGTCTTCTAGGCTTTTCAGATAGATATTCAAGGAGAAGTTTTAATATAGTGAGATGAAAGTAAGTCATGGCAGCAAGGATCTCCAAGATAGTGAGCTGAGACTGACTCTCCAGGCAGTTGGGCCTTGTGGGTGTGTGGAGGGTAAAGAGGATGTTTATGTGACATTCCAAGTAATCTTAATAAGTTGATGCTTTGTAGAATTTGGCAGTAAGCAATGTTCCTTCCTTTTTTTGCTTTTATTCAACTTCATTATGGTGAATTTGGAGAACTAGTGTCTGAGTGGCTGAAAATTGGCACGGTCATGAGCATTTTATATTTCCTTTATGCTGCGTCGTAATGATTCTCCCTTCCCCCATTCTCTCCTCCATTTTACCTGAATTTCTGTCGTATGAAGCATAATGTGGCAAGTATTCTAATCTCACGGCCTACTCTGTCTGCAGAGGTGTATGTGAGTGAGACTCCTTTTAATCATTCGTATAATGATTGGTGGCTCCCTGTTGTTAAACCACAGTTATTGATCCATCATCGCTGAAGTACATGGCTGAAGGAACTGGTGCTGTCAGGCATTGATTGACTAGGAAGGAAGTGTAGAGCTATTCTGACTCACTTTTATTTTCATCAGCAACAGTTACAGTAGAGACTTGTGCAAGACCTCCATGATGGAACATCACTTTTCCTGCATTAAGAGGTGTCTGATGTGACTGAAATTGCTGGGATAACTCCAACTGCTGCGTTTAAAATATTTAGAACAGAAGAAACTGTCCAAAACCTTCTTATCTGACTTGGCTAATGATTCAGACGCTGGAAAATAAATTTGGGGGGTGGGGGAGGGGTGAGAAAGAACAGATCTCGTATAAAGAACATATATGTTAACATTTTATTGAAGAGAGATTTCTTCACAAACTGTGCATCAGACAAAACAAGCACGTTTTTGCATAAGGAAGGTCATTTAATGGCTGTTCAAATAGTTAACTTCAAGCCATAATTAATAGCTGTCTCTTGGTCCAGTTTTTACATTTTGGGGCAGTTTCAGGAGGATTTGGAGCTTCCATGTGCAAATGTTTTAGATAAGGATACAGACTAAAGATACTAAAAGTACTTATTGAAAGTGCCTCTCTTTCGGTTAGCACAACTTAGATCATATATATATTAAAGTCTGAGATAAGCATTATTTGCTTTAATGATGCTTTAATGATGCTCATGTTCTGCCTTTAATTCTAGTTAGAACAAAGAAGAATCACAAAAATAAATGCAGGGAGGGAGTGGCAGAGGAAGGACAAGAGGGGTGCATTAGAAGAGTGAAACCCAAAACAGAGAGGGTGAAAGCTACCATTTCTAGTGACATTTTATCCATGCCTCAGAGCCTGTGCATTTGTCCCTCTCTGAATATTTTAGTTTTGTTATAATTGCAGTATCTTGCCTGCACTTTGTCCCTCTGATCCTTTGTTAAAGCCCAGATCACTCGGTGCAGACTGCGCTCGTAGGTGTGATTTATGGAGTGACAAGTAGCCGTAGGGTGGAACGCCCGCCTCTGTACCTGAGTAAAGTATTAGACATCACAGAGCGGGGCGGGCAGGAGGGGGCCTCAGAAGGGGGTGGGGGAGGCAAAAAGCAAAAAGCAGTAACACAGCAGCTCCTGGATACAGATCAGACAAGAGGTTCTGCCACAAATCACCTAGAAACATGTCAGACGCTGCATGTTTGTTGTTTTACACTGAGGGCACAGCCGTAGTCCAAAAGTATTGATTCTTTTCTTTGTACAGAGACAGAGACTGTCAGCCCGAGCAGGCTGACCTTGGTATGGCGCAGACAACTATTCCCCACCCTGCCGACCAGATGAACCCCACAGGAAAAGCCTAGGCAAGATATGCCAATGTCCACTTCACAGGCTCAGAGAGAAACCGGTGCCTGCTGCAACGGCTCCTTCTGCTTCCCAAACACATCCCCCCTCCCGGGCCCCCAGAGTGCACCTTGTGACAGAAAATTGGAGGCAGGATTCTTGGAGTGTGCGAGTGTGTGTGTGTGTGTGTGTGTAAAAATGCACAAAAAGAAGCCCCTTCTATTTTCTTTAACTGTGAGATAACCTGGAGGATATCTGGCCGATGGTGTATGTGCGTGTGCATTTTGTGTTTGAAGAGGCAAGAGAAGAGAATTTATTTTCTGTTTCTAGATATCAAAGGAGAAATCTCTGTGTGTGGGCACTTAAATATGTTTTGATTTTTGTTTTAGAGGGGAGTGAGTTTTCTCCTCTTTCTCTATTCCAAAAGCCTTGATGACAGGCAAGAGATATGGGGAAAAGAAATCAACTCACTCTTAATTCGTGTGTGATTATTTAAAAAGTTGTTTAATAGCAAAACTACATAGATGCATTTACTCCGGGAACCCACCGTTCTCTTTCTAATCTTAAACTCTGTAGTAGTCTTAAATCATTTTGCAGCATACAAAAAATTTCATTTATTTTGAAAGTCAAGTAAGTTTTAGCTACGAAAACCAGTCTGTAACTTAGAATTCATGTTTGTTTTGGCCAAATGTAAATACAAACATATAGCCCCCAACATTTGAAATGAAGAATTCAAAACTTGAAGCTATAAACCCTTAGGAAGAAGGGACCGCAAAGGGCCTTTCAGGGAACATAGCCGATCCTCTGTTGGGCTGACCGGCTGATCTCAGTGCACCAGGAGGGCTGGCCTCCTGTGAAGTGGATGGTGTTTTGAGTCACTCCTCGCCGAAGCTGAGTGTTTTATTTTGACTAGCAATAACAGGGAGGATGCCCTTCTCCCTTTCACTTTTAGGAATATTTCGCATGCACGATCCCTGTCAGTAAGATTGAGCAGTCCATGAGGAAAACTCAGATAGCTGTCCAGTTTTGCCCGAATGAGACTATGAGACACATGGATGGAGAAGAAAAGTGGTGATGTCATGTGTACTCTGGGATATTAAAAAAATTCTCTCTTTAAAAAATGAGATTTCTCTTCCCAATTAAAATAATGCAAACAGGTTCGGTGTATGTGATAGGATATTGAATTTGCATAACTCAGCTTAATTTTTTATTAAGATCAATTCTTTTGTTTTCAAGTGGACCATTGAAGATAAAAATAGCAAGTACATGTAAGGCATCTTAAACTCATTACTCACTTATATGAGAAACCCTTTTATTTTCTACATCTATACTTTCACATTCATACTGTTAAGTGACTATTTGGCAACCTAAAAGAAAATGGTTAAAAAAACATCATTTGTTTTATAGTCAGTTTTTCACTTGATCTTAATGTGAGAGATCTCTTTGAAGTATTGGGATTTCCAGATTCCTAACAGGGAAAATATTTCTGCTAAATGTCCTATTCTCTGAAAACAATGTAAGACCTAACTAATTATTTTGGTTTCTCATGCTGATTCTAAATATTTCTTGTTCTTTTCGTTGGGTCTTTCTTATCCTAAACAACATTACATTTTAAGGGTAAGAACAGCTTAGCAGCTCTGCTTTTGGGCATTGAAAATAAAAAAGGCAAATTATTTAAGATATATCAGTGTCTTTGCAGAAAAACATTCTAGTTATTTCTAGTTATATAATGGTAGATGAATTGTGACTATGCTATATAAGAAATGCCATTTAAGAAAAATAATGTAGAGAATGGATTAGGAATGGTTTAAGATCTGAATACTCATAATTGGTATTTTTTTTTAACACTCTACTTTTCTTTTAATATATACATGCTAATCATCTGTCTTTCTCTCTTCCCTGTATATGTTATACCCACTTGATTTACTACTGAAATTATATTGCTTTTGAAAGTGTCAGTTGAGTTATCCCTTGCCTTGTTAGTATCATGTTTGATTTCTTGGACAGAGACATAAATCACTATCTAATATGCAGGTCTTTTGAAGACGCAACCAAGGTTTATTGCCAGTAACAGACTAGTGGCCTTATGTGGACTTTCCATGAATAAAACAGATTGATGAGCCATTTTATAGCATCGCAAGCTGTATTATAAATACATCACCCTTTTCAGTAATTTAACGTGAGGAACAGCCTAATGAGCTCCCAGCTATGATCAGCCAGAGAGCTGGGAGTTCTGTTTAGCTTCTAGGACAAGTGACTGGTGGAGGATGAGAAACCTAAACTGTAATATTTTCCTCAGTTCAGTGACAAAACCTTTGTAATATGAATCATTTGAAACAGCAGTAAAGTCAAGCTGCATTTAGAATTGGTCAGAGAAATAAAGTGAAATATACATGTGTCTGATTTTGCTTATAACTGGAAATGTAAGGTGATTGGCTTTTTAAGTTATTTGTTTTTTTTCTTTTACTGATTTAGCAAAATTGGATCAGCAAACTATCATTCTGAAATATACATGATATAACATGTATATGTTCTACCTGACAGCTTGGAAAGCTGTCGATAGAGAAATAGGTAGATATGGTTATAACATCATGAGAGTCTCTGTGGAAAGTACAGCCGTCCCTGCTTATCTGTGGGGGATATGTTCCAAGACCCCCAGTGGATACCTGAAACTGCAGATAGTACCGAACCCTATATGTACTATGTTTTTTCCTATACGTACATACCTATGATAAAGTTTAATTTATAAATTAGGCACAGTAAGAGATAAAAAACAATAACTAATAATAAAATAGAACAGTTATACCAATATACTGTAATAAAAGTTACTGTGGATCCTAGCGAAGTCAGCCTATGATTTTTTTTTCTTTCCTTATTGAGAACTTTCACCTTTTCACTGAAAGGAAGCACTTTATGGCTTCTCTTTGACACATCTGAATTTCGAGCATCACTACTCTTGTGCTTTGGGGTCATTATTAAGTAAAATCAGGGTTACTTGAACACAAGCACTGTGATGCTGACAGTCGATCTGATAACCAAGACAGCTACTAAGTGACTAACAGGAGAGTAGCTTATACAGCATGGATAAGCTGGATAAAGGGATGAGGGATTATTCACGTCCCGGGCAGGATGGCGTGAGATTTTATCACACTATTCAGAACAGCGCACAATTTAAAACTCATTAATTGTTTATTTTTGGAATTTTCCATTTAATACTTTCAAATTGCAGTTGACTGCAGGTAACTGAAACCGCGGATAAGGGGGGACTACTGTATAGCTTAAGATGATCATGGTTTCTGTATTCAAGCCTTGTCTTTTGCGCAGTTTATAACACTTTACCTTTAGTATTTAATTAATCCTTATAATACCTCTGTGGAGAAGGATGAGTGGGTGGCATCTGAGGTTAAACAGTTCTCTTTCTCTTTCTGATGAGCAAACTGAGGCATATAGAGATGGTCGTTTTTAAAGAGTTATCTGAACAGAAAGACAAACAAGATAAAACAAATGAATTATCTAAAGTAAAATAAAATGTTTATTAGGTATAATAGATGTCAACATTTAGAAAACTTACACAAATATACCTTTGTGGACTTAAACAATTTCCTAACGATTTGGAGGATAGACCATGCTCAGGACTGCTAAAGGCATAGTTTTGTGAATGAATTTTTGCTACCTAGAAACTGCAATATATTTTGAACTGGAAGGTTCTAGAGGATATTTCACTTTTCTGAATGCAGTTGATTACAGGCATACTTCATTTATTGTGCTTCACTGTATTGCACTTTGCAGATATTGCAGTTTTTACAAGACCCTACGCCATCAAAAAGATTGTGATTCGCTGAAGTCTCAAATGATGGCTAGCATTTTTTTAGCAATGAAATATTTTTTAATTAAGGTATGTACATTGTTTTCTTAGACATACTGCTATTGCACACTTAAACTACGTAATAGTGTGAACATAACTTTTATATGCACTGGGAAACCAAAAAATTTGTGTGACTCGCTTTATTGTGGTATTCGCTTTATTGCAGAGATCTGGAACTGAACCCACAATATCTTCGAGGTGTGCCTGTACATCATGCTGCATAATACTATCCTTGCCATATACCCAGTTGAAACTGTATTTTACATTTTTAAAAATCAGACTTTGGTCTGGAGTGGCATTATTTATAAATATAAATAGGTGAGTAATTAGCCTATTAAAAAAAATTAAAAAAATTTTTTTCCAAATATAATTTCCACTATGAAAGCGGCTAGGCGGTTTGGCAGACTCTGTTATTTATACTCCAGATGTAAAGTACCTTGAGTTTACAAGGGAAGAGTGAAGAACTGAAAGGCTTTAATTAGTCTTTACCGAATAGGTAAAAACAGAATATTTTACCACTGAGACGTAAACACATCAGTGATGGCCTAACCTGTCGGGCCCAGTCCTGCCCATACTCAGACACAATGCATTTCCAATTTAAAAAAAATAATAATTTAAATGGAATGGCCCCATTTATGCCCTCTGTTCCTTATTAAAAATGGTTGACAAGTAAAATTCCATTTTAAAAAATGTGTCTGTGGACACTCGCTATTGTTTTGAATTTTAAAGAGTTCCTGTGTCTTGTGAATGGCAATATGCATTTAGTATTCTGTATTCAGGGCAGAGTACTTTTGAAACCAACTGTGCATTTATCTTCATTTTTGCTTTCTCCTCTGTGCTTTATCTTCCACCCCTGTACATATGGGGTTGAGTGTGGACTGCAGGTCTAAGGTAATCGAATTGGATGAACTCTTGGGTCCTCAGTTTCTCCTTTTCTGAAACTGGGCTAGAATTTAACTTTTCTCGAAGGAGTATTTGGAAGAATATTATAGAATGGATTTATAAGGTCTCTGTGCCTCCCTAGAAGTTAGTGTTGACATTTAGTTCTATTCTTTGGGGTATCTCAGAAGTTACAGCTGGGTGAATGATCTTGCCATTTTAGAGTAGGCTGGACCAAGGCTTGTGGCCATATCATTTATATTTCTTTTTTTTTTTTGTGAGGAAGACTAGCCCTGAGCTAATGTCCTACGCCAATCCTCCTCTTTTTACTGAGGAAGATTGGCCCTGGGCTAACATCAGTGCCCATCTTCCTCTACTTTATATGGGATGCCGCCACAGCGTAACTTGACAAGCGGTGCATTGGTCCGCACCTGGGATCCGAACCTGCGAACCCTGGGCCGCTGAAGTGGAGCACATGGACTTAACTGCTATGCCACTGGGCCGGCTCCTTATCTGTGTTTCTGTAGCATTGGCTTCTCAAATAAGTTTATGGCAGGGCTGGCCAGGTGGTCTAGTGATTGGGTTTGAGTGCTCTGCTTCGATGGGCCTGGGTTCGCAGGTTCCAATCCCGGGTGCAGACCTATGCACTGCTTATCAAGCCATGCTGTGGCAGGTGTCCCACATATAAAGTGGAGGAAGATGGGCACAGATGTTAGTCCAGGGCCAATCTTTCTCAGCAGAAACAGGAGGATTGGCAACAGATCTTAGCTCAGGGCTAATCTTCCTCACCAAATAAATAAATAAATAAATAAATAAATAAATAAATAAATAAATAAAAAGTTTATGGCAGTGCATTATCTGAAAAGAAAATTTTAGCTAATTCATTTAAACATCAGAAATAAATCAGATGTCTTTCTCTTATATATTTGCCACATGAATATAAAACCATAAAGATTTTAAGCTTAATAGAAACAGAGGCCTATAGAAGTGGCTTTTCAAACACACAGTCATTGATTTCTTGTTGAAAATCCCAAAAACATCCAAGGGCAGGCAGAATATGTTCTTCCTCCGTCTCTCCCTTCCTCTGTCTCTCTCCCTTTTTCTGCCTCTCTGTCTCTCGAATTTGTGCCACTGCTCCTAGTTTTCCACTCAAGTTCAATGATACGTTTCCTAAGAATAGCATTAGGCTTATGGAAAGAAAGATGTGTCGCCAGTGGACTCAGTTCTCCCTTTTGATTTATGAGGGTTTGAAAAAGCGCTCTTCCAGGTCTTCTCTTCTTCCCAGGGACTTGGGGAAAGTCTTGTTCAAAAGTAATGGTTCCTAAAGAATTGCTCAGCTACAGACCGCTAGCCTCTGAAAACGTCGGCTGGTTCAGAGGCATGGCGCATGCTGCTTTTCAGCTCTAAGACTCAGTGGCAGTGTGCCGAAGACCATGAGCTCGTCTGATTCTGTCAGCCCTGGAACGCCTTTGGAAGTTCTCTGTTAGTCAGGCTCATTTTCTTTTTTACTGGAAGTGCAAGCCAGTTGTTGTTTGTAGAACTCATCATTTAACATTCCAGTAGTGTGCAAAGCGTGGGATGAATTTATAGGTATATACATGCACTTATATGAAAGGTATGCCTCTATCTTTTAATCTTTTGTCTCAGAGTCTAAGACGACGAAGTAGCTATACCTCTTTGGCATAAAGACGTCATTAAAACCAAACTACATTTTAACAGAGGTTCAGTACCTCATATTCGAAGACTGCCCTTATGTGCCTGGTCACCTTTAGAGGGCATAATTCTCCTGGAAAACTATTCCTAATGAATTGCAAATAGAGATCAGTTAAGTAAATTGTGTTAATTATGTCATTTGCAAGATTGCCTAATGTGGAATTGGTCTAGAGTCTAGAAACTGCTTGTCAAATGTTTCCCTTAACTAATGTGATATTTTGTGGTTTGCAAATGACACAATTCACATAACTTATTTGATGGAACTTCATTAACCACCCCTTAGTTTGCCTTAGCAAAATTATGTTATTAAACATGCCACGATAGGTTCTTTCCTCGTTACTTTGCACTCAGCCCAGTGAATAATGTTTGCATTGTGACACCTATCCGCCAGTCCTTCGTCTTTGAGGAAACCAAGGGAGGTCCATGTTCAGTATCGGGTTTCTAATCTGCTTCCCAGCATTACACACTTCTAGTCTTGTCTTGACTAAAAGAACCTGGATCCGTACTCATCACTGCTATCGTGGTGAGCACTTCTCACCGTGCAGACCTTATTGAGCCCTCTTTTGGCCAACTCTGTCATCTCCCCCCTCACAGTTTGATGTTCGGATGCTCTACTAATGTCTTAAACAGAAAACCCAGAAAATCTCTGAATCATAGTTTCAGTTAAAAAAGCCAAGTGTTTGGCAGTAGTAATTATGACAATAACTGTAATAGTGGAGTAATTTTCCACCGTTGTCAGATCTGCCATGTCTAGAAAGTCTGTATTAGAAGCATAGTGTTTATCTCGTCAGTAAATAACTTTTATTTTTGTCCCATATTGTCTGTTACCTAATGCTGAGAAATTTAACTACTATGTGTCTTTTTTAAAAGACATTTTTTTTGAGTGCACTGGTGACTTCTTATAATCCTGTCTTCAAGGGATCAGTCCCAGGGACACTTTACGATTGACTGCCTTTTAGTATTTGGTTTGTCACTTAGTTTTGTTCAGCAGTGGGAATGAACTCCTGTTAATAGTACATAAACTCTTTCCTAGATTGGGAGATGGTTGAATAGCGTTGGGAATATAGTCCATGGCTATGGAATAGAACCAGCTGACCCACAGGTGAGTTTGAATAGCATACTGATTTAAATGTCTGAAATACCTTTAAGCCTCCTCAGAAGATCAGATTTAAAACCTCTTTTCTAGTGAGTGGTACTTTACTCACTAAAATGATGGGAATGCACCTATTGTTGGATCTCTTATATTTTACTTGAAAAACTTTGTTGAAGGCCACTTTATCCTTTAACCTTATGACCTCCCTTTCTCTCATTATCAAAAAAAATCCCATCATGGTTGCACTTGGATCAAGCCTCTTCCTAAAGTTATTGTCATCTTAGACTCTTCTAGAAGCATTACCCCAGGGAAAAAATTCTTCTGTGTATGATGACCTCATTTACATCCTATACACTGACTCCTCATCACCTCCAATTTGGCTGTCCTTCAACCTTCTTTCTCTTAGCTACACAGCCAATGAGGCCTGCCTCTGTCAAAGTCTATCTCTAAGAATGTTATTCTTCCTGTGGTCTCTCCTTTTCTTCTCAGCTTCTACCAGCCCCCAACTATACCACACACATTCCGCCAACTCTCTGTGTAGACTTGGCAGAAGATTCCACCTCAGTCCTTGTTATGTAACCCACCACCTACCCCTTTTTGGCAAGGGACACCCGACTCAGCAAGTTACAACAAAGAGTGAAGTTAATTGGAACATGTGCTGTGCTCAAGTCTGCAACAAAAAAAAGGCTGATAGTCATCAGGAAAATACAACCATATGTGGATGTTTGCTTGAGAATATGTGTATATGGGAAATGTCGTCTACAACCAGGTTGTATTTAAATAAAATCAATTACCATTCTTTTCCTCTTCTTCTGACTGTTTCCCTTCCCACCTCCCGATGTGTAATACTTGTAACTTGCTCTCTCATGCCTGCTCATGGGTCGGCATGGCCTGCTGACACTGACAAGTGAAATAGAACTGTCTGATACTTCACATGAGGAACCTTAAGTTACTTATGTCTGGGATTCAGCTGTGGATAACATCCCAATGGACCTTCTATCCATTCCCAATTGTTGCAGTATGGCCCATACCTTTTGTTGGTCTCCACCCCATTTTTCTATCCACTCTAGAACTTTAGGATATCTTTTGCTTAACCTCTAATTTTTTAACTTAGGTACAATTTATAGCAGAAACATCCTAACGTCATAGCCACTCTTAAGTTTGACCAGTAGTTGACTGTCGTTCTATGTCTGATGTCATTAGAAGGACTTTCCGCTGTTCTGCTACTTCCCCACCCAAGGCTGCTAAGATTCCCCAGAAGTGGGCTGACTGCCCATCCCAAAGTCTGAAGCCTCTGGTTGTTCTTGGTCCACGTTCCTGAACTTCAGAGGGAATAGTGACCTCCATGAGCACTGAGACGGTTCAGAGGCAACAGAGGCAGGACTCTGATGCTTCTGTTTTTCTCTAGTGTCTTAAAACTCAAGGTATCCTCACTTATCTCATAGAACGATTGCGCCACTAGAAGGCAGAGGTGTTCTGTGTACATGTAGGAGTTCTGAAATAATCTGAGGGCTTTTTCAGAGCTCTTGGGAGTGACCTGAAAGGAACTTTGTCTTTGACAGTCTCTGGAAGTGTATTTTAGATTGGATGTCTGTCCTCACTGTTTTCATATTTGGATTTTGAGGGACTGAGAAGCCCCAGAATGGTTCTGGACTTGAGTTGCCATCTGAGAGATTCCTGCCGCCCCGCTGGCCTAGATCCTTTCGGGACAAAAGTGCGAGATGATGAGGTTAAGAGTAGTTACTCTTCATGAAGCTACTTAACTGTTACGGACAATGGGCTGAGACTTTATGTACATTATCTCATATATAATCTTTCTAACACCCTTCTTATGTAAGTACCGTTATTATTCCCACTTGATAGCTGAGGAAACTAAGCCTTGAGTAACTTACCCGCAGTTACACAGCTAATCAGCGATGGGACAGGATGTGATTCCAAATCTGATGTCCAGTCTCTCGAACACTCTACCCTGATGTCCCACACATCCTTTTTGGACATCTTCTTCCAAGTATTAAATAGATAATGTGGTAATATAGTTGTATTTAGTATTGCATATTTTAATATAATTGTTAAATTATTCAGTATTACGGAAAATGTGACCCAACTGGAGCCTCTGACCATGTTGGATTCCCTTCATTTAACGGTCTCAGAACATGTGAAAATAACAAAATAATAGTGTTTTGTGAAGGATGGAAGTAGTTAGGACTGTTACACTCATTTTGAAGATGATGAATTTGAGACAAGATACCTTGACTTTCCCACAGCAATGCAGAGCTAGAAGAAACCTAGACTGTCTCCTCTTGCCTCTTTCAAATATTCTTTTCTCTTATCCAAGCCAAAGTTTAAAGAACATTATTAATTATTATCATTTTTATTTAAATTGTGATTCATAGAGACTAGAGACATTCTTGAATCCGTTTAGAGTTTACCTAAGAGAATTATTATGACAGCAGTCAGTAATAGATGATAATAGATTATAGTATAATATATACATATACTATATAATAATAGATTCTTTCAATAGATGAGTTCAGCATTCATGTTATGGCTTAGATTGACAGTGTTGAAGACTTTTTGTGAAGCACAGAAAGTCGAGGAGTTAGGTGCTAGCTTACAAAGTCGGCTTCTAGAATGGGTTCTTGTTTCCTTCAAACTTTTAAGAGGAAGAGACAAAGCAAAATAAAATGCCTACATCAACACTAGCCAAAAGAAAGAGGAAAGAGCAAAGAAAAGAAACCTGCCAAAAATAGCAATTTGGAACTGCATTCCCTCCTTGAAAGTCGCTGGTTTTGCTGTATGATATTTGATATGTACCATTTATTTACTGTCTCTTTTTCTGTTTCTCCCTCGATACTCTTAGGCTGATACTTTATGTTAACTGCCTCATGCCACTAATTACACATTTCCTTTCATGTTTGTTATTATTAGTTTAAAGGATAAATTGTGATTTTCTATAAACACGAGGCACAGGCTTAAAGGAAAGAGGAATGTTTTAAAGAATTTGGGATTATTCAGAATCCCAGTGACTATAAATGACTTAGCATATCTAGACTGCATTTGGAGTCTATTCCTTTTTTCCTATTAATAGCCATAGTGATTAAATAGTGAGAGGAATTTCAGCTTTAATTTTAAATTTTGTTGCCTGTGAAAGTTCGTATTCAACTTTGGATCCTGTCCAAAAGGGAATCTTACTAAAAAATAATCTTACAGTCAAACTATATGTGAGGTACATGGAACCTTAACCTTGAGTAATTTAGTTCAGCCCCCTCAATTCTCTACTCATGTTGCAATGACTGGAGGGACCACCTAAGGTTATTCCAGATATCTGGATTCTCTTCCCATTTCTGCCCCTGACTCCATTGGTAAGTTGGGAATGAAAATTTCTCTCCGGAATATCTTTTGATTTGATATGTATAGAAAACTTTGATGTCATTGTGGAAAGACAATAGAAATAAAACTAATCAATAATAATAAATAAGACTTTTGATGTAGGTTACCGTTTGTAAACCTGTGGATCTTTGCTTTGACTTCTCTAAAGGTTATCAGAAATTTCTCCTAAGATTCTCTTGGAGTGCATTTTTCAGGCGTTAGGTGTACCCCCATCCATGGGTATCTCTGGACGTTTATAGTATCAAGAGAACTCAAGGGTTTAAAACCTGGCTACTTGTTATCACTGTCCTTGAGGAAAATGTGCTCAAGAAAGCTGTTTGATGGTTTCCTAAACATAAAATATTTAATCTTAAACCATGCTGGGAGAGATCAGTTTGGGGGCAGAAAAAGAGCCATGGGCTTGTCCCATTTACCCCAGAAGAGGCCAAAAATGGTGATTGAATGCCTCCTACCCTCATAAATACCGAGAAGCATAAGTAGTGATGCTGCTCTTACCATGCTTAGGATGTTAGATCTCCATATTTTTTAATGCAAGAAAAGATAGGCAAAGCTAAGAATTCTAGAATTAAAAGATAGGAGGGACTTAAGATGATGCTACCAAACACTATAACCAGTGTAATTAAACTTGAGTCTTTGGTGGAGGGGCGTATGTATGCATATCTCTTCCAGTTTTTTCAGATGATTAAAATATACAGCCAGGGTTCAAAACCACTTGTAGATTCCAGACCAGCGTTTGTTATTTACATATGAGGTCAGTGAGATGCACAGAAGGTAAAATTATTCTATGAGATTAAATAACTAATTATTTGAGACCTGGTATTGGAATTCAGGTTTCCCAGGTTTGGACCTGAGATTTTTCACCACTTCGTATGTGTTAATCCCAAAGTAATCCCAGGTTCCTATCTAGAAAAGACAGTCCTGTGACCTTTATTCATTCGTGTGGTCCTCTTTCTACTGTGGTGATAACGGCTCAATTTAGTGACTACTTACTGTGGTCTGGGCACTGTGCCAAGAGTTTTACAGGGGTTGCTTCCTCAATTAGGTATATTAATATTCCTATTTCACAGATAGGGAAACAGGCCCAGAGAGATTAAGTAACTTGTCTGCACTTGCAGAGCAAGAGTAGGTGGAGGCGCTGGGATTGGAGCCTGGCAGTTTGATTCCAGAATCGTGGCTCCTGAACTACTTAGCTGTACCTTCCCCTAGAAGGGTTTGATGATTACTTCTCATTCCAAGACAAAAGTTTTGTGAAGACAGTTTAAGCCTTGAGAACTCCAGACCACATTTTGAAAGCCAAAATTAAGAAAACGAAAAATGTGGCCCCCGGGCACTCACTATTTTCCTTCCCTATTTCTTGAATCCTAAGAGAGCCCGGGATATTAGTGATGACAGTCTTTCTACTGCCAGATGGACACTTGGCAACTGGCTGTAGATTTGCCTCAAAGATTTTGTGTCTACAGAAATAAAAGAAACGTCTTATGAGGTGGATACTGTGGGGAGGGGTGGTTTGGTCATTGATTTTGTAGTATGTTTGTGGTGTGTGGAAAAAATAAGGAAAGCTATATGGTAAGGAGAAATATGTTAAAATATGCACTCTGCCTTTCAAAGAAGAGTTCAGGTGAGGGTGGCAACACTTAGTGTCGCCTGAAAGAACCTCAGAGATGTTTCTTAGGTTAGAATCAGAAGCCATTGAAGTATTGCCTAAAACAGCACTTAGGAAACAGAATGCTATTCAGACTTGTGGAGCATTTACAGGTATTATTTTCTTTCTTCTGTTCATTTAAAAGGTTCCTTATGCACTCATTGTAAAGTATCAAAGTAAAAAAAAACAACTTGTATTAGATATCATTTCAAGTTCAGGATAGGGGAGAGGAAAGAGCATGTTGGCAAGGTAATATTTTAGTGACATGTAAGATGAGTGTTTTAGAAGTAGGGTCGTTGTTTATTTTGGCTTATGAACATGATGGAAGTCTTAACTGTGATGAGTAAGTGGGAATCAGATGATAAATGTTGCTTGGTAACTTGCTGCATTGGGTGTTTACTTATGGTGGAGAACAAATCTTTAACCAGTGAGTTGGTAGATATTAGTTGGTGACTTTTAAATTTTAACAGCCAACAGGAAAATGTTTATTCCATTAAATATCACCACCTTACACATTCTGCCTATTATTTCCTGGCTTGTTCCAAAAAAGCACTTAAGATGGTTATATGTTTTTTTTTTTTGGTGAGGACGATCTGCCCAGAGTTAATAGCTGTTGCCAATCTTCCTCTTTTTGCTGAGGAAGATTGGCCCTCGGCTAATATCTGTGCCTACCTTCCTCTATTTCATATGTGGGACGCCTGCCACAGCGTGGCTTGATGAGCGGTGCATAGATCCGCACCCGGGATCCGAACCTTTGAACCTCAGGCTGCTGAAGCCGAGTGTGCGAATTTAACCCACTATGCTACTGGGCCAGCCCTGGCTGTATGTTTTTATATGCATTATTTCATTTAATCCTTACACCACCGTTGAAATGTAGAACTTATTTGGACTAAAATTACATGACAGAATTGTATGACAGAACCTTTAGAAATCTCAGCTAGAGACCCACTGATTTCAGGCATTTATGTGATAATAGAGTCTTCTGTCCAATAAATTATTTAACTTTTAATACTTTTTTTTTTGTTTTTTTTGTCTGTGTGTGTGAGGAAGATCAGCCCTGAGCTAACATCCATACCAATCCTCTTCTTTTTGCTGAGGAAGACTGGCCCTGGGCTAACATCGTGCCCATCTTCCTCTACTTTATATGGGACGCCACCACAGCATGGCTTGACAAGCGTTGCGTCGGTGTGTGCCTTGGATCCAAATCCTGGACCACGGCAGCAGAGTGCAAGCACTTAACCGCTACACCACGGGACGGGGCCAGCCCCTTTTAATACTTCTTTTTTTTTTTTTGTGAGGAAGCTGGGCCCTGAGCTAACATCTGCCAATCCTCCTCTTTTTGATGAGGAAGACTGGCCCTGGGCTAACATGCGTGCCCATCTTCCTCCACTTTATATGGGACGCCGCCACAGCATGGCTTGACAGGTGGTGCGTCAGTGTGCGCCCGGGATCTGAACCGGTGAACCCTGGGTCGCCGCAGCAGAGCACTTGCACTTAACCACTTGTGCCACCGGGCCGGCCCCAGTACTTCTTTTAATTTAGAAATTTTTAGGGATGAGATTAAGTTGTTACTTTTTGGAACTGTTCAGTAAGTAGAATAAAAGACCAGGAAATTAAATAGGGGCAACAGATTGGCACAGTAAACAGTTTTGTAATAGTAATAAGAGTTCACTTTAAAATATCTGAAACAGTACCTTAGCCAATTTATTTAGTGTGGATTTTTAACTTTCCCAGGCATGGGAAAGGGAACAGTCTTAAAAGGGAGAAGAGACTGCTCACCCACCTGACCAGTTCTTTTCTTTCACGATATAAGATCTCAAAGATTTTATTTTAACCTTCTCACTGATTTTTTTGAATTACTTGCAGCCTGAAGTATTTTGAAAAATACTCAAATGCTCTACATAGTGCAATTATATGTATAATTATCTTATAATACAAAAGTTTGAAAAGTAATCCATGAACTTGTTTGAGAATGCATATTTCTGGTAATTGATTTCTACACCACAGACCAAAGCTTTCATTCTTTGTACTTTTCCAGTAGTTGCTTTATCCCGCAATCCTCATGTGTGTCTCCATGAGCATTTCTAGGTCTTGTTCTTAGGTTCCGGTTAGTTTCCTGGTTCCCCATCCTGGCACGTCTGTAAATGCTCATTCTGGTAGTATCTTAACTTTTTCTAGAGCTGTGAACTTAATGCTCATTGAGTCCTTAGAGCACCTTTCTAAAATCACAGGATTATAGTGCTAGTTTCATTTAAGAACGAAGCTCCTGAAATCCAGAGGCTTGATGTCATATAGCCCAAGGGACATATCTAGGTCTCAGTTCCACGTGTTCTGATGTCCAGTGTAGGCTCTTCATCAGCTGGATGGTTATGCCTCCAGCTAAAGTTCACATATTTGAGGCCTCCTGGTGAGATCTTCTTGAAGAGCTACAGGGTTGTTAAAATCTTTTAAAATACATGCCTAAGGTTGATTCACAGCAAGCCAGCCCTCATAGTTTCTTGCATAAACTTGGGTATTTTCTGCAAGTTTGCTTAGCCTAATAGAATGAGCTCTTGATGGAGTTGTGTAATTTGAAATGTTAAAACACATAATAAGAACAGGAGGACTCTACTTTCTGAGGAATCTGTTAACCTGTAAATGAAAATTTAGTTGAAAACTAGTAGTTAATAATTGCCATTTTCTAACATGAAAGAGTTCTGTCCCTCATGTGTCTTGTTAAACATTGTAAAGCTATCGAAATTAGATGAACTCTAATGTATTTGTATTTAATACAGTGTATTTAGATGGTCTGGGTGTGCAATGTGTTGGGAGTGATGGTTGTAGCTTAGAGAGAGAGAGAGAGAGAGTATGTGAGTATATTCATCTATCTTTGAATATTTGGTTTCCCGATTTAATCTAACATAACCAATGCACTTATTTTACATGCAACCATTATTCTCGGTTTTTGTAGTCTGTTGACTTAGTGTTCTACTTTTGGTTAATTTTCTTAACCAGAAATGTGGTTTGCCAAGGTTAAGGACTGAAGTGTATCAAATACTTCATTGGTCTCTATTTTTTATGAAGAAGATGTTCATGTTGCTACTTTTTATTTATAATCATTACAAGCAGTAGAGTGGAAATGGGTTCATATCATATATCTGTAAAAATAAAAATTGGTCTTTCGTAAAAAAAAAAAAAAAAAAGCAAAAAACCAAAAAAACAAGAAACCCTCAAACTGTCACTAGCAGGGGCAAAGTGTATTCCACTTTGGAGATTTTTTTTGCCCTGCCTGTTAACATGGGATGCCATAAGGTGCATTTTTGTTTTTATGTTGTTACAGAGAAATAAAAAATTTTGATACGGAATTAAATAAGAAACACTAACAGATAAAGATAAAAAAGGAGAATACAGTAATAGCATTCAATAATGGTGTACTGCAGTTGTAATTACTTCTTACAACTTGAAATGGTTGCAATATGTTACACTGGTGCCCACAGGAGTAAACAGGCCGGAGGATGAGCTTTTGTTCTTTTCTCAATGTTGGTAATTAGTAAGCTAATACTAAAATTTAATATTAGAATAAAATGGCCATGGTTTGTTCCATTACCTAACAGAGGCCAGTAATAGTATTGCCTAGAATATGAATTTTCATTATTTCTGTTATTTGAACTAAAATTCGTTTTTGATGAAATGTCTTCTGAAGTGTCATCCCAGAATACTTTATTAACTTCTGTTTTTATAAAAATAAATACAATATATTTTTTTATAACCTCAATACTTTTAAAGTCAGCATTGAGGAAAAGTTTCTTCCAAGAGAAAATAGCCTGTTACACATGACATCCTTTTTACTCCTTTCTTCTTATGAGAGTTCCTTTAATCTCAGGCCTTCTATATATCTTATACTTTCAAATCAGTAATAACTGACGCATTATCCTGAAGTTACATTGCTACCCTAGATGTCATTGATGTCTAATTATTATCTTTAACTTTTAAATTTATATTATCATTGTGTTTAGATTTTATGATTCTCAGAAAAATTCCCTTCTGAGAATCATAAATCCTTTCCAGTGGTCTTAAGTGAGGCAATTTATGGGCCTTTAGAAACAGACTCAATTTTATTTATTTAAAATAAGTGGAGAAAAGGAAACATTAAAAAATCGTATTATTCCATTCTCTTCAGAGTTTACCGTTGTCTGCTTGGCATATTTTAATAGATGAGAAAGTTGATTTTGTTTTTTCTTTTAAAGGGTGTCTTTTTCTGGGAATATACTTTTATGAATGTAATACGGTGCAGTGTATAACAATGTACCTTTTATATAAGGATTTTCAATGTAATTAGAGACATACAGGCCACTTAAGGAGTGCAGGTATGAATCTGAATGTGAAGAATCATGTATTGGAAAGGTCCTTGTAGTCTTAAGACTTTTGGGTGCTTAGTTTATTAATATGTCTTAAGTCTTAACGATCTTAATGCTGGCATGTTATGAAAATAACGTACTTTTTTAAAATACAAAGTTATTTGGTTCTCTTCTTACTTCCAAGTTTTCTGTTTTATCCAGTAATCGGTACCACTGCAGCTGCCTTGAATCTTCGAAAGTACTGTTGATGAACATTTCGTTTGACTGGATTTAGAAACAACCTTGATGTTGAAAAGTTTGCGTATGTGTGTATTTTTAACATTTTATCCACATGCACTTGGTTTCATTTGAGATAGGAAATGGAAATAACAAGACGCTCTTAGAAAATCTTGTTTCTGTAGACGGCTGAACCTTGCCAGAAACCACGAGGCAGTGGAAATATCACGAGAAAGCTTGTTCCTACAAGACTCCCAGACTGATTACTAGACCAAAGAAGTTCCCAGAAATTTAGCTTGAAGCAATCATTTAAAATTTAGTAGACGGATCCAATCCTGCTCAGAATCACCCATGCTAATTATAGTACCCTATAATGTCCCAGTGATTTTATCAGTCACACCCCAGTGTAAAAATCAGTGTAAAAAAATCAGTGTCTGATTTTTGTATGTTCCCTCCAAAATATATTCTTGCTGCACACTTGAGATCTGTATATTTCACTGTATGTAATTTGTACCACGATATCCTTAACATTTTGAACCTATGTATTTTTTTTCCTTGCCTGATATATGTTTTTCGCCTTTGATGCAACAGATGGGTATTTTATTTTAATCTCATTCCATTTGTATCTTAAAAGTTCTAGTAGCTAGGAGGCTCTCCTGCCTCTTCTACTCTGCAGGTGTGTTAGATACTTAATTGTGCGTACATGTCTTTGAGCCACATGGGGCTGCTGCCTTTTTTTAAGCTACTATTTTAAAAAAAAGTATGTGTGTATATATATATATATATATATATATATATATATATATATTGGGTAGCCACAGGAAATTTAGTTATGACTTTGAACATTTGGAATTCGTGTGATAAAGCCCAAGTTTATAATGTTCGTTGTGATTTAAATCACACTCTGGGTTATTTTGGGGGGTAAGAGCAATCCATTTGATGCAGGCAGGTCTTCTCTGGTGGGACTTGCCCCAGCACGTTCTGGCTAAATGGCTTTGATGTTGGGTGAACATCACAACTTGAACTGCTGTGTTTACACTGTATAAGAGCTTGCTGAATCTCTCACTGCATCTCTCGCATAATTCCAGCTTCACTTTAGGTCTGAATACATGGACACTAAAGGGGCATTTTCCTTTAAAGTTTGCTTGTCCGTTAGGCACCTTAAGAAACTTATTTCTTTGCATCATTTTCTGTGAGAGTTCATACATAGGGCTTGAGTAATTTTGAACACAGATTTAATTCTATGGCCTTTCATGTGCCTAATGAAAGCCATAAGGGTATGATAAGAAAAGAAAAGGGAGAAAAAAGTTTGCCCCTTCCTAGACGGCAAGAAGGAAAAAGCAAAGCAGAGCAGTTGTCTTTGAACCACGGCGGGATTTATTCTTAAGGTCTTCCAACCTGTTTTTCCCATTAGCTAGGAAAGTAGTGCTTGGGCTTCTTTTAATTTTTATTTTTTTAATCATGGAATGATTATAGAACAAATGATTTAAAATTATATCCAGATTTTACAGGAACACTCTTTAGTTTACTAATTAAATAAAGGATATCACATCAAATAACATCCCACCTGTTGGCTTGTGTGAGGATCTCGTAAGTGGGATACAGAATTCCAGTAGCTTGCCTAAAAAAAGAAAGGAAAAAAAGGCAAACTAACCCATAAATTCATCACTTCCCTTCCCATATTTTTTTGGGATTCTTGGATTTGGAATCTGTTATTTGGATTCTTTCAGCCATGGTTCATAACATATAGACGTGTATGTTGCACATTAGACAAAAGAAGGCTTCTATCTAAAACATGCACCTTCCTGAACAGTAAACCACAATTGGTCAGACACTCTTATTTTTTGTATTAGTAGATTTTTTTTCCTGTAGATACGTCTGCAGCGTTATGATTTTTGTGACCAACATGCCAATATAATTTCAAATTTTAATTTAGTCTTTGGGTACGCTGATTCGTGCTGGTTCACTTAGCCTAACAGTCTTCATATTATAGAATTCTAGAGTAGTCCAAGGAACATTCCTATGATTATTTTGCCATTTGCTTTCTGCACATTTTTTGTGTGTGTGAGGAAGACTGGCTCTGAGCTAACATCCATTGCCAATCCTCCTCTTTCTGCTGAGGAAGATTGTCCCTGAGCTAACATCTGTGCCATCTTCCTCTCTTTTGTATGTGGGATGCCAGCACAGCATGGCTTGATGAGCAGTGCGTAGGTCTGCTCCCGGGATCCGAACCTGCAAATGCTGGGCCGCCGAAGCTGAGCACAGGAACTTAACCACTACACCACCTGGCCAGCCCGTCTGCACATTTTTAATATCTTTTTATCTTAAGTTTAAATTGCTCCCAGTCTCTCAGCATTAAAAGCAAAACAAAACACAACAACCTTACAATGTATCTCCTGTTCCTGTTCCACCACTCTTCTCCTCGCTTGGTGGGAGTCCTTTTTTTCCTTTTATCATCTTCCAGCTCCCACCCACTATCCCTTGTCGTGTGGAGTGTGTGATGTTTTGTTTGTGATCTTTTTTTTTTTAATTTTATTTATTTTTTTTTCCCCCCAAAGCCCCAGTAGATAGTTGTATGTCATAGCTGCACATTCTTCTAGTTGCTGTATGTGGGACATGGCCTCAGCATGGCCGGAGAAGCGGTGCGTCGGTGTGCGCCCGGGATCTGAACCCGGGCCGCCAGCAGCGGAGCGCGCGCACTTAACCGCTAAGCCACGGGGCCAGCCCTGTTTGTGATCTTTTAAATTCCCGCCCCCCCCCAAAGCCCCAGTAGATAGTTGTATGTCATAGTTGCACATCCTTCTAGTTGCTGTATGTGGGACGCGGCCTCAGCATGGCCGGAGAAGCGGTGTGTCGGTGCGCGCCCGGGATCCGAACCCGGGCTGCCAGCAGCGGAGCGTGCGCACTTAACCGCTAAGCCATGGGGCCGGCCCTGTGATCTTTTAAATAAGCAATTTTTCTTTCTACTCTACATTGAAGAAACCCATTTTTAAAACTAGACCATGGCATTTAGGCCATAATCTATCTAAAAAAGTCCTTTGACTTATCTGTTGAGTTTGTTTATTATAAGATTTGGTCCAGAAATATATTTAGCTTGTTGGAGTCGCCAACAAGAGTTGGCTAAGAAATCCGCATAGTAGAATTGTCCTTCCCATTTTGAAATATATGACTTCAAAATATGTCTTTTGCACATGCACACAAATATGCAGTATTAATTCGGATTCTGACCTAATCACTATTTTTTTTACTTCTTTGTAAAATTGCATATTTTCATAAAATTCTAACATAAAGACTGTGCTTATTAAAATAGAAAAATACTTGCTGTTATCAAAGTACTCAAAGGTATTATAAAATATTAAATGAAACCAGTTAGAGCTTGTGGCACATGGGCTAATAAATTTTACATGACAGAGACCAAGGAAAAAAAAGACGTAAAACTGTAAAAGAAATAAACAAAATTAATTAGTAACTTCCACAAACAAGTATGTTTTATGCAAGAGCATTGTTACCTACCAATGTTCAGAATAATTTCTGGATCAAGATAATTTATGGTGGTGCCTTTCAAAGAGCCCAATTATCTTGTAACTAAATACAACACAGGATAAGATTAATCCCTTTTTAACTACAGTGAGAAAATTCAAGAGCCTTGGCTTCATAGACTAAATTTCTGAGCAGACAAATTGCCGAAATAGTGCAGCAGAATAAGAGCAAAAGAGAAATTGCTACAGATACTCCAAGTTATAGTGTTTGTTATTAAACATCGGTTACTGTGAAAATATGGTTTCCATATGGGGTATGCAATATGTAATTTATATAAACCACATTAGTAATAGATACTATCAAGTGGCGCTGAACTCAAAGTACAGCTTCCATAATGGAATATGTAAGGAAATTGCTGGTATTATTGGGTTGGATTAAAAGGAAAAGACCTTTATTAGTTAGGTGTTTTCTTCCCCTACTGTAGTGCATGCCACTCCTGTAGGCAGATGCTTGGGTTCAGACTTTGGTGTTTAAGAATGAGATATTCGAACGTCTATTTATAGGGTAATTTTGGTAACTAAGTGGCAGTAATTCTCTGAGGTTAGATTTTTGGGTCTACTGCTCTTACTACAATAATCATATTCAGTTTACCTGTTTATCACTAGACAGATATTTGGGTTTCATGTGACTAATTATAACAACTGTATTGGGAGAAATTGGGGAAATAACAGAAGCTGATGACACCCTCAAATAAAAATGTTTTAAGTAGAGGAGAAAGCAAAGCAAGATCAGAACTTAATAGTAGAGAAATTGATACATTGGAGAAAAAAATACATTGACATTTGCAGAAGAGAAAAGTGCTATTTCTATAGTATACTGAAGTCTGTTGAGTGTGTGTGGTGGATAAATTAGAATTGGAGGATATCATATATGTAAATAGTCCTATCAAAAGACAAGAGAGAATCCTGTTGTGGAACAAACTCTGTTTAGGGGAGAAATACTAATTAGAAATCACCTGTGTTAGCTGGTGAGCATAAAGAGAAAAAGTGGGGATGCATAGTTTAATAAATAATCCCTGCACATTTAAGTGGATTGTCACACTTTACCCCTGCTGAATAATAGCCTATAGCAGGCCTGAGTTTAGCATGTGATAAAAAGCAGTTTTAATATATTTGACACCCACTGAAATTCTGACTTCGGTTATTGACTTTAGGGTGCGTTTTTGGTAATTCAGAATAGATTAAATGAAGAATCTTCCTTGAAAGTTGCATTTTGGTGTTTTCCTTGTTGCGTGGGTCATAGGTATCACGCAAATAAATATCCTTTAGTTTGCAAACTGCTGTTTACTTGGATCTCTACAGGAATCATTGTTACGATGATGTAATATACCGTATTTCAGAATACTTTAATAATTATTAGGCAGATAAAAACAATGAAGATGGAAAATATCCTAGATAATAGTGACATCTTATAAAGCTTTCAAATTGTTTTAGTTGGGGACAAACTGTGAATATATTGAAGTAGAAATCATTGCAAAGTAGATCCTTAGCACTAAAAAGAAAGTTATTTGAAGTAGTTGGTGGCGGTGGAAATTCCACAGTTAGAAATGTTTAAAAAAAAAAGAAGCCTCTTCTTAAGTAAAAAAGAAAGTGAGATTTTAGTTATTGTAGCAATAGGCTTCAGAGTAGCCATAATGAAGCAAGAATAACAGGGTTTAATCTGTTGTCTGTCTAGTTAGGGCTCAATAATACTTGCGTAAATACGCCCTTGTTCATCCGTGCCCTGGAACAGAACCAGAATCCTAGTCTCCTACTTTTGTTCTTTGGTACAGGGCCTTGTGTTTCAGTAAATAGAGAGTTTTGCCTTCTCTTCCTAGACATCTAAACAATGGCAATAATCTATAACTAACTGCTATTCGTTATGTTGGGGAGGCAAATTGTGCAGAAAATTATGGATAATTTTAAAAAGATGAAATACAGGTGGCTCATCTAAAACAGACTCCAATTAAAACCACATTGTATTAAATAGAGCCTGCTTTAGATAGACTCCTCTTCATGCTAAATATGAATGAAGCAACAATTTCAGATATAATAGCTGGTATCTGGATTTTAATATGATCAGTTCTCATGCTTCAGGGCCCAAATATTACCAGCTGGTATTAAGAAACCTGCCCTCCTATAAAACTTGATTATATTGTTTTCCCCCAGGGTATTGCATTAGGAATCATTGAGAAAGTGGCTTTTATGGGGTATAGACTTCTGCATAAAAGTTGGTGCTAAAATTTGATTGGTGTCAAAATTTGCATCACAATGTTTTATCTGGTATGTTATGAATTAAATGCCTGAGATTAGGCCCTGGGATTGTGTCTTAGACAAAGATATGGCAGCACATCCTCAATATAATGGGTGAGCAAAGGTGTGGTCTAGACCTAAATGTACACTATCTGTGTTGTGGCTCGTGAAATGGTTGTACCTGTTACCTTATCAAGAGAATGATTTTTCCAAGGTTTGGTTGGTCCAATATGCTAATGTCTGCCATTAGCAATGTTGTGACAAGTTGTTCTCTTCAATTATGATTTCATCAGTTTGGGGGAATGTGATGGATAAAATGATTTGGCGATATTGTACTTTTACATATGCAGATTCTTTTTATCTTAGTCTTTCTTTGCTTTCAGGCTCCAAAAGACATAGAGGGCTATGCCAGTTTTTTTGTTTTTTCTTTTTAAGAAATTATTAGTAAATGAGGGGTCCACAGAAGTGAGCTCCTTGAGGGGCAAGGAGCAGGGCTGTTTATTCCAGAGTTTTCAGTGCCTAAAACAGGGCCTAGCACATAAAAGGTATCCAGTCAGTCCTTTTTTGAAATAAAAAGAGAGAAGAAAGGATCCGTTAGTAGTCGTAGTCCCCGTCCCCCGCCGCCGCCACCCCCAAGATGACATGGATAGTCCTGACTCCTGTGGAGAATGGAGCTGTGGAGCTCAAGCAGTTCTTACTGGTTAATTAGATGAAGGAACACTAAGAAGCTTTTTAACAGGACAGACGAGATGCTCTGTGATTAGACCCTGCCTCCACTCTTGTCTCTTCTTGCCTCAACTTTCATGCCCCAACCACACGGATCGGGCTTGTACTTCTCAGCTGAGTCTGTGCTGTTTCCTGTCATCGAATATTCTCCCAGGTTGTCCCCCTTCTTCTCTATTCCTAATCCTGCCTCGTTGGCTACTAACCCTGTTTTTAAGCTTGTACCTTAAGGTCTACCTTTTTCTTGAAGTCTTTTCAAAGCCCCAGATGAGTTAGTGCCTCTCCTCTGTTTCCCTGGAATGTTCTCTGTGGCTTTCTCCTCCTCGTCCAGACAGCGGGTTAAAATTATTTGTATTTTCTCCTGCAGTAGATGGTTTTTGACTTCAAGAAGCTCACAATAGCCTCTCTTTATGTTTGTTCAAACCCCAACATGGGCACAGTGCTAGGCCATGGTAATTGGTCAATAAATATTTGTCAAATGAGTGTCTATACCAGCCCTCTCAGAAGTCATAGAAGGAGAAACTTTGACAGTTTCTTTAATAATAAATCCTCCCAATTACTGGATATGATTCTAAGTCCTTTATTACAAGATTATGATTGTTAATCTAGTTATTTCTGCCATATTTCAACCTGGATAAACATATTTTACAGATATGCTCTGTTGCGTTTATCCTATTATAGTATCACATACTATCAAGGCCCCTGGATTGTGTTCTGCAGGGCACCTGCGGGGTTTGGGGATGAAGGAATGGTGTTTCAGTGGTGGGCATGGGCTTGTATTTTATGGGAGTGCTTTGGCAATTAGAAGTGCTATTTAAAGGTATTATTTTTATTAGGAAAGTGAAGATTTTGATCTATGATTTGTTAATTTTGTGAAGTTTGAATTAACAAAAGCTAGTGTGTAGTTCAAATTAAGAAAGTATACTTTTGGGAAATTGAGGCGGCCATAAGTAAATTTAGCACTTGTCTAAATTTTTTTTTTTATTTTACATAGAAAATATACACACACAAATAATAAATGTAGTTTTTAAAGAATTATTCAAAGAAATCCAGTTTTTGATTTTGAGAAAAGCTCCACATTTTTCATAGGACTTGAGTTTTGAAGTGTAACTACTAATGAGGACCAGAAATCTAGTTACTAGATTTCTTAATAATCAAATTTATCACATTGGAAAAAAATTTCTGCACTTAGTTTTCTTACATGTAATTTATATATACAAAATAAAATTGAGAAAATGGAGTTTAACAGCAGTAAAACCATTGCCAATAGTTTTGTCCACACAGGTGTTAATCATTTTAGGGTATTTTCATCTTGTCTCTTCTTTTCCTTATATTCATTTTAAAAACAAAAATAGGGTCATACTGTGTATCTCACTTTATAAACTGCTTTTTGATTATCAATATATTGTAATTATCTTTCCCTGCCATTAAATTAATTACTATGAGTTTTAATGATTTCATAGTAATTTTATCATAAGTTTGGTTTAACCATATTAGCTCTTACTTGATAGATTTCACTATGTAATTTCATAATCCAGTTTTGGATTTTTTCTTTCTTATTCTAGCATTCTTTATTAGATTTAATATGAACTAAGAGTGCTACAAACTTGTTATTTTTTTTAAATCATGTATCTTATTTATCAGTGTACAAATCCACATTTTAGTGAATATTTAAAGTCTTGTTCTTCATGCTTGAATACATGTCCATCATTTGCTCTTTCCTCGTTACTGTTGGTGCTCTCGACCCTGCCCTTCTGTCTGGCTTGGCCCGACTATGGATGGATGTGACTTCTGGACTCACCCCGAGCACTTGCCTTTGGCCAGCCCAACCCTGATCTTTTCTAAACACATACACAGCAAAATTCACTTAGATATTTAAACCATGAGGACCAAGGTTTTCTCTAGTAAGGTAGTGAATCTTCTGACCATTCTTTAAGTGTTACATTGATGATAGCTTCATTAAAAACAAAAATTATTCATAGAACTGTGGTATAAACAGAAAACGTGTGTTAATATGACTTTTGGATTGATTTTTGCTGAATGAAGCACCTTTACAACTAAGCTTAGAATAATGCCTTTGGCTAAAGTAAGTAACAAAGGCATACATCGAAGGCAAACCTTCCCTGTTAGTCCTTATATGTGACTTTCCTGTGTTTAAAACATTCACACACAAAAAAAGATAATTTCACCATTTTTTTTTCTGGTTGAGACTTTGGAGAAGCCAAGAACGACAACTTTAGGTGTTTCTTTTTCTCAGAGCAGACCTGAGATGGTACTTAGGTATTACATAAAAGCTGCTGATCACTTAATAGTGTTGGTAAAATTTTATTAGCTATTGCCTTCACACGCTATAAAGGTTAAAAAAATCCTACCGTTTCCACTTAACATTTCTAGACTTATGCTGCTGGACTTTCTTTCCCTTTAACAGTAATGTTTATCCATTTGAATGTTGTTTCACAGAAAGGAAAAGTGCATTTGTGTAAAAATATCTGGGGCTTGCCAGGGAATTTTTTTTAGAATGCGCTGCGGTTACAAATGAAGCTTATTGTTGTATAAATGGCAAGTTTAAATTTTTGTAGTAGCTTGTGGCATGAGTTGATAATCTGTGAATTGTTCTGCGTGTGTGTTTGTGTGTGTTTGCGTGAGTTTGTTGGCCTGTCTGTAAGTAGCTGAATCTTGTGCCGTTTCTCCTCTCTTCCCACCTCCCTTATTTAGATACATGGATGTGCACAGTCTGTAGTCTAACACAAGCCCCAAAAGATACACATGAGAGAGTGGTTGTGGGAGAGAGGTGTCTTCCTTTAATGGTCCTCTTGTGCCATTTCACTTGACAAAGTGACAACACTCTGAAAACTTAAGATTTTTGAATTTGTGGATTTTCTCTCTACCTCTGACATTTCTGAAACTTTCTCTGAACAAGATGGCTGGCACATTCTAGGGACAGAGCAGAGACACAGAACAGAGACAAAGCCGCCCTGAGAAGGCAGACACACTTATATTGCTTGTGGTTTTCCAATACAGCTGCTTTCAGATGGGCCGGCTTGTTCTACCCTGGTTCCACTGCCAAAGCAAGACTGTCACACAGCTGGTAGTACTTACTGTACTTGCGGGAAAGTATGTGATTCATTAGTTGGAACCGTATGTTTTTCACCAGTTCTGGTCATGTTTTTGTTAGGATGTGGTAAAAACATAAGCAGGGGGTGAAGGGACAATGGAAACGTGTGACTTGTTAAGGATTGGCCCCAACCCATTATTAGCTAAATTGTACACCATAAAATGTCCTCTGTACCTCGTAAGACAAATGACTTAATTTTTTATTCCTCAGTTGAGGTCATTTAGTCGTAAGTAGTAAAAATTATCAACACTGAGCTCTTTTTCTCTTTTTCTTTTCTGTTAAGTATTATGATCCGTTTAAACCCCAAATTATAATATGAAGAGAAGTCATGCAAGTAAAAGACATTAATTTGCTGAAAAATGCCCATGACGGGTGAAGAACTCTGACTGGAGTGAACTCTTGCTACTGATAAAATATGAGTATGGTATTATAGCTAATAAGAAACACTTCTAATACTACAAGGTGTGAGGAGAACAATAAATGGGAGTTCTTTTGTCTACACATGATCAAGCATACTGAAGTTCTATGGCTGGTTGAAAGAGGGACTCATCTTGTAATTTTGGTGTCATTAATGGGCTTACATCTTGGTATCTGAAATGGTCAGTCTTGGTGTCATGCAGAACCGTTGGTGTGAGCTGCATCAAATATTGGCCCGTGATCCGGGGCCAGTTTGAGCTTGTGAATATTTTACAGCCGCACAAGCCTAGCCATTAGTCTCTGAAAAATGAACACTGTCTCTGCTCTGTTGTGTTCGCTTTACATAGGTATTTGCTTCCTCTACTTCATTTAAACACCAGTGATGCTTTTCCTTTGTCCCCACACCCATCACCTACTATGGAAATATGTGACATCTTTGAAGTCTCTCGAGGTAAAATATTAGTGCGTGATACCTCTACCCTCTGACTCCATTTTTCAGCTATTCCCTTTAAAAGAGTTCTGCACCATTCATGCCTCAGCGCATAGACTTCTGCAGTTGCTGGACTCTGCAGAATTAGAACCAGGTCTGTCTCTGACAATTAGCTCAGCTGGCTGCAGCATAAATAAAGGAATGCGCTCAGGGGCTGTAGTCTGTGACACGGTTTAACAGAGCGTAAAAAGGTGCATCTGTTCCATGCCCAGATCCAGTCGCCTCACTGTCACCGGGAAGTTATCGACACGGAGACATGCCCGCGCTGTTTGGTAAACAAGCGGCAGGTATTAAATTAACCAGGATCTGAGTGTGCAAAAGTGCTGCTTTATTAAAAGCCCTGCCAGCTCGGCTTACTGCTGGGTCACAAGCAGTCGCTAGAGTATCTATTAAGATGACTCATGGCACCGAATACTTCAACACTCTGTCCTCACTTCCAGAGAGGACCATTGACCTTTGACTGCCCGATTGAGGGTGGGGAGGGGAAGGAGTGAACACACTGGAAGAAGGGTGTATATGTGTGTGTTTGCCTTCTACAGTCCATAGGCTAAGCGAGAAGGCAGTGAACACTGAGCAACCTAGAGCCAGGTTTTAGTTTAAATTGCACCATGGAATCCAGTAGCAAATTATAGCCAGGTTTTTGTTTTTGTTTGTTTTTCCTGCCTTTCTGCCTCACCCTCCTCATGGCTGCTACTTGATTTGAGATCTGAAATAATGAGGGAATAACTGTGTGATCAAACTTGTTCTCTGTCTCTCTATGTCGAGTAGACAACAAGCATCTTGTAATATCCTTGTAGGTAATACAATTATACTTTGGTTATGTTCTTTAAGCATTTATTTGCCCTTGTGTTCAATATTTCTAATGGAAAAAACACATTTTAAAGACTTCACTTTGATTTAGCAATGTAAGGATTTTTAAAGTTTGTCTTTCTTCCACCTACAGGAATGCTTTATGAGAGGGTTATGTGTAGCTACATATATTGACATGTTGATAGGTTCTTTGTTTTCATGGTCTCATAATCTTTTTGGGCAATCTGCTTAGGTCTGTAGACAAACATAACAAGGTAATTTTCAGTATACACATCTGTGCAAAAGAGAATGTTATTTCTGAAATTTTCCTGTTCCTCTCCTGGATGTGTTTCTTTTTTAGGGCCCCAACTAGCTCCTCATCCATTAGAAGATGATGTAATGCCAATGGGATCTAGCCCCACACAGCTTGAATTAAAATGATTCCAGTTGGTGATGCTTGAATGTGAATGACCAGAAGGTGTGATGCATTCAACACTGTATTTGAAGTGCTCACCTTGGAAAACTCTCGCCTGGTTGGAGAGGCCCTTTGGTCCTCATACTGGCCACACCTGCATTCCTGCTGTCCAGACCCATCTTTTATTGCTCGCTCTCTTTATATAGTGATGTCTGGGTGGAGGAGTGAGATGCAAGGGGAGTGAGACGGTGGAGAGGAGGCATCCTTTCTTATTGTTTGCTCAGAAGAAGAGAGTTGGACAGGAAAGTACTCCACTATCTAGAGAGTGGTGATGTCTCAGAATCTCTTTATCTTCATAACATCTTTGCTGTATGAAGTTTAATAAGCCAGCTGTGCAGTTTTTTAAAAGCCAGTGGATTCCATTTTTCACTTGCTTTCCACTCCCTTTGCTCTGAGCTTTCACTATTTCCTTATTTCGCTCCCCCCACCCACCCCCTGTTCTTTATCTCCGGGGAGTTCTCTGAGTAGCAAGACCGAAAAAGAGCCGAGGTTTATGTTAGAAGAAATTAAGGTTAATGATCATTGGCTCATTTTCATATTCTGTGGGTGTGGATGGAGGAGTAATCAGTGCAGGTGGCCCTGCCAGTTGGGAGTTTTTCTTTGTCATCAAGAAAATAAGGAGAGTGCGGGGATTGAATTACCACCACTATTTCAGGACTAAACATATTTCATTTCCCGATCGGGTCTGGTTTAAGGACACGAAGCTGACATTAATTTTATCCAAAGAAAGCACTGCAGTTTTTTTTCTTGTTTCATAATTTGACTGAATGCATAGGGTGGATGCATGTTCAAATTTAATTCTAGTATAATCTTACAAATAATACTCTGAAAAGCAAAGGGGTTTTGATTCAGTTTGACAGTTTATGTTTCTGTGCCCAATTACCACTTAGTTATTGAATGTTAAAGAGCTGCTTTCTACAATGTGCACTCGGACTGCACCAATTGGCTTCCCAGCTGTCTGCTATTACATGTGAGGTGCTCCCTTCTAACTTTTTAAAGGATGTACACATTTAAAGGAGTTATGTTTAGCTAGCAAAGGAAGTGGGGGATTTGGTTAGGAAGTGCTTGCTGGCCTTGAAAAACTATCTTGTGTGCATTCTAATTTCAGCCACGTAAAGACCATTCTTTAAAGAAATATTTGTTGGATTTAAAGAAAAAATTTAAATGCCCAGATAAAACTAGAGAAATAACCGTGACTTAAAAAAAAAAGTATAACTTCTATTTGGAACCATTCCTTCAAGTTTTTATGTGTTTTTAATGCCACTAATGTAACTTTCTACAAGTGAGGAATTCTGATTCAAGACATGGAAAAGGAAGATTTAAAAGTTGACCAGAGACAATAAAAGTCATTGAGAAGAATGTCAGCGCTAGCCATGCATGGGAGGTTTTGCTTTCTTAGCAGAATGCAACAGGCAGCTCGAATGACCAGATTTGTTTTGAAAGCACAAGGTTTATTTGGCTGTTACAGAGTGAGTATAATATTAATGATACTAATGTAAAATTAACTTTTATGTTGTGTGAGCACTTTTTCTGGCCCTTTAAAATTACAGGTATTTCTTTGTGCATGTATCTGGCTCTTTTGCCATAGTGAGCATTTATATAACTCTGTCTAAGCCCCAAAAAGTTCGGTATAGTCAGGTAAGTATGCTAGTGTACATCAGGCAAGTACGAGGAAAGGTAGGCTTTCATTTTGATATCCCTGTGGTATGAGTCCACATGCAACTGAATATTAATTGTGCGCCATTAATATGAATACTTTGTCTGGATTATTAATAACACATGAAGAGACCATTCCCAAATATTCAGAGGACAAGAATGTTTTCGTGGTTTCTGGAAGCTCCTTGCTGTGAAGAAATAGGATTTCTTTTTAACATGCTAGTTGAGAGTTTTAAGCAGCATTTTAAAATATTTTAAAAAGAAATTTGGTATATCTTAGGAAATTGTCGGGTCGGCTAATCAAACTTAATATTGAAAGAAATGATCTTTTGAAATCCATATGATTTCCAAGGTTAACATTTAAGCATTTCACGTTATTCGTTTTAAGTAAGATTAAACAAAGGTACAAAAATACCCAATAAACAATTTTTCTAGGTAACATCTCTTCCTGTTTTGCTTTGCTTGTCTCTGAATCCTTTTCACCTTGCCTTATCTGAACTTAAAACTGGCCTTACTTTGATTATCCTCAAAGGCTTTTGGTAAGATCCATTCCCATTAAGACCTACATACATCTGGTATTAGCCAAGAAAGAGGCAACTGTGAATTAATTCAGCCTCACTTGAGTATTTATCTGTTATGCATTAGGAATAATGTTAAAAGCAAATAATTTAAACTAATGTTTTACTTTCATATAAGTTAGGCCCTTAAAATCAGCGTGTAACATTCAGACTGTAACTTTGAAGTTTTAAAATAGTCCACTAAAATGCTTTAGAGAGTGTGATTGCTTAAACCATTGGGAAGGTTTGCTCTGCACGCTCCTTAGGTTTGGCCACACCATCCCACCCTTTTACTTGGACCTCTCTGCCACTGCTTTTTACTTTGACCTTCGATTTCTTTCGAAAGTTCGCAGATTTTGTGCTTTCTTCCTACTGGATACATAGAATATAACAGAATTCATTGATAGCTCTTTTCTGCTAACTATATATTAGAATTTTAAACTCATTATGCCAGGAAATAACTCAGTCTGGTACAATAAGCTCTCTTTCTCTCCCAGTTTCTAACTCCTGAGTCTTGTAGGCTGCACTTTCAATTTCTTATGGCTGAGCTGACTATCTCTTTTACTGGAATATATCCATAAATGAGGGGTGTGTGTGTAGGTGAATTTTACTCACACAATAACATACTCCAACAAGGGTTTCAGTGAGCCAGGCTGTGGGATTTAGTTTCACCATCATTTTGGTAAAAATACACAGATACTGTGTATTAAACAGATACTGAATTTCTGTCCGGCATTTAATCTCCTCCTCCTGTTTTCCATTTCCTTTCTCTGATTCGGGCAGCAAACTGATTCAAATCCTCAACATAACCTATAAAATAGAATGTTTGTTTCTATCAAAGAACTTAGAGGATAAGGTTGTTCATCATTCCTTAGTAGTAGAGAAATAACAGCATGTAATTAAGTATTTAAATTGTCACCTGAAATTGTTGTTCTTTAGATGTTTCATTCTTAGCAATTTTATAATCACAAAACACTGATAGTGCAAGTTGTGGGAGCAGCAGGCTCCTAAAAATATCCTCCTCTGGGTCTGGCCACTCGAGAGCTGTGTGAGGAGGTGTTTCATGAATTATCACAAAGTTAGGAATAACGGATGCGATCTGTGCAGCTATTGCTTCAAAAATTGTGCCTCCAAGAGGGATCAACCATACTTTGTTAATTTAAGGTATATTCCCTCTGATTTAGTGAAGAAACCACTAAAGCTTTTCTGAGGTTTGTGGAGGAGGTATCTGCTTTGGTAGCCTTCTTACCAAACGAATTGCAAACAAATGTACCTGTGATAGCGAGCTTGAATTCACAAAACAAGCAATTCAGCTCATCACTTTGTAAACCCATTTCCGTTCAGGACATAGGTGTTCTTTATTTTATATATCATCTTGAGTTATCACTCACTAGTGGGTTTCCTATGATTACTAAGTTTGCTTACGTTAAAAACAGTATGCATGTACTTTTGAAAAACTTTAGTTAAAAAATGTCATCAGAGGGAGGTGTAGGTTCTTAAATTAATAGAATAATGAATAAAACCTGTTTCCCTATGCTTTGCTCTTCACTGCTACTTTAGAGCAGGCCCAAATGAAAATGGACCAGGAATTTTAGGAAGGAAAGTCTGAAAAATACCTAAATAAGATTTTATAATTTTTGGAGCTGTAAACTTTGGAACCTATATCCTTGATTTCCATCCCTCTTATTTTGAAAACGAGGCTCAGAAAGTTAAGAAAGAAGATGACGGTCAAATAATCAACAACAGACATAAATAGACAAGAGTCCTATTGTCCAAACCAGCACTGTCCAATAGAAATATAAGTGATTTTACATACAGTTTTAAATTTTCTAGTAGACAGATTACAAAAATAAAAAGAAACAGGTGAAGTTGATTTTAATAATATATATTATTTAACCCAATGCATCAAAAAATGATCATTTCCATGTATAATGGATATAAAAAATATAATCAGTATGAATATTTTATCAAGACGTTTTATGTTCTTCTTTTCATACTGAGTCTTCAAAATCCAGTGTCCGTTTTACACTGACCGCACAACTCAATTTGGACTAGCCACGTTTCAAGTGCTCAGTATCCACACGTGGCTGCCACTAACCGCATGTCGATACTAATATCTTAGCATAAGGTTTAGACACCAGTTCAGTTTTGTTTCTAGCACAGCAGTGGAATAGCTTTTAAAGGGTTGACTTGGATTTATTTATTTATTTTTTATTTTTGTGAGGAAGATTAGCCCTGAGCCTAACGTCTGTTGCCAATCCTCCTCTTTTTGCTGAGGAAGACTGGCCCTGGGCTGACATCTGTGCCCATCTTCCTCCACTTTATATGTGGGACGCCTGCCACAGCATGGCTTGATAAGCGGTGTGTAGGTCTGTGCCTGGGATCCAACCTGTGAACCCTGGGCTGCCGAAGTGGAGTGCACGAACTTAACCACTACACCACAGGGCCGGCCCCTGACTTGGATTTTTAAAGTCCCTATTTTGGTTAGTTTAGGAAAGCTAGTGACTTTGATAAAGTACAAAAGTAACTAAAACTTGGGGTAACAAGTCTTGGATAGAAACATTTGTCCAGGAATTATCTTTCTGATCAGCATTTTTGATTCCTTGGTAAATGCATGGTAATACCTCAAACAAGTAAACATTTTCCAGTTATTCGTTGACTTTCTTCCTTCCTCACTTTACCCCCTGTGAAGCCATTCTGTCTCAGTTTGCTAACCATAGACACGTTACAGGCAGTGTTGTGGGAGAAGATAATATCTCCCTCTGTTTCTCCTTTTGGAGGTTGAAGGCAATATAGCCTGGCGCTGCCCTGAGCCGAGGCTGTCCGCCATCTGTGTAAGGAATTCACAATCCCAGACAAAAGAAATTGGCAAAGTCTTCCCTCTGTCTGTTCCCCAGATTCTCAAGATAGCCATAAAACACCTGGACAAAATCAGCAGGTGATGGCAAGGGAAAGAGAATGATCAGTCACAGGCGTTGTTGAATCCTTTGAACATTACTTATGGCCTGGACATTGCTGTCACAAGGCACAGTTTGATCTTGGGTAAGTTTTCTGGAAGAGTTTCATTCCCTGGCTCGGTGACAACAGCAGAACCAGATAACACTGCGGGTAGGGGAGAGAAGAGGAAAGCCGAGGCTTCCCTGCCTTAAGGTAGAGCAGTTCCAGGTGGTGTTACCTCCATGTGTGTAAGAACATTCTAGAGAAATAAGTCATCTCACCAGATGCATAATATGTGCTATTTAGATCAGTGTCCTTACTGTAAACCTGCTGGAGGAGTTAAAATATTCTCTCATCTACTTATAATAGTTCATAAATTGTTTTCAAATTGTAGGTGCTTGATCACCATTGTTCATATGCTGTGTTTTTTTAATGTACTTTAAAATCTATTTTCTGAGCTTACGCTGAAAAAGGAGAGTTGGCATTACATTATTCGTAGGCTTTTAAAAATCTTTTGTTGTGATGGACATATGTATCCATATACATACACGCTTCCACACAACTTGTGTCCCTAGGACTTCTCTGTACGTTTTTGTTAGAAAACTCTCCAAGCAGCCACCGAAGTTAATCTTTTCACCATACTCATTGGCTTATTTTCACATTTTTTGTTTGGATAATGTATCCACAAGATTCAGTAGATACTGAGACATCATTTGGGTTCTCCGACTTTTCTATGTTGATGTTACGTGCCAGCCGAATTGCATATCATGGAGTCTGGTAGGAAAAGGACACTATTTAACGGACCAGGAATTCGGCTGTAAAGAAATGGCACTTTTGCCAGTAGAAGCTCTGAGCACAGTCCTTTAGCTGTCACCTCTTCATCACTGAGAGTTCGAGTTTAACACGGTGGTGTTAGCTTTGTTTACTGCTCCCACTTTTAAGGATCATATTTTAGCCATGATCTTTATTTCCAGTGAGAGGGCTGTACCAAAGCCCACACTGCTCTATTTAATTCAGAATTATTCTCTCTCGCTTTAGCTCTGTCTACAAATGTAACCCTTTTTCATATAAATGGCGTCAAGCTTCATTGAATTTAGCTCTGTCTTGTTAAGTACATTAATGCTGTGTTCTGTCATTCATTACATGAGAATTAGTTGTCTATTACAAAGTGGGAGTTTTGTTTGGAGCCTGGTCTTCATGGGAAGAAGGCCACACGTGGCTCAATTTCCTGAATGCACTGAATACCGGACTTGTTTATTTGTGACTTGTATACCCCCGAAAGCCTCATGCAAAATACCCATTCTCCCATTGGAAGGCCCGAGTTATTTTAAGCAAGAAAACCTAAAAGGGAAGAACACTTATCACCTTTCCTTTTAAAAATCTCCTTTCCCCCGTGTATTTTGTCACATTTTTTTGTGATCTATCCAGCGTCCTTAGAGTGTGTTACAGAAAGTGTTAATATCTTAGAGCAGCAGTAATAATAATCCTTTTACTCAGGGTAATCATGTGCTAATCCTCTGGTAAGTCAAAAGTATTAGATCATTTGAAATTCATTGTGTCAGCTCAGTTGAAATAACTGGTATGGTGCTATAAACATTTAGAGAAAGGGAGTCTTTGAACCCAAATAATAATGTCAAATAGTTTGTTAGTGTTACATGCTCGTGTTTAAGGGTTTTATAAGCTCAACCCATGGACAAGAGCATTTCAGTTTACATCAGTGTGTAATATATTATTTTAACTGAAGGTTTATTTTTATTTTGTTATTTGGGGAAAGTTTCTTTTCCTCTGGCACTTATGGACTGCGTTTTTATGTTACAGTTTTCACCCTGCAATCACAGGGAGCTTGGTGTGCCACAAGGGTTTTTTTTTTTTTAAAGCAAGCTATTCTTGTTTTTCTAAAGTATTGTGTTGGAGTTGAATTTTCTCCTTGCTCCCCTCTTTCCTCTGATATGCTTGGGACAAGCATTGATGGTGTACATATTTATTTTTCTGTGAATATTTTAACTGGGAAATTTTGTTTTGTGTTTCCTATTTTTCTCCTGCACCAGAGCCGCCCCTCCCTTTGAATTTTTGTAATTCACTTGAATTATTCTCTTCCCCTCTCTCATTCTGAGCCCCTAGTTGATAGACCTTGTAAGATAAGATTCCTTGTTTTAGTGATCTTTTCACCCAACACATGGTAGATGTTCAATAAAAAAATTTTTGAATTGCTTCACTTCTAAAAAACTGGGAAATTTGGTGACTCAAGTACACTTGTTGCCATGTCAGTAGATGAACATTTTTGGTGATGAATCATTCTCCTTTCTTCTTTCCTGAAAGTCAGTGGAGTTTTGAAATAGCACCTCTTTCTTCAGAGCTTCAGGGCTATTTGAGCTGCAATGATTGTTCGGTTTTTTGAGACCAGGCAGCTGTTGACTTGAGAAGGAGCTTCAGAAAGTACTAGCTGAATTTTTTGGTTTTCTGAGAATGCGTAACTTAAGTAACTGAACAATCAAGGTTCGTGTAGAAGGGAGTAATACCCATCCTTTTTCCACCTCACGTTTTCACTCCTTGCTTTAACCTGGTCTTTGATTCATAGTTTTGAAGAATTTATAGACGCTCTAATCCTAGGGTTTATTAAGTATTATAATGTGAAATTCCACTCCTCCTTTTTGAGATTGAAATTTACAGACCTTTCCTACTGATTACATTCTGTAAATAGGGAGAAATCCCTGAATGTTATGTTGGACATGCTGTCTCAAGTCCACTGCCGTGTTCCCCATGGCTTTCTGCCTGCTCGGTCATCCCGTGAACAGACTTTAGTAATGAAAAAGTTCATCTCAAAGGAGGCTTTCTCTGTGCTGTTATAGAATGAACTGAAATCGTGTAGAATAGCTCTAGAGCTTAGATTTGGCCAGAGAGAAGTTGTTAAATGCAATCTGAGCATTTTTGAGCATGCCCCAGCTCAGAGAACACGGCGGCCAGATGGTCTGGTTTAAATCAGAGACAAAGCAGCCAACCAACAGACCCCAGCCATCTCAGAGGTCACGTGGCAGGGAGGGGCTGGTCACGACAGTCCCCAAGGCACTGGCCTCACTGACAGTGTAGCACTATACTGAGTATGGAGTTGGGGATTATTGCTAGTATTCCCATAAGCAAGCCTGTATAGAAGGGTGCATATCTTAGAGTAGGTAGCTGGGAAGTTGCTTTTGGTCGCTGTAAAATGACACTTCCCTTTAGAGATTAGTCCTGGCCTGATTTTACTAGCATCACTGGGACAGGGCAGCATGGTGCAGTGACAAAGAGCATGGACTCCAGAACCAGGCTACTTAGGTTTGAATCCCGTTTCTACCATTTGTGCTAGCTGTGTGGCATTGGACAGGTCACTGAATTCTCTCTGTCCCAAATTCCTCATCTGTGAAATGTGGATAATAATACCTACATCCTACGTGGTTTAAATAAATCGTGGGAATTGAATGAATTTATAGTGCCTAAAACAGTGCCTGAAATATAACAAGTACTATGTACGTGTTTGAGTAATAAAATAAAATAAAACTGGGTGCTGAGAACGGCTGATGCTTCAGAGAACCATTAGTGAAACCTGACCCCTGGAACCTGACCCTTTAAGACTGAAAGGTTTTAGTCATCCTTGTGTCTGCCCCACAGACCATACACATGTGCTTTGTGCTCAGAAGCTCCTGTATAGATAACCTCACATTTTTTTCCTTCCTGGGTAAACGGTAAATCTTGGAGGGCCTGGCTCCGAAGGGCTTTGTGGGGATTCTCATGGGTGAGAGTGTGGGGTGAGTGAACTCCACTTTCATCTAGAATAGGGCTGTTATCATAATCGTTTTTATATTGTTCCGCTTTGCTTTCTTTGAGTGATGCATTCTTTCTGAAGCATAATGTAATTTGTCGTAGCATGGTGTTTTTAGTTGCATTTTTAAAAAACCAAAATGATTAATTTTCAATTTACATCTTGCTCAGAAGCTATATCTGACCATCAATTTTAGTCCAAAAGCAGGCAACTTTCTTTTTTTTTCTTTGAGTATTTTTAGAAGTTTTCATTTATTAATCCTCAGAATATCCAAATGTGTTATGCCTTCTTTCTTTTTTGGTTACAGAATAAGTACTTCATTTTGATTGCAATGCCAAGATTAAAATGGACTTTGAAGACAGACCATGAGATTTACATTTATCAATAATCATCATGACCCTGTGTTAATTTTCATATTCTCAAATTCACTGTATGGTTGTCTGCATAAGTACCACAGATTTGCCAAAACTGTGATTTAAGCCTTTCACAATTACCTGTTGTAATTCACATAACTGGGTTTCATATTATCTGCGGCAACTATTTATTATATGGTTCCTCAAAGATATAATAACGTTTGCACAAATGGCAGTGAGGACGGCATGGTTCACATCAAGGGAAAAGAGCATACTGTGAAATGCTAGGGAGAACCGCTTAAGAACATTCCTGTGTGTGCCCAAGGAGGACCGTTTCAATATGGTCACGGAAAAATTATTAACTGGTCGGGGTCACCACATTTGCCAACTTAATTAGAGTTCTTGATATAATGCAGTTGGACAAATGTGACTGTTGAACTAATCAGACTTGGTTTTAATTCCAGTTGTGAGGCCTTGGTCAAGTCATTTAACCTCTGTGACCTGTAGTTTCCTTATCTATAAAATGTAGATGATAATAGTACCTATCTTGCTCAGTTGTCATGAAAATTAAATTCATGTATGTAAAGTATTTACATGAATGTAAAATATTTAGCCTAGTGCCTGGCACATAGCAGGAGCTTGAAAAATGATAACTCTAAGATTGTGAGCTTTCGGAATATGTGAGGCAGAATGGTGAACTTGCTGTGTTACACATGAGCTGTCCTGCCATTCATTAATTGTGGCAATAATGATGGATTCATCGTGTTGCCTCTTGACTTGTGCAGGCGTCCTCCTTGTGCTCAGCAGCAAATGTTGCCTGGCTGGGGGCACCATGGTGTGTCTACATTTTATTCGCAGGTGGGAAAAATGCATTTTTTAAAACTCCATGAATTATGATAGTAAAGCCATTTACATTTACATTGATTAGGTTAAGTTTGTTGGATTTTTCCTTCAGGAAAAGATAAACAGTTTTCCAAGTGGTTTTGTTAGCTTTTAAAAATAAAAGCCATCACAGTGAACTGAATTTGGTCCTGAAGCATATATATATTGATTTCTTACTCTGTGCTAGGCACCATGCTAGAGTTTGGCATGCTGAGATCTGTAAGACACCATCCTTGCTAATAAGAAGATTTCCAAGTTTTGGCCAATGGCCAATTATTTCTACTAGGATTTCATACATTGAAATCCCAGGGTGTGTGCCCTAACCCCCAATATTTTTGTATTTTTCCTTCAAGTTTGTGACAGTCAGATTTTACATGTTTGGGTTTGAATCTCAAGCATTAATTTCTGATACTTAGAGGACAGTAATTTGATTTTGAGCCTTTTCCATTAGGTTTGGCTCTGGGGATACATGAACTGGGAATCTGTGTTTGTTTTCATTAGCCTTTCCTTCTTAAGGGGCGATTTTTCTGTTAGGTATGACTCTTCTTCCTTTTGTGGCTGTGACTTTTTTTTGTTAAGGCAAATGTCACATGATGTTATCTGGACAATTTAAAATATACAGTCTGTCTGGAATCTGAGACAACTCAGAAAATTTTGCAATCCTGTATGACATGTCCAGATGACAAGCATGCTTGTCACCATTCCTTCTTGGAAATCCCAGGGAATTGTCACAGTCTGCTGTGCTGGTTACCAGAAATTTCTGACTTAAAGTTGATTCGGTGGTTGGCTATTCAAGGGTATACGGAACCCCAAACCATGGTGAGAGGTCTAGGAGCGTCCCCATTACATTTGCCCATTGTCACTTAAATGAGAGGTAACAAGAGGTACGGCTTGAACAGAATCCAAGCAATTAATAAAAGAAGATGACAGCTCATCTCCTTTTCCAGAAGAGCTGTAGGTGTTTTTGTTATAAATACCAGTTCTGAAGAGCCTGAGTACTGGTAGGGGGATGCTCCACACCCAGCTGCCACCAGTGATTTTGAATAACATGTGGCATTTGGGGCTTTCTCTTTGATTTTCTTTTTTTTTAAAAAACTTAAAATGCATAAAGGAACATTTTTCTGGGTTGCTCACATATAATGGAACCTTTTCTTGGCCTTCAAGGCACTGTGTCAACTTAATGGTCGGAGGATTTGCAGGTTTCTAATTATTCCTTTAACATAGTACATTTTCTTCCCTTGCATGCTCTGCATTTTAAAATTGGAGAAGTACACAGGATATATTCTTACTTAAACTGGCACAGTAGATGTATGGCTCTACTAATTGTATTATTCATATGCTTGGAAGTTCTCAGTGTTCCTTGCGGTTCACACATTTAAAATGAAATTTGCTTGGCTGTCTTTTATTTTGGTCTAATTTATTTTTCAGACTACTTCCTAACCTTATGTTCCTAGGTATTCTCCTTTCTGAAACTCCCATGTTCTTTGAACAAGCCCAGGCTGCCTTGCAGCCGTTGGCAGTACTTGGCCATCATCTTGGGTGATCCTTCCTCCTCTTGGCTTGTTGAATTCAGTTAAATAGCTTTTTCATAGTGCTGACGGCCCAGCACTGTGCTAGGTGTGTGTGGCGGGGGTGCCAAGTAAAACAAGACATGGTCCCTGACCTTGAGGACATTTGAGTCCAGCGCCTCTTGAAAGCTTATCCATCTTTCAAACCACTTCCTTTGCTAAGCCTTTTCTCATTACCTCAAAAGAAGTCGTCTCTCCCCTGAACCCGAAAGCGTTTTGTTGATGCCTCTCGTGTCACATTGATCACATTCTACTTTATAGTATAGTTATTTGTGGTCAGGTTTATCTCCCTGCTCAGTTGTAAATTCCTCGAGGACATATTTATGTTTACAAGTCAGGGTTTAGCATTCTGCTTTCCACGTAGTAGGTGTTTGATAACTATTTAGTGAATTGACTGGGCCACGAGAATAGAAATTCTTGCTAAGAATTGGTGAGGGGATCTCGTCATATTTTAATGGTTTGTACCTCTTACTCAGCAAGGCTGAGGGAATTTAATTTTCAAATCCTAGTCTACTATAAGGAAGGAAAATAGAAATAGAAATGCCTAGTTCTCTAAGTTTGTTGTGAGAAAGGTGGCTGGGGAAGGGGTGGAGGGCGGGAGACTTTTTCATGTGTACAGTATTGTATCATGAGGCTCATACTTAATTTCAGGAAACAGCCTAATGAATATGAACACTTGGAAAATTAGTTGCCCATTCCATTAATTGTTTATTTGTGAATGAAAGGGACTAGTCAGGCTGGACGATTGCTTGGTTTCTGGAAATCGGTATACTAAACTATATCCAGATGTGGGGAGAAGAACCGAAGTCTACATTTTATTGCGTCTAACACTTTGCACAATTCACATTTCGAGCTTGGATTTTTTTTTTTTTTTTTTTTTTGCTTCTGTTTTCTAACACTTCATTTCATTTTAGTGTTAGATCCCTGGCCTCTTTTTCACCTCCTGCAAATTAACTATTAAAATAATTAAAAGGAAACATCTAGTAATGTGCTTTTATTGAAGTTCTGTGGTGTAGTTAGAAGAAAGGCTAGGTTATTTTTAGAATAGGAGAAACAGTTTTTCGTCCTTGAGCCATTATTTTGTTGGGAGATATTTATATGATAAATTTACATGTATAAGAATTTTGAAAACTAGTTATTTGGTTAAGTTAAATCAATAATCGTTCCTTTACTCTGCAGGTAGAACATTTAAAAATTAAACTTAATCATTATTTCAGAGAATTTGAAAAACATGCTTAGTGAGACTTGGGTGACAGAGTTTTATAATACTCCTCTTGCAACTTATTCTTTATTGACTAAATGTAAACTTGCCTTAATAGAGTATGAGGTGAGACTTTTTTTTTTTCACCTTGAAATTTTTTTTGATGTTTGTGCAGTTATTTAAACAGTAACCCTGGCATCACTTGATTGCTTTATTCCCTTACCTGCTTTGCAACAAGTGTCCCAAATCCCCTTCTTTAGAAGTTGCTTGGGAACCTGGGTTTTGATGAATAACCAGTCAAAAATAACATCAGATTGGTGTCCAGGGTTGGATTTTTAAATGTCACTTAATAACGGCATTTGTGCCACAGTTAACTTTACAGTTATTTTCCAGATGATTCAAAGTACTAGAAAAATCCTTCTGGTCCCACAGGAAAAACTGTCCAATGAGCCTTTCTCTTCATCTGCAGGTTGTAGAGGAAACTCTGGCTGGACCCTTTGGTGACTAATTTAAAGTATCTGGCACGACGATTGATAGTGCCTTTTCTTTTGTGTTATGACAAATATATTTCGGCTGCAGTTTATTAACATAATTCAGCACAACCACAGACATATTGTACATATTAGAGCATAGAATTAGAACCATTTTTTGCACATCACAGTCTTCTTTCCCTTGTACTTTTTTTTTTTTTGACAAGGATCTGGATAATTGCTTCAACAAATGAACTGCTGTGTTCAGTCTGTTTCTGTAATTTCATAAATTGTTTTCATGCTAAAACCAAGCAAGCTTTCACTGAGTTAATATAAAGAACCACAGTGTAATTACAGGAGCCGTATTATTAAAAACTATGACAGAAATGGCACCCTAACTGACAGCTGCTTTCTCCTTGCTTTATCACAACAAATTAAGTACCTCTTGTACGTGCCAGTAAGCAACAGCGTCTGCTGTATATACATCATCTTGAAAATGGGTATCTACTCATGCCTAATTATTTTAAGTATGTGTGGAATGATATGCCCCTGGGAAGACGCCTTGCTCTTATGGTCTTCTGAATGTTGGCATTCTTGAACTCTGAGGCAAGGAAAGGTGAAATACTTTGGATTAGAATGAGAGTTAAGTTGACCACAGAGTAGATGACTACTTAAAAGCAGATAGAAACTTTTTTCAGGTGTATGTCGCATCCTCTTCATTGATTTCATTTAAATTCTGTTGGGTAAACTACTCAAGGATACCTATCTCCATTTCAGCTCACAGACCCAAAGAACCCTGAAAAATTATAATCATTTAAGTATTTTGTCAGTTTCTCACAGGACGCTTACCCCTTTAATCTCATCTCTTTAGTCTACTTTTTCTTCCCATACATAAATTGTTGGGAACCTCAGATTCCTTCTGGGGATATTTCAGATAAATGTTACTCCTTGGCCATTCTTTTCAGGTTTTAGTGAATCTAATTATAGTCAGTCATCTGGCAGGCATGAAAACCATTAGACAAGCAAAGAGGGCTCCCAAATGCCACTCCATGAGTGTTATTTAAAATGTTTCAGATTCAGCATATCCTTCTTCAATCGCATTATTAGGTACATTACCTTGTCCTGTGATCCTTCTGGTTGTGGTTACATGGCGTGTTGAATCCTTTGCCACTGCTTCCCCCTCCCTCACCATCCACTGTGTGATATCTGTATTACATTGCTGGGCCTTTCCTGATGGGGATATAGATTAGGTTTACCTGTAATAGGTATGAGATAGAAACAGTTTGGTATTAAGGGATAAAATAGACGTGACTCACCTTCTTAAGAGCCTGTGATCCTCAGACAAAAGACAACTTAAACAACAGAGTGGGAAGCAGAGAACACTGAGAACAAAACAAAGCCCAATCTCTTTTTTCTACCTCTCAATTAAGTCAAGACTGAGGACAATGAGAGACAGAAGTCCTGGGGAACCAGGGGAAAGGTCAGACTAGAGGGAAGACCTTGTAAAGGATTCGAGACTTAATGGAGAGATGAAGAGGAAGAGGGAAGGAATACTGCTGTGAAGAAGAAAAAGAACACCAACCTTCTGGGCTTCCTACAGAAAAGACCTGTCTCAAGATTAGGTCGAATGAAGAACCAGAATAGAAATATGCTTGATGGCATGAATTCCATGAGGCACGTTCCTTGGCTACGAGTCTGTGGTCCCGGTGCCTGAATAGTTTGTGGCGACATACTATGTCCATTTTACTACCTGTAATACAAGGAAAGGAAGAATGGGAGAGAGCCCCCTGTTTCTCTAAAGATAAAAGAATCAAGTTCAGTCTTATTCTTAGCAGGATGTAGGCGGTTTTTGTACTTATTCCTGTATCCTCATATTTAACTTGTCTTCCACTTGAGTTCCAACTTTGTTGTCTTGGAGCAGCTCAAGCTTACTATTGCCTTTGGACCTCGAGGCTCCTACTTCATTTCTTCCCAACAAAGCTGTCTCTTTCTCCATAAGACTGGGTTAGGGATACCTTCTCTGTGCATCATAGCACCCGATGTTTACCCCACTCTTCTAAATGGCTTATTTACTTACTTTGCAGGCTCAGTTCCTTGAGGATACTGTCTGTCTCACAGTATCTTTATCTGCCGTTCTTGGCACAGAGAAAGCACCCAGAAAATGTTTGTTGAACTGCTGATTTCGTTTCTGAAACTTTTACTATAAAAGCTCTTTAAGCCCCTGAATAGTGGCTCTGAAAGACCCTCTGGGGTGCCATTTTATCAGCCAGTCGGTGATCAGAGTTAGCCAAACCTTGTACCTCAAATAGCCTTTCATTCTAACAGCTTGTGTTGAGTATCTTCCTTTCACAGGGCTATGTTCTAGGCACCAAAGAAACAAACAAAAACCCCAAGGTCTTTTCCTGTTCAGAGACTAAATAAATTTAGGTTGGAGAGGTATGATATTTCAGAAGCATAAGTACATAATAAAAGCAAGAATATTATTATAGTGTATGTAAACCTAAAGCTTTGAGGAAGTTTGGACGTCAATTCATGCATGTCATGGAAGAGGCAGTTGAAGCAGAGTTTGATTTTCACCTCATTCAGGTTCACAGGCTGGTGAAGGATAGATTTGGAGTACTAGTACCTCGCTCTTTTAGGTCTCCCACCTTCCTCCCCCCAATCATTCTCTTCTTACTACACCAGCTTATGTATTAAGTGGTGAGGGCATATATAAATGTGTAAACTGTATGTCTAGAAGCCATATATTATTTATATCAGAGAGATGTTTTCTTTCAGTGCTTATTTTGTGTAAGATAAGGAGTAATACTTATAATAATAGTTTTCATTTACCATTTGCTATGTGGCTGGCACTGTGCAAAGCTCTTTAAACAAATGACCTCTAATGTATGTAAAAACTGTAAATAATAGTATCATTCTCTTGTTACAAGTGAAGAATTGGGGGCTCAGAGAAGACCAGTAAATTGCACAAAGCCACACAGTAAATGTGTGAGTAAATGGAGAGTACCCTTAAGGAATCTTTCTCTGTTCATGGAAAATGGAAGATAATGGTAGATTTAGTTAATCACAGGCTTCCTGCTCTTCTCTCGCCTGCCTTTCTCTAGTGTGAGTTAGTTGCCTCAAGTTTCTTGAAGTTTTGCTCACTTCGGTGCCTTGTGGGCGCTACTGGCAGTGTGGCTGCTAACCCCACCATGGGGCTTTTTGGAAACCAGGGAATAGATAATGATCATAAGTTTGGGGGGTCCCAGGAACTCTGTCTAACTGGTTAACAACCGTGCTTACGCACTAATCTTTTATGGGAGCCAAATTTCTTTTCCTTGTTTGTGTTTTTTAAAAAGGTGTCAGTTTTGGTGATTAATTAGATCACTAGAGCTTGTGACTAGAATATTGAGCAGTTCTCCATCTGGAAGTCTTAACTGCCTTGAAAGGGTGGGAAAACATTGCCTCTGATTTTAAGAAATCTTAAAAAGAACCTTAAAAAGAACCTGATAAGGAGAGCATCTGTGTAACATACATGAGCACGTTAGCACCCCATGCTGTATTCAGGTAGAGTTGTTAGTTTCTCTGTGTATTATTTTTAGCAAGGCTGGTAAGGTAGGATAACCAAAAGCACTATTTTATTTTTTTTGCCTTGAAAATGTATTCTGTAAGAATATAATAAAATTGTTTATTCACCCTTAAGTGTAACTTTCATCACAGCCCCCTAGGTATAGACCTGAATCACCTACCAAAGTTGAAATGGTTATGACCAAGTTTACAAGTGTGAACTGGGTCCTGAGTTTCTTTTAAATGACACCTCATGGGAACACCTCCCCCGTTCCTCTACATTTCTCTGTTATTGTCTCCATCTCTCCTTGTTTTCTCAATTTTTTCTTTCTCTGAGGTTTTACATTACTTTTATCAAAGTGAATCCTCTTTTTAAAATTGAATATCTATTTCCCCCTCTAATCCATCCTTCACAGTCTTTGCCAAAGTGATCTTTTTTCTTATTTTTACCCTTTAAAGTGAATCCCTTTAAAAAGTATTTTCCTCAAACTTGTGCCCTCTACACATTTCTTTATTCTACACGTATTCTAAATACACGTGTAAACTAGTTTGTAAGTAATCACCTCTCTTACGTAGGACCCGAAACTTGTTCATTGTTGAAGTTATAAGCCCATTCTTCCATTTTATGAGTGGGTCTTCTAAATGGCTGGTTTAAAAAAGGATAGTTATTGAAAGGTTGGACCAACTCCTTGTTAAATGTCACTTAAATATATCAGTGTGGACTCAGAATTTTGAAAATGGTAGTTTTCAGAACTCCAGTCTACACTGGCACTAATATACTCCTATGCCATATTTTCTGAAATTCTCACTTTGAGTTCTTTCTCTGGCAGTAAGAAAAACTTTAATTCAGTCCATCTTACATATTATATGGGAAAAAAAATATGTAGCTCTTCTTACTTCATGGCAGTCATGGGACATAAATAAAGGTTTCAAAACCTTGAGGCAGGAAAGCCTAGTGGTTTAGAGCCTGGAGAGTGGACTGGACTTGAGGGAGTTGGAAGCCTGGCTCAGCCTCAGGGAAGTTAGTTTACATCTCTGTGCATTGGTTTTCTTACTGTAAAATCGAGATAATGATAGTGTGAAGCTCTCCTAATAGGGTAACTGTCAGGGTTAAATGAATTCTTCTGTGTAGAGTGTTTAGAGCAATGCTTGGTGTATACTAAGTGCATAAAGAGTGTTGGCCAGTAATATTATCTAATCTCCAGACAGGATATGAAATATGCAAAGAAAATAGGAATATATTCTTAAAAACATTATATCTTGAAGTAGGATATTTCCTCTCTTCATTCTCCTTACTAATTTGTTTCTAGCAAATTAGGTACTGGACACAGCCTAATCCGTGTGATTTGTTTGTTTATTTATTTATTTATTTATTTATTTATTTATTTATTTATTTAGTGTGTATGTGTTTGCAAGGAAGATCAGCCCTGAGCTAACATCCATGCCAATCCTCCTCTTTTTGCTGAGGGAAGACTGGCCCTGAGCTAACATCCGTGCCCATCTTCCTCCACTTTATATGGGACGCCGCCACAGCATGGCCTGACAATGGTGTGTCGGTGCACGCCCGGGATCCGAACCCCGGGCGGCCAGCAGCAGAGCTCGAGCACTTAACCGCTACGCCACGGGGCCGGCCCCTATTCAGTGTGATTTAAGAAAGCTATCCAGTGGTGGGCGCTGTTTTTAAAATAATGACTTGTTCTTTGACATGTATGAGAGGACATTATATGAAGTCTGTGTTGAAGGACATGTGTCCATTAAGAAAATTCATACTCTATTTTTATAAGTCCCCAAATGGGGGGATTTGTTTAGTATAGTAACATTATTAGTTTGCCTAAAACAAACACATAAAAACAGACCGACACCCAGAAGTATTTTTGTCTTTTGTTTTACAAGGTCTGTTTTTTTTTATTGAGGTAAAATCCACATAACAAAAAATTCACCATTTAAAATGTATAATTCAGTGGCTTTGAGTACAGTCACAATGTTGTGCAACCGTTACCACTATCTTACAAGATTTTGTTTAATTGAAAGGATTTATTTAAAGAAAGTTTTATGAATTTTGCTTTGAATTCAAATTATGTTGTGCAGCTTTTAAAAAATAAATAGTAGTTTAGTGTTTCTTTCATAAAATTAAAAAGTGTTGGAATGTAATGAATATTAATAGAGCACTGCTTCCCTTTTATGAAATGTTTTAAGAAAATCTCCATGTACATACACATTCAGAGAGACTGAGAGAGAGAGAGAGGTGTTCTAATTAATTAGTGCCTAAATATCTGCTTTATAATAATTATATTTCTGTTGAATAAGCAGGAAAATTGTTAATGTTTTTAAAATCCTGATAAAAAGAATTGACTATCTTGCCAATGTTCAAATCAAACAAAACTCAAGGTCTTTAATATTATTTATGTGAGATTTTATTTAGTATACAAACTCATATGAAGTTTTATCTACTAGAGTTTATATACCTTTATATCTTTTTTTTTCTTTCTTTCTTTCTTTTTTTTTTTTTGTGAGGAAGATCAGCCCTGAGCTAATATCCGTGCTAATCCTCCTCTTTTTGCTGAGGAGGACCGGCTCTGAGCTAACATCTATTGCCAATCCTCCTCCTTTTTTTTTTCCCCTCAAAGCCCCAGTAGATAGTTGTATGTCATAGTTGTACATCCTTCTAGTTGCTGTATGTGGGACGCTGCCTCAGCATGGCCAGAGAAGCGATGCGTTGGTGCGCGCCCGGGATCCGAACCCAGGCCGCCAGTAGCGGAGCGCGCGCACTTAACCACTAAGCCACGGGGCCAGCCCTCTTTATATCTTTTTATATTTGATTAGAGCAAGGAAAAAAATTGACAATTTATATGAAATTTATAAACATGTTAAAACCAGGACTGTGATGGAATATTCCATATTAGATGCGTTATAAGACATCTAATTTGTAAGAATAAGCTTGAGAGAAAGGTTTTTAAGAAAACCTAAACTGAAAAATTTATCTCTCTCAGTGCATTGATAAACTTAGCTGAGATTATGAGCAGGAACACTAACAGGAGATGTGAGGTGTTGGTTATGAAGCCCATCTAAAATTAAAATAATCCTGGAAAACCTCTTGTTATTGCCAGATTTCATAGTTCTCCCATCCCCCTATATCCTTTTGGTTCTATCTAAACTGAAGCATCTTGGACCAAAAATGATGTTCTGATTGTTGACTATCTCTATTATGAAAGCGTTCAAGATCTGTTTATTGCTGATAAATGATGTTTATATACATGGATGTTTAATATTTCAAAATGATATTCTTCGACCAAGCAATTTTGCACATGAACAAAAGAGTGCGACTTTTTTTGAGTGGCTAGTTAGGACAAACCTGGTGGTTAAACATTTAATAAGTATTTACATGGGTAGCATTTAATAAACCTATATTTGTTTTTAAATTCACATTTTAAAGATTATGAAACTTTAAATTTTAACTGATTGCTAGTTTTCTCGTATAACATTAGCATTCTATCTGATGCTGTGAGTGGAAGTAAATTGTGTTTTTAGCACTGTGACGACACATGCCTGTGAATATAATGCTGGATAGAGCCCCAGCCTTGACTTTGCAACAAAGGTGTGAACATTGCTGTTTCCAGTGCCCAACTCCATCCTTTTCTGGACCAAGAGTAGGATTGCTTTTGCTTCTTGATAGATTTAATCAAATCTATACTAGTTTGACAATTGGAAGCATAAAGGGTAACCATCAACATCTTTTCAAAACACAGAATGCTACTCCAGAACAACATTCCAGTAATGAAATGTCTTGTATTTAGCAATTCCCAAAAGTTTCCGTGGATGGCCCATAGAATGCTCTTAATACACACAGTGAGATGGCTCCCTCTATTTCCAAAGTATTTAGTTCATCGTTTTATTAGATAATATTATGTCTCATAATATTATAGGGAATGAAGTAGACATAATATTATGAGACATAATATTATTAGTATTAGTAGTATACATAATATTATTATGTATCATAATATTAATAGGGAGTGAGGGAATAGCATAGAAGAAAGTAGATGAAATCAAGGATTGGGTGGCATGAAATGATAAAAATCCACCTTCCTGGATGCAGTTAATACAAAAATGTGAAAATGTTCCCATCTGTCTAAGCCATCATTTCTGGTGTAGTCCCTGGAGGAAGTGGCTGAAAAGTCATTTCCACCTAATGGGTTGTTAGGTTGCCTCTGTACAGTAAGTTGGTGGTTGCAGCCCACTTCCTCTAAGACAGAGGGCTGTGTCACTAAAACCCCATCACAGCTGACACTAATTGGCACTGCTGTCAGCCCTGAGCTGCGAGAGCAGGCCTGTGTGGGCATACGGTGGGGTGCATGGATGGGGCGTGTGGCACCGACGGGGGGACTCTCTCTCAGATTTTGCTCGTGGGCGCACATATTTTGATTTTCCTTTTCTGACCCCGTTTCTGCAGTTTATATCATTTTCTGTGTTGTTATTTGTCTTGGGGAAAAATTTGTTGAAAGCCCCTTTGCTGAGCACCGTGTCGTTGGAAGGTGTCCTCACTTTTCATAATGTTGGGGCTTCCAAATATTATCACTTACCTGTGAAAATCTCTATTAAGTAATTAAATTATTAGTAGTAAATATAGTACATAAACAGACCGCTCTTCACCTCCTATTTTTATATATCTAATAAACTTAACATTTTTGTTTTCTTTTTTCCTTAAATAAGAAGCCAGAAGAGGGCATATCAGTCTTTCCGAAATCAGTTTGGGAGCCATTTGGCCCAATTCACTTATAATTACTGTAAATTAGGGGAAGAACCTGCTTTGTACTCATAAGGGTCTGGAGTGAAGGATTTAGTTGCTGCAAGGGGTTTGGAATGACAAAAAAATATGAAAGCAAATTAGCATCGTGTCCTTAGAAAATGTTAAGTGGGCCAGAACTTGATTGCTGTATACGGCTTCCGTACTTAGATGATTATGGACAAGGGAGGGACCTGGAAGGGAAGGACAACACTGCTGAGCAGGTATATTGGAGGGACTGTGCTGGGCACTGTCTTGTACATTACCTTTTAAAATGTACAGATATTACCCAACTTCCATTTGTAGAGAAGCGTGTGACAGTTGCTGCCAGTTGTAGGCAAACTCTCTACTTTCTTAAATGCATATTGAAAAAGTGGTGCGTGGTGGGAGTAGGGAGGAAGGGAACTACTAAGGGAATTGATTTAGTCATATTAATCATTTATGTCTCTTCCCTGTATCCATTTAAAATGAAAACGGATAGCCATTTAGGTACCCAGATGCTGGCCCTCCCTAGCTTCCTCTTCCCCTCTCCATCAGGTTCAGGCCCAGGAGTACGTAGTGGGATCTTGCTTCAACAGTTGGCTTGGACCACAGCCGCCTGTGAGAGGCTCTGCTTTCTAACGTTGGAAAACCTCATGAGGCCTTCCTCAGGAAACTGCTTACTTCCCTCACAATGTCCGAAGGGATGTGAAACAAGTGTGGGATTTCCCTTCACCCCTAAAGTCCTGCAAATAGAGCGTCTTCTTGCATTTATGTCCATTTAGTTTAGTTCTCAGCAGGGTTCCATGCCTCTTACAAGCACCACGATAATATTGATAAGGACAGGGCCAAGACTAGGGGGAGGTCTCTGAGGCACCTAGAGTGTAAAATTTGAGGAGGTACTTCCTCTTGGGGTTGTGCAAGTGTGCCTGAAATTCTAATTCGTTAGTTCTGGAGTGTGGTCCTGGACAACGGATGATGCTGACATATACCTGTTCTCTTTTATGTTTAATAGAGAGGGGTTTTGTTTTGCTTTATTTTTTAAAGTGGAAACCTTTGGCTAATAGCCAAAGAAGATGAGCTTGTGATAAGACGCTTTGTTTTCTCAGCACATTGGTAAATCTCACCTTCAAGTGTACAGTCTCCCCTTGTTCCATATGAGATGTCTGAATAATAAAAGATTCACCCGCTCTACTTTCTGCGATTCCAAATGAAAGTAAGAAGCAGTTTTACATCGGAGGCATTATGGGCACACCTTTTACATTTCTTACTCCAGTTCTTTGTATGTTTTGTTTTTCAGGCAAAAAGGTAAGATACCTGACAGCTGTCTGCAGAGAGCCTCTAGTTACTAACTCAGGTATAATAGCCTCACACACAAATAAGCGTTAGTGGCTGATGTAACACCACCACTTTATGCTACTTCCGGCACCCGGGGATTTTTCCTCCCTTATTGTTAACTTTTTAAAATTAAGTAAGTAGATTAATTTGGGGGAAAAAAATCTCTATTTCAGTGAATTGACACACAGAATCTATAATATTTTTCCTGGAGATAACTATTGAAAATCATGTTTTGGCAACTAGAATATGGCTAGATAAGCATTATGTAGTCTAACTCTAAAATTTGTTAATCTCTGATTAAGCGGTAAAAAGCTGACTATCCGTTGACCAGTAGTCTAAAAGGAAAGAATACTGAACAAATACACACCCACTTAAAATTCCATGTCTCCTACTTTACTTACATCTGAGGCATACCATCTGGCTGCCATGCCTCAGTGTTAAGTTGAACACAGGTAATATATTTTACAATTAAAATAATAGCCTCACATTTGCTGGATATGAACAAACATAAAATATTAAAACCCGTTGACTGCCAGCTCTGGATATTCAGGTAATGTTTCAGTGAAATCATACTGAATTGTGCTTTCCTGATTGATCACCCAGGTGAAAGGTACTAATTGTCTAAATAGTGTAGGAAACAGTCATCTTACAAAACTATGGGGTACTTTGCAGAAATGGAACTTGTACTCTGGTTTTTTTTTTTTTTTTTGGACTGATGTCCAGTTTCATGAATAGCAGTATCTGTGGTCTGTGGTCATCTATTTAGAGTCCCTCTTGGATTATTTAAAATACGTAATGTAGACTAGGTATAGGTTTCTTATATATCAGGGTTCTGAATGTGGGTGAGTGATAAATGCAGTAAAACTTGGTTGGTTGCTCCCATCTTCCTTTATATTCTTTGTAAACTGTCAAAGCTGGTTTGTGTGTATTTGATCATCCAATCATCCAATAATATATTGATTTGTCCGACAGTACTCGTATTGAAGAGTTGGAAGCGCTACAGCATATGGAAATGCCCTCTAAATCACTGAAGAAAAATTCCAGAGTGTGAAATTGTTAAACATATCTTTATCCATTACCTGTTTTTCATGTATTACTACCTATTAACCAGGATCCTGTAATAGTCCAACCATTTCATTCCTTTCCACAGCAGGAAAGCAGACTGGGAGGATTTCATCTCCCTCAGCCTACTTTTTCCCTTTACTGAAAGACAAATGGGGGGACCCATTCATTTGGAGTAGGTGTTAGAAGGTTGTGTGTGTTTTGTCATGAAGGGTGCTGTGTGTAGAGTTTCATTCACAGCCCTCGCTGTGCCTTGCAGTAAGGGAACCGGAATATTGAATTTCTTCTTCTTTCCTTTTGACCCTAAGGAAGTTGTAAATCACTATAGCACATTAGTTATGATTTAACCCTTCCAGTTACTTGAATATGGTCGACGTTAAACTCATATCCCTGATCATTTTGCCTTCAAAATTCAGTTTGGAGGGAGCAGATGGTAGATTTCTGTATGTTTCACAACCTCTAGCACTAACTTTGGAGTAATAGACTTAGCACATGAAAGCATGAATGGTTTGTCTATGGTAGACCATGTGCATTTTAAAGGTGCTACTCTATAATGTTCAGTTCTGTTTATACAGTGTGAGTGGATTTTACAGAGGCCAAAGTGTTACATGTAGCTGTCTTTGAGGTGTACTTCTGTTCATTTATTCGTATTAAAGCCACAACTTATTACGTATTTTTAGTAACACTTGGATCAAGGAAGAAAAGGGGCAACTGCAAAAACTGACTTGAAAGAATATCAAAATATATGTATTTTGGTGTTTGGCTTTTTTAAAAAAATGGAAAGTGTGTCATTTCATTGCCAGATAGAAACAGTAGCTGTTGCCCAAGGATATATACATTGCCTGTGACAGAGCTAGTGCCTGGCTCTTGAGCTGTGATGAGGCTGGATTTCTGTTTTTTTTTTGTTTCAGACACACTATTATATAAGTAGCCTTTGGGAACAGAGAGATGGTAATGGTAGAGGAGAAAGTATTCTTTTCTGTAATGACAGGGAATCCTAAGGTTAGAATGTTACTAGTGGTATTGCCTAGAAGAAGAGCTAGGTGTGCGTCCTTAGAACAAGGTACTTTTTTTTCTAGGATATTGAAAATGTCTCTTGCCTGTAATGGTGAGAGGATTCTGCCACAACCAAGCCTACTGATAGTGTTTACCTCTTGCCACTCTCTTATCTGAAGTTGGATGACCAGAAAATGATCTCTGTATAGCAGTTGCATATTTTGGTAGTATATGCTGTATGTTTTAGGTCTTATATGATTTTATAGCTTTCATTTTCAGATAGATATCCCTGGAATTTGTAGATACTGCTCAGTCACAGATAGACATTTTAGCAACTTTGTTTAATTTTTTTTTTCGAAATTCACAAAATATTACAAAAGTTATGTCCCCTTAAAAGCTTTCTCTGCTTTCATTTTTTTCCCATGTATGCCAATACTTAGAAACATGAGTTTAATGTAAATTATATATTGATAGCCTCTTAGCATTCTATCAGATTTCAATTGCTTAGAAAGTTGTTATGGAGCAAAAATTGACAGATAAATGTAGAGTGTCTAGCAAGTGATGTGACTAGTAACAGAGATTTCACTTCATTTCTGTCAACTATCTGTGCTACTATTATTAATGTTACAGTATATGGTTCTTGTTCTCTGCAGGTATGTACATAGGGTCTTTTTTGTCAAGAAGCATGTCTGCCTGTACTGAGAGACAAATTATTGGTTTGGAATTGTTGATTATTTAATGAAGAGATTCTATGAGATCTCAAAATATAGATTTAAATCTGAAACTAGAGGAGACAAAGTAGGAAAACCAGGCATGGAATGAAAGAATATCATCTTTATGTTATAGATAAATTATGACATTCAAAATCACATCTAGCTTTGTACAGAAAGGAATGGATTTATTCTGTACACTGAGATTACGGGGAAAATGACATCAAAGCACATGCTGATAAAGCTTGTGCCTTCTGGTGTGTAAACCAAATATCTAAATATGTGTCTAGTTGTGTCCATACACAGAGTTAAAGGACAGTGTTCTATGAAATAATGCATTCCTTTAGAATTGCTGTAGATTTTCATAATTTTAAAAACATTGCTATTGTAACCTACATCAAAAGGGCAGCCAGGGTTTTTGTGTCTGACTCTACATATGCATTATAAAAAAGTGAGTCTACTGTAATTACCAGTTTGCAGAGCGAATTCCTGCAGGGTTTGTACTCTCCCCATTAGTAAAAGAGATAAGTTGAAATGTATTAAAATTTCACTGTACAACTGGGAGTTTTTGTTCACAGTAAATGTGTTAATGTTTCTTCATTGCTTGACTGTTTGTGTTTAAATTTAGGCAGCGTGCCCAACAGGGACAAAATTATAGGATAAAGCTATGTATAAAAGAAAATCCTTCAGAGAGCACCAATAAGGCTCTTTTTAAAAATAAGCAGTTGCATATAATAGTACATGGCCGTAGCCACAGAGAAAAGTTTTATCTGTCAATTTCAGAATTATTGGAATTTTTCTTTCCCTTGTGTAAAAGTTAAGAGGACCGAGCTTATGTCAATAGCTAATACACTTGGATGTAAAAACATTTATTATTTTATTCAGTGTTACTCCTGTAAAAAGAAAAAGATTCCTTCTTGTTGTCCTTGTGATGAAGACAGGCTAGTAACGTTTTGAGAGAGAGGTGAGGATCACTTTTTCTTCCCTAGAAAAGGAATTCTTTCTTGTTACGAATTCTAATTACAGACTCATATATTTTTGGAACATTTTTCTCTGCTTTTCTTCAATGCCATGAACTCAGTAAATACAAATATTCACATAGATAGGCTTACATTTAAAAAAAATTAATCTGCCACCACTCTCACCTGGTGTGACTATATAATGAAATTCGCAAATATGGGAAAAGGCTACCGTTTCTCTGCAGTCTAGAGTGGGCACATGTCGCAGACGCCTGTAAACACTGGCTATATAAGCTTCAGCCAGCCTGGGAACTGGCCCTCTCCTCTCTCTCTGAAATGTTGACAACGTTTTGTAGTTCTTACTGTTTACCTTTTGTGGTTTCTTTTGCCTACTTTTCCATACAGGAAGGTGAAAGAGGTTGCCAGTATCCATATGCTGTCCCAATGTCTCTGCCAGCCTTGCGCAGCAGACCCACAATACAAACCATGTAATGTTGCTATCCTAGAAATAGGGTTTTGTAAGTTTACTTAGTGGTAGCGTATGTAGGTACGTGGAGCCATATCACAGAGAGAAAGAGAGAGAGAGAGAGACTATGGATGCGTATGTGTGTGTATTTCATTTCTTTGGATCCATACCTTCAAGCACCCGTAGCAAAATGTGAGAAGCCCCTTAAATATTTCCTGTGGTATATTAGTTTTCTGTCATAAAATGAATCTTTTTCCTTAAAAGAGGTTGGTTCACCAACAAGAGAGAGACATTTAGTTCTTACTTCCTCCTCCACACTGTTCTTTAAAAAGTAAATTTTTAACTGATAGACCTTGAAGTCCTTTAGAGCTATTACTTTCTTTTGGCTAATTCGCAGAAAGGCACCATATGAAAATTGGATTTTTGATCTGATGGAGTGATTCTTGAGTTCTTATGAACCATTTATAGTCTATCAAGTAAATCCTTCTTAGTTCACGGATTATTGACCCAATGGACCATATTAGCTGCTTCAAAGCTGTTATAGCCCATTATGTTGATTCAGCTGACACACGTGTGAGCCCAGTCCACATGCCCAAGATGACATTAACATTGTTCTGGAAGACTCCCTTTTTTTCCACAAGCCTTTCTATTTATTTCTTAATTTTCAAGTTAGCTCCGAGTTCCTGACAGCCACTGCCTAGGTCTCTCCATTTGCTCAGTGATGTTGAAGCATTTGCTAGCAGCTGGATGTTCTGTTCTTGCTATCATTCTCTATAAGTATATGTCTCTCTTTGTCTTTTAAACCAACTAATCCTTAAAAGAAAAAAGAGAATAATGTTTTTTCAACACTCTAGGGCACATTTTACCCTCAGATGCTTATAGATTCCATAGAAATTTGTGAGATTTCTCTGAGCATCTGAACGTAGCCCTTTGAATTTGAGAAAACCATCTTGTAGAAGAAATGGTAACATTGTATTTGTGTTTTTAAAAAATGTATAACCTGAGAGGTTTCCCTTGAAAAATTCCAGCGACTCTAGCCAGTGGTAAAATCAAGATGTGCCTTTAGTGATTTATATGACGTGCTAATGAAGCCAGTCCAGGTCTCAGCACGGACCCCTGGGGAATCTATGACCTAACATAAATAACGTATAAGAGGGCATGTAGACTGTTCATCATATCATTATTATTATTTGTAATAGGTATGATTCCTGAGGTGGTGCTGCTCTTGGGCAAAGAAACATATTCTTTCATAATCAGGCATAATTATGATGCACAGTTATATGCACAATGGAAAGTTAAAATGTTTGTTGAGATATGCTACTAATGGGCAATCCCAAGAAGTAAGATGATGTAAAATAAACCAAGTGTTCTTGGGCATATCTTGTCTCACTCCTTTCAGATTTTGGCTTTCCTAATATAACCATTTAAAGACTCCATGGAAAGCTATTTAGAGTCACTTTCTCTGTCTAAAATGTACCGCTTTGTAGAAAATCCTAGTGTAAATTAACTGCTTACTTAGCAGTTTTCCTCACCTTTTCAAGTTTAAACCTTCACTCACTTCTCTCCCTTTGTGTGTGGTTTTGTCCACATCTGCTAGTCAGTCTTAAACTCCTATTGGAACTGAAAAAATGTCTGAGGAAATCTCACTGTGGAGGAGGGTGGCAAAGGGGATTATTCAGCTCCTTGCCTCTCATGCGCAGGCAGAGTGCAAAGAGCCCTGGATTACTAGCTGTGGCCATTTAAGGACATCTCAGAGCCTTATTTTCTGCTGTTTGAAAAATCTCTAATTTGGAGGATTTTGATGATTAAATACGAGAATATATTTGAAGTATTATGCAAGCTTCATAGCATTGTACAAATGTGGGATATTCATCTCACAAAGGCTGCCTCAGTTGGCCTGGGTAATCAGAGTTGTCATTTGAAGTGATACGTTCTAAAATGCAACAACTGTCTCCTTTGTTGCTTCACAGGGATAAATTCTTTTCACAAACCTAGAGGAGTAAATTTAGTGACAAGGTCACCCACCTTATGCTCTTGCTTGGTAAATGGATTGATTACGTACTGTGCTGTGGCATTTGAAATAACGTGGCTGGCTCCTTTCATAGAGGATAAAGATTTAGAGGGACTCCTTTCTTAAAGGAGTCCTTCCCTGGCTGTCTGGGAAGGAGAGGCATCATGGACTTAAGATGATTCTTACATTTGGCACAACTTTGGATAAGTCTTGGGTTATTCCTGCACCTCTCTGCGTGGTCACCAAAATATGGGATCATTATGCAGATTGTTCTTGTACGGATTGAAGCTGCTTCTGAAATACCAGAATTTAGGCTTTATCTTGTCTTACTTCTTGCCTAATGAGTATTTCTTTGTAAGGTGCTTAAAGGTTGATAAATCTTCATGCATCTCATTATAAATCCCTTCCTTATTAATGTCTTCCCTATCATATTATATTAGTAATTGTTTTCATGAATGCCACAGAGAAATGTAATCACATTACCACCTTTCAAATTGCATTAGTGAAAATGAATAAAATGTATATCCATGGAATACAAAATTGCTGATTCAACATTAATGTGAAATGAGTATTACTTAGCATTCTTGTGATATCAGAGTCTTATATAAGGTTATGTATTCTGGTAAATGTAGAATGAGTTTAGTTAAAATGTGGCTATTTTTTACAGTGAGCTAACCCCTTATTTTCAATTAGATGATAGGTATGTTCTTGGAAAGACTATTTCCTTTCTAGTAATGTTATCACAGCTGCCTGAGTAGTCTGTAAAATTTGTAAGCATACAGGCAATAAACGGAATATCTTAATTGTTAACTGTTAGGTAAGAAAATAAAATGTTTCTGCCCAAATTGAAATGCCTTTTCATTTCCTGTTTCTCTAATATTACTAATTGCCTAACAAAATAGCTTGTATTACCATAGGCCTAATTTAATTGGGAGGAAAAAAAACATAACACACACACTCCAAAGCCTGCATATGCTTTGATGCCGTGGAAGCAAGGGTATGTTCCTTATATAATTGGCTATATCCCGCTGTTGATTTTTACTCTGAACTCCTAAATTATTTAAATGGGGTCTTCCTCATGTCGATTGATAGTAGGTTGTGGTCGTAAGGTAATGACTACAGATGCTCATTGGATCCATGTCTGTGAAAATTTATGTGCCTGTGTGTATGTGCCTTTCTCCCTGTTTGTATTTATATATTCACACATAGCCATAGACACATTCACACTTGTTTATAAACATCTACTCAGAAGTTTATGGTTTCCCTCTTTGCCCCCTCCCCTAAACCATATTCATTTCTTGATTCTTCTTGATATAATTTTTTTATCACAGTAAATTGAGGAATGTTTTTATTGGTATATATGACAGATTCACCGTTGTCAATTTTTAGTAAATTCTCTTAGAGATTTTTTAGTATCTTGATACTAGTGTGCTGAGCGTTATAACTACCAGTCTCTCCCGTCACCTCCAGTTTGTTAAAGGATGTCCTGGATTTTCCTGATAAAAAATGGCAATGGATTTAAAAAAATAACTGTCAATTTTTAAATGGCTATATTAGGTGTTAATATTTTCAAAGTAGAAGCAATTTTCAAATTTAAGCAGCAGTTAAATTCTTTTGTTCATTTGCCTTCTGTTTATTCACTCATTTAGTTTTTGTATATTGAAGACCTACTAGGTTAAAGAAGGGTATTATGCTACAGTAAGTCTCCTGGAGGAATAATATCTTGTGAATTAAATGATTTAACACCACTGAAGGAAATGAGGTGATGCAGTGAGTTTTGCACTCCCCCCTTTTGAACAGCTTTATTGAGATACAGATCACATACCATACATTCCACTCATTTAAAGGGGTACAGTTCAGTGGATTTTAGTATATTTACAGTTATGTGCTGCCATCATCATAGTCATTTTTTGAACATTTTCATGACCTCAAAAAGAAACCCTTTAGCTACCCCTGCAAGCCCAAAGCAACCTCTGAGTATTTTCTATCTTTGCAGATTTCTGTGTTCTGAATGTTTCATATGGATGGAATTATATAATATGTGGTCTTTTGTGACTGAATTCTTTTATTTAGCATAATGTTTTCAGGGTTCATCCACGTTGTAGTGTGTATCAATAGTTCATTCGTTTTTATGGCCAAATAATATTCCGTTATATGGGTATACCATATTTTTTGTTTATCCATTCACCATTTGATGGAGGGAGTGGACCTTTTAAGAGAAACTCAAAATGAGGATTTAAAGCTCCTGACTTTTTTTTTTTACAGTGAGTGGTGTTCGAAGGCCACCTTTTCCCAGTGAAATCTCTTTCAGTTATTTTGGATGTGTTTGTTGTGAAGATGATGTATTTTCGTGGTCAGTAATTTTATTCCCGTAGTGTTTTGTTGCAATTTGACCACTGTGAATTGCCCCGCTTTTTGTCTTGACCATGTTGCTCACCGTTTACATCAGTGGCATCTGGCCCTCAGAGTGAGTCTAGATTGACCATGCGTTTTCAAATCTGCTGACTCAGCCGCAGGATCTCATTGTTGAAAAGACATCAAGAAAATTCAGAGCACGTAGGTACAACAAAAGGATCATTTTTTTCAGGCTGCTATTTCTTCATATGACATTAAAAACAATTAGACAAATTTTAAGGAACCTTTTATTGAAGGGTTAATTAATTTTTCAATTTCCAGTTTATCTTACCACCAAATCAGGTTTATACTTTTGCTGTAATTTCCCATTCTGTGAATTTTTGAATGGGTTTTGTTAAGCAGACAGAATAACTTCATTGCTTCTCATTTGCTGTTACTATTATGCTATGAGTGGTGGCATTTACATTACAGTTTAACACTCTGTGGGCCCTTAACTTTTGCAGTGTGCTTTATAATCACTTATTGTGAACTCTAAACATTGCCCATTCAAACTCAGATTTATGTTTCTTTATATAAATACGGAAAACATACCTGCCTTACCTACAACTATAGATTTATATTAATAGTCTCATGGTCAGAGTTAGATAAGACTCTTTAGGTTGTTATAAAACTTCTCTGTAGGATATTTAAAACTGTGGGTCTTTTGATCAATGCTCTATGTCTATACAGCTCTCGTCGTCTTGTCTTGTTTTGATACCTAATTGCAAAACCCTGCAGCACAACAGGTGGGTATACCTCCACTTTGATCATGCATGAGTTTTATAATCAAGTAAAAGTAAATTTCTCATGCAGCTGTGTAGGTCACGAGCATAACTAAGCTCAGAAGTTGTCCACCATGCAAAAAACTGAAAGTTTTTTGCTCAAGCTGCATTGTGACTTGGCCAAATTTAGGACATTGAGTTCTTCTACAAAGGTAATATTACATAGATTTTCCAAGTCTTAGCTAAAACTCAAAGTACTTCTTTTTGGAAGTAGTTTCTTTTCGATTAGGTTTATGTATCAGCCTTGTGAAAATGGAAGGAAGAAAACGTCCTGAAAATTTTACAGGGAGCTATTTCCTGACTTAATCACCATTACTGTCATGTGAGTTCTTTAGAATCTTTGTGGCAATGCTGATGCTGTCTTAGGTTCTCATACACAAGATGTGTAAATATGTGTGGAAGTCCTGTTAATCTCTGTGCCTCTTTTGGGTCATGTGCGAGGTCACTCTCTTCATCCATAATGCTTGGTAGCTGTTACTTTGTAATTACTGTAATGTATTCTGTGACAGTCTGGAATAATTAGTTTCTAGATTCATTACAGAGAATTTTCTATTCCAGATTTTTATTTATTTTTTTTTTTAAGATAGCAGTCTTTGAAGGACAATTTTCCTACCCAATAAAAAGTTTGATTTGACCTTTGCTACCATGCATACCTTTCTTTCTGGGACTTGTGTGTGTGTGTTCAGAGATGAATAATATATGCTGTGATGAATTAGTAAGAGCTAATTATAACATAGACTACTTTGTATTCTCGTGGAGGGTTGGCCAAGTCTACATATTTTTGATACCTACATGTGACTTCCAAAGTAGAAATATCAATTTATTAAGAAATTTGTTCTTGTTAAAAATGGTGCACCTTGTCACTGATATTCATTTTATCAAATTAATTTATACACCTAGATTGTACCACTTAAGTTTACAGTAGAAACTGGTGGGACAGAATGGATGCTATAAATATATATATTTTATTTATTTTTATTTATTTATTTTTAATTTTTTTTTGTGTGTGTGAGGAAGTTCAGCCCTGAGCTAACATCCTCCTCTTTTTTTTGCTGAGGAAGACTGGCCCTGGGCTAACATCTGTGCCCATCTTCCTCCACTTTATATGGGATGCTACCACAGCATGGCCTGACAAGCAGTGCGTCGGTGCGCGCCTGGGATCTGAACCCGAGCCTCCCGCAGCGGAGTGTGTGCACTTAACCGCTATGCTGCGGGGCTGGCCCTATTTTTATTGATGTCTTAATAGTTTATAACATTGTGAAATTTTAGTTGTACATTATTATTTGTCCGTCACCATATAAATGCCTCCCTTCACCCCTTGTGGCCACCCCCCCCCCCCGCCCCTAGCCAATCCCTTTGCCCCTGGTAACCACCAAACAGTTCTCTCTGATGGTGTGTTGGTTTATATTCCACATATAAGTGAAATCATGCAGTGTTTATCTTTCTCTCTCTGGCTTATTTTGCTCAACATAATACCCTTCAGGTCCATCCATGTTGTTGCCAGTAGGACAATTTTGTCTTTTTTATGGCTGGGTAGTATTCCATTGTATATATATATACCACATCTTCATTATCCAATCATCAGTCGAGGGACACTTGGGTTGCTTCCACTTCTTGGCTATAGTGAATAATGTTGCAATGAACATAGAGGTGCATAAGCCTCTTTGGATTGTTGATTTCAGGTTCTTTGGATAATACCCAGAAAGTGGGGTAACTGGATCATAAGGTGTTTCTATTTTTAATTTTTTGAGGAATCTCCATACTGTTTTCGATAGAGGCTGCACCAGTTTGCATTTCCACCAGCAGTGAATGAGGGGTCCCGTTTCTCCACAACCTCTCCAACATTTGTTGTTTTTGGTCTTGGTGATTATATCAGAATGGATGCTATATTAATGATTAGTTTTTTCTATAATTTAGTTGTGATGTAACTCATGTGCTTAACTATTAAAAATTTAAAAATGATTCAAGTAAAATTTCATAATCCAAGTTGTATATTTTGGTATCCTCCCTAGAAATGAACAAGGAGAAAGTGGATTTAGGGATTTTTAGTTATATATGGGAGATTTGGCCAGGGTTAATGAACACTTGAAGGGAGCTCTCTACAAAGATTTTTTGTGGAAAGACAAAACCCAGGATTGAAATTAGTTTTATTTTTAGAGGTTTTCTTTCTTTTTTTGTTCTCATTCTGTGATTGCTCATTCAGAATATGTGTTTTATGTTTCTGTTTGCCTTATGGCCTTATTTTGCCTTTTGTTATTTTGTGTCAGGTAACTTATGTAAGTGTTCCCAAACAAGGAACAGCTGAAAGGAGATTTATTAATTAGCTTTGTGTCTAGTTCTTTTGTGAGGTACACTAAATATTAGCTGAAGCAACAATCTGTGCTTTCCTGAGAAATATCATTTGGTGAGAAGATTGATGTTCAGTTCACATATACATGCAGAGTTCGAGCCAGCTATGAGTATAATAAAGCTAAAGAGACTTCAGTTTTAGTGATAACGGAATCTGTTATTTGAATAGGGCTTTGGAACTCATCCAGAATAGTTTGAAATACACTCGTATTTAATATTCAAATATAAAAGTGTTACTGACCGAACCTTGATTAAGTATTTTTGTACTAAATTGGTCTACTTTATGTATTTTAAATATACTTTTGAACATGAGTATTTATAATTTACTGGTTTTAATGGTATGCTTTCTTCCTTTTTCTAGAGGTAATAGAAATAAACTGATTAATAATTGGGAAATCTACCCTATCATTTAAGAGCCATGTAATACTCATATACATTTCTGAACCCTAGTATTAAAACAGAAATAGTAAGCCCTGTCGTGCCCACCTTAGAGGATTATAGTGTGAATAATATGGCATCATGTATGTCAAAGCGTTCTTTTATTCATTAAGACTAAATATTTGTTGTTTTACTTAATACATTGGGAAGAATCATAAGAAAAAAATAACTCAAATATAATATGTAGAAGGTTTCTTGAGGTCATACACAGTGCCACATGCTTTATATTCATTATTTCATTTAAGTCTTTTGACACTTTTGTGATGTTACTGTTACCGTCATTTTACAGATAAAAGAATCATGTGTTTCTTTAAGTGCCTTTTGAGCACCTATTACTTGCCTATTACACTGAGCGCCCAACAAACATGTTGCTCTGCCCTCAAGGGGAGACCTTAATCAAAGAATCACACAGATGTATAAATAAAATATTATATTTATATATAATAGATTATAGATCAATAAGTATAGATAAACTGTAGGTAAATATAGTATTCACAACAGTGATAAGTGCTGTGACAGAGAGCGCCTTAGTGAAACAGGAGAATTATGGGGGAACTTGCTGTGATTAGGAGATGAGGGCATCTGTCCTGGGAAATGGAAGTAATATTTGAATTGAATCTGGAAGAAGAGCAGGAGTTAGCAATACACAGTGGGGGTTGGAGGGTAGGCAGAGAGAGGGATTCTGCCCCATGACTGCCTAACCATGAGTGGGACTGTAATTCAAGATTCCCAGTCAGAGGGATGGAGAGCTCACACAGACCTGACTCTGATTCCTGTGACTTGACTAATTGAGTGTCTTTAGGCAAGGTACTTAATAGTCTCTACCTTAGTTTCCTTGTTTGTATAATAAAGGTAATAATAGTACCAGTCTCTGACGTTTTCTGGGAATTAAGAGAGCTAATGTTGGTAAAGCTTTTAGCACAGTATCTGGAAAATGGCAAATATCCAGTAAATCTAGCTATTGTTAATAATAACAGGTAATAGTTTACTGTTATAAATAAATAAAAATCCTACCTTCAGTAGAAGAAAAGAGAGAGATGGTGCTTCTCAAACCTGTTTAAGGGATTCCTTCTGTTCTTAGGGTCTCTCCTCTAAACCCACTGCCCACAAACTGTGTCAAGTCCTTGAGCACGGGGACTCTGCCATCCATTTCCTGCCACTTAACACAGTGCTTGGCTCCAAAGTGATGGTTTTTGCATAGTGATGATTTTGAAGCTGTAGAAGGGGATGAAATTGCCAAATTAAGGAACGAAGAGCCTGACCGTGGGAAGCACCTGTATTTATTTACAGTGGAGAGAGACTGAGAAGTTGCTGCCAGAAAAGCTAGGATAGTTGGTCTCCACAGCCCAGGAATGAAGGAGAGTTAGTGACGCAAGCTGCATTGAGGTCTGGGAGGAGAAGGAGACTAGAAAAAGGGACCAGATGTGATGAGAACGTTCCTCTTGGAGAAAGCAGGTTTAGGAACGTGTGGGGCAGAATCCAGATTGTAAAAGTAAAATGTAGGTGGTGGTGAGGAAGCGGAAGCAGTGGGTACTGGGTGCATGGATTTTTCTTTCGCGAAATCCATGGTAAAGGTAAGCAGAAGGCATAATTACTTTTAATAAGTTGCAGGCTTAAGAAAATTTATTATTATTGTTATTGTTCTTGGAGAGTTGGGAATGCTGGTCATGGAAGAGTGGAGGAAAGTTACAGGAAACTCTTGCAGGGTCCGGGAGCACTGAGGGGTTGATAGCCTGACATGCATAAGGATCCCGGCATATATAGGTGGGAACAATCAGACTAAACTGTCTACTCTTTTCCTGGTGTCCCCTTCTGCCACTTCATCATTCTCTCTGGATTTTCTGTAGTTCAGAGTGCCCAGCATCGAGTGGGTTCCACTCATACATCAGCTGAATGAAGGAAAAAATGAGTGTGCTCACAAAAATGAAAGCTTATCCATTTCTACTCTTCCCAACTGTCTCCTTGTAAAGCGTGTAGGTTTTTGAGGCTTAACTGGCTTTGATAGTTTTATGATAATTTATTTTTTTAAAGTGTGGGTGAGTTGGCAAGTGATCACATTGGTTCTATTTTGTTGTGAATAAATAGTATGTCAAAGTTTTATGCCGTTTCAAAAATGTTATTTAGAATAAAACTTCCTTTGAAGCCACAATAGTCTCTTACTCAAAATATTTATTTAGACCATATTGTTTAAATGTATATAATTCCCTTAAGGAACCATTGTAGTCTATATAAATCTGAATTTAAAACAAATAGACCTTCTGGAATTCAGAGCAATACAAAATGGATATTCCAGTGCTTAAGTGTTTATATACAAAAGGAGTTGAGGTGTTCCAATGTTTGTATGTTTAGGTACAAAAAGAGTAGAATTCATAAAAAAGGATGATCTGAAAAAGTTGAATTCCCAAATGTGCCAGATGTATAAAAGTTATTTAGGAAGAGAAAATATTTGAATCATAAACTAGTTCAGAGTAAGTGAATGAATGATTGAACCAGTGAATAAATAAATATACATAAAAATAAAGCAAATCTACAGTCTCTTAATTTGTTCTGGTCCTGAATATAGCTGTAATTAAAGTTGATGAAAGTGTGCTTTAAACACGATGCAAAATTAGGCTATTTTTGTAAAATAATTAAATATCATCAAATTAATCATTTAAAATATATATGTCTTTTGTGCCGGAGTTAACATATAGTCCTTGAGAGACTATCTCTTTTTACTGGTCATCTCTTAATTTTGGTAAAGCAGTTTTTTTATTATTATTTATGAAAGCTTTTATCATCGCACTTTAGATTGCATAAATATTTTAATGTCAATGTGGTTGCCGTATCTGAATTTATAATTGGATAGTTTGTAAAGTGCCTTGTTTTTAGTAGAAACATTGCCCTCTAAACTGTTTTGTTTTGTTTTTTTTGACCATAGTACAATCAAGTTGTGAGTTTATTAACTAACGAACATGTTATTTAAAGAAGTTATTTCTAACCTGGGATGATCTGATCTATTGCTCAGTCAGTAAACTATTGAAGTTGAAATACGAAATTTGGGGAGAAATAATTCCCCTTATAACCTGCAAATACGTATATTATTCTTATGTAGTCAGCATTTCTTCTGGTGTCTTTATTTCTTCTTACTGATTCCTTTAATCACTAATACATATAGCAGAGTTTTACAACTTAGCTAATATGTAATTGGACTGTTGACATGGGAAGAGAGACCCTGAAACATCAGGCAGATGATACAATTGAGTATTTCCCTAGTGGTAACAGAGGAGCAGATTAGGGATGGAGTTAAGTGAGAAAGGAATCTACAGTGAAGACTCGAACATTGGAAACTGAATAGCGACCTGTAGATTTAATGTTCATTAACGAAAGAGAAATATTTTAAACTTGACTGATCCAAAGCATAGGGCATAGTAAAAGCCTGTTCAGTCTTTTTCTCTGTAAGTGGAATTTGGCCCAACCATGTTAACAATATCTAAAATATCGTCTGTTACAAATGAGACAGTTTATATAAAAATCCAAATGGTTCCAGGAATATGAGCCGCTGGAGCTGTGTGAGTGAGCTAGCTTTCCTCCATAGAACGGTGGTTTCAGGTAGCCCCAGGCCTCTGCCTCCACCCACCCTTCCCCAAGTCAGTTATCATTGATTGCATCTAAAGCTGTAGAGAGATCTTTTCCTGGCAGTTCAGGTAGTTACAGTAGATTGTTAATCTGTGAATGATAGGGCTAAATCCCTTCAGTGTTCGGAATTTCCATGCAAATCAGAACTAAATGTATGAGATAAATTTATTAACTGTAGTCTAGGAGCATAGGTCAGCTTTAGCACAATTATTAAGCATAGGTTTTTATCCATAAAAAGTTACACTTCATTTATGCTAATTTTCTGTGGATTCCCTTTATAATATAAACTGGTGAGACAATTTTTAAAAGTACTTGTAAAGAAATGAAAGATTTTTGAGTGTGTTTTCCAGTTTTTTAAGATAGAGTTGGATTGTTCCAGATATAAAATGTTCATGTAAATGGCTTTTCCTGTTCTACGTCTGATCTAAAAACAAATTTAAACTTATTTTCTTATGTCATCGTTAAAATGAAAGGAGGGTTGTTTTGTATTTTTCCAAATAGGAATGAAAATGGAATTAATATATCAAGGGGGATAAAAAACACAGAATTGGGAAGTGATAAATAATTCCAGAAATATACTAGGTCTTATTTGAGGGCCAACGGCATTGTCTTTCAAAATGTATCTGAAAGATTAACAAAGCATTTAAGTGAAACTCGGCAGAAGAAAAGTCATATTCTAATAATATTTGTATATCGTGTTTTACTTTCACCAACATTCCACTTAAACATTATTCTATTAGAATGTATACTTGTTGCGTTATTGCCAAGTGGATAAACTTAAATGGAAATATATAGTAGCAGCAATATTTTTTTCTCCTTTGGATCCCTGGTGTTACAAATCCAGCATCTTTTAGAATATGTAATCATTTATTCTTATTCTACTCTGTCTACATTTCTAATTTAAAGGTCACATATAAATGACATGAAACATTCTATTAGTGAATGAGTTTTTTTCCTTATATTTTTTTGGTGAGAGATTTTGATGGTATCAAAATTTATTTTTAAAACTCTCCAGGTCCCTATCAACATAAAACCTTTAAAAATGGCAGTGGGTGTTAATTATTAAAATAGTGAAGAAATAGAGTACCTTTGAACAGATGCTGATCATTTTTTCTCTCCTTTATTTTTCAGGCCATCCGTTGCACACTGGTAAACTGCACGTGTGAATGTTTTCAGCCGGGGAAGATTAACCTGAGGACTTGCGATCAGTGTAAACATGGCTGGGTGGCACATGGTGAGGAAAATCTGGACTTTTCTTCCCGTTCTTGTTATGTTCATGTGAATGTGCGTATTTTTTCAGAGCAGTCACTGGCCTGGCGAAGAGAGAGGTCAGCTGTGCTCCAAGTGTTAGTTAACATTCAGCCTGCAGCTCGCAAATAGCATATTCTCGGCTCCAAGAAGTGAGGCTGGGCGAGCAGCTCTCAGCAGAAGGGCGAGATGTTTATAGGACAGTTGGGCCGTGGGGTTCTGACTGAACGTAGCAGCAGCCAGCAAGCACCAGGCCTGATGGAAACTCAAACATACCACAGTTGGCCTTTCAGGGCCTGGACCTCAGAGGGAAGCTGGCAAATCCTCTTTGCTTGAGGAGAACTCCTCAATGACTGCTCACCCTTGTCATATGCGTTAGGGGCTGAGTTTATCCTCCCAGATGTTAAATTTTGTATGGTCTAAGGTGGGTGAGAGAGTGAACGGGAACATTATTTGGCTGGTATCTGAAAAAATAATCTGTAAATACCCCCTTTCAGTGTGCGTTGGGATTGGAGGTGGCCGGTGCTGGTGGGGGAGTGTGGGCTCTGCGTAGGTGTGTGTTGGGGGCGAGGGTGACCCAGGGCCAAGGCTGGAAGTGTTGAGACTTTTTGCCAGATGCACAGAGCTCTTCCATCAATGTGCCTTGACTGAGCATTTGACATGTTCTTAGGTATGGTTTATGTTTTTTGCGTTTAGGCAAAAGGAGACTTGGAAATGAGCAGAGGCATTTTCTTCACTTCCTAGACTGTAGAATTTAAAAAGATAGGTAATGTTTATAAAAGAAATCCTGGCTTGAGATTTTTTTGACAGCCTGGGGTATTGGCTCTTAAGTGGACATATTCTTCATTCCCAAGCAGTGCCAAATATCCAGTGGGTTATATTTTTATAAATGTCATGTTATTCTAGCGAGATCCGAGGTAGCAGTACCAGGCCATGCCTTGAAATGCTTTTAATTTATCATGTACCTTGCTTGTCAGGGCGTGTGTTTGGCGTTGCGGGGACATTTCAGCCGTGTTTCTGTGAGGGAGAGAGAGAAGAGGTAGATACAGTCGTATGAGGGGAACGCCCTGGAAGGGGTGTGCCTGGCAGATGTAGCCACAATCCTTCTGTGTCCCCAGGGATGGAACTCTTGCCTGCTGCATTAACAAGGCCAAAATCTGTAACAACTCTCAGTCCAGTTTTGAACAATAGATGAACTGTGATTGCTTTTACCGTCTGTGTATGTTACTACATTGGATGATTTCTTCCCTCTTCCTAGATTAGTTTGCCAGGGCTGCCATAACAAAATACCACAGACTGGGTGGTTTTAAACATCAGGAATTCGTTTTCTCACAGTTCTGGAGGCTGGAAGTTCAAAATGAGGGTGTTGGGCCTGCCCCGTGGCTTAGTGGTTAAGTGTGTGCGCTCCGCTACTGGTGGCCCGGGTTTGGATCCTGGGTGCGCACCGACGCACCGCTTCCCCGGCCATGCTGAGGCCGCGTCCCACATACAGCAACTAGAAGGACGTGCAACTATGACATACAACTATCTACTGGGGCTTTGGGGAAAAAAAGGAGGAAGATTGGCAATAGATGTTAGCTCAGAGCCAGTCTTCCTCAGCAAAAAGAGGAGGATTAGCACGGATGTTAGCTCAGGGCTGATCTTCCTCACCTAAAAAAAAAAAATGAGGGTGTCATGAAGGTTAGTGTCATTGTGAGGACTCTTCCTGGCTTGCAGGTGGCTGGTCTTTCCTCTGTGGGCACATACCCTTGGTGTGTCTGTGCATCCAAATTTCCTCTTCTTATGGGGATACTAGTCAGAGTGGATTAGGACCCACCCTTAAGGCCTCATTTTAACTTAATCACCTCTTTAAAGGCCCTGTCTCCAAATTCAGTCACATTCTGAGGTACTGTTGGTTAAGGGTACACATATGAATTTTAGGGGAACAGTTCAGCCCATAGCACTTCCTGAATCTTTCCCTGGAGTAGTTCTGGGTTTGCTAGGTAAGAAGAACAGAGCTTCTGTCCCACCCACACCCATCAAGAATCATGGAGGCCGCATGGGGTCAGATCCTGACTCTGCACCTTCATTGACGTGTAGCTCAATGCCTCTGCATCTCAGTTTTCTTATCTGTAATATAGGATCGATAATACCTACTTTGCAGGATTATTATGAGAATTAAAGATAAAATACACGAAGCCTTTAAAATAAATAATACATGTAAAAAGTAACAAACTGGACAGTGGGTGAGCGATACAGGGGAGTCAATCATTAAACAAAGGACTTTTCATTTACTCTCATTTTTTCCAAAGCCATCTTGTGTTACCATCAACTGTCTTCGGTGGTAGCCTTGTGAGTATAAAAGTTTACTGTGTCACCAGTTTGTTTTATCATCCAGCTTCCACATGCATATTACATTAGTAATGTAATGGGGGGAAAAAGCAATATTTCTTCCTTTTCGAACAACATAAATTATTCTTGGCCAATGGTTGTTTCTAAGGCTTTCTGAAGGATGTAATTTTTCACCAAACTTGAATAAGGTATTTCTGTTACACCAGACTGTGCTTTTCCTACTGTGTCATTAGAAATTCTGTGATTCTGGGATATTAATTTTGGATTTTCTCAGATGTAACTTTCCCTCACCACCATTATCACCTTGACCTCTCTTTTCCCCCACAACAGGGATATATCTGTATACAACTCAAAATATGTACACGCAGATATATAAATCACACTCTTCCCCCGTTCGTTAGGGCAAATATGACAGTGAGGGGTTGGCTTCTTGCTTTTGAGTTGGCAGTGGGGTGAGAGCACCCACTCTTTTTGCCCTTAGCATTTCAACTAATTACTTCATTCTCTCCCCCTGCACAGAAACTCTGAAATCATGTCTCCAATTATTTCAGCTCAGAGGTGAAACACCGCAGTCTTCCTGGCTGTCTTACACAGTACAACGTCCCATGTGTAGGACAAGGAAGAAGTGACTTGTTTTTTCTAGTGCAAGATTTTTCTCTGAAAGTGGATGGAACAGCAGTAAGACTACCGAGATACTTCTCATAGAAGCGTTTCATTGTAGCACTGAAGACACTCCACCTGTTGTACTAGTAAAAAAAAAAAAACTTTTAATATTTGCTGCTAAAAAATAACCAAATGCCCAAATCAGCTGTTACCTACGGAAAGAAGAATTTTTACAAATTTGTTGGCCTCTTTTGAATAAATGTCTTCCTATATCTCCTTTGTTAGCAGCATCTTCAGTTTCTTCATAAGATACTGGAGTTCATGGGTCATTATATATCGTTAATTTATATACACACCCACTCATTTCATTGCCTTCCAGATTGCTTCTCAAACCTGTTTGAATTGTTGACATTAGCTGCTTTACAAAAATCTTGAGAATGAAGTTTTAAAAAATTAAAGAGAGTGAGTGATTAATTCATCATACTGTAGCTCCTGAGTTTTGAAATTACTCATTGGGTCGTGGTGCTTTCACAAATTACTTCCTTGAAATCTTGAGCACCACTGAGTTGGGGTGGGGAGAAAAACAAAAACGGTTCCTTGACTACCAATAGTTATTTCCCACTGAATTAATAAAGGATTTCCTGTTCTTTTTCTCCATTAATGAATTTCATCTCTTTCACTTCGATACTAGAAAGCAGGGCTTTATTGAATTTAACTCTATTTAAAATGAGCTGTTTTTGGTATACGATGTCCATGCCTGTAGTATAGAATAACCCAGAGTTTCTAATTTTGTCGTATTTCTGTTCAGAGTCCTTGGATAAAGGACTGCAACATGCTGCCACTTAATTCACTTAACAACTATATTTTTTTCCCTCCTCTGTTGGCATTATCTTTTCTATGCTTTTTTTCCATTCACCTAAAATGATCAGAGTGAGTCTTGGATAAAAAAAAGCAAAAAACATTTCCTGTTGGGGCCAGCTGGGTGGCACAGCGGTTAAGTTCACATGTTCAGCTTCGGGGGCCTGGGGTTCGCTGGTTCAAATCCTGGGTGCAGACCCACTCACCGCTCATCAAGCCATGCTGAGGCGGTGTCCCACATAAAAGAGCTACAACTATGATACACAACTATGTATCTGGGGCTTTGGGGAGAAAAAAGAGGAAGATTGGCAGCAGATGTTAGCGCAGGGCCACCTCAAAAAAAACAAAAGACATTTCCTGCAAGTTTTAATTCTTCTTGGTTCAGAAGTGCCAAAATAAGATCTCAGGATAAAAGCAGTAATGGCCTTCTTTTCTGGTGACATAAATGCTTACGTTGGTAGAAATTCAGTTTGTTGCATTTCGACCCTTTCCCACCATACTAAAGTGGTAATTCTACCATGCACTGGATTGAAGCTTCAGCCAAAGATTTCACATAGTCTTAGAAATTAGCAAGTAATACCAGTATATACCCAGTGGTAGGTAAGGGTAGGGGGTGGGAGAAAGAGGGCTCCCTACTCATTCTCCTTTGAGGAATCTGCTTCTAATAAGAAGTGTTACCAGTGGGACTTTGTTGCCTTTGGGAAAAACTGGAGGCATGGTGTAAAGGTTGAGAACTAGTGTACTAAAACATTTTTATTATTTATTATTTGCAAATTAGTTTTAATGTCCCTAGTCTAGATGAAGACTTGATTTCTAAACCGTTAAATTAACATAAAGTAGTAAAAATTTTTTAAAAAGTAAACTATATTCTAAATGATTTTAGGAAATATTTAATGATAATTCGAGACAACTGGAAAATTGGTTTATTTTCGTGATGGGGTATATTTGATGTGTGTATTTGATAAAAGAGGTGGGCAGATTTTAGAAAGGTAATTATTTCCTTCACTAGATCAGTAGTTTTTACTTCTGACGAAGCCCATTTGTTAAAATTACCCTTAAAAATAATTTGACTGTTTCTTGGTATGTCTAGTAAGCATTTGGCAAGCATACGAGGCCGATGAATAAAAAATGTATTCCATAGCTTAATGAACCCCACAGCAGCTTTCTCAGTGCAGATTATTTTCTTTATAGAATACCTTGACTTGACGCCAAAAGGATGTGCCATTCCAACAAGCTTCATGTATGTTAGAATTTTCATTCACTTCCACACAGTCTGAGTTAACACTAGTTATTTCCTTTGGCCGAGACCTGCCTGTGAGAATGCCTGTTGCACTGGAATTCTTGAGACGTTTTCTTTATTATGTTCTATAAATGTGATTTCTCTTTACTACTTGCAGTTCGTTCAAGGAAGAGATAGTCCTACTTTAATTATTTGTTCATCGGGCCAGCTGCTTTCTTGCCAGTATCTAAACTATTCAGATTTTTTTAATGTCAATGAGCAGACTTGAATTGCATCATCGGCATCATCAGTGAGTAGATATTTATTAAACGTACATCGTATGTAAAGTACTGTGCCAGGGATCCTTCGGTTCTTCAATTCTGTGCCACAGGAAATGGTGAGCAGTAGAAAGTTAATTTAGTGTCATATACCAACCAGCTTTATGGTTTAATGTACTATAAGACTTAATATTCATATAATCCATTAATTTCAAACCTTTCTTTTTTGTAATTCACTGGAAGTAACTTTTCTCTTTTTTTCTCAGCATCATTGAATTTGAGTTCTCAGCTTTTTATTTGATATGTCTTATCAGAACAGAGGCATTTATAGAGACCCTTACCCAAATTGAAAATATAGGATATGTTGTACACCTAAAAATAATACAATGTTATATGTCAGTTATATCTTAATAAAAAAAGGAAAATATAGGACATCACATTAAATTTTTTTTTTTTGAGGAAGATTGGCCCTGCGCTAACATCTGTTGCCAATCTTCCTCTTTTTCTTTTTTTCTCCCCAAAGCCCCAGTACATAGTTGTATATCATAGTTGTAGAGTTGTAGCTCTTCTATGTGGGACGCCGCCTCAGCATGGCTTGATGAGCGGTGAGCAGGTCCGAGCCCAGGATCTGAACCACCAAACGCCTGGCCACTGAAGTAGAACGTGCGAACTTAACCGCTATGCCACCGGACTGGCCCCTAAATTTTAATTTCAGGTAAACAATGAATAATTTATTTTAGTATAAGAATGTACTATGCAAATTTAGCCAAATATCCTGTGTTTTTATTTGCTAAATCTGGCAAGCTGACACCTAAAAGAAAATCATAGTTAGGCTTAATTTGAGTAAATCAGGGCCATTGGTTTCTGAGCATTCTCTTATCAAAAATCTTTTATGTCAATCCTACATTTAGACTCACAAGATCTCAGTATTGTGTTTACAAATTCCTCAAATTTGTTGGCAGCTTGGTACTTTATATGGACTTAAGTAGGGTGGATCAAAACCAGTAATTTTTCATTTTACCCCATGAAAGGTCACATGTCTTTATTATTTGTCCCAGTCTGTGCTCTTCTTAAGAATTGTCTAAACGTCTGTGAAAGTAGTTTATCCCCAACTGGTAACTTTGTAATATTCTCCCTGACTTGAGTCCAAAAGCCAGTACAACTGAAGCCTCAGTAACCTTTCCTTCTCCATCCTCTTTCTTCCCCAGTCTTCTCCCCCTCCCACCCCAAATAGAAGTCTTCTATCATAAGCAATAAAGCATGACATTTCCATGACATCATGCTCATTCTGAGTAACTCAGGAGCAGTTTCTATAAGATAATTTGTAAATTTGTCAAAATTAAGAGAGGGGGGTGAATAAAGCTGAGTTTCCTCTGACAGAGGAAGGTAATGCTCCCAGATATTAACCTACGGGAAAGCCCTGGCCCTCCTTTGCTGCCCTGAAGATTGTTCCAACAAGAGTGAATTTTGCTTTGGGAGAGAATTGTTGTGGGGGGTCATTTAGGATTTAGTGAAAAGTGTAAGAAAGGTTCTGGCTTGATTCCTTAGCACGGGAGAGTAAATGTAGGCTTCACAGTGGCAAAGTGAGAACTTGATCCTTTGGGAATATGTAGGAGGTCATGCGGCTAGGGCTTTGGTTAGAAACACATGGAAAGAAACACCCAGTCCTCTTCCCCTGGTGCACTGGTTTGGAAAAGGGAGGAACTAATGCTTTCTAGAAGGCTTAGTTGTTTCAGATTGTGATACTGAAACCTGGCTTGCCCAGCTGCAACATTCTCTTTTAGTTAAGGAAATCAGCTCCTAGCTCTGGTGAGGCAGCTGGGTCCTGGTCTCTCCACGCACAAAGTCCTTGAACATTTCTCCACTTATTTTTACTCTAGAGAGCAAAAACAAGGCCATTTTCCTGCCTGGCACAGGAACCTTCTTTGCTTGACCTGAGGGCACCGTGTCCTCTTCTGCTTCTCTCCTTTTACTCCCTGATCGCAGCTGATATGCTTTAAAGGGAGGACGTCCTCACAAATGCAAAGGTTTGGTGCTTGATTAATTGCATTAACTATATTCTTATTGTGTCCCTGAGCTGCTTGCTTTGATTTGTTTCTCAGCCTGCCCACCTTTGGGATGGGGCTTTGAACTCCCTAATTTTTTTTTTTTTTCAATCACAGCACAAACAGTGCCTCCCTTTCAAAGTCCTGGGCTCTCTGCCTGTTAGCTTCCCAGATTTTTTTTCTAGCTCCATTTTATTCAGCTGGAACTTAAGGTACATCTGGTAAATTCTGGGCCTCTAAACAGTACAGTGCCGGTCCACTGCTGAGGAGTTTCTAGGGAGGATCTTGAGATTGAAACATGCAGAGCTAGAGCCCCAGAGTATGAAGACACTTCAGGTACACAAATGGGAGGCGTGATAGAAAAGCAGGTAAGAGTACAGCTCTGTTAGGTTCGCATCCTGGCTGTATCACCTGCTATCAGGAGAACCGTGGCCAAGTTACTCTTCTGTTTGCTCCTCCGTGAAATGTGGATAATGGTAGCTCCTAGCTTGTAGAGTCCTTCTTAGGATTAAATGAGATAATCCACTTAATCATAGTTTAGTGGTTAAAACGGGGTGTGGCCAGGCATGTGGTCAAATCCCACCTCAGTCTCTAGTTAGTAAGCCCCAGTTCTTTTATCTGTAAATTCAAATAATAATAGGAATGTACCTAAATATCACAGTGAGGTTGTGAGGAAGATAAAATGAAAGAGTGGACTTAATGATAATATCTAGAGCCTCACTTATGGTGCAGATGTGGAAGATGATGGTCTGAGCCTCTTTCTCCTTCTAGGGAAGGTTTCTTCAGTGCCCAGTCACAGAGTTTAGGTCACCAGTTCTTTTGGCTGTGGGGCCAAGTGTTCCCCAGGTGAACTTGTTGTCCTGGCAAATCCAGTCCAGTTCCTTACCTTCCATTTCCCCTAAAAGTCATTTGAGCCCTTGCTTGAACAGAAGTTGGAAACACTTGATCCCTATAGTCACATTTTGAGAGGCGCAGACCAGTTGAAATGAATTGTAAGAGTACTTATCTGTTGGAAGTCTAAAAACCAGAAGTAGATGAATTTTAGACAGGATGAAGGCTACCTTTGCCTATTTTCACACCTGTAGTCTTGCATGTGAAGTGCTTTGATGGGCTAGCCACTTTATCATTTTATTGCACTTTATTACATCATAAATTTTTATATCTTGCTAACGATCCTGTAGGAAGCTTAATTGTTTATAGGAACAGCTTAATTAACTGGAGTTCACCAGGTTAAGCAGAACACAAATTGAAGGGGTTATAAATGAAGCACACTCAGCGCCTCTCATTTTACTCAGGATGCACTATTCAGATGTCCTGAAAGGTTCTGCTGGGTCATAGGGACCCAGTACGCCTCAGCGTATATCACATCATGGGGATACGCTCCACCATTCTTCCTTCTCTCTTGTGTCATAAGTGATGACTTCTTCGAAGCTTGGCCATGGCCCCCCCAACCCCCACTTTACTGAAGAGTGAATTCACTGGATGAGATTAATGTGGTACATCAGAGAAATTCTGACTTGTATGGTGGGAGGCATAAAGTGTTGTTTATGCATCCCATTCCTTGCCAGGTTTTGCCTTCCAGGAGGGTAGATGTTTGTGACTCTTCAAAGCCCTCTTGAATGAATCTGTTATTAGTTAGTGAGCATATAGCCAAAGCATTGTATAGAAAGTATTTTAAGGTGTTCACCACCACAGCTGGATAGACTCATGAGCGGTATCTGTTAAGGGGCCCAGTAGTAAGGTCCCTCTCTCCTTGGAGCTGCTCCTTGATACCCAGGGAAATCACTACTCCTGGCCTCCTAGGTGTCCCAGCCTGCTGTATGGTCAAGTGACACTATAAATGCAAGTGCACACCCTCCTAATTGAAAGGATGGTTTTGTTGGGCCTTAAATTCAACTGGCCAAGCAATGCAAAGGAAACTCTAGAACTGGCTGACTAGTAAGGAAGCCCCTGTTGTGGATCTGAGCACTTGAAATGGGGCTAGTCCAAATTGAGATCTGTTGTAAGTATAAAATATACACTGGATTTGGAGATGTAATCTTAAAAAGAAAAGAATATAAAATATCTCATTAAGAATTGTTCTTATATTGTCTACGTATTGATAATATTTTTGATGTATTGGGTTAAATAAAATATATATATATATATTTTGTGTGTGTGAGGAGATCAGCCCTGTGCTAACATCTGCCAATCCTCCTGTTTTTGCCGAGGAAGACTGGCCCTGGGCTAACATCCGTGCCCATCCTCCTCCACTTTATATGGGAGGAAGCCACCACAGCATGGCTTGCCAAACAGTACGTCCCTCCGTGTGCGCCCGGGATCCAAACCGGCGAACCCTGGGCCACCGCAGTGGAGTGCGGTCACTTAACCACTTGCACCACCAGGCCGGCCCCTAAAATATATTTTTAAAAATTAGTTTCATTGTTTTTTTATTTTTTAAATGAGAGTAGAAAAATTAAAATTACATTTGTGACTCACATTATGTTTCTATTAGACATGGCTGTTCTAGGTGCGAGAGAATGTATGTGGAGAATGAAACTTAGGTGGAAGTGGTTTGCTGGTAGGGTAGTTCGTATTGGTGCAAGAATCCTAAAAAGCCAAGTCAGGCTCTTGTCTTCCGTTCCCTCATTGCTGTAAACTCTTTCCCAGCCTTCGTGCCTTCACAGTTGCTGCACTGTTGATCCTGTCCAGTCTGTCCTCTGCCCTGGCCATAAGGGAAGAGGGATCCCCCTCGCCCCCAGGAGCAGTTGTGTTCCCTTCTGTATGCTCTCTGTGCACTTGGCTGAGACCGGAAGGGTGGTTTCTGTGTAGTTGTGATCCGTCCGCTAGCTTGGAGCTCAGGAAGGTCACTTCTTCATCTCTCTGTGCTGATGCCCACTGCAGCATCTCCCACGTGGAACATCTCCCACATGGAGTGCTCAGAACAAAGCTTTATGGAAACTCTGAAGTGTACCTAAAAGTCTCTGATTGCGATTTGCCAGTTCCTTTTCCAGCAGCCTCTTCCAGTTTTGAGTGCTAAGCAGAGCCTGCAAACACCTTGCCTTGAGTCCCTTTTCTGCATTTCTCTCTTCCAGCCCTCACTCTGCTATTTCCCTCTGTGTCTTCAGACAACAAAACAAGTGAAAGGTAGGTGGGAGGTTTTAGTAGCCTAACTAACCAAGAAGTAAATTTTAGAGAAGTTAAATTTGTTTGATCATTAACAGATGCTGGCATTTTTGTTTTATTCAGAAGATATGGTCTTGAGTGAAATATCTTCTACTTTTATTCTTGAATAAATACTCCTTTGCCTGCAAAAATCTGAGGGTAAGAAATTCTCCCCTCCCCCCGCCGGCTGTTCATGTTTTCTACTATCAGTAAAAATTAAAAAACAAATCAACCTCTAACATAAAAGAAAACACCTGTTTGGCTTGGAGAAGAAATTAGCCGGGGAGGTCTTTTTCCTGATGGGCCAAAAGCGACCATCATCAGGGCCCCTTATAAAAAAAGAAAGAAAAAAAGTCATTTTTTTTCTTTATTTCATGTGAGCATTGGCAGAAACTCTGACAAGCAGTTCTTCATATTTTATTATGTTCTTGTCTGCAGAATCTCTGTCAGGCAAAAACCCTGTCAGCGGAAAACCTGTCGTAGGATCAGAGGAGACAAAAACAGGTGTCACACAGGCAGTCAAAACTGAAGGAAAAAAAAGATTAGGCTAAAGAGAGAGAGGCAGACAATTACATTAATGCCATTGCTTTTATCTTATAGATGTGTGTTATTATCTCGGGGTGCTGAGTGCGCAATTGCCTCAAAGAAAAGTAGACAGGAGACAAGGGGAAACTTGATAGTTATTAACTGAAGAGGCAGTGTGTCAAAGCTGGACGGGGTTCAAAGTTTTGCAAAGGAAAAAAAACTGCAGGCAACGAGCAGCGGCGTGGTTCTGCTTTCGGCTACATACACCTAGTGGCAATCTAACATTTTCTACTTGGAAACAGATCATAGAGAGAAAAATTAATGAAAGATTTCATTTGGGGGTTTTTTTGGGTAACATTTATTCTATATACATGTGATGGAATCATAATCTTTTCTCTCCTATAAAATCTTGCCACGATGTGAGCCATGGAGGGGCTTGAAGACAGGCATTTATCAGTTCAGCTGTGTTGTTTGGATATGTTTAAAACACCTATTATCAGCACACTTTTAATTAAAAAAAGCTATTAAGAAGCCCTTTTACTAAGTGTGAACATCTGTATGTGCAAGCTGTAAATTAGGAGATCACATATGTGTGCCTCAGTCAGAGACTAAATGAACTTGGCAAGTGTTTTCTATTACTTGTTTTTGAATACAGTAAAATATCGAAAGGAAAAATTGCTACATTTAAAATTTTGGATTTTTTTTGGGGTTGTGTATATTGGTCCTGATTGATAGAACTTTTCTTCTGATTAGAAGTTAGAGTCATTATTACTATCAAATTGGTAACCAGAATTCAAAGAGCTAAACCCCTCTGTTTCTTTGTTCACATCATTTCAGGAGACTTATTTTCTGAAAGTTTGGACTCCGTTAAATATTTGTAATGATAAAAAATAGTTTTGTTTTGCCAGTGGCCTAAACTCAGAGAGATATTTAGCCTTGTTGATAGCTCATACATGTCAAATAGCCAACTGGTAGTGGATGGGATGGTAACTTGAAGGTTTCCCTGCTGCTTAACCATACGTCAATCATATTAGTGGAAAAATCAGCAAGCATTGCTCTAGTCCTTAACATTTTCTGCTCATGCATTTAAAAATTGGTTAGTTTAGACTTTTCCTAAAACCCAGGACTGCCTTCTTAACCCTTTTTTATGAGCAAATCTTTATATAGGGTCTTTTATCCCGCCAGTGACGGATGCAAAGCAGTTTGATACTTGATATATGCATTAAGCAAATCCAGCAATCCAGAAGAAAACACACATCAGTGTCAAAAGTGTATGTGATAGCCCAGAGTTTTAAAGGATTATAGTGGGAAAAAAAAAAGATTGATTATAGATTCAGAATGAGATTTCAAGCTGGCTTACTGGGAGAGGGAAGGAAAAATACTTGTGACACAAAGGTGACGTTCATTAAAAAAAAAAAAAGACTGAATATAATCATGTCTTTCTTTTAGGTATTTCTTACCAGATGCTGGCTTTTTGTATCACTGCTCTCTCTCGATTTTGAAATATTTCTTTACTATGTCTGATGGAGTTAAAAGCATATGTTCTTGCATTTACAATGTTTCCTTAGTGAAATTTTTATATAGATATATGCTACTTCAAGACAAGTAAGTCTTTAAAACTAATAAATTGGGAGTAGGGTGATTATTCTCTTACAGAAGAATTCTGGTTTTTGTTTATTTAAAGAAAGGACCTACATGATCTGTTCAAGCAGCACATTTCAGTGTTACCTTTAAAGTGGGATGTGTTTTATATTCAGCATACATTTAATTCATCGGTATGTAAATTAAATAAAGCAAGGTTTGTGTAGTCAACTTGGAGCTGGCCTTGGCGACTAGAGTTGGGATAGAACAGCAGAAGTAATAATAATAATCCCCAAACCTGGTTTCAGCAAGTAGATTCAATTACCAAATCTCTTCCTAGATTGACTGTCAAGTTTGCAGATTAAATTTTCTCTTTTCCCCTTACCACCTTCTGATGGAGCTGCTGCAGTTGAGGAAAGACGGGCCTCCAGAAGTGGGCCATGGAAGGAAGAGGAAGGAGGAGGAGTAAAACCAAAGACTCAAGCGTTGACAGTCTACTTTTATGTGTGCCTCAGTCAGACTTTAATAATTTCCAAAGTCTGTTGTGAAGACTTTGTTATGCATAAGGCCACAGGGGGGAAATGCCAATCAGTTTGAAATATTACCTATATAGTCTCAAGTGGAGCTCAAATTCTACCCTGGACTAATTGTGGGTGTTGGTGTGTGCATACCCACATACTCTCAAAGCTACATGTCAGCTAGGGATGGTTAACGTCCATAGGGCAATGGAGTCTCGTTGTCACTACTTTTGTTCCTCTTCTCTCCCTATAGTTTAGAATCACATTCATAATGGACCATAAGAGTATTCATATACTTATCCCTCATTTATTAAGGAACAAGAAAAAAAATCAAGGATCATTCACATAAGGTTTTTAAGGTATAGAAACGCAATCAGGGTTTATGGAGGCTCACTGGAGTTTTTTTTTTGACTTAAAATCACTGACACACTATTTGTTCAAGAAAAAAAATAAACCCTTCGCACATAAGGGCTGACAGTTTTTATCAGCAGGCTTGGGGATCAACTCTTTCAGCTACATATCATTCCTTTTCTTCTTTCTTTAAAAAAATTCTAGAAGCAAGCCTTGTCTTTCCTTGGTATTAAATATCCTAATTAATTCAACCTTGACAGTTACAGTTAGAAAGTTGTGACTTAAATGGAACGTGAGTTATTTTGTTCTTAATTTGCTCCTAATTACATAGTTCTTTCTACCAAAAGTAGTGAATAAAATGTGCAGATCTAAATATTACTTCAAGTCATAAGGAATTTTCCCCTTATAACAATCACTGTCTGCCTTCATGATTGATCTCTCGATTCGCTAAAAAGTTTTTAATATGTCATTGCCATTTATTAATCTCCCCAAGTGCTACAGCTTTTATTAGGACCTGGCTTACAATCCATGGGTGGGTTAAGCCTTTGCCTTGTGCCCTGATGTTCTTTCCTAGTACGAGAGTTGAGTCTTCTAATGGGAAAGGATTGATGTTATAATGATTCCAAAGGGCCTCTTTATGATGAAATTCTAAATACGCAAAATCCCATTAAACCTGTAGAAGTTCATAGGCTAGCCACGTTGAAATGACATATCATTATATTGGGTATAGTGTGGATATTATAAAGTGTGATATAATTGGAAATTATTGGTCATATTAACAAGCATGAAGAGCCACCCACCCTCATAAATTCAGAGGTTGTGGCCTGGATATTTGAAGTCTGAAAGAGAACAATACTCTGTGTATAAGTAATCAAAACTTAAAAATCTGACCCCAGAAATTGCTCTAATAAAATCCTGTCACTAACAACTTATTTTCGAACTCTTAAAGCGATCCTGGAAAGAATTTCATAAAACAATCCCTTAAAGACATGTGTTAAATGTTAATCTATTGAAAATTAAGATAATATTCTTGGACCCAGAGCTCCTGAAAACTGACCACTTGATGCTGTTATAATTTGGAATCCTAAGGAGGGTTGAGGCAAGGGACATGGAGTTCTCGAAACAATTAGCCTTGCAATTTAAGGCTCTCTTGGCTTTCTCCCAAGATGAAAGAATAAGGCGTCTTTAATGTTTTTTTTTTTCCACTCATACAATTGCTTCAAATTAGCACTTAAAAATTTAAAAATATCAAGGGCAAGATTGGAAATTAGTGAAATAAAAGGTTTCCTTTTAGACTGTTTCATACAAATTTTTAATTGTTTTACTCTGCAAAGTAGGTGGCTTTGAAAAAATCACTCTGCTTCCCTCACTTCTTATTTTATTGAATGGCTATATGCCTCACATAGCCATGGCTGAACAGCTATTAGATGGAGTCCACTGGACATGAGGACCTGAACTGTTTGAGCATATTCCTGTGAAAACCACCTAAGTCACTTGAATTTGGCTTTTAAAGAAAGTTATGTTTTAAAAAAGTTGTGGAAAACTAAGAACTATAAACTATCACTGAGCCAATTTTCTAGGATCAGTGAAAAGCACTTTTATACTCCTACATTAAGAAAAAAAAGTATCTGAATATGTTCTTATTTCTGTGACCTTCACTGAAAATATTGGAAGTGAAGTCTGTAGAATTACAGGTTTACATTTATTTTAATTTATTTGAAGGTTTGGGGAGTAATTCCTGTTATTAAAAATTGAAATAAAAAATAGTTATTCACATTTTATTTAATAGATGCAAGTTTTTTTTTTTATAACCACCCCTCATCAACCCCCAGCACTATTTTATACATTTGAAAACTGAATTTTATAAAGGACATTACTTTGTTCTTTAAGTCAGCAATATAGTTAAAAGCATATATTACTTTACATTTATTGCATATTTCACGTTGCATTTTATACTTACTTTACATTTACATTACACACTTATATTAATGAACCACAAAAATTCTGGCTGTTGTCCTTAAGGTGATTCTGTTCTTAACAGAAATGAGTTTTCTTCATCCAGAATTACGTGTCATTTTTGGGTCTTGTGGCTTAGCCACCACTTTCCTTTGGAAAACTATAGATCCTATCAAAGTGTTTATTGAAATTATATCCAGGCTTCAATTTCTTCTTTGTTTTATAGCCTGAAACTTACTAGTTTAAGCTTCTGTTTCTGGCATTTTAAAGAAATCCAGGTAAATTATGTTCCCTCAGTAACCTAATTCACAGTTTAAGAAGCTCTTATTGTATGAATTGTTTTTCTTTCTCTAACTAGTATCCATATTGTGCAGTTAAACTCTTTTCTTTTTCCAAGTAAAATTCTGCATACTAAAAAGAAGTTATCTGTTTGCTGTTTTTTCTTTAGGCCTTTTACAAAAGAAAGATAATCTTTTCTTTGTACATGCTATTCTTACAATCTTATTGTTTGACTGTTCTCTGACCCCTTTTCAAAGTCTATACTATATCTTTTTCTATACCTATAAGACCATAAATCACGTACATTGATCACTAATCTAGTAATTTGCACTATGATTTTCACAATGCCTGTTTTCATGATGTCTGTGCATCATGATCCAGTCTTTGTACCCTGATGTTAAGCTCGTTTTCTTAAACAATTCTAGACTTTATACTGTTTTTACCTAGGAATCCATTGGATGCCCCCAAATAATGCTTTATGTGCTAGGGAAAGGAATAAATTATGCGAAAGTTTAGTCAGAATTCCTGCCTGGCTAGCAGCCTCACATCACTCACTAAACTGCTGTAATTACCCACCCCCACTGTTCTGTAGAGAAGTGTAGGGAGCAAAGGAGAGGGTTGAGAGAGAGACATGAGTGAAATTAAGAATTTGGTGGCACAGTGGAATCTTCAATTTAGCCTTTCAGTGCAAATGCATAATGGCCTTTTCCTGTTCTATGCACACTTAACTGTGTTCATCCATTTAACGATATGAGGACTGAACACTCTTGAGTGGTTATGTTTGAGATATGGTTGCTGCTTAACGTCAAGCTCTTGTGATAAAACAGACACATAAGTGACCCAGTCATTGAGCAGCATATGGTTGGGACGTACATGATTGGCACACATAAGCACCATCATTGTTAAGACAGTTTGTTCTTAGATGAGGGAACCTCTCCAGGCTTCATGGAAAAAGCAAATAGAACTTGAATTGAAGCTGGAAGAAGAGGGTAGTCAAGGTAAATAAGAAAGAGGAAAGGCATTTAAGGAACAGCATTGAAAATAAAAATCTGAAAAACGTAGCTCAGCAAATGCAACCTTGCTTGTCTCTCCAGCCTCATCTTCAACTACTCTCTCCCTTGTTGATGTCCTAGTAGAACTGGCTTTGCCTGGAACACTCCACCCCCACCCCACGTTTAAATTATGCTCTCATGTCACATGCCCAGTTTGTAATTCTGTGTTAATGTATATTTTTTAAAAGTCTGTTTTCCTCAGTAGTCTGTTAACTTCGAGAGGGCCTGAATCATATCTGTTTCGTTCTTCACTAAATCTCCAAAGCTTCACATAAGGCCTGGAAACATTCATTTAGTGATCAAATATTAAAGTGCTAGGAATGTTTGAAAGGCAGTGGGTTCTCACTTTGCTTTGAACAGAGGGCCTATGTCAGAGTTATTAGGATGGAAAGTAAATCAGTCTGTCCAGGGTCTTGTGATCCACGTTGAGGATTTTGTGTTGGAGGGGCAACATTGGAAACTTGTGAGCAGAGAAGAGACGTATTCTAAGCAGTATTTTGAGAAGACTGACTTGAAGGTTATATTTAGGCTGTATTAGGCCGGAGAGAAGAAAGGTAGACCAGACCAGCCGGGAGTCACTTGCAGTAATGGAGTTCTGAGAGCCTAAAAACCTGCACTTAAGTGGTAGAAGTTAGGCCAGAAAGGAAGGATTGATCCAGGGAAAACTGAAGTGGAAAAATTTGCGGGTACTAAGTAGTCAGAGATAATTTTGAATGTTCTTGCTATATAATGTTCAGTGAGAAAAACAACACCAACAAGATAGAAATTTCTATCTATAGTGTGAGCTCAACTACAGACACGCGTTGCTTAACGACAGGGGTACATTCTGAGAAATGCGTTGTTAGGCGATTTCGTCACTGTGCGAACATTGTAGAGTGTACTTTCACAAACCTAGGTGGTACAGCCTAATACGCACCTAGGCTATATGGTACCAATCTTATGGGACCACCATCATATAAGCAGTCTGTCGTTGACGGAAACGTCGTTATGTGGTGCATGATTGTATATGAAATTATGGACTGAACAAAGTAGATGCAACCACATCAACATGTAGACAGTAGTTGCCTTTGGGTGGTGGGATTATGGATGATTGTCTTTTGTTTGTTTTCCTTTTTCTTGAATTTATATTTTTTCTATGAGCACCTATGACATATCCAATCAGAAAATAACAAAAAAAAAAAAGGTTTGATTTCAAGCATTTTGGCCTAGTTTCTTAATTCTGTCTTTCACAGCAATAGGGGTCAAGGACGTGTTTGGAGTTGAGGGCGTGTAGCTCGGATAGAGCTCAATTTATAGGTTAGGGATGACCTGCAGAGTGTAAGAGTAGTTGGATTCCTAGAGGTGGATTATCACAGGTGGAGACCTAGAGAGGCAGCTCCTCTGGAATCCTGATGGTTCCTCTGCATCTCAATTGATTTTCCCTCCAGATTCCCCCAAACTAGAAAATTTCAGTCCTCCTGTAACCCTGCCTCATCTTCACTCCAAGCATCTATTTTTTTTCCCCCTACTTCTTGGTTTGGTCTTGATTCTATCTTCTTTCCTTTCTCCTTGAATTAAGGTTGTGGTCTTCAAGCTATTGGCTTGCCTGCCCCCAAAAGAATTTTGGAAACGAAGAGCCATCTTAACATTTTCATACGCTAAGTAACATGCCAAGGTCACATAGCAAGTAGGTGGCAGACTGGGATTTGAACCCTTGGAGTCTGGCCCTAGAAACTCTGTTCTAATCTGGAGGACAACAAGCACTTTTAAACATTGAGAACTTTAAATCATTGTTTTAAGTCATTATTTTTTCTCCTTAACTCTTATTTCCAGTTTATTTCCCCCAAATAACATTACCATAAATGCAGTCATATGTTTGCTGGAAAGTCTTTTATCATTCAACTTATCATACTTGTCTGCAGTGAAAATTAAGAAAATAATGTATCTATAAATGGAAATTTTATTATTTAATTTTGATCAAGTGAATACAATCAAAGCAATATAAATAATATAAATTTTCATAATTTGTTAAACATAAAGTGGAGTTTTGTTAGAAATACGTCTGTCAGTAAAATGGATGGGGCTGTAAATTCTTTTCTTCCCAGATTAGTTCATGTGTCCATGGATTCATTCTAAGAAAGAGGAAAAGTACACTATCAGTTCCAGGCCCAGTTTTCATTTTTACAGATGTAACTGCTGAGACACCTGTTCATGTGAATTGGTGGGACTAGGAACTTTATCACATCATCTTTCAGTTCTTAGAAATCATTTCAAATTCTATGCCAAAAATTAATACAATGATCTATTTGTTTTGTTAAAAGGAAAGAAATAGAAATCACCTACCTTATTACCCAGAGGTTGTTATAGTCATTCACTTTCTCAATTTCTGGAAAGAGACACTCACAAGACATACCAAATGCATATTTATAAATTCAGCTGTTAGTCTTTCATTTAGAGGCATGTCATTTATTCTAGTATATACAGACAAGATTGGGGAAATAAAATTACTGTATTAGTTATTCAAATAACTTCTGCAAAATGTTTTCTTTTTTAAGGAGACACTTTTATCTTATCACTGCAGATTTAGCTATCTTAATTGATGAAAATTTCCACCAGTGCTCATGGTCAAATTAGGCTGCCAAATCTGACTTCATTTTCATTGGAAAAAATTAAACTCACTTTTCAGTCCAAATAAATCTATTAATATGCATTTTGAGAAAAATTATAAAAACATCAATAAATTATGGACTGCATCTCGTAGGATAGATCACTAAAACAGTTCAGAATAAAATGTGGAGTTAATAAAATTAATTTATTCAGTTTATAATAGAAGTGCAATTTCTCATTACTTAATTAGTAATGATGTGCTATAATGTAAAACTTAAGGTTTTTTGTGAAGTGAAGAGTATGTTAGAAGTCATGGTATTACTTTGATAATATGGTTCCATGTGTGTATCACAATCTGGTGTTGGACTTTAGGAACAAATTAGATAAAAGGCATATATAAAAATATTTATTAATTTTGCTAGATCTCATGGTCAAACTTTTTATGTATTTAATGAAAGGAGAAGTTATGTACTGCTAAAAATTAAGTGCTTTGGCATTTAGATCATAACTTATAATTTTATTTTTATTAACAAGATGTAGAAAATTTTAAAGATGAAATGATAAACATAACTGAAATAAATATTTTGATATTTGATTAAATGGGTTGTAACTACCTTATTAATTGATAAACATAGTTTCTGCAGGGAATCATGTAAAACTTCCATCCACAGGATTTATCCATTTTATCTTACAAATTTAGTAGGTCCAGGAAAATATTCAAACTGAATTTAAAGAAGTTGGCATCACTTAACAGTGTTTAGGGGCTTTTCTTCCCAGGTGATGACACCTCCTAGGGATGAGTATCAGGAAAAGTTGGAAAGAATCACTTACCTTCGAGTATATCGGGGAAAAAGCCATTTTTAGTCTCGGACATTTTTGCTTTGCTCTCACAGGATACTTTCTAAAGAGTGATACGTTATTAAAAGAGACAAGAATGCAAGAGGTGAGTTCATTACTGTTGCCACACTTCACGTTGTATCTGAATTCTGAATATTCCACCATAGACCCAAATATCAGGTTTTAGCTACCCTTTACTTGTATGTGTATAGTCAGGGAAAGAAGGCACTTTTCCAGGTTCTTGGTGCATATATTAATCGTTAAAGGAGGCTTTCACATAGCAATTCAAATCAATTACTTTGGCACCCAAGAGAGTTTTATACCCTGGACCAGTGCACTGTGTAAGTCAAGTCCGAGTATACCTTTATTTTGTAAAGAAGGAAGGGTACAGTTTTCAAAGGAGGGACGGGAATGGATAGTCTCTGGGAGCCTGTAGGCCTGTTCTCAGGTTTCTCAATTTTAGGAAAGAGAAAAATATGGGATTGCAGGATCTGGAAATCGAGTCCCTATGTCTGCATTCCTCTTGGAAGGCCTATGCATACCCCAGGTTTGGGCATATCATAGTTTGAAATCCACTGAGTCAAGGCATCTCCCAGTGGAGTACTGCAGAAATTCGCTACTCTGTTCACTTGGCTCTAGGCCATCCCTGCCCTCAACTCTGTCTCTGTGATTTTCAGTGTGGGGTGTTTCTAGGGTGTATGTTAGCGTCACATCTCGTAATTTTTCAAACCAAACATGGACTCTTCTTTAGGGGGGTTAAGGCTCTGTGGTTGAGGTTCATCCAGCACCTTTGTCAGCTGCTGTTAACAGCTGAACGTGTGCCATGTCCCCCAAGGTGACAACCATTGCTTGAGTTAAACTTCTGGACTCGTGTCAGATTTTTATGTCTAAACTTATAATCATTTTCACCTTATAAAATGTTTAATATTTTCTATATTCTGTGAACAAGAAATAAAATTATCTTATAAGCTTTCCACAGGTTTTTGCCTTTAGTATTAAGGCTCCTTACAGTCTGTGCATCTGACATTTTTGGACTTATCTCCAGCTATTTGCCTAAAGTGTTACACATTCTTTGGATATTTAGTTCTCTTACACACACCCCATTAGTTCAGTGGTTCTCAAAGTACGGTCCCTGGTCAGCAGCGTCAGCATCTTGTGGAGACTTGTTTGAAATGCAAATTCTTGGTCCCAGTGAGTCAGAAACTCTGAGGGAGGTGGCCCAGCAGTCTGTTTTAACCAGCCCTTCAGCTGATTCCGTGCACATAATGTTTGAGAACCCCACCTTAGTTCATCTACCTACATTACTCTCCTCTTGTCTGGTCTGCTGAATTCCTAGTTGTCCTACAAGACTGTGCCTTCCCGGCAGAGTTGCCCTGTCTTCTGTGTCCTACAGTACCTGATCAAGTCTCTTTTATAGCCTTTATATTGCTTGCATCTGTCTACCTTGGAAGCTGGAGGCCACCACATAAATTACTTTCACATCTGCATGCAGCACCTGCCTTGGTGACAAGTTGTTAAGTGCAGGTGAATGAATGAATGTATGCCTGAATGAAGGAGATGAGCATTTTAGGAGGAGTGGTGATCAGTGAGGTCAGCTGCTGTGGAGAGATCCTGGAGAATAATGAAGGACGAAAGCTGTTGGATTGCATAGTAAGGCAGATGTTGGTGACCTTTGAAATGCTTGCTTCAGCAGAGTGACGGGCAAGAAGCCCAGATTGCTGGGAGTTAGGGACTTCCAAAATGATGAAGACTTACAAGTTTCCACAGTTTCTTATTGACTGTTTATCTGAACATGTGGTAGAAACAGAATTTGGGAGAAATAACTAAGTGACCTTAGGCCAGTTACTTAACCTCATTGAGCCTGTGATCTCCAAATAGGCAATGATAGTAATACTGTGTGTGTTTAACTTTTTTTAAAGGATTAAATGAGATCATTGTAACCTCCTAGAATGATGCGTGACATTTAGTTACTACTTAAATGGTCATTTCCTTTACTTTCCCCCCAAATACGTAATTATTTTTACTTATTAACATTGAAGGCATCCATCATCCTTTGTAATTTTGTATAAGATATGAAATTAAGAATAGTCTCATTGCAGTTATTGGAGAAATTGAGAATTGCATTTAGCTTGGAGCTAACATACCTTTAGTTGAACCACTGACAGCTACTTGGAAATTACATGGTATCCAGCTGGAGAAGTATCCCAAAAGGTAGTTGTCTTAGACAAGGCTCTTTTAGATACAAGTTGTAGAATCCTACTTCAAGCAGACATAAGAGAGAGAGAGAGAGAGGGATTTTGTTGGCTTGTGTCACTGAAAATTACAGGGTTAGTACCAGCCTCAAGCACTGCCATATCCGTATCTTCTGGATCAACAATATTGTCAGCACTTGTTCTTTCTCAGGCCATCTTGCAGCCCAGCTGCAACTGCATGTGATTCTTGTTCTCAAGCATATTTACCAGCTATAAAATTTGGGGAAAGAGAAGAACTTAGTTCTAACTAAACTTTAGTTCTCACTAAAATCCTGGATTCAGTCTCACTGTTCAGACTTAGGTCACTTGCCCATTCTTGAACCAGTTGTTGTGGCCAGGGGACTGGGATATACTGGTTTTCCAGGCTTGGCTTAAGGAATGTTTCATTCTATGAAATAACTGGTACTGAGTGTAGGGGAAGAATGGTTCCCCAAAGGGAAATCCAGTTTCTGTTACCAGAATGAAGGGGAGTAAATGCAAAGGAGGCAAAATAATATCATCTTCTTGTGTAGAAAAGTGCCTTTTCAAACTGGGCTGCTGGGAACTCGAGGGGTCCTGCTGAGATGCTTAAACAAGTTGAAGGGAAGAAGAGAGAACAAATGGTTGGAAGTTCCCTAATCCGTGCTCACTCTAGCGTTAGCAAGAGTAGCTTCACTTCTATATATTTTGTATACCCAATTTCTGGTTAGGATTTCATTTGAAAATGGAACTTTGGCAATACTGTTGGTATAGGACAATTTAGCAGATGGTTAGGCCCATAAAGTATAAAAGGGTGACCATCTTTTCCCACTCTGTCCTGCTGAGCAAGTCCTTGCCCTTCCTTTCGTTTATCCTCATTGGCCCTACCCATATTCCTAACCCTGCTAAGATCCAGACTTGAATCCTCCACAGCCAGGCAGATAGGAGGAGCATGACATTAGGCAGAAGTCTAGTTCTCAATTTACCAATATTACGACACTTAAAAAAATCATCAATTACCGTTTGTTCACCAAGGAGATAGCCCCAAAAGTTGTCGACAACTTGGTGACTCAGTATGATCCCACAATTATAAAGCAGAAAATTTTGGTACTTTCAAGACATTTGACGGATCGTAATCTTTGATGATATGTTTATGCTGAAACTTGCAGTTGACATCGGCAAGCTGGGCAGTCTAATATTTTCCAAGTCTGCGTCTTGTGGCTCATCTCCCAGGTGATTGCTCCCTAAATCACACTCTTAGGGCTTTTTCCTTTTCCACTGTTGACTTTCTCTAAATATCTGGCCCATCCTTTCATCCTTCATATCAGAGCCCAAATGTGCCCAGGTGCCTATTTGTGTAAATAAAGTTTTATTAGAACACAGACACACCCGTGGTTTAAGTCTTATCTGCTTTCCCTCTACAGCAGTCCCCACTTATCCGTGGGGGATATGTTCCAAGACCCCCAGCGGATACCTGAAGCTGCAGATAGTACCGAACCCTATATATACTATGTTTTTTCCTATACATACATACCTGTGATAAAGTTTAATTTATAAATCAGGCACAGTAAAAGATTAACAACAATAACTAACAATAAAATAGAACAATTATAACAATATACTTTAATAAAAGTTACTGTAGATCTTAGCAACCTCAGCATATGATTTTTTTTCTTTCCTTATTAAGTTGAGAATTTTACCTTTTCACTGAAAGGAAGCACTTTTTGGCTTCTCTTTGGCACGTCTGAATTACCAGCATCATTACTCCTGTGCTTTGGGGCCATTATTAAGTAAAATAAGGGTTATTTGAACACAAGCATGGCAATACCGTGGCGGTTGATCTTGGCGATAACCAAGATGGCTACTAAATGACTAATGGGCAGGTAGTGGACACGCTGGATGAAGGGATGATTCACATCCTGAGTGAGGCGGAGCGGAGAGCGCGCGATTTCATCACGGTACTCAGAACGGCGCTCAATTTAAAACTTATGAATTGTTTATTTCTGGAATTTTCCATTTAATATTTTCGGACTGTGGTTGACCACGGGTAACAGAAACCATGGAAAGCGAAACCACGGATAAGGGAGGGGAACTACTGTATAACAGCAGAAGTAAGTAGTTGTGAAAGAGAACTTATGGCACACAGGCCTAAAATATTTACTGTCTGGCCCTTTACAGAAAAAGTTGACCTCTGCTATATATTTATATGTCTTAATAGCAGTGTTCCTACTTCTTGACATATAGCATACTTATGAAGAAGAATCAGGTAATGTCCTTATAATACTCTCACTCTCTGACGTTCTCAAAAGCATATCTAGGGAAATATTGTTGCCTCACCTATTTGACCTGTGCTCTTTCAACTCTCTGAACAACTTCTCTTTGTTTCTGTACCCTGAACAGTTTAGTCCTCTTCATCCTCCAAAGCTGCCAGCCCTTTTTAAGGAGTGGGAGGGAGAGGAGTGACAGCTTTCCACCTGGCCCTCCAACACATTGGTACACACACCTGCATATACTTAATGCACAGATACAAGGTCCAAACACATGGGCAAACATCAGGATTTCGTGTCATTTTATTTCCCCTCTACTGAACCCTCTTGATTTCATATTTGTTGTGATCATAGCAGCGTGTTTTGTGAAGAAGCGTTTGATATGGGCCAGGAGGGTTGATGAAGGGAAATGGAGGAAGAGCAGACGTCTTCTAATCTGGTCACTGTATTCTGTAAGCAGAGCAGCCACTCCTCAGAAGGCTGAGTAGTTAAGCTGTACTTGAAGAAGAACAAGGATAATAATACCTCTTTCCTGCATTTTTGCAATCTAAATGCCCTGTGGAGTGAGAGAAGACTTCAGTCCCTGGGCTTGTGAATCCCTTATCTTTCTCAAATGTTAAATTAATTTTTAAGGCTATTTATTCAAAGTTGACTTAACCACTAGAATAGGAAAGATCAGACAAATCAGCTGCAAGAAATGAAGTATGAGGAAACCCGAACTCTTTGACAAAGTATTCCTGGGAGTAAATGTGTTGAATGAAGCCAGCGGGTAAATGATAAGGGCCTTTACACTGTGGACGTAAGAAAGCAATTTATCAAGAGTACATGAACTCTCTAGTGACCACAAGTCAGGAGGAAACGAGAGTGGAGGAGGAGCCCTGAAAAAATACATTTGAAATACTGAAAAACGTGTGTGTGTGCATGTACTTTTAAATAGCTGCATTAATATGCAGAAATACTGGTCTATTAAAATAGGAGTTGCTCAGCGTGCACATGTACAGTAGCCTATACTGTTGTGGGATACAGTGTTAGGAAGAGTCGTTGAGAAAGGCCAGGCAGTGGTTTAGAACTTGCGGAAACCTAGGGTATTCACAGGTATAGCTACGATTTGAGCCTGGTGGTTGTTGAGTGATATTCATTTGCCTGACTCATGAGATTAGATGACCATCTTTCAGGCTCACATGTTTATCTGTTTTAATCTCTAGAAGGTCATTTGTGTATCATTCTGACAGTTGCTCTAATGCTTTGGTGTTCTCTCAAGGAGTTCAAAGCACCTCTCATTCATTAGCTCATTAATCTTTTTTTTTTTTTTTTTAAGGAAGATCAGCCCTGAGCTAACATCCGTGCTAATCCTCCTCTTTTTGCTGAGGAAGACTGGCTCAGAATTAGCTCATTAATCTTTGCAGCTTCTCTTTGAGCCTTCTAGATGAGACAATGTTATCTTCATTGTTCACTTTAGAGAAACTGAGGGAAAATGTAATTACATTATCTGCCATAGGGTTCCCATGAACTTAGATAAGGATGAAGAATAGAATTTTTGACCTTATCTTGGCTTTTAGATCTAGAAGAGAGATGTAATTTCTTAGATTTGAGGAGAAAAAGACCTAATTGTTGAAATACTAGTTTCATTAAAAGTATTTACCCTGAGAATGGTCATCCTCGGTTTTCTCTCCTGAGATAACACAATTAGCTGAAATAAGCAGAAATTCTCAAACTTTGATTTTAGTCATTTTTTTCCATTTTCTTCTGATACTAAACTATTGTCAGAGCTATTGACAACATGACTAAGTTGTGACTTGAATTTCTTTTGTTTCTCCTGGATAACTTTTAGAGAACATGCCAGTCAACACTAAACTATCTAACACATGTACAGCAGATGGAAAATTTGGAGAACTGGATCTTGGGATAATCACCCTTGGCTAATTTAACTTGACTTAAATTACTAGCCCTCCACATGGATGTCAGCTTTCTTTATTCCCTCTAAATTAGCCCTTTTACCCCTGTGGTCTAAAGAACACGCTCCTCTTCCTCTTTAAACCATTCAGGTGTTATAAGGGGTGAATCTTATTCAAAATTGGTATTGGTTGAGCCTGCTTTTATGGCATGAGCTGGGAATTGTTTGTTCTTTGGTTGAGGGAGGAGGGCACCATGGTAACTTGGGTTGAGCCATAGTTGAGTTGGGCTGAGCCGTAGTCCAATTAGCAAATTAATTAGTCAGGTTTTTAGAGCCAGCCACAGTCATTTAGAAATACCCTCAGTGGCTCTCTTTCTGCAAGTTGGATGTGTTTTGTGTTTGCTGTCATCTGCAGTTTATAAACACACCGAATCAAAAAAAAAAAAAAAAGGCAAAACAGCAGGAGGTGGGAAGAGAACTATTTACATTGCGAAATCTTGCTTAAACATCTGCGGTTATCATCCATCTGTAGAAATGGAGCTCAGATAACTTCCAGTAACTTGTTTCTACTTTCTCTGTCCTCCCCCTTTCTCTATTTCCACTGATCTCTGGAACTTCGGGGGGACCGCCACAGCCTTGGATAAGCTCAGCACGCAGCACCTGTACCACCCCACCCAGGTGGAGATCGTGCAGTCCAATGTGGTGTTCGACATCAGCAGCCTGATGCTGTATGGGACACAGGCGGTGCCCGTGCGGCTAAAGATCCTGCTGGACCGTCTCTTCAGTGTCCTGAAGCAAGAGGAGGTGCTGCACATCCTGCACGGCCTGGGCTGGACTCTGCGGGACTACGTCCGGGGGTACATCCTTCAGGTAGGGGGAGGGCGTTGAAGCTGGTGTCTGGCGCCAGCTCTGGGAGGGGTTGGGTGAGAGCCCTTGGCAAACCTGGTCTCCTTCCTGCCCCTCACAGGCCCAGGCACGCACACCCTCTTCTGGTTAAAAAGGTCCTTTTGGCAGGCTTGTCAGGGAATTGGAAAGAAGGAGTGACATCCCAACAGGCTGGTATTGGGCCTCAGTGGTATATATTAGACAGAACAAGCAGCCTATTGCCTAGTATTGTGTTGTTTGCATCTTTTTTAATTCAGCTCTCTCTCCCTACAACATGAGCTGTCTGGCTTCTCCAACAAGTCTTATTGAAGCCCTACGAAAAGGGAGGGCTCTTTGAGGTGGGTGATGGGTGTGTGAAAATCTCAGATTTCACTTCATCTGGGTTTAGTTGGGCTTGTTCTCACACTTAATCTGTAGGTTTGGTATTTCCTTGGTTGTCTGTGTAACCTATTTATTGCCTCCTCATCCCAGTCAAAGGAAGAGCTGTAACCTCTGTAAACCCCCTGCTTTCATGACCGCTCAACCCACACATTCCAAATCCTGCAGACATGGGTATAGAATTGGCCTTCACAGCACCTGTTCTTCCAGCCTTGAGCCCCTTCTTTGTGTCAGTGTCACTTCCGATCTGGTAAGGGTCTTAAGACTTTTCCGGGAGGCCCGCATCCTCCACTCTCCCCTACCCGACATCCCTGCCTTTTTCCGTCATTTTTTGCAGTATGTCATGAGTCGTTTTGCATTGTGTACTTTGCCTCTGAAATGTTTTTATGGCCATCTGTCTTCCTACGACCCTTGAAGGGTAAATGTTGAAAACAGCATGTTGGGACACCCCAGGATCCAAAGACCACACTGGATGATGAAGAAGTCCTCCCTCCTGCCAGAGGAGATCACAGTTTGAGAAGGTAGACTCTGAAGTGAGTTTTGAAATTTCCTATGGGGATAATACCAGGAGAAATGACCCCTTCAAAAAAAGTTGTTTTTGGCTCTGCCAGCCTTATTTATGCCCCGAGCCACCCTGTGTTGTGTGTGAGGCCTTGGCTGCCAGCTTGGTATGTGATGAGTAGGGGTGCCTCCAGTCTCCCCCTCATTTTAACCTGGCATAAAAACACACACATTCCTGTCATTCTCCTGTGTGGTACCTCCAGCTATTAGGCAGGGCAGGAGAGCAGAGGAGGAACGATGAGTGGACGTAGAGAAAGAGGGGAGGTGGAATAACCTGTCTGCTCCTGTGACTGCTTTAGTTAGCATAGAATTGTTTCTTGGTTCAGTTGGGATGTCAACTTGGAAGGCACAGAAATTTGGCCCTCAGAAGATGAGATGTTGATGATAAGAGTAATAATTATATATTACGTTTTCAGTTTATAGAAGACTTTCACAAGCATTATCTCATTTGCCTCAGGATGGGGATGTTTCAGTGGGGTGAGTGGACAGTTGAGTCCTGGGTGGTCAGGGGACGTGTTGGGGTACAAGGTCCAGGTGAAAGGGGCCAGGAAAAATAAAACGTGGAATACCACTTTCACAGTCCCTGGTAATAGTGGCCTGGAGATGCATCAGTGCCACATCTCTCTGCAGTCGTTTCCACGACAAGATTATTAATGTTCTTTTGGGTGGATTTTACCCCATAGGAAGGAACAAACCTCCTGCAGATTTTTGAATGGAACTGTTAGCTTGGCTAAGCACTCTTTCCTTTATTCAAAACCTGAAGTATTGTGCCCCATCTGGTACCATCTTCACTGCCTCTGCTGTGATGGTTCGTTCTATCGTCAATGCTGTATTTCACTTCCACGTGTATATTTTTGCCTAAGATATCTGGAGTATATGAATGGTCTCTTTCTGTCCAAACAAATAGGTAATGTGCATGCCTGTGATTGTTTGCCATCTCAATAACCCAGTTCTCTGTGGCATTTTGATGGCAGTAAATATGGAATCTGCTAGTTGTTCTGTGGTGTGGTCTTCATGTTCTGTCTTGACCAGTGCCTGTTCTTTGTCTTACTTGAAATTATTATTTAGGTGTTAATTTTTCCCCAATGTTTCAAGATATCTCTAAGGCAAGCATAGAAGGTGTACTCCATATTTCTTTTTGTATGAGGGCTTAGGATTTAAAGATACAAAATTGCAAGAGAATTTAAGTATGAGAGGAAATTTCAGCAAAACCACAAACTAACATTTAAAGAGTCTCTTTTTTGGGGGTGAAATACTGCATATAAAGAATGCTGTCCTTTATTGTGATACTTAAGTTATAATTAATTTTCATTAATTTAATATAGGTTTTGACAGTCTCAAATTTAATATAATCTGTTTCTCCATTCAGTGTCTAGAACTGGCATTTTGAGAAAATCATAGATGATTTTTACATTAGAGGAAGACTAGGTTTAGTTTCTGTCTTGTTTTATTGATAGAATTGATGTAATATAGATTTTACTTAAATGATGCTTTTTATCATTCAGCATTTCTCATCCACTTGTTTCTTGTGAAAACAGTTCTTGGTTTAGGAAAAAAACAAGAGGTTGAAGGACACAAAACTTAGCAGTTATGTAGTGAGAAAATGCTCATTTTGATTAAAAAAAAACATACCCCCAAAACAAGAGCTTAGACCATAGAAGTAAACCTTTTTCCTCTAAAGCAATGTGATTTGATTATTGGCCAAAATTCTAAAAATTATATGTAGTAATGATAAGGTGTGCACCATTGACTTTGTATATAATTATATATAAAATTTTTGTACAAGTAGACTATAAAATGTGCGTTCAAAGGTTGTGGAACCCTATAATGCACTATTAGTGTACAAGTCATTTTATCTGGGTAAAACTCAATTGTCTTGTAGCCCTCAAGGCATCAATTTTACCATTATTGCTCTCAACAGCAGTATATTGAATATTATGTCAGTTAAAGGAGAATAATTATCAAGGCAAGTTAGGGTGGCTGTTAGTCTTACCGCGTATTGACTTGGTTAGCAGTTGGCTATAGGTTGTGTTACTGGGCAAATGAAGATGTACGGTAAGTTGAACTGGTGAAGCCAGGATATTAATTTAACTCTCTACGGGCCCAAACCTACATCCCTTATGTATACACAGCTATTCTTGGTTTCAGAGATAGTTTTGAATGTGGAAGAACAGCAGATGTCTGATCTGATTTTGAATTCTTGGATGTGGGGAAAAGGGGAGCAGACCATTTAAAACTATCCTTTGCAAGCATGTATGAAAAGGTTATTAAAAGAACAAGAGAGATGGTAGTGATGCCACAGAGTCATTTAAAAGACTAGCAATGTCTTTCAAGAACCCTGTACTGTTTTGATAAAAATTACTTTTCACTTAGGTGATTATCTGTGTAATCCGTAAGCTAGCCAGCTGGGTATAAAATGTACAGTATAATTTGGACTACAAAGATTTAAGAATCCAGGTAATATCTTAAAGGTAAAGAACCCAGTATTCTCTTGTGTACCAATTAAAGTGTTCATTCAGAGAGTACAGAAGAAGTAAGGTAAATTTTATGCATTTTTCCACAAAACAGCAGAAAAAGGAAATATGCAATTAGATGCTAAAATCTAAATATAAAGGAATATAAGATGTTTTTTCTGCTGCTGAAGTGTAATTTTTATTTCAAGTCTATATCTCGTAGTACATTTATTGGCAATGAATAAAAGCAATGTCCTGTTCTTTCCCCATTTTCCCTGTCTTCGACCTAGCATGTGAGACTATAGGTAGTTATCATTGTTGAATTAAATCATTTAAAAATCAAGTTTTCACACAGTCTGTTTTCAGTTTGAACGTCTAACTGACTTGCCTGGGCTCATCCACCAGCCCGTCTGTGGAAATCTCCTCCTTTGCAAATGAGTCCTGCCAGAATTCAGAGAACCATATCAGACACTCTGAATAATTAGCTGAGGTGTCAGCAGCCTTGTGAGAGCATGAGCAGTGACGCACATTTCAAATCACCTGTGTCTTGAAACAATCAGAACTAATAGAACAACCAACACTTCAGAAGAACATTTCCCAGAGTATTCTGGGGGCATTAGTCTTCCAGAGGTCCAACTTTAGATTTGGGAGGAACTTCACTCTGGATCTTTCCCTTAGAGCCTCAAGATGCACATTAGCGTAGTAAAGGCTCTGAGAAGTTCTGGAGTAAGTGGTCTGTGAGAGTAGGTACGTAGCTTCTACCAGCCTTTCCCAATTCATAGCCATTTCCTGTCAGGCTCATCAGGAGTCTTCAATTCCTGAACACGCTCAACTCTTCTTTACTTGGGGGCGACAGGATGTACGGAGTCTTCTGCCTGGACTCTCCTACTCCTCTCCCTGCATGGGCAGTTTCCTGTCCTTTAGGTGTCAGCCAAAGTCCCACTTTTTCACGGAGACATTTTCTGTCCAGCTTAACCAGTATAGGTCTCTTCTCGTGTGGCTGGATCTCAGGACTCTGTTTCCCTCAAGCCTCAGTCCAATTTAAAATCAATCAATTAATTAACTCAACTGTTAAAATGTTTTTTGTTGGCTTCCTCCCTAAGGAAAGCCATAAAGGCAGGGTACCCAATAATATTTGTTAAACGAATGGGTAAAGAAACCTGCTGAAGATGTTTGCCATGGAACTCATGGAATATCCAATAACTTCAGTTGGTCCAAGGGGTCTTGAGTCTTTCTTCAGGCTTCCTAGGGACTAAATGCTGTAACAGCATCTGGGCTTTTGAGGGCAATAAGAAGAAACGCAAAGGCTCCCACACCCCCTAGCTGGTGGTCTGTGTAAAATAAGTGTTTTGTGGTATCCATGCGGTAGAAAACGTCAATATTAAGCAAACACTTGTATTTAAACAGCCCTTTGTGGAGCAAGTTCACATACGTTAGCTCTTTGCATCCTCTCATACCATCCTTTGGTAGTTATTGCCAATGAATTAACATTAGGAGTAGTTGAAACTCAGGGTGGTTAAGTGACTTTCCCATGATCACAGAAGCTGTTAATTGGCACAGTTGATGCACTATAAGCTTCCTGAGGATAAGAACCACTTATCTCTTGTTCATCACCGTAACCCAGCACCCTGCACCCAGCCTGGCACATAATAATGCTTACTAAATATTGGAGGGAGGAAATTTTGAAATCTGATTCGTACTCAGGTCTCTGATTCTATGGGCACTGTTTGGATGTTTTTTGTTTTTGTTTTCTTTTTAAGACTACCAAGCTGTCTTTCCAGAAGGTGATACGTGAGAGTCTTATAGCATCAGAGTGGGGTGGTCTGGGGAACAGAGAAGGCCTGAGAATCCTGAACTGACCAGGTTAAGATCTCTCTTGTATTCAGTGGCAGATCATACCCGCATGACCTTAGACAAAATTAGGTGAAATTGGCGCCTCTTTTGTGTTCCTTTTCTTGCTATTTCGTGATAGTCCACCTTGTTTCAGGTTACCTTTCCCCTCTCATTTCCATGACCCAAATGTTTTCTCTAGATCTGATGTTAATCAGTAACGCTTCATTGTAAATTCTGGCCTTTGACTTACCTTTCCAGGGATACAGGCCTTTTGTAATTGAGTGTAAACAAACAAAGGTTTTGTACCTCATTAATAAAATTTCAACTATGTCATGGGCAGGGGCTGTGCAGAGATGAAATAGCTCTTTTCTGGGTCTATAAAAGTATATCAAATTGGATGGTAAAGTGGGCACTGGATATCGAGGAAGAAGATTGGGCTCGAGTCCTAGTACCACCACTGATTACTCATGCAAGTGTGGAAAAATTTGCCATTCTCGGCCATAGTTTCTTCATCTTTAAAATTGAGATAACCCCTTGTACCTCTCTGGCTTTGGAATGGCAAAACGGTGAAATACTGTAGTTGAAGTATCTTATAAACTCCTACTCAAGTTGGTATTTTTCACATATATCTATGCCTTAAGTTAACTCTGACCAGTTACAGCAAGGAAATATCAGGTGCCAAACATGTTTCCCTGCAGATATCAAAAGCTTGAAAAAAGATAGGAAATACATTTTCGGCTTTAGTTAATATCCATAGGGTAAATGCTAGTTGTTTTAGTAAATAAACCCTGAGATACTCGTGGCCTAACACAGTAGGAGTTTGTTTCTCCGCGGCAGCAAGACCACTCTGCATTCCTGGTTGTTGAGCGCTCTCCTCCCAGGGGTGATGTGAGGAGAGATCATTTAGGGCCTCTGCCATTTTATGGCTCTGCCATTCTCCGGGGGCCTTAGCTTCCTCATCCAGGTGGCAGCCCTGAGAGAGAGAGCGGAGGTTATGTGTGGGAGGCTTTCATGGACGAGGCCCGTTAAGTAGACTGGGTCACTTCTTGCCACATGTCATTGATCAGAGCCTACATCTAAATGGGGCCATCTGCCTGAGGGGAGCTAGCACATGTAGTCCCAGGCCGAGCAGCTACTCGCAGCTGTTCCTCTGGACCGTGGAGGATGAGCACAGGTCAGTGGCCCACCCAGATGTGGTGGAATAGCCACAATTCTGTCTTCTTTATATACATTTGGACCAGGAAAGCTGAGGGCAGCAGATTAGGGTGGTTAAGGCAGGTTCATGGATTTGAATCCTGGCTCCAGTTCTCATTAGATGTGTGAAAATAGACCCACGTCTTTATCTACCTAGATCTCAGTTCCTTCACCTGTAAAGCAGACATACCAACAGTACCTCATGAGCTTATTGTGAAGATAAAATAAAATGATGCACATAAAGCATTTAGTAGTGCCACTTGCTAAGTATCCAATAAATGTTAACTGTTAACAAGATGATGAAAAAGATGATGATATAGATTATTATAGACTATTGCCAATCTGGCCATTTTAGATCTTTGTGTATAAAACAGCCTTAAATCCTGAAATTTTTTTATATTTTACTTTGTCTCTTATAACAGAGTGCCTTCCCAACCAGTCAGGCAAAAGGGTAGCTACTATTCAAATGTAAATAAATAATACATACATACCTATGCACATACATGTACGTACCTGTGTGTGTGTACATGTGTACATAGTACAGACCTCATTACAAATAAGAGGCAGGAGACCGTAGTGACAAAGATTTTGGAGTGGGACAGACTTGGGTATGAATCTTGGTTTCACCTTTTGATAGTTCTGTTACCTAAGATAGGTCATTTAACATATTTGAACCTCAGTTTCTTCATCTGTAAAGGTTAAATGAGACAGTATTTATAAAGTACTTAGTGCAGTAACCAGCCTGCAGCACTCTTATTAATATTAACCATTACCACCTTGTGAAAATGTGAGTAGCGTGTGTTCTTTTTTTTAAGTAATGACTTATTCCATATATGACTATCGTTTTGTTACCCTTGCATTTCTATTTCATCAACCCTTTCAATGCCTGTCCAAGCACCTGGCACAGAATGAATGAATACTTGATAAATTTATTAAAAGCATTAGAGTATCTGGGCTTTCACCCCGTTGCATAAGGTAAAACTAATTTAAAATAGGCAAACTTTTTTATGGGTATTATCTGACCTCACAGATTTTTAGGATATTTCTGGAGCAGAAAGACGAATGGATCTAGGTATGAATTCATTTAGGTAGTCCTTCAAATAGCAAATTTTATTGATTAATTACTATGTGCTGAGTACACAAGAGACAATCTCTCAGGAAGCCCTCACTCTAATGGACGAAGCAACTATAAACAAATCAAGCGAGTTGTATGATCAAAACTATATGAATGTAGGGGCTGGCCCCATGGCTTGGCGGTTGGGTGCGTGTGCTCCGCTGCTGGCGGCCCAGGTTCGGATCCCGGGCGCGCACTGACGCACCGCTTCTCCGGCCATGCTGAGGCCACGTCCCACATACAGCAACTGGAAGGACGTGCAACTATGACATACAACTGTCTACTGGGGCTTTGGGGAGAAAAAGGAGGAGGATTGGCAACAGATGTTAGCTCAGAGCCAGTCTTCCTCAGCAAAAAACGGAGGATTAGCATGGATGTTAGCTCAGGACTGATCTTCCTCACCAAAAAAAAAAAAAAAAAAACCTATATGAATGTACAGATGACCCATAGCATTGACATAGAAGAGGTATTGTTTGGCTCCGACTAAAGATTGGATTATCACCACCAGGATGTAAGGTGTGTTTGCATCATGTCAGCAACATGTGAATCTTTTTCAGAAGAGAAGGAAGGATCACAGGTGTGAATAGTCAAGATCCCCGTCTTTGGCAGGGATATACAAAAAGGTTTAGGGCAGTGTACTGTATTTGTAGTGTCTGTTTTCCAGAATGCTTGGACCACTCTATAGACATTATCCTAGCAATCCTCCTAACTTCCCTATTAGAGAGATAGTTTCAGAGACTATTATCCCTGGTTTTAAAGTTATCGTGGCTGAAGGCCTCAGGCAGGGTCAAAGCTGGAAGTGAAATACAGGGATTTTGAATTTGTTGCCAAAGGCTCTAACTATTTAAACAGCAGTGAAAATAAACACCTTATATCCAAGGACGTAGCTTGATGTTTTGTGCTCAGAGTTAAAATAAAAATGTTCCTCCCTTTACTCTTGCAAAGTAGAGATAGATAGCTCACTACATTCCAGGATGGAATGCAGTGACTGCTGGAATAGGATTTGTGTCTGTGGGACATGGAGAGAGGGTTTTGTATTCCCCAGGAGGAGCAGAAATGAGCCCACCGCTCTCTGGCCATTCACCATTTGATAAGACCCAGTTCAGATTTACTTGAAATAGATATTTTCTGTGATGGCACTGATTAAACCATACGATCTCCAGAGCAATCCTCTTATATGCTCCTTGTTGAATTTAAAGTGTAAAGCTCCCGAGCTTTGGGTTTAGGCCTCAATTCTACCACCAATTAGCTCTCTAGCCTTGCAGAAGGTACATAATTTCTATGAGCCTCATTTTCCTGATGATACCTTCTTAATGGAGTTTCGAGGATAAAGGGAAGTAATTTGTTAAATTCATAGTGGAGCTCAGTAAATGCTAATTCCTTAAGTAGAGTGATTTCCCAATCCTTGACCCCCTACAACCCTTAAGTTTCTAGAGCAACAGAAGCTTTGTGAATCTTCTACTTGTCCATATATTTTATTTGAGCTACTGTGTCCTTTTCTAATATTTCTCCCATTTTGACAGAAGGAGCAGGTGGAGTATGAGAGGGGCTTGTCTGAGAACTGAACTCTAATATGACTATAGCTGAGAATCATGGGAAGGCTCTCAAGACTCAGCCGTAGGCTACCATCTGTTTCTTTTGAGTAACCTACATTTCCGATACTTGTACGTGAAATCATGAAGGGCTGTGAAAAGTAGAAAGTGAGATGAGGATCTGCATGAGTTTCTGGAAGCTTTTGCTAAATCCATACAGATGGGACAAACGTAAATAAAGATACACTTATTTGATTCATGTAGGCTAGCCATATGAGTAACGCCAGCAGCAACTGGAAAATAGAATGCAGGCCAATACATTTGCTAGTAGAATTAAAGTGACCACTGCCAAATTGAATTACTCTAGGAAGACCTGTTGAAAGAGGAGATTCTTAAGGAAGAAGAGAGATACTGTTACATAGTAGAAAGGATGGAACAAACATTTTTCTGTACAGGAAGAATGCTATGTTGGGAAGAGGTGTGAACAAGTTTATGGGGGAGAGCTGCATTTCAGTTGGGTGAGCAGCATTGAGCTGTGGTGTTGGTGGGTGTGGTTAGGCCAGGCTTGGGCCTGTTCATCAGAAGCTCTTCTTGATTCACCTGATGTTTGCATCGCCATCCCTTTCTAATCACTAGTGACTAGTGATTCTCTTGGTTCCTGGACCTGGCATTTGTTGCTAATAATCCTCAAACTTAAAAAGGCAGATCACTGGCTAGTGACTCATGAACAATTATTTTTGAAACCCAGCATTGAGGTCCTGTTTTCTAGGAAGTGTTTTCGTTTGTTGATGGCAAATGAAAACCAACAAGTGACCTGTTGTGTCCTCTCTCTCTTTCCTTCCCTCTCTCTCTCTCTCTTTCTTTCACAATCAAGGTGGACTTGGGATGGGGGACTTGGAGAGTAGATTGAACAGTGGTAGTATTGTGTTTCAACGATGGGATGTCTTGCATGGCTACAATAGACTATAATACATAAGAGAATGAAATATTGGTTGGTATGCATTTTTCCGTCCAGAGCTCATCTTCAATTTACTGTGTATTTCTCACCTACAGCATCCAGAAAAGCATTTTTCAGAGACTTTGAGAACGGAAGGCCCTCTCTGAGGAAATGCTTTAACCTGGTTTCCTTGTTCTTATGTAATTTTCTCTCTTTAACAAAGCCATAATAATAGTGTCAGAGGCAGCTTTCTAGTTAGTATGAGTAATGTGGTTACTGTATTTTCTATTTTTATTTTAATATACTTTTCCTGCTGTGGATTTTTTTTCTCTTTTGGTTTTAAAAATAGTAGTTGAGTAAATGTGGTAATTTGAATACTCTGGTGCACACTGCATCCTCACTGGGATGCAATTCTGAAGGAATACTGTGGACAACAGACTTTTTTTTCACATTCCTTAGTGGAATAAATAGGAGAATGTTTGGAACACAGATTACTGAAAATATTGGCTTATGGTCAGGTTAGGCCAAGCTTCAGAGAAGTTGACATTTAAACAATAGAGTGTCTATCCCATAGGTTTTTGTCTCTAGAGTACCTGTTAATATTAAGCCTGCTTATTTTATGGTGTGTTGATAAGACACAAAATTAGGTAGCCAATTTAGGATGAAACTTAAATGGGTTCATTCATTTGCTCCTTTTTAAAGGATGCACACATGTTTAGCAATTTTAAATTAACAACAACAAAGTACACTTAAATCCCCCTTGAAAGAGTAATTAAGAGCTACTTGTCTCTGTGTCCTGTCATCTCTGCCAGAATTAGAGTTCATGCTGAGTATATTCCATTGAGTCAGCCATCATTCCATCACCGGCAGGGATGGCTTTTCCATGTATTGACATGTGAGGGAATGTCTGCCTTGCAGTAGCCATGGGCTTGTGCCAGATTTTAAGATCCATAGGGGCAGTGCTGGGAGCTTTTCAATTCTGAATCAGAGATCCAATTCATAATAGCTGAGCCAGGGAAACCGGGTTGAATCTGTGGCCAAAACCACGGTAAAAAAACCTTTTTTTTTCCCCTTTCCCTTTTTTGCAGTGCTTTATTGCTTTAAAATATGAGTGCCTCTGTCCATTGATCCTCCGCTGACTTTACGTTGGATTCAAATTGTGGTCTCTTAGGTGGAAAGGTCAGTGTTTTATTCATTCAGCCACACATCGATGGAGATTAACTGAGAGCAGTACAAGACATTCGGATCCTGCCAGACCTAGGGCACCTGAAAGAAGTTTCTTTCTTTTCTCCCTAGCCTTCACTGTGCCTGCTGCAGAAGAGGATGGCCCTGTCTTCTGGGAGTGGGGGAGGGTTTTGATTGGCTGTGTGTTAACTGCCTCAAATCCATGGCCATAGGGTGAGTAAGAACCCCTGAGAATCAAACATGTCATCTCTGTAGCATCATCTGATTTAGTGCTTTTCCTCAAGTCTGAGACGTCTCAAGGGGCCTTTTTTCCCTTGCAGCACTGATCTTTCAATGAGGTGCTAGTGTCTGTCCTGAGCAATAACAAGGGAAAAACCATGAAGTGTGAACAGCTCTTATTAGGGGGGTAAATGTCATTAACGCCTTTGTAGCCTTCTCTGCAATCTGAATGCTCTTGTCAAGAGAGTGACTCACTGAAGCCTCCTTTAAAATCATATAAATGGAATTTAAAATGCTGAAGACTTACATTTTAATTAAGCAAGGCCATTAGCTTCCTTTGCGTATGCATTTTTATAGTCAATTACGCTTGTGTCCGATAGAGACAATTCTGAAATAAGACTATTGAGAAACTGTCTACAAAAATTATCTTAAGGATTTGAGAAATACTTGGTTTACTCTAATCAAAGTTTTAGATGATTTTTGGTGTTTGTAGGGAGAGATGCTTCTCTCTGTTTTAATTTTATAGAGACCCATATGCTCATGTACCTGACCATAATATGCGTCTTTTCATATGTGGTGTGAGAAAACACTAGCATTTCAAGTTAATGAGTAGGTCAGTCTGGATTAATGAAAAGTATGAAACATATAAGGTTTAAATAATGATTTTATTATTTTCAGTACGTAAACAGGAACCTTTCTCCAACCATGAATTGCCCTTATGTAAAAGTCTAGTGTTCTCCTGAAGCAAAATTTTTATATGCAAAGATTTGCTTCTGTAAACCTCTTCTGCACATTTGAGAATTTCAGATTAATTTCTTGTCACTCTGGGTTGTGTCTTTGAATTACAAAATAAAAATGTGTTGAATAGTTGTACGGTGGGAGGGTCAGATGCAGAAAGAAAATTGTTTCTTTGACTGTGCATGTTAATTTTTAATAAAGAAAAATGAACTGCGACATCTGGTTAAAACTTTGGGGAGGTAAATCCAGAAAATTTGCAGGCAAGTAGAGGTGGGTGAATAGAAATTAACTATATGGTACCCATTATTACTAATTTAAGATGAATAATTTAATGTGTTCTCTTTATTTAGTGTACAGTCTTTGTACAAATTCAATATTCCATCTCTTTTTAAAAAATCTCATTGCATCACAATTTTCCTTTATGTTTTTTGTTTTCCTATTTTGAGGGTTCAGGAAAATGTATTCATTCAGCAAATAGTGACTTGAGTGGCTGCTATATTCAGGCGATAAAGAGACACCATGCTTCAGTTACAGCTCTCAATTTAGTGAAGACTGGGGCTCAACTTAAGCTAAAGGAAAGCAGAGGTCATTAGTGTACATTTTCTAGTGAATATATAAGCATGATCTATAATTAGTACAATAATGAGTTATATGTAAATAGACTCTTCGTACGTATTTCCAACTTTCTTGAAAAGTTAATGCTTTAAAGAATTTAAACATTACTTAGCTGTCTTAGTTGTACTATTAATTCAAACCCTGTAATTAAATGACTGGCTGATCAAAATTAGTTTTCAACCCAGCCCCCACTTTTTGAATTAAAAACGTTTATTTTAGTTTGAATTAATGACATTTTGCTGTAGTATGGAAAACCCACCTATGTGTTAGATCACAGAAGTTAAAGGAGATGTTTCCTTTAAATTCCTTAACTCATAAATGTTTTGACAAGTTAATAAAAACTTATTTTAAAATTCTCTTTTAGCGAGACTCCAAAGATGATCCTTTTTAGCCCCATTAGGATCGTTTTGCTAAAGCTACCCATGAAGTCGCTCACTTAGAACAAGAAAATCTCCATGGAATTACTATTGTCAGTGCCACTTGGGGAGTAATTGGGCCAATTAAAATGTAGACATTTTATATAAATTATGGTGCCTATTAAAATAAAGAACATCAAATTTGGAATTAGTCTATATTCCCTTCATTGGTTTCCTTCACTCAGTATATAGAATTTTAGTTTACCTGATTACTTATTTGCCTCATCAGTAATATACGTATGTAATTAAGAAGCTGATAGCCTGGAGCCAGTTGCTTCTTCTCACGGGAAGTAGTCTCAGATTTGGTAGCACAGTACGAAGGGCTGTGTGACAACACCATCTGCTTTGTCCTCTCTTTTCTCTCTCTTCTACCCTACACCTGGATCCAGGCTGTTAATAATGAATTATGGTTTCCAAGGCTCGCATTTTAGGATACCTTTGACAGAGAGATGTCTGGAGTATCAAGATTATCAAAGATGTACAGTAAAACTTCTTCATAAACGTTTTTCAAGGCACCAGATGGAAGGAAGCTTGACTGCATTATATTTCCCATATGGAGAAGTATCTGCGACCTGAAAGGGGCACACCCTTGGAAGGGGAATACTTCTTGAAAAGGAACTTTAGAAAAGAATGCTCTAGTGTAGGATTTTCATGTGTGATTTATTCGTTCGAGCATATTGCTTTGAAGGCCCAAATAGCATCCTGGGTAAAAGTTGTGGTTTCCCAGACCTGGGAAGTGCCTGATAGTTTAAATTTCACAAACTTTTTAGATTTGCCTGTGGCACAGGTCAGCTATGTCTTGCTATGAGTCTGGTTGCCATTTATTTTAGTCAGGGTTTGGCTTTTGTTAAAATGATTGGATTGGATTTCTTCATGAAAGATAAGTGTACCTTCTCTATCATGTGTTATTTTATATTAAGAGAAAATCAAGGTGGTAGAATTTAAACACCAGTGTTATGTGGTGGGAACGGTAAGGTGTTACTTTTCTACGGTGTTCTTTCTTTCACTTTTTGAGATATATATCTTAATAATCAGTTTCACTTAGTATATATTACCTAAATGCTGAGGAGGGCTTATGAGGATCATGGTTCTTTTGTTGTCATTCACTTGTTTACAGCAATATTTGTTAAAGAGTGGTATGCAGATGTTAAATATAAGAACACTTGATAAAGTTTTTGCAAATAATACTACAGTGTTTTGAGTGAGGTGGAAGGAGACTGAATGTACTTATGCAGTGAATAACATCAAATTTTCATAGTCTATATCGAAAAGACAGTCCTTTTAGTCATTGCATATATATTCTTTTTGAAATGACATTCACATCATTAAAGCATATTTTCCTATAGAATAAATGTATGAATGGTATATACATCTTCCGCTTACTAGAGTAGTTGAAAAACCTAATTAATTATGTTAAGTCTGGAAACTCTAAACATGTTTCAGGAGTATTTTTCTGCTTAGAATGATCTCTATAAGATACTGTATAATTTTCGCTTTACAGTTAGTTTTTGTGAGCAGGATAGAAGTTAGTGAGATTGATAGATGCTTAAGTGTCATACTTTAAATATTTAGTTTTGATTAAAATAATATACTAAACAGAGAGAATTCCCCCTATATAGCTGAATGACCCTCGAGGAACATATAATGCAGTATGTAAAACAGACAGGTAATATAAACAGATAAAAACTGCTTTTTTTTAATAAAAATGTGATTTAAAACAAAAACTAAAATTTGGCTTAGTACATGTTTCCAAATTTTTCTCTTATTTCTTTCCCAAATATGTCTTTGGGGGAAAGAATAAAAGTGTGACGATTCATCTCTTTTCGTTTGAACTAGAGTTAGAATTCTACGAAGTATTTATGGGTTATAAACAGAGCTTTATTTAATGTTATAGTTTCTGTGGGCAGGGCTTAAATACAAGAGACAAGAGTCTCAGAGAAAGAGGGGAATATTTTTTTTCTCCATGCCAAATGGGCTCTGCGATTCAGTATTATGAAAAGGAAGGAAAACAAGTGAACACAAAAACCAAAGACTGTATTTTTCTGAGTTTTAAATTGGGGCTAGACACACGTGTTTAGATATAATGAAGATTCATATACCTCAGCTTATTAGTGATTTTCTTTTAAGACCTTCTGCAGAAAAGAATATTGCCAAACTTCGTAACGACGAAGTTCACATTGGGTATTTTAGATGTCTTTATAAAATTTCATCAGCATTTGTACTTTTACACAACGTTGCATGCCCTTAACAAAGTCAGTAAGACTGAAATATGGTGGTCTAGAGGAGCAGTGGGAGAGTTTTAGAGGAATAGAATGAACCAGAGTACCAGGGGCATTGATTGGCAGGTTAAAGAGTTTTATTTCATGGGAAGTTGATTTTAAGTCAGTAATGAGTATATTAGTTATCTACTATTGCACGACAAACCACCCCAAACTTGGTGTCTTAAAACAACCACCATTTTATTATTGTTCACAAGACTATGGGTCACCTGGGAAGTTCTGTGGTAAGCTGGTACATTGAGGGGGGGGGTGGTTGGTGGGGGTGAGCTGGTTGGTCTAGAAAGGCCTCATTTACACATCTGGCTCTTGGGTTGGTGCTGGCTGTTGGTTGGGCAGTGGAGGTGACTGGGCATCATATCGCTCATCATGGAGCACGTTAGCCTGGTCTTGTTCACATGCAGATAGTTGCAGGGTTCTGAAGAGCAGCAGGAGAGGGCAAGTCCGCATGTGCAAGCACTTTTAAAGTGTCTGCTTGCTTTATATTTGCTAGTATCCCATTGGCCAAAGCAAGTCACATAGCAAAGTGCAGAGCCAGAGTGGGATATGATTACTCCAAAACATGCATGCAAGGAAGCTTGAGCAGTTTAGGGGCCAGTACTGCAAAAATCGACCACCAGATTAGTAGCGCCTTAGGAAGCTTCATTTGGTAGCTGTATCTGTGTGGAACTGAGGAGGGAGGAGTCCTGAGCCAGGCTGTCCAGTTTGGAAGCTGCCACAGTAGTTCAAGTAGAAATAAGCCTGGCATTAGGGTAGTGGCAGGGAGAGTAAACAGCAGGGTTAGATAAAACCACTTGCTGTGACTGGATTCAGAAGGTGAGGGAGAGAGAAGGTGCTCGTAGATTGATTCCAGGCTTCAAGAACACGATGCACTTAGGTGCATGGGAATCTGGGAAACTGGTATGGTTTGGGACCTAATTATGTTTGCAGTGAACATACAACATCTGTGCAACTTCTTAAACAATTCCTACCCCTCTGTCCAGAAACATTAATATGAAATGAGGCTGGATCTTTGAAAGTCCCATTTTATTTAATCTAATGCTTTAAAATTCATGGCCTCATCCCAATGCTTTCTTTACCATCAGCCTTACAAATATGATTAAATGACAAGAATTGTTTCATCTCATCTTTTAAAAACACATGGGCAGCTTTGCCAAAACCAAAAAGTCCAGAAGTTTGGATTTCCTAGTTTCATTTCTCAGAACTGAACATCTTCCTAGGATTTTTGAGATCTTAGTATATACGGGTATGTATTTGAGATTATTTTTATATCTAGAAGTACATCAACTTTGATAAAAGTTAAAAATTTGGTGATACCAACATTCCTTTCTAAATCATTTTATGCTCCCCATTTCAGAGCCAGAGGATAGAAGTTTTTGCTTCTCTTTTAGTCATTGACTTCATAATCTGGGGTTTAACTTCTCTAAATTGTGAATATTTTTTGAGGAAATCATGTCTAGATTATTTATGAAAATATATAAAAGCCATCTTCCTGTTAAGTGAACAGAAAATTAGGTTGATCATGGCTTCCCTGTTCTTATACATGGATGGAGAACCATTTTTTATTAAGGGCGTGTGACTTACCTACGAAAGGAAATAAAGAGAGGTACTTGGAGAAAAAGCAACTTAGTACATGATTTGCTTCTGGAAGAAAAACATGCAATTTATCGTTTAAATTAAGATTAGGGTACATAAACTTATATATAATAAATGACAAGATATTTCTATTTTATAAATTATGGTCAGTTAAGGGAAGGGAAAATGAGGAAGGAAGACAGACACGGGCAGATTTTTAAAATGATCTTCTCATGATTTGTTTTACGATTAAAGCAATGTGGTTTTGCAACCATGGGTACAAATCAGATAGAATTAGGTTGCATGGTTAGATGTTCCATTCCTGCATTACTGTTGTGTAATTCTCTCATTCATGGTCAGTCTCAATTACTGTAAAACTAAAACAGGAAGACTTCCACAGTCTTAGATCAGGGAAGGAATATTCTTCTAACTCAGGGTGGATGGCTCTGCCAGCCATTGGATGATAAATAAAGTAACAAGAACTTGTTAATTGGCTCTTGGAGTCCGTAGCACTTGAAGCTTGCAAAGGGATCTCACATAGAAGGATTCATTTAACATGGAGACCTATTGAATAGATAGAGCAAGTTGTCTTAATTTTGTTTTATAAGTTATTAAACTAAAGCTTACACTTGATAATGGTGAAAAGCTTGTTAGTGCTGTCTAGTCTATTCTGACTCCTAATGACCCTGCGTACAGCAGAGCGAAACCCTGCCTGGTCATTTGCACCATCCTCAAACCTTGCAGCGCTATATCAGACAATGCTTTGCTGCTATTCATAGGGTTTTCATGGCCATTTTTTTTCGGAAGTGAGTGGCCAGTTCCTTCCTAGTCTGTTGTAGTCTGGAAGATCCGCTGAAACCTGTCTACCATGGGTGACCCTGCTGGTATTTGCAATACCGGTGGCGTAGCTTTCAGCATCACAGCAACAGGCAGCCACCACAGTATGACAACTGACAGACGAGTGGTGTGGTTCCCTAGCAAGAAACGAACGCAGGCTGGAGTGGTGAGAGTGCTGAATCTTAACCACTAGACTGCCAGGCCTGGCTTGAAAGAGCTTAACAGTACCCAAAACTAAGTTCTCAAATTTGAATCTTCCAATATCACATCTAGAGTTCTTTGCATTTTGTTTTTCTTTGTAATGGAGTTTTCTTTGCAATGTTTATTTTTAAATAATAATTATTCATTTAGTATAGGACTATTATAAAAAGCACTTACATAATTATTGATTTATTTGATGATCACAAAGTCCGTCTGTGTTATGTAGTGTGGATGTCTTTAAAAACAAATTTTAGAAGTCAAACTTTTGTTTTTTATAGTTACATTGAAATCTCCTGTATTACTCGTAAGAATGGCTGTCTTAAAATTTGATTTTTAGACTGTTTCTCTCTAATAAAATTCACGTCTATAAAATTTTGCCAGCTGCTATAGGAAGACCTATAAAACATTCATTTTAACTCGAGTAATATTTATCCTGCCTTCCTTCTCCTTGTTGGCATTTGTAAGATTTCCAAATGGTTTGCTATTTAGTTTTGATGTATTTCCTTTTAGTAGATGATTTACAAATAGCAGTAATGTTGAAAAATGTAATGTTTGCTTTAAGTTTATAAACCAAAGATTAAAAGAATGAGATTGCGAATGTACCATGTAATACAAATAGGCAGATTTTTATTCCTATCCAGATTTAGTTTTAAGCATGTGATTCTTTGATTCATCCTGATTTCCATCTTAACAGATATTGCTAAATGTTTAAGCAAAAGTAATTTATGTCTAAATTTTTCTTACATCTTAACACTTATAAGCTGTCTTTTTTTCATTGACTTTAATTCAGAATTATTTCAGTCTTTTGTGCTTTATTCCTTAGGTGTATTTGTATCATAGATCAATTGACATTCTTTTTAAAAACACAAAAAAGTTGCAGTGGCTAGAATCTCATTTACTAATTTATTATAAACACAGAATAATCCAGGCGTTTAAAAAAACCTGTGTGCCTGCGACTTAATCTTTGTGTTTGTTTCTAGAGGCTGTGCAGGGTGTTTCCTGTCGAAGGCACAAACCGTATATTTCATTTGTCATATCTAATGTTTTTCATATCCGGAAATCATGCTCCATGTTATGTTTCACAAGACTTCATAAAAATAAGTGATCCAAATAAAATTTATGGTTATTTTTTAAAATCTGTCATAGCAAAATTATCTCTTTCTCCTTCCCAAATGGGTACAGATGGGATTATAAAGTTTAAATGAATGTGTGTTTTTAAATGAAGTCTAAGTTTTGAAACTAGACAGTCATCTGTTATTCAGAAGAAGCTAGTGGTATGTTGGTACATGCTTTACAACAGCTTTCTAAATAAAAAGAGACCTGACTTGCAGTGTTTTCTGATTTCTGTGGTGAAAATACCCCACTATGGCTGATCACAAGTCACTGAACATGGGGCGGGGAAGAGGTGTGTGGTAGCATACTATTAAATGGTATTTCCATTACACGAGACATAAATAGAAGTAAATAACCTCAAGAGAGCACAGATAACAGTAAAATGTAGTCAAATAATTAGAAGTGATGTTTTGAGTATCTGTTATTTTTTATTTTTAATATCATTTCTTTAATTAAGTTTATACAATTTAATTTTTAATAATGTCTATGTTTGACAACCAGCTTAAAAAATTCCTGAACCTTTAAGAATCAGCTCTCACGGCCTGGTGCGAGCTGGCTCTAGCACACCACTGAAGAAGCCATTTCCTGTGATTGGCGGGATCAGGAAGGTAGGTTGTGGTCTACACCCCCTGTGGAGGAGGGCGCCTTGTGTCTGCGTGCCCGCAGAGGAAAGGCAGCCATTTTTTCTTTTAGCTCAAATTACTCAACACCGCCTGGTCCCATCATTATTGGTATTTATGTTAATAGAAGGCTTGGATGGGAATAAAATACTCGAGTCTTTTAATAAAAAAGCTGGGAAAAATGTAAGATTTTCATTGTCAGAATTATTCTTCATTGTTTAGTTTTCTGTGTCTATCTCTCTTGTCTATTACGTACTCTCAGTTAAACAGTAAAAGGAAAGAGGTTCTATCTTGACTTCCTCTTTGGCAGTTTCTATAGTCAGTACCTCCAAAAGCCATTCTAATAGCAGAGATAAGCTATTTACATTAGTTTTTCTCAACGGGATGTATCGATAATGAATGTGTAACATGAGGTAGTAGCTGTGTTCCTACAAAAGAAAATGAACTGGAATCTTTTAAAATTGTTAGTATACGTTACCAACTGAGGTAGTGAAATGAACAGCATGCAATGAAAGAATCTGGTGCAACTAATGGCAGGGTTTTAAATGCATTTTTGTTGAACTTTCCTGTTACTAAGAAGAAAGGGAGAGAGGGTGAGCTGCTCCCTATATTACTATTGGAAGCTTATGGGTACTATTACTCAAGCATTTTGAATAAAGTAATATGTTAAAAATATAATTTATTTCTTTGGGGGAATACAAGAGATTTCTAGACACATTCATTTAGATAGGTTGACAAAACTGCTGGTGTGCCTGGTTAAGAAGAAAAATTGGGCATATTTTGTGTATAACCCTTTGAGTATTAATTCTGACCAGATCACACTGTAAATAATGTTAACTGTCATAAAGTAAACACAGCCGGGGTTTGCACCATATGTTTTATAATTATTTTTTGCAGCTTCTTTTTTTTTTGTTTGTTTTTACTGAAATGGAACCTACTGATAGCTCTGTGAAGTTCTGTTTATATAAAAGTAAATTACACTTGTACTTTAACAAACTTGGCTTCACGTCTCAAGGCAGTTTTTGTTTAAAAAAAAAAAGTTAAATGAAAGAAAAGCTTTTCTCTTCCTTCTTTTTGCTATTCCTCCAGAAACGGAGTCTCAAACAGAAATCTGCTGTAAGGTCTTTGTGCCGGTTTCTTGTTTTTGCACATGGGAAGGTGATGCCTTTGGAATGCCACCCAGAGCAGGGAATCGCCTAACCACTGAACTCGCAGAGGGTGTTTGGCTTAAGTAGCCCTAGAGAGGCCTTTCAGACTGAGGCTACTGTGGTCTCTTAGTTTGTTTTTGTTTTTACCTTCCTCCTTGCGAGTGTTTAACACTGTCAGAAGTAAAAGCTCAAAGCTCCCTTAGAACATTTAGGTAATTTTTAAAACTGTTATTATTTTCATAATCACCATCTCCTCTTGATCTCAGGGGAGGCTGGGAACCCTTGATCGTCTTTAATAGAGCATATGCAACTGATAGTGCCAGTAGGAGGTGGGTGGCAAGTTTCATAATAGGCCAGCCTCCCCCTGCCCCCTCCCTGCTCATTGCTAAATATGTCTCTTGGCAGATCTGACAATATCCGTAATTATCAGGCACCAGGAGCCCTGACTGCAGAGCTGCTTCTGCATGACACCTGTATAACTCTTGCTCTTCTCTGCACCTTCTCGTGCCTCGGCTTGCTGGCCTGCCTCATGTCAGAGCAACAATCTGCCGTTAGTGAACTCATTTCTCTTCTCGTCAAATTCTCAGACACCAGAAGTTCTGCCCATACGGTTTACAACATACACCATGGTTTGTGTTGCAACCTTTCACACAGTAGCCATTTCATAGACTTTGGGGAATGAATGAGAAAGTTAATGCAGACGGTTCTCTGGGCATTGTGGTTTCCATTTCCCCAACGTTAAGAGCCTTTCCTCCTCCTGACAGATTTGCTTAGCACGCGCGATATAATCTTTTCTGAAAAGCTCGTCTTGATCATTGTCGTCTCTTCTAGACGGAGAAAAGTTTGCTCAATTTTTATAGATGACTAAGAAAGAGAATCTAGGCAACCCCAGTGGACTTTCATAGCGCTTAGCAATTCTCATGGAAGGGGAAAAAAGTAGAGAAACGTACAATGATCTTTGGAACTTTTGTTCATTTCAGTAAGGTAAAGATATTGTTACTAAATTTTGTAGGTGGAAGAAAACTTTAGGATGAAGCTATATTTAGTGAGAACACCTGCAAAGAGAAGAATTGCGTAAAAGGAGAGGTGAACAACTACGGCCACTTTAGCGGTTCATGCCTATGCATGGTCCACCTCGGAAATGCTTTAAAAATCTTTGTTTTTGAGGGAAAGGTCATAGAATTTGGGTTTGGGTGTTTTGTTTTGTTTTTTTTTTTAAGATTTTATTTATTCATTTTTTTTCCCCCCAAAGCCCCAGTAGGTAGTTGTATGTCATAGGTTCACATCCTTCTAGTTGCTGTACGTGGGACTCGGCCTCGGGTTGGACGGAGAAGTGGTGCTTTGGGGCGTGCCCGGGATCCGAACCCCGGGCCGCCAGCATCAGAGCGCGCACACTTAACCGCTAAGCCACGGAGCCGGCCCAGTTTGGGTGTTTTTTAAGGGAGTATTAGTCAAATGTTTGTGAAAGTTCAGATTAAGTATAAACTTTTCTTTCTTAGAAACTTTGGCAGTCTATCTTGTGAACATTGTACTTGGAAATTACAATGTAATATTTATTTATAAAATTTTATTCCACTAAACAGTTGGTCATTCTCTTCTGTTACAAAGGTTTGACTGGACCCTTTTCCTCAATTAGAAAGTTAGGTAAGATAATTTGAATGTCAAAATATATCAAGCTTCTTTTTAAATTTGTGTTGTTGTTTGTTTATGAAAGTAATACAAGATTGATAAAAAAATTCAAACATTGTAGTAATATATAATTCAAAAAATGAAAGCTATCCCTAGCCCCTTCTCCCAGAGACAACACCTATTTTAATTGTTTAGAGTACAGTCCATATATTTTCATGCATGTATAGTACTAATTAATTCTTATTGTTAATTTTAATAAAAGTAGATTCATTCTCTCTATATTTTCTTATAGCTTACTGTTAAAATTTTTCTTTTTTTAGTGAGAAAGATTGGCCCTGAGCTAACATCTATTGCCAGTCTTCCTCTACTTTGTATGTGGGACACCGCCACAGCATGGTTTGATGAACGGTATATAGATCTGCACTCGGGATCCCAACCCGAGAACCCCGGGCTGCCAAAGTGGAGTGCACGAAATTAACCACGACGCCACTGGGCTTTAAAATTTTAATAATCTAGTCTGTGACAGACCAATAAATGACCTGTCCCCCCACCCCCCAGATATTCATGTCGAATCCCTGGAACCTATTAATGTTATCTTATTTGGAAAAAGGTTCTTTGCAGATGTGAAGAGATAAGGAGATAATCCTGGATTATCTGAGTGGGCCCTAGATGCCATCATATGTATCCTTATAAGAGAGATGAAGAGAGGGATTAGAGACAGACACACAGAAAAGGCATGTACAGAGGAGAAGGTGATGTGAAGAGGGAGGCAGAGATTGGAGTGATGTGCCTGCAAATGAAGGATTGCCAGCAGCCACCGGAAGCTAGGATAGAGTCATGGAACAGAGGCCCTCCCGGAGCTTCTGAAGGGAGCACAGCCCTGCCAACGTCTTGATTTTTGACTTCTGGCCTTGAGAGATGTGAGAAAATAAATTTTTATTGTTTTAAGCCCCTAAGGTTGTGGTAGTTTGTTACGGCAGCTGTTGGAAACTAATACAGGCCTCTTTCCTTGTTGGTATATATGGATCTCCTCCATTCTTTTTAACCTCCATATCATTTTTCCATTGTCTAGATGCACCATAATTTATTTAAGTAATATTTTATTTAAAGATAGTGGGGTTGTTTCCAGTGTTTTGACTTTACAAACATTGTTCTAAGAAATATCCTTATACGTATGTATTACTGTGTATGTTTCAGTATTTTTGTAGAATAGGTATTTGGAAATAGAATTGTCAGGTCTATAAGTAGGTATTTACAAAACAATTATATTTTGAATAGGTGATACACGTGCTGCTCAGCTACTCAGTTACCCACCTCAGATGCAATCTCTTTTATGAGTTTCTTGTATTTGTATATCTTTACTGAGATAGTCTATAATTGTGTGCATATAAAGATTATTTTTTCTTTTTTTACACAAATAAATGAATGGCATACATAGTTTGGGCATTATATTCCTTGCTTTTTTCACCTAACAGTTATCGTGGAGGGAAGGTAAGAGTAGTTGCATTTCTTACAGTTATTTATTGAGTGTGTTCTGTGTGTTCTCCAAAACGTTTGTACTAATTTTACTCCATTAACAATATATGACTTCATTTATTTTCTAAAATAAGACTGGTTCCTTAATATCACTTTTTCTTTTTAATTTTTTTCTTTCCTTCTCTTAACAGCTCTTGTTTCGTAGTGGTAGAAAAATACATATGGTCATAGGAATTTTCAGATCCTATAGAAATGAAAAATATAAAAATTTGTTGAGGATATTTATTCTCATAGATTTTCATCTCAACATTTATTGAGCTTTCAGACTTTTCAGAACAGTGACTTAAGAAGAACAACTTCCACTGTTGATTTTCTCAGTGAGATAGTTTCCATAGTATCTGCTTAGTTTATGGTCCAGAGTCTTGATAAAGTAGCTTTAATATTTTCATATCAAAGTGGCAGGTCTCATATTTACTCATATATGAAATATAGTAAAAATTATATCAAGTAGTATTCCAATAATTTTATTTTTTAAACCAAACTTCTCTAGTTTCTTTTTCTCTTTGAAGTTTTGTTTTGTTTTGTTTTTTCTAATTTTGCTATTCCAACATGACTCTTAATCTACCCTCATTCCCAACTCCAGTTTACTCTTGAAAATGCAAGATGTGTTTGGCATCTGTTCTGTTGTTAAAGCCCTCAGGAAAAATTATAAAGCTGTTCTTGCAAATTCATCATTATTATTAAGAACCATAATTCGCTTCATGGTTATCTTAGCCTTTCTCTGCCTTTTATCTGAGTTCTGGGATGACATTGCCTTCCTAGGTAAGGCAGCATTGCGAAGTCTCATCTCTCCTGCCTTAATTTGTAGCGATGCCTTGCATTTGCGTGACAGGCAGTTGTTCGTGCTTGAATAACCCAGGATTTGAATTCTACAGTTTGTGGCATCCATGTAATGTTTAGCAGTAGGTACAGCTGTTAACTATTCGCTTATAAATAATTTTTTTCCCTTCTCAACCTGTCTCCCAGGTAGTATACCTGTCACCATTAATAAGTCTTCGGCAGCTCCCCGGTGATTTGAGCCATCAGTTGTCTTTCACGGAGAAGTGGTGCTCTGGCCTGCTACTGAAGCTTACATAGGTTCCTTCAGCCATTCAGTCAACCCCAGCAGCTGCATTGTTTTGAGTCCCCTGACTGCAGGGAAGTTGTGTTGTTGGGCTTCACAGGCAAGCAACCGAACACCTCATACAATTTGAGAAGGTGGCATTGCATTTGGGGCCATAGATGATAAGACCTCCCACTTAGACCTCACAGCAGGGCAACAGGCATAGATGGAGGCATAGGAGATGGGTGATGGAGGTGACCAACAGCAAATACAGCATTCCTGTCTCTTTGATGCTACACCTGCATGTAACTGTTAGGGCATCATCCATCATCCTCTGATGTTTTCAAACTTGGGGTGGTATACTTGATCTGGCTAGTGGATCCATCAGGTGTGGCATTCTGCCTATATCTAAAGCTTAAGAAGGAGAGACAAGTAGCTATAATTCAGAAGATGGGAACTGCCCCCTAAGAAGCCCTTTGGCACCTGTGTGGTTCCTCCATTTGGACATGTGCTCACTTACCTCCAGTGTCTCTGCCTGAAATGGGCTGCTCCCAACAGCTCTCCAGACAAATTCCTACCTGCCTGTAGGTCTCAACTTAGGCATCGCTTTTCCAGAAAACTGCTACTCTTCTTCGTATTTGGTGTTGACTGTACCACCTCAACTGCCCACATGGCAATTTTTATTTATCCTACAATAATTACCTGTCTACTTATCTGTTTCTTCTACTAGATTGTAAGTTCTTTTATGCATGGTTCTTAATGTTGTTTGCTCTGTCCACATTCTAAGTATATCATAGAACTTCAATACATTTATGTTAAGAGAATGGAAGAGTTTATTTTTATGAACTCACTTTCCATTGACATAGCATGGTCATATCAAGAGGGAATTCAAGCCATAAATTCTGGGCATATACTGTCTACCATACACTGTGCTAGTACCGTGGGTACAGATAGGAAAACATTTCGATTGCTTAGTGCCCTTTTAGTGAGTGACTAATGTCCTACATCTCTTTGAGGATATGTCTGGGCAGTACAGAGTTTCTTCAGACACAGCTCAGGAAATGGCAGAGAGTAAGGTATCACAAGGCAAAAAAACCATTAAACTGTATCTGGAAAGTAATTCCAGTATTTGTGAACACAAACTATGATTTTAAAATAAGTCCTCCAAGGAGGTAAATCAATTAAGTATTATAGTGGTAAGATTTTCATTTGGAAATGGATTCATTCTCCAAATGATATTTGCTGTTATCTCACTGAGTGTAATGAAATAGAAAATGATCAAATTTCTCTACCCAGAACATTGCCATAAATACATACATATATATATACACACATGCATTTATATAATTTGGGTATAGAAATACACACCCCTCATATATACATGTTATTTATTTGTTTAGTTGTTTATTTATAATTAAATGCAGTAGCAATCCGAAAAGACCAAAAAGAATAAGAATCCTAAATTTTCAAGGAGGCTCAGAAACAAACAACAACCCAGAATGAAGTCTTCTAATTTAGTTTTATAAGCCTAAGTGCAACTGTGTCTATAAGATCTTACATTATTTGATAGCTAGAGTGATGGAAAATATTAAGACAAATAAAAAAGTATTTAGTTATAAGTTCAAGAATAATAGACCCTTGATTCTGCTATATAGACATTTTTGGAATAACATATTTTAAAAAGAAATAGATGCCTTCAGTAAGAAAAAATAAATTATACAAAGGACTACATAGTTGAAAGTAAGTCTTTGATATTGGGGTACAGTTCTGGAAATAGTCTATGCATATAAAGCACACATATCTTTCTGTTTAATAAAAATGGCGAGGGAGGATAGAATGAGCACATTATTTCGCACTTTTCATTTTTTACTTAATAATATAAACAATTTCACATCAACACATAAAGAACTACCTCGTTCTTTTTTTAACAGCTGTATGGTATGGATGTACTATAATTTATGTACCTATTCTCTCACATACTGATAAACTAGGTATTGAAACAAATTTTTTGATCTTTGGCATTCTGGTAGGTGATGGAGATAAATAGTAGTTTAATTTGCATTTCTCTTAATGATGAGTGAGGTTTAATATGTTTTTATGATTATCAGTCGTTTCTGTTTCCATTTTTCCAAAATGTCTTTTCAAGTTCTTTATACAATTCTAATCTCATTGTAAATCTTTTCTCTTACTCATATTTAACACTTTTCTATATCTTAAGGAAATTAGCCTGTAGTCTATGTTGTAAATATTCGTTCTTAGTTGGTCTTTAGCTCTTTACTTTTTCATTTGTTTTTACCTTGCAGATTTGTTTGTTTGTTTGTGTTTTTAAGTTTCATATGGTTTTATTAACCTTTGATTGGCTCCTGATTCTTGAATCTGGCTTAGAAAGATCTTCTAGTCTTCAAGACAGTTGGAATGGTTCATATTATCTACTAGTATTTTTATGTTGTATTTGTATTCAATGAGTTTGTCTTATTGAATATAATTTTTCAACGAGGATTTTTATGTTTCTTGAGGTAGTGAAAGTAAGTTTTATGAGGGTTATCTATTTTTTCATCCAGTGGGGTATTATTTTAATGGCATTTGATTATTTAAAGTATGTGAAACATCTTTAAAGGATTGTTACATGTACAAACAGTAGAGTCCTAGACAGTAAACATGTTATTTAAACTTTTAATAATTTTTAGGTACAAGAGTGTATATTTAGAATAAGAAGTCAACCCAAAAAACAGAAAATTACTGTAGTCATAAAGATTCAGGCCTTTTTCTTCTGAAATCTCCTTAGGGAATTTACCAGAAATGCTTACGTAGAAATCCTTTCTGGTTGCAACCTGGCTTCCCCTCTCCACCTAGAATGTTCTGTAAGTCCCTGAAACTACTAAAGTCTTGGGCATATGAGGGACCTGAGGCTCAAGCCTCATTAGTTCTCTGGTAAATCTAGTTCTGGGTGTCTGGCAGTAGATCGTGCTCTGTATGGTACTTCATTACGATTTCCTAAGTCATTAGCATCCATGACCCTCAGCCCCAGGACTGACAGCCTTGAAGGGGTCATCAACTCTGTTCCTACTGGCTTCCTTGTCATTTTATTTAATATTATTGTCTTTATCATGATTCACTTCTCTTACCCTCCACAATATTGTCACCTCAAGGGCTCACCAAGTGATAAAGAGAAAAGGAGGAGATTGAAGAAGCAGCTTAATTCACAGCACATACAGTGGTGTTTCCATGGGGTTTTTTTTTTCTGGTTTTTAGGTGAAGCTAAAATCAGAGTTTTAAAATAGCACGGTTGTTAAGAGATCCTTTTAATCTCTTTTCTATTCTTTGGCTAAAAAGTTTATACATTTCTTATCTTTTGTCATATTTTGAAGAGAGTTTAACAGGATTCATCCTCATAATTGTCTTCCAAAGCAACTTGATGACCTGACTTCAACCTCTCTCTTTTTTTTTTAAAAAACTCTCTCCATGTTATGTTTCTGAATGGAGCCAGTCTCATTTGTTACTGCTTTGCGAACATGCGAATAGACATTGAAAACAAGAAGAATTGGTACCCATGTTCTCTCTTACCGCCTCTGCTGCCATGTTTTTTTCGCTTTTCTCAGTTTCCTGATCGAGTGAATAGTTAAATGACGGCCTGAGAGTGAGATGGGAGTGAGTTCCTGGGGCATTTGGCTTTCTTTATGGGACGTAGAGTCACTTTTATTTCCCTGTATGGTTTTGGGCTTGATAGGTGATTTTATACTTTTCTGGGCAGTTAGGGGTTAAAAGAGAGTTGGTGGTTTTGAGTTTTGGCATTTTTCAGCTGCTCCTCAGGAGAATATAAAGTGCCTGTGGAGTGGGTCCAAACCAGTGGATGTTTAAGAGAAAGGAAAAAAAATATTAGCTGAAGAACATTCTTAGGCAACTTAGTTACCTTCTGTTCCATTAAATGGATAGAAAGGAGGATATGCTTTATAGTTTTTAAGTTTAAAACTCTTAAAAAAAAATCCCAAACCCTAAAAAACATGAAATGACCCTCAGGCCTATTGGCTCCCGCCGTTTAGTTTATCAAGTCTCTGTCACACCCTTCCCCCTCCATGTAAAAAATCCAGAGGAAAGTGTGAAAAGCTTTAGAACGTCTCCTTTATGCCAGTTCAGCCTTTTAGTCGTTTGCCAGCACCTTCCTCTCTTCATATGTTTCTAGCTAAGGTCTAACATGGAACAAAAACCCGACGGCAATGGAGACCAGATGCCGGTCTTTCTTCTCTGTCACTTGGCTGCTGAGCAGATGGAATTTATATCAGTCAGGCATGCTAGGAGGAAGAGGCTGTGGCAGCCAACATGTGGGACTGGGGCTGAGTGACATTTCTGCTAATGTTTTGTCCTTGTAGAACATTATGCTTCCTCTTTGCTTATGAGCTGTGGTTTTCCTGACTCAGACGAGGTTCCAGCTCCAGCTGGAATGGCTGTCGCTCTTCCCCTCTGCCCTTGCCCCCCTTTTCGGGGAGCGCTGGGAGCTATGGAGGAGCAGTGGGGCCTGCACAAAGGAGCTCTTTATTAAAATACCTGACATCTGCATGCAATGCACCAAAATCATCGTAGCTGAAGCAGAGGAATACGCCGGGCATAACCAGTCACTTTTTGTCTAGTGCCATGCGCTTGTTTGATTTATATAATGAGTGAATGCCTCTGGCAAAAGAGGACGTTGAGCATGTTATTGGAGGGAGGGAACTTTTTAGTTTTTTCCATGAGCCATTGTCACAGACAGGCCTAAAATATGAGTATTTAAAAACAATTGTAGCCATCCATAGATTTCTTGCTATAGTTTAGAAACGTTTGCTCATACCCACCTCCCCACGTAACATAAGATCAGAAAACTCGGTTTGACATGATATGGAGTTTTAATGTCTACTGTTGGTAGAAAGTGTTACTTTTAACGAATCTTATATTGTCAAGAATCTCTAGAAGAAAAACAAAATACATGTCTAGAAAAACAAAGGCACACACATAAAAAAGAATAGTTGATGACTTTCTAATTCTAGTCCCCTCCCTCAGAAAATTCATTACCTTTTTCATGTTATAAGAAATATGTATACATGCACAGCTTATTATATTTTCCACTCTAACGTTGTAAACCATTTACATTTACCTATTTATGGCAAGTAAATAAGAAAATACCACCATGTTAGTACATTATTTCAGAAAGCACTGCAGTTGTCATGAAATTGCTGCTTACCCTGCAAAAATTATCAACTACTTCCCATTCCTACTTCATCAAATCCCTTATTTCTTGGTGGAAATTTGACTTGGGGTTTTGATTTGGTTGCCGAGGGATTCACGGTGGGGCACCAGGCGCCTGAGTTGGAGGGAGATGGAGCCTCCACTACTTTTGTCCCTTTTTTTCAAAAGGCAGCTTCTGGCAGCTCTCTTCCAAATACATTGACCGTATATATCGTATCTTGAGTCTGCTAGAAGACTCCTGGGGAAGTCTGGCCATTTCTTTCTCTTCAGGAAACCTAAACCCTGTCCCTTTGGCACTTTGTTTTTAATGATTCTGGTGCCTGGGGAGTTCCTTCTTGGGTCTCACTTCTTGGTGTGGTGATGGGCCCCAGAGCTACCTTGTAATGGAAGGAAACCCATGTGGATGGGGTAGAGGCTAGGGTAAAATACTACTATTAGAATGTCTGGAGAGAGTACTGATTGAGTCTTTCTTGGAGAAAATTCTTCAAAATTGCCATGGACCTCTGTTTTTCTTTGCTATTTTCCTACCCATGCTTGTGCCATACTGAGCACAGGACTTCTTAGCTATGAAGACATTTAAGTAGCCTGGTGTGAGGAGCCGAGAGTAACATGGCATACGCCTGCAGTGTGTGCAGGTACAGTGGGATCTGGAGTCACAAAATACAGTTATTCCTCAGTACGCAAACTTCAGCTCTGTGCTCAGGAGTGAAATAAACTCAGATAAATTATTTAGATTGGGCTGTCTGGATGAAGGGAATCTCCCTTTGTCTACACTCTCTTATGTGCTGTTCAGATGATGTCCTATCGCTTGCTTTCCAGACTCTTGCCTTCTGAACCGTGATTGTCCAAACACAGGAACAAGATAGATAGTAAGAAATGGCTGTACACCCGGTACATATGATGTTCCAGAGGAATGGGAATCTCTTGCTAGTTCAGGTTGAACTTACACCGGTTCTTTTCTTGCTCATTTTTATACTTAACCGTTTATGCTTTTTGAAACTTCAGCTTCTTCTTTCTTGTTCAAGATTTTCTTCCTTGCTTCTCTCTTCCTTTCTCAAAATCATTCATATCATGGAGCACTGACCTTCCATGTTTCCTTTCCTGGGACCCTTATGTCAGGAATGCTTCAATCCTGAAGAGCCCAAGTGTCTTCTGGAGGTGGCGTTTTTGGGGTGGTGTTGAATAGTCTGGGATGATTGTTCTACTCTTGGCTCAAGATCCCACCAAGATTTCAAGCATGGCAAATGCTTCCTCATGGTCCTCCTGGAACTCATATGCATGAGCACATTTAACTGGAGGGGAAAGGAATCGACTTCATCCTGTAGAAGGTTAGGGTAGGCAAAGTCTATGGATATCTGTCCTTTAGACTTCCTCAAGGAGGATTCTTGAAGATAATTTGATTTGTTCCCAGGGATTTGGACACCAGCCCCACCAACAATGTCTGACTATCTCTGTCCTCTTTTGAGATGAGAGTGCTTTAGCTCTACCTAGAAGGACACAGTCTTGGGTATTATATGTCAAAGTCTAGTTCTGTCTCTTACCAGATGTACGAATTTGAGCAAATGACTTAACCTCGATGAACCTCACTTTTCCCTTCCGTAAAATATAGATAATATCTGCCTCACAGGGTTGCAAAAAACAAACAGAAAAATGGAGATAATGGTAGTTGAGTGCCTGACAAAAGTAAGAACTCCACTAGTGGCAGCAACTGTTGTCGTCGTTGCTAACAGTCACAGCAGCCTTGGCTAGCCTTCTGATCTGTTCTCTTTATGTTTGCTGGATTAGCAGCATCCCCAGGTCTAACTAGAATGTGCCGTACCTTGAGTCCAACCACTTCCATTAGAGCTCGTTAGCCACTACAAAGTAAGAAACTCAAGCAGAAGTGACGTTGCCTATTCCTGTCCAAAGAAACACTTCTCCTCTTTGAATCCCTACATCCTAAGAGGGAGTTACCTCCTACGTCTGCTATCAAGGATGATTTGCTGCAAAAGCTCCACCCCACTAGAAAGGGTGAGCGAGTTTCCATCTTTTGAGACTTTACATTGGAGTCTTCAGAGTCCTTGTCTCTTTGCCCTTGATCCCTTCAACTAGGGCTGTACCTCAGAATCACCCTGTATTGTCCCCTTTGTTGGTTGCGTCTTGTACTGGGATTTATTATGCAAATGAAGGTCACACCTCTGAGAGACAAAGAGACTCCAGTCACTACTCTCTGTTACTTTTTTTTTTTTTTTTTTTGGTGAGGGAGATTGGCCATGAGCTAATGTCCAATGCCAATCTTTCTCTTTTTTGCTGAGGAAGATTGGCCCTGAGCTAACATCTGTGCCCATCTTCTTCTATTTTATATATGGGACGCCACCACAGCATGGCTTGATGAGTGGTGCGTAAGTCCATGCCCGGGATCCAAACCCATGAACCACAGGCCGTTCACTCTCATGAAGTAACAGGTGGGCCCTATTAACCATTTTGTTGGTGTTCTTTCCAGAACAGTCAGCATTGAAAAGGATTTGGTAGAAAACCTGGCATGAGATTTTGTGCCAAATGCCATTCTAAAATTGGTCTACAAGTCTCAGGTATGGTTGAGAATTATGCAATTATCTAGTACATTGATCAGCTTAGAAAACTTAGTAGTCTGTGACTTCTCCGTCCTCTTTTTGAAATCAAACTTTATATGGTCATATCAAGCCTACACTTCATTTTGTTTATATAAACACCCCAGACTGACTTTCTTTCAAAAATGAAATAAATGACATGATTTTTTGTCTCCGCTAAGCTTTGGAGGAAGGAAGTACACTAATGAACGTTACGCTGCTACAAATAAAGTCCACTTTCCATCACAGGACATCAGGTGAGGTGTGTACATTTCTTTCTTTCTTTCTTCCTTCCTTGCTTCCTTCCTTCCTTACTCCCTCCCTCCCTTCCTTCCTTCCTTTCTTCGTCATTAAAATTAATTTGTCAGTGTAAATTCCAGTTTATAGGATTTTTTTTTTTTCCTTCTTTCTCTCTTTCTGTCAGGGACTGCAATTTAAAACACGTACTCGTGGTTAGAACTGGACTAAAGTTGTTGGCAGAGATATACTTATTTTATCACAAAAACTTTGTACAGTAAGGTAAATATTAACAGTAAATGCCAGTATTTCGGTGTGTACTAGCATATCCTTGCCTTTCATTTCACTAAGATTGACTAACATTTAATCGCCTTGCCTATGTTAAAAAAGGAGAGGAATTGCCTTATAGGGATGGGTAAACTCCCGAGCTTTCTCAGCCGTGAGCCCAGCCAAGTTGCCCTCCTCCAACCAGTTACTTCACTCCTTACCACACAGATCCTTATACACAACAGTAAATAACCCTCAATAAATTTGCATCTTATCTCCATCTAAAGACACCACCATCATTATGGGGGAATGTTGTTAGTCTGTAAAACCTCAGTCGGTTTAGAACAACACAGCAGTATCCAAACTTATTGGCTTTGTCTGGATATTGTTACTGCGTTGTGTTGCTGCTGCATTCCTGGGTGCCATTTACAGAGTGATTTCTTAAACATCGGTTGTGTCACAGTGCGACTGACCAGTTTAAAGCAGGTTTGCTATTTTTCCTCAGAATCAAAGAAACCAGAAACATCTAATTATCGTTTACTTCATTTAGAATTAGAATTGCATGATTATCTTACTACCTTTGGAATAAGTATGAAAGATGCTTTTCACCTGACAAATTTGGCATTTTAAAACTATCTGGGTGAATACATCTTTTTATTTTTTCACTTTTTTATTAAGGCATAATTACAAAGTCTTAATAGGACATTTCTTAAATTATTTTGGATTATGGGAATAAAAAGGAAAAAGAAGCATACTTGTTGAACTGATCTTGTTTTGTATGCTTCTTTGTATATTAAGACTGTATATACTAGGAAAAACTGGCCGTTGGATATAAATAAAGAATCTTAGCATTCTCACCCTGTATCCTGGTACCAGGGTGCCTAGATACGTAATATAGACATTGATGATAAATAAGTAATGTTTATCTCAGTTTCTATAAGATCTCATGAGTTGAGACCTGCCTAATTGTTCTCCATTATAAACTCACTTCTTTAGAAGACAGGATGAGTGTGTTTAGATTTTTTTAAGTTCCCCATAATCATTGGGGCACCTAAGTATTTAACCTGCAAAAGCACCTCACAGTACAGATACCCAACGTAGCATCACAAGGACATTGCCATACCAGCCCTGTCTTGGTAGGATTAAAAAAAAAAAAAAATCCAAAAAACAACACAAAGAAAATGCATGTTAATGTGGCTGAATATTCATTAGAACCCTGTGGCCTGGGGTTGGAAGCACAGCGAGGCTGTGTGTTTACCAGGCCACCCGAAAGGCAAGAGGGCATACGGCACTTATAAACAGTGGCGCAGCACAGGCAGTGTTGTCTTTGAAAAGTTTTCATTTTCCCTTGAATCAGCTACAGTCTCTTACTTAAGGTCACTGCAGTTTGCAATCTTTGGCAGAAGGCTTCTTCCTTTTTTGGTAGTGGCAGTCTGACTTTTTTTTTTCCCTTTTGGAAGTGTTTTCCCCTCAAACTGCCATTATCTTCCAAACCTGTTTCATGTTATTGTCAGATGCCTCTTCCCTGAGTTTCTTAGAACAAAATGTGATGATATACATATATATATGAAATTTTTTAAAGCATGGACTTGAAAGTCATATGGTTATGATTTGAGAATGTCAAGCTTGATTTTTTTTTTCAGAGTTAAAAAAAAAAAACAAAACCCATACCTTTTTCTCTGGGCAGTGAACTCGCTGCAGAAACATCAAAGAGAATGTGTACTGGATCAAGGTGATTTTTTTTCGACCACATCATTGCCAGCTGTGGTGTTTATGATTAGAGGCAGGCGTTCCAGACACCTCTGAGTCCTCACTAAGCGTCAGATCTTTAACAGGATCCATCCCAACTGAGTGACACTAAACAGACAGCCAGAGGGGAGTTGGTGGGATAGAAGAGGGAAGGGGTGGGGCTGAGGGAGGCTTGGTGCCTGGTGCACTCGCCAGCCAAGCTATATAACAAACTCAGCTAATGCCAGGCTGCAGGCTGCCCAGAGGCCCTGTAGCATGCCTTTCAGTGCAGCTTTCATTAGCCAAAGGGATGCATCAAGCCCAGCAAACACAGCCATTGATCCTCTCTCACTGGGTGCAGGGATGTGCAACGTTCAGGTCACGGCCCAGTTAGCTTTGAAGCGGCTCCCTTTCACACTGCTGACAGCCACAGACTGCTGGCTTCCAGGAGCTGAGACAATTCCCTCTCGGATCTCCAGGCTCTGCTCCATGCAGCTAACTACATGGAATTCCCTCTGGATGTTGCCTCCACTTGCAATATTAACACATATTTACTAGTCGTGTTGGTATAAGAATTCTGCAAATAGCCAGCAGTACTTTAGCAGTGCGTGGAAGGGAGCTCTCGTTCCCGCCTTCTGTTCCCTTCTGGGTCAGTGTAACTGCCAGGCAGTTTTGCTGGTCTCAAAAACCAGAATATGCTGCTGGAACCAAGAATCAATGCAGCGGGTTTGGAGTTGAATATTTGGGAATTATTAATCTCAAGGTAATAAGGCTTATTCCAGTGAAGAAGGAATTGGTTTGATTGATAACCACTTACTTGTTCTTGAGTGTGAAAGAGTATTTTTTTTTATTACCAAAAAGTGTCAAGAGATGCATCATTTGCTAACAGATTCTTGTGACTATAGAAATTAAGATCCTTTAGAAAAAAAATGTTATTACAACAATTTAAAAACAAACAACCTTGCCTGCCTGTTGGTTGGGAGGACAGTGTGATTTGTGTGTTAACTCAAAATATCTAAGAGATGAAGAGGAGAGGAAATATATGAATTTGATTTCAAAGAGGGATACAGATAATAGATGGCTAGTACAGAGCTGCTTTTAAGAACATCTCCTTGATTACCAGTATTTTGTTTTTTCTTTTTTTAAAGAATTCTCTGAGCAATGAGATGGCAGGGCTGGGTGAAAACCAGTGATGAAAATGTGTAAGATTCTGGCTTTCACTCCTCGTTTTGCTCTTCCTGCTCTGCAGTCCCAGGTCCTCCTTCCTTTTGTCATCTTCCCAAGTGACTTTTAGCTACTTGTACCATCTCCAGTAGTGTTTTGGTAGCTGTCCTCCATGAATGGTGGAAGGCACATTGACTCTTTGCACGGAAGGAACGTGCAAGTTAGTCTCAGTAGGTCTCGGCATTTGTGGTCTGGGAGCAGTGGAGGTAACTCATCACTTGAACACCAGGCCGCTCCAGAGTGATGGGGTAGACCTGCCTTGTTGGCCGGTGGTACCTCACTGAAGGCTTGGACCAGAGTGTATAATTGGGACTCATACCTTAGTGGGAGTTTGGGGTACAAGTTGCCACTGGAGAACTGGGATATCCTACTGTCATCTTACAGAAGAACGTGGCAGGAGATGTCCGCATGTATAGGCAATTCCTGCTCACCTTGCTAAGAATACTCTGGCCAATATTCTTGAAAAGAGTATTAGTTTTGGACTTTTCACGGAGGCTAACCTGTCGTCTCATATGGTGCAGTCAACCAGTGTGAGATGGAATAATAACACTTTGAATCCCTTGAGTTTGATAATCCTTAGGAAGTTTTCCTTAAGAAACTCTGAGGTCTTTGTTCTTAGTATTTTACCTGTAGCTCTAATCACTGACCATCATTACTGCCCTTCTTTCTTCTGAGTTGGCTAACAGTCTTCAATATACTGTCTGTTCCAGAGGCTGACTCTTGCACAACTCTGAATAAAACTAGCATCTTGCCGAGAAGATTCTGGTTTTCTTCCTGGGCCTACTCTCCTCTCTCTGTTTCATGATACTTGAGGAATCTCTTGATTATTAGGAAGCTTTTCTCAAGTCTTAGATCCTCTTCTTCGTAAAACTTACCTCCTTTAATAAGATTTCTAGAAATTTCTAGAAATTCTAGAATAAGGAGAAAACAATAACTAAATAATATTCTACACCATTTATTTGTATAAACACGTTATTTCTTCATTCAGTTTGCTTTTTAAAAGTTTATCTTATATGAAGAAAGTTAATTATGCTTTTTGCCAGTGCAACCCTTCCCTAGGCAAATATACTCACTAATTAATGTTTAGGATGATTTTTTTTCTTTAATTAAAAAAATAATATTTTCACATAAAACTATTCATAATAGTTTTTTATAGATACCCTTAAAACATCAAAGTCTTATGGTGTACTTAAGCTATGCGGTTGTCCATGAGCAAACATTGCAAGTAAATGTATAAAGTAGAACAACAAAGTAGTTTTATTTGATGTGTCTCTGTCATCATGCAACAGGTTAGTTCAATCAGTTGTTTATTTAATTACATTGTTGCCCAGGTTCTATTTTATTGTTCTCTTGACCTTTAATAGTCTTCAGAACTGCTCTGTGTCAGCATTATCCCATTTTACAGGTTTTGCAACGGAGGCAGAAAAGGATCTCATTAATTTGATTGTGAGTTTTTGGCTTGAAGATTATTATTACTTAGGATATTTTAGTGTCCTCAGTAACAAAAACTTTTTTAATTGCTAAGAGTTTTATTTACCACATGTTGAAGTAGCATAGTTTTAAAAAGTGCTCACTTCTTCCATTTGAGAGAATGAATGTTACATCAGCAATTTGACGATCAAACAACCTTTCATTTTCCCACCACTTCAAGGAAGGAGAAAATGTTTAAATATTGAGGAAGAGAACATTTGTCAAGTTTTCTTCAAAAAATGAGGTGTGTGTGTATGGACTTGTGTGTAGGTAGATCAATAGATTGACTTAGAAATAAAAGTAGGTCCCCCATTAATCTTTGATTCTGTTGTGAATATTTGCATTAATATCATAAATATCATCACAACAGTGAGATATTTCCAGAGAGCACTGTTGATCGAATTTGAAATGAATGTTTTAGTGGGTTATTGGCTGGCATCAACACACGAGGACACACACGCTTTAGTGTGGTTGCTTTCTGCTTGCTTCAGTAAAATATTATTATTTGTGTAATGTGGGAAGAAATAGCTTTGTTTACTTTAGCTGCAAGAGGACGTGATTTTTCTGCTGCTGGAGTTAGATTGAGTAAATTTACTGATGTCTATTAGCATTTCCAAGAAAGCATTTACATTAAATAAGAGTCCGTGTGCTGTTAGCTCCTAGTTTTGCCCTTCCTTCTCTCTGCCTTTGGTGGAACAAATGGATGTGTCCTAACAGCCCCCAGGTAAGGGTCTGAAAAAGTCTCTTAATGAGACCTTCAGACTTGGGGTCATCTGGAAGGAAATACAGTACTTTTTGCCCATATAAAATTCCACAGCCACTCCCCAAATTAACAACAAAGTGAGGCTGACTAGCTCAGTGAAATTTGCAGTTCTGTCACCTCAGCACCAAATACCACCTCTGGCAATGACTCACCTGAAGATTTCATCCATCACTCATTGATAAAACTTGATAACGTTTGTAGACCCGTTTATTCCCCTGGAATTTCCTCTCCACCCTCCCTCCCCAGCCTGTAATATGCGTAGTTTGAAGAGGAGGAAGTGATTCAAAAATCTGTGAAGACTTAAAACACCTATTGATGTCCAACCTAGGAAGAAGAAAGTAACCAAGTTTTAGACCTTGTATTTGAAGAGCTGGTGCAAACATCTGCAATATGTGTAGCTCTGTTGGGAGGCAGTGAATTTCCCTGAGTTAGTGGCATGATGTACACCGAATCTAAGAGTAAGGGAGAGGAGAGAGTGCGTGAAAAGATGTCAGACACCTCTGGGAAAAGTTGTTCCAATATCGAGTTGCTGTGCTTCCTGCCTTTTTATGTGCTAATTTCATCACACAGTGGTGTTAAGTGGGTCTCCCTGCTCTCCTTTCATAACCAAGCGGGAGACTTTTCTTTTGGTCTCCGTTGTGCACCAGCTAGGCAGAAAGGAAGCCAGGGTGAAGGCCTAGCGGGCTCTCCACCCAGTGAGGCAGCTGGACGCTTGCTCTTCTGTAAAGATGACTGATGACCTGTGGATAAAAACAAGTGGGCGCCGAGACCAGCTTCTCGAAGACAGCTTGAGTGGATGTGTGGCTTGAGCTTCCTTGATCAGCACAGGTCTCCATGACCTTGGCGTGTGTTGTGACTCATAGCCTTGCGAGGATGAATTGTTCCTGAACAGTTCCTTCGACATCTGAGGCACAAACAGGTCTTTTTAGTCATTTGTTAGACACCAGAGGAGAAAAATGGTCTAACCCATTTAAGACCTGAAAACAGACTTGAATATTCAAAAATAATGCACACTTCAATTCACCTTAAATTCAGAACCCCAAATCTAGACTGTGAGGAAAGTGCCAGCTGATCCTTACAGGTTAAAAACTCAGCCAGGTCACTTCTATTTCTTAGAAATGTGTAAAAGACCTCTCTGTATTTCTCCCTTAGTTGTTAAATGATAATAGAACTTTGAGCTTTGGAGCTTCTTTTAAAATAGCCAGTAATGCTGCTTTCTTTGGCCAGATGATAGTTTTCCTAAACAGAAATTTGATACGTTTGGGAATGTCATGCTTTAGTATGGAGCCCAAAAGATCTACAGCAGCCTACAGAATGCCTCTTTACTCAGGTTAAAGACTCTGACTTATTCTCATTTTAAATTAAGGATCAAGGTCTGTTCCTTTTGCCATATCATCCTTGTTGTCTTTAATTTTGATGGATATCCACAAAAGAGTCTGTTGTTCCATTTTAGAAAACTGTGAGGAGGAATGGAATCCAAATGTGTCTCCTACCGATGGTGTCAGTGAGTTTATTGAGTAACTTATGTGTGCAAGGCCCTTGCTACTGAAGATTAGAGACATTGATGTGTTTCCTGTCCTCCAGGTCTGTAGAGCAGCTGTCCTGGGTGAAATGGTTATAGTACGTTTACCAAAATCTATACACCAATAAGTAGAAATTTATATGTTAGAATTTGAGGATTTAAGTGTAGAGGTGACCTATAACGAAAGATACCAGGGCCAGGCGGCTTCTTTTGAAAGATAACTTCTCAGAGGAGGTGTGACTAGTGCCAGGTATTAATGATGCTAATCTGGGTGATATGTGAAGGTGAAGTGGGCATGCTAAGTGAGGAGGTTTAAGATGTGCAAAGCATATACAGGTCAGAGACGTAAACTCTTTCATGAGCAGAAGGATGGAAGAAAAGCTGACTGTTGAGAAATGACCTTGTTGAGGGGGAGCTAGTGTAGTGATGAAGAGTTTGTGTTTGGGCCCCGGGGCAATAAAGAACCAATAAGAGCTTTGAGCTGTAGGATGTTGGGATGAAAATGTCATAGCAGGAAAATTATTCTGGTAATAATGCGTTAAATAAATTTAAGTGTGAAGACTGGAGGAATTCAGTAATCTAGGCCAACACATAGATGGCCAAAATAAAACAGAATGGATGGTGGTGTAGTGAGAGAACCTTCAAGAATTGTGTTGTTTTGTACTGAGTGTTAGTGGTGAGAGATGTAAGAACTATGTCTTTTTTTTGCTTTGTATTTTTAATTACAAAATGTTAGTGATTTAGTTTACAGTTGCCCAAGTATGTGGCAGGAATCCTACAGACTAAAACCTATTTAAGAGTTGACTGATCTGTTGGAAGATGTCCATGATGATCAAATCCAAGATGTCTTTCACCGGAAATGGTAAGGCTATATTGAGCAGAAAGAGAGTAAGCCTCCTGTGAGGTTTTACAGCTGAATTAAAAAATTTGTTAATATGCTAAACTGTGGTTGCAGAAGCAGTGCAGACTTCTGTTGTAGTAATTAAACATCATATACTGGTGTTACCTGTCTTATGTTTTATCTCTCACTAGACTTTAAATTCCTCAGCAGCAGAGAAACTATTTCTTGTGTTGATATCTTCTGTGCCTAGTGAAATGCCTGAAATGTAATCAATATTCAACGACTAAAAACATTTATGGAATTTGCATTCTTATTGGTAGTGAAATGTTATAATAATGAAGCATTGTCATGCATGGTTATATAAAATCATGCATGATTGTATAAAAGTAACTCTGCTTTGGAAAGTTCTAGTTAGTTTAGCCTCTTGGAGCAAATAGGAAGATATCCTCAATTGTCTTTGGAGTTAGACTAATGCTGCGTAATTAAGGTCCATTTGCTCATCCAACCTGCTATGAGCAAGTTGTTAAATAGGAAGCATACACGAAGGAAACAGATACCCTGCCCTCAAGAAGCTTGTAGACTAGCAGGAGAGATGAGATATCTCCATAAATAACTTCCATAAATAACTACAATGCTAGGTAGAAAATACTAAGTACAATACGGGATGTCTGGATATAAAGTGCCATGGAAGTTCTTAAAAGAGGAAAACGTTTTTTCCATCCCAGAAGGTCGAGAGAGCTTTATAGAGTTTACTTTTTTTAAATCTGGTCCAGCAAGGGTACGTAGGATTTCAACTTGCCAAATGGCACTGGGGCAGAAAATCATGCAAGCATCGGAAACAGCAGGTAGTTAGTTTGGCTTGAGCGTGGGATTAAGAATAGTCACAGGAAAGAAGCTAGTTCTCTCCAGGACTTTTCCTGATAGATGATGATTGTCCTTCTGAAGGTCTTGTGAGGTCCCATCCAGGGCCTAGTGGGTGGTCTCCATTTACTCTCACGTAAGTATTTCTGTGACTTTTCCAAAAACTTGTTATGTGCATGTTAGAAGTTTGCAAAATTCAGTATGATTTTTTTTTTAAACCTACACTTGACCGTTAAAAAGGTAAAAACTTTTCTAAGAGTTTCATCCAAGTTTTAATAGGAAAAGTTTGTGATAGGTGTTTAAAAGGTTTCATGGACCAGTATCTGTGCCAGTTCTTCAACTGGCTTTTCAGAGTCTCCTTCTTACGAAGTCTTTGGAATAAAGGTGAAAAGAGCTACCAGAAGATACAGTTACACTCTTTATTTGGGGAAGTGTTTCTGGTTGCAGTACTCCAGAATTTTTGAAGAGATTGTAAATGTGGTTAATGAGACTTCATGTACCTGTAAATACCCATCCTACAAATGTGCTAAAATGAGACCGTGGCCTCACAGCTTAAGAGACTGTGTTGTTCTGCTTGGGGTGTTAATACTATGATGAATGCTGAAGTGAAATTCAAATTACCTCATTGAAGTTCTTGGCACTGTGATTAAGGGGCGAATTTAGAGGAGGGAAGTATCTTAGATTCTTTTCTTTTGGTCTGTAATATTACTGTTACTGATATGGGATGTAGAACCTTTCTGATTCTCTTTTAAAAAGTTTTCTCTGTGAACTTAAAACACTGTTTTCTTTCAGAACAGCTTTAGTGTTTCAAACTTAAAATCTACTCTCTTTAAATCCGGGCTGCATGTTCATCTCCCCTCCCCTCCAGGCACAGTTTTCTCTAGATTTTGGTTGGCTCTGAATCCCGGGAGTTAAGACAGCGTAGCTCCTATAAATCAGGAGACAGCTTCATTATCAAAGTTATGTGTTTTCACCTTCATAGATAGCCAGTCCTGGTGTTGGTGCCAGGCCCTGCCTTATCGTGTAACCATCAGCACTGCATACTGGAATGTTCTTTGTTTGGATTATTTACTTCTTCTATAAATAAAGATTAGAGTAAAAAATTCAGTGCTGGGGCCCGAGTGGAGCTGACTGTTACTAGAAATTCGCAGTAGCGTGATGTGGGATATAATTTGCTACTCATGGGCAGGAGAGCACTGCCTTGGTATTTATATCTCAGTTCTTTGCTGAGGGTTTTACACACTTTATCTTGTTTAATCTTCCCAATAGCCCTAGAAGATAGGTTCTGTTCTTCCCATTTTACAGATGAGGAAACCAAGAGTCAGAAAGACCAAGAATATTGCCCCAACTTATGTTGTAAGTAGCAGGTAATTAGGTTGCATTTGTCTCCAGTGTCTTCTCTTTTACCAACTACACTATAAAGGAATTCCAAAGACAGTCCTTTTAAAAATAATGTTACCTGGAATTTGAGCTGCTTGTAACCATTAGATGGTTCTACAGTTTTCGACTTAATGTTACTTGATCATGATAGGAAAACATTTTTAGGATTGAAATTTTACTTATTCTTAGTTTGTATAAAGGATGTAGAGATCACTAAATTTTATCCAATCTTTGAGCTATCCTCCAGTATTTTGAGAGTTAGTATCTTTCTTGCAGCTTGCAGAATCTCATTTATTTAAGAATCTACATTTTAATCAGAATTCAGGAAAGCAGCAGAATTTTCATTGACCAGGCAATTTTGGACGTAAATATATCACAGAAGCTCATCGAGCACCTTGTTATAGTTTGGATGTAATTATGAAAGAGGGAGACAGTTCTTTCAGAATATTTGGGCTTGATACATATAATCCAGAATTAAAGCAGTTATTTCTAGAACTTCTAAGAAGTTTGATTCTCAGTAAATTGCACAAATTACTGCTTTTCTTTTGGAACAGGACTACTTTACCATTTATTTTTGTATATATTTCCACATACAGTGCAGGCAGAGCATATTCATTTTGCAGATGAGGAAACTATGAATTAGAGTAATGGGTGATGTTGCTAAGATGATATCTGATAGATGCAAGTGATGTGTTATTACTTGCAAATTTTCCTCGTGGATTCTGAGTTGCCTGTGGGTGCTAAGTATGTTTATAAGATCAGGGTATCTTGACTGCAGTAAATTTTTTTTCTGATTCACTACAAGGTTATTTTTCTTATTGAACTATATTTCCTGGATAAAACCCCTTGAACTTTATAACTATCACCATAAATATGTTTAATGGGCTTATTGGCATATTAAAAATTGTATAGTGTTGGCACATGAAGAGGCCCACATAATTGCTAAATAATGGTACTTAAAATATTTGTAAAGGTGCTATTGATTTGTAGTTTGTATATCCATATATATTTATAACATTCTGGTGACGAATAAAAACTTTTTTTTTTTTTTTTTGTGAGGAGATCAGCCCTGTGCTAACATCCGCCAGTCCTCCTCTTTTTTTGCTGAGGAAGATGGCCCTGGGCTAACATCTGTGCCCATCTTCCTCCACTTTATATGGGACGCCGCCACAGCATGGCTTGCCAAGCAGTGCGTCGGTGCGCGCCCGGGATCCGAACCAGCGAACCCCGGGCCACCACAGCAGAGCGCGCGCACTTAACCGCTTGCGCCACCGGGCCGGCCCCACGAATAAAAACTTGAATAAATAATGTCATGTCTACAGATATCAATGATAGTAAAAAGTTGCCCGGTATAATTAGAGAGGCCTTATTTAAGTCAACTCTGCCAGATTATCATTAATATTTTTTTCTGAGAGGCTGCTTGACCCACTTTCCTGCCTCTTGAATGTGTCCTGTCACCCTCTGACTGGGATAGCCATATTGTGTGATGTTAACAGATTCATGATTGTCCTTTCCCCCTTCCTCACTGCCTTTGTGCCCATATATTTTGTGTTTCTGATTTTAAAAGCAGATCCCTTAGAAAAACGAAAAAAGCAAAAAGTGCTCAGGTGGATCTGTTGTGCATCCATTAGAGTAGGCACAGGTTCATATCTTCCTCTCCTTGAGCACATTCGTGGTATAGTATTTGGAGCTGGACCCTTGGATGAGGGATACTTGGATTCTTTTCTTTTTTTTTTTGACCCTCAAAATGTCCTTATTCCTCACCATCCCAGTTCTGCTTAAAAATGGTGTTTGTTGTGGGCCGGCCCCGTGGCTTGGCGGTTGGGTGCGCGCGCTCTGCTGCTGGTGGCCCGGGTTCAGATCCCAGGCACGCACCGCTTCTCTGGCCATGCTGGGGCCGCATGCCACATACAGCAACTAGAAGGCTGTGCAGCTATGACATACAGCTATCTACTGGGGCTTTGCGGGAGAAAAAAATAAATAAATAAAATCTTTAAAAAAAAAAAGAAGTGGTGTTTGTTGTAATGTTTGGGGACAAAAATGTAGTACATAAACCATATACATTTCATTTTAAGATTTTTTTCTTTTTTTTGCATTTCTTACCTTCTTTTCTATTTTTCATATACTCTCTATAGGAAACTGCACGATTCTACTTCTTCATACAAAAATTATCTTGGGGCAGGAGATAATTTATTAACTGTCATGGCAGTTCCCACCTGTGCTTTTGGAAAGCCTTACTGGTAAGGTTTCATCGATTAAGTCCCAATCCCATAAATCTAGGGTGAGTTAGAATCTGCTTGCTATAGCTCTCACTTTGGGTCGGTTTGTGAGGCCACATGAAACCACCTCTGATATTTATGCGTCTGTTTTGTCCTCTGCGGGATTAACCTCATCTCATCATCAACTCAGAGCCTGGATTCCAATTTACAGTCTTTCCTTTCAGCAGAATGAATCTTACTGCTGAGAGAAATCTTATGAAATGGAGCAGCATTGTGTTTTTAGGTAAAGTATGGGTTTCCTGCAGTTCTGACTAAGGTTTTGGTGCAATATTCCTGCTCAATTCCACAGCCTCTTCAGACCTGTGGAGGGCCTCGATTCTAAATCTTAGCAGACAGAAAGTGAAGTGCAGGAATGCTATTCTTCAAGTGAACTCTTCAGTTCAATGAGGAATAAGAGGAAGGAAAAGTTGAAAAACAAAACAGAGTGGGAAAATCTGTCTAAAAGTGTACTCCTGATGGTGTTTCGCCAAGTGTTTATTCTATGGGGCATTATGCTGTAAAGTGTACAAAGGTCAGATGAGTTTGGGAAAGCCTGGGTTTAAAAGTGTTAACCTAATTTTTTATTAAAAATTTTTCAGAACCTTTTAATATTCTAATAAGCATTGTATATCTCCCCCCACCACCATGAAAAAAACAAGCATAGAATATGTTATATTTCCCAAGCTCATTTATCCAGGGAGACCCTTTTCCTGGGATGGGCAATTTATAAAGTATGTGTTAGGAAATGTAGAGCCAAACAATGCCCTTGCAAATCAGAAATGCCCTTTAAAGATGCAAGAAAGTGGCAACGTGTCTTGATATTCCTCAGGTTTACTCACTTCTTCCCTGTTCTTGAGCAATTCAGCTGATGAACCAGAGCCGGTAGGTCTGTGGGTCTTCACAACAGTCCACAAGACTTTTGGCCACCCTCCCAGAGGTCAGGGCAGCACTGACCTGAGTTTCCTGACCTTCCTTTGAGTGTTGGTTATATTCAGCATGGAGGAAGGGTAATAGACCTACTGAGCCACTGACCCTACCCCTGATGGATGGGATCATTTCCATCAAACTAATTGTGAGAGTTTATAGGGCCCCTATTCATGCTTCTTAGGTGTTGTATGCACCCAGGACAAGTGTGCTCCAGAGAAATACTGTCAGCTTGTGTAGACATTGGGATTTAGTTTTAAAAGCAGATAGTGGGCACTATGAGAGCCAATTTTTACTTGACCCTAATCGAGCCATTTAACTTCTTTGCATCTAAGGTTTATTCACCTTTCATTCACCATTTTTGCACCCAACCCTCTATCCGTCCGTCTCACTGAGTGGTTGTGAGGGCAAAATGTGTGAAAGGGGTTGACAGTTGGAAACTTTAAGAACATTGTGTAAAAAAGCATGATATCCCTATCATCGGTCAAGAGATGTGTTGAGGAATGGTTTTCGTCACTGATTCATGAGGTAAGTTATTTCCCTTGTTCCACAAGATTTTTGGTGAAACAAATAAGCCTTACCCATTCAAATGAATAATAAAGACTCCCTTCAGCCCAGTGTTTGGAAATCTAATTAGATTTCTCTCTTTCTTTCACACACACACAAGTAAAGAGCATATTGTAGAATGATGAAGTAACATTATAGAGCACTTAACACTGTTCTAAGTATACATTTGCTTATTTTATCCCCACAACAACTCTATGTAGTAGGTATGATTACTAACATTATCCCACAGATGAGGAAACTGAGGCACAGATCATTTAAGTGACTTGCCCAAGGTCACACAGCTAGTAAGTAGCAGAGCTGAGATTGGAACTCAGATGGTCTAGCTCTGGAGTCCGTGCTGTTAACCACTATCTTCTACTGCCTGAGTGATTTATACTGGGATACTGGAAGAGATAACTACCTTGTAGATATGGATTCAAATACTGATGGTCAGATATTGGCGTAGGACACTGGACAGCCCATTAACTGCCTGTCTCTTTCTTGTGAAAGTATCTTATTAGGTATAGAGCACCAAATTGATGTTAAGTAATAGTGTGATCGTAAAACAGAAGTGGCAGGTGTGTCCAGTTTTGGCTCTAGATATGCTCTTTTCAATACTGTATTTAAAATGATTAAATGATGATAATTATTTTTCCCTCCCCTGTGCCCCTACCCCACCCACCCCGCAAAACTAAATCCTCTGGCCACAATTTGCAAGCATATGTAAAAGATGAGTTGGCATAACTCCCACCTGCATTTGTGACGGAACGGGCAAGGACAAGACAGACTATAATTCTTCGGTCACACATGAAGTACATATTTTTGAGTGTAAGGTTTTTTCATTCTAGATATTTTCTGAATTATCTGCTTTGAGTTTGAACCCTGGAAAATCACAGAAAAATAATGCTATTCATGCCATCTGTGAGATTTTATATGGTTACAGACACAAGTTATATACATTTGGAAAGTTAAAAGTGTAGCTATTAAATAAGAATGCAAGAGGTGGCTGAAAGTCAAGTGCATTGGATGCTCATTAAATGCCCTGGATTTGAGGACAAACAAGTTTACTGAGGACTGGAGGAAGCTTAATGAGCACATCAGAGTTGAGTTGTGTGGTGGATGGGTGGGACTCGGAATGGTGAGGAGAGTATTCTTGGAGGGGGGCAGGGGAGAGAAGGAATGTAGTGAAAACAGGTAAAGTCAGCATGAATGTAGCTAGAGCCATGCTTCAGCCAGTGGGCTGGTCTGGAGGGCTTGTGGAGAGGAGGAATTGAGGAGATGGGAGCAGCCAGCTGTGGGGCTCAGGCTCTGTGAGTTTGTGAATAATACCCAGCTACGAAATGTCTTCAGGTTTTAGGTAGTCTGGTTATACTGAAGGTTTAAAGTGGAGGAATGACATCCAGAAAGCTGGGTTCTGGGCACCTTGGTGGGCTAGCAGCTAATAGGGCAGATGGATTAGAGATTGAAGAAACTGTAGGCAGAACGACCGATTAGAAGGCTATTTAAGATATTCAGGGAGGAGCTGCATTTGATGGCAGTGCAAATGGGAGGAGAAGAGATGGGTTTGAGATAATGTCAGAGGAACCATTGGTGGGATTTAGTGTGATATAGTTAAAATGCTAGGTCATTTTATAATAATATAATTAATAATTAACAATAAATTAGTAAAAATCATAATCCTTAAACATAGGCTCTGGAGTCAGTCCACCAAGTTGAGCACCAACAGCTGCATGGACCTCAGTAAGGTTAACCTGTCCGAGCCTCAGTTTTCTCATTTGTAAAATGGGTAGAATAATACCCACTTTGGAAGATTTACAGAAGAATTAAATGAGATAGCATGTAAAGAGCTTGGCCTGGTGTCCAACAAATAGTAAGAGTGCAGTAAATTTTAACGATAATTATTCATATAATATTTTAAAATTTGAATTTGCTTACATTGTGTTTTTTTAAAGAGCTGAACGTACAGTGTTCCTCTTAGGGCAGGTAATTTTATTAACTAATACTGTCTTAAATGTGCCTAGCGTTTGCAGGCTCTGTGTTGTGTTGTGTTCACATTATTTTCCCATGTGGTATCCAGTGGCCCGGGGCAGGTGGTTTGACCCCCCTCTGACAGAGGAGCTCACTTCCTCCCAGGAGTCATGGGGATAGGGTGACAGGATTGGGAATGGGCAGGACAGCTGGAACTGAAATCCAGGTTTCCTCACTGTCAGTAAAGTGCTGTTTCCCAGTACCAGGCATCATAGTTCAAGATAGGAGACAGAAGAAAACAGGGAGAATTCTTTAAAAGCTCTTTACCTGTTCAGAGGTGTGACTGGCTAACCTCTCTCCTCTTTCTCAAGGATGCCCACTATGTCCTGTATCGTGGTAGGTCTTTGTAGCCCAGACTCTTCCCCTGGCTAATTCTTGCTCATTTCTCAGGTTAAATATCACCCAATCTAAATGACTTTTTCCCTGTTTTTCTCTTCTCATCGCTCCTATTTATTTCCTTCATGGTACTTTTTACACTTTGTAATGTATTTGTTTACCTGTTTGTTTATTTAATATCCATCTCCCCCACCAGACTGTAAGCTCCTTGAGAGCAGCGTTCATTTCTGTTTTGTTATTTGGTATAATTGGCTTCCAGTACAATTGTGTGGCATATGATAAGCAATCAATAAATATGAATTTGAAAATGAATTAATGAATTAGAGAATACGTAACATTCACATATATGTCAAGGGGTATGGTCTCTGCTTTTGCCGATAAAGCTTTTTTAATTAACATCATTAAAATTCTTGATCCTGTACTTTCATCATCTAAAATGCATGGAATAATAACTGCCCACGTCTACTTCATGGAGATGTTTTTAGGATAAATGAGACATTGAATACTGTTCTTTCCAATATCTAAAAATTAGGGCTAGGTCATAAGCTGGGCATTTAGGGAGCTCCCTCCCTCACGCTTCGAGATGACTGGGAAACCCCATTCTGACAGTGCAGTTCCACTAGTGGCTGCTCAGAGCCTGCATGGGGCAGTAGCTGCAGAGTGGCCGTGCATGAAATGTGCACAAATAACCAGCAAGGCTGAACAGACTCTCTGAGCACCTCACCTTACTGCCAGGCAGTGCCAGACTCCAAGAAACATCTGCATCACACCCACCCTGGAATTATTCTGCCATCTTCAGAAAAAGAGCATCATGTACATCATGATGATGGTACTTACACTGCTAAAAGGCTGCTGGTGTAATGATGGAAATAAAGTCCATGAGGTAGAAGATATTAACTCCAAAAGAAAACACTCCCTAGATATTAGCATTGGAAACTACCATTCAAGGCAGCAACTTTGCTAGGGGTCTGGGAACTACAGTATCAGTTTGAATGGACCTGTTTGAATAAGAGTTTCTCATCAGTTTCTAGGAGTCTCGAGCTTGGTAGGATGTTTTGGTTGTTGAGGCAACCCCCTCGCCACCTTTGGAAAGGATATGGATCTCCTATTCCTGACAAAGAGAAGGAAAAAATGCGCCTGGCTCGGTTGTTGCCATAAATATTTAGATGATGAAAATCCTCTTAAATATTTTAAGAAACTGCTGAGCATAGCTTAATCATCTTATTGAGAACCCTAGATTTAAAACTTAAATGTCTGCTCTTAGGAAGGAAGCAGGTTAAACTGCCTTAAAAATAAAGTGCCTCACAATTGTGTCGTAAAATCTCAACTGACATTAAAGTAATTGTGCTTAAGTACAATTTAGGGCCCTTTTGAATGTTTATTGTAGACGCAATAATGATGCTCTTTTTAATAGTCTAATGCTAGTTCTAAAGAAATAAACCTAGATTCTTATGCATGTGTCCTGAACAGAATCATTTGGGGGGGGGAAATGTAGTCTCTGAGTACTTTATCTTAGCAAAAAAGGACAAATTATGGATTGTGGCATCATTATGTTTAAAAAGAAAAGAAATGGAATCCTTATGTTTAAAAAGAAAAGAAAAGAAATGTAACCTTCTGTAGTCGGAGCTTATGTAGTCCAGAGTTGTGTAACCTTCCCTGAATGTCACACACTTCCTACCGTGGCTGCTTCGGCTCCCTTCAGCCTTCTGGGACCCATGACTAAAATGCAGATTTCCTTGCCTATGTTGAGCCTTTATGGAAATTAGAAAAAGTGCCCTTTCTGGACAGGTGCATCCACAAGCAGGGCACATGGCTGGGTCCCCGGGAGCCAGGCCTGAGCCACATTCAGCCCCATCTGCCACTTTGGGCACGTTTGTGCAATGCACACGTTGAGTCCCCACACTGACCAAGTTTACTAGGTCTGAATCTCTAAGTGGGACACACCCCCTGTTAACAGGTGCCCTGGGAACCATGTTATGTCAGATTGACATTCGTGTCACTATGCTGGTGCTTTTGAGTATCTAGTCTGAGAGTCTGTGGTCTCTCTCAGCCTTCGACCCCAAACCCTCAGAGCTGATGGCATGACTTGAGAGTAGGAATGGGCCCACTGTATGGAACAGAAAAGCAATTTCATTTTATCTTGAATTTAAACCATATTTGAGAATGTTTGCTGTTGATATTTTTCCTCTTGCCATTTTCTATCATGTTAGACCAGGAAAGCAAAGTAGGTTAAACGACAATCATCCTTTTTTTTTTGGTATCTGTTAATAGTTTAGATGCGAGTTGATGTTCCGTGACCACCTTACTCAGGTCCTAACCATTTTTCCCCGCTTGGGATCTCAGCAGCAGCTTCCTAACTGGTCTTCTAGCCTCTCATTTGTTCTCTCCTCCAATTCATAAAAGCTCGTACTTGCTAATGGTGCTTCAGTGACTTTCTCCTGGGTTGAGGGCAAGTCCAGACTCCTCAACACGGCATGCCAAATCTTGATCCAAACTCAGAGAGGTCCTCCGTGTAAGAAGCCCAAGCCCTGTAGGACTCACCAGGCCTCCCTCCACTTTCCTCTCCGAGCACATCTCCTCCTTGTCTCTCCCTCACTCACTCGACTTCAGCCACACTGGTTTGCTTGCTGTTCCCTCTCCCTGAAATGCTTTCCCCGGAGATATCAGATCCTGACTCTGAAGTCCCCTCAACAAGTCTTTCCTTGGCTACAGTATCTGGAATTTTAGACTCCCCCACCCCAAACATTGCATGGCCTCCTTCCCTACTATGTTTTTTCCCTCCTTAAAAATTATTATCTACCACAGTCCATATCTTATTTAGCTGGCCTGTTATTTTTCTCTTCCACCAGGATTTAAGCTCCATGAGGGTAGGGATTTGTGTGTTTTGTGGACTGTCATATCCGCAGTGCCTGGAACAGAACCCAGCATGCAGCAGGAGGTCAGTCATTACTAGCTGAGTGGAGGACTGAGTGAATGTGGCCCCTGCCTGCCTCTCCATCCTCACTTCTCCTCAAACTTCTTCATCTCCTACCTGCTCACATCTTTTCAGTCCTCCTGCTCTCTCTCTAAACATGCCGCACCTTCCCACATCCTCAGTGCCTTTTTAATTGCGGCTACCTCTACTTAGATGGCTCATCCTCACCTTCATATCCCTTCAGGCTTGGCTCAGAGGGCACCTCTGCTGGAAAGCTTTCCTGGGCCCTCCTCTGTACAGGCAGAGTACCCTCTCCCAGCATGGTACCAACTACACTGCTTTTTTCGGCTCTTTTGCCTAGTTCTTGATTAAACCAGATAAGTTCCTTGAGAGTCTTATTTGGTTCTGTATTCTCAGTCCCTAGCACAGTGTAGATATGTCTTAAATGTTTAACTGAAGAAAGGAGGGAAGGAGGCCACTATAGATCTGGAGCATTATCTCAACATTTCATTCATCCTTGTAGTTGACCTAGAATGTTGCCATACTTATGATAGGTGCTCAATAAAGCTCTGAATGAACCAGTTGTTAGTTCCTTATTGCACATCCCAATGCCTAATCAGAAATTTAAAATATTTTTGTTTTAATATTGAACTTTGAAGAAGTCTTCTGAATTTATGGCTTTTAACTTCAGATTGTTGACCAGATTTGGATGTGGTCAGACAGAGCAGACAAAACCTCTTTCTGACTCTAAAATCTATCAGGATGCATTGGTTGGGAAACGGATATTTCAAGGACCTCAGGTTGTGTGCGTTTCTGAGAAACACAGATCAGTGGCTTTGTTTACCTGTTATTAATGAATTCTTCCTCTGTGTACATGCTTTGTTTCTTCAAAACAGGACTTATATGAAAACAAAGTGTCTTGATAACTCAATTACAATTTCCATTATGAAACTTTTGAATAAAAATGAAATAAAATAAGAGTTGAGGAGTTCTAAATCTGTTTCATACTCTAGCATAGATGATGAATGGGAAATGTTTTCATAGAAGCATTAATGTTCTGAATATTATTTATACTAGTGATAAAGAATGTCATCTTAGTAATAATGCCTGTAAAAAATTTGCCTACATGTTAAGTTGAATTAAGACGTACTGTTTCAGATAGCCCATAAAGATTTTAGCAGCAGTTTTTCGTGACTCATTTGTAATGATGCTTACTACCCATTGTTAATTGAGCAGACTTTATAAACATAAAGTCTATAGGAGAAAAAAAGTGGGCAGGACTTTGCTGTCCCCAAAGGGTAGAGCTTTTGCTAGTTTTTGGATGCATGACATGTATTCCTAAAAGATCAGTAGTACATCATTTGATTTCTCAATGGACCATAACATCTCAGCAGGAACACCTTTACAACCTGCCAGGTAAACACAAATTAAATTAATTCTCAGTCTGTGCTTTTTTTTTCACTTGGAGGAAACCATATGCAGTAGCAAATCCCTTTTATCTTTAGCAACCAAAACAAATAGTTAGCTAATCAGTTGAACTGGTTGAACAAATAGTTAGCTAGTTAATCAGTTGAACTTTACCAAAGCAAACAAACCACATATTTTAAGCATTTTAAACTTAAAATATATAAATGTACACTCATCCTCCAAACTTTTGAGGTTAGCCAAACTTTTGAAGTGTGGATGATTGTGCTCACTGGAGCTTTAAATTGAATTTTACATAAATGACATCTGTAATGTGTCACTAAGATTTTCACCTTTGATTGCTTTAAAGTGAACCTAGAACTTAGACCTGACTAATTGGTCTTGAGTGCAGAACCCTTTAATCTTTTGTAATCACCTTGACCACACCAATTTGAGACGAGGGTTTTATTTAAAAGTGACCTGTCCTGGGCAAGACTTCCCAAAGCATTCAACTTAGTTTCTGTAGAATGAACTTTTTCTTCTACAATCGTATTTCATTGATTTTTATAATATTTCGTTAAATTATGAAACTGTATTTATAGATGAAACTGTTACACAGGTCTGAGAACAAACAACTAACTGACTCCTCATAAATCAGACAGTAAAAACAGAGGTGCATGGGCTTATTAGAGTGTAGTTTACTAGTTTTGTTTATTAAGCATGCTGTGGACATCAATATAGTCCATAGAGGGAATAATGATTTTGGTAAATCTGGTAGCATAAGCACACATGTAGTCATAATTTTTTCTTTGTTCCTGTTTCTGTGTAACTTCAAAAGAGATGAGATTTCAAGTGCAGTGAAAATAGTTCCAAGAGACGAGTAATATACCTTTCACACTTGCATGCATGCACACACACCCACACACACATACTGCAAGTGAACAAGTTATAATCTACATCCTTAGCTGCTAACTTGACTGCCATCTCTTTCGTTTTAATATGGCTCAAGTGAAGTTCATTTTCTTCTTTTTTTAAGCCTCCTTCCTATTTCCCAATCTCTCTTAGAATTAATGTCATTTCCTCAACTTTGGTATTCACTATAGTTAGAAAAAAAATATTTGATTCTTACAGTTGTTCCTCGTATGTTGGTCAGTTACCAGATCTTGTCATTTCTGGGAACTGCATCTTCCTCTCTATTTGTAGGCCACCTCCCTCGATGAGACCCTTACCACCTGCTGAGCATATCACTGAAATGTTCTTGATTTACCACTTGGCCTCCAGCCATGTGCATCCTTGAAGCTGTGGCAGATCCTTCTTCCCTAAACCCCACTTTCATCATCTCACTTGCTACTCAAAATTCTCATGGCTTTTCACTAACTGCAACATAAAATAACAAGATATTTGTCTTTGCTCTCTGTGCCATTCTTGACATGGTCCCATTCTCATTTCAGATGTCAACTTCTGCACTTTTATGCCTCGTGGGAACCTGCTGCAACCATGTAATTGCCCTCTGCTCTGTCCTCCACGCTTGTCCTCCATCTCCATCCCTCTACTCTATGGAGCCATCTGGCCTATAGGATCTTAGGTCAGCCTGTTGACTTCCTAAAAGATCCTGCTTGACTCTTTCTTCCAAGGAGCTCTCCACTAGACTCTGAGCACCTGGAGGTTAGGGACTGCTAATTCTGACAGTAAACCAGGTGTACTGCGTTTTTATTGTTAGTTATCTAGTAGTCTTTATCTCGATTAGGCAGTAAGCCCTTTGAGAGTAGGGACCCTCTCTTAGACTTTTCTCACTATATATCTTTTCTTCAGAGAGCAAGAGCACTTTCGATTTAGCACAGCTGTACTGAGCACCTGATTGAGGAGACATGAGAATGACTGGGCCATGGTCCCTGCCCTCTGGGTGTTCATGGTCTAACAGAAGAGAGATACATTCTTATACACATGCACACACACATATCTAATATTAAGTTAATAGACTTTAAAATTTGTTCCAGTAATGATGTGTATTATATTTAATTGAGAATTTAGAGGAAGATAAGATTTCAGTCTAATAACAGGGAGGAGGGCCTCTGACTTGGAGGAGGTGATATTTGAATTAGGTGTTAAATTAAACATTTGAATCTGAGTGTCATTGGAAGATTAGAAAGATATGCTTATTTATTTTCTTGCAAAATATTTTTTCAAGGGGATAAACAGTACTGTTAGTCAAGTAGGCATTAGGAAACTTAATAACTTGATCCAGTTCACATAATTCATCAGTGGCAGACATTCAAGGGTTCTAATGCCACCACCAGGAGTTTTGGGCAGTAAGTTCTGCTGCCTCCTCGAGTTTTGGTAACATTCTTTAGAGTCACCTGAACATATGGAGGGATCTGAGTTTTTAGAGGGTAAGAAACTTTTCAGCCCCCCATTATGTTACACTCAAATTACTCAAGAATGTTTCCTTTTGAAGGCGCTTCAAACCTGCCATGGAGTTAGCCCTTGGGGAGGAGAAAGGCAGGTAACATAAAATATCAGCCAAGAGCCTTTGAAGATGGGTGATGTGTTTTTCTCCTTAGGATGCTAAATCACACATCACCACATATGTGCACAGAAAATGAAAATGAAAAATGTCAGAAACACATTTATGTAAACCATGGGTCATATTTGCATATAACGAGCATTTCAACTCGTCCCCCCAACCCTCAGACCAGCAATGATTGATGCTTTATATTTTTGTCTTTTTAAAGATTTTCCTAGTCCTGGGATTTTGCTGTATGTTAAAACTATTATCTCATTGCAAGGTGAATTAAATTATTAAACTATAGACCTGTGCTGTCTAATATGGTAGCCACTAACCATGTATCTATTGAAACGTAAATAAAATTAAAAGTTGATTTCTTGAGTTACATAGCCACATTTTGAGTATTCCATACTGAATTGAGATGTGTGGTAAATTATAAAATACCAGATTTTAAAGATTTAGTATAAAAACCAATTGTACAATATTAAGAATTTTTATATTGATTATATGTTGAACTGAAAATATTTTGGATATGTTGGGCTAAGTAAAATATATGATTAAAACTAAAGCTAATTTTACCTCTTTTTACTTTTTTATTGTTACTTGAAAACTTAAAATTACTTCCGTGGATCACATATTTCTATTTGACAGTGCTGGCATAGGAAACTCATGCGTTAATTTTTTTTTTTTTTTTTTTTTTTTTTGGTGAGGAAGATCAACCTTGAGCTAACATCCATGCTAATCTTCCTCTTTTTGCTGAGGAAGACCGGCTCTGAGATAACATCTGTTGCCAATCCTCCTCCTTTTTTTTCCCCCCAAAGCCCCAGTAGATAGTTGTATGTCATAGTTGCACATCCTTCTGTTTGCTGTATGTGGGACGCGGCCCCAGCATGGCCGGAGAAGCGGTGCGTCGGTGCGCGCCCGGGATCCGAACCTGGGTGGCCAGCAGCGGAGCGCGAGCGCTGAACCGCTAAGCCACAGGGCCAGCCCACATGTGTTAATTTTTAATCCCATAGTTTTAGTATAAAGGTTTATACTGAATGGGCTTACTAAACTTTCTGGAAAATAGGGTAATTAGTAATGACTAAAACATGATGTAGATGATTTTGTGATTCCTAAAATGTTTTGCTTATAATTTTGACTAAATGTACCAATCAGTATTTTCCATTTTTTGCTAAAAATGAAGTCTTTTATCTCTGTTCAGGCCATTACTTTTTTAAATTGCTCTTGGTTTTGAGCTAGTTTACTGGACTTTAATCTTTGCTCCTTGATTGGCTAGTGAGCAAGTCTAACTAAACTGAGTGATAGGAATTAGGATTCACATATTTCATAAAAGCTTCCACTGCAGCATTTTTTTAAAATGGGAACTTATAGTCAATACAGTATCTAAGGCATTACACTTAATCTCAAGTATTGGCGGGCTAAGCCCTGAATCAGATATTTCAGTGCATGAAAAGATCTCCAGATAGAACCATTCATTTGCCAATTAGAAAAAATTTTCTTCCCCACTAAAACATTTGACTCAGGAGCTTTTATGTAGAAACTCTGTGAATATTTCCATAAAGTTGCTTAATTTATTTCTGCGAGTTCAAACTAGGTTCAGTGTAATTTTTCAGTTGGTTTAAGTGTAGGCGTGTTGGTGTTACATAAACCCTATTTGGCTATTAGTACTATTGTCATTTGTTTGGCTATTTAAAAAGAGTTATTTCAAGCAGGGAAAAAGCTTCCTAACTTATGAGTTGTTAATATTTTATTTTTTATGTTATCTGGAACATCAGCATATAGTATAGGTGGGGGGAAAAAACTCTTGTGAATTTGATAGAAAATTAGAAACCTGTCAAAGAAAAGGCCATTACTGTGGTTTTGGGCTAACCTTACTGAAATTGTTTGTAATGACACACACTGAAATTTAAGGGAAGATGGTGCCTTCTGTACCATGTGGGGTATGTAGTTTGGTGGGTCAAAGACGAAGAGTGCCAAAGATAGAGCCATAAATAGTCGTATTGGGGTTTTTACTGAATTGAAGCACACTGATGTCTGAATATGTTCCAGTATTCAACTCTCTTCTAAACTTATCTTGTCCTGTTTCTCCATCTGTGGTAAAATATCCTTGAAACCAAGGTGGTTTCTTCAGGGTTTTCCCATGCGTCCATGTTGGTTCCTTACTGGTCCTGCATTAGGAAAGACCAAACAGACGTGCAAGCAGGAGAAAGAATACTTCGTACAGCCGCTTTCCTTACTAAGGAAGACCCGAGAAATGTTCATTTCTGAATAGCCACCTTCACTGCACATGTTCAGCTTTGGGGCTATGCAGTAGTTAGAAATGTTACTGGAGTCTTAAGAGTGACAAGAAATGATTGTTTCTGAAGATAGCTCGTCACTTTTTTCTCATAGGACTTGGCTGGGGTTCAGTGCTCTCTTTGGTCTTATTTGAATGGTATTTTATCAGTCAGACAAAATAATATTCAACTATTAATATCGTTCTGCTAAAACAGTTTAGAATAAAGATTTAATGTTCTCTTCTCAGTGAAGGGCTTGTGCCCACATGCAGGACTGTAATAAAAGAGAAACAAATGAGGCAGCTCAAAGTTATGGCTCTCCATGGCTTTTAGGTCTCTCATACATTTTTATAAAACATATATCAGAACTTCTGAATTGTTAAATTGGGTTATTTTTAAATGCAATTGTATTTAAATACAGACCTGAGAGTAACCTGTTAGGTCTCAGCGTTCAGAACAGGCTCTCTGCTGGCTAACAGACTCATTGCTGTTATTACATCCTCTGGTCTGTAGCTGGGAGAAGACAATTTTCCCCAAGATTGTGCTCCTAGTTGATCTTCAAGTAAACTGGTACACCTCCAGCTCAGCCCCAGGCTCACCTTATCTTACCCTTAGGCTAACAGGTAACCGAGTCACCCATCTCTTTTCTCATCCATAAAAGGGGAGTATACAGAGTGTCCCCCAGTGGATTTAAAAGGCAAAGATGAGATTAAAGATGTCATGTGAATCTCTCACACTGCTACTTTTAATAATTTGCACTTCCCCTAGAAACCTAGGAGAGCTTTAAAGAACATAAAGTAAATTTTAGCTCAAATATTCAAGAGCCTAATATATCATTAAATGTTTGTGGGAATGTACTTTCACCTAAAAGCTGGTAATTAGGGTTCAATTAAGTAAGCATCACTCAAATAACTTTATGAAGAGACTCTTTCACATGACATTGTCTAGCTATAGTACTGGGAGTGTCATAAAGTGGGTATGTATTGATTTTGGTATGGAGGGATTAAGATTAAAGTGCAGAATGGGCTTCAGCAGTGACCAAGCTAGAAATTTACCCCAGCCTCAAATGAAGGAGGAACGTGGAGTCCTACAAAGCCAGGAATGATGTTCTTCTTCTCTCAAGAAGTATAACTGCTGTTCCAACGCTTAGAAATGACCGAAATTTAATACTCAGGTCTTCTTTTACACTAGTCTCTTCCTCTCAGGCTGAAACAGGAGGCGTGGAAGAGGCCAGGATCATCCAAAGTAGATGGATTGCCAAGGCAGGTTGTTTTGACTTAGTAAAGTTCTTTGCATTAAAACAAACATCCCTAAAACACATTAGCCTCCCAGCACAGGAGTGGGAGCACACAAATCAGGAAGCCTGCTGGGGTCTTTAGGGAAATCTTGAGTGCTTCGGGGTGATTTATTTTCAGAGAGAGTTTGAACTAGATCAGCTCAAGAGAAGATGGGAACATTCGGGATGGTGGGAAAGCAAAGTAACTGACTCCTTTGCCCTCTCAATAAATGGTCTCTCTGGAAAGCCATCACAAGTAAATGTTTTGTTCTACTGTTTCATGGCAGTAGGATGTGGGGTAAAGTTATGGATTGCATGCAATACATTTTTTTTTTTTTTTATGTAAGCTCGAGCAACATGAGAGGAGCCCAGTGGGGTGTAGAACCAGCTGTGACAGACCCTATATGATGCCTTGACTGGGTTAATGCAAAGTTGGTCTCTTGTCAAATTAAGCAGAAACTGCAGAGTACTTGTGGCTTTGAGATGTATTTGGCCTCTGAATTCAGAGTGATCCACAAACCAGGTTTTTGAGTAATAGATGTTTAATGAACATTCCTGACCGGAGTTTACAAACACGCAAACTGGGCTAGAAAAGATTCACCAGAGCAGGAGGAAAGCCCAGGTTAGAGGGAGACGCGTGGAAGTCGCATGTACCTCACTATGAGTTGGCTTCTTTTTCCGGCTCAGAATACCTGTGTTGTCAGGAATGGTCATTTAGACCAAAGGTGAGCTCCCTGAAACTCTGTCGAGGAAAATGAAATTGTTCTGTAGGTTCGGAGAGAAAGGAAATAAGAAATACTGTGTCTGCGTGCGTGCACGTGCGTGCGTGTGCGTGTGTGTGTGTTTGAGGAATTTTCCAGGAAGCTCAGGAGCAATGAGTTCTCCTTTGTTAAGGGATGTTATGAAACCACTACAGTCCTCTTTCGTACAGTGGTTGTAATTATAACCACAGGGATATTGTGTTCTCAAACAAACATTCAAGCTCCCTGATACCGGGTTGCCTGAAGCCAGGCTTCACATATGGATGCATGTAACAAGGCCTTCTAGTAATCTCCCCCATCACTTGTCATTGGCCTTCCCCTCTCACGGTGGAAATGTCTTTATAGTCTGTGCCTGGCGTATTGCTTTTGTTCATCTCAGGTTCACTGCATCTGTTTCAAACAATGAGAACATATAGGTCCTTGAGCCATAGCACCTGACCCTGAAGGGCTTAAGAGGGTGTGCACACATAGAAGTAAGTGCTCTCTTTCGGAAATTTCTTCATGATGCAGTTATATGCCACTGGAACAATTGGAAAGGGGAAAATTAGATCTACTTGCAATACTAGCCAGCTGTGTTTTTAACACATGATTATTTTATTGGGGTGTACATTAATTAATCCTGAAATAAGATCCTATGTGACATTCAAAGTTGTGTTGAGTAGCTAAGAGTTTAAATATTTTAGTTTTACAACTCTGTTATGCTGGCAGCCAACAATGGTGTCTCAGTGAAGTCAGCAGATGAGCCCTGCTTGTGATGACATCTGGAAAGCTTGTTTTATCTATAAGCACAGTTGTAGACAAATGAAAGCAGACAGATGTAGGGCTGGGGTGGCATCTTCGCCTCAAGCACTCTCTGGCTGTACATTTTCCAGTGTGTCAAAAACAGGGAGCTTTTTTTCAGGGGCGGAATAAAAACATTCTGTCACATCCATACGGCAGCTACTGTGCTGCCTTTTCTGAGCTCTGAGGTGTAAAATGGCATACATTGTTCGAAATTGAACAAGAGGAAGAGTTGGGAGTCAGTAGTTGGTGCCTGAGTGTAGAGGGTACATGACGCAAAGGCAGAAGACGACTTGGTGTCGTTTTAAGTTAATCACAGCCCCTTTCTCTTGGGAGGGCCAGGAGGAATAGAATAGCTGTCAGAAGGGGATTTGGAGTTTCAGGTATACTTTTCTTTTGCTGTTATCTTTCTCAGTCACTGTGTACAGCACCCACTGTATACACAGAAGTGTACATAGTAGTTCGTGTGGGTGGGTCAGAGATAAGCTTTAGGGTAGGGTTGTGGTTGAAGATGAGTGCTTAGAAGTCTCTAAGTCAGTGACATTGTTCCATGGTTGGCTTTCAAGTCATTTTGCTCAGGGACCATTCTTTAAGAAATTTGATACAAGGGCAACTTGCCCTTTACCCTACTCTTCTTTTTTTATTGTAGAAGTAAGTGTCCCTTAATATATATATATATATATATATATATATATATATATATATATATATATATATATATATATATATATATATATATATACACACCAGCATATGTGTTTGCTGGAATTTGGATTAAAGCAGACACTTTTCAAGGTTCTTGACCCTACAACGCCTATAGAATTTGCTATACTTGCTATTGGTGTGAACTTCGTATTCTCATCTCTGGGGATTTAAGGCTCCATATTTCATGGTATGTTCTGTATACACCGTGTAACATTGCTAATTATTGTTAAATATGTTTTACTGCAATTTTAGGAAGCTGAATATAGTCTTGTTGAACATAAGGACTGGATTGCCCACTTGCAGCAAAAAATACCTAACTTGATATTATTGGAGTCTTATTTCTTAGGAAGCCATGCAGATACACGTAATTTGAGAGCAGTGAGATTACGGAAATATAGGGGAGGGAATAATGTGGCCTAAGGAAGTGAAATATGTTTGTTTGCTTATGTCAGGACAAAAGTCTCGGCTCCAGGAGCAAGTGTCTTTTTCAGTGGCTCAGGGTGGTTGAGAACATCCTCTTTTTCTTTCTTTCTTTTTAGCAATAAAGTTGCATTATGCTATTAACAGGGGAAAACACAGATGTCCATTTCCTGTCCCGTTCCCACCACACCATCGTCAATCCTCTCAAAGTGCATGGTGTTCACAGCCACTGAGCCCTGATAAGTGCCTTTGTGTACAAATGGCACTTTTTTGTTTTACATGCTATTAGGCATGATGGAGCAAGTATACGTGGGATCGAAAATGTACAGCAAATTGCCATTTGTACCTGCAAAGACTACATGGTCCAGTCAGATGGATTGTCAGGGTTTTAGTAAGGCCTGAGTGAACTGATGAGCTGGTGAAGGGTAGCCCCTGGACCTTTGCATGACTTTTCACTTAGAGCCATCTGAGGGGTCCAGTGACTCCATTAGTGTCCTTGGAGACCCAGGCTAGCCCTGAGTATCCTGGGTTTTTAATGCTGTAGTGGTTGACTCCTCTGAGTGTATTCATACAAATTGGAAACACAGAGGGGAGGGAATCCTTTCCTGATTCTTGGGATCCAGGTTTTACCTGATAACGTTAGGGTTAGAGAAAGGTAACAGATTTCGTAAGTTATCTGCAGGCCATGGAGTTTGGCAACCAGGAAGATTTCTTGTCTCATCATCCTTCTTCCAAAACTGAGTGTCTTTGAGTCTGTTTTTACAGTCCCCTTCCTTAGTGGCAGCTTATAATTTAAACTATTGAAATAGAGACCATAATTCCTTCTTGTGTCGTTCGATATAAGAGGAGATTTTTCCCCTCTTGGTTTGAGTTCCTACAGCTGAATGTTTAGAGTAATTTTTAAATGTTCGCCAACACTCTTGAGTTGACATAATGGGATATAATAGCGAGCATGGCCTTCGTCCTGATACCAATTTGATTTGTTTATAAATTAAACAATTCTGCTAAATCTGCTGTAGCACTGTTTAGTCATCTTGAATTAATCAGAAGTACCCTTTAAGATGCCATCTCCTGGAAGACTGTGTTTGGCCAAGATTAAAATTATTCTTTTGGCAACACTAAAATAAAATTATGGATCCCCTCATCATGTCAGTAAATATTAATTTTTATTAACATACGTTGATCTTATATTATCATTGTTATTATTATTGACAACATTTTTTGGTGTCTGTAATGTGCCGCATACAGGGCTAAGTGTTTTTCCATGTGTTTAATAAGTGCTTATTATATTATTCTATTACAGGCACTTTGGAACTTAGGTTATCCTATATAATTCTCATAATGATCCCATGAAGTTGGTACTGTTGTTATATTATTATCCCCATTTTGTCAATGAGAACACAGGTTCAGAGAAGTTACTTAACTTGTTCAAGATCACACATCTCTGCCTATTGGACTGTGTGTATAGGTGTGTAGGCATTGATTTCATTTTCAGTGTAAAATTTTTACTTTCTATTCCAAATATGTTATAACCATAATGTATTTTGTACATGCATTTTTTACTCAGAAACAAAATAATAATCTACTAATTTCAAAAAAGATGCACTAAAATTGAGCATTGGTTCAATGTCCCAAATGAAAATAACCAATCAGTTGGTAAGTTTGCAGTAGCATCAGTGATGGTGATGATGTAACATTAGATTTCTGTCCGCATAGAGTTCTTTTGTTTGCTAGAGAGGCAGTGCAGTGTATTGGGTGGTCAAAAAGGCCACAGTGTAGGTTGCTGGAGTGTGAATCCCACTTCTGCCACTTTTGAGCTCTGTGACTTTTTGTGGTGGTGATAATATTAACAGTACTTATTTAATGTAGATATGACATGTATTGAATGAGTTAAAATATGCAAAGTACTTAACTGATACCTGCCATATAAGTAAAGACTGTATGAATAATAGCTGTTATAATTATTTCGTGGCTGTTATTGTGATAATAACTTAAGCTGACGCATGGGGACCACAAACAGCTTGCAAGTAATTTTTAAATTTTTAGAAACATTTGGAAGCTGTCAAAGGTAAGTATTCTTCCAGAGGTTAAGCTATTGCAGATAACATTTGGCTATCTTTGTGCTGAGCTGTTAAAATAAACAGATAAATAACCTAGCAGATATACTACCCAGACTGCATAAAGAAAGAATTTAGAACTCAAGTGCAAGTAAGGTTATGTTAGTCTAAATTAAGCATTTGAAATGTTTATATCTATACTTTAAAAATGAGTGCTGACCCAGTGATATCAGGAATTTTTTCCCCTGAAATCGTAAATTATATGACTGTTGTCTCATGCTGATCAATGATACATAAAAAAGACCCTTACAAGAAAATATAATAAAATGATAATTGTAGAATTTAATTGGTAGATATATGGATGCTCACTGTACAATTCTTTCAACTTTTCTCTATATTTGAAAATTTTAATAATAAAATATTGGTAGGAGGAGACTCATAACATTGCCTCTCAATCACTGAGGGGAAAATAAACCTCTCTGAAGCTTGAAAACCTTTCCTAGGCCCTGTGTTCTTTGGCATGATCGATGGCAGTCGATGTGGTATGGAATGCTCACAGGAACATGCCCTCCGAATTCCCATTTCAGTCTAACTTGGGGATATATTTTCCAACCACCAACTTTTTCTTTTTTTGAGTCCTTTTGTTTTTTTTGTGAATTGAATTCCCATTTGCATTTTGTTCATCACTTAATATCAGTATCATGCTTCTTTTTAGTCAGTGCTGGAAGATCTTTGAGAAAGAGCTGAGAATGCAGGGAACCACAAGGTAGTTATTTCAACTTAATGACACTCTTACACAATGACATTCCTTTGTGACCTAGAGGAGTTTGCCAGGAGCTTTATGGTTAATGTAGAGCTCACATTTTCTGAAGCTAATAAGCATCTGTACATTAGATGATCTGTACTTATTACATCTAACAGTCCTTTCATCTTGTAATTTGTGTTAAAAGATGTTTTTAAGATGAATATTCTGTGTTACACTAACAATGTTCATTGAAGAGTAAGATCAGAAAATAGGTTATGGATGCCACCTAAGAAAAAGGCAACATTTTATAACCATACAGAATAAATATTAAGTTGGAAATGTTTGTGTTCTGTGTCATTTATGTCATGTGCCTTTTTAAGAAAGAGTGTGCTTGCTCATTAACTACAGAGTTATGGTGATATTGTAAGGTATCCTCTTCTTCTCTGTGCTGCTCAGACCACATCCAGAATCTTGCATTTAATTCTGGGTATCACATTGTATGAGGAGCATTGAGCAATTGAAGTGTGACCACCAGAAGTGACCAGGGTGATGAACGGTCTACAGACAAAGCATTGGGGATCAGTTGAAGATGCTGACAATGTTTGGTCTGGAGGAAAGCCTGCCAGAGTGGAATCTCCTCCCCGTCTCTGAGGCGTTCCGTGTGGACCAGGAAGCAGACTGATTCTCTTAAGGCCTCAGAGGACCGAAATTTATAGGAAGGCAGATTTCAGCTCAGTGGAAGGAGAGACATATAGCAATTAGAGCCATGAAACAATGAGACAAACTGCCTCATAACGTGATGAGCCAGATGCAGCTGGAGTTTTTTCTCCCTGACTACTCCTGTCCTCTGTTTGCAGGATATGGAAGGATGCAGGAGCCCACCCAAGCCTTTTCTTTTTTTTTTTTTTTTGTTAGGAAGATCAGCCCTGAGCTAACATCCATGCTAATCCTCCTCTTTTTGCTGAGGAAGACCGGCCCTGAGCTAACATCCATTGCCAATCCTCCTCCTTTTTGTTTCCCCCAGAGGCCCCCCCAGTAGATAGTTGTATGTCATAGTTGCACATCATTCTAGTTGCTGTATATGGGATGCGGCCTCAGCATGGCGGGAGAAGTGGTGCGTTGGTATGCGCCTGGGATCCGAACCTGGGCCGTCAGCAGCGGGGCGCGCGCACTTAACCGCTAAGCCACGGGGCCGGGCCACCAAACCTTTTCTTAAAGAGAATGATACTTCCTGAGCACTTACAGAAAGATGTGCTGAGAAGTTCAAATAGGGGGGGCCAGGCACCCCCCCCCCACCAGAAGCAGAGTATCCTCTTTGTTCTGGGAGTCAGTTCTAGAGTAGGAACTAAAGGAAGTTTCTTTCCACTTCTGCTCTGGGGTTGCCTGTCTTTTTGGAAGCACTCAAGGGAAAGTACATTTTAAGTCAAGATTCTGATACAAAGCAATAGATACATTAGTTTATTTTTTACTAAAGAAGCAAATTCTATCATGTTAAAGCTGAAATGAAAATATAATTATATCATATTTATCTTTTCTCCATATGTATTTTGTAAATTTCCTTTTTTAGGGTTATAAGGAAATAGTCTAGATATATCAAATGTCTCCTAATGAAGAATTTAGTTTTTCAGTATGTGTGAAACTACAAGCAAATCCTGCAAAATTTTTGTTTCTTTGTGTTGGGGAGGTAAGCACAAACAACTAAAAATTTAAAGATAAGATGCTTACGTAACAGATCAAGAGAATAATATAAGAATAGCCCTCTCATTTGGAAAAATATTGAAGATTGACTGTCTATCAGAGTGAGCTGGTTCTTGGCTGCTGCTGATAACTTGGTTTGTTAAGAAAATTAAGGAGAGTTTGTTTGTTTTAATGTCACATTTTTATCAAGAAATGTTTGTCTTTAGAAGCAAGTAGTAGAAACTCAAGGTAATGACAATGTGTTCCGAAGCTGAGTGACACTTTGACCCTTCTTCGAGGAGGGGCCTTTCTCTGTCTTGTTCCTGCTCCTCCTCTTCTGTCCCCGGGGAGCAGTATGGTGGTTTGGGACACTCTTGTATTTAAGTTCCAACTGACTATCGGGGGCCCTCTTGAGTGCTTTTGCCACTTTATCTTTCTCCTGGATGTCCTGTTACTTCCAACAGTCTCCACTCTGTTCTTTTCCACTGCAGACACATTTAAAACCCACAAATTGTAAAGTTTTTGTACATTCCAAAACCTTGGCTTCATTATACTTATTTAAAATATGATTTCAGGAACAATCACCTTGTAACGTGAAAGAGCTATAGAAAATGACAGGAACTTGGCACGTTTAGGAAGACTATCAGGAAACAGTGGTAGATTAATTCAGCATTCAGCCATTTAACAAGTATTTATTGAGTTCCTACTCTGTGCCAGACAGAGCTGCTAGATTCTAGGAATTTAAATGGTGAGCAAGACAATGTGGTTCCTGCCTTCATACAGCTTACAGACTAGTGAGGGGAGACGATGTCAACTAATCACGTAAGTGTATACATATAAATTGCTATAAATTCTTTAAACACACACAGGGCTTTAAAAAGCAAGTAACCTTGGGGACTTCTGGAATTGCTTCCTTGATAGAGTGAGCTTTGGCAGAGATCTGGAGGATGAGTTGCAGTTCTTGAGGGAAATGGGGCAGTGGTGGGGTTTACAGGCAGGAGGAAGCACAGCCTGCTGGAGGAATTGGCAATAGACACCTAAGTGAATCATCCCTGGTGTGTAGAGGAGAGACTCAAGGGCAGGTCCTTCCAGAACTTTCCTAGGATTATCACCTACAGGGGACGCTATGCTGTTTTCATTGTAATGAATCATAATCCTCTATTATTTCAGGTGATGAAGACTTCCAGAAGCAGTAGAACTAGCAATGGTGTCAGTGTCGCAGCTCTTGAAGGCAGATCTTTAGGGGGAAGCCCTTTCAGTTTTTAATGGTGGATAAAGCAAAACTCCTATGGCTCAACGGCTTCCCCCCAAGGCTGCCTTGGGTAGGGAGTTGATAGGAGATCTTTTGGACATGGGAATTGCTTCACTGTTGACAGAAAGACACGGTGAATTTGATTAAATTAAATTAGGAGCATGTGTATGCTTGACAAAGTGAGCTAATGAAGGAAAATGCATCAAAAGGATTTATGGTGAATTGATTAAAATTTTTCTTTGCAGAAAGCCCTTCCAGCTTAACGCTTGGAATTATAAAGTATCGGTGCTTCTAGGCCGTCCAGGTTCTCGCTTATCTTTACAGTAGGCAGTTTGGGGACTTTGCTTTGCTTTGAGCAGCCGCTCTGTCTGCAGCATACTCTATTGCAGGCAAAAGTATTCCCAACCTGCAATCTGAATTGCATGGAGGAAAGAGGATAAAAGACACTATTTGATTTATTAATTTCTAGTGGATTAGAACTACAAATGTTTGCTATGTTTTTAATTTGAGAAGTAGAGAGAATCACAGCAGCTTTTAATTATGCATTTTGTGTAATGCAGCTCTGAATAGAGCAGAACAAAATTAAAATTGTGGATCAAATACTAAATCTGAGTGGATGCTAAAGTGAGCTGTAGTGTAATGCTAATGGTTTTGCGTCTTCCTGGCATTATGTCAATAATGGCTCTAATCACATTAAGTAGAGAGCCCATTAGCTTTTTCTTTGCAGCAGCATGCACTATAGCAACATACTGTGAGTTCTGAAATAACTTTTGACATATTTTTAAAAGCATTGCCATGTTCAGGCTAAGAGGCAAGTATATAACATGCATGTGTGAACACAGTTGTGTTCACGATGCTGTGTGTGCAATGATGTTCTTTTGTTGGTATAGACATATTAACCCTACCTAACATTGTCTTTGAAAAGTGCAACCCAATACCCTTATCTTCATAAATTTAATAGATTATCTGCTATTTTCATGAGACCAGAGCTTTTCTGGAATTCGCCATGGTATAAAATCAGATCTCCTTGTATGGCGTTATATCTAGAGGGCTTTTTAATATTATCTTCTTTGCTCTGTTCTCAAATGGCATGGCATTTTCTAACTGTCCAGCCCTATAGAGTTCTGTTTCTATGTTGAAGCTGGAACAGAAAAGTCTGGTTGGGGTTCTTTTGCTCTATGCCATTTCAGGTCCATTTTGGTAAAGTGCTTTGTGCTCCCAAGATGAACTTACCACGTGGTGCCCATCATGGGTGTTCTTAGTGACTGGGAGACTACAATTAATATACTACGTGAATATTTTCTCTTTTAGCAGTAACTTGGGAGAAATACTGAGTATTTTTAAATTTTCAAACAGTTTAAAAATTTTCAGAGAAAGCTTCAAGTATAACTAAGACTCTTTCAGTTTTTCTATTACGCTATATGAAATAAACTAGGAAGTTGATGATGGAATTTTCAAAACAGTAGTGTCGCAGAGGCACTTGGTTCTCAATATGTATATAACTTGATGACTTATCTTTCTCCTCAAACCTTCACCCAACCAATATATATCTGCACAGCCAGGCTTACAATATTTAGGGTCCATCTTTGATGCTTTCTTCTTTCTCACCTCCTCTATCCAGTTGCCACCCACCCCCCAAAAAAGTTGTTGCTTCAGTCTTCCAAGTAAATACTGTTGCCCCAACCTTCTAAATAGCCCTTGAACTCATCTCTTCTTCTCCACCCTGTACCTCAGTTCAGGCCATCATTGTCTTTTGCCTGTTCTAATGTTCCTAACTGTTCCTCTTTCTACTACATTATGAATGATCTTTAAGAAAGCAACATTTAATGATGTGTATGTGGAGTTTATCTTTTTTCCTAAGAGGTGTTCTTTTGAGTTTAGGATGCATAATCCTAACTTTTATTCAAGATGCATAATCAAGGGTAAGCAACCTTAAGTTTTACAGCTGATCACTGTGCATTCTGTTAGTATACTTACAAAGTACAGTTCTCTTAGAACTTGAAAGCAAATGCTACTTCAGTCAAGAGCTGGGTATCTTGTCTGTTTATCTTTGGTATCAAAGACCCAGAGAATTTGGAAAAACATCACACAACTTTTAAAATTATTCAGACAAGCTGTAATATCATATGACTGCTCCCCCAAATGGTAAGATATTACTACCTGGATCTTAAGACATTTTAAGTACTTAATCATCATAATACCTTAATGAGATAGTCAGGAATGAAATTTAAATCACTTTAAATTGAGGCAAGAAGAGGTGAAGTGACTGCCCAAGTGTGCTTTGACATTGGTGGAACTAGGATCAACTCTAGAAATGGTTGCCTTTTTATTTTTATATGTTAAAGAATACTTGACTTGGCCTTTTAATTCAGAGGAGTTAACTTTAGTTCCTTAAGGGAATTCATAAGTGCTGTCTTATATACACGTGTAGCAGTCTTACCTTTTCAGAGCACTTTCAGGTTTGTTTCTCATTAGAAACCCATAAGGGAAAAAGGTAGGGTCCCCTTCTGAGATGAGGAATACAAAACATGGTCTGTCATCACTGAATCTCAATTTTTCCAACTCTTGGTTCATGACATTCCATTTCCTCATGCTACCAGAGTGGCTCTCCTCTTCTGCAGAGATGAAATGTTCCATGGTGACAGTGCCGTTCTGTCTGACTGCACACTTGGAACACCTCTTGGGAAAGAGGTAGGAGCCATCTGAGTTGCCCATCTAGTATCTTGCCCTGCTCCAGGGTGGGCTCCTAGATGTCTGTCATACAACATTGTTGTCTCTTTTCTGTCTAGATCTGTGTTGAAAATCTGCCATAGCGATAGCTGCCATCTTTGGGTAGAGGACCCATATCTGATTCCCATGCCTTCCATCTTCGTTTTGTACCACAGTTCCACATTTTCAAATATCCACTGACTTTTGATGCCTGATAGCGCTACCAGCAAATCCATAGCAACATAACTAAAACTGAATTTTTTATGTTTCATCCCCTTTCCCAGGTAGTTTATTTCTCATAACTTCTCACATTGACCTTTCATTTAATATTCAGTAGAGCCTCCAAAGGCTGGGTTCTATTATGTGTCTCCTGGAGGTTCTAAAGTTTAATAAAACATAGTCTTTACCTCTAAGAGACCTAAAAAGAAGAAATATAAGATGTGGATCATCCTTGTATTTCAGAAGTTTCAGTATGTTTGAAGGTTGGACTGGTTTACGACTGAGGGAATGGGGACCCAGTCTGGAAGGAGGTAGAAGGTGACTGAATCAAGTGACCTTGTCTGCATTTTTGTCCTCAAAGAGTGCACAGTCAAATAAAGGAGGGTAGGTATATGCAGGAATCTAGGTGAGGTTAAAGCAACCAGGATACGTTTAGAAACCTTAGATCTCGGGTTTCTCTAGTTTCCATCACTCTCACTTTGTCAGGCGAATGGAGGGTAGCATCTCATGTGAGCTATTACCGTCTTTTCCATCCACACACCCCCCACCATCTCACAAACTCCTCCTTCCCTCCTTCTCTTCCTCCTTCTTCCTCTCTTTCTCTCCCTGCCGCCCCACTTCTTCCTTCCTTCCTCCTTCCTTCCTTCCCTCCAGGAAGGGGAAGGAGAAGAAAGATAGAAAAGGGTTGCGGTTATATAACTATACTGTCCTGGAGTTCTTGTCCCTTTCCTGTCAGCGCAGGGCAATATCGTGTTTGTGGGGCCTTTAGAATTTATCCTTATAGACCTGAGAGAATCTTCAATACGATTTGAACATCCGCTGTGTCAGAGTTTCTTGTTCCTGTAGAGTGAGTGCAAGATTTACTCCTGATACGCTCAATTTTGGTCATGTACGCTACCCAGTTTGTTAGCAATATTTAAAATATACAAAGCACACACAGATGTAAAATGTAATATTCCATAGCACATAAGCTGAATAGCTCATAAGTAATTTAAAAATGCAAGATTTTTAACTAGATATACATCATTCAACAAACGTTTTTCTTGAGCTTGCTGTGTGCTAAGTGCTTTGAATATGAAGGTAAAAATCACCAGATTTGTTGACTAGGGTTTACTGTCATGCAAACCAACAATTACAATGCTATGTTATACTTGTGTTATTGGAAGTATGGACGAATAGAGGTAGAAGACTATGCACTTTGGTGTCAGAGATAGGCCTAAATACCTTCCCTACCTTCTGCTAGCTGTGTCACTTGAATAAGATTTTTCACCTTTCTAAGCCTCAGCTTAGAGATAGTGGTAGTACCCACTGTGTGGTGATTATTGGGGAAATTATTCAAGATAGCTCCTGTACAGTACCTAGCACAATACTTGGTGGAAAGTGAACACTCAAAAAACGTTAGCTGTTGGTACTGTAGCATTAATAGGGAAAGGAGCCTCTAAGTGTCTTGGGCAATCAGAGAAGACTTCACAAAAGAGGTAGGTGGCAGTTGAGGTGACCCTAAAACAGATGAGAATAGGAGTTTCTCAGGAACAAGCTGTTCCATCCGGGCTAACAGAACAGCATCCACTAAGGCATACAATTGTGGGGAGCCATGGCCCGTTCCAGAATTTTGTGAATGAGTATTGCTGGCGCATAGCAAGATTCACAAGAGATAAACCTGGACAAGCAACCAGGGGCCAGGTCTTGAAGGGCCTTGCCCAGAAAAAGGTGTTTTGAGTTTATACTCTGTGCCAGTCATCTTCTAAGGGGAGCACTTGTGGTTTAGACATTGAGAAACAGAAAGATCACGTCAACCTTCTATTTCTATTTATTTTTTCCCTTATCTTGTTTTAATTTTGCCTTATGATATTCATAATATGCATATAATACATTATAAGGCATTATATTTTAGTACAGTAGTACATGTAGATAGTTTGAACACGATATTAAGCAAATACACAAGTGTGCCCATAATAATTATTTTTAAGGCTGGTGTTTTTCTGATTGGTTATGGCATCCATTCAGACTCATTGTTGCCCAGCCCTGCCGGTTATTAAAAAGCTTTGATATCACTCCTTTAAGTAAGTATACAAGTGTTGGGCTGTGTACTCATGTTTCATCACTGATCGTGAGTCTGTTGACCCTGCTCTGGAAGATGGGGAGCCCCTGGAGGATTTGGGTCAAGGGAGTGAAGTGACTAGAGTCGTGTTAGAATCATCACTCAGGGGCAGCATCCTGAGGGCTAAGTTAGCATTGAGAAAGCTTGGAGGAAGAGATACCACCTCCAGATTTATTTAGGTCTAAGTACACAGTTCGTAGTTGAGGCAGAAGTATCACCCATCTTGATGGAAGATTTATGGAAGAAGGAGAACATGATTGGTTGTAACTTTTCAAGGATAGATAGGTAGAAAAAATACTGTTCAAATTTTGAAAAACAGGATCGAGTCATAGCATGTAATGATATAGTTACAGAAAAACAAACCCAGAGACAAAAATTGAAGATTTCTTTCAAAGTGTTCAGAGAAGAAAGGAAAAGTAGATACATTGAAGAGAATACAGGCATAATATTTAAATAATTTTAATAACCTGAATGGCACAGACATTGTGCAATGAGAACAGATGCCCGGACATTGCTCTGTATTCTGTACCAGTCTAGTACCTATCAGCTGAACATTAGCCTAGGGAGGAAATAAATAAGTAAATATATATATATATAGTTGAGAGTCTTAAAGATTTGTTAGCTATAATTAGCCTCTACTGTTTGCCCCTCCCCATTTTTAAACTATTTATCTTTGTCTTTTTGAGTTATAAATTCTATACTCAGAGGAGGAATTAGGAAATAATCTCCCATCAGTGTTGTTATGTAACCTCCATTTGTGACAAATGGGAATTTAATTCTCATTTTGTCCGTGCAGTGAAATGACACTGAGAACATCTTCCATTTGGATAGATCAGTCAAGGGATTTACTAGATACTTTTGTGCTCACAAGGGCAATTTTTTAATGTAGTCATTCTTCTCCACTTTCCAAAATGATCTCAGAACATCTTCTCATTCACCCTCATTCAGTATCCTGAAAGTTAGCTTTATTTCACTTTCCATGAGATCATCGATGTTTCCTGTTACACGCACAGTTTGCACACTCTCAGCTTCTATCAGTGTGCCTGCACACCTTTCATACCAACGTTCCTTTCTCGAAACCAAAATGTAGTGAGTGATGAAGGAAAGGAAAGTTGCTTTCAGGAGTGAAAATGGAAAGAGAGAGGCCGGGCCGGCCCCGTGGCTTAGCGGTTAAGTGCGCGCGCTCCGCTACTGGCAGCCCAGGTTCGGATCCCGGGCGCGCACCGACGCACTGCTTCTCCGGCCATGCTGAGGCCGCATCCCACATACAGCAACTAGAAGGATGTGCAACTATGACACACAACTATCTACTGGGGCTTTGGGGGAAAAAAAGGAGGAGGATTGGCAATAGATGTTAGCTCAGAGCCAGTCTTCCTCAGCAAAAAAAGAGGAGGATTAGCATGGATGTTAGCTCAGGGCTGATCTTCCTCACAAAAAAAAAAAAGAGAGAGAGGCCAATGGAGTAATATGAGAAAAAGAAACAGGTGAGCTCTGAATTTGGAAGATGGTCAAGTCAAGAGAAGGAGAGGATGGGTCTAGAAATTTGGGAACAAAACCAGGAAATCAACCAAGAGTAGAAGCGAAGAAACTTTAGGTAAGCCCTTTTGGGATCCGAAGCACAAGAGAGAGAGAACAGTAAATAACTCGAACAACACGGATGAAAACAAAGAACAAAGAGAGGGAGGAGACATTTCTTCTGGCAAAGGAGGTTGATGTGAAGACCAGAAACAAGCAGTAATGGAGCAAATGACCTTTTCTTTGAATGCCCATCACAGATTGATGATGTGTTCTCTCTTTTCCCCATTTCCATTTTGAAAGAGGGTGGAATGATGTAGATGGAAGGCAGGTTGACTCTTAACTATCATACAACTAAAGCCCTTTGTTTGAGTTTGCCGCTTTCTGTTAGCTGGGATTTCATCAGATGTTTGGTGGGGTTTTTTTCTTTACTTTTCTCCAAACTTAGTCTTTTGACTCTCTCTGTTAATCATTTTGCCAACAGGAGGTGTAAGATTTGGTCTTGGTTCCCGTTTTACACCAGTTTGCGCTTAAAGGGAAAAATTTAATTCAAGCTTTTGAGAAGGTAGAGAAGATATAGGTGTAGGTGCCTCTATCTCAATAAAAACGTTGGAGGCAGAAGTCTTAGGAGGTTGCTCCTGAGCTGTTTTAGGTGGATCACTTTATTAATTCTTATAGTAAGGCCAAATTTAATTTACATTGGCACATCATGTTTCAACTGTCATGCATAACTTTTTTCTTTGGCTGGTGAATGGAGATGGTTTTGAGTTAGAAAAAAATTAAGAATGCGAGTGAAGAAATCCTGGGTTAGCACAGAGACAGCAGGAGGATTTCTGAGTGAGTGGGAGTAGAAGAGCAATCCATAGATTTGCCCATGGACACTCTTTAAATGTTAATAAGAACTGCTTGTGATGAAAGTCAGGCAGCTCTGAATTTATCTTGTAACTGTATGTCTACCACTGGAGGTATGCGAATGAAATCAAGGGAAGGCGTTAAAGAAATTATTTGTTAGGAAGTAGAAGCAAGATTCTGTTTACCCAACGTACCTTGAAGAGAACACTACCAGCATTTGTGAACTAGAAGCACACGAAAAGTGAGTGGCCTTCCAGCTCAGTGGCAGGCAGAAAATGTTGTTAGAAAAGAAATAACTCTTATATCTAAATAAATTCCCAGGAAGGTTGAGGGCCCCTGACATGGTAGGTATGCAAGACCGTGTAGTTGACATTAAGGCTTGTTGCACTTTCGTAACCTCCTTAAGTCACTGGAGTGAGCCATCCCTGGTGAGGGAGCTTGTCACTGGGTTCTGTCTTGACAAGGAGTCACACCTGTGATACCTGAAACCTTCTTACTCTCCCGTTTAGTCCTGGGTCATTGGAATGCAGGCGCTGGGTTGAAGCGTTTATTCATAGCAGATTAAGAATGTAAGTATCTGTGAGGCTTCACTTAGGAGGCTCTTAGAGGATTAATAAAATATTTACAAAATAACCTATATGATTGCTTCATTTTTGAGATATTTGGCTCTAATCACATCATAAATCCTCATTCAAGTGGCTTCTCTGTTCTATGAAGGGAGTTCCATACTTCTGGAGAAGCGGAAACAGATTCCTGCCATACTTTTATTTAAAAAAAAAAAACCCTGATTTCTCTGCGCACGTGTTCTCTTATGCGCGCATGCGCGTGCGCACACACACACACACACACACACACACACACACACACAGAGCCAACACCCAACCAATAAATAAAAGGATAAAATGATCGTTTTAAAAAAGACATATCATTGATTCACGTGAATGACATTCACATGTAAAGCATTCAGAAAATCAATCCTATTTTATAAGAATCTTACCTCTGCGTGTTTTACGTAGCACTTAGAACCAAGAAAATCTTAAACTAATCAAAGTATAGTTTCTCCAGTAATTAAAGACTATTGGTATAACTTTTTTTTGTAATTTTAGCCTTTGTCTTTAAAAGTCTGTTGTGTCACTTATTGTTTACTGTCTTATATGCAGTCTCATTAGATCACATTGTACAGTCAGATTTCTAGATGCAAGGTCAAGATTTCAGTTAATCCTCGGATTTATGCTAAAGCTATAACTATTTATATGAGCAACCATTTACTGAGTGCCTGCCGTGTGCCTAAAATTTGGTGAGGCCTCTCAAGAGTATTTGTACTTCGTTTAATTCAGTCCTGATAATAACTAATAATCCTGAGAATTACTATCCTGGTTTCATGGCTGGGAAACTGAGGCTCAGAGTGGCCATACAGCTCGTAAGTAAAAGATTTGCTGCTGGAGCACAGGTCTGTGACTTCACACTCCGTACTGTATTCTATTCTATTTTGTTTTGTTTTGATTTGATTTGTTTCTCCACTCCATTCTGCCTCCCCTTACTTCCACAAAGCAGGTGTTTTAGGATTCTTAGGACCAGAGCTTATCCTTTTTCACCGATGGTCAATGATCTTTCATGCTCTTTTCCTGAATTTCCCTGCAGTTGTATTCTACCACTCCTGTCGTGTTGCTGCCTTTTACACTGTGACTTCTATGATACAACTTATGGTTGGCCTCTTGATACATCTTATCAACTTTAATAAAATACTTATTAGATGATTACAAATTTTGCCAGAAATCCATATTAAAATGTTCTTTAAGGCTAAAAAATATTTACCTAGCCACAGTCTGCTGTATATATGATGGAAATATTTTCCCCCATTTCATTTCATTTCCTTTTCTTTCTCAAAGCTCTTGCAGAAAGGGATAATGGAGCTGGCAGCTGTGGCCAGAGGAAGACTGTGCAGTCTGTGGTTTATATATATGAAGAATATATGCATTTGGCATGATTTTTTCTTTTTATTTGTTCAAATAGGTACAGAAGCCCCAACTTTCCACTTGTCTTACTTGTGATTAATTGGGATGTCTTTGTTCTCTCCAGCGTAAGATCTAAAAACCAGCCACCATCCTCACTGACTGTCAATGCAGCTGCTGTTTGCATGCTGTTTTCTTTGTTGCTATGTGTGTGGGTGCCTCAGGCCCAGGTCCTGAGTCCCCCTTCTCCTGCCGTGCATTGCCTGGGTTTCTGTGGAGAATTGTAATGTTTCTGGATCAGGGGCTGTTGCAAATAGGTGTGTTCTTCCTTGTTGGCTTGGAGTGATCAAAGACCACCATGTTCCATTTTGCCCAGAGCCTCAAATCCCGCCCCCCATCTTCAGTAAAATCCATTGCAGAGAGCTTTACCCTAAAGCCACAGAAAACAAATCTAACACCTGTGGCCTGAGAGCATTACTTACAAAGGCCTGGAAACTCCCAGAATGTTGTTTATAAAGCAGACCCTCAGTGGGGACTCACAGGCATTGCTGTGTCTCTTGTTTCTTTTCTAGCTACTTGTGAGCATCAGACCCTTTTGTAGAGAGAGGGAAGAAGGTCATGTTATAGAACTCGATCCTACATGTCAGGACAAATGCTAATTCACGACACCAAATTCTGACTCATATCCTGAGGGAAGGAGGAAGTACATGCATATGGATGTATTTTGGCTTCCATTTAACTCTCTAATTGTTTTTTGTTGTTGTTTTTTACTTAAGTAAGGATTTCTGTCTTGATTGGTGGTGTTATTCACAAGAGACTGTAGGGTTTCTGCACTTGCCTTGCCCATATGAAGTGGAAGGAATGTGTTTTCTTTTGCCATATCCCTGCTCAGCAGGGGAGCTCTCACTAAAACCAGGAAACGAAACAGAAGGACAGTGTGTTTGTATTTGCTCGTTGTTCTCCCCTTGCTCTGGACTTGAGCTGAAATGCAGTTTCTAGCCTTCATGTGTGCATTGAGTGATGGAGTAACTAAGTGAGCTCATGCATGTGAGATGCTTTTTCCCTTAGTTCTGGCACATAGTCAGTGCTCAGTGAACATAGTTGTGACTTTCCGTTGGAGCCAAATTCACATCGCACATCTCTCCTTAATGCAGATTTATGATAGCCCTTTAGTAAAATCTGAAGGTCGATTTCTACCTTGCCATAGAGCTTTAGGAAATGTTGACTTAAAGTAAGAATTTTGTGTGTGTCTACTTTTACATATATTTGGTGGATTGGCTTGAAAACAAAATACTGCATTGATTTCCTTTTCCTAAATTATTTTATGTTTCTAGCAGATTGCCATAAATAAGTTGGATGTCATATTTGTAGGCGAAGAACTGACAAGCCAGTTTCAGACAACAATGAAGACTTTCTACCCTATTTAAATATAAAATCAAAACCAAGAGATTTGTAAGCATCCCTATATTGATTTTTGTTATTAGAAGCGAATGTTGAAAGGAACCACAGAAACTGCTTTTCCAGCCTCTTCTGGACCAGAGGCCTCTTTTGGGGAACCATTAGTTGCATCTTCTAATAAATAACGTTTGATATATTAAATACTCGTTTGAATGGATGTTCTCTAAAGAAAATGAAGCTAGCATAGTCCCTTGGCTTCTATGAGCCTTAATCTCGTGTATCTATTGTTGTGCAATTTATAACAGTAGGGGTATTTTTTTCCCCTTAGGTACAGACTGAGTTTTCAGTAATGTTTTTTAAACTCAACCTAGCCTGACAAGAAAGAGGGCACTAATAAATCCACCTCCCTATGCTCCACTAAAGACAGACATCATCTCCCACCTGTCCACCCATTCCCGGATCAAGTATCAGAGCTGAGCTTATGGCCATCTAGAACCACAATTACAGAATCTGTTTTGTGTGGGATGGCATTGGGGGTGCAGATCTGAAACAAGGGTGGATCTGAAATGGTGACGGGTAGGTGTGCAGAGAAAAGAGTTAACATAGCAGGCCTGAGACTGCCATCCTTAGAAAGGCCTGCATGCAAGGGTGGCCCATGGCTGTCATCTAGGAACTTGGATTTTGGAGTGTTCCCACCATTCCCTAACTGATAAGAGTGGCTTACTGTTCTAAACTGTTTGTGCAAATAATATGGTTTATGCTGAACACTTGCTCTACTTCTGGGAGTCTGGTATTTGAGTTTTTGTTACACGCTAGGCAAAGGGTGCCCATGTGACCAACCCCCAGTAAAAACCATGGGCACTGAGTTGCTAATAAGCTTGCCTTGTAGACAGCACTTTGCATGTGTTGTCTCAATTTGAAGCTGGAGAAATTAAGTGCCTCCTGTGTGACTCCTTGGGGAGATGACTCGGAAGTATGCTCTTGGTTTCTTGTGCACTTTGCCCCATGCTCCTTTTCCCTTTGCTGATTTTGCTTTGTATCCTTTTACCGTAGCTGTGAGTATGACTATCGCTGAGTCCTGTGAGTCTCACCGATCTTGGGGCTGGTCTTGGGGACTCCAACACAGTAGTTAAAACCTAACATAGGATTCCATACAAGGAGGAAAGGCAGAAAGTCTGAAGGTGTGGCTGAAGATTTGCCTTATGGATACCCCCATTCTGTATCATTTTCTTCCTAAGCACTACTGCATTTTGGTGTTGAGTTTATAATATAATATAATTAGGTGGGCACTTCTGGCACCTTCCTATCAATATGAATTCATTCTTTGTTCTCTCTTCTCATTGGAACTGAAGTGTAAAGGAGAGAGAGAGACTTAACACAATGTGTTTTCTCTCCCTCTTACATGCACACACACACGTACACATTTTTGCCGTTACCTACTATCCTAATCATTGGAAATCATTACTTACTAGAATTCTGCTCATTGATGGCATACAGTGGCAATTGACTCTCACTTGGAAATGCTTTATGAGTTAGCAAAATAAAGTAACAAAAACTACCTTAAATTAGAGTTAATTTTGTTTGGTCTTATTACCTTATTCCAATTCTTGGTTGTTCATCTAGAAATGCCTTTCCTTACTACACCAACAGAGAATTTGCCAGAGTTTTTACTATCTCTTTCCATTTGAAAGGACTCTTTAATTGCTTCCTCATTGGGAAAAGAAAGAGAAACAGTAGTGCTGCTAAGCAATGTCATCCAGGAAAGCATTTCAGGAGAAAGTACAAGACAGAAACTGGATTCAGTTAGTGGCTACTGCTGGCCTTGTCACTGACTCGCCTGTTGGCCTGACAGTGCTCTCACCTGTCTCTAAGAGTTTACATACACTTTACCTTGTTGGTCTGGTAGGATGACTTTTAGGCCTTACTTCTGAGACAACTGAACATAGAGCAAATAGAGCATGTAAATTTATAGAAAATGTCTATTTTAGACTTCATGTAAATAGACACCAAAAGAGAAGATAGGTGAGATGACAAAAATTTTTTGTCTTCTGCCTTGATAGGTACTTCTATAAGAAGTAAAACATGGGGGCTGGCCTAGTGCTGTAGTGGTTAAGTTCACGCGCTCTGCTTTGGTGGCCTGGGGTTCTCAGGTTTGGTTCGCAGGTGTGGACCTACACCACTCATCAAACCATGCTGTGGCAGCGTCCCACATACAAAATAACAGAAGATTGGCACAGATGTTAGCTCAGGGACAAACTTCCTCAAGCAAAAAGAGGAAGATTGGCAATGGACGTTAGCTTAGGGCCAACCTTCCTCACCAAAAAAAAGTAAAAAATGAAATGTTGTTGACATTCTTTCTATTAATGAAATTTTGATTTTTTTATTAAAATGACTTAACTCCTTCATAGTTTTATTCAGTATTACCTTTCCTTTCTCAAATAAACGTGATAAGTAAAGAAAAAGTCCTAGTGATTTAGAAAATGAACAAATAGTTGATTTTCTTAAAAGGTGGCTTGAACTGTTTTATTGCACTGTGATTCATTGAGAGAAGCAGCTCACTAATTATAAAAGTTAGTACATTTCTAAGACCAGTAAGTCATTCGTTTTATATTCCACGGAACCATTATAGCCGCCGTTTAGAAGTAACAAATGATAATAGGTATGAAAAGGAAAATAAGTGAAAGCCTTTTATATTTTTTAACTTAGACTAGCTGAAAAGGCTTCTGTAATATCTTTTTCAATACATTTCATATTCATTCATCAACATCCATTTTCTCTGCTTTTTTTCCTCCCCATCCTGTGCATTTTATTTTTGGTACGCAAGCAGAGCCCCATATTAAGAATTAAATTGACATATTCAGAATTGACACTCTAGTCTCTACTGTCGTATACCTGTGTGTTTATTTTCTCCTTGCCATTTCACTTTTACTAAATCTTTTATGAAAGAGATTTCTTTACTCTTCTTCCTTCCGCCCTGTCTACCAATACTGATACACCTCACACTCTGGCCAGGACGGAGCTACTTGTTGTTTCAATTAAATTATTTTAAATGTTCTAATATTCAGTTTTAACATTGATAATTCAGTGTTGGCCACAAGTGGAAATTGCTTCTGGTCTGTCGAACTTGAAATGAATATTCATATCCCAATGAATATTCATATCCCATATTTGCATTTTTGAGTTCCCTTTCTTTGCTTAGTTCCTCATCTCTAAAATTCTTTTTCCTCCTACCTTGTTTTCCTGTGACAGCCACTCTTTTTCTGCACTGTCATTTACTTTCACATTTTAGAAAATTTGAGTTTTTGCCCCTAAACCTATAAACAATCATGTAATAAAGTGAACACAGAAGCAGACTCAACCAAGGTCTTAAAATATTTTGAGTAACATGAATTTTTACTTGCATCAGAAAATATTCACATTTTTTGTTCTTAAGTACATAATATAAAACTTTTGGATATCTGCGTTTGCGTTTGTGACTGCCTCACCAAACATTGGGCGACTTATGTTTTAGACTCATACTGGCTGTTTTTAGAAATCTAGTAAACATCTGTCAAAAGAAGACAGTTGGGTTTACAGAAATGGCAAGTGGTCAGTTGTCAACAGAAATGAATTAGGTATAAAAGCAGCATAATCGGTTAAAATGTGTGTGAGGCACTGTCCTAGTTGCTATAGTGGTATGAAGATGAGTGTTCTGGAGACTCTGTGCTCAAGGGTCTGGTTATACTGTAAGGGGTCATCCCAGATTGCATGTGACCTATTTGAAATGGACTATGGTAAAAAAAAAAATGACATGAAAAGCAAATGGGAATTCTGAATCGGTCACAGGATTATCGATAGAGGTAATATATGAGAGGTGGGCCTTGGATGATAGAGGGCCCCCAGAAAATTGATGATGACATTCCAAGTGGAAGGGACAGGGTAAGCAAAGATGTGGTGTGTAAGAAAGGAGAGTTCGTTAACTGAAAGTGAAGTAGTCCAGTCCAGCTACAGTGTCAGAGTGTGTGTAAAGGAAGTGAGATTTAAAAGCTAGATTGGGGCGGTTCTGGAATACCGGCATGAAGAATGTATGCTTAAATCCTTTAGCAAAGGGGAGCCGTGGAAGTTTACTTTGGAGGGAGGGGTTGTAATGTGTTCAGAGGTGCACTGTAGGACATGCAACCTGGCATCAGAACGTAATCAAAATGTGAGTGGGGTGAAAAGAGTGAAAGAGAGGGAGGAGGAACGATTAAAATAATCCAGTTAGGAAGAAAAGTGGGCTGTTACTAAGCCTGTGAGAATAGGTGTAGAGAGACAGGTATGTGACTGGACAACGTTGAGTTAACGAAGGGATGGGTCAAAGGAAACTTAACTTTTCCGGCCTACGTTTCAGAGAGAAGAGTGGGAAAGAGAAAGCAGGCGGGGCCACTGATGGAGGCTCAGATGTGGGTCTGCAGGCGAGAGTGTCTTCAGAGCAAGGCATTTCAATACAGTTCTAGACTCAGACTGCTGGTTTGAGTCCTGGCTCCCAAAATTGCTACCTTTCTGACCTTAGGCAAGTTACTCAACTTTGTGCCTTAATTTCCCCATCTGTAAAGTGGGTTTGGTAATAGTACCTCAAACCTGATTTGAGTGTAGACAAATGTAATACATATATATTACCTAGAGTCCTGCCTGGCTTGTTGTAAGGACTCCGCAAAGTATAGGCATTATTATTTTTCTTTGATCCTCAGAGCTCTAGCAAATAGCTATTTTTACCCCGTTTCATATATAAGGAAACCAAGGCACAGAGACTATATTACTTAAAGCAATCTTTTAGCCTAAAAATAGCATTTTCAGCACAAAATGGGCCTCCATGCATTTGTATGTTTCAGATTTTGTTTTGTTTTCAGAATTCAGATAACAGTTCTTTTTGAGCAAGTGGGTGGTTACTTGAGTCTATAGGAAGAATCCTTAAATCCTCTGGTTTGAAGTTCTCTTCATAAGAGATGGAGCAGATGCAGGACAGAAATGAGAAATAGCAGGGTTGATGGGAAGACCAGATGAGGATTCACGAATTAATAAGTATAAAGTTATTTGCAGAAGATAAAATGAAGGAAGAAAGTATGTGCATACACACATATTTGTAATTATAGTTTATTATTTCTGTGTCTAATATTACATTGGACTGATTTAATTCATTTATTCACTCTGTAGGCATATACAGAATGCCAACCATGTGAAAGACACTTGCATTTTGCTTTCTTTCTAGTTCTTTGTACACTAGGATTTAACTTAGATCCAGAAAACATCCAACATAAATGTAATGTCACTGCCAAAAGCATTTTCCAAGAACAACAGATAATTTTCTGGTACTTGCAGAGAAAAGAAAAAAAAAAAAAAAACGGTGAGGTCTAAATTAAAAAAATACATATTTTGCTACAACTATTGTTCTCAACTTTCCTCACCCCCAGCACACTGGTAATGAAGCTGCCTCCCTGCACCAGTGGTCTTGGGGAAGGACTTGACGTTTCTGTCGGACCCCTTCTTGATGGTCAGAAGGGGAGTTCTGTTCAGGAAAAATGTCTTGAGGGCTAGTGTGGGGTGGCAGAGAGTCCCAGCTGATTGGAATCTGCTCAAACCCAGAGCGTGGCAGTGGATTGGAGTGGATCTTCTCTTTCCTGAGTCAAGAATCATCATGCCCGGAGAGAAGGATAGTATTATGGGAGAAGCACTAGACTCTGTCAGGAGGGCTGGACGGCTTGTCTCAAGTCAGCTAGTCACACTTGAGCTTCCTGATCTTGGGCAAGTTACTTATTTGTTAATTTTCTCATCTGTAAAATAAAAAGGTGGCACTAGATGACCTCTGAATTGTCTCCCAGCTCCTCCATTCATAGTATAAATGAATTCTTTCAGTATTGATTCATCTTGGCAGTGGGATATAAAGTACAGTAATCCTGTGATGAAGAGACCTACGTGACATAGAAGTATAAGCACATCGCTGAAGGGGCGGGTCATCCTTGCTGGGAGTGGGGAGAAGGAAGGAAAAGGGTAGGATAGGGAACATTTCTTAGAGAGGTTCGTTTAAGTTGGGCCTCGAAGGATGAGAATGATTGTGTCAGAAAGGCAAGGGGTTCAGAAGCAAGTAAGATTTTACCGTACTCAGGATTATTTATGGCAAGTAGCTCTTTGTAGCTGGAGCTTCAGAGGTCTTGGCAGGAGATGATGCTGGAAAGGTAGGTTGGGTTTATATTGAGGGGATTTCAAATGCCACATAAGGGAATTTATTTTGATTCTATGCACAGTAGGGAGCCACTGAAGGTTTGCTAGGAAGGGGAGTGAAACATTCCCAGTCTCCATTTTTGGAAATTTGATGAAAATGTATAAAGGTGGATTACAGTGAGTAGGGAAACCCTGATATTTGTTTTCTTAATGGCTGTCTTCATGTGCTAACTTATGCTCGGGTACTTTTTGGCATTTATATTAATCTTTCCAGAATTGCCTCCCTTTCTGTAACCAGCACTGACTTCACAGACTCAAGAAAAGACTATTTGTGGTCATCTTTGAGGTGACACCAAGAGTTTATCTCCCCTAAATGCACTTTGTCTCCCCCCACCCCAGCCAGCCAGAGTGGCTATACCATTAGCAAGGTTAAAAAAAAAAACGGCGTGGCCGGCCCGGTGGCACAAACGGTTAAGTGTGCGCGCTCCGCTGCGGTGGCCCGGGGTTCGCCAGCCTGGAACCCCAGGCGCGCACCGGCGCACCGCTAGTTAAGCCTTGCTGTGGCGGCATCCCATATAAAGTGGGGGAGGATGGGCACGGATGTTAGCCCAGGGCCAGTCTTCCTCAGCAAAAAGAGGAGGATTGGCAGATGTTAGCTCAGGGCTGGTCCTCCTCACAAGAAGAAAAAAAAAAAAGGCAAGGAAATCCGATGTTAAAAGAAAAAGTTAATTATTTAGAAATTCACTTTTCTCAGTTCTATACCATAGAGAGTCTGAATAGTTTAAAAAAATCAGGACAAATGTTAACCCCTTAGTGATTGTCACAGTCATGTCTGTCTTAACTGGGATCTCTTAACTTGAACTTAACACACTCAAAGAAAAGGACATTGGATGGTGCTTTCCTTTTTGCCTGCAGCACTTGCTCAGTAGAAGCTACATTAACTGAATGCAGGACAGACACTAAGATCAGTCTTTGGGGACCGGAGGGAGCCCTAGGTGTTGTGCTTAGAATCTATGAAGCCACTGGGCTAGGCCTGTCAACTCTGGCTTTCATGTTTTCCTTTCTTTTTGCTGCAGCTTTTTCTTCCAGCCTGTTCAGCGAGTGCACCAAGAGGTACTGTCTGTGCGTGCATGCATCCCCCCAAATAGCTTTACCATTAGTGCTGTGAGCCCTCCCTTACAAGCTCATGGCTGTTGTAAGGTGATTTGATGCAAGCTTTCACACGCCCAACTAATTGAGAGTTGAAAGCCATCCTTTAGGTTGGTGTGGCCCGGTTCCCTATGCTTGCCAGTTATCAGCCACCTTGGTGTCATTTAAATGGAGGCTTTTGAATGTTTCACATTTCAGAATGTTTAAGATACTCATTAAACGGCAGTCATCTCAGGAAGCCAGATGTTTCTGCCTGTTCTCATGCAAACGTTTATTTACCTGATAATGTGCAGAATCATAGATTTCAGGTTAAAGACAGATTCTTCCAGATTATTTGCAATTGACTCAATCTGTCTTTTTTTTTTTTTAAGGATGCTCATATTGTCCTGTTTTCCTGTGAATTGTGTCAGAGCAAATGTAGTCACCCTGATACAGCAATGGACTAATTTCATTGATGTAAACATTGGTAAACAATTTCAAATGCAACTTTGGAAACAGTGTTTGTGAACCTATTTAATAATGTTTAAAAATGCATCAATGAAATTGGCTTAGCCTGTGGCCTTTATTAAATTATCTGTTCTCAATTACATAGATTCTGTGTCTTTACGTCTGGACTGGTTATAAGTAACTGAAAAAAATGATCCCAGCTGAAGAGTGTGGCTTATCCCTAACCCATTGAATTTGATTTAGAGTTGATAAATCTTGGAAAATACTTCAAGAATGCCATATCAGCTGTTAAAATAAAAGGAAGTGTGCTCAGGAGGTTGGGGTGGTGTTATTATTTCAGTTTTCACCTTTTTTTTTTCTTTTACTTCCACTGTTCTTCGTCTCCCACTCATCCCCAGTACCACTGTTGTGACTCCATTGCTAAATTCCAAGCTATCAGCCTTGAAATAGAACATAAAACATTAAATATGTTTTTACTAATTGTGATCTGCTAAAATCTCAATTCAAGCTCTGGCTGAAGCTTTTTTTTTTTTTTTTTTTTTAAATTTCAGAAGCGGTATTTAAGTGATGACATGCAGTAATTTGTTCATTCTTCTGTCAGTGTAATTTACAAGGCAATGGCAGATAAACATAGCAATACAAGATTCATTTACGGTGACACAATGGCAGATACACAGAGCAGAACCCTGCCTATGAGATAAAGTGGACTGAGTGACTTATGCAGTAATTAGGGGATAATTGTCATTAACCTCACAAACAGTAGTTTACCCATATTGTTTAAAAGGCTCCAGGATGCGTAATGACAAGGTAATCTGTCAAAGCGCTAGGGGGAAATATTAATAAGATTTGTGCAAGCCTGGATAGAAAATATGCAGAAAGCGGCCACATTAAGCTAATTGGTGGATGAATATACACTTGTAAAAGTGCTTCTAATGGCACGTTTGCTGCTCTCCAAATGACTCCCGTTAATGTGGAGAAGTGGGCTGCTTAGAAAGTCAGGACTGCTGGGAGAAGAGGGTATTAAGGCATGCAGACGCGGTTATTACCTTGTGCTCTGTAATGCGTGCTTCTTTCTCGTATCCTCCTTTATTTTGAATTTCTGAGTTTTTTGTTCTAGTAACATATATTGATTGTTTACTCTGATTATTCTGTTTTTGATCTCTATTTGCTCAGTCAGCCACCAACCCCAAATCACCTCTATTTTGCGGCCATATAAAATGTGTACCATCTATAATGATAGCTGCTTATAAATACACAGAAACACAAACTGTTAATGCATACGTGGATTTATAATTATACACACGTGTGTGTGGGGGTGCCTTTATAGAAGCACATTTAATCTGAGCAATCAAAGGAAAGTATATCCATCAACAGCCTTGTGTATGTGTTACAAGTAATAATGTGTTGTTCCCTGATGAATGCTAAAGCAGGAAATTAATCTTTGTGTTCTACTGCTGTTCTTATACCCAGAGAAGAACAAAGTTAAATCTCCCAATACATCTTTCTGTTCAATCACACGCTCAGCCCTCAGTGTCTTTTACAGAATACTCAATCCTCTCTCTTTTACGGAATACAGCCTAGTGAGTCTTCAGTCTCTTCCTACCCCTGCTCCCTCACATCCTAATGAACATATTAAAGTTCCTTAGGGTTGTTCAATCAGCTTCAGTTGTGGAGTAATTCAAAGTATAATACGTGAAATGGAATCTTCCATTCAAGCTTCGGAGGCCCTGATAACACACTAGTATTGAGAATCTTTGTTGCACAGAGAAGACTTCAAACAAAGATTAAAGGTTGTGGCTTTGAATTTGTTCCAGGGTTTGGCCTTTACCGGATGTGTAAACTCACCTTTATCATGAAAAAAAATTTTGCACCCATTTTTGCTGTTTATCAGACATTATAGGAAGGCACGTCAGGAAACACCAGGGTCTCTGGCATTTATGTTTAGGTATGTAAAGCCCCAGCCAGGCCCCCAGATGAACGAGGCTTTCTACAAACTCAGGGGCAGAACTTTAGTGATAGAAAGAGAGGTAAACTAGAAAATGTAGACCTCAAAGCAAAAATGTTAGAAAGGGCTCTGGTGAGGTTTGTTTATTGCAAAGCGAGCAGATTTATAGCTGCCTAGGACTCAGGCTTTATCTTTATGTCTGAAGGAAGAAGAAAACAAGACCACTTACAGGGACCATCTTTCTCCTTCCTCCTGTTTCTAGTGTTTTCTGAGGATTTCAAACTGTTCCTTTGCTGTCCTGATCCATAAAATGATTTACCCAGGAGTTATCATCTCTAAGTGAATAACTCATGTGTATTTAAAGGGTTTAATTGAGGGGAGGGTGTTATATACAAATACTGCTGTTTTTTAGAACTGTGAAAATCACTGGAAGACTACAGATACTTATTTATATAGCTTTACGGAGTTATAACATATTTATTTTGGAATGATTGAGCCTTGAGTTGCAGAATTTTCACAAACCCTACTGGTGTGATGGGGGGGGCAGGGGTTGTTTCCAAGGCCTCTTAGGGACTTCTTGAGTGGTTTCTCTAGTTTTCAAGCAAAATTTTCACTTGAACTGATCACTGACTTGACCAGGAGTAAAAATTAATCTAGAAGAATTAGTACCTGTAATCACATCACTGATAAGCAGCCCCAGACAGAAACATCAAGGAAAGCATCCAGAAGAGAGGATAATACAGTAACTCTCAGATAAGGGCATACCTTCCGTCATAAACACATGTATTCTAAAAATAAGTTGGTTACACAAGGTGGTTTAGAGGAAAAATATTAGCCTAGGGTTTAAAACATTTTAATTAAAATGATTTGTATGTCCAGATTCTAGGCATAGATAATCGAAGAATGGAATTTTGGAGTCCAGTAATGGAATTTTGATTTAATAATAAAGCTTAGGAAATTTATAAGGCTCTTATTTACACGTGAGGAAACCAAAGCTGGGTGTTGGTGATTCAGCAGTCACACAGCTAGCTGGTCATTGGCAAAACCAAGACTAGAATTTAGGCGTCATTCACTTATTCTCCTCTAGGGCTAAATATGTGTTATATTAAACATAATCAAAATTTGGAACTTTAAGATGCAAATTCTGTTTTAGCCTACAGGTATAGAGTTAGATATTCTGTGCTCACCGACTCACAAGCAATTTGATATTACAGGTTGGTATGCTAGGAAGATCGGCTGGATTTAAGGTTTTCTATTTTGAAACTTAAATGATTCCTAAGATACTATTATTAAATATTAAAATGTATTGGGTCTTTAAAAGTTTCTCAGGTTTGATTTTACAATAGAGCTGGGAAATTTGAAAAATACTTTTGAATCTTGGAAGTGCAGTTCTAGACATTGCAGAAAGTAATTTACTCCTCTGAATTTTTTTTTACATGGCAAAGCAAGGCACCTGTTTTATTTATTTGCAAACAAATGCCCATAGAGGAAATGCGTCTGGCTGATTTTAAGCTAGACAAGCTAAAATTCCTGGGTACGGAGAAGAAATCCTGGCAGGCCTTGAATAGAGCTTAGCTGGAGCTTTGTGATTAAATATGTTGTAACCCCAGAGTGATCTATCATAATCACAACTTTTAGAATAAAAATGCTGTACAGACTGTTATTGAGGAAAAAAGTGATAGTCCTCTATGAATTATATATTCTTCTCTGGTCCGTAATCAAGGACAATCTATAACAAAGTGAATTTTTTATGAAAAGTCAAACAATATGTTTTAAAAATCACAAGAACAATTTAAAACTTGTGCCCTGGCATTGTGATAATGTTATTTGGCTTAGAGAGGTGATCATTTTGAGAGAGTGTATTGGTCAATTTATCAATAATTTTCTCTTTTAAAAGATACTGTTTTCACTGTGAAAAATATTAACAAATAGAGATGAGAAAAAGAAATGATAGAAATTTACATATTGACAAATATCAAAGCCGATACCTAAAAGTCGCATAAAATTACCCTGTTGCTTTTTCTTTCTACTACCAACTGCATTCAAGGGTCGTGCTCCTCAAACTTCCAGTTACCCAAGGAGAAGCATTCCTTAACTTTGTACTTTTTTTGCAAGTAATTTGATATGTCTTACCTCATTATACCACCATTCTCCATGGTCGAGCATTTTGAATGTTATAATAAGACTGATTTATAATGAGGTTCGTGTACAGTAGGAGTGAGCCGAGAATTGTACTCTGTGTGAACTTGCGCGCGCGTGTGTGTGTACATGCACATGTGTGTGATAAGTAACCCTTTTAAAGTCAATCCTCATGTGCAAACAGTATTTATAGAGAGAAGACTTCAGTGTTAGCGTGTCAGCTGACAAGTACTAATAAGATTTTCATCTTGACAGAAAATTCTTTAATGCAGAGTTTTCTGAGAGCTCTAGTGTTCTAACCGATAGTGGATGTTCTTGTAGCATTCATTTCTCCTCGGGGGGAGAAAGGAGGAATCGGAAAGATATTTCAAATCAAGTTCTTTATAGAGTGGACACATTGAATTTAGCACCAGCTTCTGTAATCACAGTGAGCCAATATCTACCTCACTCTGATGTTTGCACACTCATTTCATGACGACGACAGTCTTGGTTTGATGAAGAAAGCATATTTGTTTTCCAAAAGGTGTGTTCACATGGATAAACGTTAACAAATAAAATCCAGCCTCGATTTTTATTTGGAAGTTTGTCTTTCTGTCTGGGCCACACCCTGTTGATTCTTTCTCATGGGGCACCTCTGGCCTAGAGAGGGGCAGAGGAAGCAAGGATGTGACCGATCAACTTTGTATTTTGACGGTAAAATAATGCTCTTGAGAAATTCTGCAAAATACAAATTTCCAAATCATGGAAATGGAGTAGGGTTTTCATTACCCAAAACAAATGTTGATTTTTTTTTTTTATCAAGTCTAATTTGAACCATTTGGTGTAATCATGGTATAAATGAGTGTATTTCATTCTGCTTACAGATATTATAGTTTCTTCAGCTGGCCCAGAAACATTAGCCTGAAATACTGGAAAAACACAATCACACAAAAGAGCTCTGTGTGAACAGAGAATGGTATAATTTTGTTTACTTACACAACCGAACAGCCCCGATGTATATTGTATATGCTAGTGCTACACCCTTTTCAGCCAGTACTCTCCAAGAAATATGTGTTTAAATGTAAATTTGCTAAAACAAATAAGCATGCCAAGTTATTTTCCCACATAATTTCAAGTGTTTCTCAGAAATTATCACAACATTGCTTAAAAAATTTCCCTAAGTAGTTCCCAGAATCTTTTATTTTCAATAAGAATTCTTTTTGTTTGAGATTTTTATTCATCTCCCCTTCTTGCCTGCTTACACACACACATGCAGGCATACAGACGTGCAAACTTTGACCTGTGCACACTTAGGATTGCCAAGTCCTGTAAATTAGAGAGATAAACATAATCTAACAAAAAAGGAAAAAAATTGGCTCTGATGTAAGTGGAGAGCACCCAGACCACTTAAACTTTTTGGCTGCAGAGAAGAGTTTTAAAAGTGACTTGACTTGAGAAAAACAATTTAAAATTGAAATATCTGCTTGTTAGATGTGGACCCATCTGAGTTCTAAAACAGGTAACTAGTGGGAGAATGAGAGAGAAGAGGGCTGAAAGTTTTATGGCTTCTCTAAGTTTTTTTCTTTAAAACTGTGTTTAGTGCTCAAAGGCTTCTCTGCCACAGAATATCTCCCTCACACTCATGCTACTTTGAGTCCTCGTAGGCAGCCCTGTCCAACCCAGAAGTGGTACGAGCTCGCCATTTGCAGACCACACCTGTTAAGTTAGGTTGATGGAATGCCCCTGTTCACATCATCCGAGATAATAGTCTGAGCCCATCACTTGCTCCTGAGATGACCCAGCGGTTAGATGATACCTTTCCTAATTTCTGGGTCACATCCTGACACATGTCCACCTAACCGAGAGGCCAGCACAAAGGCAGCTGGAGGCAAGCTAAGGTGAATTAACTGACTGCTTCTCATCAGCTTCTTCCAAAGCATTTGTGAAGGTGTGTGCACATGGTACGTGTCTGCCACCTATCAGTATTAGCTCTGTGGAGAAGCAGTCTCCAAATGTTTACGACCACACGCCCCTTTAGTAAAAATATATGAGCTTGCTCCCCAATATATGTAAAGCTGTTTCTAAATTAGTAATATATTACTGTAAATCCACATATAAAATATTAGCAAATTGTCTTTTTAGGTAAAAAAAAAAAATTTGTAGATGTTTTCATGTTTACTCCCCACGTCACAATGGCTTCTTGTGCACACCCTGCTGATAGGAGAGAATAGGAAGGATATGTGTGTTTATTATTCTGGTTGCAAAAGAATGCAGGGAATGAGAAATAAGATAGCCTATAAATAGGGAAAGTTGTGAATGTTGAGTTTTGAGTGTGAGATTTCATGCACTTGGCATGATTTAATGTTTTGAGTCAACCTCATTGAGGTATACTTCACATTCAATGAAATCTTCCAATTTTAAGTGTACAATCCATATAGTCATTTAAACATCAACATAATCATGATATAGAACATCTCCATCACCCCAAAAAGTTCCCTGGTGTTCTTTGGAAATCAATCCCCTTCCCCTGCCCTCAGCCCCTGGAAACCACTGCTCTCCTTTCTGTTCCTATAGTCCTACATTTTCCAGAATTTCATATGATTAGAATGGTAGAATATGTATGTAGTCTTTTGGGTCTGACTTCTTTTGTTCTTAGCATAACGCGTGTGACAGTTGTCCGTTGCACTGTGTGTATCAGTAGTTTATTCCCTTTCCATTGTATAGATCTCTCACTATTTGTTTACCCTTAAGACTGAAACAGGTAGAAAACCTGGCAAAATTTATGATTCAAGTTTTGCATAGCATTGTTTCAGCAATCTTTAACTCAGCAATTACTGTTCAATTTTACCTGATGGAATAGCAAGCTGGATAGGCTTGAAATTTGTTAATTTCTATACCTTCTACCCAACCCCGTTCCTCCTGCCTTGATATTTGAATTAATCCTGAAGGAGAAAGAATAGAAAATTCCACTGGGAAACTGGTCATGAAAATAAGTTTCCAATATGGTTATGATGGAATAATTTTTCTTTTTTTTTTTTTTTTTTGTGAGGAAGACCAGCCCTGAGCTAACATCTGATGCCAATCCACCTCTTTTTGCTGAGGAAGATTGGCCCTGGGCTAACATCCATGCCCATCTTCCTCCACTTTATATGGGACGCTGCCACAACATGGCTTTACAAGCAGTGTGTTGGTGCGCGCCCGGGGTCCGAACTGGTGAACTCGGGGCCACTGCAGCGGAGCGCACGCATTTAACTGCTTGCGCCACCGGGCCGGCCCCTGGAATAATTTCTTAAGATAGCACACTCTGCAAATCTAGACATGAAATCAAAAAGTACGTCTCGTAAACCTATGATTTTGTTCTAGGTGGTCAGCATTCTCTATAGCTCAATGTCATTTAATTAAAAGATTCAAAATAATATCAAAGGGGAAATATTTTCATTTATCATAAGATTTTCCTTTAAATTATGCCTTAAATTTGACTGACAAGAAGTTCATGTAATAGAATAGGAAATTAAATTATTCCACACCTGTCATTTAGAGTTAAACTATTTGGGGGTTTTTTTTTTTTTTTGGTGAGGAACATTAGCCCTGAGCTAACATCTGTGCCCATCTTCCTCTACTTTGTATATGAGACACTGCCACAGCATGGCTTGATGAGCAGTGCAAAAGTCCACACCCGGGATCCGCACCTGCAAACCCCGGGCCGCTGAAGCAGAGCGTGCGATCTTAACCACTACACCACCAGGCCGGCAACCTGCTTATTTCTTAATACAGGTTTCCCCTGCTATCCGAAAGCAGAGCTTTCCTATGAAACCTTTTGTAAGCTGAAATGGCATAAAGCAAAGAAACAATTACCATCAATTTATATGGGAAAAATTTTTGAGCATTCCCAAACCCAAAAAATAACGCACGAAATCATACCAAATAACACGTAAAACCTAAAATACCCACTAACACATAGTGAAAACAGAAATGATATGATAAATACACATGATATATAAAGTAGAAGTAATACATGTGCAGTATAGTTTCACTTACCAGAATTGGGAAGCCAGCTAGCACACTGGAAGGCTGAGAGGTGGGGGTGGTGATGACGGTGTGTCAGGCTGAGGCCTCGGAGATTGGGGTGGTGGGAGGTACAGGAGACTGGGGTGTAGGAGAGAGAGGAGGAGGGTCATCTGTTGTCATCTCATCGTCGTCTGACTCCATTAGGGCGGGCAGGGCACAAACGTCTACACCTTCTTCTATGTCTGCCTGCCTTGTTGTCAGCTGTGGCTGACGTGGAGGGCTTGAGATAAACAGCATGCTTGACTGTTTAGCCTCTGTAACGGCTCGCTGCAAAACAAACACTGAACACTATTTTCGCTTTTTGCCTTTTTTTGTAAAAGCAGAAGTCTTCCTCAGGTTTCTTTTGGTTGACGAAAACAGGTCCTAATGTAGGTTTTTTGTAAGTTTTTGAAGTGGCGTAAAGCAAACTTTCAGATACTGGGGGAAACCTGTGGTTCAAATTCTGCTGGAGCAAATAGGCCCTAGACCTCTGCTGTGTTCAGTGTTCCTCCCTTATTCCTGTGCGTGGACAGAAAGAAAGGCACTGTCTGTCCCCTGGCCTGTGGCGTGGTAGTGGCTGGCCGTGAACACAGATGGATACATTCTTGGACTAAGGATTCTCTGGGCTTGAGGTCACCTGACTAATTATCCCAAAGCCTCTCATCGGGTCTTGCTTCCATCTCTTTATATTCTTTCCTTCTCTACTATCCTTCTCCCCCAAATAAGAAAAACCAATCAACTTTACTTTACTTTGATTTTAAAACTGCAAGTCATATAAGGTGCTCTGATGTGAAGAAAGGGCTCAGATAAAACCATTGAAACCATGACAGTTGATCCTACTACAGAAAAAGATTTTTAAAAATCCCTCTGCAAAGCCATAGAGAACTGGGTGCCAGCTTTCTACCGAGTGATAATCACCAATTCCAGCGAAGTAATAAAAGGAAATCTTTTCACTTAAAATGCTTAAATGTAAATATTTTAAGTGTTTTATACATTTTCTGAACCCAGTAAAACTGGTTTATAAGTCTGGATTATTTGATGTTACTCATCTCTTCATTAACGGTATAACCAGTTATTTTCAAAAGAAAACAATACTTATAATAATACCTTACGTTTTACTTAACAGGGTATGTCTTATTAGCCTCATTTTGTAAATAATAATTCCCAACATAAAGGGTTATAGGTCACTGAACTCTGGTTACAAATGGGAAGGCCTGAAGGAACTCACTCACCAACTACAAAATCAAATGGAAGGACAAATATCCAGTTATACGCTCTGATATAATTTATTATTTATGCACAAGACCTGTGTCCCAGAGTGGGTTGGTCAGCAGTCAGGATATTCCTACTGGCCTAACAGATTGCATTTTTGTCTTATTAATGTTTATTCTTTGATAATACCTAATTCTTTTTATGGCTCTTATTCACTCTGGTAAAGTTATTTGACATGGCGAGGGGGCCTAGATCTTACATCTGTGTTTCTCAAACTATCTGTCAGGGAGGACCAGTTTTCCCCCGTAATTAGTCTTAAGACAATACGTAATTTAAATAAAAATAAATTGCTAAAAAAGAAATTGTCATGCCCTTAGTTGTTGCAGTAGTGTGAAGTTGTACTGGAAGTTTCAAAATGGTGACTCCCAATTACTTGCGGTCTGGTTTAAAAAAAAATAGCCCTCAGGTTGACACTGGTCCTTTCTGAATAGCATTCAGACCACTCATGGAAATGCTTGCCTTAGCAGAGGAATCTTAAGCCACTGTTTGAGAATCACTGCACCAGACCGTGCTTATTTCTGTCACAAAGTTCTTCAGGAAAAAAGAACCTGGCCTCCGTTTTTTCCCTTGGATGGTTTCTAACTCCCTTCAACTAGTTTATCCAAGAATATGCTAAAACTGATAGCCTTTCCTAGCACTGAGCGTGCAAATTCATTATGTTGCGTAAGAAAGTCAACTTTGTTTCTTACTGCGGTCTCTTTATTTATGAACTGATGGTATTAGACAATCTTGATCAGATATGAATGATGGCTTCTTTGGAGAGAACTGCTGTGGCACTTCATATTGCCTGGATTCAGAGGGTGCCCTGTCAGGGGGACTCCAGTTTGAGTGTGTAATGTTGATATTTGTCCTGTTCCCAAGCACGTTTGTTTGCAAAGATGTTATGTTGTCCTTCTATGTGAGTATAAATTGCTGCTTTTGTTACCTCTATAAATGAAGCTTCTCTTTGATGATTCAGGCTCCCAGCAAAGTTCTAAATCTTGCTTACCTGGACCTCTTCCCCCAGAAGTAAGTAGTTTAACGTAGCAGTGTCTATTTTGGCAGAGACAGCTACTCAGGACTAAAAGAGAGTCTGAGAGGCAGTGGTTTTAGAAATAGCAGCAGGCATTGTGGCGGGCCAGGAGAAAAGAGAAACCATATGGGACTGCTGTGTACTGTGGGGAGAGGGAAGACAGGAGGGTGATGGAAAGGAGATGCCTCAGGTGGGTTTGATCAGTTGCTATGGTTTCTAAGGCCTATTTTAATACCAGAGGCCACCAGCTGTGTGACATGCAGATTTAGGTGCAGGGTACCTGGGAGGAACCTGAGGAAGAATTGACGGTGTACACTGCTCAGGTTGGGTTTCAGCCTGAGAAATGATGCATTCCATAACAGAACAATCAAGAGAGTGGATTTGATGGTAAAAGTAGAGTGGCGTAGAAGAAGACATTACAGTGCTCTAGAGACCAGCCTTGTTCAGGAGAAGTCCTACTCCGTTTATCACAGACTCAATGTGCCCATCTGGGAAATGGCATCATGGATGACATTTACTACACTCGATGAAGTTGAAGTCAGAATTTCTTGGTTCAAGTCCCTGGGCCCAAGTTAGCATATTGGCAACCTTAATAAGCCATCTCACCTTTCTTCACCTCTGGTTTCTCATCTGTTAAACATTTGCTGAGCTCTGGAAGCTATTATGAAGTTCAAATGAGATAATCTATACAAAATCACAATTTATTTCTCTATTTACGTACAACACTGACACTCCCCCTTGCTTCCCCTATTCCAAAAAAGGATGTAAGGGAGACCAATTGCTATGAGTGATACTTTTTAAAAATAGCTATTGCGGGACTCCAGGATCATCCAGAGTCACCATGTACCAGCATCATTATATGACTGTTCTGAGCAGAGAGCTGCATGAGAGTATTTGATCTGAAGGCTACTTTTATCTATAAGATGGAGGGCGGGGGTATCTGTGTGACAGTTTATGTAGGAATGGACACCCCCATACATAGAGTTTATGTAAAATGATAGAATGCTAGGAGTGAGTCTTATAAGGACTAACATATAACTATTAGAGCTTCTTTTTTTAAAAAAAGTAATTTAAATAAATGGCAAGTATTTCCTTAATAATCAAACTAGTTGTCATGATTCAGACTGTACGATTGTGGTCCAGAGAGAATTTTATATCACAAGGCTGAGTAGAACTGTCTACAGGAGAGAATTTTCCATTGCAAAAATAGTATAGTTCCCTTTATTCTGCTTCCCCTAATAAAACATTGTACATAAGCATAGTACAATTGTTGAAACCAAGAAATTAAGATTGACACCCGCTATTCACTAACCTAGAGACTTCATTCAGATTTTGCCAGTTTTCGCACTAATGTCCTTTTTCTGGTCTAGGATCTCTAGAATCTCACATTACTTCTTCATTTGTCCTGTCTTCTTAGTCTCCTCCAATCTGTGACTGTTCTTTGGCCTTTTTTGTTGTTGTTGTAATCTTTACTGACCTTTACATTTTGAAGAGTACTAGCCGCTATTTTGTAGAACGCCCTTCAATTTTGGTTTATCTGACGTTTTTTCATGATTACATTGAGGTTATAAGTTTTTGGCAAAAATGCCACAAAGAGGAGGATGTGCCCTTCTCGGTGTATATATCAGGAGGTACATGATGATTCTTGTCACCGGTGATGTTAACTTGGATCACTTGGTTAAGGTGGTGTCTGCTAGGTTTCTCCATTATAAAGTTACAATTTTTCTCTTTGTAATTATAATAAGTACCTTATTTTGTTGTTGCAGAAGATTTTATACTTTCTTAAATTGATCACTCTCTTGATCAGGGTTAGGGCCAGTGTCATTCACAGAGGGTACAGAGTGTCCTGTGCTGGTGGGAAGAAGCTGTGGCCTTGACAATGATGGAGTCATTATTTAAGTGTTTGAATAGATTTCTCTCAATCTATGCTGAAATGGATTGCCTGACATTACATTGCAGGATTTTTAAGTCCTACCTCCAGGCAAATCTCATGGTTACTAGCAAAAATGAAAGTGTGAAATGCTTTTTAATGTATATTTAACAACACATAGTCTGGTGATTACTGATGTGTATTCTCTGTGGATTCCCCTTGCTATCAGAGGAGGATGTTAAGAGACAACCTTTTTACACATTTATTCTATCTAAATCCATCACATGTTTACTTTCTAAATATCTATAACTGTCACTTATAACAAGATCATAAAAACTCAAATACTTGTAAGTCTAACTCAAACTTGGAATCATAGGATTACAATCCATTTCCCGGAAAAGTACAATTACTGTTTTTCGTTACTCTACCTTGTGAAATTGCCTACTCTTAAATGACACTAAAATATAGCTATTAAAAAAAGAAAAAAAATATGGCTTAGTAATGGGGGCATAGGGAGCAATGCTACTTTTTTCATCTTTTTGATTCAGAGATTCACAGAATAGCTCCTATTTAAAGGGATTTTCATCATTGAATCCAGTGTCATGTCTGCTTGCGTTAAAGAAGTAAATTTCACAAAATGTACTTAATTCCTTCTATGGTATCACTGTTTAATATGGATTAAGGTACCATTTTTTGCATTTATACTGGGTTGCACAGCAAGAGTTCACATCTTATACTAATATATGCTAAATAGTTGTGTATTCTATAGACCATTGTTGTTAAAATCGCAGTAGTGAAGGCATTTTAGATCACAGAGCCCCAGTGGTCTACATTTTGTTTGCATTGACATTATTAAACTCAGTCTGTTTCTCTAACTGTGACTCTCGTGACTACGTTTGCATGGCAGAAAAGTTTGCTTTGTGGGTCGACTTTTATTAACAGTGTTTGCATGTTGTTTTCGGCTCTCGCTCTCAGTGTCTTATGAGCAGACAGAGCACCTTCAGTTGCGTTGAATAATTATGCACAATCAATAAGTTTTTGTGTTTGTCTTTGTTGTTTCTCTGATGTGGCCTCTAGGATGCTGCCGGCAAGGTGCTGGACCGCTGGGCCATCATGTCTCGAGAAGAGGAAATCATCACCCTTCAGCAGTTTCTGCGGTTTGGAGAAACCAAATCCATTGTGGAGCTGATGGCGATTCAGGAGAAAGAAGGGCAGGCCGTAGCTGTACCGTCTTCAAAGACAGACTCAGACATAAGGACTTTCATCGAGAGCAATAATCGCACCAGGAGTCCCAGCCTCCTTGCTCACCTCGAGAACAGCAACCCTTCCAGCATTCATCACTTCGAAAACATCCCCAACAGCCTTGCGTTTCTGCTTCCATTCCAGTACATAAATCCAGTCTCAGCCCCACTGCTCGGATTGCCTCCAAACGGGCTACTATTAGAGCAACCAGGACTGAGGCTGCGGGAACCAAGCCTCTCCACCCAGAATGAATATAATGAGAGCAGTGAATCGGAAGTCTCTCCCACACCTTATAAGAACGATCAGACACCCAATAGAAATGCCCTGACCAGCATTACTAATGTGGAGCCCAAAACCGAGCCAGCCTGTGTGTCCCCCATTCAGAATTCTGCCCCAGTCAGTGATCTGACCAAAACTGAACACCCAAAAAGCTCATTCCGGATTCATCGGATGAGAAGGATGGGGTCAGCCTCCAGGAAAGGAAGAGTGTTCTGTAACGCATGTGGGAAGACATTCTATGACAAAGGTACTCTCAAAATTCATTATAATGCTGTTCACTTGAAGATCAAACATCGATGCACCATTGAAGGTTGCAACATGGTCTTTAGTTCCCTCCGAAGCCGTAATCGCCACAGTGCAAACCCTAACCCTCGCCTTCACATGCCTATGCTAAGGAATAACCGAGACAAAGATTTAATTCGGGCCACATCAGGAGCTGCCACCCCCGTCATAGCAAGTACAAAATCAAATCTCACACTCACAAGCCCTGGCCGGCCCCCAATGGGTTTTACCACTCCCCCACTAGACCCTGTCTTACAGAACCCACTCCCTAGCCAGCTGGTGTTTTCTGGACTAAAGACTGTCCAACCAGTTCCTCCATTTTATAGAAGTTTACTCACTCCAGGGGAAATGGTGAGTCCTCCAACCTCCCTCCCAACCAGTCCCATCATTCCAACCAGTGGTACCATAGAGCAGCACCCCCCACCACCCTCTGAGCCAGCAGTGCCAGTAGTAATGATGGCCACTCATGAGCCCAGTGCTGACCTGGCACCTAAGAAGAAGCCCAGGAAGTCCAGCATGCCTGTGAAGATCGAGAAGGAAATTATTGATACCGCTGATGAGTTTGACGATGAAGATGATGACCCCAATGATGGTGGTGCTGTGGTCAACGACGTGAGCCATGACAATCATTGCCACTCCCAGGAGGAAATGAGTCCAGGCATGTCTGTGAAGGACTTTTCTAAGCATAGCAGGACCCGGTGCATTTCAAGGACTGAAATAAGAAGGGCCGACAGCATGACGTCTGAGGACCAAGAACCTGAACGGGACTATGAGAACGAGTCTGAGTCTTCGGAGCCCAAACTAGGCGAGGAATCCATGGAAGGGGATGAGCACCTTCACAGTGAAGTGAGTGAGAAAGTCCTGATGAACAGTGAGAGGCCTGATGAGAACCACAGTGAGCCCTCTCACCAAGACGTCATCAAGGTGAAGGAAGAATTTGCAGATCCCACTTACGACATGTTTTACATGAGCCAGTACGGACTGTACAATGGTGGGGGGGCCAGCATGGCAGCCCTGCATGAAAGTTTCGCATCGTCTCTGAATTATGGCAGCCCTCAAAAGTTCTCCCCAGAAGGTGACCTGTGTTCTAGCCCAGACCCCAAAATCTGTTATGTGTGCAAGAAGAGTTTCAAAAGCTCCTACAGCGTGAAGCTTCACTACAGGAACGTTCACTTAAAAGAGATGCACGTCTGCACGGTGGCTGGTTGCAACGCTGCCTTCCCCTCTCGCCGAAGCAGAGACAGGTCAGTAAATCTCCATTGGCTGCTCCTGCTGGGGGTGGAGGGTGCCGGTCATGTTGGCCTTAACATTTAAAAAATCCAACTTAAATGTTTTTGATGCACTGTAAAGATTGTCCACAGTGACCACATGATAACCAAGCTGCCATGCTCATGAAGGATTGTTGCAGTTGGTGCTTGTTATGATGAAGCATGCAGATCATGTGCCATCTTACCCAGTAATGCACGCCATTGTTCTCTGTGCTCTGTGTATGTGTCTGTCTGTTTTTCCATGCATCTAGGTGTGAATAAGTTAACTATGTACACAGTTCCCTGCTTCCCCGTGAACCTTCACTTAGAAGCCGCAGCTTCTGTTATATATATTTCTGCTTTGCCTTGTGGCTTTTTAATTAAATCAATATATTATCTTCATACACACATATTTATCCAATATAGAAACAGAAATTTACGGATGGAAAGAACCATAGGTCCAGGACATCGAGACAGCCTGCATCTCCGTAGGTATAACCAGAAATGTTATCCTTCTTACATGAGTATTTAGTATGTCCTTGAATTCTGTAAGAGTCATGAAAAAATAAGAAAATGGACCAAAGTAATTGTTAATATGGGGAAATGTTTGGTGGTGTGGGTTTCTTTTTTAACTTCACAATGACTTTGAGTACATCTCTAAAATATAGACTGTCATGGGAATTATGCACGGAAGGGGAGGCATGCATCTACTTTTAGGATCAGTTAGAATATATTACGTCCAGCCTTCAGATGATATCACACCTTAGCTATATAGCTGCAGCTCTGAAACAGTTGGGCTTAAACAGAAGCAGCTGGTCCTAAACCTACAATGTTCTTTTTCGACCTTAAAGAGAATGTAATATAAAAAGAATGTGTCAAGGTGATCAGTGGTGGGGTAACCCAGTTATCTGACACTTCTGGAGATAAGCTTGTGAGCAGATCATTTACATAAGACACCAGCCTGACTGGAGTCGCACACCAGTTAGTTCTTCCTATTGTATCAGATGTGGTTTTTTTTGGTTGTACATTATCTTTTAAAAATATTTTTCGAGAAAATTTTATTACATGGTAAAAATCAATGTATGTAGAAGAAACGAAATTAGCTAGGAAGTTTCCAAATAGCCACCATCCAAATTCTAGTGCCTATCAATTGGGTAGCGTTCTTTGACAAAGTGACATATAATAAAAGTACCACTGAAAAGTAATGACCTGCCTCTAGAATACTCTGTTTTGTCCTCATATTTAAAAGATCAATCTTTTTAAAAATAAACGTAAAAAAAAATTTTCCTTTGTACTGAAATACAAGGGGCTCAATCCATGAAAAGCAAAATTTCTAAGAAAATAAGTGGCTTTATACAACTCAAAGCATTCACCACCCCCTCTGCCCCACTCCCACTTACCTTGTTCTATAAAAATGGTTTATGGTCACCAGGTTATTTTCAGTTCTGAGTTATCATTGACATTCTCAGAATACAGCAGACCAGAAGCTATACTTTGAATAATAAAATATAATACTGGACCCAACTCCCCCCAAGTTTGTGAGTAATATTCATTCTTTTAAATTTGAAATCGCGCACTTGTGATGATGAGGTTAATGCGTTGGATTTTTTTTTTAACAAAAATAAAAGACTCATGAAAACCTGCATAAAATATTTATGGAAATGGAGTGTTTGAAGACAAGCCAAAATTTAAGCTTATTTGCATGAATTCCTTATCACAGTTTTAGTTGGTTTGCTGAAAATATTGCAAGTCATAACACTGGAATAAATGGCTTTGGGAACAAAAGGCTGCAATACCCCAAACTTGGTGCTCTCATTTATGTCAAACCACTAGAAAACACAAGCGCTTGTGTTTTTATGTCCTAATGCATAAGGAGGTACTGTTGAGAGAGTGGTTTGTCTGAGGAAAACCATTTATTGATAGAAAGAGAATATTTCAATCTCCATTTTTACTCTGAGGATTAAGAGCTTGGCAGGTGACCAGCCCTATAGAAATTCAGACCAGTGTCTAGGATGTTCTAGGTGGGAAGAATAGTAGAGATATTCTCCCATGTGTGTTCAGGAGACTGCAAACCTCAGAAGACAGGTGATATGTTTCATTTGGGTGAAATATCACATCACACCTAATCTTTCTAATTCTGGAGTTTTGTCACACATGATAAATGAAGAAAAAAGCAAATTGAAAAAATACTGTACAAAGAAAGTTTTTTGATTCTCACTTGAAATTTTTCTTTTCAAGAAAACTCAAATGTTTTTTGTGTGTGTGAGGAAGAGCAGCCCTGAGCCAACATCTGTTGCCAATCCTCCTCTTTTTGCTGAGGAATCTTGGCTCTGGGCTAACAGCTGTGCCCGTCTTCCTCCACTTTACTTGGGACGCCCAGACAGCATGGCTTGACTAGCAGTGCGTCGGTGCGCGCCTGGGATCGAACCTGCAAACCCCAGGCTGCCAAAGCGGAGCACGCGCACTTAACCGCTGTGCCACCAGGCCGGCCCCCTGAAAACTCAAATCTTTTGATCTCAGATTACAAACTTAAAACTCTGATACTTTAATTTCGACATTTTTTTCTTAATAAGAGAAGTGTTCATCCTTGTTGAGTCTATGACTTGAATTAATTGAGTTTAGCCACCACCAAATAACCAGAAAGAGTGATGCCATTGGGGTACCAGCCTCTTCCTGCATCTCAGCAGAGTGGACTCAAACATAATTGTATTCCTGTTTCAGCCTTTTATTATCATTTCATCAACTAATATCCACCTGTAATTTAATCTTCTTATTCACAAAGCCTCTTGGATCACATCTCTGACCTACCCCTTCGACCTACCTTCCTCTTTCTCTTCACTTTTACTGTATTAGTCACGAGAACCCCAGGAGTTTTGTGTCCCGGCTTTTTTCCTCTTCAATTCGCTGAGAAGACAAATTTTCTTACCTTTCTCTGAGCCAACAGACCTTCCCAAACAGAAACCTTCCTTTGCCTTTAATCCTGCTGTCCTCAGGCCCATTTCTTTCCTCTCCCCGGAGTCTCAATTCATCCATCCTTGACTCCACACTGTCTTCCTTGTGCAAATAAAGCATTAGAGGGGATTTTGAGTGGGGGCTGAAGTGTGCAAGGCTACAGGGTTATTACTAGGATGCCTGCAATAAAGCTAACAGAATAACCCTTTTCCTTCTGTTGATAAAAGCAGCCTTCTTGTCTTCGGGCGTAGAACACCTTACAGGAGTGATACACAGGTCTTCTTGGGCTTCTTTCAAGGTGGTTACACATGAAGGAGTTGCATTTTGGGTTTCCAGATAGGCATGTTAGTAAGATGGAAGTAGAAAGATGTTAAATACCGTGTTTTAGATCTGGTATTTAGTTAACAATGATTTCCAGGTCCTTGCTGATGGTCTTTCTAGATTTTATAAGATCAAGTTGAAGGCTTTTTGAAAAGCAAGAATTTTCTTTGTCTAAAATCATAAAAAGGGAGAAGAGAGAGAGTGGGGCACAGGTAAGGTTTGTGAGGGCTGAGGATTCTGAGCACAGTGTTGAAGGTGTCCTTTTCTATACAGTTGTGAATGCGTGTGAGTTTAATAAATTCAAAAGCAGAGAGGACCGTTCCACAGTAATGACAAAGAGAAAAATAATGTACACAGAGTCCAATTCATCTGGTCACTAGGTGGCTGTTAGAATAATTTTTATTCTGAGTTTCAGAAGTGAAATGTAAATTATTTTCTCTGTAAAGAACTCTGATAGAAGGTGATTGCTAAAGTGTTTAAGTGTATACTGGTAACGTTGTATATAGTGTTAGCTGAAAGTCTCTAGACACCTGCCTTCCTTCTTGTTTATCCTTTGGTTTTTCTGCTACTAAGATACTGTTCTGTTAAGGAATGGGAAGCTGAACCCCGGTTTTGAATATACATATGAAATACTCCCTGGGAAGAAGAAATTCTGGCTGACTGACCTGGAACCTACAAGTCTTCATAAAGGAACTTTTCTTGAAAACAGTATCATAGTCAACGTTAGCTGGGCCTAGTTTGCCTTTGGTCATTTCTCATCCTCTGTCTTGAATTTTGATGCCCAGGAGGGCTGAGTGTCTATGGATCCCTATATATAAAAGAAACCCATTTATGAATTACATTTGGTTTTTATTCAGGGAAAAACCCAAATAAATATCCTTCTCTCCTCTTCCCTGAAATTCCTTATCATTTGCTAATATGTTAAAATCTATGTATATCTGTTTTAGTGATTGGCAATTTTAAAAAACTCCCTCAGCTATAAAATGAAGACTGTACACGGAAACGAGATGATCAGCACAGAAAGAAAAATTTGTCGCTTTGTTTTTCATCTTACATGAGTTTCGTCATCTTTGTTCCTCTCTTCCTCCGAGAGTAGTAGCCACTATTTGCCAGTTTGTTTTAAATTTTATCAGAATGGTAAGCATATATGTTTGATCTTCAAGGTATACGAAAGGTGATTCAGCCCCATGAATAAATTTAAAAACAAAATAATATTTGCTTTGGGTGATTTATAAATAAATATGAGGCAACCATTGGTGCCAAGTGCGAACCTTCTCTTTGATTGCTAGTTAAATCAGTCCAGATTTAAACATGTAAACTTCTTGATTTGTATGGAGTAAGACATCTGTATTTGGTTTATTAAAACCTGCTGATGTCTCCAGAACTAAATTTGTTCCTATATAGGCCTCTGGGTAGCTGTAGCTAAAAAGCAGAGATGTATAATTTTTGCTTGTCTGATTACCTGACTTCCAGCCCTGTACAGGTGTGCAGGAATAAATTAACATGAGCTACCTCCGCCGAGCCACTGCATACATTAACAACAGAGGTGAGGATGCGAAAACACGCTACCTGCCTCCTGTTATCACCTTCTCAACAGCAACATCCATTTTTTCCATCATTCTCTATGTTTGGAAACTAATAGAGAACTTTTCTAAAGAGAGATTTTCAGTAAATACACTTGATTTCACTAGGCAATGCCTCCACGAAATGAGCCACTTAGCACCGATTCAAGATAACTATTAGTATATTTGCCCTAATATAATTAGCTGTCAAATACAGTGTGTTAATCCTCTCCAAGTACAGGAAGAGAACATTTTAAGGCATCAGCCATTTCATTTCCTATGTTTTTGCCCATCAAACTGCAACTCGCCTTTTCCAAAAGGCTTTTATAACGTGAAGTTGTGCAGGTCCTCTGACTTTTAAACATTAAGGAAGAGATTTTTCCACCCCCCGCTGCTCTATTTGGTTTCACAATAGAGCCAGCAGATCAATAGGTCTTTTGTACTTACCTCCATTACTTTCCATCAAAGGCAAACAAACAAAATAAATCTCCCTTCCGAGTCATTGCTAGTTGCGCCCTCCTCAAGCAAAACTTTGGTAGTAAGATAAACTTCGGTGTCATTCCAGTCCCTGGGGTTCTTTCTATAAACTGGGAGAAGAGCAATGAGCAAAACAGTCTCCTTGTATCATGGGGAGAGACTTTGTCAAGACTAAAGTGAGCCTCCGATCTTCCTAATGACCTCCTGCTGGCCCAGCTGGAGGTAAGACAAGCTCATTTAAGCCTCTGCTGACCTTTCGCCCCTCCACTCCAAGAACTACCCCGTCACTTCCACCAACCTGCCTACCAAACAGACAACAAAGCTTCATGGCGGGCAAATGACTTCCTTTTCGTGATGCAGAGATTTTTATAAATTTCTATTGATAGGAGTCACATTAAATGTCTTGTGGCTATATCTTCCATTGCACAAATGTAATGCTTCTATATACCCCTTATTCTTACTTTCCCTCGAAAGGAACAAGCTCCTGCTCTTGCCAGCATTATCTTGAAAATTCAGGCAAAAATGGCATTTAGAGCAGAATGCACACACTGAGTGCACAGGCATTATTTTTCATGATGGTACCACTTTGAAAGGGTTGTCTTGCTGATTTCCCCCTCCTTTGCGTCCGTCACCATCTGTCGGACCTTCGATAGACTTTATTGGTGTGAGTCTTCCTCATACATACTTATTCATTTGAGGTATTCATTTTTGAAGATAATCTTTTCTTTGTAAAAACCATGGGTTATTCCCCACTGGAAGCAGGTTGTAGGACTGGACACATATTAACATTTGCTTGTATCAGTGCTGGTAAGATTGGTTCTCTCTTAGGTGGGAGGCTTCTACCAGTTCTCCTTGCTGTAAGTGATCACTTGTTGTTTCGCTAAGAAAGGAGACTTTTCTTTCTCTGTTGAAATTTCATAGTGAAGGTTGGGCTAGAAAGTGTTTCTTTTTTTAAAAGCCTTCTCAAATAATTTAATGTTTTTGCCCTAAGACTCCCACAAGCTTCAAATAAATGAATGTGGCAGAATATGAAAGGAGTTTACACTTGCCAAAAAATTACAATGTCATAAAAAAGGGATTTAGTAACTTTGATTCTTGAGTGCCAAGATGTGTGTGTGTGAGGGGGGTTCGTGCCCGTGTGTGAGAGAGAAGCAGGCTGAGAAAGAGGAAGAAAGAATACTTTTTAGGAAAGAACAATTTTTTTCAGTTATTTAACATGAAACTACACTTTTAAAAGAAATACCTAGATTTTATGTCCTATTGCAAGCTGCTTGAATTAAAACAGGAGTTGTAAATTCCTAGGAAAAAGCTGTTAATGCCTGAAATGTTAGTGATCTTAACTCTAGTAGTTTATGGAGTTTATTACTTCTTTTATTAACTAGGGGGAAAAATGTTACCCACTTCTAGTTTAATTCTTTTTCTTGCTTGCTCTAATTATTTTGACTTTACCTTAGGAAAAAAAAAGCCAAGTGTTTCTAACTGAACGTAAGTGATGCTTCAATTTTGCCATTGCATGTATCAATCTGAATTATTACCAGCTATTCAAAAATTATGCTAACGTTCTAATCTAAATGCATCAACATAATGTATATGTGTGTTTATACATAACACTAACATAAATAAGAATATCAAAAGACAGATCATCTTTAATTGCCAGAATAGACATCTTCATCTTGGGAAGTGATGTATGAAGTTACTTTATCACATTGATGGGAAATAACAAGTAAAAGGAGACAGATTTGGGCAATGAGAACAACAGGCCTTCAGAATGAAGCCTCTTCGGTCTGATGGCCAGCTGGGGGGAGCTGCGCTAACTCCACTGCCTTTTTAGTCTGCTCTGTCACTGAGGGGGCACTGGTGGGTCAGTCCGCTCACTAGTAATTGTGTTTTACAGACTTCTAAAGCAATTGGCTCAGTCAGTCCCAATTCAATAAAAGTGGAGAGCAAGAGAGAGAGCACTTTTGTTCTATTTTTTACTTGAAATTATTTCATTCAGCAGTCTGTCTTTTTTATTACCAGGACTTGACATTAGCACTCCAAGCTATATTAGCATCCATTTCAGCAGTTCAGTAATGGTATTAAAAAAACACTTAACTTCAACGGTGAATGGTTGTATGATAGTACCATAAAAAATCCACATTAAAAAAAAACTTATGTATTTGTCCCAGCAAATTATTTTTCACTTGTTTAACCACTTCAAAACTACATATTCACGAGGACCTTCTTCTATTCAGAAGCAGCCAGTGGTGGTGCTCCGTGGATTAGGGAATTGGGGAATGAGGAGAGGGAAGTCCAGTGAGGAGAGGGTAGGTAAAGATGGCTGTTCACCCTGTAGTTAGATTACCTCCCATTCATCAGCAGAGATGGAATTGGCAACCTCAGAGCACCCAAGGTGAAATTCTTGGATCCTCATGCATGGCTGGGATTTGATTTTGAACCCAACACTCTCCAAACTTGGGAGCAAAGCCTAACTACTTTGGCACTGCAGTGTACTCATAAATGACTACATTAGGTTCTAAATTTTGATTAAACATTCAGTAATTAATCAATGGTAGACACGAAGCAGTTGGCAAGGTCCAGAGCTGCAAAATGTTTAAGACATAAAACATTACGAAGTAATTAGAATATGCTCCTTCAAGAGAAGGATTGCCTTCAATAAAGAGGTAAATGATAGCATCCTGTTTATTGTGGACGTAGGCAGCCAGAGCAATATGATAAACTGCTGGAGATACACATATCAGTAATCATCCACATTATTAGTGCCATTAATCATAATTCCAAAAATATGACAGCAGCAGCCAACTTTTTGACCAATTTTGCTTCTGCCTGTTGGCCATTATAACTTCACTAATAGACTGCAGAGCTCCTGTGCATGGCAGTTTGCATTGAGAATGGAAGGTTAATTATATTTGAGCTGCTGATTTCTTCTCTCCTCGGAAAAGGCTTAGCACTTTGACAGTCCCAGGAGCTCACTGTTGTTAAACCAGTAAAAGTACTTTATTGAAATTTTCTTTGTTGGTCAGGAACCAGGAGATGTTTCAAATTAGATATAAGCGCCAGGCTGGGATAGCCGCTAATGTTTCTTGCTCCAAAGTGATCTTTGGGCAGCAAGCTGAATTCAGTGGTTTCTTTAGATCACTTTGCTCTCTCCTTTCTCTTCTGCAGACAGGTGAAAATTTCAGTGCTATAGGGTGATACACCAGGAAATCCCGCAAGATTAGTGGGAGTCTCAGTATGTAGATGTAGAACTAAGAAGTTGGGGGAAGAAGTTAATAATATTTGGGAGAAATCAGCTCCTCTTAATACAAAATTCTGCTCCTTTGGCTATGTTTATGTGAATAAAAAGTAAAAAGAATTTCACAAAACTCATCTGAGTATTTCTAAAAAGCGAAATGTTAAGTAGCACAGGTGCATTGCTGGTTGGTTAACTGAAGTTTTCATGTTTCAGCTGGTAGTTTTGACATCATTTAACCGAAGACATAAATTGGATTTTGTGCATTCTTTTTGTTCATGTATCTTAAGTAGTTTCATTTTCAACATGGAATTCTAGGTAAAGTCGTAGCTGAGTAATAATATTGTCTACACAATTCTGTCTGCTCCCTTGGGGAACTCATACATCCCTAGTGTTATCTGTTTAAAAGATCATAAACTGACCATTTTAATGATATAAAACATTCTTGAATAGTCTTAGGAAGTATTTCCTTTGAAAAAGATCTCAGAAAGAAATTGGTGTTCCATGTTGTACACATTAGAAAAGAAAGCTTACTTTTAAAATGGCAGAAAAATGTGAATATCAAGAGAAAAATGCATTTTTATTATTTTGGAAATACGTCTTCTAAACTCTATGTAAGTCAGACTATAAAACAAGGGATGGAAGACTTGACGGTTAGTTCATCCAGGATAAATATAAAACTCAAAATTATAGCTCAGATTTATTTAAATCCTTAGAAGATGCCAGGGTTCATGGCTTTGCTTTTTCATACCCAACAATAGTAGTAAACTGAGCCACCATATGAGCTGCCTGGTTGAGAACATTTCCAAATGCTGTGAAAACAGTCCTATTCGCAGTGTAACACTCGTCCCACATTACAAGGCAACAGGTACCTATTGAATAATCAGCACCCTTGAGAAGCCCTGATGTGTCACATACAACTCAAAAGTAAAATGGTTAGGGAACATTGGAACTGTTGGATATCAATTCTGCACTTAACCTGAGCATCCAGCATACACATTTTCCATCTACCAATCTGCCTTCCAAATGCCATTACTACATTAACATTTTTTATGCATTCCACAGCAATGACAAATTGTTTTCTAACTGTAGCGCCAGATTTAGTATGCGAAAGACACATTTGCCCCTGCCAACAAACCAATAATTCTCACTAACATCTTCCGAGTTACAACATTTATAAAGTTGCAAAGTGGAGTAAACAAACCATCTGTTTGGCTTTTCCATATATGTCATGCTTTCTTATTAGCATATTACGATTCATTTAGTAAACAAATTTGGTGATTTCGTTCACGTCAAAGTTAGGTCGGAAGCTTGACAATGATTAACATTCCTGGGACAGGCACATTAATACATTGCTTCCTCGGCAAAGTTAAATGGCTTCTCAGGAGAGTTGGCCCTTGTTGACAAGATGAGACTGTCAATTTTGTTTGCCTGCCACATTAGGGGCCGTAAGGGGATGGCAGGCTCTGAGAGAGGGGAGTCATGTAGGCAGCATAATTCACTGTGAATTGAGAAAAGAAGTCTAATTCTGATAAATGGTCAACCCCAATACATCCTACCTGTTATTACAACAGACGTGCCGTATCTGGGCAGTAAATTAGCTAAACCCCTGAAGAGTGTGGTAGGAGCTTATCTTCAAGTGAATAATTTGAATGTAGAGGAAACTGTCTGCGTGACCAGTATGGATGATTTGTTTTATATTGAAAGGGATTGAAGTGACTGAATTTCATACTTTGAATTTGCAAGAATTTGCTTAGCTTTGATTTCTTGAGTTTAATAGGTACTTCTTTACTTTTTGGTTTTTTGAGCATTGTTCACTAGAATTTTACACTGAATTTTTTTCCTGAGCGAGGGGTGGTTTTCAGATCTTCTAGAGAGAATCTTTAGATAAGAGCCTATAAAACAAGTACTAGTTTTGCAGAAATGTACTATACTATCAAAAATGTCATTTAATTCACAGGGCTGTAAGCATCCTACCATTAATAATTGATAATACCAAAATTTTGAGGAGTTAAGGACAACAGATAGTGTTATAGTAATCCAGATAAAGGAATTATTGAGGGGCAGAGGTTTTAATTTTTCATTCCTGTGGATTTGGATAGCAGACTAGATTTCTTTTTGGGAGTATTGTTGATTCAGTATCCCACAATACACTCAACCTGACATCTAGATTTTCCCAGATTGGATATAAATTTCTCTCCCTATCCCTATGTATATATACATACATACATACACACACCATATCTATATGGTATCTGCAATGTATACGTCACTGTGATCATTCTGGACAATATAATTTCATACGTGTGTGTTGATGTGTTTGTGTGTGTGGGTGTGGGTGTTTGGAGTGGCAGAGGTGAGCAGAAAAACAAAGGCAAAAACTAATCCAAAATGAAGCCTCAAGTCCATTTCACCTGAGGCGTTGTAATTAATTATCAAGTGTTTTGTTTCAATTCACTAAGGTTAGAATGGCTCAAAACTGATTAAGAGTTAGATGTTGGACTTCTCATGTAACCTATAGTTTGATCCATTCTTCAGTTTCGATGTCACATTCTCATTTTCTAATTCGGTCATGAGACTTTTTCTTTTTTAAAAAAAAGTTCCTTCCCTGTATCTCAAAGCCAAAGTTAAAACCTCAAAACACTTTTCCTTTTCAATGTTTTTAATTATTTTTATGGTTAAACATTGCATCAAGTCGAACTGGGCATTTGAACAAGTTTGGAAAGGGAGACATGAGAAAACAGAAGCCGGAGACAGAACTGACTTTCTCTCTGTAAAGGGCACTTGCACTTACTTGACCGTGTTTGATGAGTTTAGTGTCTTCTGTGGTTGCATAGCCAAGTTTTCTTTTTTTTTAGCTGAGATATAATTGACGTAAGTAGAGTTTCCATCAAAGAAACAGAAAAAGAAAAAGTCAACTTTAGTCCAGTTAGATTACTTGCGCTCAGCCTTTCAAAGAATGAGTCGGTTTTATGACCTGTCCTATGTAGTAACATAGGCGGACCATGTCATGCCCCAGCGACAGCACGTCCTTGCACCACACTGGGGTATTAAAAGGGTTGGAATTACCCTCTGCTGTATTAACCACTATCTTTTCTTAATTATTCCTTTACATGTTGCCAATCTTGGGATCATCGTTTTCCCTTCTACAGTGTATTTTGGAAAAGCTTCTTTAAGACTCATGCATATTATTGATTGAAGGCAAATGTACTTTTAATTATCTCCTATGTGCAAAGTATTCTACTTGATCTGCAGGAAACTTGAGGTTGAATAAGATTTAGTAGTTTGTGTTCTTGAAAGTGACCACCTTGGGACTAAATTTTGGCCCACTCTCTTAATGAGTACAGTAGTACTCATTAAGACCAGATCCCTGTTAAGATCAGATCCTTACCCTTTCTACTTATGAACTCATCTCTCTCCATCCCAGTCATTTTTTTTCCGTAAGAGGAATTTTCCTCCTCATACCAAAGCAAGTGAAAACGGCTTTCATACTGTTTATGTTCTTGTAAAATAGAATAAGTTCTACACAGTCTAGATTTTTGTTAGTGATTATTTTTCCCTCTTTTCTGGAGATAAATATTTGCAACACAAAGTCTATTTTCTGGAAAAACCATCTCTGTCTCTGGAGAACTCAAAACTGATTCCTTCATGGATTCCTCCTTCCACTTATTACATATGGCTGCATATTGCTTCCTCTAATCGGGGTCCTTCTCCTATTTCCAGCACTTTCTGGTCTTCCTCCCATTTTAGGATGCTCTTCTCTGTACATCTGGTAGTCAGTAGATGTGAGTTCTTTCTGTGTCTCTTCCATCTTCCTTTCTTTTTACCTCTTCAGTTTTGCTGATCCAAATAAACTTCTAAGTTGCTATTAACCCTAGGTCTTTGTATCTTCTCACGAGGACAGTATTTTATGACAGTTAATGGTTTGGATTGACTGATTCCAGAGTCCAACAATAGGTCTTTGTTAAAATCAAGTGCTGCCTTTTGTCCATTCTGTGGAGGCTGGACCTAGCCTCTTGAGGGACCGGATCAGCACTCTAAAGAATTTCAGTCTGTCTTCTTTCTCTCCTTCACTTGCTTTTCCCCTTTCCACCCCAGCAATACTGTGAGTTTGTTAGAAAATCTCCAAGCCCACTATCATGAGAATGAACTAACACACTTTCCACAGCACGCTCTTCCCATCCCCACTTCAAGTGTTTTGCATATGGCATTTAGGAGGATTATTAAACAAAAATGAAATAGATTAAGAAATGAACATAAAAGAATCAATTCTCTTGAACTGTGGTTGCATAATGGAAATCGACTACCATGAATGAACCCGTGTACTGAAGTTATGAACAGCAGAGCTAATGCAGTGCCATGAGTTCATCTTTATTATTGCATTACACCTGAATCAATTGATAAAGTAGCTTTTTTTTTTAAAGCAAGGGATGGCACTTAATTGAATAAAAGTCAATGTAATTATATTAGCAGAGGCCAACAGTACTGCTGACAGCGGAAAAGGGACACTGTTGAACAGAGTGCCAGAGCTGGTCTTCACATTTCTGCACATCGTTTGGTTGACAGATATTGAGGGCTGGTACATCATCTAATTAGATTACAGATTTCTATTGCTGTAAGTGAGAAACGAAGAGAAACATCTCTTCCTGGTAACATATTGGTGGAGATGTGGAATTTCACAAGTCATCTTAGGAAAGATGTGTCCATCTGGGTGATCAGTGTGTCCTTTTGTCAATGTTAATTTATTCTTCCTTATTCAGTGTGTCTTGATGTGACTGCTGTGTGTCTGGCTGCTGCTTTCTCGGCAGCGAATCTGGGAAGTAGTAACTGCAAATGTGTGAGAAGCAGCACGGAGTTCTAGATTACAGTTATCACAAAATGTGTGCTTGTGAAATTAAGAAAGGGGGAGGGTGTTAAAAATAATAAACAGAAGGGTAGGATTTTGTGAGCTGCTTATGGCTGGCAGATTGTTTTATCAATGAGTAATGGTACATAGTGTTAAGTCTATTTCCACATTCTCATAATAACTCGGGTGGTGTCATACCCACATGTCAGGGTAGAGACTTCTCGGTTGGCATTTCCTGCACTCTGCTTAGCAACCTGCACTTGGAGTCATCTGCCATCTGACACCAAGGAAACAGGGAGCCAACTGTGTCAGAGCAGGGACCATGGGGACAACTTCTGTTTATCATTCACATATCCGCACACTGCATGCATCCGTGTAGAACTCATTTATGGGTGATGATGATGCTGTGAATTTGGTTTATCTTAATTTGATTTATGATTTTTGGATTATGCAGCTGATCTGAAAATCATCAAGACAGCATATGAGATGATCGCGTATGACAGAAAATGATTTTGTGATCAGAACGTTTTAAATCCCTATTTTATTGTTGAAGTTTTTTTTTTAAACCAGATGTCTAGAATGTGAATTTGTTTTCTCTCTCTCTCTCTTTCTCCCTCTCTTTCTCTCTCTGTCTCTCATTCTTGCTTTCTCTTGTGATCGATTTAGCAAAAGATTAGAAAGCTGATCTTGTTATCACCAGGTAAGCTCAGCCTTCCTAAGTGCAGTGTGGGGAGGGCCGCTGCCCTCCGCCCCTTCAATCCCGCAGCGCTATTATGGTCCTGTGTGGAAGGTGGAGAAGGCTTTCCCACCTTTCTTGTCTGTGAGGCACATACCTCTCAACCATCTCTAAGAAATTAGCCATGCTGGTCACCAAATGGAGTGACTCATTCTGGTCTTCCATCCTTTTTAATTACGATCAGGAGGTCTGTTGAACTTCATACGGGCCGTTCTAGGTCATTTCTGTTATCGCAATGACGTCCTCAAGATGCAGAGCTTCTGCCATTATTGAGAAGCTTTTATGTATCTGGATATTTATTTATTGGTTTATTTTTTGGAAGGGCAGCTGTCAATTGAGGTACTTGTCAAACATGTGAGCCTTTGCAGGTGGAGAGAGGTATATGCCCAAGGGCATCTTAAAAATAAATGGGGGATGTAAATACAACGGCAATGTTTTCAGAGAGAGAATAACCTATCAGGCTTGGTAAATCATGACATCCCTATGGATGCTCTGGGACAAACCCTATCTTTTTTAATACAAGCAAAGCGCTTGCGTAGAGTCAAAGTTTTGCTTGTCTAAGAAGTACGGATTCCAGTTGTTAAAGTAGAAGGACCGTATGTTATTATTGTGCTTGATTTTTTTTTGTATTTATTGTGTGGTTTTTTTTTTTGTTTGTTTTTTGTTGTTTAGTGTGATTTCTTTTTTTAAGGGTGGGTGGGTTTTATTTAAAAAGTCAATTTCCATTTTTCAGCTTCTGTTTTAAAGAATGAAATTTTAAAAGTTGAATTACTTGATGAAAACGTTTTCAACTCTAAAAAGCAGCAGCTTCTGAAAATCAATGTATTTTTCTATTAGATTTAGCTGAGATCCCAAATCATTCTGAGAAAAGGGATTTATGTTAAAGACAGTCTGTAACCCTGTTTCGAATTGCTAATCTATTAAGTTAAATTTTTTTTCTACCTAAAATTGAAGTGTAGGAAGGTGAGGGAGAACATTTCATTATTTTTTGAAGTTAAATCTAAATTATCAAGACCATTTACTTTTTTAAAAAAATGGATCCTTTTTACACCTCTCAATAAAGTGTTCGCTGTAGAAAAAAGGGAGTTTGGGTTTTGTTTTTAGGTAAATTCAAATTATTCAGTTTAGACAAGCAGACAGTTTCCATTCTTTTATCCTATTTAATAAATATTCTAAAATCTCTGCTGTGAGATTCTCTGCAGCTGATGCTGTTATATAGTAAAACTAACAGAACAATCATTGAGAAAAAAGGAGCAGGGGTTTGCATCCATTCTGCCATTGAAGAATTTTACTCTCTTATAAAAATTACATTAATGAAAAGCTCCCCTTACTGCTCTCCCCACCACTTATTCCCAAATCCTGAGGATGGAGGGGAATGTTTGCTTTTATAATGGTGTAATTAGCAGTGAATGTGCTTATTTGATGCCTAGTGAAAGCTGAATCAATTTTAAAATGCTCTCCTTTTTCTCACCCCTCCCCACTCCCCACACACCTCCCCCCCCTTCCCTCTTGTTTTCCTAGACACAGTGCCAACATAAATCTGCATCGTAAACTGTTGACCAAAGAACTCGATGACATGGGCCTGGACTCGTCGCAGCCCTCCCTTAGCAAGGACCTCCGGGATGAATTTTTGATGAAGATCTATGGTGCCCAGCACCCGTTGGGGCTCGATGTCAGGGAAGACGCCTCCTCTCCCGCAGGGACTGAAGACTCCCACCTGAACGGGTATGGGAGAGGTATGGCGGAGGACTACATGGTCCTTGACCTGAGCACCACTTCCAGCCTCCAGTCCAGCAGCAGCATCCATTCCTCCAGAGAATCCGACGCAGGCAGCGACGAGGGGATTCTTCTCGACGACATTGACGGGGCGAGTGACAGTGGGGAGTCGGCGCACAAGGCCGAGGCCCCTGCCCTCCCTGGCAGCCTAGGGGCTGAAGTTGCAGGATCCCTGATGTTCAACAGCTTGTCCGGGAGCAACGGTGGGATCATGTGCAACATTTGCCACAAAATGTACAGCAACAAGGGGACCCTGAGGGTGCACTACAAAACTGTGCATTTGCGAGAAATGCACAAGTGCAAAGTCCCCGGTTGCAATATGATGTTCTCCTCTGTGCGAAGCCGAAATCGGCACAGTCAGAACCCTAATCTCCACAAAAACATTCCCTTCACTTCAGTAGATTAGTCTCAGAACGGACACTACAAATGCCAGCTCTCACCAGATGGCCTACATCTTTGAACTGCCATAGTCAGTGTGTGCTTGTGTACTTGGGGGGTGTGTGTGCATGTGTGTGTATGTGTGTGTGTATACACATGTATGCCGCTGTGTCTACATATATATACACACACATACAGTTTCTTTAGACATAAAAAGACAAACACTAGGTGCTTTTGAAATTTTCTTTCTTTTTCCTTTCTAGTTTTGGGAAAAGAGTGGGATCTTTAATTTGGGAGTGAAAACAAAGTACCCTTTAAACACACATACACACACACACAAAACATGCAAGGAGCCCAAATTTTGACAGGATAATAATTCTCGGTCCTCTCCAAAGAGACAATTTGTTGTACCCATGACTATTGCCTGCAAAAAATTAAAAGGGAAAAAAAAAGAAAAAAGAAACAAAAAAGGAACTTGTAGTTGTCTTCTGTGAACTTTAAGGTTTTGAGAGAATCTTCAATTAAAGCATGGCAGATTCACCTGTAAATATTTAGCCTTGAGAGGCCAATGATGTAAAACAGTTGTATTGATGGTTGTTTAACTCTTTTGTTTAATTTTTACAGTTACATCCAGCTGTTAGATATGCAGGAAAAAAATAGTTTGCTGGCTAGCTCTATTCATTTATGTTAGCATTAATGCACATCTTTTTTTAAAAAAAAACATGGTCTTGTTTTTACTACCTGCTAGATATAGTGCTAAAGAGGTGCTGGCATGCTTTACAGCACAGATCTGATTTTTTAAAATGTCCTGTACTAGTACATAAATCCAGTCATGCACTTTTTTTCATACACTACAAGGGGATGTGTAATATCCATGCTTCTTTTTTATCCTTAAACTATTGCCATACTTCAAGTAAGTGTCTTTTTAAAAAATTTCACTTGTATAAAAACGGTCTGGTCAGTATAGGGCACAAATGCCAAACAAAAGTATTAGTGTTAACACAAAACTGCCAACTTTGCACAAGTTTCCAGAAAAGAAAATACAATTAGTCACTCAACATAACCACAGGCCAATTTGTTGGCCACCAGAAAACCGCTTTAAAAAAAAAAAACACTTGGTGATTCTTTCAAGTGCCGAATGTTATTAGAATCAACATTGCATCCTTCTTGCTTATATGTTAAGTTACATAAAAGGAAAACAAAATTATGTGGTGTGAAACAGCCAAGGCATTTATTCTTTAGAGACAGGATAATATTTCAGGATACAAAGGCCCAAATTACTCACTATGGAACAAAGCTGAATACAGTGAAAGAGTTGAACACTCATTTCCAAGGACCTAACCCTTAGCCTTTCAAAAGAAAGAAAAAGCCTGAGCTGGGTTGGTCTGTTGTATGGCTGTCTAATTTGTCCCAAGTTCTGCAGTAGTACTGTTTCAGGCCTGCGTGATAGACAAAATGAAGAGGCATTGTTCACAGCAGCAGTACTTGGAAGCTTTGAACACACGTGCTGACCTTGAATTGAGCAACACTCCTTTCTGAACAGCCAGAAGAAGGGGGTTTCAAATAGGATCTCTCACTACCGAGCGTCTTGTGTTTCCCACACGATTTGTCAGAGAGAAATGAAAGCAAGCCTGAAACCAAGCAATTGAGAGTGAGAAAGAGGGGGAGACGATGCTCCAAACCTGTTTTGTTTTGTTTTGTTTTGTTTTGTTTCCGATGTTTACACATGTAGCCTGAGCTGGTTAACCACATCGGCAGCCTCTGCTACCACAACATACTGACTAAATGATGATATTCACTCAAGTTCAGTCTGCAGCCAAAACCATTAGTGTGTGCATTGCAGACCTGTTGTGTTGTCTTTTTTTTCTTTTTTTTAAGTGGAGGGGGAAAACAAGAGATAAACCAGGAATATTTTGTCAAACAGTACACAGTAATTTAAAGAGAATGTATTTCTTTTCTGCATTTAATGGCCTCAGACATTTCTCTCATCGGTCTAAAAGTTAGAAATACCCCCTTTGTTTTAACCTTTCATGTCATTTCCATTTTTCATATGTTTTGTAATTATTTTTTTCTGTGTTCACATCAGCATTCACTTCCGTTAAATTTGCCAAAGGAAACTGTTAATATGTTTCTGTTGTTATTATTATTCCTGTAGGATTTATTGTACCTCACAGTATTTATTGTTTCCAAAAGTAAGCATCATTAGTTGAGGATTCAGTATTTTTATTTGTGAAAATTTCAGAAACAATAGATTCTTAAAGATAAGCTAGACATGTCTAGGAGCTTTATCTTTTCATCTCCTTCAGAAGATGCTATGGGGTTCATTTGATTCTTCATTTGTTTTGCAGTGAGGAAAGACCAAAAGTATTTGCAGTACAAAAGAAAATATATCAAACACTATGTCTGTTAAATGACAAATGTTTACGGTAAAAAAGCTGAGGAATTAGTGATAACCATTTTTGTTTTCTTGTACTTTTGAATTCCCCAAAGTCTTAATTGCCTTATTTTGGTGTTGTGTTAAATTGAATAGACAGAGATGTTTTCCTTTGTTTTATACCATATAAGACTCTGTACAGTATGTTTGTGAAAGATGGAACTAGAATAATGAAAGTTTGTTTGCAAACATTTTGGTCCTCTTAGCCTTCTCTGTGTTGCGCTGTTGCTCCATAACCAAATGATTTGATCCAAAAAGGGTGAGAAAAATCTTTTTAGTATCCCAACAAAAGGTTATGGAAACACTAGCTTTTGGAGTGTGCGTAGACTGAATCACACCTAGATTTATGAAAATAACACATTTTTGTTTCAGCCATTTTTAAAAGTTACACTCTTGGTTGAGATATTAGAACTCATCTTGTACAAAATCAATGTTTAGTCTGTTTAATTTAATGTCAACTAAAAGGTCAAAGAGCCTTAGTGAGTGAATTACATAGCTGTCAGCAGGTCACACCAGCAAATGAACAGGCTTAGAACAAATGTTTGTGACTTACCACAAACGAGGCAAATGTGGAGAGTCAGTTAGAATAAGTCCAGAAGTGAAGTAATGCCATTCTCAGAGAATTTCCCTTGCTCAGAAACACGAATGTGTTCACCTGTGTTTTGTCAGAGAAACGGCAAGGAGTCCTAAACAACTCGCCTTTTTACGTATCTCCCCTGTTTGCTACCAGTTTTGTGCCTCAAGTGCCCAAATGTTATGGTGGCCTTCTAAATGGGTCAATAATGTTTTCCAGTATAAAGCCTATTTGCTTAAAAGGACAGAGGGAGTGGATAGAAGTGGTGCTTAAAATGTAAAATCGTGAAATGTATAATGCTTCTAGTCCCAGAGTGGTGCCTGTTCTTGGGTGTGTGCCTGAGTGCAGGGTTTTGACTTAACTCTAAATCTAGTTAGGATGGTGATCCCAAGACTTCTTTGCAACTGGGCAGGATAAAGAGATCTGCCTTTAATCGTTGAGCCCTTCATCTTTGCCCATTCCTATCATTTATTTTTTCATAGGTGTCTCCTATTTATTGTGAAACAATTTCTAGCTGCATCCACTCTATGCTGGCTAAAAACTCTCATGATGCAGATTTTCATCCAAGCAGCTTCTTCCCATTTGATTGATTTTTAACCAGAGCTTTGTCACAGGTACCAAGTTAGGCAATATTAATGTGCATGTTCACTAGCTGATGTTGAAACGTACTATCTTGATCATTTTAAACTATGATTTTGTAAATATCGGAAAGGCTTAGCCCACTTTAAGGAATATCTGCATGCCGTGGAGGGCACGACAAAGAGCAAGGGAAAGGATAGTGATTTGGTTTTGAAAATGTGATAAAAAGCCTTGATATTCTTTGTTCTGCTGTTAATTTTATTAAAACAAAGTCAACCCAACCTAACGCATTTCAGACCTTAGTCCAGCCGCCGGGTTCAGCCTGATGCCTTTTAAAGGTTTAAAGGTGTTAATGTTTTCCTCCTCAACCTGACAAACATCTTTTTTTAAAAAAGTTTTTAGCACCGTGGTGCTGCGGTCCTTATACTGTGATTCCTTTAGTCATGAATTTCCAGGCCCTTCCAGTAAAAAGACAAAGGCACTTAACTGGTTAACAGCCCCATTGGTATATACATTGCTCTAAAAAAAAAAAAAAAAAAGGCTTTGAATAGATCAAGAATGGGCTGTTCCAGGGGCCTTCCCCTCATTTTACTGAGAAACCGTGCACTAGGTTCCCACCAAATAAAACATGACCTTCTGTTCCCCTTCCTCAGTACACACCCCTACATGTGCCAAGCAAATGAGAATGGGGGCCCTTCACAATTAGAACGTAAAGAAGCCAGTAACCAGAGGAGATGGACATGCTGCTAACTGCCAACAGTTGACCTGACTAATCCTAACTTGTACTTGGTCTGTTAGTATTGGGTTAGATTGACAAGCAGAGTAAATAAAATTCCGCTGTCATAAGACGCGCTACATCTGCTATCATAACGGAACAAATCATCCAGAAGAAACTTACTTTCATCCTATGGACACACTCATTTTCTTAAGAACTTGTTTTTCAAATTATGACGAATTTCATTTTTTAAAAGAAATCACTTATAGTCCCCCAAATGTGGAATATTGAGAGGATTTTGCTTTTTCCTCTCACTCTTTGTTTTTTTAATGGGAGGCTCTAAATGAGTTAGGAGGGCAATGAAAGGCAGGTGCCTGAAAGACTGGCGAGAATCACAGTTTTTTAAAGTGGAGTAAGGGATCCTAAGTAGAAGAATGGTTCCTGCCCTGGTTTGGGGGTGGCTAGAAAAGAAAACAGTGAATGCACCGGAAGTGTGTGTTTGAGAGAAACAGCTGGTACAACTCAGCCTAGCAGTGGGTGAGAGCATCTCAATGCATGCCCTGCAGAGCTCCCCATGACTGGCATGTCATGGAACCCCAGTCAGAGGAGGGAGGCAAGGGCAGCTGCGTCGAAGAGCTGAAGTTCCCTATGGGTCAGGAGAGCGAACGAGTCAGTTGGGGGTTTTTTTTCTTTTCTTTTTTTGGAGTGGGAAGTGATGCTGGAGTCCCTTAGGGAGCAAAAAGATGTGATGGGTCACCTAGGTTATAGAAAAGGCCAGTGGTCAAACCAAGCTCTAATTGTGGCGAGTGGGGTAGGAGTGAGTGGCAGCCAGCATGGATCTGTCCTTTCTCCGTCATTACTTTTGCTCACCCTCGTAGCTGGGATTGTCGTGCTACTTGGCTAAAGGTCTCGATCAAAATGTGAGCTCACTCACCTTCCTATGAAGCGTAAAAGTAACTTTTCTGTTTTCCTCTTTTCCCTCGGAGCTAAACCATGTATGGTAGTCTTGGTCGTGTTAGTATTAAGGCCACATCTGATCTGTCCCAGACTCATTTCCATATTTCCTACAATTGGAGAGTTGCTCACAGTAAATGGTAATTTTCAGTGACTATCACGTGAATTCGGCTGTAAAATTGAATTAATCTATCATCACTCTTACCCAAACACCCATCCTTCCTTGTGTCCTTCCGTTGTCCTCATTCTTCCCACGTCTTGCACAAAATGATGTTTCTGGTCATGTGGCAATAACTGGACAACAAATGCTGTCTTTTTGGCATTTGTTGAAAAATCCAAATGCCCAATAACAGGGTTAAAGAAAACCTAAGCATTTTTACAAGTACACTGAATTGGATCAGCCTTATTGTTCGTTATAATGCTATATATATTTTTGAAGCAACATACTATAGTTGTCGTAAAACTATCTTTATTCTTCTCCTCTAAAGTGTTGTTGTAAAATCATTTGACCTTTACCGGAAAAAAAAATCTTTTTTATATAGAGTATCAAGACAAGGCTCAGTTTGTAACAAATAGTGGACCCCGTTACGGAAGAGGAAAGGAAAAAGCCGAGGCTGAGCAGCGAGAAGCTTCAGTTCAATTTCACCTCATATCTTTCTAATAACTTACTTGTCACTTTATTACCTTCCAGTAATGTGAACGCTGCTGACAAGACTGTCACATAACAGCAGACAACACCCTCTCTGCTTCAGCCCCAGCTCTCCTGGCTACTTATTGCCCTGGCCCTGAAGGGACACAAACTAATAGTGTGCTTTCCAGTTCAGCACTTGGCCATCAAATATAAAAGGATGCGTAATTGCCTGTTTATCCCTTGTGAAGGGGAAATTGAGTACAAGGGCCAGGCTTTCCCACTGAGTTCCCTGATGCACACACACGTTCGCAGTCCATCTCTCTCTCTCTGTCTCACTCTTCTTCCCCTCGGCCTTCCTCCTCTTCCTCCCCTCCCAACACTCAAGCACAAACACGCACCTACTAAATTGTGTCTTTGGCAAGCCCAAGGCTGCCTCTAGGTGCCCTCTCCAGCTATTAAGTGGACGGTACCAAGATGACTTCTTAAATAAAGGGTCAGTAGAGAGATGCTGGCTGTGACGGCGTTCTTTGCATCTTTGGAAACATGTACTGCAATTCCACGCCCATCCATTTTGGGAGTACTGGGTGTGGCGCCATCATTAGAGCAAAATATCCCACGAGGCAGAGGCAAAAGCAGGATTAGATTGCCTTATGTTCTGTAAGGAAAGCATTTATACATTTTTTCCCCCTTCAAAAAGTGCACATGTTGTAAACAAACTAGTTGTGCGTGGTGGTAAAAAAGTTTTCTTTTAACTTTGGCATCCAACCATTGGTCTAAATGTACACATGTATCTTGCAATGACAACCTCTAAATCCATAGTGTAACATGACAGATTAACCTTTATTTTGTTAAACCGGTCTGCCAACCCGAAAAAAAAAGGCACAGGAATTTTGACTTTAATCACCGAAACAGGGACTACCCTATAAGTAAAAGTGAATTTGGGAGAATTTTAAGTACAGTGAGCTTTATGAAATCAAGTGACAAGGGGACAGAAGGTACAAAGGAAGAACATGGGAAAGTGTTGCATTCCAAAATAACTTGAGCCCAAATAACATGTGAGTATTGGCTGCTTTTTTTTACATAATAACTGCTTAAATGATGGTTGAAAAGTGGCTAGTTAGTGACTAAATGAAGTGCAACATCTACTTGTGTGTCTTTCTTAAGGAACTAGGGGACTCCACGCTTCCTTCCAACCCTCGGCAGCAGGTCTGACAGAAGTCGCTGACCCTGCTGCAAACAGTCACATTTCAAATATATTTGTCAATGAAATAAGACACATGCAGGTGTCATCTTGGATGTGAACTTTTGGAAAGAGAGAAAAGCACCAGATTTAGAGAGAAACAACTTAACAGGTCTATGTTGACAAACCTGTGCTAAATAATTTCATTACCCAGTGTGAGGACTGGGAAGAAAAGCACTTTGAGCAAAGATTCTTGGGGTCAGAGAAAAAGCAGTTGACTTAATGTTTTTTAAGTTCCCCTATTATGTGTATATTACAATCATTTATCCAACATCTTCATAGAATCTTAAATTAGTTAAAAACTCGGTTGCCAAAATTGCACAGATTCTGCTAACTAATATTATCTTTTTTCCCCTTTAAGTAATAGGGATGCTTAAGAACATTTCTAATTTTTTTAAATGTTTTTTAGCTTCATTTTTTTTTTTAAGAATCTTTGAAGGCAAGGAAGAACAAAGAAAGGTATTTTAACAAAAATGGAGAGAAGTAGATAGTTTAGAAAATATATTTCTTGAAGAGAGAGTATCTAAGTGCTATACCAAGACTTTATAAGGCTTCCTGTTGCCAAATGTGATGTTGAAATAATGCACAACTAAGATGGCAAATCAATCCATTATTAACTGGTTCTACCCACTTCTGTTATGGAATGCAAGGATTGAGAGGTGACTCGGCGGAGGCCCTGGATGTGTGAGAGAGCTCCACTCATCTGGCCCTGGGAATGTTTTCCAAAAGGGAGAGAAAACCCCAGCCCCCTTGGTAGTCCCCCTGCAAGGTGAACTGGCCTGGCAGTGTTTCGGTGGGAGCCTGGCTGCCTGCCCACTCCATGCTAGGAGACAGAGTGTCCCCCGCCCCACCTGTGAATCAGTGCTGTAGCCGTGAGAAGCATTGATTCATGACGTATGATGCTCTTGAACTCCCAGACAATGTGCTGAGTTAATAGGTTCACTTGAGATGTATAAACCAAGGTTGATTGTTTATTTTTTTTTCATCTAGTATTCAATTTGGAGCGTTTTTGCATGTCTTTGTACAGAGTAATCCATTCCTCTCATTGCCTATCTTAATCTCCCTTGACTTTTCCATTATCTTTCCACTCCTACCCTTTGCCCTTAAAAAAAGTCTTTTCTGAAGCAAAAAGGTAGAACACTTCCTCCTTCATCCTGATTTTGGTCGCTTTGGAAACAGTTGTGTGTTCTACTCTGTCCAGCGTTTACATAACGTGAGTTAAGTGAATGAAATGTTCTAGTATTATATATTAATCTGATATGACTATCTAAGATTTATAATATATGGTGCATTTGTTTTCCTGTGCAAACTTTGGTTCAGCTGCCTTGCAGACAAATCTTACCATTTTCCTACCAGTGCCAGGATGAAAAGTGCAGGAGAGCTAATGTAATGTGGACACATGGAGGTCAGAGGAGTGAGGAAGGTTGGGAAACTAGGAGAAGATTTTGGTTGGAGGTCACCTAGGCCTTTCCTCAAAGGTGGAGGTGAGTTGGGGCTCTTGGAAAGAAAGCTCTCTGTTCTCTCCTGCTGATCATGGACTAGTCCTTTGAGAACTAGCAAGATCCCTCACATAACTGGGAGAACACATAACTTTCTTATTCACCCCCAACCCACTGATGTGTCTCAATCACAAAAACATTTGACTCAACCTGCATATTTGACAACAAAAGTAGCCAAAGGGAATTGAAATATCTTGAGGAAAAGGAATTTTCACCAAGATATGTTCTCTCCCTCCCCCAGAGTTTGGGGGTTTACGCTTTTTTGTGTATGTTGTTCTCTTCTGCATCAAACCAGTCTCTTCTGCTAAGCCTGTCGCAGAACCAAAGTCTGTACTACAAAAGGTATAGCTGCACCAAGGGACGGGGACAGCTTCCATCTCCCTGATCTAATAATCGTGACGTCGGTAGCTTCATACATACTGTATGTACCTTGAACAAGAGTTTTGTTTTTGTTTTGTTTTGTTTTGCGTTTTGGTTTGTTTTTATTAGTAGTCTATGGGAATTAAAAGTTTTTTATTTGCTGTTTCCTTTGTTGTATTTTCTGTACTATAACTGTCTACAGTATGTCTTTTGCATAAAATGCATAAGGGTTTGGGGATGTAAATGGAATTTTATTCATATTTTGTCCAAATACCTCTTGTAATTTGTATCAAAATTCTTGTACAATTTTTATATTAAAGATTTATCAGTCACTGATCTCTTCTTATCTTCTTGATTTGAAGAAACCTCAATTAACTCTAATAGACCTTTCCAAAATACCCCTGGCAACACTTCAGCTCACATAATGTCACCCTATTTAAGCACACATGTTAGATAACTCAGAGTTGATCTCCTGTTTGGACTGAATCCTGGTATTATTTAATACGCGTCTTCAGAAGACCAAACTCATCTCTTGCTCAGATGGCAAAGCTGAGTCAGAGCTACAAAGATCCTAGCCAGTCCCGACGGAGCCTGGCAAACACTGCCCTGAATCCTTCCTCACCAAAGCTGTCCCTTTGGGGATGCCTTTTCTGTGTCACTCCAGAATTCCTTTTCCCAAAAGCCTTTGCCCAAGCTCTCTTGAGGAAAGGAAGACTAAAAGAAGAACTTAGGTATCTTTGCACCTTAGCTTTCTGCAAATAAATTTTCTTCCCTCCCCCACCCTGTGAAATTTGTGGACATCAGCCAACGGGATGATGACTATATACATTTTTTAGACTAAATGCTTGTGTTTCAGTTTATATTCTCTTGGCAGTGGTTCTCTGCAGATTGTGCTTGTTATAATCTAGAAATAAAACTAGCAGATGGAAAAATATCGTAATCGGTGACATTTCCTCCTCCTGTCATACTGCATGGGGGACAATGCGAAGATGCAGATAGAAGGTGCTTTTGACTCAGCATTGTTTAATATTACCCCCACCTCTTCAAACAATCCTAGCTAAAATTAGGCTCACCCAGATGGTAACTTGCTGAAGTCTCCCGTCCAATCTAGTCTTTTCTGTTCTCCATCTCTAGACCCAGATTTGTCCAAGTCTCCCCAGCTGGTACCACCCACTTCTCCAATTTCCTCTGGCTGATAACCCAGGGAAATGAGCTACCCAGACTCTGTAGCAACCCCCTGGCCTCAGGCTTCTGGCCAGCAAGGGGCTGGACAAGCTGCTTGTACCCATCTGGCTGCCATCAGGACCACAGTAAGGAGCTATCCAGCCAGCTTTAGATGCCACTGCCTGAGTGAGGGTCCCTCCCAAGGCAGCAGGGGTGCTGGCCATCGAACCTTGACAGAGCCTCCCTGCTTGATTTCCTTTGAGCACCCATGGACAGGTTTTTGGGGTGAGGGCGAAGACATGAAAGGTTAAGCAACTTTGGGGAAGTCAACTCCACTGAGGCATGTGATTATGAAATGTCACGGATGTGTTAACACACTCCTGCAGGGAATCCAGGCATAATTATGATCTTCTCATCTGTCATAACACATCTGTAATTGGCACGACTTCTCCCTCAAACAGCTCCTTCTTCTTCTTAAAAAAAAACTTGTTTTAAATGCTATTAAATGGTGGAAATCCTCCTGTTTAGCAAAGAGGCACCCACGAAGACAGCTCTTGGCACAAAGCTAATCAAAACTGCCCAGTCGCGGGCAGTTGCTCTCCCAGCCCCTGGAAGACTTGCTGTCTGCTAGTTTGCTCCCTATCCGTTGACAATATGACAGTAGATTAAGTGCTACTAATTTAATAAAGCTGCTCTGAGGACGAAGCTGATCTATCAATGAAGACCAGAGAGGCTCGCGTTGGTGGGGCCGCAGAGGGGCAGCTGAGAATATTGAATTGCCTGAAGTGATACTGGGGGAAATCTATTGATCCTCAGGAAGGCGCAGTTATTTTTAGTCACCTGACTCTCAGGCATCCAATCATTACCCATATTCATCAGAGTCGTATAATGAACAGAGGTATTGATTAACAGGGCTGGCTGGAGAGATTTCCCAACAGTGCTAGTTCACATTGATAGGTCTCCAATGGGAATACAGGCCACGCAGCCCTGGAACATAACTTATTGTGTTCTGGGTCCTTCCATCGATTTTATTTTGCGGGGAGGGAGGGGTAGCCTTGCACACAGTTGTGCTCCCTTGACCTTCACTGAAAACTTCCTTGGGAAAAAAAGAAAACCAACCTGCTACAACAGTCAACAAGTACACAGCCCTGCTCTACGTTTTCTGTTTCTGTCCAGGCTGGCTGTCCTACCTCATCTTTGCCATGTGTGTTATCTTGATTTATAGAAATTCGCTTGAAGCTGGGACACGCCAGTCAGATCCCAGAGCCATCAGGCATACGAAGCCTTCCCTCCCCTAAAGATCAACATATGGCTTTGGGAAATTATCGTGTTAGGCTAATTGCACCAAGTTGGCACGGTAGGAACATAATGAGTCCTGCTTTCAGCACGCTGACCCCAGACCCAGTGATGCCAGCGCACAGTGACTTTCCAAGCATTTTGCCTCATGGCAGGAATCCTCATTGAGCTGCTGTTTGCAAAAGGCATTTGGTTAGATTCCTAGTGTGCACCCTGAACCTGCGCTGCCGCGTTCCAATCGTACGAGGGAGTTCGCTGTGCTGTTCACAGGAGCACTTGTCCTTCCAGAGAACTAGTGGTGACCCAAATACCATAACCATCCGAAGCCATGTGCTGCCTGACGGGCGACATGCTGCTTAAAATGCTGATATGTAACTAGAAACCATTAAACCCCAGGGAGAAAAAAGTAAAGGGTTAAGACAAGGACAGCTGTAAAAAATAAAGCTTGAATGCATCATTAGAAACCAGAAATTCACAAAGTACAACTGTCTGTCACCCACACAGGGTATTTGCAACACTTGACTTGTATATTAATGAAATGCTGTGGGAACTCTAAGTCGCCCCTTAACCACCGAAGCCGGAGGGAACTTTCTCTTTACTCCAGTCTCTCCTCATCGGAGCCCTGGTTTCTGATGATGTTTAATTTTGTTTGCCTCCTGTTATCCTCATCAACCTACCTTAATTTGTCTTACCTTGGCCAGCAGACTTTTTCATCTTCAGATGAAGCCTCTCCTCCGACTTTTGAGTCTTTTATACACACCACCTTCAGCCTTATCTTTGCCATTCTTTACTCTCTTCATCATAATGTTCAGCTCAATTTCTGTTTTCTTTGCTGATACCATTTCTTAAAAAAATCAGTTCAATATATTTTGATCCTCTGGGGTTAGACTGTACTTCTTTCCAAATGTAAGAGCTTATAGGAAAAAAATATCAGAGACTTCAATAATTTTAAATCCAGAGTTCTGTGCATTGTGTAGCACCTTCAAGTTTTTGGAAAGATCCAAAAAACGGTCATAAGCAATTGAATGTGGAGGTTATCAGGGTTTGGGGCATGTGCTGTATGAGGTGATTTAAGATTGTTAAACCACTTCCAGGTTTTCAGAGAGATTCATTTTTGCAAACATAAATGCTATTAACAATTCAAAGCACTCTCATAATTCCCCATCTTTGTTCTTGCCCATGATCTCAATTTCAATTTTCTTACTTTTTTAAGTGGAGAATTTCCTTCCAGAGTTTCACAAAGTCATTTGCAGGCTAAAAACAAGACACTTATTTGATGATTTTCAGATGTCTCATCAATTGGTCTTCAGCAGAAAGTAATCCACAAGATGTTATGTTTTATGCTTTCTGTTCTCTCAAAAACCACAATCCTGAGTGTTTGAAAATAGGCCTCTTTCTGAAGCCCTCAGCCTCGCCTACTGAGCTCATATGTGAGGATGGTTTCAGGCTCACATGCAGACTTGACTTTTCAAGGAAGCAACAAAGCCCACTCAGATCTACTGTGAGCATAATGAGAGAGGGGGAAAACCAGTACATATATGGGGGAAATCCAGGAAGCTGTGTCTCGCTTGGCAATTGTGTTCTAAACACCTTCAAGATAAGCTGTTTCTCTAGCCCTTGTCGCTTGTGGTACGTAGAAGGTGATCAAGGCACATTAATAGAATAAATGGGTGAGTGAATGGGGAGTGGGGTGGGTGGATGGAGCCCTTTGTTAAATGCCAAAGTCAGAGCCAGCCTTAAGGTTAGGGGAAGGAGGCAGCTATCGCCCCTGGAAAGAATGCCTGGACCAGCTATTTGAGAGCTCTGAAAAGCAAACAGTAGCAGAAGCATTGAGGATGAAGAAAAAGATTCAAAGTACCGCTGAAATAACCTTACTTTGCCATCTTTTCCCTCCAGTATGCCCTGGCTGGTCTGAACTCAATGAAACCTGAAACCCAAGAGCGGGCATCAGGGCTGGTAGAGAGATGCGAGGAGAAGCCGTCTGGTTGAGGAGTCAGGAAGAAAACAGTGAATGCTCAGGGAGAGCAGGAGAAATTCTCTATTCTTCTTTATTTTTCTCTGTTTTTCTTGTGCCTGCCTCAAACCCAAGCAATCCTGTGACAAGAATAGCAGCAGCGGCAACAGGAACCCCTGGTGGGTGCCTAAACTTTGCGGGAAGGATGCCGCCCGCCCCCAGTTCACTTCCTGTGCCTGTGCTCACCTCCAGGACACAGGATAGACTGGCTGCTGGGTGGTACACACGTGGGACCCCTCCAAATGGTGCTCCAAGGGTTTTGAAAACTGAACTGACACTGGAACCAAGACCACAGAAGGCTGGTTGGAACTTGCAGCCTGAACTCCCTTGGGTTGAGTGCCTGCTAAAAACATATTGACATTCTCCATAGGATTTAAACAAGACCCAGAATTTCATAACACGTGTGGTAGTCAGACTTTTCATTCTTTGTCTGTTTGTTTTTCAATTGTGGTAAAATATACATAACAAAAATGTATCATTTTAACTATTTTAAGGGTACAGTTTTGTATCATGAAGTACATTCACATTGTTGTGCAACCATCACCACCATCTGTCTCCAGAACTTTTCATCTTCCTCAACTGAAACTCTGTACCCATTAAAGACTGACTCTCCATTCCTCCCTACCCGCACCATTCTACTTTCTCTCTATATGAATTTGACTACTCTAGATACCTCATATAAGTGGAATCAAATAATATTTGTCCTCTTGTGACTGGCTTATTTCACTTAGCGTAATGTCCTCAAGGTTCATCCATGTTGTAGCGTGGGTCAGAATTTCCTTCCTTTTCAAGGCTGAATAATATTCCATTGTGTGTATATACCACATTTTGTTTATCCATTCATCTGCTGATGGGCACTTGGGTTGCTTCCACCAGTAGACAGCAGGCAGACATCTAAGATGGTCCCTAATGATCTTCACATACCAGTTTTCATATCCTTGTCTGATTCCATCTCCTTGAGTGTGAGCCAGAACTAGGGACTTACTTTTAACAAATTGACTATGGTAAAAGTGAGAAAATACAGTCAGTATACAATTCAAAATTTTTCAGCCTATGAAGAATGAGGAAAATTTTTCACACGGAGAAGACAGTCAATAGATGCCATTACCAAGATGACAAAGGTGTTGTAATTACCTGAAAAAGACTTTAAAGCAAGTATTATTTAAATGCTCCAGCAGTAAGGGCAAATATTCTTGAAACAAATGGAAAGCTAGAAGGTCTCATATAAGAAATAGAGGATATAAAACACCAAATGGGAATTTTAGAACTGAAAAATAAGATAATAAAAATTAACAATTCGGGCCCAGCCCCATGGCGTAGCGGTTAAGTGCACGCACTCTGCTGCTGGCAGCCCGGGTTCGGATCCTGGGTGCACACCAATGCACCGCTTGTCAGGCCATGCTGTGGCGGTGTCCCATATAAAGTGGAGGAAGATAGGCACAGATGTTAGCCCAGGGCCAGTCTTCCTCAGCAAAAAGAGGAGGACTGGCGTGGATGTTAGCTCAGGGCTGATCTTCCTCACAAAAAAAAAAACAAACAAACAATTCACTGGATCAGTTCAATAGCAGAATAGAGATGACAGAGGAAAGTCAGAGAACTTGATGATAGATCAACAGAAATTACCCAATCTGAACAACAGAGAGAAAAATAATGAAGAGAACCTCATGGATCTGTGGGATAATAACAAATCATCTAGCATGTGTGTTATTAGAGTCCCAAAACTATTGGAGAAAGAGTTCAGTGAAGAAAAAGTAGTTGAAAAACTAATGGCTGAAAACTTCCTAAATTTGGCAAAAGACACAAATCTACAGATTCAAGAGGCTCAGTAAGCCCAAACAAGGTAAAGCCAAAGAAACGTACACCCAGACACAGCGTAATCAAATTGCTGGATTCTACAGATAAAAAAAGAAAATGTCAAAAAGGAAAGAACCTGAGAAAAAGGAAGCATTATTTATAGGAGAACAATTGGAATGACTGTGTTTTTCCATCAGAAACCAAGAAAGCCAGCAGGAAGTAGAACATTTTGAAAGTGCTGAAAGAAAAGAACTGTCAACCCAAAATTCTAAATCCAGGAAAAATATTCTTTAGGAATGAAGGTGAGTTAAAGACATTCTCAGATGAAAGAATTCTCAATTTTTTCCCCAGCGTACATGTTCCAAAAGAACTGCTAGAGGAAATTCTTTAGAAAGAAGGGAAATGATACCAAAAAGAAAGTTGGAACCTCAAGAAAGAAGGAAGGGCAACAGAAATGATAAATATGTGGGCAAATATAATAAATTATTTTTCTCCTGTTAATTTTTTGGTGGTTTGAAAGCAAAAAAATATAGCATTGCCTGATGGTGTTTCAATATGTAGATGTAATACATAAGACACCTATGACATAAGGTTACACCCTGTATGGTTCTATTTATATGACATTCTCTGGAAGACAAAACTGTAGCAGTAGAGAAAAAATAAGTGGTTGTTAGGACTTGGGATGGGGGAAGGGTATGACTACAGAGAGATAGCAGGAAGGAATTTTGGGGGTGATGGAATTGCACTGTATCCTGTTTGCAGTAGTGGTAACACAAATCTATGTACTAAATTTATAGAAACATACACAAAGAAAAAGTCAATTTTACTGTATATAGTTTAAAAAAAAATAGGAAGTAGAAGTAGGTTTCCTGTTAATTTGATTTCAGAAGGAGTGAAATCTGCCTCTCCCACCCTCTCACCCCTCAGCTTTAAATGATAGATCCCTCGCTTATTTGCTTGTATGGGAATATCCTTAAAAGAAGGCAGAGTCCTTCATATCAAAATGATGAAGTTTACAATAAAACCCTATAGAGGAAATTCATTGACTTAAATTCACCATAAGGTTTAACTATTCTTTGGCTTATTTATAGAAGAGTGTTTTGATAGAAGGGAGACTGAAAAAGGGGGCATAGGATATTTTGACAAGAGGTGCCACCAGTGAATATAGAAAGGATGGGTCTGGAGTTACCTAAGAGCCTTCATGGTGATGGACATGTCTTGGAAAACACTTCAAAAATCTGTGATGAGAGGAATGGGGAGGAATTTTTGTGATATTAACAACCCGGTGTCTTTCCTCCCGGCACAGTAAGTAGCTCCTGATTCCTGCCCGTGGCACTAGAGTTCTTTAGTATCTTACAGTTGCTGACAGGAACCTCTGAATCCCCAGCTACTCCCTCCAGATTGCTCCTCATGCACTTACAGGCTGCAGTACCACTGGGGTCAAGGGTTTAGGTGTGAAGAACATCTTAGATGTTATGTCTGCATTGGCAAGACCATGGACTAGCTGCTTCTTCAAAGTAAGTGGTGAGTGGAGAAGAGAAACCAGCAAGAGAGATTGACAAGAGTGGTAAGGAAAGAACCAGACTCATGCAGACATGGGGAAGTTAGAAGTGTCAGAGTGAGTGTTCGACTATATGAAACACTCTGGGGAACTCAGGAAAGGTGAAAATTGGAAAGCAATCATTGGATTTGGTGATTAGGGAACTTCTTAATACATTGGTGCAAACAGGGCATGTCCTTGACATACGCATCACAGTGCTTACCAAGCCCTGCTTTCCTTGCAAGTTAACTTCTTCTTGCAAGTTAACTGCTTCACCATCGGCCCCTACACAAGGAAGCCAGGCTAGGTTGACTTCTGCAGAACAGTGGCCAGAGACTGACCAGGCATGGGTGCCTGACTTGGGGGCAACATATTTATAGGCTGGCAGGTGACCTATGAGGAGGTCTGGTACAAAGCAAAGACGATAATTAGCTATTTAAGCCAGATCCACTCAGGATTTAGACTGTGATATAGGAAGTAGATTGAGAGTTGGATATGAGAAGAAAATAGAGCTGATATGAGAAAGAAAGAGAGATGGCAAGAGCAAGAGAAAGAGAAACAGACAGACAGACACAGGCTATGCCAACAGAGAGATGGATGATGAAGCTGGTCCCTACAACTACTCTGGATTGCAGAAGTGCGTGGAGGAGGATGAGTGTGGGCTTCATTAGGAAGTTTGGTGTCGAAGGGAAGAAAGCGTGTGTTAGATTGGGAAGAAGGGTCAAGGTGAATGTGTGTGTGTGTGTTTAATCATGCCTCCGCTGCAAATATCCAAAGGACGCAGAAGTGCCTACAGATGACCACCTACCTAGTGGACCCAAGAACTACAGAATACTCAGAGTGGGTGGAGGGAAGAGCAGCATCTGTGAGTCTGACCCATGCACATGGCTCCATGCTAAGCACTTTACTTACCTTTCATCATGTAAGCTGCACAATACGCCCAGAGGATAGGCGTTATCATTCTCTGCTTTAAGGTTGAGAATTTGAGGCTCAAAGAAGTTAAGTAACAGAGACCATTGGACTTTGAACCCAGATCTGTTTGTCTGAAAACAGTCCTGCTCTTTCCACCTTCCATCCTTTCTCCTACTCATGAATCTCATACCCTTATCAGTCAACAAGCAAATTTTTGTTGCATTCCTATGGGTGTGACTAAGGTTAAAATAAAGAAGTTTCCAGTATAGTTGAGAAATAAAGAAAAATATGGGTAACGTGGCAAGTGACAGTTCAAGGTAGACCAGTCAGTGTCCGATCTGGAAAATAGAAACTTCACTAGGTATTTCAACAGAGAGAATTTAATATAGGGAATTTGGTAAACAGATGATGGAAACCCAAAAAAGGAAAAGGAGAACATTGAGGAAAAACAGATAGTAAGTAGAGAAAGTAGCTACCACTCCTAGGGCTTGGGGGACAAAAGGAAGAGGTTGGGTCATCAGAACTTAGAAGCTCAGAGGAGAGGCCCTATTGAACTGGGGCTTAGAGCTCTGAGAAAGAGATGTTGTTGCCTACTACTGGTATCTCAGGAGCACAGACCAAGTGCCTCATGGAGCTGAGGCTCAGACCTAAGGAGCTAGTGCTGCCTGGGAAGGGCTCCTATCTCAGGAGCTTGAAGGAGGGGCCCTGAAGAACTGGAATTCAGGTTTCTAAAGAGAAGGCATTGCCCAGCTACCACTGGTACCTCTGAGGTGGTGCAATGAAGCTAGTTCTGGGAATGGGGAAAGAAGTTGGAGGTCAGAACCAACCTCTACCGCCTGGGGCAACAGTGACAGGAATAGCAGGCACGCTGGAAGGAATAAGCCCATTTTCTCTCCTTCCTGCCTTCTAATGTCTCTGGAATTACCACTATTGGCAACATGTAATAGGGAGCCAATTGGCAAAGGAGAAATGGAGTTGGCAGAGTTCCAGCCTCAGCATCACAGAGCAGAATCTGAAACGATGTGTTTAGAGCTAAAAGACAATAGCACACAAAGGAATATATCCTAATTGCCAAACAAGGTGTAGAAGCACAGAGTAGAGGGTGGAAGTCATCCCCAAGGGGTGTGGTGGATGAAGGAGGCCTCACAGAAGAGGTGAGACTTGGGCTGAACTCTAAGGGTTGGCCTAGGGAGGACGAGGGACCCCATGAACTAAGGCAGAGCTACAGGAAAGCTTAAGATTAGAAGTAGGAGACCAAGATGGAAAATTAGGTTAAGGGATATTTTTAGAAACTTAAGTAAATGTCAGCATCATTTTATGGGAATTGTTGGCTGACAGCATGAAGAGTTTAGCGTTGTCCCTTTAAAATGAGGGAAAGAGTTGAGATGTGCAGAAGCCCCCTCCTAATAACTCCCTTTCTTTAATGACCAGCTCATTGTCCAGAGTATGGAAGTTATGGCAGGAGAGCAAGTGTTAGAAATCTTGACTTTCTATGTCCTGAGAGATTATCCAGGCCAATGATTTTCAAATGTGTGTGTGTGTGTTTGTGTGTGTGTGTGCGTGTGTTTATTTCTATCACAAGAACACTTTTTCCAAAGAAAATGTTAGGTGCAACCTTAAGGCATGAAACAAACAGAAGCAGAGGTCAGAATGGGAGTGTCAGAGCTTCCCCCATTTGGCCTCCTCTTTCTTCTCCTGTGGAGGGTTTTGAGATATCACCATGAAAACCAGAACACAACTTGCCAACCACTGATCTAAATGAACTCCCCCACTTTATAGATGAGGAAATTAGGGTACAGAAATTTGACTGGTCACTCTGCAAATCAGCACTAGATTGTGATTAAAATACAGATCTTCTATGTGGTATATATATACACAATGGAATACTACTCGGCCGTAAAAAAAAGACAAAATCGTCCCATTTGCAACAACATGGATGGACCTGGAGGGTATTAGGTTAAGTGAAATAAGCCAGAAAGACAAACACTGTATGATCTCACTCATATGTGGAATATAAACCAACACGTGGACAGAGAAAACTGTATTGTGGTTACCAGGGGCAATGGGGGTGGGGGGTGGGCACAAGGGGTGAAGGGAGACATATATGGTGACGGACAAACAAAAATGTACAACCCAAAATTTCACAATGTTATAAACTATTAAAACATCAATTAAAAAAAATACAGATCTTCTGACTTCTGGTTCAAGACCATTTCTGTTATAGCTGGAGGGACCGTATAATTTATTGTCTAAGCCAGGACACATTTTAGAGGGAAAGAGGGCACTAAAAATAATTGCTAGGCATTAACAGATCCACAATAGCGGTAACCTGGGACTGTTCTGAGCAAACCAGAATATCTGGTCACCCTAATGAAACTTCACTGCATTTTTATACTTCCAAACTCAAGATTTGGAAGGTCCCCACCTGCCCTTACCACATTTATTTTTTGATATTCAGTGCCTCTGAATCTAATGAATGCACAGAACCCAAGACTGAACAGGAACCCTCCCAGCCTTTCCCATCCAATATCTTTTAGTATAAATTGTCCCGATACTTTCCTAGACTTTAATTTGTGCAGGGCTAACAGGGCCTCAGGTAAAAATCACCTGGTGATCAGAAATTGACTTGAGCAAATGTTTGGGTTGGCTGAAAGTCTTACTGTATCAATCAGGTTCTGAATTGAAAGCAACAGAGAATGATTCTGACTTGTTTATATAGAAAAGATATAGCAGATATTACCAGGTGGCTCACAGAAATGCTAAGAAGACTAGATCACTAAGCCCAGAAAGCAGACAGGAATGAGAGGCTAAAAAATAGGCAAACAACCAAAATCATATCACAGAACTTGTCCAGTGAGGACGTGGATGATGTCATCAGCACTGGGCATTGAATTCCACAGCTGGCACTGCTGCCTTGTAGACCCAGATTGACGTCTCCATTGACCCTGCTCCTTTGCATGGCCAGCTTTCAATTCAAAGTGGGTGAATCTGATTGGCCAATCCTAAGTCATCCCTGCCAATTGAGTCTTTTCAAGATCTTATAGCAGGAAGGAAGGTTCTGCCTACAATAACTATATTGTTGTTTCCAAATATGCTGCCCCTCCCTGGGGGAAGGATTATGCTTCTCTGTCTCTTTGACAGCAGGCTTGACCATGTCGCTTATTTTGGCCAGTGAAATATGAGCAGAAATGATGCAGATCACTTCCAGGTAGAAGCATGAAGAGCCAGTGTGTGCTGGGCCATAACTTTTCCCTCTGCCTCCAGAATGGCAATGTCTAGATTGGGACCACTACATCAACCTGGCTACAAGGAGTGAAGATGACGTGGAGCAGAGCCACAGCCAATCCATGATGGAAACGCAGCATTGGCAGGAATTAAAACTTTGTAAGCCACTAAGATTTGCGTGGAATGGGGTACTTGTTACCATGACATTACTGAGCTTAATCTAATGGATACATGGTCTCACCAAGATTCAAGATTCATATAATGGAGACTTCTCAAACGTAGAAAGGATGTTCAGATGCTTGACCAAAAAAAAAAAAAAAAAAGTCACTGACTTAAAAAAATCATTTTCAAATATAGAATTCATCCATATGTACACTTTTAAAATAATCACCTCCCTTCTTCAAGGTCTCACACTACCTTGCAGCTCTCCCAAGCTCTGCCCTAAGGTCAGGAGTACAAAGTTTGTGTGGGTAGGACCCTTGGGGTCAAATCAGCAAATTCTTCACAATCTCTGCCGTGTGCATGTTAGAGAGATTATTTATATTGATCTTACCTTTAAAAAAATCACTGAATGTTAAAATTGATCAGGGAAGTCTTCCACTGGGAGAAAATGGTTTTTGAAAAACATTCAGGCAGATTTAGACAAGGAGAAGTTGTAAAGCAAGTGTGTGTGTGTGTGTGTATGCACGTGTGCGCACGCGTATCAGATTTGTTTTTAGGTGGTTTTATTTCTAAAATGTTAGCTACATATTTTATTTTAACATATTTAATGAAAATAAGAAATCCATTCTTTTTCTAGTTATAGAATCAAAATAGTTGTGGCTGTGTTCTATAGAATTATTTTTCCACTCCTGAGGAAATTAAGTTCAGCACAATTTCCTGGCTTGCCCCAAAGTCTGAAGGTTCCACTACTTCATTCACATCTGCTCATGACGTTCCAGTCCTGGAGACTTGGTTTGCAGATTGAAAAGAATCCTTTTGTTCAAAAGCAGATCAACCGGGCCGGCCCTGTGGCTTAGCGGTTAAGTGCGCGTGTTCCGCTGCTGGCGGCCCGGGTTCGGATCCCAGGTGCGCACCGACGCACCGCTTCTCTGGCCATGCTGAGGCCGCGTCCCACATACAGCAACTAGAAGGATGTGCAGCTATGACGTACAACTATCTACTGGGGCTTTGGGGGTAAAATAAATAAATAAATAAAATCTTAAAAAAAAAAAAAAAAGCAGATCAACCAACAAATTCCACAGCAAATCTACCTTAGAGGCTTTTCAGAAGAGGTTGGGCAGAACTGCGTGGTAGTGCCAGCTGTTGGCTAACCCAAGGCATGGAGATACTTTGGGAATCCAGCCTCTTGTTAACTTAGGCTGAAGGAAGTAATTCGTGTTCTGAGAAGTCATCTAAAATGGTGTGTTTTTAAAGAAATTTTTTTTAGGATGGTATATACCTATGGAATTCCACAAACTTCCTTTATTTTACTCCTGAATCAATTCATCAACTGGTCTTTCGATGGTACTGCCATTTGTCTGCTACTTGGTCAATCTACAGGTATCTTTTGAGTACCTACAATGTGACTGGGGTATGCACTACCTTGGGCGTCGTGGGAGAACACAGCTATCTATTTCAGGGGTGAAACAATGTTACCTTAATCACTGGCATCAGAGCTGTTCTTAAGGATAGGAAAGTCTTTATTTAGTAAATAATTTCTCAAGCCTTTTCCGTGGAAAGAGAGCGCAGATGGCATCATTCCCACAGAACACATAGAAACAAGGAGATGGAAAAACTACTCTGCCTAGAAGTTAAAAGGAGAGGAAAAGGTGGTAGGCAGGAGGGTATTGAGCAACTAGTTGGGAGGGAGGTGGCCAGTGAGAAATTCCCAGGGACAATGGTGGGCAAGGATGCTCACTACCCACCAGGACTAAGACAAGATATTGTTAGGATGGGTTTACCTTTAAATCTGCTTTGCCAAGAGTTCCTATGTGAATAGTGCAGTGGGAAAAGGGGACAGCGCCCTTGAAGTGGTGAGATGATCCTTAAAAGAACCAATGCAGTGGAGGCAGGGGCTTGAGTCAGAGGTCCTTGGATAAATAAAAACTTCCCAAAGACTCCCTAGAGAGCTCGGGCAGTAGGCTTGGGCAACCACTGACATATGATGGGCTCACAGCATTTTCATTGAAATCTCAAAGAAGGGAACGATGACCCAGTTACCATCTTGGCTACAGGTCTGAGACGTGGTCCCTTCCTCCAGGACCTTACATGCCTCTGAACATGCCATTCACTAAACGACACACACCTAGCATCCTCCTTCCCTCCATCCTTCCCTCTCTCCCTACCTCCTCTTCACACTCATAACCGAAAAGGATAAACAGAGTAATAAAAAAGTGTTGAGGCACACACGATGTCTTGAAACCATTGACTAATGGAAGGAGGAGACCTTTCCAACAGTAGCACAGCATTCTAAGCGGGTTCTAGAAGGAGGGAGTAAAGTGCAGTATTTGGCATTTTGATAACAGTGCAAAATTAGGAACAACCAACATTTCCATCATTAGGGGGTGGTTAAATGAACCATGATTCATCCATACTATAGAAAGTGCTATGCATCATTTCAAAATAATTTTGGTAGATTTGCACATACTGATATGGAAAGATTTCTAAGATCTAAAGCTAAGTTCAAAAAGCAAGGTGAAGAGAAATATCTACGATTTTTATGGAAAAAACTCCCACAAAATATGATTACGTGTCTGAATATGTAGGTACATTTCCCCTGGGAAGGGAAAGGGCTAGAGATGAGACCTATTTTGTTGGAAAATTTTAAACCATGAGAATGTATTCGTGCAGCACTTGTATAATTAAGATAAAAAGTTTAAAGCTTATAAAAATGTAAAAAGAGCAGTGCAAGGTCAGAGCTTCTGAAGGCCATTAGAATCCACAGAAAAGGACAATCTGATAATGTAAAGCTAGATAAAAGAGGGCCGGCCCCGTGGCTTAGTGGTTAAGTGCACGCGCTCCGCTGCTGGCGGCCCGGGTTCGGATCCCGGGCGAGCACTGACGCACCGCTTCTCCGGCCATGCTGAGGCCGCGTCCCACATACAGCAACTAGAAGGATGTGCAACTGTGACGTACAACTATCTACTGGGGCTTTGGGGGGAAAATAAATAAATAAATAAATAAAATTATAGATAAAAGAACCCACTATTCGAAGGTAACCCAACAAAAATGTCTTTTCTCACATCAGAAAAACCCAGACCATGGGAAAAGTGAGTTTATCATATGTGTGCACAGCGTGTGACCTTTAACCTCCTGGGAAATTTAAAATTTAGGGCCTTGCCACAGATACAACATCTGATTGTAAATCTGCCACAGTTACACCCACTTTCAGGTGTGTTGTGAGGAAGCTGTCACCTGTTTTCACTCTTATTTTTGAGACAGCAAAGAGTTTTGAAACAGCCTGTGGGGGTTCCGTAACTGATCCCATCAATGTGAAATTCTCCCCCAGGAAAAGTCACTGAAGATGAACCCCATAATCAGCCCTCCTATTGGGTGTGAGGACAATACAGACTTGGGCCATATTCCATGCTGCTTGCTGGTTAGTGTTCTCTACAGCCAGATGTCCAACTTTGAGGAATGTTCTTCAATGTTTCCTTATCCTATATGAGTCTCCAGGTGCCATCCTCTTCTGTCTTCTATGAATCCTGTCTCACATCTTCAGTCTCTCTCTTTCCCCTAGCTCCTTCTCCTGTATTTATAAAATTCACAATCTAAAACAAAACTTCCTGGGGCCAGTCCGGTGGCGCAGCGGTTAACTGTGCTCACTCTGCTTCAGTGGCCGGGGGTTCGCAGGTTCGGATCCCGGGCACGGACAGACACACCACTTGTCAGGCCATGCTGTGGCAGAGTCCCATATAAAGTGGAGGAAGATGGGCATGGATGTTAGCCCAGGGCCAGTCTTCCTCAGCAAAAAAGAGGAGGATTGGCATTGGATGTTAACTCAGGGCAGATCTTCCTCAAAAAAAAAATAAATAAATAAAGTGGAGGAAGATGGGCACGGATGTTAGCCCAGGGCCAGTCTTCCTCAGCAAAAAAGAGGAGGATTGGCAGATGTTAGCTCAGGGCTGATCTTCCTCACACACACAAAAAACATTAAAAGAAACCTTCTTCTTCAAGCTACCACCCTGTCTTAGCTGTTCAGGCTGCTAGAACAAAACACCACAGAACAGGTGCTTATAAACAACAGAAATTTATTTCTCACAGTTCTGGAGGTTGGAAGTCCAAGATCAGGGTGCCAACATGGTCGGGTTCTGGTGAAAACTCTTCTGGGTTGCAGACTTGTTGTATCCTCACATAGCAGGAGGTACAAGGGATCTCTTTGGAGCCTCTTTTACAAAGGCGCTAATCCCATTCCTTAGGGCTCTGCCCTCGTGACCTAATCACCTCCCAAAGGCCACACCTCCTAATACCATCACCTTGGGGCTTAGGTTTCACCACAAGAATTTTTGGGGAGACACAAACATTCAGATCCCAGCACACTCCCATCGACTTCCTCTCCTCTCCTGCTGATTCTCTAGGATGTCTAGTCCCTCCCTCTCTCTCCATCCATTTGCTTCTCAACCTTCACAGTCTCACTTCTTGACTTGCCACTTTGTCACTCTGACAGATCAATGGTGTCCTCCCTAGCACTTAATCAAATGGTCTCTTCTCCATCCCTGTAGACATCTGCAGTTTCTGGCCATGGATCATGCCATTCTTGAAACTTTCCCCTCTTTGCTCCTTTGGGATTTCTCTTTCTTAATCGCCTTCCTCTAATCATTATTTCTCAGTGGCCTTTAGGAGTATCACCTTGGCCCTGTTCTTCCTGCCTTTTCTCCCTTAGATCTTTATCCAACCCCACATTCTCAACTCTTACTTTTAAGAAGGTGGTTCCCATATCTACATCTCTATTCATCAGCCTCTCTTTGTGTTCCATACCCTTCCAAACTGCCTGCAGGGTATCTCCCATGTGTGAACATCCTCTGGCATTTTAGGCTTGGCCTGTGTCAATCTAGACCACTAGTCCTGCTTCTCTGCCTCCTGGGTTTCCTAATTCAGTTAACCCCCCAGTGGCAAAGCCATCTTCTCTTTCTCCCCACCGTCACATCGGTAACATCGCTCACTTGTATCTCCTGACTGACAAACACCTCTCCTCCTTCCCTCTCACTCCTCTTGGCTCTTACTTGGACCATCACTGCAGCATCCTAACTGCTCTCCCAGACTCCCATCCACCAGGGTAAGCATCCCAAGGGACCATCCCCAGGTTCTCGAATCTTCATCTCCTCAAGAACAAAGTTTAACCCCCTTCAATGGCACTCAAGGCCCTTCGCAGTCTGCTCCAACCTCCCTAATGAGCTTTACCTACTACTAACCCCTCGTCTGTTCCTTAAGAGACTTCTCCTCAATCCCTATGGATCTAAGAAAGTAAATGCCTCCCTGGCGAATCTCTAGAGGGACTAGGAGATTCTCGAGAAACTAAGAGACCAAAGAATCTCCGGAGACTGGGCTTGCCTGCCTCCAGGTGTGGGGAACCCTCCAGGACGTGCCTTATTGGCTTCAGGCCCTCGGCTCACACTGCTGCTTCTCCCAGCAAGCCTTCCTCAGCATCACTTCCTCTCACCAGAATCCTCATCTTTGAAAGGCACCCCTTACCCTTCTTGGAGTCTTCCAGCTGGAATTCCCTCAGCATCCAAACAATGGTAACTCCTTTGATTTTACTTCTCTTAATATTAACAACGCTCACTCCCAGGTCGCCGACCGTGTGCCGGGCACGTTGCACATCTGTTCTTGTTTAATCCTCCCGGCCACAGTGTGCTGTAGGTATTGTTATCTCAGTTACACTGAGAAGACTGAGGCTCAGAGAAGTTCAGAAACTCTCTCAAGGTCAGTTCGGTATTAATGGGAGGAGTTGAGATTTGAAGTTACGTCTGTCTAACGTCTAAACGTGTGCTTCCTCTAGTTTACCAGGCTGGCTGCCCGATTGTGCTCGTCCTCGTCAGCCTTAAACTGTTTGTAATGCCTGCAACATTTCTGCGAGATTCTTGATTTGAACTTTATCTCAGTTGTTATCTTTTCTAAGCCTCCGTAGTACTTAGTACTAGGAACACAGTAGGTCCTCAGTAAATCCTTGGTGAATTGTAGTACATTTCCTCTCTTCTTCAATTTTTTCCAACCAGGTCCTACATTTCTGCATCTCTCCCACAGGGCTGGTGTTTTCTTTCAGCACCCCTGTGCCACCTCGGGGGCAAGAACTCTCGGTGGCCGTGGTAAGAGCCCTTGCTCTGGCCTCAGGTGTGACTCAAGGTGGGGAATTCGGGCTTCTTGAGCCCTTGACCATCTCCAAATCAGTCCATGTCTCTCTCACCCTTGATTTGCGTTTCCCAATGACCAGCAGGCCTCCTATGCCATCACATGGATCCTTCTAAGTAACTGGTTCCTCAGGAGAAGCAAGAGGAACAGAAACAGGCTTATTTTGGAATAACAGGCAAAAATGCCTGAAGGGTTACAAAAGCACCACCACAATGCTCCAAATCCGTCCAATCGCAGAGCCTCTACATAGGCTCTGTGCTGGATGTGCCTCCTTCAGCCCTGAAGCTAGTCCATAAACCTACAGAAGCAAAGCGTTCTGAATAATTATACATTTATAACTTTTTATTCCTTCTGGAATAATGTTTTGCATTATGAGCTGTTCTTAAACTAGGACGTACTGTGTCTTTTCTCTTGCAAAACCTACGAAAAAGTAGACCTTCTTTACCAGGAGCATCCTTAGCCTTTCTTTTCCCTAGCTCTTGTAATTGGTGACCCCAAACAAGTTATTTAAGCGCCCTGAGCCTCAACGTCCTCCTCTGTAAGGTGAGAATAATACCTCACCTAACACTGGTGTGAGAATTTACTGACTTGTAACTAAAATCACTTAGTACCATGCCTGGCATGCAGTAGGCGCTCAGAAAATATGAGTTTTTCCCTTTGCTTCCTGACCGATCGTGTTTGTTTTTTTAACCAGTAAAGCACTGTCCCTAGGTGTTTTCTACTTCATATTCACTCATTATTTAGTCAACCAATATTTCTTGACAACTTGTGTGTACCAGGCATCGGTCCAGGTTCTGGGGACGCCTGAGTGAGCCACACGGATGAGGCACATGACCTCACCGAGCACCTTCGTCTTAGCGCAGAGCTGGGGCCACCTTCTCCTCTAGCTACATTTCAATAAGCCTTTCCCAGTGTGTGCTCCCAGCTGGCAGAACCTCGTTTCATTTCTCCACTTTCTTTTACTTTGATTTCTGATGCTTTCCTCCAAGATTCATAGCTTGTAGCTATACAGGATTTGGAAGAAAATAACTTGGAAAAACAGACAAAATGCTTAAAGATGCATAAAGGGTTGCAAAAGTACCCCCATGGTGTTTGAAAATTACCAACACTCAAAAAGAAACAAGACTAAGAAATATTCATATTTAACTAAATAAAGCATTCCTCACCAGCAAAAGCTGCTCAGCTCCGACAGCGTGAGAGACCTGGGGGTGTTTGGATCAAATCGCCGTATTGATGAACTTGCTCTCCTCTACAAGGCTCTCAGCCAAATTATAGTCATTCAGATGACTCTCAGATGAATTAGTGTTGACCAAATCTTTTGAACCCACAAGCTGAGGTCACGCTCTTCTGTGCGTCTCTAGTGTGTAGCTCAGTGCCTGGTATTAGGTAGCTGCTCAGAAAATTCTAGCAACTATCAGTTCTTCTGGGCCTCCCGCTACGACACCCTGAGCTCCTATAGGCTGGATCACAGTCTTGTTCATCTTGCATTCTTATACTGAGAATAGGGCTTGGTACCGAGTAGGCGCTCAGTAAATGTTTGTTAAATGAACAAAGGAACAGACAAAAAGATGGAAGGGTGTGAGTCAAGAGATGTTTGGAGGCCCCTTCTCAGCACACAAGCTCTAAAGGAGCGGGAGGGGAAAGGTGGGCTGGGTAGAGGTTGTGACTGCAACAGTGGGCGGTGGCTCCCAGGACTGAGGACCCAGTGTCCCTGCCCTCATGGTGGCACAGGGTCACATCTGTGTGAGGCCGCTCCCCTCCCCCGTCACATAACAGGAGGCCTCTCTGATCAGCCTGCTTTGGAAAACTGCTTGCACATGGCCTGGAAGAACACAATTAAAAGACGCCGTAAAAATTGACGGATCCCAGTGCGGAGGGCCAAAAATACATTACAATTCCGATCGAACTATAAATAAAGCCCCTAAATTAAATAAATCTCGCACAATTATGGATTAAAACATGTTTAGTGTTAATGGCCTTGCACATGGACCCTGACTCCCGAAATTGTTGCTGAGGCTGCATGGCTGGGGGATTGCATCATAATTAACACCAGGCTATCCCAGGAGGGGCCGGTCTGAGGTTCAACTGGCGGCCTTCAGGAGGCGAGGAGGGGACCTATGAGGCCCCGTGTTTCCAAATGCTCACCCAGCCCCTTTGTGGTAACACTGTCTCTTCCTTGGAAGACTATGACCTGAAGATGGCCGTTACTGCTCAGGGCCTGACCTGGGACACAAAGGCTTATTCTGGGTGTAGTGTTCGGGTTCCCTGCATGCTTTGTCCCACAAATGTCCACCACATAAATGACCCAGCACCAAAAAGGGATTGTTGAAGAAATGTCTAGATAGTTCTGGTATTTGCTCACTCCTACCCTGTTACTTTGAAATCCATTCATTGGAATACAAACGACCAGCAATAATATTGTGCATTAGACTGTCTAAAGTTGCCTCTGATAACCCTCAAGCTCAAATTACTAGAATCAAGGAGTTTGGCAACGTCATGAAGGAAATAAAAGGTACAAGAGTTCCAACTGCACCAAACCAAGTATGAGTGTTAAAATTTAGGAAATCTTACAGGGGAAAAGTATGGAGCCTGGAGTTTTCATTCAAGACAGAGTCTTACCTCTAACCAAGGCCGACAGATGGGAAGAAGAGGCAGCCCTTGCATGACCCCCCTGAGAGCAGGGCGGGGCGGTGGTGAAGAGTGTGGGTGCTGGTGTCAGGCTGCTTTGGTCCCACTGCCCCCTCTGCCACTTACTAGGAGCATACTCGTCTCGGTGTTTCAGGCTCAGGTCTCCAAACTGGGGATATAGTAGTACTTACTTTTTGGCCACAATGGTCTGGCACACACTAAGCCCCCGTGAATGTTCACTGCTGCTGGGAGCATCACTGTAGAGTAAGCAAGCCCATCCTTGCTCAAGTGCTCCAACTGTGGAGGGCATGTACCTGTCCCCGCTAATGACATGTCAGGAGGAGGCTGCAAGCTCGGTTGACAGGCTTGCAGGAGTGGGAAGAGCATGGTTTAGGGCAGACACGCTACCAGTTGACTAACTTGTCACCTTGAGCAGATTGCTGCGCCTAGAGAGAGGGGTAACGCAGACTCACTGAGTTACTGGGAGGCTTGAAGGAAATGAGGATGCAGAAAGAACTTAATGTAAGCGCCTGGCACAGAGTATTTGCGCTCAGTTGCTGTCGACTCCCTCTCCTCCCTCCCCGGCATCTCTCCGTTGCCTTAACAAAACCCAGAGAGGTTCTTGAACATCAGCCTACCCAAAGGAGGATGGACTCTCTGGCAGGGCTGGCTGAGATGCTGAGCCACCCTGAGGACCGGGGTCCAGCAGCTCACAGACTCTGTCCAGGTGTGTTCCCTCTGCTGCCCTAGGGGTAGGGAGCCCTTGGCTGGAAGTGGCTGAGTCCTGACTCTTTCTTGGTCCTAATTCGGCTTCTCTGACCATGTTGTTGTCAGACTGACATTTTGAAAATGAAGATCTTACAATGTCACTCTCTTGCTTAAAAGAAAAGTTTCATCTGGTCCCACTTATGATAGAGTGTAAAACTCCTTAGCAGCCTTTACCAAAGGGGATGATCGGTCTTTTTCAATCTCTCCACTTTGCACTCTGCACTACACTCATATTGACCTCCATTAAATACTCAGGCTCTCTTTTGCTCACCTGTAGGCTTCATGTACCCTCTTTCCTGTGCTTAGAACTTTCTTCTTGCTCCCCTGGCGAGCCTTACCTGGCTGACTTCTGGTCCTGGCTTAGGTATCACGTCCTGCATGAGGCCTTTCCTGATCCCTCTTGTTTTCAGTTTGGTGCCCCTCCTGGATGCCTCCCTGGCAGCCTGCTCAGACCCATCAAAGTCCCCGTGTATTCTAGTTTAATTAGCCGGATACATGTCTGTATGCCCCACCAGACTACAAGCTCCAAGGGGGCTCGTTTCCTTCACTCACCACGGCATCCTTAATATGACACAGTGCCAGGCCAGAGCAGGCACGCAGGAAACTGAGTGAAGGAAGGAATGAATTGCTCATTCTTGTCTTCCCTGCTGGTCCATGCTTGTTGCTTCCCGGCATCACCACAGACACAATGGTGCAGGAATTTCAGGGGCAACAGAGTGTGCATCTTCCCTAGTGAATCAAGAGCCAGGTCCAAAAGTCCCATGACGAGAGGAGGCTCCGTGGAACAGACAGGCACCAGTGGGCCTTGGCCTGGATGATTTCTTGTCTTACCCATCACTTTACATCTATATAAATCTCTATATAGATATAGATAAAGATTTATTGCAAGGAATTGTCTTACGCGATTGTGTGGGCTGGTTAGACAAGTGTGAAAGCCATGGGGCAGGCTGTCAGGAAGGGCAGCTGGAACTCTTTAGCATGAGCTGATGCTGTGGTCCACAGGAGGAATTTCCTCTTCTTCAGGGAAGCTTCAGTTAAGGCCTTTCAACTGATTAAACCAGGCCCACCCAGATGATCTAGGATAATCTCGCTCCCTTAAAGTAAACTGATTATAGACTTCATTCACATCTACAAAATAACTTCACAGCGACACCTAGATTAGTGTTTGATGAATAGCTGAGGACTACAGCCTAGCCAAACTGACACATAAAACGGATCCATCATACCTGGGGTAATGAGAGCTGCAGCTGCAATGAAAATCTGGATTTCTTGCCTCCTGCCCGGCTGATCTCTCTGTTCACTGTGCATTCTCTCCCTTGTTGTGCCTTCCAACTGTCTGAAGCAGGGAAGTCTAGCATGCACTGTTTTGAGGCCTTCTTCAAAGGCCTCATCAGAATGTGACCACAGGAAATTTCCAGATAACAAAATCTCCAGAAGGATGGCTTTTCTCTTGTAATGAACTGCAACGAATCTGGAAAATAGAGGTTTCATAATGTGAGGAAGTATATTCAACCTCCAAAAAGAGGAATGAAGAAAGCCCTTGCCCATGGACCAGGGCTGCAAGATAGATGGAGGCGGGCTCATCTTCAGCTCAAATGCACCAGTATGGATGTTTAGGGCTGGCTTCCCTCACGATCAGTCAGTGCCGGGCCATAACGGTTGTTAAATATTTTGCCTATCAACACTGGGCAGAGGTTAGGCTCCCGTGGGCCCGTGTGGTTTAAGGAGAGTAGCCATTTAAAATACACCTGACAGCTTAGATGGTCAAAAAAAGCTGTTGATATTTGAGAATCTCTGAGACACAATCCCTTCCGTCAAGTTCAACATGGAGGTGGGGAAATGGTCACACCCTGGGGTGGCGAAGATTGTGTCATTAGATTAATGCTGTAGAAATCCTTCTAGAAGGATGCCTGGCAGCAGGGTGTCTCCTCACAATTGATCAAAGTTACAGAGAGACTTTAAAAGTACATGGAGACTGTTGCCTGCAGACATCAGAACTGGAATCAGAAGCACAGTGGAGAACTCTGCATGTCAGAGCTGGACGAGAACGTGCAGATTTCTGAGTCCGAGCTCCTCAGGACAAGAATCAAAATAGCCCCTAGATATTTCCTGCAATGTGTTCCACAAACTGGTGATAAGTGTTTCTTGCTCTATATATCTCTCTCTCATCAAATGTCTGGAAATACTGGGACAAGAAACAAAATTAAGTAGGATCCTTTTCTGGGGAACTTCTTGTTAATGTACATTGCTCACCGTCCTTGGTCCAATGCTTTTGTCCATCACAGCTAAAGGCTTCTAGTTAGAGGAGATGATTTCTGATTGGCCTCATAGGATTTTTCTAGGGGAAAACATAGGTTTGGGAATAAGACAAAGTAGGAAATTCATCATATCATATTTAGTCATGACATTACATGCAGGAGGAAGGGGACGGATTCTCCCGTTGAGCACACCAGCCATGTGAAAGAGGGCCCGAACTTGCTTCTGCTCATTGGAAAGAGCTTTTCTGGTGGATTATTTGGATCAATAGCCTTAAAAATGTACATTCTATTTGAGTCAGTGTTTCTAATTCTATGGGTTTATCCTAAGGCAATAATAGGAGATGGACACATCTCTTATTACTTATATTAGACAAAAATTGAAAACAATCTAAGCAGCAAACGATAGAAGATTGGTTAAATGACTTTAGAGGTTTTTAAATGGAACTTGAAAAACTTAAAGTTCATCAGGAAGAGGAGATATGTAAGAATAGTCAAGGCAACTTTGAAAAACAAGAACAATAAAGAATGCCTTGATTTGACAAATATCAAAACATATCATAAAGCTATAACGATTTAAGCTGTGTGGTAGTTGGTTTCTCTCTCTCTCTGTAGCTCTCTGTCTGTCTCACACACACACACACACACACACACACACACACACTCTTTATTTATTCGGTTAGTATTCAACAACTACTTCTTGGGTATTTACAGAGTAGGTACCGTGGTAGGCACCGTCCCAGCTGCTGAGGACAAACATTGACTTATTTATTGTTTCTGTCTATTCCTCCTCTCCCACCCTGTAAGGGGAAAATGAACTTCATGAAGAGAGAGGTTGAGTGCGTCTTGTTCACAGTAATGGGACCCTGATTTTGTCCAGGATGGCAAGGTACCAAGTCCCAGATTGTCTACATCAGGGCTAGTGATTTTTTTGTTGTTGTTAAAGGGCCTGATAAAAAACATTTAGGGCTTGTTACAACTACTCATTTCTGCCATTATAGTGCCAGAGCAGCCATAGACAATACATAAATGCACGGGCATAGCAATGTCAAAAAAAAAAACGAAAAACTCTATTTACAAAAAAAGACAATGGGACAGATTTGTCACAAGGGCTGTAGTTTGCTGACCTCTGATTCTAAGCCAAACATTTTGATTTTCAGGCTCTCTTCACATCTTAAAAATTATTAAGGACACCAAAGAGCTTTTGTTTATGTAGGTTACATCTATCAATGTTTTACATATAAAAATTAAAACTGAGAATTTAAAGAACATTTATTATTTCATTTAAAAATAATAATAAACCCATTGGTGTAAAACAACCATGTTTTCCAAAACGAAGAACTAGTGAGATATTATTTTATAGTTTGCAAACCTCTTTCACATCTGGCTTGCTAGATGACAGCTGGATGCTCTTATCTGCATCTGTATTCAGTTCGGTGCCATGTGTGGTTTTAGCTGAAAATTCAGTCTTACGTGGACATGTAGTCGGAAAAGAGACCTCACCTGCCAAGGAGACCCTCAGGACACTCTGAGGACCACTGGCCCATGTTGATCATGGGGATTTTTCTTATTTGCTAGATACTCAGCTTCCCAGACTCCTTTGCAGCTGTGGTGATCATGTGACCTGGTTGCAGCTTGCTTTGTGCTAGCTAGTGGACTTGGGCAATTTGGTTAACCTCTTTGGGCTTCATTTGCAAAATGGGAATAAAAATAATGCTTAATTCATCTGAGTGTTGTAAAGATTTAATAAATTACACATATAAAGCACCTATTTTAAAGTCTGGCACATAGTAAGCAAGTGAGTGATATGAGTGAGTTATCTTTATGATGATGATGATAGTCCATTAGATCTTGGGAATATTGGCTTTGCGTGGCACTGGGTAGTGCTTACTTTCATAGTAAAAGGACTGGTGCCCCAAAGTGTGGATATAGCCCCTACTGAGTTCTGCAAGGCAGCACTTTATACCAGGCTGTAAACAATAGAAGATAACAGAGGAAGCACAGCAAAGAGCAGGAAATGGGATAAAATTGGATATCTGACATCACTGCCCCTGAAATCTGATGGTTGAATGCAGTCCCAGACACAAACCTATGGCCATCTCTCTGTCCTTGGGCTCTGGATGGCTGCCACGTTGCTGGTGCCCACTTCATCTAAAAACCCTCTGTGATAAGCAGAATTCTAAAGATGTCCTCCAAGATGCCAGTCCTCTGGTTAATCAAACACTAACCTAGGTACTGTTGTGCAGGGGCTTTATAGATGTAATTGTTTAATCAGCTGACAAAATAGAGCAGCCTGGATTACCCAGGTGGACCAAATCTAATCACTTGAGCCCATAAAAGCAGATAGTTTTCTTCAGCTGGAGTCAGAGAGGTGGTGGAAGAGGAAAGCAGAGGAGAGATGAGGAAGAGGAGAGATCAGAGAGATGTGATGCATGAGAAGAGCTTAGCCATTGCTGGCTTTGAAGAAGGCAGAAACAAGGCAGGAGCCAAGAAATGCAGGTGTCTGCTAAAAGCTGAGTATGACCCTGGATGAAAGCCAGCAAGGAAACGGGGATCTCAGTCCTACAACCTCATGGACCTGAATTCTGCCAACACCCTAAATGAGCCTGGAAGCAGATTTTCACCCAGAGCTTCCCCGTGAAAGGAAGCCGACTTCTTGATGTTAGCCCAATGAGACCCTGTCCAACTTCCCACCTGCAGAACCTTGAGATAATCAATTTGTGTCATTTTAAGCTGCCAAGTTTGTGGTAATTTGTTACAGTAGCCATAGAAAACTAATATATCCTCTCTTCTCACCTTGGGTTTGGTCCACGCTGGTGGCTCACCCTACCACCTCCTTGAAGAACAATCTGTCCACCTAAGCAGGATACCTTTTGTTTCTTATGCAGAACAGTTTGGCTCCTCCCTGTGTCAGCTTAATCCTCACAGAACATGGAACAGACTCAAATAGCGCCTCATTGTGGCTTCTCAACAAAAACCCCAGACCAAGAGGTGTAAACACCTGAAGAGAGGTGTATGTTTCCATGTTGTCCTCCCAAAAAATGGGAACATTTGACCCTCTCACCAGCAGTACAGGGAAATGCCAGGTTCACATTCTCTATTGCTGAGTATTATTACATTTAAATCTTCGCCAATGTAACAGTAGGGAAAACAGCAGAAAAGGCATCTCTGTGTGTTGTGCGTTCCTTTTGTAAATTAATGATGAGGTGGATTTTTTAAAAATATATTTATTATTCATTCGTATTACCTCTTTTATAATTTCCTTACATTCTTCGTCCATTTAAAAAATTGAGTTCATATTGTTTCTCTTAACATATCAGTGAGCTCTTCATGTATCCATGGTAGTAACCACTATCTCTCATTGTCGTGAAATATTTTCCCCAGTTTTATTCATGATGATTTTTTTTTTTTTTTTTTGGTGAGGAAGATTTGCCCTGAGCTAACATCTGTGCCAGTCACCCTCTATTTTGTATGTGGGTCGCCACCTCAGCATGACTGACAAGTAGCGTAGGTCCATACTCGGGATCTGAACTCGCAAACCCCGGCCAGTGAAGCGGAGCACGCTGAAGTTAACCACTACACCACAGGGCCAGCCCTGATGATGATTTTTGATGTACAGAAGATAGTCCAAAAAATTTTATTTAATTAAATACAGATATCTTTTCCTTTGTAATTTATTGCATTGCTTTTATGTTTAGAACATTCTTTCCCTTCTAGAGATTATTCAACATTTATTCTTTTTCTGGTTTTTATAGACTCTTATCTATAATTCTAATCCAAGTAGAATTTGTTTTGGTTAATGACTGACTTGAAAATTTCCTCCCCCAAAGCCTTTCTCATTTATGAACTTGATTTATCTTTTCAGTGTAGAATTATCTTTATTTTTTTTTCTGATCATAAAAGTAATATTTGCTTAATGTAAACTTCAAATAATAAGAAGAAAAAGAGGAAGAGAAGGTCATGGATAATTACCTCCACATTTCCAACAATACCCACTCTACAGTTCAGTTTCTATCCTTCCAGATTTTCTTCTATGTAGAAACTTTAAAACAAAATAAAAATGGTACTGTACCATACGTACTTTCTTACAATCTGTTTTATTTTTATTTAGCCAGATATTGATAATATTTCCTTCCATATTGATGGATAGAGATTTAACTCATTTTTTAAAAAAACAGTGGTATGGTATTCTGTTGTATATTCCATAACTTAGTCATCTGTTTATAAAGTTCGGATGTTTCTAATTTTCTTTGTTAATATTAACAGTCTGTAATGAACAGTCTTGCCCGTGAATATTAGTACACCTATCCAATTATTTTCTTAGAATCAATTCTTAGGTAGTAATTGATGTGTCCAAGGATATACATGCTTAAAGTTTTAATACATATTTACAAATTGCCCTCTGTACAGCTTACACCATTTTGCCTTCACACTGGTAATTTTGTTTCCTCATAGTTTCATCAACATTGGATTCTCAATTATCTATTGAGGGTGCTGTATCTAAGAGGCACCATTTACATCATGGGTATCATGGAGGTGTATATGTATTACCACAGTTTTCCGGCACATGGCAATAAAGTGTATCACTCTAACTGAATTAGAGTTGTCTGAAGATTTTCTGACTGATGGAAATAGTCTTGAGGAGGGGTGAACGTGTGTTTCTGTTTCACACAAAGGCTCTTCTTGGGTCAGTGATGGCCCTGGTTTGGGGTTCTGCATGTTTTCAGTCCACTGAGGTTCTGCCTGGGGTTTATTTGTAGCCTCTCCTCCACACCACTGTTTGTGGTGGGGAGCGGTCATGGTTCCATCTCATGGTTTGACGAGGTGCCAATGTCCAATGCCCTCCAGCCCCAAAGGTCCTTTCAGGGTGGTTGTTCCTTGCTTGCGTTCCCACATCCACTCACTCCAGCCAGTTCTTCTGTGGGAAGCTGGAGGGGAAATGATTAAGGTTTTGGGGGCAGAGAGACCTGCAGTGGAGGCCTGCTTCACGCTCTTACAGCTACGCTTCTGTGGGCAATGACTTAACCTTTCTGTTTTGCTTTTCTCTGAAAGGAAGGTAAATAGTATTTACTTCACAGAGTTGTTGTATGGTTTAAAAAAAATTATTTTTTTTTCTGTAAAGCACTTAACACAATTCCTGACCTGAATGAGCACTCAGCAAATGGTGCTATCTTTACTTCCCTCATCCACTCCTCCTTTCCAAAAGCTGGTCCTTTGGGCTTCCTTGTCGTTCCCAGCCACCCTGGTCTGGTGATCTCGCCCTACTCTGAGGCTCATCTTTCTAGAGCATTTATTGCACCTCATTTCATGTGCTCTCTCTCCTGATGGATTTCAAGTCCCTTGGGGACGTTGTTCCATAATCTTTTGTTTTCCCAAAGGACCCAACGAGGTCTTTTCATGGGTCAGAACATTATTGCTTTTGGCCAAAGCTATTGCAGAACTGACAATCACTGGGTCCTCAAAATACGACATAGGATGAATGTACAACAAAATCAATGTAGATATTTGAGGGGAAGTAAAAACAATTCGTTAGTATTTACTTCATGGGATAAATCATCAGGCAAATGCACCAGATTTTTAAAGAGGCTTTAGCTCAGTTTTGTCGAAGGGATGTGTGCAAATAGAGAAACTTGAATCATTCCTTACAGTGGGCAATTTAATCTGTCCTTATGTTTTCAAGAGCTTAGGCTTGTTGGAGTCACATGAGCATCTCCCGTGATGGTTTCAGTTAAAGGGCAGGGATGGGGGCGGTGGGTGATATTCATCATAGTGTAGAAGGCACTTTAGCTCAGGGATCTCATGGAGGCCTGTTCAGTGGACTGGGGAACATCATGGTTTCTATGTCTCTCACGGCTATTTTCAAGGTTTGGATGCAACTTACTATTGTAACTGAACTCAATGGGTCCATCTCTTGGTGAGTGTGGAGCCAAAAAGTACAACCAAGGCTGAAGTGTGTGAAGAAAAAAGGTTTATTTCTTGCACAAGCAATGGAGAACATGAGCTAAAGCTCCCAAAGCAGTGCCCCACCCCGAGCTTAATGCAGTTGGAGATTCCATACACCAGAGTGCAGAGGATATGTTACAACTGTGTAACCACTGGGCCTAATCACAGTGCATGTGCAGGCCAATACACAGTGATTCAATGCAGTTACATAATGAGCTCAATGCAACATGGAATTACATAACAGGTCCAAGGTAACTTTTGGACACTTAGAGCTGGAGCAATTCGCAGGGGTCCTGCTGCAACGTGTAAGTTTCACTGTAGGATGGCAACATCTGCAAAAATGAGGACATCACCTTCTGAAAAACAGCTTTTAGTTTTCTCCTTGTCTGGAAAACATTTGACAGTCTATGTTTAGTTATGGATCAGATTTTCGTTAACCCTTTCCTTGTCTGGTTTCTGGTCACAGTAGCACTTTATCATATCTAATCATTCCCGTTCAGTTCACTCAGAATCTGGCTCCAAATCTGGTTCTCCAATCTCCAATCTGGCTCTGCGCTTCTGGGCTCTTCTCTTGCCCACCCCTCTTTGGCCCCCCACCCCCGCCATGCATTCAACGTGCCAGCCCATCTGGACATCCCGCCGTTTTCCTCACACTGTCTCTTCCTGCTATTCTCTCCGCCCTGACTCTCCACCTCATTCCTGACACCCTTCTAGGCTTATATTCATCTCCTACCACCTCCAGGTAAAATTCATTTCCCTCCTGAATGCTCTCATAGCACTTTGTTCAAACCCTCGCTACCTCATTTGACCGCCCTCCTCAGTCTCCTCCGCCGAGTCCTCTGTATCTTTCCATCCTCTAAATGCTGGTGTACTTCAAAGCAGAGAATTTGGTCTCTTCACTTCTCTCCACCTCCTCTAATCTTTGCTTGATGCTTATAGGCACCTAAAATTCAACATGCCCCTAAATGATCTCTTGATTTCACCTGCCCAAACCTGCTCTCCGTCTGAGGAGAGAACCTCGCGTTCACTCAATTGCTCAGGCAAAAAACACTGGACTCATCCTTGCCTTATCTCTTTCACATCCCTCATCCACTCCATAAACAAATCTTTTTGGCTCTACCTCCAAATATATCCCGGATCCTACTTCTTACCACTCTCTCTACTGCTGAGTCCATCATCTTTAACCCGACCTGTTCCCCACTTCCACTCTTGCAGACTATAGCATAAAGCAGCCAGAAGGATCCTAATAAAATGAAAATATGTGTATGTCAGCCCCCCACTCAAAACCCGCTAACAGCTTCCTACCACCTGCAGGATGAAATCTACAGTTCCTCTTGCTTTCAAGCCCCTACAGGCTTTGGCCCCTGGCTCCCCTCTGATGCCATCTCCTGCCCGTCGCTCCTTCCCCCTGAGCCCAGTCTCAGTGGCCCCCTGGCTCTTCCTTGAACACACCCAGGACACGCCTGCCTCAAGACGTCTGTGTTTTGTTTTCTCTGCTTTGTTTAACGCTTTTGCTAAATTTGCCTTCTCAGTGAAGCCTTCGTTGCCCATCCCTATTCAGAGCAGCAGCTCCCCTTCCATCTCCATCACCTGCCTTGTTTTTCTTCATAGCATTTTTCTGAAACTATACATTCACTTGTTTAATTATTCATTGTTTGCTGCCCCTATAAGAGTGTAAGATCCCTGAGGGCAGGGACTTGGTCTCTTTTAGTCACTGCTGTACTCTAGCACCTCGAACAATGCCAAGTACATAGTAGGTCCTCAATAGGTTTGTTTTACTTATGAGTGAATGGAGAGCTCATATCTCAGCCTGCCTGATATAACAGCCTTTTGGGCACTTGCCTGTGTCCTCCCTTTATTGCACCAACAATTTGGGGAACAGAGGCCATTTCTCATTTCTTTGCATTGCCCATACTCCTCCCTCAGCCCTTGATCTATGCGTGTGCACTTGAGGTTGAAAGGCCCGTCTGAGCTCCTGACGGGTGAGATTAACTCGGTGAGAGCTCTCCGTGACAACTTGAATTCTCCTGTTGGCTTTGTACTGATGGGCTGTCCCTTTAAGAGGAAGGTGGCAAATCTGTAGAAACTGGCTCTGGAATGTTGTCTCAAATGTGGTTGAACCTATGCAAAGTTTCATACTAATGCCTTCACCTCCTAGGATTGAACAGGGCTTCCCTCCAATGACCAGATAGATGAGAAAAGACGAGCATCCGAGTTCATAGAAGTGAAGTATCTGGTGCATCTTCCCCTCTGGTCCGGCTGTGGGTGACTCTGGGTGAAAGGACAGGAGGAGGGGGCATCAGTGAAGCCACTCTGAGGTCACTGTGGCAGAGCCTGGGAGCTAAGCAGCCCTCTTGAAGGAGAAGTTACCACACACAATTCAGCAGGAGCCCACCCTTGGGGCTGGGACAGCCTTAGCCAGCAGGCAGGAGCGGCTGGCTCATGGCGAATACTGTCGCACAAAGGCCCTCCCCGCCACACACCTCCCTGGCTCTCAGCAGAGTGGCTCAAGTCCCCAATTTATTTTGCAGTTAACCCCAGTCACCGTTTCAGTTTTCCCGACTGACCTTGCTCTACCAACTAAACGTAAAGCTATAAATCTTAGTCAGGACATCTGGGTGTGGGGCACCTAAGCAACCCTGACTCTGATTCCTTAAGAAAACTCATTTCTTGTAATGTGAGCCCTGCTGAGGATGGCCATGTCAACTTATTAGACTTTTTACTTGGCCGTATCGATTCTGCTCAACTCTGATGCGGCCCGTAACGCTGGCTAATGTTATTGACGAGCCATCAGTCTCGTGCAGAAGTGTGGGGCTTGCAGCTCTTTCCGAACCACAAAAACCTATTGGTGGACAGTGATGGAGAGGAGGAGGAGGAGGTGCCTGCAGCTCTCAGGCCAGCTTTGTGCAGGCCAGGATACATTAATACAAGACATACGCTCCGTGGCGAGAGACAGATGCGGTTCTCCAGAAGCCATTTATTTATGAAATAATTATGAACGCATAGTTGAATCATGGATTTTCATTACTATGTGTCCAACACGTTTTCTTGATTCATATTTTGTTGGGAATGAAGTGCTGTAGGTTACAGGGTGGGAGTGGTGAGGGGAGGGAGGGCAAGGCGACACCTTCAGGCAGGAGTCCTAAGATACTTCTCTTTCTTCCACCTAACCCGCTGGCTGTCCTCCCCTCCTTGTGCCATTTGTCCAAGGTGGGCCCTGCACTGTCTCCAGAGGGAGTTCAATTTTGATCTATTCTCAGAAGGGCCCAAGTTTTCAACCTTCTAAGTCTGCAAATCAAAGCCTCACTCAAAGGAACTCAGCCCTCGAGGCCCAGCAAAGTTGGGGCTTCCTGACTCTTGTGTGCTAGTGTGGGAAGGAGATCTTTGATGAGGTATTAAGAACAGGCAAGAGGAAACAGAGGCGAAAAGACCTCCCACTTTCCAAGCTTCTTATGTATCAGATCCTAACTCTGGAGGAAATTTCCTGCCCTCCCTACAGGCTTCTGTAACAAAATACCATAGACTGGGTGGCTTCAACAACAGATATTTATTCCTCACAGTTCTGGTGGCTGGGAAGTCCAAGATCAAGGTGCCAGCAGATTCAATGTTTGGTGAGGGCCATTTTCCTGGCTTGCAGACAGCAGCCTTCTTGCTGTGCCCTCATGTAGCAGAGAGAGAGTGATCTCTAGTCTCTTCTTCCCCTTATAAGGGCACTAATTCCATCATGGAGGCTCCACCTTAAAAAAAGAAAAAAAAAAGACCCCATTCCACCCACCATTGGCTCCTTCAAAGTGAAGAGGAACCTTTGACTCTTCAGCTTATCATCTCCCCCACCCCTCATAGATGCTTTAGCCAGAAGGGACACCTCAGCGACTATTTCTTAGTGTGTCTCATGCTGTGTAAATCTACAGTGATGAATCCAACAAGAAGTCCAGGACGTCAGTGGTGAAAAATGTAAATGAAGGGGTGATAGCAAGCTTTTGCTCTTCATGTTGTATCAGGGAGGCAGAGTAAGGGACTGGATCAATCCTGTGAGAGCCTGAGTGGAGAAATTCTAGAGCCTCAGGGTGAGTGAAGGCAGCTGTGGGATTATTTCTAGCAGGGCTGCTGGAGAGGCAAATGATCAAATCAGGTGTTTTGAGGTTTCAGTGCTGCCCATTCCATAGCCCCTCCTGTTGGTCTGCCCAGCACCTGTCTCATCCCTGCCTCACACTGTGGTGTTTGTCTTCCCACTAGGCTGTAAACGCCTGGGGAGCCGCAACAGCATCATGCTGACTTTGAATCTTAGCACTTCAGAATAGGTACTTCAGAAGTGTTGGCAGGATGAATGAAGATGCCTATTTTATTACCAAGTTTAGGTCTTTACCAGAGACTCTAACCTCCAACGATTTGCTGCCCACCTCTTCTTTTTTTTTGTGAGGAAGGTCAGCCCTGAGCTAACATCCATGCTAATCCTCCTCTTTTTGCTGAGGAAGACCGGCTCTGAGCTAACATCTATTGCCAATCCTCCTCCTTTTTTTTCCCCCCAAAGTCCCAGTAGATAGTTGTATGTCATAGTTGCACATCCTTCTAGTTGCTGTATGTGGGACGTGACCTCAGCATGGCCGGAGAAGCGGTGTGTCGGTGCGTGCCCGGGATCCGAACCCGTGCCGCCAGTAGCGGAGCACACGCACTTAACCGCTAAGCCACGGGGCCGGCCCCTGCCCACCTCTTCTTAAAAGTCTGGTTGACCTAAATGATCCTTATGGCAGATTGTGTGGAGAATACGTGTCCACTGGTGATTTTTAAAGGTATTATAAAGCAGTAGAACTCTTTCCTCCCCAACAAAACCTAACTTGAGCTTCCAAAGTATGAAACAGATCACAGTGGAGCTAGTTTAGAGAAGAAGAAATTGGACGGTAGCAGGAAGAGGGGATCAGGGATGAAGCAAATTTTTTCCTAAGGCTCTGGCCCCCTGTACATGTCTGAAGGCAATGGGGCCAGGGGCAGTGAATATGGGAAGACCAAAGGTGCGTGAAGGGTGTCACCCCATCCCTGAGCCTCCCCGTTCCCATCACACACACACACACACACACACACACACACACACTCCCCCCCCACATATTCACATACACTGATTCACACACACTCATACACACATGCACACATTCACTCACACACACAATCACATTAAGAGGAAGGAAAAAAAAGCAAAATTTAATGTTGACACTTCAGAGGGTGATCTTTGCCTGATTGCCCTTTCTTTCCCCAGACAATGGGAATGTTACAGACGTCATTCCTCTGTCATCCCCTCCAAGATGGTCTCTTCTTTTGACTCAAACCTGTTGGAGCAGCTGCTCCGCTGTGCTAGTAGCTTCATGGATCAGTTATCACTATTAACTGGGTGACCTTGGGCAAGTCACTTCCCCTGTTGTCTCTCATTTCCTTCCAGTGTAGAATGGGGAGAATAATACTACTTGTCTCAGAGGGTTGTTGAGAGGATTACATGATCTAACAGATGTAGATGCTTGGAATTGTGCCTGCTACAAAATGAGAACTGAAATCCTATTCATTCTTTGTCATCTATACAGCAGCCCTGCGAGGTAGATGTTTTTCAGATGAGGAATCTGAAACTCAGGGACAAATAATTTACTCAAAGTCCCTCAGCTACCAAGTATCAGAGCAGAGATGGCTTCCAACCACACTGCCTCTGGTCTGCTGATACTTCTGAGTCTTCGGAACCATTTCAAGTGAATGGTACCTGCTGGGCCCATTGCCCGGGGGTAGGGGTGGGGGGCTGTGGTCTCCTTTGAAGTCATTGACACCTATGTTTCCACCATCTCTGAATGTTTGATTCCTACAGACTGAGTCTCACTGTCTACTACTGTTAGGTCAAGTACAAGCCTGATATCAGGCTTTCTGGGTAGCCCACAGGTTGTAACCTTGATCACCGTGGTTGAGTGGACCGTGCAGAGCTTGGTGGCCTTGGGGGACATGCCATGTGGGATATGTTGTGTCCTTAAGGGAAGGGATTTTGAAAATAGATGTAGTCAATATATACCATTAACAGGAGCTGCAGAGGCTGCCGCATTCTTCAAGGTAATGACCTCCCCGAGGGCAAGGAGCGTGACTGCTTAATCACCTCCTATGGACTCATGGGCACATTTGTCTTTAATTGGTCTTTTTTTCAGCTAATGGTAGCAAAACTAAGATCTTTCCAACTGTGATTTTTTTCTTATGAAAGTAATTTTTTCCTATTGCAAAAAAAAAAGAGGAACATTCAGAAAAATGTCAGATATTTTTGTTTTGCATTGAGAACTTTGGGATGATGGGAGAATAATCAAGCATAAATGTTGGTCTGCTGGTCCTGGAGATGATCACCAGTCTTAACACACACACTTCTCCATTCAGTCCTGGCAAAATTGATGTAGTCCTTGCCTTTAGAAAGTTCCTGCATTTAAATAAAGGACCACAGTCTATACCAGAAGATATTTATGGCGAGTGGCAATATAGTGCTAAGAGAAATTGGGGAGCATAGGGACTAAGAAAAGATCATCAGGTGGTGGTTGGAGTGAGTTCAGAAGTTGAGTGGAAGTGGTAGAACCATTGCTGCCAGGGATAAGGAGAGGGTGCTTGGTGAGGATGGGGCAGAGCAGTCATAATCACTGCCCTGGAAACAGCCACTGTAAAGAACGTGTCTCGGGCCCCAACTAATGATGACTCATGCAAGTGGGCATTTCCAAAGTATTTGTTGAATGTCTGTTGTGGACATGGCACCACGCTGGGATTGCTGAAGGAAGATGGTTTTGTTCCTCTCCTTGAAGTGTTTACAGTCTTGGGGAAATAAAAGCTGAATGCCAGAAATCACCCAACAACCAACCAAGGCAGAGTTTGTGTCTAGCTGGGGTGTGTTTGGGGCAGTCTGAGAAGGGAGAGGTCAGTTTGAGATCATCCAGGGATAAATGTGGATCCAGGGATAAATAGCAGTGATGACAGAGGGAAAGGGAAAGAAACCCTTAGAGGATGAACCGGTAAATCTTAGGGACCTGGACATCAGAGAGAGGGCTCAGGTCACTGGCGAATCTAGATTGTAACCCAAGTTCCTAAAAAGCCTCACTGCCACGGAGACAAATACAGATGTGAGGAGGGAAAGCCTATTGAGCTTGTGCCAAATCATTATCTCTGAAACTTCTTCGTTTGATCCGGTAGTTAGATGCCAAGTGGAAATGTCCTGGAGGCAGCTACTGATCCAAGAGTTGTGACATGTGATCACTGAACGAAAGAACCCTGGGCCTTGGAATAAGCCCAAGAAGAACGTAGACAAAGAGCCATTGCCGAGGGGAGAGAATTCGGGAAGTGAGTCGAGAACATGTTTTGAAGGAGGAGTATTTGTTCAATGGGGCACATGCTTCTGAAAAGTCTGGAAGGGTAAGGATTAGGAAATAGACATTTGGTTCAGAGGTTAGGGTTTTTCTGGGGACCTTTGAGAGAACATTCTCAGTAAGACCAGGAAGTGGAAACCAGTTGAAGAAAAGCTAATGGGAGAGGAGGAGGTTATCTCTGCAGGAGGTAACCACTTCTAGATCCTAATGTTTGAAACTGAAAAGGACATAATGAAATAGGGTGCAGGCTAAATAGGTCAGTGAGGTCAAGTTAAGCCTCTTCAGACTGGGCACAAATGCTGCATGTTTGCATCAGATGGAAGCGAACTAGAGGAGCGTGAGAGGGGGAAGACTGGGAGTGGGCAAGGATGCTCCAGGGAGAGAATTCTCTCAAGATTTAGGAGGGATGATCTGAAGAGGTGATCTCAGCCAAGAGGAAGAAGACATCTAGATTGTAGGGAAGAGTGTGAAGATGGCTAACGGAGGAGAGGGAGGAGGGATTTGGTAGTCAGAGGTTAAGAGGCTGGAGGATGAAACTTCATGTACCATGTGACCATGGCTTTCTCAAAAGTAGCAGGTCATGTCAACTCCTGGCAGGAAATTCAAAAGGAAAGGTATGGAGGAAGGCTGATGGGTCAGTGGTCAGAGAGGAAGACCGAAAGTTCTTCCTCCCCCATGGAGTCAGGTGGAGAGGGAGATGGTCAAGCCCGTGGGGAGAAGGTCTTGGAAGAGCACTCATCTGCCATTGAGTACAGGAAGTTAGAAAAATGTGGCAACTTGGGGGAGGAAGATGAGGTTTGCGTTAGAAGCTGCAGAGGAGGGGGAACTATTGGACGTGCAAGAGAGGGTGCTTCTAGGGTTCCCCCAAAATGTCAGTCACAGCTACCTTACCACATCCTTTCCCACCTGCCTGGGGAGTCTGAGTACCTTCCTGAGGCATCTCTGGGCCCACTTGGCAGGAGAAGTTGGAAGCAGAAACCAAAGTAGCATTTCCCAACACAGCTAAGTGTATCAAAGCAGGAGTCAGTGAGGATCTCCCAGGAAGAGAGGGGTGCCATGCTAAAGTGGAGACATAGGTTCCAGGCACCAACATATACTCAGTCTAGGCACACAGCCAAACAGCATCATAGGAGCGGATGATAAAAAGGTGGGAAACAAGCAGGTTTGGAGAACTATGAACTTCTTCAGATCAATGAGCTTAAGCTTTTGTCTAGCAAAGCCCTGTTTCTAGTAACCTCTGTTCCCTGTCCACCCTGGGAGCCTGTAGCGGAGACAAGATAGTTGATCCTACTGGAAGCCAGGTGCTTAATAATAATAATAACAACAACAATGATATTAGCTAACATTTTGGGGTGCACTGCTTTAAATCCTTTACATATAACTCATTGAATTTACTAACGATGCAGTAAGGCAAGTCCCATTATTATCCCTTCAGATGAGGAAATGGAGGTACCAAGACATTAAGTGACTTGCACAGGGACCTATAACCCATCCATGGATCTAGAATCTGGACCCAGGCTGTCTGGTGTCTCTTAGGCGACACTGTCATCATCATTATCTAAAGCATATGTCGAAATGTCTTCTGTGTGCATGGCACTATGCTATGTGGTGGAAACTAAAAGGGGTGGATGAATTGGGCTTAGCCTCAAGTGGTTAGCAGGTTATAGCAGGGCACTACTATTACTATAGAATGGTAACTAATGACTTTCCCAGGATTACCTGTTCCCCATTTATGCCATGCATCCCTTATCCCAATTTCCTGAATAAAGGAATATACAAACAAAGAGATGGATTTAAGAAACAAAACAGAACAATAAAGTTACCACCAGTAAAACTGGATTGAATTGTGCTTCTCCTATAGCCTGTCTGCCTCCTTGAAGCAGCAAGCCGCTTTCCATCACTGTCTCCGGGCTCAAGGGCCAACCCAGTTCAGTGCCTGTGGTGGGTGATCCAGGCAGGAAGGACTCAGACAGGCCTCAGCCCCAGCTTCAGGACTGACACTAAGTCCTCTTGATTCTTCCTGACACAGGTCTTCTTCACTGGATTCCCCTGGGTGCCCTAGCTCTCCCTTGATTACCTCATATCTGTACTATTGTAATAATCTCTGAGCAGACAGACACCGGGGCTTTACAGTCAGGTGGATCTGATTTGATCTTGACTCTACTACTCGTTTGCAGTTTAACTTTTGGGCAATGTCTGGATCTCAGACTTCAGGTTCCTTATCTGCATAATTTGGAAAAGAATACTTTACTTTGCAGGTATGTGAGGATGAAGTGAGAATGACCACCTCAAGTGCCTGGTACAGGGTCACCGGATGCTATTATAATTCATGGGTATCATTATTAGATCTCCCACCTCCAAACCAGCCTATATGTTTCTGCCAGATTAATCTTGCCCAAATACAATTTTGATCATGTCACTTCCTATCCTCCTGCAAAAGCTGCAGTTGCCAATAGAGAAAGCCTGTGTAAGGGGAGTAATTACCTCATTTTTCCTATCTGGATGCCAGAATCTTTACTACAAGAGTCAGGTAGCTGCCCCTCAGCCCACTCTCTCCATAAAAATACTTGGAGAGTTTCTCGAATTTACTAAGACAATGCAAGGGTTTGTTAATCATGGTTGAGCCCATCAGATGGGATGAGACCAATGTAAGTTTCACTGTACGTTTAGGTTATGCATACTTATGTGATGGGATAAGAATTTTTGGAAATGTCAACAGAATTCTCCCCCCATTATAATTTCTCTGGCCCTTTGCCCCCTCCAAGTAGGCTAGTCATTCTATATTCATTGCCTTGGGGAAGGAATGTGAAAGGAGAAAGCAGAGAAGAGGGGATGTTGAGTTCCAAAAGCTGAGCCCCTGTGAGAGAAAGAAAGAAATAGTTGACAAAAGATAGAGGGGAAATTTGAGATTAAGAGCAAGATTTTCATGCCTCTCCTTCACTAGAAAAATTCCCTGGGATTAGGAGGAAAGAGGAAGTGATGGAGGAAAGCTGTCAGGGGAGGGCTGTGTGGAGGGGGCTGTACCTCAGCCACGCCCTGGTGCAGTCAGCCCACCACCGGCTGGTCCATATCAGCCACACCCCGAGGGCTCTGCTAGCTCTTCTTCCTGCCATCTGCTGAGGACCTCCCTTCACAGCAGCCAGAATGTCCTTGACCAACCCACAGAGAGGATGCTCTTCTGTGCCCTGAGACTGTGCTCCAACCCATTTGACTAACTGTGTGAACTGCCCTCAAGATCTCCCCTGGGCAAGCACGGGTTCAGAGAGACCCTGTTACAATTGTGTATTACAAACCAAATCACACACCCGCAGGGCTCTGATTCGTATTAACTGAAGATGTCTCTATTCCAGTCAGATATGAATTTATCCCCCTCCAAAGAATGAAGCTATAATGAGAGATGGCAGGGAGTGGGGTTATTTTTGAGATGTCAGCCCTGCTTGGTTCCTCTTGAAGTTGATGCCACATAGGTGATAATACAGAAGGTAAATTTCTGAGGTGATAGGAGATTCTCGCCCTTTCCCTTCTGGCTTGGGGACCTCTCTCCAGAGCCACCTGTGGGGTTTGAGCTTCTAGAGGGAGAGTGGGTGCTAGGGACATAGGCGGATGCAGTAACCTGGGAAAGGCAGTGGGTGGGACAGACATCCTGTGAAGCCTCTGTGGTAAACTGTTTCATTGGTGGTCCCCACCATGCTTCCCTTGTGTGGGCCCCTCCCCTTTGGACTCTGGGCTTGGCCGTGTGGCTTGCTTGGCCAATGAGACATTAGCAAGCATGACAAGCATGATGCAAGCAGAGACTCAACTTGCACAGTGGGGCTCCTCCTCTTGGGACCTCGCTCTTGGAAACCAGCTGCCATTTGGTAAGGAAACCAGTGTCATCTACTGGAGAAAGAGAGGACGCATGGAAGAAAATCAAGGCCCACCAGCTCTCAGTTGGTACCAACGACCAGGCATGTGGGTGGACATTTCCCCAGCTGAGCTCCCAGTTGAATGCAGCTGTCTAAGAGACCATGGAACAGAATTGAGCCATTCCCTCTGAGCCCTTTCCAAGTTGCAGAATCATAAGCAAATAATGCAAATAATCTTTAGCCACTAAGTTTGGGACAGTTTGTTGTGCAGCAAAAGATAACAGAAATTCTTTCTAGAGGATGCTTTCCCTTCCAATTGCAGGGACTTTCCACAGGGCAGGGACCTTGTCTACTCTGAGCCCCATATTCTCAGCCCCTAACAGCCCATAACAGGTGTCCAATAAATATTTGTGGAATTCATGACATGAAATCAAGCACCACAGCATCTACCCTGCATTACGATGCTATTTTTCCTGGCTGTTTCTCTCCCTTCTGAGCCATGAACTTCCTAGCCTCGAAGCTTCCATTTTTTGTAGATGAGTGGTTGGCAAATTTCTAAGAGATCTATGTATGTAACACTTTATTAAGTGGGACTTTGACTGTTGTCTATGGGATTTTGGTAACTGAAAGCTGAGAATGATGAGCAATAAATACCCCTACGTTCTAAAGATCAGTTTAGACACATTTCCACCACATGCTGAGGAGGCTCAAGTCTTTCCTGACATCTTAGTCCATTCTTTGCCTCCAGCCTATATAAGAGAAAGAGAGAGGGGAACTAGAGACTTGTGGTTATGGGTCAGAAGTTGGAGCCAGACAGCCTAGGTTCAAATCCCCACTTGGCCACATACCAGCTGTGAGACTCTGGCCAAGTTACTTAACCTCTCTGTACTTCTATTTGCTCATCTGTAAAATGCGGGTGATGATAGTATCCATCTCATACGGATGATATGAAGATGAAATGAGTTACTGTATAGAGACCAAGTGGTTCTCTATACGGAACCCTGAGAACAGTGCCCAACTCATAGTAGAGTCTGTAAGTGTCAGCTATCATCAGTATCATCAGAATGAGCGAAGATCTCTTCAAAGAAAATTGGCTGCCTGGAAGAGGGCATACATTTCCTGGTGGGGGAACCCTGCGTTTGGAGTTGTTTGCCAGAAGGGGACTGACAGATCACTTGTCGCCCCACCTCACCCTCCAGCTGAATGATTGTTGAACTGAAGAAACATCTAGACCCTTCCTGAGCTTCTGTGGGAGTGGACATGATGAGAGAATTCGTTAGAAAACTTAACCTGCATCCCTTGGTAGTTGGAGGCACCAAGACTGGAAAAGTCCAAAGGAGAAAGGCTGGCAGAGTGAGGAGAAGGGACTGAGGTGGGGATGGTGCACCCCCCTCTCCTCAGTCTCCAGGGTTGAGGGGTGAGGGTGCTATGTTGCCCCCCAGCTAAGTGGACACCGTGGACAGTCTTATGAGAAGAGCCCTCTTGTTAGGGGTGTGCCCAAGAGGACCTCCTTTCCAAGGCAATGCCAGCCCCACAGGGAGAGGTGGGGAAGAGGAGGTACATCTATGGAGGTGGCGCTGAGGGCCAGCCTTGGACCCTATGGACCATGCTGCCTCAGAGGTCCCAGCGGGGTTTCTGGAAGAAGTGACTGAAGTGCTCATGGGAGACAGAACTAGGGTTTGGGCATCTGCCATGCAGCACCAGGTAATTCACGAGACCATTTTGGCCTTTTACTGTCCCCTCCTCCTTCCTGCTGCAGCCCTGGAGGGGTCAGAGCAAGTGGGGGAGGGACTCTGAGAGTGAAGAAATGCCCCCCATTTCCCAACTGCAGGTTACTGGGCCTGGCTTAGGTCTGAGTTGGGGAAAGAGATGGGCTTTGAATTGGATGAGAAATTGAGATTTTAATATTAGAGTGGTCTGCACTTTATGGGTTCCTGAGAATGAGACTTTTTTAATGCCTACAGGTGACTGGAAATGTTCTGGACTCAGCCCGAGATACCATCCTGGGTGGAGGGGTGCAAAATGAGTAGGCAGAAAGGTAGTTGAGAAAAATAAGGCTGTCACTCAATATATTCCGTTATAGTGACATCTCATGTTATCCTCACAACAGCTCTGAGAGTTAAATTACTGTATCCCCACTTTACGGAACCTTAGCAAAGTTGATTAACTTGCCCAAGGGGCCACATACAGCAGTTGACAAAGCTGGAGTTCAGGCCTCGACTTCTTTGACCATAGGCAGAAACTCTTAAACACTCCTTGAGGTGGATGCTGCCTCTCACACCTTTGCATCCTCAATGCTTAGCCCTGGCCCCAACACAGAGGAAATGTTCTCTATCAGCTTGTGAATGAATGCATTTTCTCCATCAGCAGCCCAGCTATGCCCTCACTGCAGCCGAAGCCCCTCTCCTGGTAGGCAAAACAGGATTCTTCAGAACGAAATGAACTGGGCTTCAGTCCAAACCAGAACCTCACTACTCTGGCAGACCGGAAGAGAGCAGTTGTAGTTCACTGTGGCTGGTCTTGGGTTCTTCTGACACACCTTCCGCCCCTCCAACCATAAGAACATGCCCTGGAGGAGAGACAATAGCAGACATTGTGCCAGACGGAGGACCGAGGCTGCAAGAAGGAAACCTGGCCTTGGCCATCTTCCCTGAAGGTCTCACGAGCACAAAACTGTCTGGTATCAGGAAATGTCGCCAATGGCCTAAAAGACTTGGATAAATTGGCGAGTATGCCAGTGTCTCTTTCTTTTCTTTTTCTCTCCATCAGAACACTGAATGAGATGGACGAGGGTTCCAGATTGTTGCTTTGGGGGCTGGTGATGTGGTGTTTGTAATGTACACCCCGCACAGGCAGCTGATTACCCTGGTGGAAGGAAAGCGGGCCCAGGGTGAATAACCCTGAGTAGAGAGGGGCCAGGATTCCCAGCACCCTTGGCTTGGGTGTGTTCTATACTTACATTTGACCATGGGTGTGTCTGATGTTCTGGGAATTCATATCATTTCAAACAAAAGCTCAAAGCCACACACTGAGAAGATTGTCTCTGGAGGTTTGCAAAAACTGTTCAATTTCCCCAAGCTGCCCGTAGAGCAACTCCTCCCTAATTTCATTTGCTGTCTGCAAATCATTTTCACAGATATCCCTTCATTAGATCCTCAGAGCAAGCCCAAAGTAGATGGAAAAATATCATTATCTTTGCTTTACAGAGTTCCCAGGCCTCATTATGATTAGAATACTTGTCTGGGGTCAAACAGCCATAGGCAAGGGCACCTGCCTGATTCTAGCCCTGTTCTCCACTCCACACCCTCCCCAAGCCAGGCCTGGCCACTCCTAAGGTCATCCCTAGTTCTCAGTCTCCAGCCTGGGCTGGGACCTGGGGCCTCATTTGCTCGGGGAAGGCTGTAGGCACCTGTGAAGTTTGTGTGTGAGGTTTCTTCCCGTAATGTCGTTATTTTTATCTCCCTTACTGGTAAACCCTGGACTTTTCCAAGGTCTTTGATCCAGCAATTCCACTTCCAGGGATTTATGTTTATAGAGTTTTTCAAACCTGGTTACAAAGAAAGATGTCTAAGGTGTTCATCACAGTGTCATTCATAAAAGGAACACATTGCAAATAGCCTGAATATCCAAGAAGGAGCCCAATTAAATGAATTAAGATATGTTGAATCAATGGCATATTATTCATCTCTTAAATACTCAGCCGGTAGAAGAACCTTGAATGACATTGATGGGGTTCAGGGCGGGCTGCCCCAAGATGTGCCTCTCTGGTATGCAGATTATTTCGAGCTGAAGATAATAAAGGCTCAGAAGAATCATGAAGGACATTTGACCTTCCCCCAAAGAGCCTAAAAGAATGTAAGATAAGAGGCCTGTCCCCAGGACAGGCCATCACCATAGATAACTCTGGGTATCAATAGACTGGGAGGGTCCTTGCTAAGCCCATTCTTATCAAAGTTCTGTTTGCATTTCATTTGTAAGGGAAATCTCCATTGGTAAGCATACCTCCTTCTCTGTACCGGGACTAAGAGGTGATGATCTCATCTCTAGAAAATTATCAATGTGGAAGGCAAGGCTACATAATAACCTTACTGTGCTTTTCTGGTAATCTCCCATAACTGACTCCCCTGACCCCCAATATCCTCCTTTGTCTTTACCTAAATCTATTTACGCAGAGAACCTTGGCCATTTTGTCGAGTTACCCAGTTTCCTGGGTCTTTCCCATGTGTACATGTTATAAAGCTTTGTTTGATTTTCTCCTGCTGTTTGGTCTCTTATTCAATTTAATTCGTAGCCCAGCCAGACAGGACCCAGAGTGGGTAGAGGATACTCTTCCTCCCCTTCAACATAGAAAGATGTTTATAATCCATTGTTAAATAAGGAAAACAGGTTACATAAAAAGTGTTTCAAGATGGTCCCATTTTGCTTTAACAAATATTTGTATCTCTGCAGACAAGTTGACAAATACCCAGAAAGCTATACACCAAAATGATAATGGTACCTATTTCTGACTGGCAAGATTGCAGATGATTTTTATTTGCTTCTCTTTGATTATCTATGCTTTTTTAGTATTCTACATTCAACCTGAATTCATTTTATAATATGAAAAGAGTTATTTAAAAAACAGCAATGAAGGATTAGCTCTATTGTTTTGGTCATTTATTAATTCAGTCACTCAGCTATTTTTGTTTAATGTGTTACGAGTTGGAGATTCAGAAATAGATTCAGAACTGAGCCTGTGCTGTTGTTGCTTTCCATCTCACAGGGCTATCCCTTTCGAAGGAAGCCAACTTTTACTGAGCATTTACTCTGTGCCAGGCATTCTTCTGTCACGTGCCTTATCTCACTTAATCCTCAACGCTATTCTGCAAGAGAGGCATTATGATTTCTGTTTTAAAGATGGGAGACAGGTTTAGAGAGGTTAAATAACTTGGTTAAGATTGTGCAGCTAATTAGTGGTGGAATTGGGGATTAGACAGGTCTGCCTGAATCCTCTGTGTCTGCTTCAAGCTGGGCTTGCCTTTCACCATGACCTTGAGTGTCTCTGTGTCACAAGGATTGAGCACATGGGCTGGAGTGGCTTCTGATGCCTTCCCTTGTTGGGATGTAAGCATGATGTCTGCAGGACTCAAGGAGGTGGCTGAATGGCCAGGAGCAAACCTGAAGCCCTGGTTTCCGGAGCTCTCCATCACCTGGGGGGACCCACGCTGATGAAAAGGCACAGTGTCGCACGCTATACCTGCACAGCCACGGTCCACTTTCCCCTCCCGCTTCACGTGTGCAGTGCGTCTGGATCACATACTGCTCTGTTTTAGGACTCATGATTCCCGGAAATCCTGCTGGAGTGGAGTAGAGACCTTTTGCTGAAAAAGGAACTTTTAAGTTGGCATTTAAAAATTCGAAATCCAAAGGAAAGCATAAAAGAAACAAAAACCAAAAGCAAAATAAAAATCCACCAGTGGGCTGAGCTCCGGGGATCAAATATTCTCTTTGTGTTGTACAGAGAGAGGTTTTGTGCAGCCAGGGCTGGAGTTTTCAGTTGGCCGTGCAGAAAATGCTCCTGGGCACTCCCTTTAAAAACTAAATCAACATTATTTTAATTTGTGTTCCCTGCTTCCTCATTCACAATGGAGGGGAAGGTGGGAGGCTGAGCAAGGAGCATATTTCTCTTACAAGTTAACTTAACATGCAATATGCAGGGGATTACTCCAGGCGCACTCAATACCACAGCCCAGAGCTTTATAGAATTCTATTGATCTTAGCTAAAGCTGTTTAATTTTTTTTGCTTTAATTTTCTTTGCTTATTTGCTCATTAAGTTGAGGTGAGGAAGGGGCGGGGGACTGATGGCAGGCGACGCTCCTTGGATTTAAGGCTGGTTTGAGGGAGCGAGAAGCTGGTCTGGCCTTGCCCAGTGGCAGCATTGCGTCGGCATCATTTTAACTCAGTGGCTTGGGTTTGGCAGGTGGCTGCAGGGAAAGGGGAAATAGTGTCCAGGCCCCCTGGATAGTCTCTGCTGCAGGTACTCATAGACAAAGGACTCTGTGCACAACACAGAGGGACAATCGCAGAGTGAATCTAACACAGATATGACCCACAAGGAGCTTACTTTCCAGTGCCAGAGAGACCACATTGATCCAAAATGGGATGTATCAGGATAATCGAATGAGATATTCGTTTTTGCTGTTAGAAGAGGCACAAAAGAATGAAAACATAATTTCTCCCACCCACTCCCAAAACCTTTAACTGTGATGTACTCCCCACATAGGGTCATCAGGGACTTGAGAGGGACTTGCACAGTAGGGAGACTTGTGGCTGGAGCTTGGACAGAAAGTGTGGGAGGTAGGGAGGGGCTGACTCTGGCTGAGGGTCTGAGGGTGGGAGACCTTGCCCACTCCCTGGCCATCGTTTCTGGGCCAGGTGGCAGGACTTCTGAGAGGGCAGCCCATGGGTATCTGGAACGATTATTAAGCTCCCATGCTTCAGGGGTCTGGGGTGGGGAGTGGGCTGTGGCTGCACGGAGCCCTGCAGGGTGCATCTCTGGATCCTGCCCACTGTGCAGCGTCCAATTGGTGGCAGAGGACTGCTGCTCACCTGTGGCACCTATAGTAGGAAGAGCCATGGTGACGGTGACGGCCGCCAAAGATGAAGGACCAGGCCCACCTCTGATTTCCTTGAGTCCTAAAATTCTTCTAGGACCCAAAACAGAGCAGGAGGAAGCCCAATAATAATAGTAAATGACATCTATTGAGCATTACTATGTGCCAAGCACCGTGCTAAGTTCTCTACTTGTGTTATTTTAACGAATTCCCACAAAATCCTTCTGAGGTAGGTCCCATTATCATCCCTTTATTATAGTTGATAATATTGAGGTGGAAAGAAGTCAAGTCTCTTGTCAAGGTCTTATGGGCAGTAAGCAGCAGAGCTGAGATTTGATCCTTCTCATGCTGGCTCCTGGACTCTTTGCCTCAACCTTTGTGCTAATGCCTATTCTCACAGGGCCCTCAGGTCCAGAGGCACATCCCTTAGTGCTCATTAGCATTGTTTTATTTGGGGGGGAAAAAAGAATTAAACATGATGTTATCTGCACCCTAATATTGTGGAACAAATTCATATCTGGTGCAAAAGTAATAGAAGATAGAATGCTATGGGAATTTAGAGCTCAAACAGCTTGCTTTGGATGGAGAAAAGTTGCTTTAGGTGGGGTTGTAAATGGACAAGGGAACATGCAAAAGAGAAGTAAGGAGTTTCTTGGGGTCCGGCTGACCGAAAATTCAGCGTATACCTGGAGACAGTGAGCAGTTCCATTTGACTGTGGCATGGAACAGGGAAGTAGTAGGAGATAAGATGGGAAATGGAGGCTGTGTCCAGATCATCAAGGGCTAAGGGGATTGGACTCTATGCTAAAGGTCAAAGGTAGCAAAAGTGTTGCATCTTATGGGCTGTATGTGATTGGCAGTGGTTGCCTGGACTGTTCTGTATGAAGGACTCACAGAACCAATGGGACAGAGAGCTGGATCAAGCAGCAGTGTCCACCATAGGCTGAGAGTCACCAGTCTCATTTCTGGTCATGGCATTCAACAAAAGACTCTAAAAGATGACAGTGAGGTTGGGCCTGGTAGGGGGGTACATGGCCCAAATTCTTACTCAATATCTGGTCATTCTGAGGTACAGAGACTGATTCCTTCATGGTGTCAATTATTCCTTCTTCCCACTCCCACCACCATACCAATTTTATTGGAAATGCCTGGAAATAATGAAACCAAATATATTTTGGGGTAGCTAGAGAGCTCTGGTTGTTTACGCTTCTCACCTGGAACTGCTGAGTGTGATCCAATGTGCAGAACCCTGCATGGGATTCCAGAACACTGAGTTCTAGGCTGGGCTCTGCCAATAACAGCTGGGGGGCTTTGGGCCCACACCTGGACCTTTCCGAAGTCGCCCTACATCACAGAGTTTTTGTAGGGAGAAAAGGAAGTAACCTATTTGAAAATACCGTGACAAAGCGTACATGCCTTCCTGGTTAAATACCATATTTTCTCAAGTAAAAAATGCCATTGGTGGTAAGATATCTTATCATTTTGTGTATCATTAAGAAAGAAGAAATGCTGCCAACTGTAGTACCCCCATTCAGTGTCAATTATATTCTGTTATCAGGGATGTTAAAATGCTGGAAAAACAGCATTTTAGATGAAATGTGATACATTGTGACAAAGATCCAGCTCCCAGTTGCTAACCTCCATTTAAATAAGTTAAAAATGTGTTTGCTTGGATTGCAGACCAGGTTCTTAAGGCATGAATTTCCACATTCAAATCAACTCACATCACCTAACAGAAAAATCTGGACTCCTGTTCTTACTTTGTAACTGAAAGTAGGAGAGAGATGGTTCTTAAGGGGAGAATGTCCTAATTTACAATGACTATGCAAACACTAGTTTGACTGTTGATTCAGATGTAACTGCTCTAAATCATATAGCTGCCAAACAGCCTTGATTAAATACTTGCTAGAAATACTTCAAGGTCAGAGAGCCCTGTGATTCTGTGTGTGACACAGTAAAGCTGTGTTAGATGTCGGTTTGGGGCTGGAAATCGTAGAATGTGAGGCCCGAGCTGATGCTCACAAGCCTGGAATTCACCTTCTTCTCCATTTTATTATTTGTATAATCCTTAAGAATAAGCTATGTGAACACAAACTGTCTCCTAACCAAACAGGCCCCTTCTGGGGAACATATATGAAACATTCCCAGGAGAGCTTCAGGACAATCTGCTTACTTGAGTTTACACAAACTTGGGGAAAGATTTTTGAAGAAAGGTAGAAGCATGCGCTAGTCAAGACTTCTGGATGCAAGTGGTGCAAGCTCAACTTTAACTGGCAATGGGGCATTATAAATGATCTGAGAGGTGCCTAGAAACCTGGGGACAGGATGCTGCAAGCACTGCTCTGTCCCTTGCCTTTCCCTCTCTCCATGTTGGCTTCATCACCTCCCATGCACACTGGCAGCCTTCACATGGCTGAGAATGTGGCTGCTGACAGTTCCCCAGGCCCAGGGAAGAATTCTGAATGGCCCAGTTTGGATCATGTACCACTCCTAGACAAGTCAACTGCGGCCAAGGGGTGAGAGTACTATGGTTTTAGACCTCAGCTACAAATACAGGATTTGAGGGAAGAAGAGGAACAACCTCCTAAATGAAGTGGACTGATTTTCCAGAGGAAGGGAAGGGTTCTGGCAGACAAATAATAGAAGCATTTCATGACCATATTTATTCTTGGAAAAGCCCTTTCATTGCATGATATGAAAACGAAAAGTCCTTAGAGGTTTAGCTGACATCAAAGTAATCTTATCATCATAACAGGCGGATTTAACCCAGTAATCAATAATGGAGTATTGGGACCTCCACAAAACCATAGCCGCCATCTTGGTAAGGGCTAACATGCCATTCTACAGAGGACATACTCTAAAAGGCAATGTGTGTCCTCACTACAGAAATTCCTGACCTTCAAAACACTGTTATTGGAGAATTTAGTCAAGTTCTGTCTGCAACTGCATTTGTACTTTGTGGAATAAGTGTGTATGGACTATACTGCTCAGAAGGGCTAGGCCTGATTCCTGCCCCTTCTAACCTACAGACAGACCTTAAAATCTTCTTCAAAAATCCAGTTACTTGTGTGCCCTTGACCAAAGACTTGGTCTCCTCTTCTCATAAGAGACAGGCTATGAAACTTATTGCTATAATCAAGAATGCTACAAGGGGCCGGCCCGGTGGCGCAAGCGGTTAAGTGCGCGCGCTCCGCTGCGGCGGCCCGGGGTTCGCTGGTTCGGATCCGGGGCGCGCACCGACGCACTGCTTGGTAAGCCATGCTGTGGTGGCGTCCCATATAAAGTGGAGGAAGATAGGCACCGATGTTAGCCCAGGGCTGTCTTCCTCGGCAAAAAAAAAAGAGAGGAGGATTGGCGGATGTTAGCTCAGGGCTGATCTCCTCACAAAAAAAAAGAAAAAAAAAAATGCTACAGAAGATGGAGTTTATATTTCACAAGGACTCTCAGGGGAGCTATTTGGTCTCAGTACTATGAATGGCTATGTTGCTTCCCTGAACAACTGGTTTATTTTTACTTTACAGACACTAAATCTCATGGCCTATCATGTTTCCCTCTTCATGTTGGCTGCTAGGAAGCTCAGAGCCAAATAGTTCAACCTTGAATCCTTAATGATAGGTGTTTAGTGTACAAACTTACCTCTTGACTCCATCCTACTTCCTTAACTTTGTTTTTGCTTTGTCTCAAATTTTAAAATGTAAGAGTTATTTAATCTTGGAACATCATTTGCATCTTTGTAAACTACCTTAAATTTTTTTTTGAAGATTAAGATGGGGGTGTAAGTTATTATCTGAACTTGGGCTCAAGGGTTTTGAAGCCTCTCAGGCAAAAACCAGCTTGGTGGAGTGTGCCAGTGAGTATTTATAGTGCCACTCCTTCTGGAACCCAGCTGATGTATCAGGGACATTCTTGATATGTTGATATGTTTGTAGGGGTTTCTAGACTCACCTGTCCACTTTTTGGTTACAAATTATGCTGTGAATTTATTGATTTTTCTTCATAACATTTTTGGCCATGAAAACAAAATATATGAGATTATTTTGTGTTCCTTTCCAAGACTTGGGAGGTAAATTCACTTCTTTGTGGTAATGAAGTCCAAAAGGGAATTCAGTTTCATGTTCTACGATATTATTCTATGTTCAAAAATATCTTCAAGCTTTCATAAATCTGTAATTGTTGAGAGATTTGTAGTTAACAATAAATCTCAAATATTTAGGCTTAGGCACTTAAAATTCCAACAATAATAATAACAAAGATAAAACAATTATTGTCTGCAACAAATGATCCATAGCAATGACTTTTGGAAGAATACTTGATGAGTGACTTTCGTTTCCATGATTGAGGGGTGTAGTGTTGAGAGCGTGAAGAACTCAGCCAGATGTAAGGATGGAAAAGCAGATAGTCTAAATGAGCTACTCATTTCTCAACTTGGAAACATGGGAAACACTCCTCTGGGACACTGGCTGACTCTTTTCAGTCACTTGCTGCAGGGTTCTTCATTTCTCTTCCAGGAGCCTTTTTAAGCTCATAACCAAGGTGCACATCCGCACCAGCCCCAGGTTTCTAAGTTTCTCCGTGACACAGTAAGTGAGGCAAACATTTTCAATGTGATCTGCATCATGTTCTTCTTTGTGCAAGTTCATATTTTGGTTGACATGATAACCATAAATATTTAACATTCTAAAAGCTGTGGCTTTCCAGCCCCAACCGCCCGATGGGAGACAAGGTTGCATGCATTAATTTACAACCCACTTTCATTTCAAGCTGGTCGATAATATTGCATAAGGTAGAAAACCAGACGGCATGATTTTGGTGGTAAGATGAAAAGAGCAGAGGGTACCTTAAAGACCCAAAGACCAGGTTCTGAGAGGGAACAAAGATGTTGTCTGCGTGGGACTCTCTTTTTGTTTTTTCTTAATCTTGACAAAATTTTCTTTTTCCCCCCCACACTGAAGAAATTAACAATATCATTTTAAGAAGAAGTGAAAGGTCTCCTTCTTGTGCTGACTCCTTCCTCCCCCTCCCGCCCACACTCACACACACCCACACACCCACCCACCCACACACACACACACACACACACAGTAGCGGACGTCCTGATGAGAGGCATTGCCGCCGGAGGACCAACAGAAATGAAGAGGGAGGGCTGTGCCCACCGAAGCTGGACACGTTGTATGATTCATTTGACCCCGTTGAATAAGTGTAGTGTTTTGAAAAATGACCCCCACTTGACATTTACAAGATACCAAATGATCTATTTGAATGTCATTATTTAAGCAATTGCTTTTCAAGTTTGCGGACAGTCTAATTCTCATCAATTTCACCTTTAATTTAGAAGAGAAATGATAACCAATGGAGGGAAGAAGAAGAAGAAAAAACAACCCACAACAGAGGCCCATGTCCTTATGTTCCAGAGGGGTTTTTCATTCAGAGTGTTTTCCGTAAATGTGATTTTGTATAAACCCCAAACTGACAAGTAAAGAGTTGAGTTGAAATGAATTCTTCCTTTTTTAGCTGGCACTAGAAAAATGGATGACTAATAAAATATTCCAGTTATGAAAGGCCTACCATAGGATCTGTTATAATACATAAATTTAAATTCAATCACATGAAAGTAATTGTTGTATATCTATAGGCTGATGTGTGAACCAACCACTTTTACTCTAGATAATTCAGTGGCTATTGATTTTTTATTTTATATATGTAATAACATGCTCCCAAGTTCAAAAGAATCAAAACACGGATGTTCGGCGATTTCACCTTCAAAGACCTTTACCAGTGTAACTAATTAGAGCTCAGGCACCACTGCCCAGCGCCCTGGTGAGGTCTGGGTGCTGACTGCAGAGCTCAAGGCTGGCAGCCCAGAGCAACCACCTTGTGGGACTGACTCCTCTCTGCTTTCTTTCCCCCCAGAATGAAGGCTCATGAATGGCAGCAGAAGCACTGAAGGAACAAAGCCAAGTCATGTGCCCATGGTTAGGGCACAGAAGGACTCCAGGCTGGGCTTCCAGTCTGGGCCACTGTTGTTTCTGGCATATATTGGGGCCAGATGCCCCTGAATCTTCATTTTCCCTTCAAAGAACTGACAGGATCCATTTGGTGGCAAATGACTAAAAAACCTAGTTAGTGAAGAGAATCTATTGTTCAAATAACTGAAGAGTCTAGTGGTAAGATTGACCTTAGGTCAGACTTGATCCAATGGCCCAGATGATGTCACCCAGGACCTAGCTTCTCTCTTTCTCACTGGCTTGCCTTTAGTGGCATTGGCTTCATCCTCGGACTGGTCAGAGTAGCCCCCTCAGCAGCTGCAATTTCTCTCTTGTGGTAACAAAATTACTCTAGCTGTTTCCAACTTCATACCCACATACTTCTCCTCAAGGAGAAGGGACAGGGGTTTCCTCTAGCTCCTACAAGTCCTGGGAATCTCTATCTTCTATTCGTGTTCCTGGGGAGATGGGATATGCTGCTTGGCCTAAGCCAAGCAGGGCCCACCCTGGAGTAGGGAGTGTGGTCATTCCCACCCACATTGAATGGGAATAAAAGAGAATGGAAGAGGGGTACATTCCTGAAAGGAAAATCAAGGTACCATTGAATGGGGAGCAATGGAGGCTGTGGATGTAAACAGCAAATGTTCATTACAACAACTTATAGCTTCTTGTTTAGTTATGCCTTTTACTGGACATCTTGATTTTATTTTCTTTTGCCACAAAGTCACCTGAGGAAGTCAACGGGTGACGTCAGTTCTGGTTGCAGGCTGGATTAAGACTCAGATGATCCTTTGATCTCCATCTCCAAGTCCTGGTTCTGTGTCTCCAAAACAAGGGGCTGGCAGTGATGGCAGACACCTGGCACACAGGCCGCCACGTTCCCCTCTCGGTCCCACGGCAGACATCATCCATCAATCACAGGACTTTTTCCTGTGCAGTCCAGATGTGGCCCCATAGACCTAGTTAAAACAGTCCTCTGGACAGCCCCTACAAATGTATTGGCGTTGACAAGTGAGATAAAATGTATTTGCCATCCCTGGAAAGGATTGCACACCAATGACCCAAACTACCAATGCACTTCACTCGTATACTAAGAACACTCACAACCACATACTCACACATTCACATACCTCAGTGTTTCTCAAAATGTGGTTTGCAGATCTCTTGCATCAGAATCTCCTTGTGTTCTTATTAAAATGCGGATTCCAGAGACCCAGTCTTGAGCCATGGAATCAGAATATTCTCAAAATAACAGTTTTAAATATTCAATAGGCTAGTACACACAATAGAATAATGAGTTCATTCCTACTAGGTCTCTGAGATATTTGCTCATACTTTGTATATTCTTTTAGCAGGTTATTGAGCTACTGCGTGTAGGCACTGGGCTAGTTTCTGTGATTTAGATGAGAATGGTACAAATAGAGAGTTCCTAGACTTCCTCAGTGAAACATAAAGGATGCTCTGAGGAAGAGGTTAATTGCCACAAGACAGGACCAGGGCTGTGGGAGTTCAGAGACGAACAAGATCACCTCTACGTGAGGGGCTAGAAAGAGAGAAAGCACCGTGGAGGACTTGGCCCTGGAGCCTTTGTGGGGTAGGAATAACTGGGGCACAGGATGAGGAGAGACAGGCTTATGGGAGGACAAAATGGCAATGGATGGAGGTGAAAATGTGCAGCAAGGGATCATGAAGAGAGTCATTTAATTCAATTGGGAATGGGAATCTGAGAAAAGAAGTTGGAAAGACAGGATTAAGTTTTCATTACAGAGGGTTTTGTGGGTCTGGCATCAGTGTTTAGACTTTATCTTGTAGGCAATGGGGAGCTATTTAAACAAGGGAGTGGCATGATACTGAGCTATGTTTCAGAACATCAAATCTGGAAATGAGGAGTAGGGAAGGACTAGAGTGGGAGATGCTGGAGGCTTAGAGGGGGCGGAATGTTATTGTCATTGTGCAGGTGAGAGGGTGGGATCTGAACTGGACTCTCAGCAGTGGAAATGGAGGGGAGCAGATATGAGAGACATGAAGGAAGGAAAGCCATAGGCCTTGTTGGTTTGATAGGTTGGCTAGACTATCAAAAGTGTGTTGGTCAGGATGTGCTGGGCCATGCTGCAATAACAAATTAATCTTGAAATCTTAGTATTTAACATAACACAATTTTACTTACTCATGTTTTACATCCAAGACTGGTTGGCAGGGGGCTCTACTGCACTCAAACACCCAGGATCCAAGGTTGAAAGAGGCTCTGTTATCTTTTAGCTGTGCCATGAAACATGTGACCTCCCAAACGCTAAAGAAGAGAAAGAGAGAGGGATGGAGGAGGTGCAAAGACTTTCAACTGACTTGACTCAGAAGTGATCTACATCACTTCTACCCAGAGTCTGTTGGCCTGAACTAATCACAGGGTCCTAATATAACTATAAAGGAGGCTGGGAAAAGTTGGAGAGCAAATGGAATATTTGGTGAGCCCTCATTTTTCAACTACACTAGGGTAATTGTAGCATTTCATCCAGAGTCAGAAATTAAGAAGTCATATACCTGAGTTGCCCTTAAGAACATGGAGGTAAATTGGTAGAGTAAGAGACGGGATAATAATTTTTGTAACCTATCCAGTCACCTGTAGAGGTGGTATTGTGATTTCAGGCACATGGGTGGGAGTATGCCTTGAACCTGATTGGCTCTGCCTTAAAGTTTTAGTCTGTAAAAGTTAGTCAAAGGAGTCCCTTATGTGGAGTAGTGAACATACCTCACATAAGACAAACAAAAACCAGTTCATGTGCATGCGTGTGCGTACACACACACACACACACACACCTGGGTTCTAATGAATATGTTTTTGTATAAAATAAAAACAAAGCCCCTCAATCCAAATCTATTTATCTTCCTCAACAACCTCAGAGGATTTTAGAAATACAAATATTTTCATGGAGTAAGAAGTTTTCTGAGAACTCTCAATAACTATTTTCCCTGAAAAAGCTCTAAGAAAAAAAGTCTTCTTCCTGAGTCTAGAATGCCCTTTCCTCCAAAAGAATCATGGCTATTGTGAAGCAGACACGTTCACGTGGGCAACAAATATTTACTACATGCCCACTAAGTCCCAGGCATTCTCCTAGGTCTAGGGAGATGCCACTTTTCTGGAACTTACATTCAACTGGGGAGAGACATAGCTAGTCAATGCACGGCTGGAACTTTAGCTGGAACTTTGTATTCCAAATCCTTTGCACTAACATGTCATGCTAAGGATAGCTTGTTCTCCAAAGGAATCTTCTAGCTTTCTATCACTGCCCGCTCCTAGACCACAAACTCTTTTCCAACCCTCCTTGAAAAACACTCATCAGCCCAGACGTACTGAGTAGCATGCCGAGCTGTGGTGCTATGGGGGAGATAAAGATGAATAAGGCTCTCTTCTTGCTTTCAGAGGGGCTTCTGGTCTATTTCTTGGGTGCCAATCTATCTTTTTCTGATGTGCCCCCTGAATTCCCATTACTGGTCTGTTTTAACAAAATTTCAGGGCAATGAAAGAGCAGCAGAGTAACGATGGCCAGGAAAGAAAAGACCTCTTTTTGCCCACCCTTGTGGAGGGGAGGGAGACGTTCAGGAACAGGATGGGGGTAATTTTCTCCCCTGTACTCCTGACAGAACCGTTCTGTTCACCTAGTAAAGATGCTTCCAGGGCAAACCCAAAGCCATCTTCTCTTTGCTCCTGGGGACAGTGGCTCCACCAGAAAATATGTGGAATCCTCACGGCAGAAAATAGAAGGCTCTCTGGGAACAGAGTGCCTCTGATCCCACTCCTTTTATGCTCTAGGAAACGAAAAGAGGCCCATGTGAAAACCCCTCCTGGGGCTTCCCCACCAGTTAGACATGAGGGAGAGAGAGAAAAGGGGAAAAAAATTCTAAATAAAAGCAAAGTCTTTGAAAAACTTCAAAGAAACATTTCTCCTGTTCAGAAGTCAGGAGCACATCTGGCTGGTGGTGAAAAGAGAAGTGGTGTCATCTGGGCAAAAATGTTCTCTTCAAATATGTCCTTTAAGAAAAGCAAGAAAGGAGAGTGCAAGAGATGGAGAGGAGAGAAATAACGCAAAGAGCGAAGGGAAGTTAAAGGGAAAAAGAAAAAAGGAAAAAAACCTCCTAAATCTTGTAATGTTTTAGGAGGGCTTATTAGAGTGAAAATTAAGTGTCATAGAGAGCTCTGCTCCAGTATTGATGGCCTTTATTCAAAGAGCCATCACCCTGTAAACTCACTTTAACAACTCCCTTCAGATGAAATATAAAAATTAAAGACATTTACAACACAGCTTAGTAGCAGATGTAGTCGTCCTGTTGGGGCTTAGATCAAATAGTGATGTAAACCTCAGCAGGATAACAGGTCTTATGAAAAAGTCCTGAACAACAGCCCCCAAAAATCTTGGAAATCTTACAAAACGTGTTTTCCATTCTCTCCCAACCTCAAGGGTCCCCCTTCTTTCCCCCCAACCCCTCCCCTGATCTGCTAGACTCCCTTTCCATCGTCATTCTTGTCTGGAGTTGTTATGAGTCACTCTACACTTAGCAACTGGACCAAAAAAAAAAAAACTGTTGGGGCTGCTGGTTATCTTCTCCATCTAGTCATCTTCCCCCGTTATGACCTGGGGGAGTGCCAGGGTGAGGAATGTGCTGAGCGGTCTGGGAAAAGGACTGAAATGTACATACAGGTCCAATAGGGATTGAGGTCTGAACTTCACCTTGGTCAGTTCTTCCCCATTTGCCTTTCCGACTCCTTCAACTCTCATTTACTCACCCAGAGGAGCCTGAAAGGAGGTTTCCAATTTGATTTGAAGGCTGGGTCCCCCCAACAGGGTGGAAAACATTTATATTTGTTATTCTGTAACAAATACAAGTGAAGGACTTCTCCCCACTATACCCTTTCCAAAGATTTTCTTGAGGATTTATTCTGGGAACCATCTTCATCTACCCACCTACCTCATGGACTCCCTAACTCATTCGTTATTTCAAAAAGTATATTTTGTGTGCCTGTGACATGCCAGGCACTGGGCAGAGGGCTGGAGGCATGGGCACGATCACCCTTTTGGTTATAGTTCTCTTTGTCCTTGAGTTGACACATCCATAGACTGGCTTTGGAAAGAGAAAAAGTTTAGAGAATGGAATTGGAGAGGGGTATAAGTCAGCTCTATCTGAGAATTTCTGGTTGTTAGGTCCAGTTTTTCTGTCACCTCAGCTCTTACAAATGAAACCAGTGACCTCTCTTGCCCCCACCACAGTGTACAAGAAAAGGGTCAAGTTGCCCCATAAGCCCAAGGTCTTGTCCTTGGACTCCTCTTTTCTGGCAGATGATCATTTAGCCAGTGATTTGGGGGTGGCAATGTTGGATGTTTGGCCCTAGCTTGGCCCTTGGACCAGATGGAGGCCAAGAGGCTGGAAAATAAGGAAGAATCTGAAGGACCTTCATGAACAAGGGAGCAAGTCCTGATCTTGTAATGAGTTCCACTCCGAGGGTAGGTCAGGGGTCTCCTTCATTGGGAGCAACGTGATAAGAAATACAAATAAAATGTTATCACCTTAGCTGGCGAAACAAAGGCAGTGAGAAAATTGTCCTAGGAAGCCCTGAAAGCAGTAAATGAGAGGCTAGCTTGGATGTCACATGGAGCTTAAGACGGTTGGAGACATTCCAGTGCTAAGTGGGGGCCTTCTAAGGTCACGTAGTCTAGAGTTTTCCAACACACAAGCCAACATTTACAGCTTGAACTCATGCCCTCCCTGCCCTCTTCTCCTTTGCTTTACCCAAGAGATCTGCAATATGATTGGGTTGCAAATATCGTCTGGTCCATCCCCATACCTCCCGGCAGACTTGGCTGGATTTTGTTTCACACATGGCCTAATCTGAAAACAAACATTGGAAATCAGCTGCTAGGGTGGGAGGCCATGTTGATATGACCAATGATCAAGGAAGGTCCTCTCTCTGGATCCCTGCAAGAAATGACTTCAAAAGTGATTTCCTCACTCATACTCACATCCACATCCTCCTACTCACACATACTCACACATGTACACTCACACACGCGCACAGAGACAGACGGCCACAATCTCAGTGGATTTCTTCACTATGCTTAGGGCCATTTGGTCGAAGAGGAGGCAGCATTTACTTCTATTAATGCAAGGTCTGATCTGCAAAGAAAATGTGTTCTTGTGTAAAGAATCAAAGAAGATAATAGTTACAGCCTATGTCACAGGCGTGGACTAATCTTCGATTAAATAATGATATTCAGATGACATTTCTTGGCAACTGGCAGACCAGCTGGAAAAATAAGTCAGAATTTCCACAGAGAATAGACTGTTTTGCCATCCAAAGCTGGCCAAGTACAAACAGTGAAGGTTCTAAATACATAGGAATAAAAGGTCCCAGCACTCCGGCTTACAAAGGGCCTCCCTTTTCTCCACCCACAGAACTGCACACGCTAGTTTGCAGATGTGTGTAAAGCGCACATGCAAATTTAATGTCTACTGTATATACTTGTCCTCTTTCTCCTGGGATATCTGACCTTTGAAACTTTCTAGTCCAGCTCCTCATTTTTCAGATGAGGAAACTGAAGTTGAGAGAGCTGGAGAGCTGGAGGGCATTGCCCAAGGTCACACAGCAAACCAGGCATCTTGACTTTCATTCCAGTGCTCTTTCGAGTACATTCTGGCCTCCATGGAGCTGACTGGTGGGGCCTGTGGGTACCCATCATGGAATGCATGCATGTGCGCAGGAGCCAGAGTTGCTGGGGCTGGTGCGTAAAAGTACAAGTGTGTAACATGATGTGATGGAAAAATGTGCACCTTGGCTCTGGACAGACCTGGTCTGTTGTCAGTATTCCACTAGGAAAGAGATGCAGACCCTAACATGGGGACAACTTACAAAGAAGTGGGCGGTGTCAAGGGAAGCCCATAATGGATGGACAGAAACTCATAGGAGCAATAGCAGAGAGCTGTTCTGGCCCCTAGACCTGAAGGAGGCTAGCTGAGGGAGAAGTTCCCCAAACTGGAGAGAGTAAGGTTGACCTTTGGTGGGGGGCACTCAGTCAACATGGGTGACCCACAGGGAGGAAGCTGGGAATCAATGCTATGACCTCACCCTTCTCCATTCTCTCGACTTCTGCTTGTGCCTCCCACTGGGTGAACCCCACAGGAACTGAAGGCAGGGGGGCTGTGATGCGGGCCACTGAGCCTCCCAGTGGAAGAAAGTGGTGATTGGATCTAGAGGAGCAAATAGAATATCCCACACCCCCGGGTTCCAATCTCAAGCAGCTTTGCTACTTACCAGCACCATGACTTGGGACAAGTCACACAACTCTCTGCTTTTGGGTTCCTCATCTGTGAGATGATTTTAATACCATCCACCTTGAGAGGTGCAGTGACCCTTAGAGCTGGGTTTTATGTGCAGCTCTAAGCTTAACGCCCAGCACATTAGGTCCAATTCCTTCTCCTCTCAGCAACACCAGAGGTCCCTGGATAATTCGGTAATAGAAACCGGAAGACTTACACTTTTACTTGCCTTTTGATCTAGCAATTCTGCTCCTATTCATCTCAAGGAAGTAATCCAGCAAATGCACAAAATTATAACTTTTTTGCCACACCATTACTTAAAATGTGAAAATTAGGAGCAGCTTTACTCTCTCTATTCATCAGGATTCTTAGATGCAAACAACAGAAACTGATTCTGGATGAGTTAAGCAGAAAAGGAGTTTATTGAATGAACACTGGATGACTCAAAATTGCCAGAAGAGGCCAGGCTGCCTTGGTGGGTGAGAACAATTGGTCTTCTCCTCTTGCACACTTGAGTTCGTGGCTGATAATTTGTGGGTGGTGATGTATAAACCATGCCCCCAGATGTCCAAGTTATTCATACCAAATCATGTGGGGCAAACCAGCTTGTCCCTACCACCCTACCAAAGTCATGTTTCATGGGCACATTCTGGACACACAAACAGGATGAGGGAGATGTGCTCTGCCAGCAGCATTTGTGGAAGAGGCTTGGAGGGCTTGGTTACCAGCGAGCTCTACACCAGGCACAGACTGGGCTTCTTCCAGGAGCCTGTCAGCTCGCCCCAGTTCACAAAGTGTATCCTTTAAGAAGTCACAGGTAGACAGAAGTGGTCTTGGGTGAAAGCGGACCTGATGTTTGTGTCTTTGACTTGTACCTGCCTGTGCCTGGCAGTGTTGATTGCCCCCCACCCAGATCCCCTTTACTGGGCCACTGTGCCCACCTAGATGCTGTGACGGTTGGCTGTTGACAGCTCACAGCTGCCCACCTTCTCGACTGAGCTGACTGAGGGAGTGCCTTGCGTGGCCAAGGTTTCTTCATCCCTGACCCCAAAGATCAGGCAAAGACTAGACTTTACCTGAGACTACATCCTTGCTCTGCTCTTTCTCCTTTCTTGATTTTCTTTCCTCCCTCCCTTATTGGTTTTCCCTGAGGAGCACTCCCTTGATAAATCAACTGCACTGAATCCTTATCTCAAGCTCTGCTTACAGGGAAATGGGCCTAAGCCACCCTCTGACTTAGATTTGTGCCTGTCCTTGAATTCCTTCTTGTGTGTGTGTGCCTGGCGCCTGCCCTCTGCCCTTCTTTTGCTCCCAGCCGTTACTCTGACTGTGGTCACCATGTCCAGTGTGATAGTGAGAGAAAAAGCCTATAGTGTTGGAGGCAGGACTGGCATTCATTCAGGGCTACCATTTTGTTTTGGTCCTCTCATGGAAGGAGCCAGATCTCAAATGATCAGACTGGGGTGCCTCTCTCTCCCCTGAGCCCCCCAGCACCCTGTGTCACCTCTATTGTCACATACTATCACACTATATTACAATCTTCTGTTTTCTTGTCTTTCTCCCTGACAAGACTGTGAGCTCCACAGAGAGGAGGAGTCTTGGTCTTACTCACACTCGGCTTGGTGGTCTGCCTCAAGAAACGGAAGTGATTGTCATTATTATTGATAGGCACACAGGTAATCTTTGTCAAATGAGGATCTTCAGAGGACAGGTCTTCCCCTGCTCATAGGGGTAGTACCACCCATTGGGAGAGCGGATTTACCCTACAACCAGGCTCAGTTATCAGTGGCCCATAGATGAGGGTTGAGCCTCTCAAGCCTCTTTTTTAGGCTGAGAAAGAACAAGCACAGATTCTCATTACCTACAAGTCATTAAGCTACGATGAGAAAAAAGAGGGGATGAGACGAGCATTTGTAAAGAGAGACGACATCTGTATTCATCTGTGTACAGATACCACACTGGCCCACTGGGCCACCTTTAATGAACAACATATGTTGTGGTTTCTGTGGACCATATTGTATACCTGCTTTGTGCCAAGTGTTACACAACACAAAGATGATTTTATTTGAGGTCCTTGTCTCCAAGGGCCTCATGATTTCAAATAAACAGGCAGTTGTAATAACGGATAATATTTGTTGAGTGTTCGCTACGTACCAGGCATGGTTTGAGACTCTTTACGTGTATTAATTCATTTAATCCTCACTGCAACTGTCTGAGATAGGTAATTTTATACATGTTAAAACTGAGGCATAGAGGGGTTTATTAACTTGCCCAAGGTACACGGGTCCTAAGTGGAAGAACCAGGATTTGAATCCACAGCCTTGTAGCTTCAGAGCTCCTCAGCACTCCGCAGAGCAACGAGTGCTGCAAAGAGGCGTGAATTAAGGGCCACAAGAAGCCTCCTCTTCTCATTGAAAATCTGTAACTGATGTCCCACCGACGCTGCAAAATTATAGTGTCCAAAGTGGAAAGCACGCCTCTGTCCTCCTGATCATCTGCCCCTTCTCCTCCTCCTTCTGGCCAGCCCTGTCTCTGGCAACGCACAACCATCTCGTTATATCAGTCTAGGACTGCAGAGTTGTCCTTGATCCTTCCTTCTCCCTTGTCCCCTGTAACATCTACGTGGTCACTAAGGCTGCTGCATTCTAGATCAGACATAACTCCATAGCTCAGCCTCCTCTCCCTGTACTCTCGGCCCCTGGCCTAGTTGAGGCCCTTCACCTCTTGCTGGGATCATTGCAGTAGTCTCAGTCATTCCCCACGTCAGTATGCCCCTCACACCACTGTCTTCCTCACCTAGTTCCCCCAGCCACATTGCCAGCCTTCAGGAAGGGGCGGGGACCCTGGTCAAATCCATCAGGGCAGGCTTGGGCTCTGCCTTCTTAAGAACAATTCTGGCTGGGCCTAGAAAGTGACTCATCTCCCCAGGGGCAGGACAGATGCAGGCACCAGGAGTCACACTGCTTCTCAAAGTTAATGACCATATGAATCACCTGGGGGTCTTGTTAAAGTGCAGATTCTGATTCAGAAGGTCTGGGGTGGGGCCTGAGATTCGGCATTTCTAGTGGGTTCCCAGGCGAGGCTGCTCCTGCTGGTCCCCTGACCACAGTTTGAAGAGTAGGGTTCTAGAAGGCAGCTTCAAGGACAAAGGCAGGGCATTCTCCAGCCACAGTCTTAGGCCAGGACAAGCCAGGCTAAAGGAAAAATCAGCAACAAAATACTCTATCAAGCTCTAGGCTAGATGCCCTGTTAAGTTTGTTTTGCATAGTCTCACTTAGTCCCCCCAGTAACCCCATAAGCTTTATACCATCATTAGTCCCATTTCCTGTATGAGAAAACTGAGGCACAGTAAGATGAAGGGACTGACCCAAGGTGATCCAGCCAGGAAGTGGGGGAACTGCAGCTTAAACCTAAGTCTGTTCCAAAATTAGTTCTCTTAAGACACCTGCCACTCAGGAAGGGCTAAGGGACGGTGAGTGACTGAAGGTGAAGGAGAATCTGAGAATGAACGCAATATTCTACCAATGGTGAAGACTGAAAACCTAGGACGAGCTGACACTGTTGGCTTCCTGATGTACATTTTCTCTAATCTCTGTGATCACTATTATCAGAGATGCTCAGAGAGAGGTTCAGAGGCAGAAAGGGTGGAACTGAGATTCCAGCATCATTGCCTGAGTTCTCCCTGTTGCCCATAGCTGCGGGGCCTGTCCACAAACACCAAGCTCACCCTGGGCTGCGTGGCCCGAGCCGCAATGGCCGAGGCCTCCCTGGAGCAGATAAGGCAGCAGAGCACGGGACCCCAGGAATGAGGCCAGGATTGGAAGTTCTTGCCCTGAACAGAGACTCACAGCAGAGTTAGAGTCAGTGTGTGGTGGTAAAACACAGGACTAGAACTTTCATCCTGGTTCTGAACAAACCCTGAGTGTGTGACCCTGAGCAGCCATTTTCCCCTCTGGGTTCCTTTAGTGATCTGGAAGGCCACGGGCAGGACTGACTACATAATCTGCGGGGCCCTGTACAATGAAAATGTGGGCTCTTGTTAAAAAATTATTAGGAATTTCAAGATGGCAACGGCAGAGCATTAAACCAAGAGCGGGACCCTCGAAGTGTGGGGCCTGTGTGACCACACAGGTCACACGACCAGGAAGCCAGCCCTGGTGATGGGGTGGGACTGTGTTATGTCTGATGCCCCTTCAGGCTCTGTTGTTCAACAAAGTTGGTTGTCTTCTATTATCTTTACTTTATTTATAATTTATGTATCACCCAGAAAATATTTGTGGCAGCCTCTCTACCCAGCTGTGCCTTTCTCTGGTATCCCATAGGATCATCTCCCTCCTCCTCCCGTCTGCCCTACCACCCAGAGACCTTGTAAGGATTGCTGTCTCATGAAGGCGAGAATGTCACCCCAGATCTGTTGCCACCCTGGGAGAGACGAAGGGCAGCACGGCTGGGAGGAGTGAGAACACAACCTTTTTTGGTCCTGGAACTCATCCTTCACAGATAGCTCCTTCCTTCCCCGATTCCTGAAGAATGGGAGCAGGGAGACGGTGAGAAAGGGTGAGTCAGCGGCTCAAGTCCTGTCCTTGCCTCCTCCCTCCCCCAGGAGTGAATACCTCAGTTCCCAAACTCTCTGAGTCAGGGAGGTCGCCTTGAGGACATCTGACTGTTTATCTGAACCGTGCTGAGCAAGCAACAGCTGCAGAAATGAGCCCAGGAGGCATCACTTCCTGTGGCCAGGAGACCAGACCAGGTGGACTCCTTGCCCTCCTCCCAGAGGCCTGCCACACTGCCCAGGTGGCCCTAGATCAGGGAGGGCATTGGCTGCCAGGTACCTTTCCAGGGACTTGGTCTAGCGCCCAGGAGAGCCTCTGCCAGCGTCTTCTCTTGGGATGCTGAGCATCAGGGTTATCAAAAGGTGGGAGGCAGCCTACTGTACAAATTGGACTCTGGAGAAACAGATGGAAGTGCTAGCCGGAGTGGCTGGAGTCTTGGGCTTTCTCTTTTGCCACTGATGTTAGGTGAAAAGAAAAAACAAAAAAACTTTTCATCTATGGGCCTCAGTTTTCTCATGCGAAAAGCGGGAAATCTTTGTCCCCTTCCCTAGAGAAAGAATTAGCCCCTTCTGGGATCCCAAAACACGTGATTTGTAACTTGACCAGGACATTTAATACTTGGTGATGTGGTTGATTGTGTATCTGACTCTCCCTCTAGGCGGTCAGCTCCTGAAGGGCAGGGAACATCTCTTAGCCTTTCCCTGGTGCTCATTTTGGCCCTAACACTCCATCCTTCTGTGTCTTAGATGCTTACACTGCACTGGGGACACTATGTTCAGGAAACAGCTGCATTTCACACATGTGTTAAGGTGACAACGTGGCACATCCACTCCCTGCAATGCCTGGGGAGAGATTCACAGAGAAACCCCAGACCTCTGCCCCCAGTGCTGGACCAAAGAACAGCACTGGAAACCTGCGCCCCCCACCCCCACCCTGCCCCACCTCTCTCTGTCCGTGCATGTCCCCAACCACGACTGACTTTTGTCTTTTATCCTCTGACTACCATGGCCCAGTGTCCTGTCCATGTATCACTGCCACGCCAAGCCCAGAAGGAGTGGCACCACTCTTGAAGGAGAGTTCAGAGTCTTGCCCAGAATGGGAGGTAGTTCCTGGTACCATCATTGGGGCAGAGGTGTGAACTCAGACCAAATCTTGGGGAGGTGTCTGAGGACTAAAAGGAGGTGAGGAAATTCCAGAAGCAGCATCTGCTTCCCCTGGGAGCCCAAGGGGACTGAGAAAAGGCCTGTGAGCCCTCAGGGAAGCACAGAGCTTCACTCTGTGGGGTCCTGATGCTCCTCTTGGTGCTAGTTCCCTGTCACGCTACCCAGTGGGGAAGGAACGCTTGAGGAGTTACAGCTGTGGGAACTGAGAGAAGGTTGGTATTATTGAGTCCTTCCAAAGTTCAGATGTTGAAGCCCTAACCCTCAGTGTGAGTGTATTTGGAGATAGGACATTTAATGGGTAATTCAGGTTAGATGAGGTCACGAGGATGGGGTCAAATCCAACAGACTTCTGCTCTAGAAGAGACATCAGAGATCTCTCTCTCTTCCCAGCAGCACAGAGAAGAGGCCATGTGAGGACACACTGAGAAGGCGGCTGTCTGCAAGCCAGGAAGAGAGGTCTCACCAGAAACCAACCCTGTGGGCACCCTGATCTTGGACTTTCGGCCTCCAGAACTGTGAGACAATAAATTTGTGTCATCTAAGCCACTCAGTCTATGGTCTCTTGTATGGCAGCCCGAGCTGACTAATACAGTTGGCCTGTTGGTGGGCACTGCCTATCATGCCCCAGGGTGGGGACAGATGTCCCAGTGCATCGGCTGAGGCTTTACGGAAAAGGGGAAATTGTAAGCAGTCAGTGAGGGAAGGCACAGGTCCCCATTCTCCCACTGTGCCCATGGGGAGGTTTTCTGGGCTGGTGAGTGTTTTCACTCCCTCGTAGGGATTCTGTCCTTCCTGAGGCTCTCCCTTCTTTCAAGACAAGCGAGACAGGAACCATTTCACTGGGGACAGCAATCAGACCAATTTAGTACAATGCAGGTTGGCCTGGGGGGCCAGCGTTTACCGGAGTTGCCTGGGGACACCAGCTCCCAACACCGGTGTCGCTGAGACCCATGTGACCATGGGCAGGGGAGCTTGGCCACAGGCCCTCCCCCTGGAAGACCTGGGGCCCTTGGTGCCAGCAAGATCACTGTCCAGGCAACCCTGAGTAAGCACTGGGGTCATGCCAGACAATCTATGTATTTTTTAAAAAATTATTTTATTGGCTTATAACATTGTGTAATTTCAGATGTACGTTATTATATTTCAGTTTCTGTGTAGACCACCGTTGTGTTGACCACCAATAGTCTAGTTTTGATCTGTCACCATACATGTGTGCCCCTTCACCCCTTTCGCCCTCCACGCACCCCCTTGGCCTCTGGTAACCCCTAATCTGTTCTCCTTATCCGAGTGTTTGTTTCTCTTCCACATGTGAGTGAAGTCATACGGTGTTGGTCTTTCTCTGCCTGACTTATTTCCCTTAGCGTAATACCTTCAAGGTCCACCCACGTTGTTGTCAATGGCACCATTTCCAGACAATCCAGGTATTTTTGTTCAGAGCAATAAGGAGAACAATACTCCCCCAGGGTCAGCATGCTGGTGGAAATCACACTCCAAGAGAGGGAACCCAAGAGAAGCTCAAACTCAGGGATTGTGCAGGTCACTTGGTCAGCTGCCCTTCCCCATCAGGGACTCTCCTTCCTAGAACTGACTGGAGAGTCTAGATTATGTTCTTATTAAAAGAGCAGCATTCTCCGCAGGGTGCACAGATGAGGGGATAAGATGTCCAGGGCGGGATCCCAGGGGACCCATGTGACCATGGGCAGCTGAGCACCTCCAGGCCAATGAGAGCTTATAACTCCAAATTCTCCTGAGATGGCCGTGGCCTCCTCAGTGGGGAGAAGAGAGCACTGAGGGGACAAGAAGTTACAACGCTTGAGGGAGAGAGTCAGAGGTGAGACCCAACAGCTGTCAGTGCTCAAGCCTTCCAGGGTGGGCGGGATGTGCCTTGGCTACCCTCCTCCCCATCGCTGGCTGCCTGTATCAAAATGCGTATGTCTGGTGAGTGAGAACCCAGGATGCAAAACATATTTGCCTGTGCTTGGCTCTGCTTCTTCCCAAAGATCTTGGTCCTGGAAATGAGTACCACCTGTTGTGTGTGTGCACACACATCATTGTACATATGCATGCTTGTGCTGGCTCTGGAGCCAAGAAGAATGGAGACAGGATGGACCTGGCAGGGCAGGCTGCCAGGTACATCCAAAACCACCAGCTGTGGCTCCGGGTCAGGAGCCATCTTGGAGCTGGAGCCCAGCTGGCTGCAGTGAAGACTCATGCCTGGCACTGCAGACGGCACAGACGCTTCTTTGCTGGTACACAGCCCTGTTTGGGCTCTTTGGGAGCCATCTGGGCCTGCAGGACTGTGGCGGCATTGCGCTGGGCTCAGCATGCCTGCCTTCCTCCTCTTTGAACTTCTTCAGCATCCTCAGCCTCCCCTCTCTCAAAGCGCAACTCAGAGGTTCCCTGATCAATCATCTCAGGTGAGCGCTCCCTCTCCTGAATTCTTATAACGAGTTGTGCCACACTCCTGGCACGCGCCATGGACAGCCACCTCCCTCTCCCCACGCCGGGACTCGTGATTACTTCTGCTAAGCACTGATGGATGCCTGGGGACAGGGACGCTGTCAGAAGCAGTTCTTGCTCTGCTTGGTGCCTGACCCGCTGTGCTGTTCAGTCAATGTTGGTGCTCCATTGGTGACCTTCTTCTCCTGGCTGCACCATCTCCCTCTAGTGCTGACCACCTGTCCTGCTCCTTTGGCTGACGTCACCCATGGGCGTTTGTCGTCATCAGTGCTTTCTCTGGAGCCTGACCATGAGCAACCAGGCTTTGACGTCCCCCATCTGACTGCCTTGTGGGGTCTGACGCTATGGGAAGCTGGCGGAGAAAGCAAAAAATAAAACACGACTTTGTTCAGTTTTACCACTGCCTGTCTTTCCCCTAGCTGGGCAATATCTCGGCTTTGTAGATTCATCATCACTTTCCGGTATCATCAAACAACTTCAAAATGTGTACTAAAAAGTCTGGTCCAATCTGATTCCAAAGCTTCACTCTCTTACCCGATTTAAAGCCTCAACCTGTTCCCAGCTTAGCCCAGACTCAGGGGAATGGGCGTGGTTGGCTCCTTCACTGACTTCCCTTCGCTCTGATTTTCTGTGGACTGTGTGGTGTCTGGCTCCCTGGGGTTGGAGCACGGGAAGAGAGAGACGACAAAGAGCAGGGAAGGTCCTTCTTGCCTGGTCTGTTGGAGTCTGGCACTGGGGATCCCAGTTGTGCAAACGTACAAATGCTGGCTCATTTTCTTGTGATAAGCATTTGTGGGTCCTCCTAGGGGCCCCCCGCTATTCCCTTACTTGGCCTGGGAGACGAAATCTCTGTCTGACAGCTTATGAGCTTCCCCTCTCAACCTCTACATTCTGTAGGCCACCCCCAACCTCTGTCTCCTGGGTTTGCCTCAGCCCTGACAGGAAACCCGCTTGCTGGAGCTCTTTTCAAAACAAAATCAAACGTGCTGCCTTCCCTAGGTCCACTTGGCCCACAGAAAATGGCCTGCATCCTCTCTCTGCCTTCAGTGGAACCACAGCTTGTTCCCACTGTCACTGTCTCTGTCTCCTGCATCAGGCTGTCATTATCCAGCCGCTCACCTTCGGACTTCTCCAGACAACTTCAGGCATCAGGCAAAGTGTCTCCACTCCACATGATTCATGGCAGGCTTTCTTAAGGGTTCTCTTCCTAAGAGGAGCCAGTTATTGGTGTTATTACAACTCAGATTTCTGTAGCTCAGTAAGCATCTGGCCAGAGGGATGAGGTCACTCTCTCCTCATGGGAAACATGCCCATTTGGTAGGCGTTGTCCCCCTCATCTGGGTGGAGCCGGGGGGAGCCCTCTCTCCCTGCCTGAGGAGTAAGGGGATCACAGCAAACTCACTGATAACGCTGGCTCTAAGGAAATTCTCTCCATCAGTCTCGACTGATCAATCCTCTTCTGTGCCTTAGGGAAGGGGGGTAGACCAAGGAGATGATCTTCAAACTTTTTGTTTGACTACCTCCTAAAAGGATTTTGAAAAACTACGTAGCCTTTCAAGCATTTTTAAACATTTTAAATGCTGTTCCTTTTAAGCATTTAAGATTGACATCTAAAATTTTTCATCAAAAGTTTAAATAGTTACAAAGGACGAGACTCATTCAGTTTACGGAAAACAGCCACCATATAATATAATTTGGCAAAATCAAACAGCTGGATCAGAACTTTTTGTGAAAAAGAATAATTCTGATTTCGCTTTTCAGTTCAAATGTATAGGTTAATACATACTGGAAACATTTGCATTCTTATCCCAAGATACACGGGTAGGTAGGTGGGAAGCACAGAGTTTGGCGGTGGCTTGTGACTTGCATGAACTATCCTTGGCTTGGATTTTTACTGGATTCTTTCTTGCAGTCCTGTGTTTGGTGCCCTGAGGATTTTTCATCCCAAGATTCAAAAAGGCAAGGCCTTTCTTTGTTTTGTGGGAAAACTGGAAACCGCCAGTGTCTGCTCAGACACACTGGTTTTAGGAAAGAATGCCTAAAGCAGAGGGCCTGGAAAGTGATGTCTTCAAAGCTGTCTGTGCCTGTGTATTCTTGGCGACGTCTCCGTGTGTCCTCAGGGGCACTCAGCAGAAGACTGCTGGGCTAACGGTTACTGTGTCTTTTGTGGTCACCCCTTAGCAAGTTCTGCAGAGATGGTCTGACACCCCTTGTTAACATGTCAGTGCATTAAAATCCTCTGTCTCAGACTTGAGGTCTCATCTGGACACCCTGCCTGGCTCATGTAGGGCTTGGCTCATGGCCGGTGCACAGTGAGGGTCTGTGACCATGTCTGATGTCAGCGGTGAGTCAGCCCCCACAGTCCCTGCTGCCACCATCCCTGCCTCCTGCCCCTCCCTGTGTGGGAAGGAGTGTGATGGGGAATTCTGGGCTGAGCAGCTACTTCCGTGTGGTCAGGGCTTGGGTGTGGGTGGCAGTGGGACACGCAGCTGGCCGGTAGGGGCTGGGGGATGCCTCTGGGGATGAGGCCTGGGCCGGGGCAGAGTGTGTCAGCCAAGTGGAATCCCCATGGCCTCATTTTCAAAGCCATTTGCAAGGCTGGGCTATTCCTTTGTCTGTGCCTGAGGACCCCCCACTCGCGGCTGCAGCCTGGGAAAATGTGTGCAGTCAGGGCCACTGTGGCCTCTAGAAGCAGCAGAAGTGGAGCAGGCAGCTGTTCTGCATTGAGCCTCCAAGGAATCGGCCTGTCTGGCCCATCACCAACCTTATGCTAGAGTCGGCCTCTGCCTGGGTGGTGAGATCGGAGGACACGAAGATGTGCTGGATCCAAATATCTCCCACACCGGCTTGTCGTGGTGCCCGACAGCCCACCATGACAGACAGAGACAGAGACAGAGAGAGAAGCACAAAGAGACACAGGGAGAGAGGGCGGGGCAGCCCTGGGGCTGGCAGATGATACTCCCTCCTTTGTTCTTCAAATACTTGCTATATGACCCTGGGTAAACCCACTAATCTCTCCAAGCCTCAATTTGCTCTCCGTAAAATGGGGATGGAACTCAGGGCTGAGGGCATCAGACGGGGTCAAGAATGTGGAAGTATCCGGCAAGTAGCAAGTGGCCAGTCAAGTCTTGTTTCTGAGGCAGAGATATCTATTATGTCTTCCCTGACCTCTCGGACAGGGAGGTCACACCCCAGGTGCTGACCCCTGGACCCCCTGACCACAGCCCATTGAGCCTGCAGTGCCCCCTCTCCCCAGAGGGGCCAACCGAGAGGCTGCCCCGAACCAGTTTGAGGCTCAGTGAGGTTAAATGATTTTTAAACTTTTGGGAAGTTTGGGATTTTAAAACATCCCAAACTTTCTTGGGCTGTGGGATGAAGAGAGCAGAGGCCAGGGCTCAGGGAGCTGAGTTGTAGGGATAGTGGAGAACTGGAGGGAAGGTCGGACGGAGACCTCTGATGCTGAGGCCTAGGCCCCAGGTGCCCGGACCAGGAGCAAACCCACACCTGGCCTAACTCCATTGTCCAACTTCAGAGCAGGGCTTGTTACAATGCAGATTCCTGGGCCCCTCCCTGAAGAGCAGATTCAGGACAGGCTGTGTGGGCTGGGACAAGGAGGCGGTCTGGGTGACTTTGAAGCAGATCCCTGTCTCAAACCCCTGACCCCCGTGGCGTTCTCCTCTGACAGATCCTGAGGGAGGCCTGGGAAGGGGCAGGTTAAACATGGCGAGGCTGTCTTCCCACAATTCCACTCCCCGAAAGAGAGCATCTTCTAGTGGACCCAGCCCTGAAGGGGGACCGGGATTCTCGGGATGTAAGACTGTGACAGGAACGAGCGAGGGAAAAATTATGGATCAAATGCTGGAAGAGGAGCAAGAGAAGCAGGAATCTAGATAATCCCCGCCGTCACTGGACGATCCAGGACACCCCTGAGCTTGGGCTCGATGTCGTGCCTCTCCCTCCTGGATGGTGGTAGGCTGACTAGTCTCTCTTGGGTGGGATGGAGTCACTGCTTACTCCTGTCTGTAGCGCTGGCCCAGGCCCAGCTTCCGACCACATGGAGCTCCCAGTAGGGGAACAGTCAGTCAGTCACCTGAAAGACTAGTTGTTACAGGCTCAGCCTTGTTGACTCCCCTGTGCTCAGGGCAGCCTGAGGACCAGAGTGCTGGTCCTGGTCCAAGACTGAGAATGGGCATCAGCATAGCTGATGGTGCTATTTCTCTTCTTCTCTTCCTCCAAGGCGAGATCAAATACCTCCTCCAGGAAGCCTTCCCTAATTGCTCCTTCCTCTAACGCCCCCTTGTGCCTCAGTTTGCTGATCAGGTTGTTTTGCCTTGTGCCATGGTTCTGTCTCCCTGAGGGCACTTCTGCATCTCTGGGGGACCACAGCCTCCCTGTCCTGGGCCAGAATGGAGCAGTCTCTCTGGTCCTGGGAGGCCAGACGATGTGACAGTTAAGAGACTGGCTTTGGGATCTGAGAGACATAGATTCGAATCTAATTCTGCTAATGCGTAACCTGGGGAAATCATTTAACCTCACTGAGCCTAAGTTTCCCCATCTGTACAAATGGAGGTCACGATAGTTCTTATCACATATGGTTTGTGGTGAGGATTAAAGAGATAAAGAGATGAGACCTGTAAAATTACACTCCGAACACACCTGGAGCTCAATAAATGGGAGCTATTATTATTAGTAGTAATGATTCATTCTACCCCCTCCTCTGAGGTTGCTTGTCTACCATCTGCTAGGTGCTGGGGACAGCAGGCTGAAGAAGAGACCTCCCTGCCATAGGGCAACTTATGGGACAAGTGTTATTGCTGAGATATGGCCAGAAGACTCGGAAAACTATGGGGCGGGTGCTCTTCTGGGGCCGAGCTGAGATGCGGGGCAGGGCTGACTGCTGTTGAGGAGGTGACAGGAGGCAGTGACTCTGTCAGGGTGCACGTGGAGGAAGAGAGAGAAGGGCATTCGGGTACAAGCAGAAGCATCTCCGCTCTCAAGAGGGGGTTGCTGGTCACACTAGCGGAGGGAGGGGTCATGAGGGAGGGGCTGAAAAGCAGTTCAGAAGAACCCTTCCCTCTCCCCCTAGTAGGAACACGAAACTCCAGTCCCTCAAATGTTGATTAAAAGCTGTGTGCCTGGCCCGGGAAGGCTGGCACTGGGACCCCACAAAGTGTCGGGCGAGGCTCAAGGAACTTCCAGCAGACTAGAGCTGGGGAGGGGGCTGTCTCTCAGCTGACGGACGCATCCCTGAAGGGCCCCCTACGTGCAAGGTTCTCAACACAATGGTCCTGACTGTGGACCTCTAGACAATTAAACAGAGAGACAGAAGACCATCTATGGATCGCAGAAGAATGGCAGCGACGGGACATGCGGAGGCACAGGTCACACGTGGGAATTGGGTTTTGCGGCTACTTTGCACCTCTGGTCCTATAGGCCGAGCCAGGCTCCGCAGGAAGCAGGCTGCAGCCACAGACGTGCCAGGCAGCGGGAGGAGCGGTGCCCTCGCCATCCCCAAAGCGTGTCTTATTATTAAAACTCATACATCACACACTGAAGCAAATACCTGGCGTGGGGGAATTGGAATCCTTCAGCGTGGACGAGATCCATCACCTTCTAAATCAGGTACATTAGCCCGTGAATCAAACACATCACCTCTGGATTCGATGGGCTCCCAGTCGGATTAGACGCATCACCTATTGAATCAAACTCAACTCTGATTGAATCGGAAACTGCACCTCACCTTGTAAATCATCTAAATATTACCCACATTACAAGTTTGCAATGGCTGCCTCACCAATACGTTTTAACAGACGACATGTTAAAGCCGCTATAACATTTAAACAATTACCTGCAGAAACGAACTCAATACATCACTTGGGCTGCCGATCCGCGTTTCGAGCAGGAGAAATTGCCACCCAGATGCACGGGCTTTCCATTTCCTTTCTCCCCCCGACCACCCTTCTTTTCCACTGGACTCCTTTGTCCTCCAGACCCACGCTGAGTTGGGCAAGGCAGGAGCCGTCGGGGCTCCTGATCACAGCCCAGGGGAGGCCGGCGTGAAACCTAAGGCAGCGGACCAGAAGTGGGCCCATCCGATGGCAGATGTATTTTGCTTAACCTGCACAGCGCTTAAAAACAGTGGATGTTTCAAAAATCAGAAAATTCACATTAAAATCCTGCATTTTGGGCTTCTCTTAACAGTGAGATTTGGCAATAATGCATGCCCAGTAACAGCTAAACCCAGTAATAGTAACTATTGCCACATGTGGATCCAGGTACTCTCCTGTAATATGTCATCTGATGGTCACAACAACCCTAATATAGTACACAGTCATAGACTGTTACTATTTCCAGTTGAGGAACCCAGGGCACAGAGAGGGCAAGCAACTTGTCCAAATCACACAGCTGGGCAGTGATGGAGGCAGGCGTGCAGTAGCCCGACTACCCAGAGTGGTGTGGGGGATTTTTGAGGGGTGGGGCGGGGAAAGCTGACCCTGCCAGGTGTCCTTCTAGCCTCGTTACACCCACACCCCGTTGTGTCCCAATTCCCTCCCTGTCAGTCAGCGACCTCTCCCTGCAGTAGGGTGGATCAGAGAGGACCTCAGCTCCAGAACTGGATATTACCTCCAGAGTTGTTCGTGCAACCGTAGGGCTGTACTGGCAGAGCTGGAAGGAACGTTCATTACACTGTTTTAGAGCTGCATCCCATTTACCATATTATGCCCAATATAATGCTCTATCAATCGATATGTCATTTTGAAAATAAATCCTGTAATTGCATTGCAAATTACACAATTACACTGCATTGTACTCGTGTGCATGTGTCAAAAGTGTTAATTTCTTAAAAGTAAATGCTGAAATATTGCAGTTTTTGAAACTCTGCTTTGGTCTTTCTTCTTGTTTAATATACTGGAAGCTCCAGGAAGGCAGTGGCCCAGGTCCTCTCTTCTCTGAGCGGCCCTGCCCTGGGCAGTGTAGTGGTCAAGGCTGCCACCCCAGGATCCGAGATGTTCCTCTCTGGGCCTCTCCAGGCCGCTCCTTCTGTCAGGAGCTGTCTGTGTCCCACACCTGTCCTTCTTGAGCCTTTGGTCTATAAACAGACCAAATAAAATAGAGGTGACAGCTCTGCATTGCATGATCTTTGCATGTCACCCGGCTCATGGAAAATCTTACTGAAGATGACAGGTGCGCTTTCAGAGGAGGACTGGGAAAGGCCAGGCTCAGGTCTCTGAGCTCAGCAGCATCTGGGGGCTCTGGGGTGCTGCCCTGCAGGTACCTGGGGCTTCGGCCACAAGTCAGGACGGGCCAGGATGCAGCACCTAGACCGTGAGCCTAGCCCGGGGCCTCCCCTGACCCACCCGGAAGCAAAGGAAAAGGCTTGGGAATCCTCTGGAGGATCCTCCTTGGGTGCCACACGGCCGCTGCCCTTCCTCCAGACTCACCCTGCCTGCTCTCTGCATTTAGCAGCTTCATCAGCCCAGACCCTCAGATGACAGCCTGAACCTTTCTGCTCAAAGTAGCCTTTGATGCTCTGCAAACCCTGGCGGCCATTGCCTGGCATGTGGGCCCCAGAGCTGGGCTTCTGGGTGATGACTGGGACCCCCTGCCTTGCCGCAAGCAGACACCAGCTGCTCCCCCTCCTCTTGCGTTTCCTCCAGAGAATCCTCAAGGGAAGATCAGCACTTGGCTGGGGGCCTGGTCAGGAGGGCGAGGGGCACTCCCTTCGGAAGTACACACACATCTCCATCTCCACCCATCTGGAAGTACACCCATCTCCATGTGCACGACGGGTTCCTGCAGAGCTGAAGTCTCTGCTTGGGACCCCTCCCATCGCTTATGTGGCACAGGGCTTTCATGGAAGGGGCAATGCCTCAATGCTTCATTAAAAGGATCCTTTTTAAGACTCAAAACTCCTTATTAGAACACCAGCCCCGTCTCACCCTCAGTCATATATTAATAGGAGTTATGCTTTAAATACCTGTCATTGAGAAAAAGCAAATTGGTCCAAAAGCTGCCCTGGGTGAAAAAGTGTATATCCTTGATAATGACACATCTACATCCTTGCAAAGGCAATGCTACCAAGATGAGCAGGACCCACATCACCCTGTCTGGATGCTGCTGGTGAGTGTAGGCACATGGCAGCCCCTTTGTGATTAGTTGGAGACCCCAAGTCTAGAAACTTCCTTGAGAGTTAAGGGCAGCTCTTTGGAATGTTTATTTTGCTTTATTTTCCACCTGGCATCTGCCCTGGTCAAAGGAAATTGAAAAACTCTAATTCACAATCTCATTCTTCCAAACCAGCCCATTTCTCCCTCCTACCACTTTGCCTCGATTTCCTCAGGTTTGGGAAAACATTAAAAAACAGTACATGTCCTCTTCTACATTTTTCATTGCTAATAGATGGGTGTGACAGAGTGAGTCTACGAAGGCTTGTCCTGTCTCATTCCCCACATGTTCAGAGGAATGGTTTTGGCTGGGGCTGGGGGCAGGGCCCATGGAGATGCCTCTGGAGGCCGCCACATAGGTGCAGCCCTCAGGATGGAGGCTTCATGCATTTGGTCATCTCACATGCAGAGGCTTTAGGCCTGGTGGAGGTCTGGCTATCCCTGTGGTCTGCCTTAGGAGGTGGTGTGGCTCCCACAAGGTGGCTGCTCAACATTGACATTGGGTTTGGGTTGGGGTCTGGCTGGGTCCTCAGCCCAGCACTGGTCCAATCCCAGGGTCCCCAAAAAGGCCTTTGGAGAGGCTGCTCCAGAAAGCCTGCAAATGCATGCAGGGGGCCAGCCCAGACCCGGCCACGGGTGGATGACAGACAGGGGAGCAGAGCTAGAGAAAAAGGGAGGATCAGAGTCAGGACAGACAGTATTGCAGAGTGCCAGCACTGGGCTGAAGGCTGGGTGTCAACAGAAGTAAGTGACATGCCACTCGCCAACTCAGTGAGGAGGAAAGAGACTCAGGGAGCAGCCAGATCAGCATCCTAATAATTGAACTTACTGGAGCCAGGCATGTCCCAAGGGCTTTCTTTCCGTGAATTAGCTTATGCCATCCTTACAACCCAAGCGTATTGGTATTGTTTTTGTTTCTGCTTTTACCTATGAGAAAACTAAAGTACCGACAGTTCAAATAACTTATCCCCATTTTACAGAGTAACTAAAACCGAGTCTCAAAGTTGTTCACTTGTCTAACAAAGGTTTCAGAGTTAGCAGTGTGGCCAAGTTGGGGTTTAAATCCAAACATGTCTGACTCCCCATTCTGTTCCCTTCAAAACCCTGGGAAATGAGTGTGAAGTTGCAGAGTTGGTCCCAGGTGTCAGGTTGGTCATAGACATGGCTGGGAAGGTGCTGGAAGGCTGTGACTAATGCCCAGGAGGTGGAGCCGTGGGTCCCCCTTCCAGGAAGAGGCTGTGCTGCTCCCCACATCACTCACTCCACCCCGAACACACCCCATTGTGCCTGGAACAAGGGACGCACACCTGTGAGTGCCTGGAAATGGCTCTGGTTGGGTTCGGGACAAACAGCGTGGCTCTGGCATCTTTCCAAGTCCCTTTCTGACCAGCCCCCTGCGAGGCCGTGGGTGATGCAGCTGGAGGTTGTAGTGGAGTCTGACTGAAGTCCTCTTAGTGCCACATAGTCCCTGCCCTTCCTCCCTACTCGCCCTGCCCGCTCTCTGCAATTAGCAACCTCACCAGCCTGGACACTCAGCTGACAGCCTGAACTTTTCTGCCCAAAGTAGCAGATGCCTGAGGTCCCTGGAGATTCTCAAAGGTCACAAGAAAAGAGAGAAAAGAGATGCTTCCATGGGCTCCTTCTTATTGGACTGAAAGATGGCTGGCTTAACATGGCTCTGCTTATATTCAAGGAGACTTACTCTTTGATGCCACAAGTGTGTGATTGGAGGGACATTAAAAGACACCCTGGTTCTATCTGAAATGCCCCCACTTGGCACTACCATAGGCTAAGTAGTTTTCTTAGCTTTCATCAGCTGCAAGATCTTTTGTTCAAATGATAACTTATGTAGCAGCCCAATTGATAAAATAAATAAGAGTAGAATATCTCTGAGTGAAGGAGGGTATATCTTGGGGGATTTGGAGCCTTATCTGCTGGGCCGTCCCCTGACCCAATAGCAGGACCAAAGGTCCCTCATCTGGGCATCCCAGCACAGTTTGAAGACCATTGATCTAGTTCAAACCCTTTGATTTACCAGGAAGGAAACTGAAGTCCAGAGAGCTTATGTGACTTGTCTGGTATTTCAACAGAAAATCTAGGGCTGGCTGGGTTCTATCAGATTTATATACCCAAGTTCGTTTTGTAGGGTTAGGTAGTCTAGTTGGAATTCATTACACTCTTTCTTCCTTTGTGCTCACTGTCAGCCATTGAAAATGTAACTAGAATCAGATCATGCAGCTGATTTAAGTTTAATAAACTGTTACTAAGTACTTCATGGCCACATACAAGGCACCATGCACTGGACACAGTGGGAGGAAAGCCCAGTGGCGGCCCTAAAGAACAGAGGAAAGAGACCAACAAGCAGATCATTCCAGTGCCTGTGGAGTGCTGGCACAGCATGCACAGAGGACAGCCACTCGGTCCAGTCCGAGGGTTCGGGAGGGCCTCCCAGCTGAGTAGGGCTCAGCCAGAGAGGGCGAGAGGCAAAGGCCCTCCAGGAGCCCTAAGGCCCAGGAGTGGGGGGCCGACTATGGTGTGTGATGTGATCGCTGGAGGGAGAGATGCGAGGTGGAGAGAGGCAGGAAAGGATGCTGGGGTCTTGGACGCCACATTAAGGAACTTGGGCTTTATCCCCAGGCAATAAGGATGAAAGATTTTAAGAAGAAGAATAAGAAATTTAGGATGGGTCATCTGATTGCTGGGTGATCACAGATTTGAAGGGGGGCTGGGGGTGCAACTAGAAGCCCAATTAGGACATTACTACAACGGTCTAGGTGAGCCTGTGGTGGAGCTGTCTGCGTAGAAATTCCAGAAATATTTGTGAGATATTTTAGGGAGGTAAAGGATTAGGTTTAGGGAAGGGGTGCTGAGGGAGAGGGAGAAACTGAGAATATTTGGCAGGTGACCCAGAAGGGCCTGGAAAGAACAGGACATGAGCTGGACTAGTGCTCTTGAGAGAGAGGAGGTCTGGAACACGTTCAAGTCGGGGAGATGTACGGTTGGGGCCAGGTACCACAGGGACGGCTCTGGGTGGCCAGCAGGATCACCAGGCAACAGAAATCTCCTCCTGCCTCTCCCCCTCCTGCCAGCTCACCAGCACACCGTGGAAGCCTTTCAAACTTCGGCAACTTTTCTTGCCCCCGACAGTGGGAACCAACAGGAAAGTCCTGGAACTGCAAGGATGAGCTGGAGGGAGGCCTGCGCTCCTGTTCACTGTCCCGGTGTCTCCTAAAAGATGCTCTTTGTGGTCCCCAGATGGTGCCAGCATGTGTGCCTCCTGGAACAAGCAGAGAAAGGGCAAACCCCGGCCCTTGAAGCCAGCTGGGGTGCGGGAGGCCGCACCAGCCACACAAGCCGCCCAGCGAAGAAGCTGCTAACTCAGGTCATGTTGCCCCAGCCGACCTCTCAAAGCAAGGGTTAAACATTTCCTTAAAAACCCTACGGTGCCTTGGAAATCAGCTGAATGGCCTTTCTGTACCGCTCCTAATGTCCCCGGTGCACTACCTGGCTTTCTGACGAGATATAAACGGCGGATTTTATGGGCAGCGGCATGGGCCAGTGGGCTAAGGACAGGCCGGGGAGCCAGCAAGGACGCGGTCTCGGCGCCTTGTGACTGCTTGACTCAAGGTGTGACCTTGGGCTGGTTGCTTAACCTGTTTACACCTTAGTTTCCTCGGCTGAAAAATGGGAGTCCTGATACCACTGGGCCTCACAGGGGGGCTGTGAGCGGGAGCTAATTGATGGCTGAAGTGCACCCTGGGTGTCTCCGATGCTAGTAAACTGCTAAGTAATTACGCGGCGCCTCGGAGCGCTGGCAGCCGACACACAGGGCACTCTTCCCAGGCCGAGGGGGCCAGGTAGCGAGGCCAAGAATGCCTGGCTCAGCTAAACGCCAGCCATTCACCTCCCCGGTGAGCCCCTCTGCAAGGTCATTCTTCATGTCCTGGAGATCTTTCTCCTCCTGGCTCTGACATCTCTTCTCTCTCAGACCTGATTTTAACCTTATTTTCTGCAAGATGTGGCTTTTTCTTTAATTGACAGTCTGGTGAACAGTTAGTTTGTTGAGTGGCCACTCTGCAGGACACTCCTCTAGGTGCTTTCTGTGTCTTCTCTCATGGGCCCCTCCTCACAGGCACGATTTAGGAGGGCTCTATTGCTCCCGTTTCACAGATGCAGCAACCGAGGCTCGGAGAATTTAGGCACTCCTAAATTCTTTCAATGAATTCTTTTAATGAAGCCTCTCCATCACTGGCCCATTTGTGGGATGAGCCTGTGCCTGCCTGAAGAGTCAGGAGAAGGATCCAAACCCAGAATTCCCTGGCTTCAAAACTCAGGCCTTTCCATCACTCTGTCCTGCCTTCCCTGTTAGCTCTTCACTTCATGTGGGGCCATGGGATAGGGGTAGCGGGTAGAAACATCACTGGGATGCAGGGAACCTGAATAGATTTTCTGTCTCTACCACAAAGCTACTGTGAGGCAGGGGTCAAGTTACTTGACCTTTCTGACTCCATCCTTTTCCACTGATGTCCTTTTGTCTCTGCTGTGCTATGACTCTATGGCATGGCTGTGTATTATGGTAGCAGATACCTACCTTCTGGGTCTTCTAATATATAACAGATATTATGTATCTGCTATATGTCGTGCGATGGACTGAATATATTCCCCCCAAATTCATGTGTTGAAGTCCTAACGCCCAATGTAATGCTATCAGGAGGTGGGGCCTTTGGTAGGTAATTAGGTTATGAGGGTAGAGCTCTCATAAATGGAACCAGTGCCCTTATAAACGGGACCCCAGAGAGCTATCTCACCCCTCCCACCATGGGAGGACACAGTTAGAGGACGGCAAGTGGGCCCTCACCTGACATCGTATCTGCTGGTGCCTTGAACTTGGACCTCCCAGTCTCCAGAACTGTGAGAAATAAATTTCTGTTGTTTATAAGTCACCCAGGCCATGGTATTCTGTTGTAGCAACATGAATGGACTAAGACACCCAGCTAGACTAAATGATGCTTGTGGTCAGGGCTTGTGCTATATGTCTAATTATCTGTAATAAAATGGACACACAGAAGGTGCCAGGCCCTGCGTTAGAAGTTAGCATGTGTCCCTGCCCCAAAAAGCAGAGTCCAGTGAACACGACAGATGCATGAGCAGGAGATGTCAGTGTAACGTGCATGGTCCATGCCCCAGCGAAAGTGGCCTTCCTTTTCTCCTAGGTCCACCTGCAAGAGTTGCTGAGCTGGGCCCCGGGGGGCTGCTTCTTGAGATACTAACTGATTCCCATCAGCTTATCTGGGACGAGGGCAGTGGGTGGAGACAGAGTTGAGCCTGCCTTGAATTATGCCCTGGCGCCCATCTTGTAGGGAGGTGTGGCTCTGGGGGCTGCATCAGCAGGAACCTCCTTCAATGGCATGGGGATCTTAGAGCAAGCCAGTGGTCCTCCCCTCCTGGGACTGAACATGACACCAAATCTCTGAGTTGACCCAGAGAGGCCTTGATGGGTCACAAGATACAATGACCAACACCATCATCAACTTAAGCCAGCAAAGTGATGGTGACGCTGTGTAATTTTGTGCTCCCCAAACGGTTGATGAAGCTGTGGAACATTTCATTGGTCCAGGCATCAAGCTGCCCAAACTCAGGACTGTCCCTGTTTGGGCGTCCCCAGAGTAGCAGCACCGAGACCCCAGGTGCCTGCTCTCCCCCGTCTCTGCAGCCAGAGAGCACTTTTCATCCTTCCCAAATATCCCCCAACTTTCCCCCTTCCCAGTCTGAATAAAGGACTTATAAAAATAGCGTAATCTTTGGTGACTGGCAAGGCTGGGGCAGGGTCCACCACCCCTGCCTCTCCTCTTCCCCAAATCGCAAGGCCCTGCTGCATTTCAGTCCACGTTTCTCAGCCCTGCACCCGAGCTCCCAGGAGAAGGGCTGCAGGAATGTGAGCCTCCTTTAAATCCTGCCTTCCTGGACATTTCCAGCTAAATGGGATCAACCGTCACTTCCTATTAGCACAACTTGGCCTTTCCAGCAGTGACGGGCGGCCACGGGCTGCTCCGTGGATCACTTAGAGTCATAAAAACTGCTCTGTGGCTACCCCTGCATCACGGAGGGCTCCAGGGAGCAGCCGGGAGAAGGGCGGGGGAGCGGAGCACAGAAAGCTCGGAATCTTCCGCTAAAGGCAGGCTCAGGCCCGGCCCTCCCCGCCCGGCTCTGTCCTACCTCACCCACTGCCACCGGGGACTCTCCAGGGACGGGGACATGGAGGCCACAGTAGGTAAGATGAGTGGCTGCCACCTTTGGTGTTTGTGCCAGGAACTGTTTTCAGATCTCGTTTAATCCTGCAGTCAAGTCTAAGATACATTGGAAAGTGGGGCTCGGAGAAATTAAGTGACTTGTTCAAGGTCACAGACAGGGCAGAACTGGCATTCCACAGGTCGTGCTCTTTCCACTTCTGCAAACTGCAGCCTTGGAGAAACCGCTCCATTCTGCCTGCCAGAGTTACTCAGGTCAGAGCCCGCCATGCCCAGCTGGGGAGACAGGTTCCTTCCAGAAGGGCCACATCAGGGTGGCCTAACCAGTGTCGGCTGTCTGGAGGTCACAGTGACAGTCTCTTCATGGCCTACCCGGGGATTTAGTGGTTAAAATTGAACATGGAGGATTTATTCCTTAGCCTCTGGATGTGTGGGGACAACCAGGATTGAAATTCCAGCCTCTGGAAGCTGATGAGACCCCTCCCTGCACGGAGCATGTGGTATGGACGGTAGGGCTGGAGTTTTACAAAAATGAAGCAAAACTACACAAAAATCCTGATGCCGTGAACCTGGCATGAAAGCAAGCATGTGAGAAATGGATCTGCAGATCCTTCCCCTCGCCGGGCTCCGAAACCCCTCCATCATTAATGTTTCACAGGGTGGCCGGTGGCCGGCCCCCTTCGGCAGAAGTGCACCGTGGTCGTGGAGCATTGGCCTGCAACCTGTCCCTCCCAGAATGACCCTTTCCTCCTTCATTCCTTCCGTACAAGTTTCTGCCAAAGGAACACAGATGGAGAGAGAAAAATCAGGGCTGGGTTTCGAGAGGGGGGAAAAATTCACAGAATGTCAATATGTTCACCCTGGAAAAAACTTAAAATAATATTGAATCATGTTAGGGTTTTTGTGGGATTACACACACACACACACGTGCGCATACACACACACACACACACTCACACAGAATGACTGTTCAGTTCTCGTCCTCTGCATCTGTGAGCTATCACTACCAGAGAGCAATACAAAGGCGCCGGGCTGCTCTTCAGGCCTTTCTTCCGTTCCAGTCCTGGGCTGCCTCTCTTGGACTTCTTCCTTTCTGTTCTTCTTTTCTCCCGCGAACACTGCCTTCCTCTTTCTCCTCTGTCTCTCCAGTCCTCAAGTTCTCCTTTCCCAGTCCAACAAAGAATAGCTGTGCAGAAAGACTCTAAGTTATTCTGACCATAAGGAAAATGACCAGTAGAACCTAATGTGTCCCCTTTCTGGAGTTTTTGCATCCTAGGGACAAATGGCTATGAATGTGAGGGGTCTCTTGCCTCAGGGAGCTGATGAGGAGCACTGGGTGGTGCAGAAGTCATCCTGGGGACACTTAAAAGCATCCCACGTAGAGAGCTTCCAACCTTCCTTACCCAAAAGGCCTGCTCTGAGTCTAAAGCTCCTTGCTCTTTGGAACCACCCCTGAAGGCTGTGTAGGTGCTCCATGGGTAGAAGTTTTTAGCACTGGCTCCTTTTTCCATTCCAAATAACTCCTTCACCCCCCTGCAAAAGAGGTGCATTGAGAATGGGCATGGATCTGGCTGTGGTTCCCTGTGTTTGTGGGAACAGTCTTATTGACCTGGCAGAGGGCTGTCTAGCATGGCAGCTGCTGCCCTGGGAGGTGCCCGGGGGCTGGGTTGGGGGCTCTGCCTGATAAACAATGCTCTGGCAGCAGCGAAAGGGCAGGGGGGAGGAGAGAGCGAGATGCTGAGAGGAGCTGACAGAGGAACGTGCCTTTGCATTTTCCTCTCCTAAGCGACTGGTGCCTGGGGTTTGAAATCCCCCAAATGTGGCATGGCCTGCCCTTTGGCATCGGGGTCGTGGTAACCAGTGAGATGACAGGAGAAACTGCGCAGACTGGAGGTGCTGTAACATGCACAGGCCATTTCTCACACCGTCTCATTAGGGCCTCAAGGGTGGTGTGGGCAGGATCACTCAGCTTTTAGAGGATCAAAGTTTCCTTCCGGGAAACGAAGATGAGTGTCATTGCCAAGGTCACAAGATATGTAAGTGACGGGATTCGGACTAGAACCCAGGTCTTGTAACTCCCAAGGCTCTTCCCATGGATTTTTCCAGAGGTGTGGAAAGTAATCCCAAAGGTTAGGACAAAGTTTAACAACGAATAGGATGTAGGCCCAAGATATATGGACATTCTCTCAACCGCTTCTACTTAGCCAATCTGCTTGGTAACAGCTGCTCTTCCTAAAATATATTTACTGATGCGCATGACACAGTGAATGACCCTGGCTAGTAGCCATTCTCTAGTACCTCTAGCACGCTCTTTCCCGGAGTACCAGCCTACCCTTCCCCGTACACCCTTCTCCAGTACCCCCTTCTGCTCCAACCAGGGGAATACGTGCTTGCTAAGAGTCAGTGGGTCTTTGTTTCCAAACCTGTGTTATGCTTGCTTTGCTTCTATTTGTAAAAGCCTTATTGCAAGTAAGTGATTTAATGAAATGTTCTGCAAACAGATGATATAATGAGAGTGGAAAGAAAAAGAGTCCTTATTCCTATGCAAACCGAGTCCAATACTTTGAGAAGATCTGATGACGATGCATTGCTAGGAAGTACTGCTGATGAGTTAGGTGTGGGTAAGCTAATGTCAAAGATTGGGGGGAAACGAAAACATCTAGAGTGATTCTTCACTCAGAGCACTTGGCAAACATAAGTTCTCACACCACTTTAAAGAACTGGAAACTGGAAATGGTACATGATGCATTACTGGGTGTGGTTTACTCAGGAAAGATGGCTGGACACGCCCATCTGTGGACCTAAACTCAAAGGAAATGTGTTGGACCTACATCAAAGAATGGTGAGCGGATGTACATTTATACGTTTTAAGTTAAAATACGATGTTGAAGGTGTATAGTATAATTTTCTCTGATTTCCCTTTTCAACTAACTTTTTCCATTAACTGACCCACGCTAGTCCATATCGTGTCAGATAAAAGGGATCCTGATCTAATAGCTAACAGTTATCGAGCAATTATTTGGTGCCAGACACTATACTAAGTGCCTTTTATGTACCATCTCTTTGAATCCTCACAATCTACCTATGAGTGAGTGAGTTACGTTCCTGAGGTGGCACAGGGGCTGGTTTTTACAGGCCCTGGTCTCTCCTGCCTCCCGCCCACCTTCCTTTCTTTTGCCAGCCAGTAGCCCATTACTGCATCGCATCTCTATACACCAGCACCCTGCCTCCTTACGGGCTCATGTTAGAAGGTGCCAGAGTTCTCTGGCTCCTTGGGAAGATTCTGACCTGCCCTCAATGGCTCTGTGGGGAAGGGACTATGGTGGCTTCAAAATGGCCCAACTCAGGTTCCAGGTTTCGTGCATGGGTATGAAGAAGTGGACAGGTAAAAAAGCATGGACAGGGGTGGGAGATGTGAAGACAAAAAGCTGGTGGAAAGTACTTAAGAAGACTAAGCCTAACATCAGGCCCTTTGCCCTGATGTGGGGTGATGGGCGAGGGTGGAACTTTTAGGAGCAAAACACTGGAAAAGCCCACCTGAGGCAATCAGGTGGAAATGGGTGGGGGCGGGAAAGAGGGAAAGGGCGGGAAGTACTCCTGGCATCATGCAGGCCAGGAGACAGAGCTTCCTGATTTAAACCACAGTCTATAACAGTGGGCAACCGACAGTGGCAGCAAGAACTACCATAGGAAGGAACAAAGAAGAGCTCCCCCTTCAGTTCGTGCCATTGTGGAATCTGTGACTTTTGCAACTCAGATGTTTGCAATAGAAATGCACTGTTGGTGTCGAGGCAGAAATCTGATATCCATGAAGGGAAGTAAGATAAGGATCAGCAGGATGATACAGAAAGGGAAGTATACGGAGCCACACGTTGGGAGAAAATATTCCCTATACATGTACCCGGCAAAGGACTTATATCCAGGATACATAAAGAACTCTTACAGCACAATAATAATAAGACAAATAGCCCAACTAAAATAGCAAAAGACTTGAACAGACACTTCACAAAAGATGTATGAACGGCCAGTAAGTTCAACTTCATCAGCCATCAGGGAATGGCAAATTCAAACCAGAGTAAGAGACCACGACACAGGCACTAAGGCAGCGAAGATGAAAAAGACTGACCATACCAACTGTTGGCGAGCGGTGGTGGACCAAGGGCAGGGCAATGCAAGCAGTCTGTCTGGGGAATAAGGGGGCACATTGTCTGTAAAGAATTTAAAAACAATAACAAAACCACTAAAATTCAATCTGCTTTTTATTATCACCATGCATCAGCAATTCTAAACATTGTCAGTGATAAGATATTCCTCCTCAGCTGGGGCAAACCTCTCTCACGGTCCCCTTCCTTGATACCCCACCTTTGGCCAGGATGCGGAACCACATCGAGAGTGGGGGAACTGCCTGGCAGTTTCTTTTAAAATTAAAAAATCGCACTTCTACATATTTACCCAGGGAAAATGAAAACATACGAAGTGAATGTTTTAGCAGCTTTCTTTAGAATAACCCCAAGATGGGAACTATCCAAATGTTCATCAATAGGTTGAGTGGATAAACAACATGTGGTACATCCATGCAAAGCAATACTACTCAGCAACTGAAAACGAATAAAGTATCTAGACATGTAACAAAATAATGAATCTTAAAAACATTATGCTGAGCAAGAGAAGCCAGACACAAAAGAATACACACTGTTTGATTCCATTTATTTGAAGACCAAGAATAGGCAAATCTAATCTATAGTGACAGAAAGTAGAATAGCGGTTGCCTGGAGCCAGGGGTGGGATGGGTATTGACTAGGAAGGGGTACAAGGGAACTTTCTGGTGCCTTGGTACTGTTCATTACCTTAATTGTCATGGTGGCTACATGAGGGAACATAGTTGCCCAAACTCATCAAAACTGTCTACCTAAAATGTGTGCATTTTATTGTGTGTAAGTTTTGCTTTAATGAGGTTGATATGAAAGAAAAATTTGAAACAAAGGGAAAAAAGCCTAGAGTTAGGACCAGGACAGATATTGATTAATTCAAGAATATGTCCCAGGCTCTTGGTGGTCATTCCCAAGTGGGACCCCCTCGACATTCCAGAGATGTTTCTCTAGACCACACTTGCAATGTCCAATCTGGATGTGTATTGCCATTAACCATTATGGAAAGCTGTGTATAGTTTAATCTGAAAAAGTTTTTATTTCCTCCCTCTGAAGTGTTTTTATGGTTCTCTCAAGTTCCAATATTTTTAATTCCTTCAGGTGTAGGCAAAAACTGCTATTTTAATTACAATGATAATAATAATGATAACAGTTAACATTTATTGAACATAAACTGGGGCCAGACACTACGTAAGGTGATCTACCTGCATTATTTTATGTACCTTCCACATAACCCTGACCCTCTGAGGTATTATCCCCATTTTTTAGATTAGGGCCGAGGTTCAGAGAGGTGAAGGCTCTTGTCAAGGGCGCACAGCTAGTTAGACCAGGTCTGTCTGATTTGGACTCCATGTTCTTGTCACTGCACTGCGGGACCTCCAACACCGACCCAATACTGCCACAATCTGGTAAACCAGACCACATGGTCCTCCAGAAGGGGGCCTAAACATGCCCACCGCTGGGGAGCACACATGTTCCTTTTACAGCCAACGGCTTCAGGGAGCTTTCCCTTCCTCGATGAGCCTTCTTTAGCTCAGACTTTCCTGCGGTCACCACAAGAAAGATCACCCAGCAGATTGGCTCACGCTGCGTGACGAGTTCTGGTTAGCTCCATTTGTGGACTGCAACCAATGGCAGAGTTGAATTGCCTTGTCTTCTTGGGCCTTGGGGGCTGAGGGGAGGAGATCCCTCCTTGACCTTCCACTTCTGCCCTGGGCTTTACTTTCCCCGCTTCTCCCTCCCTCAGGACTCTGTGAAGTTTATTCTTTTGAACTGTGACCGTGACCGTATACATCTTCTGGGTGGATTCTGCGTTCCTTCCACTGCGGAGCTGGCTGAGGAAGTTATGCGGGGCCCAGGGGAATCCTGGAGGAATTTGCTCAAGTCTGCTGGGGTCCGCATCCTGACACTCAAGTGCATAAGTGAGGCCAGGCCTGTTTGACAATCAAACCCAGGCCTGAACAAAAGGGGAGGGGAGATGGTGGCCGGTACGGACCCCAAGCTGGGCCAGCCTCTTGTTTGAGGAGGCCCGTCTGAAGGCCTGAGAGGAGACGTGACAGGGAGGAGGGGGCCCCAGCAGGGTCTGGGGTACATCCGCAGAAGAAGAGAGGAGAAGATAGTGGAATCCACTAGGGCTCCTGAAAACATGTCATCTTGCTGCTGCCAAAACCCTTTGAATGTGTTAAATCCTTAATCAGAGTAGCCTAAGACTGCAATGACTACATGGAGACATGTTAGTCCAGATAAACCCTTGCAGGTTTCAAAGATCTGAAGGGCCCCGCACTTCCCTCTGCAGCGGCTGGCCTCTGCCCTCTCCTCCGCGATGTCATCATTGAAGTCCCACTCTCACCATGCACGGTGTAAGTTGACATTGACAGTTGCAGCAGTCTCACACCGACTCTGGAGGATTATTAGCTTTGAAGCTATTTGGCCTTGAGCGTTGAATTCTTTTTTGAGCTCACACTGGCTTACAATATCTGAGAAGGCTTGCTCCATTCTGGCCCCAGCTTGAATTAGGAGAGGGGGCGGCTTTCCAACTTGGAACTGATACCAGCAGGAACAGAACGGGGGAATATTATCCGTTTCTGATGGGCAACAAAGTTAGTGTTCTTGAATCCCCCCAGGGCCTTCACACCGAGTTTCCATTTTAACATCAGAGTTGGAGCCGCAGCCTGGGCTCGCCTCTGCCTGTAATCGCTGCGCAGCCTCACAGCTGGACGCGGGGAGGGACTCGAGGAATACATGCTCCTCTGGCTTCTAATCTGTTTGTTATTAGGCTGTTGGAAACCCCTCAGTGGGGCTGGAAGCTGATGTCAGAAGAGTATAATTCCAGTGTATGTTTAAAAAAAAAAAAAAAAGAAGGGAAAAAAGCTCCCTTCTGTGATAATTTGCATGTGGTGAATGCAAGCTCTGGGGGGATTAATTAGCTCAACAAAGCTGGGGAAGGGATGGCCAGGGAATTGACAAAAATAGTCACCTGAAGAGCTTCTGACCCCTCTTAATATCCTCTCAGGATTTAAGCAAATGTCTTGCAAAGCTTATTCCAGGGAAAAGGAAGCCCGCTGCCCCATCCCCAATCTCAACCTACGTCTTGTATTTTTATTTTTCTTTTGAGGAAGTTTAGCCCTGAGCTAACATCTGTTGCCAATCCTCCTCTTTTTTGCTGAGGAAGATTGGCCGATTGGCCTGGGCTAACATCTGTGCCCATCTTCCTCTACTTTATATGGGACGCCGCCACAGCATGGCTTGATAAGCAGTGTGTAGGTCCATGCCTGGGATCTGAACCTGTGAACCCCGGGCCGCCGAAGCGGAGCATGAGAACTTCACTGCTACACCACTGGGCTGGCCCCGCTTATGGATTTTTCATAAAGAGACAAAGTGTGTTCGTCACTCTCCACAAATTATGGCACTGTTCACGGTTTCACGAGACATCGACTGGGGTAAACGATGGGTCTATGGAGGAATTCTGGAGAGCTCTCTTATCAAAGAAATAAGGAACTCCCGAGTTTTCAGGTTGCTGATTTAGGGAGAAGAAAAGTTTTCTTGAGATTATCACTCATTTATCTACATGTTCTTATTTGTCTCACTGTCATCACTTATTTATCTGTCTGTGTGAAGGTCAATCTTCCCCAATACTATTTATGTCCATAATTCATGGGCTGCATCTCTCCTGATGCAACTGGTTTTCAGGATGTACCAACCTTGCAGCTTAAAGAAACCCAAATGAGACACCTTCAGATTAGAGCCGGCCCCCGTTTTTTGGGTGGGTGGAATAAACTCAGCACCACTGCCAAACATCAAAGCTGAAGAAGTAAACATGCCCAGGAGAAGTTGTTAACAGAGGTGCAAGCACAGAGTTTGAGAGAACAGGGGGGCTGGGAGAACAGCTGGAGGGAATGGGGCAAGTTATAGAACGCAAACGCCAAACAAACCCCAAATCATCCCTCTTTGCAGAAGTCAGTGGAAAAAACTCCTTGCATTTTATTTCTCTGACGCTCAGGAAAGTGAACAGCGCATTTTCTCAACTCTAATGGATGCTCCCCACCCAACCCTCACCATTTTTGAAATTGGGATGTCTTACAGCTGACATGTCCATTAAATGTATCAATGCCTCACCAAAAGGTGATATTAACATGATGGCGTGTCATACAGTCAGTGTGCTTGCAACAGGAAAATGTGGGAGGAAAGAAAGTATTTAATCTTTTACAAATGCCAGTGAGACCTGTTATCATTTGTTCCACAGTATAACTCTTGGAGAGAAAGCCTGCACATAGGTAGAAGCATGCACATAGACGATGTGGGTATATGCTGAGGGGAGAGTCTGTGAACTGGCTGCAGAGTCCACCAATATCCAGACAATGAATGAGTGGTACCCATGCTGACATTCCCATTATTAACTTACTTAAGCAATTGATGGGTGCTCACCTCATCAAGGCTTACTTATTTTGGCAAAATGATAAATTGCACTCATATTTTTTCATATAATTGGTGAGCTTTAAAAAAAACATAAAACTCTTTTGGGTCTGTTAATAATTACCAAAGAAAAGAGCAGCTAATGGTTGAATAAATAAACCATTCTTGGTGACAATTTAAGACCTGGAGTAACAATATGTGTGCATATGTGTACTTGTGTCTATCTTACACAATGGTACAATTAACTTCTAATTAATCCAATTAATTTGGGAAGTACCATACTAGCTAACTCTGTGTTTGAGTGTTTGCATTTGTATATACTCATATAATATTTGGCAGAGAATAGTAAAAAAATTAGCTAATGTCCAGTGTTAGAGAGGTTAGCTAATGACAAGTCGCTAACTGAAAACAAAGCATCAGAGATTCCCAAGAGTATTTTAGTAATTTATAACCATAATTTTAAAGATAGACTGGACTGTCTCAGAAGGTAGTGAGTTCCTGGTCACTGGAAGTGTTTGAGTAGCAAATATTGAAGGACCACTTGATGAGACTGTTTTGGTTGGGGTCCTTTTATCAAATGTGGGGAATTGGATGTGGTGAATTTTTTTGTTCCTTCCAGTCAGAGAATCTATGATTCTATGACATAAAATATGCAATATCATCTTAAATGAGAGCACGTTGAAGGCAGGGTTATATCCTATTTTAACACAGTCCATAGGACATACAATCAACGTGTGTGGAAACATGAATGGATTGGATTAGATGATTTATGTAACCCTTTCTAGCACAAAGATGGGAGTTTATGAATTAGTTGTATTAGTCAGGATTCTCTAGAGAAACAGAACCAATAAGATATATATATCTAAATATAAATAAAATATGAATATAAAAGGAGATTTATTATGAGGAATTAGCTCATTGTGATTATGGAGGCTAAGTCCCATGATCTGCCATCTGCAAGCTGAACCCCAGGAAAGCTGGTGGTGTAATTCAGTCTGAGTCGGAAGGCCTGAGAACAAGGGTCGCTGATGGTGTAAATCCCAGTCCAAGGGCAGTAGAAGACCCATGTCCCAGCTGAAGCAGGCAGACAGGAAGAAGATGGAGTGGATTCCTCCTGCCTCCATCTTTCGTTCTAGTCAGGCCCTCAGTAGATTGGACGATGCCCTCCCACATTGGGAAGGGCAGTCTACTTTACAGAGTCCACCAATCCAAATGGGAATCTCATCTGGAAACACTCTCACAGACACACCCAGAAATAATGTTTCATCTGGGTACCCTGCGGCCCAGTCAAGTCGACACATAAATTAACCATCACATTAATGTATGTCAGCCTACTACAACAACGTATGTGGAATGCATGACTGCCTTCCTCAAGAATGTATTTCACTGAACCAGTGGATCTCTCCCATTTTACAGTCTGTGCTCTTTGAATCTGTGAATTTTTGGTGGCACTTCTGATGGGATTAAATTATATCCAAAGTTATTTCACTGTTTACTTCCATGTCCTTTAGCCTTGACCTGTCCTTGAATAGAATTGTCGACCACCTCGACCACACATTATTATACACTCTAATGTTCTCCCATGTTCCAGCAAACACCAATCCATCCAAGCACGGGCTTCTTGTTATGCCTCACCTCTTATACTTTCTCACAGGCAGGTGGACCCGGCTCCACACTCTCATGGCTGGCTCGGCTCACCTCCAACTGACAGATATCACCAGAACAGAACGCATCCCTGTTTTAACACAAATGAATTTTACACACAGATTGGAATTTGGTGGCTCACTGATGAAAGGTAGGAGAACCATGATTCTAAATATTTCTGTTCTGTTGGACATCTGATGTTCAGCAAGAAAACAGACCAGGTCATATTTTAATCTTCAGTTGCTCAAGTATGCCGATAACCTTTAGTTGAACCTTCTGGTGCTCTGTGTGTTTTGTAAGAAGTCAGTCTTCTCCGTGTACTGGGCATGATTTCAGAAACTCTGCTGAAAATCAATGAGGGCTGGCAGAGGCAAGGGAGAGCAGCTTCTCAGTATAAGTACCTAGATAAAACAGCCTATGACAATAAAGTAGGCATTCAATAACAGTTAAGCACCTTGGAGATGACCCAACATGTGCCACTGTTTTCCTAACTCTGTCCTCCAGATTCAGCTTTGCTCTTGAATTTTAGCTTCTAGGCATCCTTAGAAGGATCCTTGGGGTCCACATGGGCCACATGTATATGTGCATACAGCCCATAAGCAATGCCCTGCACAGCTCCAGGGAGGAGGGAGCAGAGATGGTGACGTGAATGGAGCTCTGTTCACTAACTCTTACGTCCCTCCTCTCATCACGAATCTTAGTCTTTCTTTCCTCTGCAAACCTGAGTCTGTCTAGTTTGCTTTGACACATTGTGGGTTCAACTGAGACTTTTTAAGGGAGATAGGCTCTTGTATTTTTCATTCCACGTCTCCCACTTCCTGTCAACAGTTGGCAACGCTCTCCTCACCCTCAAAGAATGCTGACCTCCACTTTTACACGGAGCACGGGGGGCTCAGCCAGCCCCTCCAGCAGCTTTGATTTTAATTCGAGTGATGCGAGCATTGAGGACCTCTCAAGAGGATATCTTGCAAACTTCAAATTGCTATTGCCTTTTTGGGACATTAAAGAAAGTTTCTCATGCCCCTGGGCTTCCCGGAGGACGCTTCCAAACACCAAATTTGCTTTGACTTGAAGGAAGATGACATGTGTACACTCGCTAGAATGGTAAGGAGCAGCGAGGAATAAAGATGCAGCAGGGTTGCCAATCCACTCACACTCCACTCAGATGTGCAATATCAAATAGTTTCTGCGCTTCCTAGAGCTGGTCTCACCTTCCTTAGACACCCCCTACTTGCCAATTAACAGTATCTGAGTCTCTTCCAATTTAATGTTCTCGTGTTACTTTAAATATTTTATTTATTAGAAATTCAATTCCTTTCTAGGGCTGGTTTAAATTTTCCCCTTTAGACATCTTGTCTTCTGTAGGTAAAAGCTCATTCTCCATCCCAGGGTGATTTCAGGGCTGTTAAAGGGGCTTCCATTTTATTTGGTAGGAGAGAAGAAAAGGGATCATGAGGGAGCCTCTGGATTCTTGCCGGTCTTTGCTGCAAAGTGTCAGAACTGGCCTGTTCTCTGTACTGTGATCACTGTTCACCTTGGCCTTTTGGAGTAATATAATGGTGCCCATTTCTGGCCATTTTTTTTGGTCTCAGGACCTATTATAGCCTCTTCATCCTGATCATGGTTTTCATTATTCCCACCTGCACATCCCTGTACCCTGAGATCCACTATGTGCCATCTCAAGGACACTAGGGACCTAGAACATTGCCTTAGGCTCACAGGCCTGGATACCTTCTGCTTCCTCTGTTGTCCCATTGCCTTGTATCGTGTTGACAGTGACCATACATGGGACTTCTTGAGGGTTGTAGCCTCCCCCGAGAATTCCCAGAGAAGTGTGACAAGAATTGAGTCTGTAGTCTCCTGATGTTCTCAGCCTTCCCCTCAGGCTATCTACCAAGGCCCCTGCTCCAGGATTTAGGACCCGACAGGAGAGTTCAGGACCCACGTAGCTTCCCTTGTCTGCCTGCTGCCTTCGCCTTCTTCATCCAACCCCTCAGGCTGAAAGCAACCAGCTCTCCACTCCTCCATACCGCATCCTGATGGCATAGAGTAATCTCTAGGATCTATTCCACCAGGTATGTCTCTTGATATAATAATGGGAGCTAAAGTTAGAAAATCCCTTTCCTTCTCAACAATGCCTGGCTTTGAAGACGATTTTCTTGCTTAAGAGGTCAAGAAAGTCAGCTTTGAGTTTCAAACTGATCAATGGTCTCTTTGTTCTAGGCAGTGTCCCTCGGGCCAGAAGCCTCGTGCCTCAGCCTTGGAGGTGGAAAACTTGGGGGGAAGGTAATTTAAGAGGAAACCAAAAAGTTAGACGTGTAATATTTGCAAAATATTATCCCTGTTACAGAAATGTGATTCTGAGCTTTCAAGAAGCACAAACACTCCCCTTTTAGGAAATGTCCATTTATAAAATTTTCCTGTTTGAAACATCCATAATTTTCGACTTCCTTCCTAAAACACTCTCCCCAGAGTCGTATGTACTTTGAAAGACTGTCTTTGAAGGATTTTATTCCACATTCTTTCTCTATTTTTCTGGTTAACAAACAACACTGAATCAGCAATAAGTGTTATTTCTACCTATTCGCTCTTTCTCTATTACCCTAGATTCTTCCCTCACTTCGCACTCCCTTCCTTCCTGGGAACTCCTAAGTCACAAGGGCATTATGCAGAACAGAATGACAATCCTTGTGACTGGAAGGAAGTAGGATGGTTTGGTGGCAACATGCTGGGTGGTTGCTGTAATAATTACTAAGAAAGAATGGCCAACTTGGTTTTCATTAGGGGAATAAATTCTTGTTCTTCTTTGCATGTCATCTCCACGGTAATGGCCATGACCCCAAAGAAAATGGACATGGCACAGAGAGAAGTAAGTTTTCCTCATGCTTGTCAAAGCATGTCAATGTTCTCCCACGGAGTGTGGTACAATTCTCCTAATGCAATTAAGCAGCACCTTCTTTTTCCATGGAAATGCACTTACAAATGTCAGTCTGGCTTGTGGTCATCAGGCCGGGAAGAACTTTGTTATGGAACTGAAACCTGGCCTTGTTACATATTTTGCAAGAAAACCATGAAGTTCTCACGAGCTTCTCAACTGGTGAGTTTGGCCGGGCGTTCATCGTGGATTCACTTGGGTTTTGGACAGAAGATCTGACTCACTGGTGCTTAGTATGGCGCTTAGTATCTGGTGTCTTGTCAGTCTTCCCAAACCTTCTGGGAGCACTGTCATCCCCATTCTTTGGATGTGACAAGAAGCCACTTTTCCTCCACAAAACTTTGTGGGTAGGTTGCACTCTCCACAACAGGCTTCAAGTAGAGAGCAGCTGGTCTCTGCTGATCAATAAACCACCAGCCCTGCCTGTTGGTTCCTCCCATGACTGGTTCAACCTGGGCTACAAAGACAGCCTTGCCCTTCACTGGGAGTGTATGTGTGATAAAAATCAAATTTCTGCCATGAGTATAGACATATAACAATTACTCAGCAAGTTCTTTTAATTCTCATAGACACCTGGTAAGATGGGTAAAGCATTGTCCCTGCACTGCATCTGAGGACACTGAGGCTAGAAATTGAGGCTCAATATCATGGCCAGAGGAATATGTGACAGAGACAGGACACAGTGTAGTAGTGGTCAACACAGCCCTTTTTACCAGTGTACATACAATGGTTATGAGAATGGGTCTTGCCTTGGGGATCCAATACAGTGTAGCATCTGATAGTGCCAGCTCTAGAACTTCCCTTCTAAGTACAGCACATTTGTGGGGCCCAATGCAAAATGAAAACACAGGGTCCCTTGTTCAAAAAGCAAGAAAAAAATGCCATTAAAGGTACTAAAATATAAAGCTTTTTCCTTTCCTCTATGGTCTCTCTTGACTTATCACAGTGTTTTTTATTTGCTATTTAATGTCATTCTACGTAAAAAGAAGTTAAAATCTTAAATTATTAGCATACCTTTTACCATTCAACTTTCTGTTGTGGAATGCCAGTTTCATATGTAAACATAAAGCACTTAACTCACGCAGAATCATCCAAATGACACAGTTCTTATTTTGCAGCTCACACACGTATTTCGTTGTTACTAGAATAGTGGAGACATTGCACAAAACTGTCTCAACTGTTTTATTTCACTTCTTGACATGCACATGTTCTACCAACACTCTACCTCTGGCTAACTGCTGAGTGAGGAGGACAGAAAGGAAAAGTACTGCGGGCTGTCCTATCTCTCCCCGTCCTTCTGTGTCACCATTTCCAGTGTACCTGGTTGGCTAATAGGGGGAAGTAACAAGAGTAAGAAAGGGTACGGTAGGGTTCATTGATCATTTGTGTTTCTTAGAATGCTGTTGCCATCTCTCTGTGTTAGAAGCAAGTTCTGGTTCAAATGAAAATGATGTAGTCCCTCAGGGCTGTCAGCACCACTGTTTACTTAGTCGTAGACATAACACACTTACCTGGTCCTCACTTTGAGTCTCACTGAACTCTCACACATCCTGAGTCCCCTGAAATTCTGTGCCACGGGGCATCCCAAATGCTATATGTGAACGGGGAGGCAAGGAACAGCATACTCTTACGTTGTGCGCCTCTTCTCTGCTCATGCACATGCTCCATTGTCCCTTCAGACTTGGTTTGCAAACCCAAGTTCAAAGATAAAATTATTAAGAATCTCAAAATGGTGACAATAGGGCGTTAAGCCCCACACTGGGTCCTCCTGAGTGTGGGGACCTGTGTGACTGCACAGGTTGTGTCCCCGTGAACCTGCCCTGCAGCTCTTTTCTTGGCCTGGGTTCAAATCATGATCTTACCACATTTTGACTGTGTGAACTTGAGGATATTAGTTAACCTCTTGGAACTTCAGTTTTCTTGTTGGTAAAATAGGAATACAAACAGTGCTTATTTTCAGCATTGTTATAAAGCGTTTGTTCAGTGTCTGTAATAGTACTGCCGAATAGAAATATATTGTGAGTCAAAAATGCAGGTCCCATATGTACTTTAAAATTTTCTACTAGCCACAGTAAAAACAGTAAAAAGAAACAGGTGAAAAAACGTATTTTGTTTAACTCAAACTACCCAAAATACTATCATTTCAAGATATAATCAACATAGGAAGTTATTAACCAGATATTTTACATTCGTTTTACATACTAAATCTTCAAAATCTGGTGTGCATTTTATATCTACAGCATGTCTCAGTTCAGACCAGCCACGTTTCAAGTGCTCAGCAGTCACAAGTGGCTGGCGACTATCATATTGGAAAGAAAAAGTCTAGGATATAGGAAATGCTGAATGAATGTTAGCTAGGCAAATGCTGAGATGGAGAGTTGCATGCAAGTGGTTTATTAGAAGTCCTGACCTAGTCTAGGAGGGCAGGGAGGGTGTTCCCGGGGAGCTGGTTTTGGGATGCTGAGATCTTGAAGGAGCAGTGGGAGCTATCTCAACAGTAAATCCAAGGTCCTTTCCTGTTCTTACGTTCTGGGAGAATTACTTGATCCCAAAACTAGTAAGGAGAAATGAACGTTTTATGTCAAGAATTAGGAATGACTAAAACAGGTTAGCAGAGAAAGAGGGAGTGTATTCTTGATTTTTCGGGCCCAGTTATTCTTTCCTGTTTCCTGCAGTGTGTAAGTGTGCAAGTTTGCACACGTGGAAGTGTCCCTCCATTGCCTGCAGTGTCCTGGGGTGATCAGGAAACAAACGCTCCTTCACATCACTCTGGAGGAGAAAGTCAATTACTTCCGCTTCAGTCAGAGTCCCTTCTAGCCTGATGGACAAGGAAACCGAAGCTTTTTCTACTTAGCAGCTTTCCAGTGACCGTCCCTGCAGCTGTCTCAGGCTGTTTTAAGTGGGTGCCAGAAGCACTGCAGAATTGTCCCCTGGCTAAGTGAGGATAAAGGAGACAGCTTTTATATCAGTCTTTAAAACAAGAATTGAAAAACCCTTCTGCCCTATTCCTCTGCTTTCCAGAGGCAAGAAATTCTCATATTTCCTGAAGCCCTACTGTATGCTGGGGCTCCCACGGGCATTAACTCATTCTATCCTGCAAGATGGATATTTGTTGTTAGTTCCATGGAGTCAATTCCGACTCCTAGCAACCCTGTGTATAGCGGAGCAAAACCCTGCCTGGTCTGCTTGCGCCGTCCTCTCACCTTCTGGCCTGTATCAGACAATGCTCTGCTGCTATCCGTAGGGTTTTCATGGCCAATTTTTTCGGAAGTGGGTGGCCAGGTCCTTCTTCTTAGTCTGTCTTAGTCTGGAAGCTACGCTGAATCCTGTCCACCATGGGTGACCCAGCTGGAATTTGAAATACTGGTGGCTTAGCTTTCAGCATCACAGCAGCACGCAAGGGACAGACGAGTGTGGTTCCCTGATTGGGAAACGATCCCAGGCTGCAGCAGTGGGAATGCTGAATCTTAACCACTAGACCACCAGGGCTGGCTAAGATGGATATTATTAACCCCATTTATTCTTTCCGATGAAGAAACTTAGGTTCATGGAGGTTAAATTACTTAACCAACTACTCATGGCTGGTCAGTGCCTAATGCATGCACCATAATATGTCTGTATTCCAATTGTTGGAATATTAGAAAAGCTGATACTGGAGCATCCTTCCATCTTCTCCAGTCCACTATTCTCCTGGTTACTCGGGCCAAAGGCCTTGGAAACATTCTTGATTTGTCTTTTTTCCTCAAATCCCATGTCTAATGCATCATTAATAAATATAATAACAGCTGCCATTTATGTCACATAAATGACATTTGTTCATCAATTATTATGTGCCCAGGATTATCTCACTGAATACTCACAAAACCCCATGAAGTAGGTGCTAAGTCCCATTTTTCAGATGAGGACACTAAGACGCAGAGAAGTTAAATAATTTGCCCCAGCTCCCATGGCTAGTGTGTGGCAGAGCAAGGATTTGAACCCAGGAAATTTGGATCCAGAGTGCATGCTTTTAAATCATTATATTTTAAGTACATCTAATTGACTCTACCTCCAAAACTCACCTTGAATTCATTTTCTACAACTCAGTAGCTGCCACCCTAGTTCAAATCACCTTCACCTTGTTCCTTTCTCTTCTTCCATTCTACGATTTCTTACAATTCCTTCTTCACAAAGAAGTCAGAGAGGGCTTTTAAAACATAAATCAGATCACACCACTTCCAACCCGGAGCCTTCCATACCCCTCACCATGACCTGCAAGGCTTTCCATGATCTGTCGTCTGCCTTCCTCTCTCATTTCACCTCATATCATATTTCCCCTCATTCATTAGCCTCCAACTCCTCTGGCCTTCTTGTATTCCTTGATATACCATTTCCTGCCACATCGCCTTTGCATATGCTGGTATGCTTTTGTTCCAGACCTTTATATAGGTCAATTTCTGACTTTTTTTTCAGGTCTTTGTTCAAATGTCGCCTCCATAGAAAGTCCTTCCCTGACCACTCTGTAGTAGGAGAAATTCTAAGATGGCCCCTCCCTATGGGTCTGCCACAGTGAACTTGTTCTCAGAATGTTCCAGGCTGTTTCATGCTGCTGCACATTTGCTCATGGTTGTTCGTCCCTCTTCTCCTCCTTGTTCTCCTAGAACACCATAAGAGGCAGTTCCAAATCCCTGTTCTATGAAGCTCTCCTTCAGGCTCAGCTCCTGACTAAGTTTCAATTCAGTAGAATGCCGACCCTGGGCTAGATCCTGACCTGGGGCAGGGGGTAAAACAGTGAACAAGGGACGTATGTAGAATAACCCCTTCCCTGGTCCCCCATGGTGCTCTGTACAGAGGGTTTCCATAGCACTTGCCATGCTTTACTGTATGTATGTGTTCCCTTCTCTGCCTTCCTTCTTAGACTGTGTGCTTCTCGAGGGTGAGGACAGTTGTTAATTCATCTTGATCTTCCCAGTGCCTGGGATGTGAGAGCAGGCAACAATGCACATTGATGAATAATAATGATAATAATAATAATAAAAATAAATTACAATACAAAGTACTGACAGGGAGCTTACCATATGCCAGACTTTGTTCTGAATGCTTTATGTATAATAATTCACAACAATCCTACAAGGCAGGTATTATTATTTTTCAAGTAAGGAAACTAAGGACAGAGAGTTTAAGTAACTTGCCCTAAGTCACATAGCTGGTGAGTGACAGGCATGTAGCCCCAGAGTCCCTTCTCTAAACCATCAAGGGGTCAAAGATGATGGAAAGGGGGAGAGGCAGACAGGATAGGTAAAGCCAGAAGACACGAGCTGCATCTTCAAGGTCAGTTTCACCTTCAAACCTGCTGCTGAGGGAGGCGTTGAGGGCACCAAGGCTGGTGCAGGGACACCTGCGGGCTGACCCACCGTAATCAAGCCCTGTTTGACCTTTCGAGGAAGAGATGATCTCATACAGGCAGGAGTGATGAGAAGTCACCCTGGTCCCTGTTGCCTCCCCTTGGAGATGTCCACTAATCCTATCACCACGGTTCTGAGGTCCACTGTGAAGATGCGTGTTCTATCGCCAGCTGGAGGACCTATATTAGATTCCATTAGAGAAACTTGTGAATTACCAAAAAGTTGCATAAACAGTTCCCAAGAACAGCATCAGGGGAAACATGGATGCCCAGTGCTTCATACTAGGACCTGCCATGAAGCTAACAGAGCAAGGTTGGCTCTGGTTGGTCCATACTTTAGTCCCTGAGGCTTCTGCTCAAGGTAAAAATACCTTTCCTTTGGGGTAGAAAGAGCTATGGCCCTCAATGGGAGCAGAGCTAGGTCAGGGCTGCGATGATGGTGCAGCAACAGTGGCATCATATTTGAGCCCGACAGTGGCCCTGGGGTTCAGAAAAAATGGTCCAGTGGAAAAAAATGGACAAGGATGTAAAAGGCAATTCACAGATGAAATACAAATGCCCAATAGGCATTGAAATGGCATCCAACTTCACTACAGAAATATTATTTAAAACCAAGAAAAACCATTTTTGTAACCTGTTGTATTGATAAAAATTTGAATGATAGTTTTAATTGCTGGCAAGGGTATGGACAATCAGGCACTCTAGTACAGTACTGATGCAAGGGTAAATTGGTGCAGTCTGTTAAAAAAATTTTTTTAAAGTGCTTACCCTAGGGCAGCTATCTTAGAGAAAGAATGACATGTAATGGTCAAGCAGCATGTACAAGGCTGTTCAATCAAAACAATGTTTAATGCCACAAAACTAGAAATGACCTAAATATCCATTAACAGTGGAACAGTTAGATAAAGATGCATATAGCTCTTCAATAAATGCCATGTATCTATGGGTGAAAATGAATTAAATCTGTATGTTCTAGCATGAAAAAACAGCATCTAGTAAAAAGTACCATGTTCCACTTTTAATAAAAAAGCAGCAACATACATATGCACTTTTTTTTGCGCGGTAAAAGGTTTGGGAAAACAATTAACAAACTAATAATAGAAGTAGCCTGTGGTTGGATTTGTGTATGTGTGTGTCAGTGTATGGGCCTGGCAGTCATTATTGATTGACTATCCAGGGCCCACTCCTCCATTCTTACTTCCGGACAGAATTGCAACTTTATCCAGGTATCCACCCCTTGTGGAAAGGAATCATATTACCAGCTCTGGGATGAATGCCGACTAGTCCACATCAATCCTGGTAGTTCCATTCCCCTTCTGGGGATTAGTTAGGAGCAAGCGTGCGACTTGGTTTTGGCCAATGAGAGGTGATGGGGGATCTACTGATGGCCTTCTGGGAAAGGTTTCCCTGTTCTTAAAAGATAGAGTCACGTCTTCTGCTGATGTTGGCTTGTCTGAATGTGACACTGGAATCACTAGCCATTTTGGAACCATGAAGTTTCAAAACCTAAGGACCAAGTGTACACCTTGAGGATGGCAGAGAGGAAAGATGGAAAGAACCTGGGTTCTCAGTGATGTCGTGAGTTGCTGAGTTAACCAACTCTGGAACCATGCTGCCTTGGGACTTCATATTCCATAAGTTCTTCAGTGTCCTATTGCTCATGTCAACAGAAGCCATGTGTGCTCTCTTCATTGCAGCCAAAGGCCTCCCAACTGGTAATGAGGGGTTGGGACTACAGGAGCAAAAGGACTTTCAGGTCCTAATTTATTTTTATTTTAAAAACTGGTGAGATTGCGTATGGTTTTTATTTTCTCTTTTGTCATTCCCCATATTTTGCAAATAAAAAGCAAATTTAAATAAAACTGCAGTGGGCTATAGATAAGTCTCCCTGTCCTCACCCTACACAACAGGGCAGTGGGGTTGGCCCTGCCCTTGGGGTCAGACAAACCCGGCCTCTCCTTTCTACCTGTGTGACTTTGCCTAAAAATCTGAGCATCAGCCTTCTTAGCTGTAGGAATGAGAATAATTACAGTCACTATCTTCTAGGATTGCTATGAAGATGCAATGTGAAACTCAAGGATGTAAATTGTCTGGCACCTCAGTAGATGTTATTCCTACTGTTCCCTGAACCTCAAACTCTAATTTTTCTCAGGACTTCTGTGACCCAAGAAATCAAAGGATGAATGACAGTAAAGAAATTGGTGTGGTGAAGAACGGGAGTTCAAGCCTCAATCTGAACAAGATGGCCCAAGGAATGAGTGTAAACACACAACTGATTTGGAACAATAGTAATCCTAAGGGCACCTGATAATGTCCCGAGGGACGCAAACCTGCCCTCACATACCCAGCAGGTGCATACAGCTTCCTCGTGCTTTCCTGGTAGTTGAGAGTATGCAGACAAGGACAGAGACCACACCTGGATGTCACTGCTCCGTCTTTGAGCTGCTGCATGGGAGCACAGGTTGTTTGTCTGCTTTTTGCAACCTTCACTTAGAGCAGCTTCAGCTAAGCATGTGGCCTCCACCCGCGTTGCGATTGGTGCCCTGTACAAGTTCAAAGGCAGCATATCCTCCCACAGCTCCTGGGGCCCTCTGCTCAGTGGGCTATAAAACACTATTGCTCTCAGCAAGCGCCGGTCGTCAGCAATAATGAGACGGCTTTGAAACTGCCACTCTGAAACCCTAAACCAGGCCCAGACCTGTGTGATGGGCCAAGTGCTTGGGAAAGGTTGGCCAAGGTTTGCAAACTCTAGACCGAGTTTGGAGGGAGCTTTCTCAGCCTGGGTTTCTTGAGGGCCTAAGCCTGTCTCAGCAGATGCTAGTCTGGGTGGTATGTGAACGGGCCGATTTACTGGGTTTGGGCGGAAAACAGGCAAAGCTGGGGCTGCGAGTAGTTTCCACTTTGAGGTTTTTGGGAAAGAGATTGAAGCCTGAGTTTCACTTCTGGAGGGAATTCGGACTCTCTCTCGCCAAAATCATTCCCAGAAGGCTCATATATTTCTTTCACCCACCGTCCCAACCTTCCAAGTTGCAGGGAGGGAGTGAATGGAGCTGCCTGGAACAGATTGGCTTTTCAATAATTTGGACCTGGAAACCTCAGAAGGGAATGGTTTTGTTTTGATATGGTTTTCAAAAGTCAGGCTCATGATGGTACAAGTCAATATTGCAAAAGATAGTATTAGGATTTTTCTTCTTACTTTGGACAAAATATGACAAATTGTATCTGGGCCACCACTGCCGGTTGGAGCCCAGGAAGACCTTGTCAACTGTTAGCCTCTGGGTCCAAGCAGTAGGATAAAGGGCTTGGTATGGTCCAATAAGTAAACTCCCTAGAAGAGAACCCATAGTGGCCCCCTTTATACCACATCCCATATGTGCATGTGTGTGTGTGTGTATGTGTTTGTGTGTAACCTAACTTCACAGATGGGTGCCAGTCAGGGTCCCAGCAGGAAGTAGGTAGCACATTTAAGCAGAAGAAGGGCTGAAGGGGTGAGGGAAGGAGCCATGACTGAACCTGGGGAGAGAGCCATTGTGAGAGAGAGCTGCCTTTTGATCTGGGGCCTTTGGTAGAGGAAGCAGCCATGGTCCCTCTGCGGCTTGGTCAGAAGGGAGCTGGGGCACGAATACCCTACTTCACTCTCCTCCTACATCCTGATCCCCTGCTGGTGCCTCCTCATGGCTGGACCCAGTCGGCAGCCGGAGGGCAGAAGCACATACGGGTTTAGCCTGTAAAGTTCCCCTTCTGTGGGCGCAAAGCAGGGGTGAAGGAGTCCCCCATCAGTCCTGCGTGATGACCACCTAGAGAGGTTTGGTAACAAGTCCAGATTCCCCGGCTGCCCCTAGGAGATTCTAGTTCAGGAGGTCCGTGGTGAGCCCAGAGAAGCTATGCCTTCACAATACTCTGGGTGATTCTGCTGCTCAGCCAGGACAGATAATTCCTCTTAAGTCACAGTGATGTTCTTGTGAGCAAGTGTTGTCACCTGAGTCTCAGTTCAAGTCATCCCCTGAACCCTGACATCGTGCTCAAAGCTGGCAATGAAGTTTATTTATCCATTTATTCCACAAACATTGGCTGCGGACCTACTGTGTGCCAGGCACTTTGCTAGGTGCTGGGGGTCCAGTGGAGAATAAAACAATCACTCCTTCCCCGAATAGGCTTCTCGAAATCTCTCTTGCACCCAAGGGAAATTCCTTCTGTAGCAAGATGGGAACATTTTTGTGAGATCACCTAGTATTAGTGGAGGCGGGTTTTGAGCCTGTTGCTTAGTCTCTCTGTGCTTCAATTTCAGACATAGTAATGGTGCTTTCTCCAAAGGTTATTATGAGGACTGAATGAAATACTATGTGTAAACCTTAGTCCAGAGCCTGGTACATCATAAGCATTTAATATCACTGTTATCGTTATTAATTTTACCATTGTTATTTCTTAGTAGGTCTTTGTCAACCATCTCCATCATCCCTTGACTCCAAAACAAATAAATGAGAAAATGCCAGCTCTAGACCCCATTTTCACTACTTTTGAACACTTCCTTCAGGGGAACTCCTGGCCACATCCATGATGTGATGGAGTTTAATACCTACATGGCCGTCCTCTTCATATGTTTACTCAATACGTTTTATATAATTTTTAAGATAGGAAGGAGGTTGGCAGGGATGCGGAGAATTTGGAAATGGTTTGAGGGCAGTGATTTTAAGAGTTGGTAAACAGGACTAACGGAGAAAGATGAGAGAAGCTGCCATTATTAACTTGGAGAAGACATGGCGGAGGGGATAGGGGAGCCATCCTCTGAGACAAAAGATTGTTAAAGAGAGAATGGCAACTAATGCTTCTTTAGAAAAGATGGAAGAAAGGGAAAGCACAGAGTGTGGCGGGAGGCATTTCAGTTCTGCCTAAGGATCATTTCCCGACAGAGATGGTTAGGGGCTCCAGAATGCGGTGTGAGACCCTTCACTGGTTCAAAAATGCAGAGGATTGCGCGATGATCTCTGGAAGTCCTCCCCAGATGGGATCACATTTGAATAGGCAGAGTCAGCATCAGTGGGTGGAAAGGCAGGAGTGGGTCCCACCCCCAGCTCAGATACTGAAAACCTGTATGAGGCTTCCAGTCTCCTCATCTGTGAGGGGAGGTTTGGGACTGGGCCTAATACTCCAGGTACTCTGTGCAAGCCCCCAGGCCCACCTGAAGTTTCCAGACACTGTGGACTCCCCATGTGGTGAACACCTTGCTGCCTGGCACACCTTCTGAAATGCTGAATTCCTCTTTGAAGATGAAGAGTCTTTGTTGACTGGTCAGTTGAAAATTCATCATACCCACATATGGAAATGGTGTGTGGCTCTAGACATTTTTTTGGCTCGAAAATGATTTCACTTTGCAGCATTTCACAGAGCTTTCTACTCCCAAATAAGTAAAGAAGTACAAGATGCCTCAGGTGAGGAGGGCCCACTAGGTATCATCATTGAGTGCCTTCCATGGGCTTTACTTAGATTGCAGGATGGTTCTCTCCTCCTCTTCCCTTTCTGTCTCCCGGGGTCTATGCACACAAGGCTGGGATAATAGGAGACAGACTCTTTTGGCAAAGTACTGGTGTAGAAGCAGCCCTGTGATTCTAGGTGAAAGACGAGCTTATCTTGCAGGTTCCACACTGAGATCCCTGCCTGTCCTCCACCTCTTGGTTGGCCCAGGGTTCTACTTACCCAAATCATCTAGGAGGAAACTTGGCCAAGCTGAAGGAGTGACAAGCAGGAAAGGAAGAGAAAAGCCCTGGGGAAGGACTGAGAAAGGGAGTAAAAGAAGAAGAGGCAGCATGTCCAGATGGAATGGGCTCCCCTGCTAACATCAGGGATGCAGCTTTGCGGCCTCTCTAAGACTGTGAACTGAGAAGCCCACATAAAGAAGGAACTGGGGAAGGTGAAACTAGTAGGTTTGCGTGAAGAAATGCTCCTGAATGCTTACTCCCTTTGAGGAGTCTGTAGCACTTGGAATGTCCAATTTGAACCTACAATAAAATGTTTCTTTAAAGCATTCTTTTAGACCAGGAGTCGGCAAACTTTTCTGGAAAGAGTCAGATGGTAAATATTTCAGGCTTTGAGGGCCTGTTGAAACTACTTGACATAGACAGACAATACATAAACAAATGGGCATGGCTGTGTTCCCAATAAAACTTAATTTACAAAACAGGCAGCTGGCTGGATTTGGCAGGCAGGCCATAGATTGCCACCCTCATCCTAAACCAGGGCTTCTCAAAACTTAATGTGCATACAGAGCACTGGGGATCTTGTTAAAATGTAGATCCTGACTCATGTCTGAGCTGGGGCCTGAGATTCTGCATCTCGAACACACTCCCAGGTGCTGCTGGTCTCCAGACCACACTTGGAGAAGCAGGAGTCTAGAAGTCTCACACTGCAGTGTCTACGGAGCCGGAGGTGAATGTACATGAGTGAGGTGGCTGGTGTGGGCACACATGCTGGCTGAGAGCTGGGGACCGTGGGACCTGGAGTGAGCTTGTCTGTCTGAAGGAAGCATCCCTTCACAGGTCCTGCTGATTTGTGCTCTCTGGGAACACCATCTGTGGGCCCAGACATTCTGATTCATCAAGAGGAACCAGAAGTGTGGGTTTTATGGGAAAATCTCTTGATTTCTAAAGGTTTTTAACCTCCTGAGTTTTACAGTTTTCAAAGTTTGGCTCAAAAGTTTTGAAAATCTTGTTTGAGCCAAATAAAACACATATGTGGAATGACTCCTGCCCACAGGCTACCATTTTGTAATCCTGGTTCTAGAGGCTTGACCTTGAATGAATGCGCTGGTCCTCCTTTCCAACATGCGTTTGGGACTGGGCTTTTATAGATGGCATCTCTCAAGCTCAGGACCTGGAAAAGAAGGTATGCTCTGGATTTTATGGAAGAGGCTGATGAGCCTTGAAGAAGCCAGGCAACAGGGCTGCACTCAAACTGACCGTGGTGTAAGTATTAAAGGCCACACTCTTTGGGCAGATGAATTACAAAAACACAGCCCCTCTGGACAGACTAATTACATGAAGCCCTTTTTGCAGGGCAGAACTCCACACCTGTAGGGGGCAACCTGCCAAGCAGCTTTCCCAAAGTGCCCGGGCTAGTAATGAAGAAGCTGGTATTTGAACCCAGGCCTTGCAGACTCCAAATCCCATGCTTCTTCCACCACCACCCAATGACTCTAGTTTTGATGGATATTTGAAAGGGAAAAAGTCGAACCTATCTTCTCCCCCAAGTCCAGATATAAGACACAGGCACAGCCTGTGTGATATTTTTATCTGAAATATTTACAGGTGGAAAGGATTAAAGCAAGTGATGGACTATTGAAGGTTAATGCCATCTTTTAATATGGAAAAACTACTCTCTCCACAAGAAATATACTTGTGGGATAATCTTGAGATATGTGTGTGCGTGCTCAAAATGTCAGCCAGAGTTTCATTAATTTCAGCCTCCCCCTAGAACACTACGTTATGGTTCTGAGGCTGTGTGTTGGCACGCTGACACAGGTGGGACCAACAGCGCCTGGCCCTGGGGGGTAAATTTATGGTATGATGTGTGAGGAATCCATCACGCAATTTGGCCCGTTACCCCAGCTTCTTAATCAGAGATGGGAGATGCAAGACAAATGTTGCCTCCCTGGCTTTGGGTGCTGTGTCTCAGCTTTAAGCTTTGATCTGTCAGGACAAACATTCCTACCAGGCAGCCCAATTAATATGATGGCTTAACACCCAGCTGCTCAGAACACGGAGGAGTGTTTGCCCTCAGCTTCTCCTGGGCTATTATTTAATAATCCTCTAGGCTAAAGGATCGTGTTGTAGAGTTTTTAGGCCGGCAAAGGGCCTTGTGAAAGTGTCTAAGACATAGCCTCATTTACTCTGGCCTGGTTGTGAAGATCACACTCACAGCTGAACCACGGCCAGTTTCTAAAGATTATGGGCCCAGCAATTCCATCATGGGCATCTACTTTATGAGCCCATTTTAAGGGCTCATCCTCCTCCCAGCGTAGCACAGAGATGAAGAGGCAGCCTCTAGAGACAGCTAGCCTTGGATTCTGCTCCTAGCTCCTCCAATTCCAGGCTGAGTCACTTGGGGAAATTGCATAGTGTTACTTTCTTCATCCGTAACATGGGGCCAATAATACTTCCCACTTTGCAGCATTGTTGGGAAGAACAGAGATACCGTGTTGACAGTACCCAGCATAGTACTTGGCACTCAGTAAACCACGCTGGGTTGTAGCCTGTGTCTGCAGGTTCCCTTTCTGTGGTTTTGCCTCTGTGTGGTGTCCTGGATAAGGCACTAGCTTTGGGGCAGCCAGACCAAGATTTGAGCTTCTGTTCTGCCCCTTACCAGCTGTGCAATTTTGGGTAGTCTTTAATCTTACAAAGATTTTCCTCATCAGTAAAATGGGCAGAATAATAGTGCTTGCCTTGGAGAGCTGTAGTCAAGATTGAACAGGTGGTTGTATATAAAATGCTTATATTACAGTGCCTGGCATATCCTAAGCACTCAATAAATGTTTATTATGAATATTAAGTAGGATATGCACTTTGGAATCTGCGAAGGCTTTAGCTACATGTGGAAGAGGATATTTCTACCTTTCCTCCAAAATATATCAAAGAAATCCAGAAAGTCTAATCGGCATCAGGATCTTTTTAAACTCTGAGATTATGCCCAATGCAGACCTATTTGCACTTATTGGGAAAATAACTTTTGAGGGTGCAAAAAGCATTAAAAACCATCAAGTGCAGCCCGGTTCTTTCTGAAATAAACACTTGGGTCCAATGTTGGGGAAGTGCATAAACCCAAATCAGAGTGACTGTTGAGTGACTCTAATGTGTGCAGCACAGAGCTGGATGTGGGGTGAAGGAATGCTGAGTCCAATAACCCTGCAAGGCTACTTTTTTTTTTTTTTGAGGAAGATTGGCCCTAAGCTAACATCTGTTGCCAATCTTCCTTTTTTTTGTTTTTTTCCCCCTCCCCAAAGCCCCAGTACATAGTTGTATATTCTAGCTGTAGGTCCTTCTAGTTGCTCTATATGGGACACCGCCTCATCATGGTTTGATGAGTGCTGAGTAGGTCCGTGCCCAGAATCCGAACCAGCGAAACCTGGGTCACCAAAGCGGAACGTGCAAACTCAACCACTAGGCCAGCCCCAGCAAGCCTACTTTTATTGTCTATGTCTAAAGCAGGAGGAGCTGAAAGCTCAGAGAGGATGAATGACCAGGGTCTCAGAGCTCTGAAGGGATAGAGCTGGAACAGGAGCCATCTGACTCCAAAGCCTCATGTTCATCACTGCACTCTTGGCTGCCCCTGGGTAGCTGTTGTACACATTCTCCTCTTTGAGCTTCTCAGCTGTCCTGAGACATCAGGGAAGGCAGATGTTCATGTCTGTTTCTAGAGGAGAAAACTGTGGTTCAGAGAGCTCATGGACCTGGCACGTGCCTGCACAGCTGGGGGCAGAGCAGAGACTCCCACCTCTGGACCACACCCGTCCTGCTCTGCGCTCAGAACCTGGATGGCTTCCCTGGTCGGCAGGACCCGCTCATGGGCTTGCCTTGGGGAGAAGAGCTAAGTTTATCCAAGAATCTCTTAAAGAAGGTACATCTTCCCATTTTTGTTGTCTTGCTGGCAATCTTTGTCACCTTGAAGGCTGGCGTGGTTGCCCCAAATAAACCGCGGAGGTCGGCTTTCCCTGTGATGCCAAGACCGCGAACTTGGGTCTGCGCGTACATATTTCTCACTATAAAGCAAACAAGCGACTGGCAGAGCACTGCAGGGAAAATGACATCACTGCAGAGTTTGAGGGCTAATCATTTAGCTGGATTAGCCCCAAAGTGCTGTGTCTAAAATCAGCATCCCTGCCTCTTTATGTACTCCAGATGAAACACATTAGCAGAAATATGGCAAGGGACACTCACAATGCTCGGTTCTACACTCTCAGCAGTTTTTGCAAATCTGCAATTAGTCTAAAGGGCCTGGGTAAATTAGGCCTCTTGATAAATGAAGCACCTAGACAGGCCTCAGATTTATTGGATCCCGCTGTCCCGCTGTCCAGAGCCCTTGTCAGCTCCTTGCAGAGCGGGGACTCTGCAGGGGGAAAGGAAAGGGAGCCAGTTCCGGCCCAGAAATGCCCCCAAATCTTCGAAAAGACCGTACTTGAGGCTGCTGCCTCCTTGGCCTTAAAAGTTTCTGCTGGGAACGTAGTAGGTGAAGCAGGAAGCCTTTGCCGGGAAGTTTGTGGGAGAACAGGAGAGGCCCATTCTGCACTTGAGACAGGGGAGATGAGAGGGGAGGCCGTGTCTGCGGGAGACTTGGTTTTGTTATAGCCAGGAGGGAAGGGGTCACGAAAGGCCTCTAAGTTTCAACAGCTCCTTGCCCCGTCCCACTCGGGGCCACCCAGCATCCCCCTGATTCCGAGACTGGCCATGGGCACTGACGGGCACCACGGCCTCCCCTCCTAAGCTGCCTCCTTTGGGATCTGGTTCTTAACCCGTACTTCCCCAAATGCACTTTTCCACATGCTTCACAAAATAGACCACATGGGTGTTTTGACTACACAGAGTAGGTTAAATAGATTCCAGAAAAGTACCCCCCGAAAGGGCGAGTGTTGGTAATGCCTTAATGCAAACATCCAGCGGTCAGAGTGATGTCCGTGGCTGTGGCTCAGGTGAAGGGGACACATGGGGAGGGGACGGCATGGGCCTATTATCCTGATTTATGTCTCCGAATCACGGGAAGTGGTTTGCGGCCATATTGGGGCGACACCTGCTCATTTTGCTGCTGTTGCTGCCGCAGCTGCGGGTGCTGAAGTCAGCTGAACAGGCCGGAGAGGGGCCCTGCAGATGTGCAGATGGTTTTGGGGTGGTGAGAGTTATTTTTTTGTTAAGTCTCTCTTGTTTATTTTTACAACGTTTTCGTTCCTGATTACTAGAGTAATGCATGTTTTGGGGTGGTGGGTGCATAGTCTGGATTTTTTAATTTGAAAAGTAGTAAAGTAAGACAGGCTCATGCAGACGATCTGAAACAGATCCGCGCGCGCGCGCGCGCGCGCGCGCGCGCGCGCGCGTGCGTGCGTGTGGTCTGTCTGTCTGTCTCTCCCTATCTCTTTCTGTCTCTGTCTTACAATCTCAGGATCTCTCTCTCTGTCTTTCTGTCTCTCTCTCTCCCTCCTCTCCGGAGCCCTCTGGGCATGCTATGGCCCTCTGGCCCCCAGCCCCATCCCCCAAGCTGAGTACTTTGCCATTCAACTCCTAGCTGCCCAGGCAGCCAGGTCAACAGGCTAGCGAAGAGTCAGGAGCACTCCAGGATGTGAGCTTTCCAAAACCCCGTTCTCCCAGAGGCCGCGGGAAGGGCTTGGGATGTGCCGCCTGCAGCCTGCTGTGATTCAGTGTCTCTGGTCTGCAGATCAGCTGGGCGATTCTGCTGTCAGCCCACATTGATTTTCCTGTAGATTACATTACCTCCAACCACAAAAGAAATTGTGCTCCTCTCCTGGAGTGTCAGGGCAAAATGAATAGTAAACATCTTCCTGCAGGCAGCTCAGCTCTCCCGTCAAAGGCCGCCTGAGCAGGTAGGACCCTGCACTCGCTCCTCCAGTCTCCCCACACCTTTCCTCTCTGACTCCGTGAAGAAGCGTCCAGGCTGAGCGGGGCATCAAACCCAACTTGGAGTGCGCAGGACGCCCAGTTACGCCGCAGTGAGATCCTTCTGCGTCTTAAGACCTTCTGAATTATGGAATTAAGAGGGTTTAGAGGGAGGGAAACAGAGCTGGTGATACCAGATGTGTTCAGAATTTAGATTGTGCTTTCTCATATATTAAAAAAGATCCTTTGAATATCATCAAAGAGATTGAGCAATTTTTATTCCTTTTAAAAGTTGCTTTAAGTACTGATTGGGGTCTCTGGTCTCTGGCTCACGTGCGTGTGTGTGTGTTGTATCACAAAGGCGTCTCTTACTATATTTGGTTGGTGCCAGGTCCACCTTCTGAAATCCTGGCGTGCAGGGAAAGCCCACTAATGTGGGCAGCTTTGGCACAGAGTCCTGGCGCTGTGGATGAAGAGAGGCATCAGCACTTTTCAAACAAGGAACTAGCAGCAGAAGGCAGGCGCCGATCTCCAAAGTGGGCTTTGTGGGAGAGGTGAGGTTTGTGTCTTGCTGACAATCTGCCTGTAAAGGTTGGAGGAGGAAAAGGCACACGACACTTGAAAAGTAACAGAGCATCTTCTCTCTAAGGGCGCCAGGGTGGCCACATAAACACAAATATCCACCCAACTGACCATGGGTTTCTGAGTGTATCCATGTGAGTGTGATGAAATAATAATAGCTTCAGTTTTAGTTGATAATTTAGCCAATGTTTATTGAGCAACTACCATGTGCCAGGCACTAGGTAAGTGCTCTATCTATCATCTTTCTAGGTTTCTATTTATCAGGTAAATTTAATCTTCACAATAAGGAGGGCAGTGTCATCCCTGTTTTATTGATCAGAAACAGAGCCTTAGAGAATGTATGTGACTTTCCAAGATGTTATGGGATGAATTGTGTCCCCTGAAAATATGCTGAAGTCCTAACCCCCCAGTACCTGTGAATGTGATCATATTTGGAATTGGGTCTTTGAAGATGATCAAGTTAAGATGAGGTCATTAGGATGGGCCTTAATCTAATGTGATGGGTGTCCTTATAAAACGAGGAAATTCAGACCAGAGGGAAGAACACATAAAGACACATGAAGACAGTCATTTATAAGCCAAGGAATGCCAATGATGGCTAGTAAACCATGAGAAGGTAGGAGAGAGCCCTGGACAGATTCCTCCCACACAGCCCTCAGAAAGAACCAACACTGCCGACACATTGATCTTGGGCTTTTAACTTCCAGAACTGTGAGACAATAAATTTATGTTTTTTGTGGCACCCAGTTTGTAGTACTTGGTTATGGCAGCCCCAGAAAATGCAGACAAGGTCACACAGGAAGTCAATGATCTAGGTGGGTGTGTATCCAGGCCATGCCTGTCTTTGTTGTTACATGGCATAGGCTGCACACTGCCTTTCTCCACAAAGAAGTACCAGCTCCTAGGCTTGCTCAAGTGGCCTTGAATCTTTTGTAGTTTCTATGTTGTGGTGGTTGAGGGGTAGAGGCTGAAGGGAGAATTTATTATGAATCTAGTGTCTTATATATACTTTAGCTTGAGAAATCTAAGGACCAGCTAATTTGATAATTCATATGAAGAACGTTAAAATGTTTATATCCTTTGACCTATTTCTAGAAATCTATTCAAATAAAATAGTAATAAATACAGGTATATATTTATGTAGATTTATCACACTACCATTTATGAAACAGGTGAGAATGCCCCACATCCCAACAAAGTATGAAATGCCACATTTCTTTATTTTTCAAAGTGAAAATAAACCTACTAGCCAAGAGTGGTGAAGACAGCCCTCAATTTCTCCATCTCAAGCTGGGTTTCAGGACCTTGGCAGAGGCTCTGTAGACACGGTAGGTGATGCCAGCCCCATAGGCAGCCACACAGCAGGCCCCCTCTGAGGTCACCCAGGGCACTGAACTCAGGTGGAGCTATAGCTCCAAAATGGCTTGAAGTCCAACTTTTGTTTCTCTTCCTAGTCTTGGGAGGAGGCAGCTTCTTTTCAACACCTACAGCTCACAGCCTTCATCCCTCTCCTTGGATAATGTAGCCTACAGGTGTTAAAGCCTCCACCTCTGAAACACAAAAGATCATACTCTCCCCCAAAGTCTTCACTTTCTATCTGGGAGCAAAGTAAACCCTCTAGAAATACCTTCTCTCGTGCGCGGCAATGGTATAGTCCAGCAGATATTGGGAAACAGATGTTTCATCTTTCTTTCACGTGACCACAGAAGCCAAAACAAGCACAGACAACAAAACAAGAAGACAGCACTTGATTTTTAAATAACCAATCTCTAACACCTACGAGGACAACAGCTAAATGCCCAGTGATACAGGCTGGTTACGTGAATTATCATCCGTACACACAATAGATGTAGACGTTAACCCTTCAGTTAACAACAATCGGAGAAAAGGTTTAAGTTGTAACGTGAATGAAAAGTAGAGCATTCTATTAGTTTTCTGTTGCTGCATAGCAACTTACTACTAACTTAGTCACTTACCACCTCAACCATTTATTGTCTCATGGTTCTGCAGGTTCCATAGGTCAGAGACCCCAGCAGGCTTGACTGAGTTTTCTGCTCAGGGTCTCATAAGACTAAAATCAACACGTTGGCCAGGCGGTATTCTCATCTGGAGCTGAGGTCTTCTTCCGAGCTCTCTCAAGTCGGCAGAGTTCAGTTCCTTGTGGCTGTAGGACCAGGGTTCCCGTGTCCTTATTGGATGTCAATGGGGGCTGCTCTTAACTTCCGGAGGCTTCCCGCATTCCTTGCCACGTGGTCCTCTCTATCTACAAAGCCACCGAGGGAGAATCTCCCTTGCTTCAGATTCCATTCATGCTTCATATCTCTGTTCCCAAGAAAGGCCCAGTCCCTTTTAAGGCTCACCTGATTAGGCCAGGCCCACCAATGATAATCTCCTTTTCTTAAAGTCGGGTGTAATATAACCTAGTCATGAGAACGATATCCCATCATATTCACAGGTCCCTCCTGCCCATACTCAAGGAGGAGGAGATTAATCAAGAGCAAAAGGCATTATGGGTCATCTTAGAATTCTGTCTAACACAGATATCAACAGTATACACAGCAAGATCTCAGCCATGGAACAGGTATATGCTCACAAAAACACTGGTGTGATATAAACCTCAATGTTAATAAGATCTTTCTGTGGGGTAAGATTATAGATGCTTCCATTTTCTTTATACTTTCCTGTATTTTCCAAGCATTTTATAATGAGCACATATTAGTTTTATAATCAGAGAAAAATCCCACATTTTTCAGATAAAGAAACAATTGGTCCTCAAGCTAAGACAGTAACACATGGCTGACAGGCATTTGATCAGTGGCATTAAGCACGAGCTGAGTGATTTGCTCATTCATTTACTCTCTCATTCGTTCACTAGCCATGGGATGGATGCGCAGGCTGACTGCGTTTTCCTATAGGAGGGTATGGTGATGGGGCCCTTCTGTCCAGAATCTCCCTGGAATAGCTTCCTACTTTTCAGCAAAAAGATTCCAAAAGGCAAGTGGCATTTCTGTTTGTAATTTCTCCTGGTAAAAAATATTGATGGCAAGTTACTCAAACTGGTTGAGAAATACTTTGCAATTTCTATTTTCCCACTGCTATCTCAGTATCTTGATAATTTTTTGGTTTTGAAATTTCCCATTGTCTTTGTTAGCAGAAAATACCAGCTTCTTATAAATAACCGAAATGAAGCAACAGAACTCTTGGCTCAAATTCACTTTTCAGCCCGACATGTCAGAAGGAGCCTGATGCCAAAATTCTCTCTCAAAACAGAAGTGTGGTCCTGGGAGACCCAGCAACACAAATGAACCAGAAATCCTTATGGCGGGAACCCCCTCCTCTAACATTAGAAAGAGGAATTGCTTAAGGAAGGTAATCTCGGCATGTGGCAATGTTGCCAGGGGCACATTGACTGGCCATCTCGGGGCATTTGGTGCCGGTAACAAGTCTGGGGCTCAAACTAGAAAAGAAGAGAGTGTGACATCAATGGGGTTGTACAGAAAAACCAGGCAAGGCTTTCCTAGACCAAAAGTGACATTGGCCTGACTTGCCTTTGGGGCTCTCTTACCTCCTCCTCCTCTGCCATGCCCCTCCCCGTCTGTCCCTGCCCTGGGTCCCACCCGCTCTCAGTTAATGAAGATCATTAGGGTGTTGGTTTTGATATGGATACTCTCTGGGGGGTTTGCCTTTTAATAAGGGGATGTAAAAGGTGGAAAAGCCTTGAGGACTAGCAAGGGATAGTCTGCGAATAGTGGAAGGACCACTAAGGAGGTTATTTTTGCTCAAGTGCCCTACCCAATATCCCCAAAGTCATCTCCTGCCAAACAGTCTGCACAAATACCACATGATTTTTATACAGTGTTGACCTGGCTCAGGACCAGGCCCCAAGGACTCTCATCTATTGGCCTTAAATGGGTGTGGCTGGCAGGAAGAAGCTCTCTGAGGCATCCCTGAAGAAGGGGGAAGAACCTCTTCCTTCTGAGATTGGGTACGTTCAGGCAAAGCTGAAATCATCAGTTTTAATTTTTTTTAATTTATCTTTTTTTTTTTTTTTTTTGGTGAGGAAGATTAGCCCCGGGCTAACATCTGTGCCCATTTTCCTCTATTTTGTATGTGGGACGCCGCCACAGAATGGCTTGATGAGTGGTGTGTAGGTCCACACCCAGGATCCGAACCCGTGAACCCTGGGCTGCCGAAGCAGAGCGCATAAACTTAACCGCTACGCCACTGGACTGGCCCCATATCAATTTCTTTTATTCATACAAACTTACAAAGTTATGAAGCATAAGACAGAAATGAATAATCAGGAAACTGCTACCCAACTAAAGATACGGAACATTATCACCCTCCGCCCCATCGCGGGTGATCTTCCTCCTGTTGGCTCCTTTCCTTCCCACCTCCCTCTATATTCGGCAAGTAACCACTTTGCTTATGTTTTGAACTCTATGTAAGTGCTATCACAATGTACGTATTCTTTTGTGACTTGCTGTTTTTATTCAATATTATGTGTTTGTGATTCAACCATTTTTAGGCCTGGAGCTTTGGTTCATTCCTTCTCATTCCACTGTATTCCATTATGTGAATATACCAGAATTCAATCATCTGTTCTCTCATTGAGGGAGGAGCTTTAGTTTTTAAACTGGTTTTAAACACGCTTGCACCATAGGATTTAGGGGGGTGTTTATTCAAATGGGGATAAAGATGAGGAGTGGTTGAACATGATTGAGCGATTGGGCAGAAGACAGTAAGAAAGTAACATTTGGAGGGTAAACCAGGTAGTGATCCCACCTCCCCCAATAGTTCCCTGTGCATATTATTTCACCATTCTCAGAAACACTTTTTCTGTAGAATAAAGGAGTTGAATGAACTTCAGTTTTCCCTCCAAGACAACCCTTTAAATCAGTGAGTTATTTACCCACTTAACACATAGTGAGCACCTGGTATTTGCCCCCATTGCTAAAGATTCAGTGGGAAATAAAACATATATGGTCTTTGCCATCAAAGAACTTTCAGACTCAGGAGGTGTCAGAGAAAAAAGGAGAAGGGCAAAATAAAGTTGTTGTCGTTATTGTTTAATCATCCAGACATAACCATCTTTAATGTTATGTGAACAACATAAAGAAATGGAAATACTTTTATTGGTAAGTGGAAAAACAACAACAACAATAATAATAATAGTTCATACTTATTGACCTTTTGTTAAGTTAGAGTTGTTTTTTACATTAGCAAGTATGGTACATACTATGGAAGCATACATGGGTGAGGCTACAGAATTCTGGATGGGTCTTTTCAGATAGGATGATCAGGAAAGACCTCCCAGAGGAGGCCTTTTAAGTGAAGAGGAACCAGCCATACATAGTCAGGAGGAAGAGAATTCCAGACTAAGGGAACTGCAGGTGCAAACACCCAGGTAGAGCAAGAATTTCACATGTTCCAGAAACTGCAAGAATGGTGTGAGAGGGAGTGTGGCTCCAGGTGAGCCCCAGACACATCTGTGTGCTGTAGTAAGGTTTTTGGATTTTGTTTGTTTGTTTGTTTGTTTGGTGAGGAAGATTGGCCGTGAGCTAACACCTGTTGCCAATCTTCCTCTTTTTGCGTGAGGAAGAGTTGCCCTGAGCTAACATCTGTGCTCATCTTCCTCTATTTTGTATGTGGGAAGCTGCCACAGCATGGCTTGATGAGTGGTGTATGTCCGTGCTGAGGATCCGAACCTGCAAACCTGGGCCGGCGAAGTGGACTGCCCCGAACTTAACCACTACGCCACTGGGCTGGCCCCATGGGTTTGGATTTTATCCTCTGTACAAAGGGAAAGTGTTAAAGGGTTTTTAAGCAGGGGAATGACATGACCAGATCTGTGTTTTAAGAAAGACTGCTGTGACTGTACAAATTTTAACGGAACTATTCCTAGCTATACATTAAGTGTGAAGAAAGTGGGTGGGTGGGGGCTGGAGTGGAAACCGGCTCTGGTGGGAGGTGACAGGGGCTCAGACCACAGCAATGACGGTGGAGATGAGGGAGAGGGGGAGAGACTGGGTTCCATGATGGTTTGGAGTCAAGAAAGGGGCATTGTTACAATTTGTTTTTAATGAGAAACATAATCAACATTAGGGATCAAAGGGGAAATAATCAGACCCTAGCTCACTTCACTAGAGAAGAGAAAGTTCAGAGAAGAATGGGCTGGGCAGATAAGAAAGTCATAGTCCTTTAGTAATTGGACAGTACAGATGTTTGCATCTCCCTCCCTCCCTTCATTCCTTCGCTCTTTCCTTCCTCCTATTTTCTGATTGTTTTACCTGCAAAGCCTCACTAAAAATCCATTTGGTTTGAAGACGTCCTTTTCTACCAGAATGCAGCAGACAAGAGCCACCTTCCCCAGTCTCCCAGAGGAGAGAAAACCCGGCGGTCCCCACCCAACCCCACATACACATCCAGGCCCCCGACGGTGTCCCCACCATCATGCTCCACTCCTCCCCATCCTTTCTGGCTAGAAGTGGCTGAAGCTATTTTGTCAGATCCCCACCTGAGCAGAGACTTTCTATCTCCCTAACAATATACTGTCCATTTAAAGTACCATAAAACATGACCGGATGGGGAATATCGGTGGTTGTTGAGTATGCTTTAAAATTCTTTAATTTGCTGTACCACAATAACTTGCACTTTAATAAAAGCAATCTCTCTCGTCTTAATAGCCACACAATAAAGAGTTATTTATATGAGGCAGTGTGCAGGCCCGAGCCTTCCAGGTGTGCCCCAGATTTTAAGCACGCGGCGAGACCTGCGGGGATGGCGCTGCCTGACGCAGCCCCGACCAGCCTCCTAAACGGTGCCATTCTGCGGTGTCACAGCTCCAGGGCTGCCGCCTGCCCCAGGCTCCCGGCCCTGCACAGCACGCTCGGCGCGCTGATTTATTTCCGTATTACGTTTAATTGTTTCCTTCTTGTCGAAGCCTTAACATGCGATGCTTGTAAATCTGACCCGAATCCTCCATATGGCGCTCTGGTTTTCCATTTTCAAATGCATTCGCCCTGGAATAATGACTGTGGTATAACTCAATTTGAGTTCTGCTGCTGGGGACTTTATTACATAATGCTTTCTAATTGACCCTCATAGTTTAATAAGACAGAACATTTCACCAGAACATTGACAAAAGTTATTAATTTTCACTTCAGCAGAGACCCATGTCCCAATTAAATCCCCTGAGAATGCCTGACTGACTGACTGACCTCATTATGGCTAATGCTGATTAGTCCTGCGGAGAGGAGAGCCTCGCACTGTTAAAATGCCTAAATGAGCACATACAACCGTCCAGCGTGATTACAATTTACATACATGACTAATTTTACTCCCTTAATCCTTGTCCGGTGCAATGAATTTGGTGCGCTGCTGTCACACCACGAGATCAGCCACTGAGGATGGGGAAGGTGTCGTAAAAATGCCCTGCGAGCGCGCTGAGCTACACCCGGTTGAATTCGATCTGCCTTTCTAGGAAACTATTTCAAGTGCGTGGGCGTCTGTAAGTGTGGAGATTGCCTTGCGCCCATTCCGTCTTTAATAGGGAACAACTAGTGCTCACTTGGTTTTTCTGGGTTTTGTTTTGTTTTTCTTAGCCAACTTAAAAAAAAAAAAAAAGAAAGAAAGAAAAGGAAAAAACTACCACCACCAGCAGCAAACAATTCTTCCAGCTTTCCTGCTTGGGTAGCTCGTACTCCCTGAAGTGGAGTTTTCTTCCCTAAGTCTAGCTGTGTTTGCACATTTTCTCCGAGCTTTCATTTCGCAGGAGACGGTGGGGAGGAGCTTGTAGAGTCACCACACCTGCCTCATTTTGTCAGCTTCATGTGAGGGCGTCACAGATGCCACCCTGCCTCAGCGATGACGGGACCACCTACTCAAACAAGTCCCCTCTTGTGGGAGAATCAGCTGGAAGGTCCGTTGGATGAAAAATATATATTTGCCAGTGTTGGTAAAATTGAAGGTTCAGAGTGGCAAGAAAATGAAAGTAAAGGCGGCTTACAGTGTCTGAGGCTTCAGATGCTTTTTTGACCTTTCTTTTCCTGGTCGACACAACGGTTTTTATCTTTTAGGCAGTCTGACCACAGCTCAGTATCTGCTTTTCCTGTGCATTGTACTCCTTCCCCCGGGGTTGTATGCTTTGACACATGACAACAATCTCACAGCGGAGATCAAACTTCTCCTCAGACTCTTTGCAATGTGACAAGTAATGTGTATTGACACAGCAAAGTGCACTCTGGAAATATGAGTGGTTGGGCGGTACCCGACCTCCTTGCTCAGCTAGAGAAAGCTTAAATCATGGGCTTCAGTTGCCCACAAAGATAAAGCCAAAATTTAAATAATGATAACCAGCTGAAAGCTGCAATTCATTGAAATCTTTTCTCTTTCTTTTTTTTTCTTTTGATATTGTCATATTGAAAGCAGGAATTTGGTGGGAAAAGCAATGGTAATAATAGCAAAAGAAAAAAACAAAGGCAAAAGAAATTAAACTAAACCTCCCAGGAAATATTTGAAAGTACTACACATTCTGCTCAGTCCCCGATTCTGCAGGTGTTTACTAAGTACCTCCTTTGTGTTAGGTGCTGTGGACAAGACCCCTGGTTTCATGAAGCTCATGGTCCGAGAGGCGATACTGTCAAAAGTGAAATGTAGGTCTACAGGGTGAGCAATTGTACTGATGACAAAGGCTTATGGGAACCGAAAGAAGGGACATTTAACCCACATTTGGTGGTGGGGATGGGGTTAGGGAGGGCCAAGAGGGGCTTCCTACAGAAGGAGACATTTAAATTGAGCCCCACATGAGAAGTAGGAGATAGCTAGGTAAATCAGGGAGGAGGGGCTGGGCTCCAGGTAGAGAAAACATCAGTTCTTTCTCTCCTTCATTCATCAGACAAGTGGGCATTTAGCCCTACTGTGTGCGGCATGCTGTTCAGGCTCCCTGTCTGCACCTGATGCTAAAGAGTGCCTCCTGGTGGTGACCCGCGGTGTGGCAGCCTGTTCAGTGAGAAGAGGATTCAACAAGGAGTCACAGAGTGGAAGGCCCTCAGTACCCTTTGTGCAGTAAATGGTTAAGAGAGTGCATACTGCGGAAAAGTGCACTTGTTCACCCAAAAGAAGATTTTCAAAAACACCGCTGCAGGAGAAGAATCATCAAAGAGCAGTGTGAACTCGGGGAGCGGAGAGATCTAGTATTTTGATGGAGGGGGTGTTAGCTCAGAGATGTTGCTGAGGACATGCCTGCTAAGTTTTGTGTGTGGTTTTGGTGCTTAGACCTGATCACATGTCCTCCATCCCTAATGGGGTCTCCTGCTGTTGTGCTAGAGCCGGCTCAGACTGGATCTTGAGAGCCAATCATATGTCTTTCCAACTCCAGGTTCAGTTGCATCATGTTGGGAGCTTGATTTTGGTCATGGTGGGAGTATTTACGCCACAGGAATCGGTAAGCTCTGTAAACCAGAGCTTCTCCTCCCTAGCTATCCCCTCCCCAGAGAGCTGGTTGTTAAACATTGAGCAGCACACCCCCATCTGTACACAAGGATCACTAGCTGTATGGGATGGGGAGGACTCAGAGGTGTGAGGAATGTCTTTCCTCTGACGGTTAAGGAAGAAACTTGAGTCGAGGGACAGATATATGCCTGCTTCCTCCCCAGCAATGAAGTTTGAAGAAATGTCCAGCGATGGGAAAGGCAGTAGGGCAGTGGACATGGCATGTGCAGAGGCATGGCATTATGGATTTAGGAAACCATGAACAGTCCTGTGGCCCTTAGGGGTGTGTTCTGGGGGGGAGGGTGGTGATGCAAGGGAGGATGATAGAAAAAAAGATGGGACCCAGACTGTGGGCCAAGGTGTTTGTTCTCTATTCTGTAGCCACTGAGGATTCAACAGAGATTTTTAAAATAGGGGAACGATATGGTCAGATTTCTCTTGGGGGAAATAGAGGGTAGAGTAGAGGGTGAAGATTCTGATGGCTAGGAGACCAAGACCAGGCTGTTGGAGACAGTTGTCTGCTTGTGCAGTTTCAATTCCCTTTTCTTCCTTTCTAACAGAACCCCAATTTTATTCAGGAAGGCAGTGTGCCCTGCTTAAAAATAAACAAACCAAACTCCCATGACCATTCCCAGTATTCTATGCAGAGAGTGGTCACATGACACAGTTTGGCCAATGGAAAGTACGTGCAGGTCACTGGGTGGAGTTTCCAGGAGAGCTCTTTGAAAGGAAACTGACTCAGGAGGCTTTTGCCCTTTGCCGTTCCGCCTTTTTCTTGCCTGGAATGTGGATGTGGAAGAGGGGCAACCATTTTGTGAGCACGAGGTGACGAGCCTGTCGACAATAGCTACATGTCGAGGATGACTGAATGGAAAGATACAAGGAACTTGGGGTCCCCGGAGGCATCGTGGGGCTGCCATATTCGTTCTGGATCTTCTATATCTGGATTTCTTATTGGATGAGAAAAAAACCAAACCGTTTGGTTAAGCCACGGCAAGTTGTGCTTTCTGTTTTGTCAGCTACACCTAGTCTTAACTACTTCAGGTACTATTTCAAAGATTCAGGTGACAGACCCTGAGGACAAGAAGCAGAGCAGCAGCTGTGGCATGAAGATGTGGGAACTCTCTTAGGTTCCTACATCTTGGCAGCAACACCTTGCTAAGGAGAATGAAGCATGAAAGACCTTTTAGCTTCTGAGACCCAGTGAAGTACAGAGGGCAGAATAGGCTGCAAGGGTTCAGGTTTCAGGGCATGGGGAGGAGACAATGAGCTCGTTTGGTCAGGCTGAGTTTGAAGGGCTTGACATACAACTAGAAGGGGTATCCTGTGGGTAGCAGGAAAGGCAGGCTGGCATTCAGGAGAGAGGCCGAGTGAGTTCTCAAACAGAGATTTGACGATTATCAGCAAAGAGGTGGTGGCTGGTTGTTTGGGAGCAGATGAGATCACTTAGGAAATGGATGTGTGTTGAGAAGAGGAGCGAGGGGGAATTCTGGGAAACACCAGCAGGCGACGGACAGGCAGCAAAGGGGGAACAGGAGGGGATCGAGAAGGGAGAACGGAGGATGGGAAGAGACGTGGGGGAAGGATTCACAGAGGAGGGATCCCAGGAGCCAAGAGCAGAGATGGTTTTGAGAAGGAAAGAGCAGTCAAGAGTGCCACGAGCAATGGAGTTGTCAAGTAGGATGAGGAATGAAAATTAGCCCATGGATTTGGCAATTAGGATGTCAGTTTTTCTACTAAAACTGCTCCCGCTGAGGTCACTAATGAAGCCAGAGAAATAGAATGATTCGCCCAAAGTGGCATCGTTAGTAACAAGTCTAGCATTAGAAATGGAGGCTCCTGACTCCCCATTAAGTGCTCTTTCTCTGCAATTACACATACTTTTAGGGAGCCCCAAATCACCGAATCAGGTTTTTGTTTTAGAAGAACAGCCTTGGGGGATAATTTATGGTCAGATGCAAACAACTTCTAGCTGTCTTTATTGACAAGTAGGTTTAAATAGGAATTGTTTGACTTTATTGACAAGTAGGTTTAAATAGGTATCGTTTAGTCTCCAGATTAAAGTATCTCCTTAACTAATATTTTGATGTGCTGAGATCTCCTAACGAAGAAGGAAGCAAGCCACATAGAGGAATAGAGTCAAGACAAGCACCATCTACTCCCCTGGAAATCACTCACGGCCCTCAGCCTGGCTGGAGACTGTCTTCCATTTCTCATTCCATGCCTGCCCCACAGCAAGAGGCCAAAAGGATGGTCTGAGACATTGGTTGGCATAGAAGGGCTGTTTCTTTAATCTCAAGCGAAGAGGAGCGTTTTTGGAGACGGGCTCTATCCTGAGTGGATTCATGGTATCCATCGTGGTGACCAGAAACAGCCTGGGTATGTGACCCCAGCAGGTGCTATTTTAGCCAAAAGTTCTGACCCCATTTCCAGACCAAGAAACATAGAGGTCACAGAATCTAAAAAGTCATATCTATCAACATGAGAGAGATGGGGTTGAGAAGGAGGTAAGGGGGTCCATTTTGAAATTCTGGAGGCTGAGCTGAGCGTCAGGTTTTTTTTCTTTTTGCCTGAAAGCAGAGGTCAGAAAAGTGAAGCTCTGTGGGCGAAGGTGTCACAACCCCAGTGTATTTGACCCACCTGATCCCTCAGGCTATCCCACACCTGTCAGTACAGTTAGAGCATCAGTGGTACTGGCAGGAACCCCTCCTGCAAAACACTCCGTACGTGAGAACAGAAAGTGAAGCAGATACACCCCCCAAGGCTGTGAAGCTCTCCCATTGCCGCCCCTCCCCCGGCCGACAGGGGGTGAATCAGCAGCGTGGATAGACAGCTGGCAGTTGGCAGGGAAACTTGGTGGGTTTGCTAGGGGGCACCGCAATCCATAAAGGAAAAATTGTCTAACCGGAGCAAGAGGTTTTGATTGTTATTGTTGCCTTTCCTGAGCAAATGAGCCCTGATGTTCTCTCCCATGTAAGAAAGCTGCTGCAGATCTGGAGACAATTTTTCTACGATGGACAAGGCAGTGAAGGCTTCTGGCTGATTAAAGGAAGTAGCTGCTATTCACCATCTCTCAGAAGTGGGAGCATAAAGAAAGAGATGCGGCCAAAATAAACAGATGGCTGGATCGGGTGGAGGATGCTGTCATGAGCAGACACACAGGTAGTGCGGGCCCCAGGCAACCACACAAAGCCATTAAGAGGAGCCAAAACTCAGCAAAGAGTTCTAGAACCCTGGGAAGCAGCATGTGCTCTGCCCCGGGGGGGTCGCCTTGGAATTGTCACCAATCCAAAGGTAGTGAAATTTGCACAGAGCAGGAGGGACCCAGCAAGGAAGCAATCCTGGGCACCAGGGAGGACAGAGAAAAGATGGAAGTGTGAGTGAGGAAATAAGTTAGCAAAGTCAGCATAAACTCAGAGCCCCTCGGGGGCCTGGAAGATTGAGTGGCAGATGGCGTGGTGTGCCAACTGGCAGGCTGCTTCCAGAACCAGCTCAGAGCCACTGAGGCAATTCAGCAAACATTGACTGAACACCTTCTGGGTATCAGGCACTAAGACACGGTTCTACCTTTGAGGGCCTTGTGGTCTGGGGAGTGGAGCATTTTTAAATAGATCAATCACACCACAGTATAGTGGTTATGAACAGAGTCCTGAAGGACCACGAGGGAGGGAGCTGTCAGGGAAGGCTTCAGAGAGGAGGTGACATATAAGCTGGGTCATGAAGACAAGCAGGCATTTGCTGAGTCAAGAAGGAAAACTTGCGCCAGAAGGCTATAGCTGGGTAACTGTGAGGTTGTCTTAGTTAAGGCTCTGGTTGCAAAGCAAAGAAATCGAGTTAGACTGGCTGAAGTTAAAAGGAGTGTTACTACAGTAGTACAACAGATAATATTATGGAAAAATAAGAGGAAAGAAGTGCTGTTGGACCCCATGAGATCCGGAACCAGGAAATCGTGGGCTGACGTTAATTCACCATATGTGCACAAGGACTCTGATCTGCCCCGTTCTGTGCATCTGCTCCACACCTCTGTCTTTCTGAGGTCCATCTCTCTCTATTTACTTGTAGCCTTAGGATCCCATTTCTGTGCCTCATAGGTGGCCTTTTTTCCTGGCATCAACTTCCGGGCCAATTCTCTATGTCCTTTCAGGTCAAATGCCCATCATCTTGTGGGTACACCTGACTCAGTCTCTCACTGTTCTCATTCCAAATTCCCACGATAGAGAATCCCATTGGCCCAGATTAGGTCATTGATATCTGATTGGTGGATTAGCTCTCAGGAGTCAAAGGTGGTAGTGCAGGTGGTTTGTAGTGTTACCCTTTTGAGGTGTGAGTGGGTGTGGTTGGGAGGATGATGGCTGGCATATTTACTATGGTGAACTTACTCATGTGAACACTCTGGAAATACAGGAAACCTGCCATAAACATCTAGGATGGACTATCGGCTCCTCCTCTGTGCTCCCATTACCTCCAGTGCAAACCTTTATCTTCACACCAAAAATATTATGATTAAAGTTTATCTTCATGTAGATCTCTCCTTCACCAGAACTGAAATTCTAAAATAAAGGTAGAAACTTTAAGCATATTTATCATGGTAATTCTAGAAGATAGCATAGCATCTGGTACATGTAAGGCTGAATAAACTTTGACTGTACTGATTGCTGTATCTGCCATCACCTTCATTCTCCATTTGCCATTCCCTACAATCGTCTGCTACCTGCAGCTTCCCGTGGTGGCAGAGAAGTGTACTCTGTATGCTGTTTACGTTGACACCTGAGAACGGAGATTCTATTGGACATCTATGGCAGATGTCAGAACTGGGCCCTACTTGTGTCCAAGTCCATGTGTAGGCAGTGGGGTCCTAAACCATGACCACTATGGGATAGATGTACCTGGGCGTGTCCACCCAAGGTCCTTTTGCAGGCTGACCTAAGGAGCTACCTGCAGGAGACCTCATTCTAATGGTAGATGGGATGGGCGGACACAAGTTGCCTCAATGTCAAAGGGGCAGACAGTGTCTGAGTTTACCTGGTCCAAGATGCACGAACTCTTGTCTGGACCAGAGAAGGGGAGCTGGAGGTAAAAATGAAATGCTATTGTCGGGGGAAGAGGAAGAATCTCCCTCTGCCCTTTCCCTTAAGGTTCTTATGGCTGGCCAAATAGTTAACAAGACAGGTTAGCAGGAGAAAATAATACCAAGTTTAATAACATATATACATGGGAGAAAGCAGGGATGCTGCGTTTCTCAACACAATAGCAGAAATTCTCGTCTTAAATACCATGTTCAGCCAACGACAAAGGAGGATGTTGGGGGTGGGGGGAGTCAGTTACGGGAGATTACCACTAAAGCACAGTAAACAAGAGTAAGGTTATTATGCAGATTTAAGGCCTCACCTTCCACATTGATAAGCCTCTAGAAATGAGGCCATCCCTCCCTCTTCCCAAAACAGAGAGGGAGATAGTTTTACAAATGGAGATTTCCCTTATAAATGTAAATTATTGTCTGGCAACTCCTCGCAGGGCCATCCAGAGAATGTGTCCAGAGAGACAGAACTTCCGATAAGATGGGCTTGTTGGTGCCTTTCCTATTGTAACATTTATCCTACACTATCTTTACAGCCATCATGATAGATCTGTTCTAGGAAGGAGCCACCATGTCAAATTCTTTAGGCAGTTAGTGGGGGAGGTCAAATGTCCCTAGAGAAAACAACCAAGGTAAAGAGATAGATTTCAGGGTGGCCAAATCTTGATCTCCCACACTATGCTTTACTGAAAGCTCTATGAGACCAAGGCAACCCCATCTTATAAACCTGTGGACAAAGCATAATATGGGAGGGAAGACCTCTTCTACTCAAACACAGAGTGTGGCTTTGAGATATTGAGAGCTGCAGTCTCGGCCATGGCAGTGCAAGTGTCTGGCAGCAGCTAGTTGGTGGCACCAGTCAATGTGACAAGGCCCCGCAGAGGTGGCAGCAGTGCCCAGCATTAGCAGCAGTCCCTGGTGGACAGAAAGGCAGCCAGAGATGGTCATTGGCCAAGGAGCCTGCAGGATACCATTCGCACCTGACTGGTCTTGTTAGTGAGCACACAGGATTCACCCAGCTACTGGGGCAAGCACTTTGTAGGGGGTTGAGGTCCTGCCAGTGTCCACGGAATACCACTATAAGGTGACTCCACTGTACACACAGGAGATTGACTTGGGGAAACTAGAGTGACATGTAAATCGAGGCACCCAGCTCCTTTGTGACATGCAGAGCAGTGTCTGAGGGAATTGGTCATTCCCAGTAAGGCCCAGCAGGATTTAGGGCTCTCTTAGAAGGACATGCAGGAAATCTAGAGGGAACAAAATTTGTCAGCTCCTACCAAGAAGATCCAAGGGCACTAAGAGATGGGAAAGAGCAGCCGTCAATGGAAGAGTGTAATCAGAGGGAAATGAATAGAAACAGCCCAAAGAAAATACGTGCTCCCTAGCAACACGAAGTGTGGAAAATAGGCCAAACAAATAGCTCTAAAAAGGATGTAGTAGTGGTAGGGGAAGTAATCAAAACTGGGAAAGCGAGAAAGTATGAAAAATCAAACAGCGACTCAGCTAAAGAAATTATAGTACCATGTTAAGAAAGTGCAAAAATATGATAAGAAAAGCAAAGGTGAGGAATGAAAAGAAGATTGTGAGAGAGGCTGAGATAAATAATAAGGCATTTTTCAAGTACAGACGGAACAAGAGGTCAGTACAAGAGCCAATAGGGCCTCTAAAAGCTGGCAGAGGTAATTTATTGACGGAACATGAAGACATAGCTAAAAAATATTAAAAGGCTTTTTTCTTTCACCTCCTTGCCTCTCTTTTCACAAAGGAAGATGGGGACATATGCCAGAACAGACATCAATTTCCCAGGAGTGGAAAAAAGACATATTGAAGGAAATCAGGATCGTGTCAGCACAGGTGATCAAGAAATTAGGACGTCAGAAAAATTGTGGAAAGTCAAGAGCCAGGCCAGAGCCTCCTGGAATGGGAGTCAGAGGCCAGCGAGGTGCAAGGCCAGGGAAGGGAGGGATGGGAGCGGGTCTGCAGCGTGTGAGAGCAGAAGGGCAGCGACCCACCCGTGAGCCGGCGTAGGAGGCAGTCTTGGGCTGTGCCTTTAAGATCATCTTGTGGATGTTTTTCATCTCTGATATAGGGAACAGATTTGGGGTGTTATCAAGCCTTTTCTCCTCCAAACTATTGGCATTTAATGATCCCTGATGGAGGCTTGTTTTTAAGAATACCCAGCATAACCCATGTTCTGGGCAAAAGTTCACTTTCCTTCCCATAAGAAGACTCCTGGAGACCTGGGTTCGAGTTATGGTTCTGCTACAGACTGACCTCGTAACTTCAGGCCAGTTGCTTAATCTCACAGAAATGTAGGCGCTTCATCTTTAAAACGAAGGTAAGAACCACCTTACAGGACCACAATGCTCCAATGAAGTTATTCACTCATCCACCAATACCACAATAATACAGAGTTTTTAGTGTGCAGTGTTTTTAGCCCCAGAGGGACAGGAGTAATAAGAGGGGTCCCTGCCCTCATGGGGCTGACATTCTAGTGTGGGGAGACAGAGATCAAACAAGGACACAGAAAAATAACATCATTTCGGAGAGTGATGAGAGCTTTGGAAAAAATACACCACTTGTAGGGGTGGTCAGGGAAGATGACAGTGAGTGGAGGTCTGAACTAAGAGGAGGGAAGATCTGTGACAGAACATTCCAGAAAGAGGGCATCAAGCCTCAGTGCCAAAGTTAATGTATAAAAGCATTATATAAACCACACAGTGTCATCAAAATGCTGGCTCTGAGGAGAATTATCAAGAGCCTTGTCCAAGGCTGAGAATCTGATTTTCTCCCCTACTCCTTCCATCTGAGTAGACTATAAGGAATTGTCAAATCAGGGCAGCAAGACAAGCCCGGCGACAAAGAAAGAAGTACAAAGCCTACAACATTTACAGAAGCATAAAATGGATTCCAAGAGGAGCAGGAAGGGCATGTTCTTTCTTTCTGAAAGTAGGGTCTGCCTCCCTCATCACAGGAGTTCTGAGGCTGTGGTCACTACTTACGGCCTGCCTTGAAGTCCCAGACAGAAAATCAGCTTCATGCATGTTGCTTACCTTGGGCTGTCCAGGTTCTGTTTAGGAGGTGGGGTAAAAAATGATGCATGGATTTGCTTCCCTGCTCAAAAGCGTCGGCTCTATTTGACGTTTATTCCCTTCTATTCCCAAGCAGTAATCATTGTGATCGGGTTGTGCAGCAATTAAAGGCGAAAACTTCATCTTGTGCTTCCAAAGATACTGTTTCATTTTCACAAAACAAGTCCAGCTCTTGGTCTTTAAAACAAGCTGAATGCTGAGAGGGAAAAATAAGTGGAACCAGAAACTTCTAACACTTTGTTTTGACACAACAGTCTAATGAGAGAGAAGTCAAATTTCATTCTGCCAAATGCTGATTGAAAACCTACTAGTTTCAGGGCGTCACCAAAATAAATACTACCTACTCCTTGTCCTTCCTCACTCACCGTCTCCACTATGAATGACGCTATTTCAAAATGTGGTATCTACTGGATCAGGAGGAAAGCCTCTATGGTGGTTTTCACCAAGAAATAAAGCAGAAGCAATCACACTTCATTTAGGAATACTTGACATTCACAGGTGAACATTTTTTCAAGTAAATGAACCTTCAGATATTGGTCAGGACGTGCAGGTGGGGTCTCAGATGGAGGAACACAGGGAAGGAAGGCGGCTTTGTCCTCGGGCAGGGCGGGGCTGAAAGCCTAGCTCATCGGCTCACTAGTTGTGTGATCTGGGGTAAGATATTTAGCTTCTCAGTTTTCTCATCTGTAAAATGGGGCTAATAATGCTTACCTTATGGAGTTGCTATGAGGATAAAATGAGATCATGGATTTAAACTGAGATCTTGGCTATCATAGGTGTACCACAATTACTCCTTTCCCCTTTTCGTTGCAGAAATTAAAAAAAGGCAGTTAAATGATGAAAAATTTACAATTTGTTTGTATCTTACTTTTCAAGAAAGGGATAATATCAGCTTGACATTTTAAATCTGATCCCTACAATCTGTTTCGTGTCTCCCTCTCATAAGAGAGAACAGCTCCTTATTTTATTGTATGATCCTCTGATTTCCCAGGTCACACGTGCCTGAGGCAGAGCAGTAATGGTAGACCACAGTGACAGAATGGACCCTGCCCCTGCTTGTACTGAAGGAAATTCCCCTCCTAAAATCTAAAATCCTCCTCACTTGGTTCTGGAGTTTCTAAGTTTCTAAGTTTAGTTATGACGAAGTTCATTGAGTGCCTGCTGAGTGCTATTGAGGACACAGTGGTGAAAAACCCGACACAGCCCTGGCCTCAGGGAACCTGGGCTAGGGTTGCTGAGTGGTGTGATCACATGGGTGCATGTTTGTGATCATTCCACTGTGACTTCTTGCAACTGCATCAGGTATTAAGGAGAAGAGGTGCGTGGTGCTGCAGGAACCTGAAATAGGGAATTTGTCCTAGTCAGGGGGATCAGATGGAGTAACCTTGAGGAAATGGTGCTTGAGCTGGGTGGAAGGTCTGGAGAGAATTGACAAGGTGAAGAGGGCAAGGAAAAGCAGTCTGGCTAAGGTGAAGAGAGAGGTAGGACTCACATCATGAAGGGCCTGGTGGCCACCAGAAGGAGTTTTGTACTTAAGAGCAGCGAAGATGTACTGAAGAGTGTAGGGAAGTGACATGATTAGATTAGGGGCTGGGGATAATCACTGATGTTGGAACTGGAGGGAGGGATGTAAACCTATCAGAAGGAATTGTGGGTGTCCCAACAAGAGTTGATGGGGGCTTAGACAGGGTGGTGGTAGAAGTTCATGGGGGAAATTTTATAGATTTTGGGTACATTTAAGAGATAAAATCCACAGGATCTTGAAGATGGCTTATATGGAGTGGGAGGTGGAGTGGTGGAGGGGATGGTAGGTTGAAAGGAAAGGAGGGGTCTTGGGAGATTGCTAGGATTCTTCCTTGTGAAGTGTATGGGGATGGGGAATGGGACTTATTGAGCTGGGGAACACTGGAAGGCATTAAGGCTGGGGGATGTGGGAAGACCATGAATTCTGTTTTGGGTATGTTGACCTTTAGATCACCTTTGAGAAATTCAAGAGAAGTCTAGGAGAGATTTAGATATGTGGGTCTGGAGCTCAGAGTAGTCTGGCTGGAGGTATAACTGAAACCGTGGGTATTATTATTGGAAGAGTTCCCTAGAAACAGACCCTGAGAGGAGGGGTTGTGTGCAAGCTACTTGTTACGGCTGTACTCTGGGGAGACTGGTTAAGGGAAGGGAAAGAAGCTAAGAAAGGATATGATCTTGGGCAAATCCCCGCAGAAGTCAGGCATAGGCCTGCTCTCCAAGGAGAACTCCAGAGAATAAGTTAGCCTCACAGCTTCCCCAACCCACAGTGAAGGAACCTCCCTGGTAGGAGATACAAACCACCAGGCATTTCTCCCTCTTTGGCCTGCAGGCCGAACAGCTCCCATAGCCTGAGGGCAGTTCTCGCCCTGTCCTCCTCGAAGAGCTGCAGGTGCAGCGGAAAGCACACCACACCTGGTGAGGGCTGGGGTGGGGCACAGAAACCCTAAAAAGGGATCCAAGTCCCTCTGGGCAGAGCGCTCTCCTCGTCACTATTGGGCTGGACCAGATTAACTAGAAAGAGAGAGTGAGAAGAGAGGATGTTCAAGGCCTCGTGCTGAGGAACCCTGACAAGAGATATTCACATATGGAGGTACATGGGGTAACTATTCGGGTTCAAAACTGATTCGGCTTGAACTAAACGCCTGACTTACGGCCTATCAAACATACATTGTACGTCTGCTTAACCATTAAAGTCAAGAATGCACTCTCTTAAGGTAAGAATGCACACTTCCTCTCCTACGCCCTATTAGTAACACCCGGATTAGTCTCTTTCCTGACATCACGGTCATGTTGACCTGCTAATTTGCCATTGGATACCTCTTTGAAATTTTGATGAAAATGTATCCTGGGTGTGTTTAATGTACATTCTTTGTTCTAAAAAAGATATAAGACTGTACTGAAAACCATGCTTCTCCGGAAGCTTTCTAAGGCCTTCCTGGGTTATAATCCTCACTCTGGCTCAAGTAAACTCACCTTATTTTTTTATCTGTAGAATGGTTATTGGTTATTTTGCATCGACAACCCCAACATCATTAACTGATCAGAAGAGAAGCTTATAAAAGAGACCAAGAAAGATGGTTGTTTCACAACCACGTGCAAAGGAAGGGGGCAGGACAAGTATTATGATCCCCATTTTAAAGAAGAGAAAACCAGGATTGGGAGTTTAAGTAACAGTCAGGTTAACGGGAGAGTTAGGACTTGAACACAGGTCTCTAGAGCCTAAGCCCAGGGCTCTTTCAAATGCAGCAAGGGAAGTTTTCCAGTGCTCAGGGGCCCCCGTAGTCAAGGGAGCTAGTCCTCTTTTGAAGACGTTTAGTTTATCGATGCTTGTGCTCATAGTTGAAAGCTTTCCCTTGTCAGACTCGGAGGACCAGAGACGAGGGAGGGGGAAGGGAAGCTCCTTTTTCAGCAAGCCTAAGAATCTCCTATTTTGGAGACCACGTCATCAAAAGCCCTGGGACGATGATTTTGCATGTGTGAGGTGGGGGGTGGGGTGGAGAGGTTTGAACACTCAGCCCAAGGTCTCGACTTTGAACAGCTAGCAGTCTGGCATTGCGGGAAGGAGTTGGGGGGGTCTGGAGTCACCCCTACCTGCACCCCAGGATGGACAAAGGTGGGTGCAAGGAGGGCTTGGGGGTGAATGGTGGAGTCTCAGCTGCCCAGAGGACCGGACCAGATGCGCTCAGTGTACCAAGGCCCTGAGCTCCTCTTCCGACTCGGGCGGGGGAAGTGCTGTTGACTTTGTCCATTAAGCAGGCTCGCCGGATGTCTGCTGACCCCAGGTTCTTTCTCCCCTGGGGAAGCCCCACCGCTTCAGAGATCAGCAGAGGTATGCTGGTTCCCAGGGCTTCCCCAGTCCGGAGGGAGGGTGTCTGAGGTGGAGTGGGCTCTGGACTGGGACTCAGGGGCGTGCCTTTGGGGCAGAGCATGACCCTCTGTTTGCTGAGTCTCAGGCATGAGGAGCAGTGAGGAAAATTGGAAGTAATAATACTTGCCCCCTGAATTGCCTGGGATTAATTAGGAGACTGATAATGTGCAGTGTGTGCTTGGGATGAAAATGAGTTATAGTCTCGTTATTAATATAGCTGGACGGATGATTAGTTTATATAAAACAAGGCCACTTCCCAATAAGCCAGAGGTCATTAGGTGTCCTCATAGGGTGACTTCAGGGAATAGCCTATTGGTGCATTTTCGAGGAATTCCCACTGATTACCGGAGGGTGAGAGCCAGCAAATCAAAGCTATTTTGCCCAGTTTCGTAAATAAAATGCAAAGACCCAGCATGATGCCTGTGTTTACTTTTTTTCCTTAAAGAAAATATTTTCCATAGAACTGGACACTACATTAAAAGTAAAAAGGGGGTGGGGAAGAAGAAACCTAAAACCGATGTAAATTGGAAGCAAACTAATGTTCATTTCCTGTGGAGGAATTTTATATTTTTTAATGGAGTTACTGTGGCTTTTTATTTAGTATAAGGTGAAGAGTCAAAGCACGAGGATTTAAGGCTTCCAAGTGTGTGTCGTTATATGAACAGACCTTAAATTTGCCAGCACGCTCCAGGCGCTGCTTCTGCATCGCTAATGTGTCCCTGCCAGGGCCAGGGCTGGGGGCCCTTTGACTCCCCCGGAAGGTATGCAGGGAGAAGGGGAGTGGCAGGAATGCAGGATTAGGCCCCATAATTGAGGCTGTCATTTGCTGAAGAGGCAGGCGGGTCTGCGAGCCTTTCCAAGTTTGCCTTTATTATGGCAAGAAGATATGGCTCCTTCGGTTTAAAGGGGGTAGAGGGGACTTCTCTGTAAGTCGGCAATATTTTCTTCTCTCTCTCCTCTCTTTTTGTAAGTTGGCTGGTTCTGTAACATTCATTATGCTCATCTTAATAGATCCCAGATATGCTGAAATAGCCCTTTTGAGGAAGCATTCACTTGAAAGAACAAAAGATTAGAGAGACCTTAAAAATGTTGGATTTTCTTTACCTTTTGAGGAAGGCCAGCTGGAACCTTCTGAAATTATTCCTATTCAGTGTGCAGCCACAAACAGTACTGATGTGAGGTTGAAATACTATTTTTGCAAATCACATGTGGATACAGCAATGCCACTTAATCAGACACTCCTCACTGGACGGTGGGAATAGAGACCATGGCCAAGACTGAGGAGTTTACTACGGCATAAACAGGCCATGGAGGGGAGAAGTCTTAAGAATCTGAAGAGAACAAATGGCCTGTGATCATTCTTGCACACACATGCAAGTGGCATTCTAAGGACATCCATTCTTTTTTTTTTAATTTTTTACTGTAGTAAAATATAGGAAACATAAAATTTATCATTTTAATAATTTTTAAGTGCACAGTCCAATGATGTTAAGTACATTCACATTGTTGTGCAACCATCACCACTATCCAGCTCCCGAATTTTTCATCTTCTCCAGTTGAAACTCTGTACCCGTTAAGCAATAACTCCCCTTTCCGGCCTCCCTCCAGCCTCTGCTAATCGCTGTTTGACTTTCTGTCCGTTAGATTTTGACTATTCCAGGTACCTCATACAGTATTTGTTGTTTTGTGTCTGGCTTATTTTACTAAATGTATCGTCTTCAAGGTTCATTCATGTTGTAGCGTGTATCAGAATTCCATTCCTTTTTAAGGCTGAATAATATTCCATTGCATGTACATACCCCATTTTGTTTATCCATTTATCCATCGAGGCACATTTGTATTGCTCCTACCTTTTGACTATTGTGAATAATGCTGCTACGAACACGGGTATACAAATATCTCTTCCAGACCCTAATTTCATTTTTTTGGGTACACACCCAGAAGTGGAATTGCTGGATCATATGGTAGTCCTATTTTTAATTTTTTGAGGAACCACAATACTGTTTCCCATAGCAATTGCTCTCTATTTTACATCATTCCTACCAACTGAGCAAAAAGGTTCCAATTTCTCCACGTCCTCACCAACACTGGCTATTTTCTTTCTTTTTTTTTTTTTTTATAGTAACCATCCTAATGGGTGTAAGGTGGTACCTCATTGTGGTTTTGATTTGCAGTTCCCTAATGATTAATGATGTCAAGCATCTTTTCATGTACTCGTGTACAAACATCTGCAGGAGTCCTTGCTTTCAGTTCTTTGGGGTATAGTATGCCTAGAAGTGGAAGTACACACCATCAGACATTGAAGCAGGCCCCCTAAGGACTTGCTGGGCAATACTTTGAGTGGGTTACTACAAATCCTTGAGAGTATCACAAAACTTTGATTAACCGGAATGCTTAGAGGCAGATGATATTCTGGTTAACTGAGGGTTAATTAGACTTCTCCATTTTTGTACCAATCTTTCTGAAATTCTTTGCAAAATGTTTTATTCTGTTTCTTAGATGAGTTACACAGTCTGTCCTAGGAGGATTTTCCTTTATCCTAGAGGAATACTAGAGGTGACCACCTGGGAACTAGATTCTTAGTGTGCTCTCCTGGACCAAAAGGTAACTGCCACATAGAACTGTGAACTCCGAGTGAGTTAAACGTTCAGAGATGTGGTTTTGGAAAGGATGTTCTCTGTAGCTCTTCTTTTTGGCAGTAATTGGAGAGCAGGGCCTGTTGTCTATTAAGGCCACTCCTAGTTCATGAAAATAAAACCATGTCAACTGCAAATAAAAGAATGTTTATCTTTCTATTCTCTACGGAGGGAGTTAGAGGGTCCAGGCTGGGAATGTGTTTTATTCATCCAAATGCTATAGCACATCATTGAGGTTTTACTGGGAAACAAAGTGTGTTCAAATTCATCCATTTTTACCTCATTGGAAATCGTGATGTGGGCTGGGTTCTGTATTTACTCATCATGGTGCCCCTGGCACTAGCCCATGCCAGGTACCTAGTCAGTGATCAATAACTGTTAATTGAATGAATTAGTGTGGCCTGACCCTTTAAAAGACTGCCCTCCTGCAGCCCACTCTCACGAAGCATTGAGGTGGCGGTTCTCCATCAGCACTGGGATGGAGCATTCTGCTGGTCGAGCTGGGTCCCAGGTGCTGCTGGTGCAGACAGGCCCCTCTTCACTCTCTACTTGTATCTGTTTGTGACTTTTCTTTTAATTGCATGGGGAACATATTTTTGGCAACTAATAAGGGAAGGAGGCAGGAGAGACAGGAAGATGTTGGCTAGAATGGCGGGAACAGCTATTTCGAGTCTGGTCTGGTGGACAGGGTTTGAACCCACCACTAGAGGAATGGGAGGCAGAGCATGAGAGAACTGTTTTCCTGAGAATGTCTGTGAGACTCTGGGTGTGGACCTGCTGCCTCGGGGCCCAGGTGATGATGTGGCCGGGGAGGCCTCTATTCTCTCTTCTGCGTGGGTCTGCTGCCCTGCTATGGGCACATCGGAGAGAGCAGCCTGGGTGGGAAATGGCATCTTGGGATGCCCACTGTCCCAGCGACAGTAGGGCCTCCTTCAGGAGCTCCGGGGCAGCCAGGGCAGGAGAGGAAGATGTGGGTACCTGGTGCCCCGGAAGTTGAGTGACAGACTGTAGGTTCATGCAGGCTCCTTGTTTGGACTCAGAAGAAAAAGGAGGGGCACTTAGAAGTTCTCTACTTGAGCATAAATGAGGTTCAACATCATAGCTCTGTGTGTGTGTGTGTGTGTGTGTGTGAGATCTCCAGCTGGTGGGACCTGGGGGATATTTATTTGTGCTCCAAATTACTACCTTTGTATCTACAAGTAACCAACCCCATAACAGACCCCCTTTTAGGTAATAAGTGGGTGAAGAAAGGGCAACAAAATCTACACACAAAAATCATCCATTATTCAAATAGATTTTTCCACAACTTGGTATAAATAACAGTCCTTGTGTCAAATCTGAAACTCAAGTTTGAATAATAATAATAACAACACTCTTCCATAGATCTCCATATATGTAAGGCATGATTCTAAGCACTTTACACATTTTAATTAATTTAATCCTCCCAAAGACTCCTATAGGAGCCTTATTGTTTCTGCTTTACAGATGAGGAAACTGAGGCACAGAGAAGTTAAGTAACTTGGCCAAAATCACATAGCCAGTATGTAGCAGAGTTCAGATTCAAACTCAAGAAGTCGGGCTCCAGAGTCTGAGCTTTTAACTACCTGATATATGTATATAATGACAGCTTTATTGAAATATAATTTACATACCATAACATCACCCTTTTAAAGTGTACAATTCAGTGGTTTTCACTATATTCACAGAGTTGTACAACTATCATCACTATCTGATTTTAGAACACTTTTACCTCCTCCAAAAGGATCCCCGTACCCATGAGCATTACTTCCCATTCTCCTCTCCACCCAATCCCTGGTAACCGTTAATCTACTTTCTGTCTCTCTGGATTGGCCTATGCTGGACATTTCATATAAATGGAATAAAAAATGGAATAAATGGAGTCATACAATATGTAGTCTTTTGTATCTGGTTTCCCTCACTTAGCATGATGTTTTCAAGGTTCGTCCCTGTGGTAGTATGTATCAGTACTTAAATACTTTTTATGGCCAAATAATATCCCATGGTATGAATATACTGCATTTTTTAAATCTGTTCATTAGTTGATGGACATTTGGGTTGTTTCCACTTTTTGGCTATTATGAGTAATGCTACTATGAACCAGCACTCTATAGGGACTACCACAAGTTTATTAAAAACATAAAACCAGTGTATAGTTTACATGCAATGACTAATAAACTAATAGGTCTGTTTCCTGGAAGATTCGAGAATTGCCCCTCTAAAACCAGGCGGGCACTCCTCTGTATCCATCTGTATTCATGGAGCTGATGAAGGTTGTAATGATCATACCAGGCGATGTCTGTGAAAGTGTTTTCTAATACTTTAAAGCATTGGTCCAAATATTAGTCACCAATCATGTAAACTTGTCTAATTACTTGAGCCTTCTAACTAGCTACTTGAGGATAGTTAGTTGGCTAATTGAGGTTTTATTGTTAAAAGTATTATTTTAAAAGTTTCCACGATGTGTTATCTGGGAAACAAGAAAAGGGCCCACTTGCATGTCCATCCAGCCACAATGGGCTCTTCTTTCACAAATGCCCTTGTGGGACCCAGAGATACCAGCCTCTCTGCTGCCATTTTCCTCTTTCCTATTTGTTGTTCACTTCTGACATTTTGTTGATCATTCCTCATATAAAGAAAAAGAAAATTTTTAATCTTTAACCTAGTGAGGCATATGAGGAATACGTTTAGCTGCAAGTAACAGAGAATCTAACAGTGGCTTAAATAAAACTGGAGTTGTCTCACATAGCAAGAAGTCTGAAGGTTGCTTTGGTGACTCAGTGGTGTCAGGACTGAAGTCTCTTTTTATCTTGAACTTTCTCTCGTGTTCGCAAGAAGATTGCCCAACTTGAGGCATCATGTCTGTGTTCAATACAGAAAGGAGGTTTGGGTAGGGGTGGTGTCGGGAAAGCAGAAGAGTTCCCAGAAGCCCCCAGCAGACTTACGCGCCCATCTCATTGGCCAGAGAGATCAAATGACCACCCTTCCTCCCAGGACAGGCTGGAAAAATCATAGTTAGCTTTTCTGGCTGCTACAATGGAGGGATGTGAAAGAAAAGGTGTTGCAAATAGGTGTTAAGGTATCAAAAAAAAAAAAAAAAGAAGTATGAGCCACACTTTCCTCAGCAAAGGAAGGTTAGGAAACAGATAGGAGCAAGAGGCAGCAGTTCTGATGGAAGAGGCTGGCACGTCCCCATCTCTTTTCCAGTTGCTGTGTCCACTGAAGTTCTCCATTTGCCTTTTCTGCTCTCAGACTGGGGATTGTACTGGAACCACTCATCTCCCCACAGACACTGGTTTGGCTGCCTGCTGGTTGAACACATGTCTGGATGTTTTAGTGATGTGACCATAGTGCATTGTGACATGATGTGGTCTTGAGACACTGTGACCGGAACCAATCTGGCTGGCTGAGCCACGTCTAAATCCCAGAAAACTTGTCCAGGGTTCTGGGGCCAACTCAGAGTGTCAGAAGAGTTCTGCAATGAGCTTTCTGAATCTGTCCCTCTTCATTAGGATTAAGATGCTTGAGGACAGGGCCTGAGTCTCACCATTTTATTATGTCTCCTTTTTCCTGCTCTCCTCCCCCTGGGACTGAAACAGTCCTAGGTCTCAATAAATACTTGATGGGTAAACTCACATTCCTGGTGACTGGTCAAAGATGTGTCACTTGATATGAAGTGTGCCAAGAAAGTCACTCCCTCATTTGTCCAGTAAGCACTTTAGTGATTTAATCTGTGAACCAATTACTTCAATACAGTTTCCAGAAATAGAGTTCTCTATCCTTTGAAGCGGGTTAATTGTCAACCGATATTTTATCTGTGTTCATTCATCTGACACACAATTAATGAGGGCTTCCAAAGTGTCAGGCATGGTGCTAGGCACAGAGGGACACAGAGAAAAATGTATAATGCTGCCCACCAGGACTCAGGAGAGAGGAGTAGACTGGCTTGTCAGCACTGTGACGGGGGCTCTGAGAAGGGCTGCATCAAAGCTCTGTGGGCTCACAGGGGGCGGGTGACTCACGGCCTGGAGGAGTTGTGGGGTTGTGCAATTAGATTGGCTGCCAGAGTCTCCTTTCTTAGACATTCCAAGCTGACTGCCGGCTCGGTTCCACTAAGGGGGCCAGGGGGCATGACCCTGTCTGGCTTCCCCCTAGCTGGGTTCACTAGTGAGACCAGGCTACTCCCTGGAGACCAGCTTCACACATGCTCTGAGTTGGCTCTTATTTCAAGAAACAGGACAAAGAAAAACATTAAGGAGAGTAAGGAGGAGGTTCAGGATGCCAGAAGGCCAGGTGCCTTCTCTGAGTGAAGGTGGCGACTTGAACATTTTCATTCCCCAAAGACTAGAACCTGCACCTTCGTTTTTTTTGGAGGGGACAGAGTGAGGTGTGGGAGGATATTTGGGAAGGGCTGTCTCTACAAGATGGCTCGCTGCATGAGACAATCTGAGGGAAGGGCAAATGCTACGCAACTTTCTTCACAAAAAGGTCAATTAAGGAGAAAAAAACCACCAACATATTTTTGGAGGCATCTTACTCCCACCTTCAAAGGAAACAGCTTTATGGGGAAAACTGAACATATTTGCAACGTAGATGACCCACTTACAGGAACATTGGAATAGTGCTATTCCTATAGCACTGTTTTATAGCCTCTAAAGGGTTAACGTCAGGACCTATTTGAGACTTAGCAGCAAAAAGGCAGCTTTGTGATCTTTTATTGTGAGATAAGATTGGAGGCCATGGCACAAAGCTGGGGTGCAGAGGAGGGGTGCAGCGTGGAGCAGGTGATCCTAAGACTGCAGGCCTGGGCACCATCACACACTGTAGTTAGTGCCTGAGTTAGAAAAGCGAGTTAGAATGAAACCAGAAGCTCAGAGGGATATTTCCAAACTGTCCATCATTGAAGCCCTTTGTGCAAAATAAAATTTGGACTTCTTGCTAACCTTTAATTTTTTTTTTTTTTGTGAGGAAGATCAGCCCTGAGTTAACATCGGATGCCAATCCTCCTCTTTTTGCTGAGGAAGATTGGCCCTGGGCTAACATCCATGCCCATCTTCCTCTACTTTATATGGGACGCCACCACAGCATGGCTTGACAAGTGACGCACCAGTGCGCGCCCGGGATCCGAACCTGCGAACCCCAGGCTGCTGCAGCGGAGCTCGCGCGCTTAACTGCTTGCACCACCAGGCTGGCCCCTGCTATCCTTTAATTTTTAGTATGCATTAACATAACAGATTAGTTGAATCTGGAAGTGGGAAAGCAGGTATGTCATCCGTGGTAATTCTTCATCCAAGCATCTCACTGAATATTTCATATGCCACCTCGTTAACGCCTATTCCTACCTATGAATCCCTGGCCATTCTAGATCCATTCACTCCTATTTTACAGATGCAGAAGTTGAGGGAGAGAAAACAAAGCACTTTCATGGAGAATTAATGATGCAACACAACCAAAGCTCCAAGAGTCCCAACTTCCAGTTCTTGGCTCTGGGAGCCACACTGGGCTCTCTTGTCTTCTCATGGGAACAACTGCTAACGCTTTGACTTTAGATTTTTACGTCACAGGGCTGATGAAACCAATGACCATTTGCTGAGATGGTAGTGAAATGCTGACTTCTTAGCCCTTCGGTCGAGGCAACTTCCTAGAAAGTGCTTTAAAGTAGGTTGATGCAATCTAGATCCAGCCATTGTGTCTCAATTGCAATGGTGGCTCATCCACAAATAACCAAAGGGGAAAAAAAGGCAAAACGTATGGCTATACTGAATTCCTTGTTTCTTTGATTGAATTGATCCTTGTTTAAAATGCTTATTGAATTTACTGGCCAATTTAATTAAGAGTTAAAAGAGTGCGCCTTCTCCTGTGGAAGAACGGTATCCATGCCTCTCTTGTGACTGCTCTTAAGCGACATACAATGCACAGTTCTGCGTAGGGGGCCAAGCAAGTCGAAAGGAATTCTTTCCTAAGGCGTCTACTTGTCCCCAAGGTGACCCCTGGGTACCTCAAAGCTCTCAGATGGCGGATGCCAATAGAGAGGGAAGAGGTGAATTTAGAGATTCTTGGACAAAGCTGGGAAGCTGACTGATTCATGTGGCACCGTTCATACTCAACATGTGCGTCCCAGGCAAGAACTAGAAATTGGCCTAGGAGGCAGTGGGAACCACTTCTGGTCGATTGAACCTAGAAATAAGCAGAGATTAAAAAAAAATTAGACTTAGAAGTTGAGATGTAAGAAGCTACAATCCTGTCCCATGGAGTCTGTTCTTTGTCTATTGAATACTGTTTAATAAGAACTTAGGGTTTTGAACAGTATTTGTACCAGACCTCTGTACACATTACTTCACTTGCTCCTTACAACAAGCCCATGAGATAGGTACTGTGATTATAATTCATCTTTACAGAAGAGGAAATGAGACTCAGAGAGATCTAGTCACTTCCTGGGGTCCCACAGGTTGTAAATGATCTAGGCAAGATTGGAACCTTTGTCTGCCTGACTCCAGAAACCATGCTCTTAACTATTTCTACGTTGCATAAATATTTATTAAATGCCTGTGATGAACAGGACACTTCTCACTGGTTTTGCAGCTATACAAGCCATCCAAGACAGCCTCAAAGGCGACGGTCTTGGTTTTGGTTGTGGGCTGTATGGTGAAAAGTCAAGAATTTCATCAGCCAAGGTGTCACAGACACAGACCCTGAATTAAGACATTTCTGCGAGCACGGACTGGAAGAATGGCTTCTGGAGATCCTTGGAAAAAAGGAGAAGAGCATCTCAATATGAGAAACCATCTGAGTACCTTAGGCTTGGGGATATGGAGTTGGGAATGAGAGTGGAAATGGCCTCAGGCAAAGACAATAAAATTCGATTTTAGTTTAACATGGTGGCAACTTGCCTTAAAAGAGAAAGGAGGAGCTGCGAGAGATGTGGTGGTGAATAGAGGGAAGACAGAGTGTTCAGGTGGATTTTTTTTTTTAAAGACATTCCCTTGAGAAGGCTACAGTTAAAAGTGAAGGGATAGAGGAGGTCAGATAGAAACAAAGAGCAGAGGGAGAACTGAAGGGAGCTGGGAGAACAGAAGGTAAAAGATCACAGGAGAGGTAAGAAGAAAGCCAGAGGTAGCACAAAGCCCCAGGGAAGAGCGCGGCAGTGGAGGAGGCCAGTTTAATCAGCTTCGCCTAAGGCAGCCGCAGTTCAATAAAGGATGCTGTGTGAAGGAGAGCGGCCATTCTGGAAAGGCAAGGGTCAACAGTGGCTTCAGCGACAGCTATTTGGGGGCAAAGCAACAGAGGTGGGGAGGCAGGGAGAGGGGCCCAGTTTGCAAGGATGAGGAAACAGGCCAACCAGGAAAATGAGGAGGGGACAGAGGCAGGAGAACTGCTGTCTCCCTAAGGGGTATTCAGGGGCTGGAAGTTGCTGCCGGGTGGGTGACGGTTAAGGCGTAAATGACCACGGGAGATGGAGGGAAGTTTGGGGCAATGGTAAAGTGGATGTTTAGATGCCTCTCTGAAAACTGAAATTCACTGTGGCTATAAACTTTGAACAAATTTGCCCCAGGCATGTACAGCTTAGGGCCATCTGGCCAGCGTAGTGCTGACCATGAAGAGACCTGATCTGGTCATTAAAGTGGCTGAAACACCAGCCCAGATCTGCCACAACCTGTTTGTGTGTTTGCTTTCTGATGGAGGAGGCAGAGGGGCCAGGAGGAGGCAGCCACTGGATGAGAGTAAAAAAATAAAAGCTATAAGAAATGGCTTTCTTATTAAAAGGGGCATTTTATCAAAGGAGAGAGTCCAGTGAACTTCATTTTGGAGCTGAGTGGCGTCAAGGGGAGGGTGTGGGTCCTGGGTCAGACAGGCCTGGGGTTGAAACTTGGTCTTGTCACTTTTGAATTGAATCTGGGCAAGTTGTGCCCTTGCCTGGGCCTCAGTTTCCCCGTCTGTACAAAAGCAACCCCTCAGAGGTTATCATGGATGGATCCTGCACAGAGAGTAAGCATCTGAGAGGGGTGGCTAGTTGCAGGGTCTTGGCTCAGCTGTAGGAGTGACAGGGAGGTGTGAGGGCAGAACAGTCCAGTAGGATCCAGAGAGTGAACTTCCCAGGGCCAGATTTTGTTATTTTGTTGAGTAATGAAAAATCTTAATTCCAAAACCACCCTTCTTTGGATACAACAATGGAGGACAAGTCATATCTTCTTTCAAAATAACAGATGCCAAATTTTAGGAGTCTGAGTGTTGGGGGTTATGTGATAATAATGTGAGGATCAATCTGTTTTTTAAAAATAGCTTATCATGGCATATTTATTAAATATTGCACTTATTCCTCCCTATCTACCTACCTACCTATCTATCTATCTATCTATCTGGCCATGCCCGGAGACACTAGGCAAACTGAGAAATCCCTATTGCTCCCTTTTAAATATGCAAGTTTGAGCTTATGAAGTGCAAGGAAAGTCAATTTTATATCTGCCTTTAGTGCCACATTCAGACTATGAAAGCAGCCATTTAAAAAACCTTTAGGTAAATATTTGAGATATTCTAAAACTGACATTCTGAATGATATTCTGATACCACTTCAATAATGTTTTATAAAATTCAGAGGAAACATAGAATTAAGTAAATTTGAACTTTCCCTTTTCCGAGGCACTTAAAGGCCGCACTATTTGCATATTCTAATGTGGGATCACTGTAGCTCAAGGTACAAAGCTTCAAAGAGACTGTCCCTAGCAGGCCAATAGAGTATGAGCCATTAACCTTCGGCCTTTCATTTGTCTAAGACAAAAATCAAAGTCTCTTCTTTTCCAAGTGGCTTCTGTATAACCACTCATCACAGTCTTTGCTTTCCAGAACTGTCTTTGGAAGCACAATTAGAAGGTTTAAAAAGCAGAAACACAAGCTCCATCCTATTTACACATTTAAAGTAAAGGTCATTCTCAGAAACTGGGCTTCCCAGATTTCTCCCCCTGAAATCCCTTAAGATATGTAATACCAACATAAAGGGAATCACAAATCCAGTTTTCAGAAAATGGCATTAAATATAGATTTAAACTTTGACCTTCAATCCCAAGTGAGAGGACAAAAAATTCTCTTTACAGTGAAGGGCATGTTGCTACTAAGCTTCAATGAGTAGGAGAGAACCTGCCTGGTAGTAGCCAGGATTAAGAAGCACCAATCGATTTACCTCCAATGCAGGTGTGCTGCAAATCCGTTGGGTCCAGATGTAGTGCGTGATTGGGCCAGGCTCATCTATATTCTAGAGTTTGTAGAAGTAGCTTCTGGGAAACAGGGGGTCTTCTTGGCTTGGGGAGTTGACGTTTCCAATGCAATATTTGAAATGCATTCGGAGTGAGCAGGATAAGAGATGGAATACACAGGGTCTCCCGCTCCACATTAGGGTCATGGACAGTAGAGGAAAATCCATGGGTAGCAGAGTGACGGATTGGGCAAACAGCGAAATCATAGAGACCCAGAGCATTCATATTACATCCCTTATTACCCCGATTGTTCTGCAAGTACTGACCAGGGCCCCAAGCTGATGACCCACTCTGCAGCTCATCTTCCTGCTACATCGACACATTGATATTGGGGCCCAGGTAGGGGAGAGGGTCCATGATGGACAATGGGAAATAGAGCTTATTGGTGAAAGGGGCTATCGGTTATGTGCACACCCAGAGGCAGAAGAAGAAATTTTCCCTGACTGTGGAATTTGCTAGAACAATTAGGAAAGTAACGAGATAAACAGGAAAGAGCACTGGATTGGGTGTTAGTTTGGTTTGCTCCTCACTAGCTGGATGAGCTCACAATTACTAAATAGCACAATTATTCATGTGTTTGTCTCAGTCACTAGACAGTGACCTTTAGTGCAAACCCGTTCTTGCTGATTTAACATCAGTGCCTGGCTCATACTGGGTGCTCAGCAAATGTTTGTTGATTGGATAAATGAGGGAAAGAAGAAAATCATTCGTTGGGAGGGACCCAGTACTCATCCAGGCCAACTCTTTCATTTTAAAGATAAAGAAATGGAAGCCTGGTGAGATGAAATAGCTTGATGGAGGTCCCACTACTTGTCAGTTGCAGAAATAATAATAACAAGGATGATGATGATATTAACATAATCAAGTGCTTGAATTGTGCTGGTGATTTCCTAGTTGGTTCCTAGCTCCATACTCACTCTTCTATTTTTTCTTTTGTATCCAGGGTTTGGAAGCCTGAAAACTGCATTTCCCAGACTTCCTTGCCAGCTTTGGTTAGGTTCTGTCATTGGGAAGCACTCACAGAACCTTGGGAGATGGGAACAAGGGAGAAGTCATTATGTCACTATTTTAACTAATTAATTAAGTGTCTGGTCCAGGTGGCAGCAGCAGCAGAAGGCAATGGAAGGTGACTGCAGGCTGCTGTAACATGGTTGGTGAGTGACAGCACCCGTGGGTTTGTTGGGCTCCTGCAGCCTCAGCAAGGGCACAGGCTCCTGGCTTCCTCGTTGTGGCAGTGGTGGTGGCTGCATCAATAGGGACAGCAGTGGCACTCAGCAACCTCATGAGACAGAGCTCGTGAGCTGTGGGTAACCCACCTCCCCTTTTGCTTCTCCTGTTCCAGAGGGTAGGGTCTTGCTGCAGTTACTGATCTCTGTCTGGGGAACATTGCCTTCCTGGTTCTGCTCCAACAGCCTTTCCAGAACATTTGTAACCAATCTCTGGTACTAAATCTCCCTGGTACTAAAGCACCGAGACACCCCCAGTGCTTTATGTGGATTCTCTTGTATTCTTAAGAAACCTATGAGATGTTAGCCATTTGAACTATGGCTCTATTTTACAGATGAGGAAACTGAGGCTAAGAGATACTAAGTGACTTGCCCAAAGTCACACGGTGAGGTAGTGGCAGAGCAGGGACATAAGCCAGGTCTGTCTGATGCCTGAATCCACGTATTTAACTCTGCCCCTCAAGAGCAACTCTGTTTCCCCATCGGATTATTTCATGAAGGTCATATGGGTGTTCAGCGATGGGGTCTTCCTCCCCTGTGCTGCATGGACTGATGTCAGTGGGCCCTCTTCTCTAGAAGGCTCTTTCTCCAAGACCCTTGTTTTTTTGCCTCTTCACCTGAGCCTCATGATGAAGTCATTTGTCCCTTTAAAAACGTTATAGGGACTCGTTTAACTTTTAACAGTAGAGGTAGCTAAGGGCATGGTGCTGTTGGCAGGAAAAGCAAGGGGGTGACCTCGAGTGAGGGTTTGAGGGGAGAGGAGGGGGTAGGATGAACAGGCCCAGGGTTACTACACAGCAGACGGGGCCGCTCTGTCAGGACAACATCGAAGGTCCCAGCTTCTGGCTAGGGGTGGAGGTGAACCAGAGGACTGAGGATTGAAGGACGTGGTTCCTGTAAATGGCTTAGAACGCCGCCCGGCTTACCGTGAGCACTCAACAAATGTTAGCTTAAAAGAAGGCCACGAGGCACGAGGTGCTGCAGAAGATACCACGGCAAATAAGAGCCCGCCAGCCCTGGGGATGTTCAACCAGAAGGGACTGAGACATGTGCGCGTCTGAACTGGGAGGGAAGAGCTGTGAGGCCGGCACAGGCACGCTGTTGGGGTCCCAGGGAACAGAAGGGGCCCGCCAAGACTCTGGGCTTTGAGCAGACTCTTACAGAGGGGTGAGACATAAAGAAGTGGCGATGGGGGCGGGAAGCACGTTGCCCAGGCAAAGCAACTGTATCAGAGGTATCTTCAAGTTAAAGTCTAAACTCTAAGGGTAATTTTTATGAAGCTCACCCATCTCCTTTCTAAATGTCTGAGAGCAGCTTCTGTGGACCCCCAGTGCCTTCAGGTCCTGCTCAGGGTTGAAGCTTCCTTCACAAGAGGCAAAGTCAAGGAGAAATTTGGCCTTTTGCACATCCTTTCCAACCATCCTCCATCTTTCCTCAAGCACTGCCCACCTCCCCCAGGACTCAGTCACTATGGTGACTCCACAGGGACAGAATCCCCTCCCTCCCATCAAAACGCATCTGTCCCCCAGCCTAGTTCCTTGGGCCCCTGTTGTTGGACCGGATAGCTATCTTGATGAACTCACTTGAAGTAAGATGTTAATGGCTTGTTATAACTTAAAAGGTTCCCCTCCCAAAGAGCATTTGTATTTTAACACTGACCTTCGGCACTTCATTCAAAGGAGTGAGTAATGTGGAATTTCAAGTGACATGACATAGAACTTACATCAGTTAAGAACGCATCTGGCTGTAGCAGGAAGCCGTACTATGGTGGCTTGAACAAGTAAAGGTGTTTATTTGTTCCAGGAGTATAAACACACACACAAGGTATTGATTTGTCTGTCCAGAGCCTGTATGGCAGCTCTGTAATGTCACCACAGGCCAAGCCTCCTTCTCTCTTTTGGCTTCATCCCCAAATGAGCAGTTGCAAGATGGCTGCTGCTCCTTCAGGCATCACAACTAGGAAGGAGCAAAAGGAAGACGATGGAAGGTGAAGGAGCACAGAGGCAAAGGGACCACCTCCCCGGGGACTCTGCCTACATCTCACTGGTCAGAATCGAGTCGCGTGGCCAACCCCCAGCTGCAAGGGAGGTAGGGAAGTGAGCTTTTAGTTCTTATTTATTTTGAATAGTTGCACAGAGTGACACTCAAAACCAAAATCCAAATTCTGTTAGTCAGTAGGAAAGGGGAACAGATGGGGAGTTGTCTGCCACAAAATGGGCACGAGCAGGGGCTGGGGAGATGTTAGAGAACATTCAGCCGCACCCTCTTTGTCTATGGAGAAGGTGCAGAGTGAAGTGCAGAGAAGTGAAGGGGTGGAGCTGAGCAAAACCAGACCAAGCACACGGGTCTCCGACTCCCACCTGCCAGCTGTGCACCTCATCCCTCTATTTCTTATCTCCTAGGGCTCGGGGCGGCATTAAAGCGAGGTGGGAGACGCCACCCTTTCCGCCAGTGCCCCCACTCTACCCATTGCGTAAAGTGTCCTCCTGCTTCCCTCTGGCACAGTTAGAATGGCTTCATTTTTTACCTTTTTTTTTTTTTTTTAACCATTTCTACCATTGGTAGGCGTACAATTCAGTGCCATTAAGTACATCGACAATGTTGTGCAACCATCGCCATGATCCCATCCTTTACTTTTCCTTGCTAATCTCATGTTGTTTTTTTTTTCAGGTGTGGGGTTCAGAGATGGGGATTTGAAATAAGGGCAATGAAATTTTAATTCATTCAAATGTACAAAGTACTTTTACTTTTTACAGTGGCTAACAGCTTAGAAACACATGTATTTTCTGCCTGGAAACATGTGGTTTCTTATCTGGATTATTTATCCCCTCCAATAAATGTTGCTCCATGTAACTCTCTTACACAGAGAGCCAGCATCAGGACTATGAGCTGCTCCATCTTTTATTCAAGGGCATCAATATCAATCCTCTTGTGTTTGCACTCAGATTCTGCAAATAAATTATTTCCTTTGAATGTTCCCGGGGCCATTTTGTGACTTTGGACAGATGATCGTTCCTCTGGATTCCTAATCCCTACGAATTGGGCCGTAACCAGAAACAAGGAGAAAACATTTGGGGGAGGTAAAGGCGGCCCCCAGCCCACAAACAACCTTCCATTCTTGGAAAAATTCCCACTGAGTCTCACAGGCAGAAAATTGAATCCCGTAACTTCAGTAGATGTGCAACTCTGGAGGGAGACAACTGGTGCAATTTCCATCTCTTGAAACATTTAAAATGTATCTGATCAAAGGAGGAGAAAATTAACCACAGTGTAGGAAGCTGGCAGGCGGAGGGACAAGATGACCTAATTTGCCTTTCCCATTACTAATTTCGGTAAGAGTCTTCTCTGGGAATTCCACACTGAAATTCCAAGGCAAGCGCACCTCAGTGGGATTCTGATGGCTTCGAGAATGACAATCAGGACTTGTGATTTTCGAAGCCTCTGCTGTTGCATCCTTTGGGATTTAAAAGGAACTAAATTCTCCTCAGATAGATACATTGGGCCCCATTCTTATCTACATAATAACTATGAAGAAATTGTTCCTTTGGGTTTCAAAGGATGTGAGTTTGGTCTATCAAAGTCTGGGCTATGCAATGAATTCATTACTTGCTGAAATAAAAATCAACACAAATATGTCTCTGCCTTAAGAAAAAAAAAAAAAACCCACACCACTTAGTTGCTTTACCGACCTCTGGATTCAATTAATTTTTAACATGGAAGTAAAGTTCCCTTTTATTTTTTTTTCCTTTCAAGCCAGACATTTATTTTTAACAGGGGATGAAATCATTTGAGAACAAAACGGGACATCTGTTACTTTATATCTGTTTATTTTAAGTGCTTAAATCTGAGTTTGATTTCACACAATTTTGACATTGTTGCCTCATTAATAATCCTTACGTAATTGCGACCTCGGAGCATGCCCCGCGACTGTAGCATTCACTTCTCATTAGCGCAGAGTCGGATAGGAAAGCCAGAGTCGCCTGGGATGGGAGAGGCTTCTAGGTTCAAAGCTGGTCTGAATGCTGAGCTCGGCAACAGCAGGAAACCACCTCAAAAAGTGCAAGGAGAAGGGGCCCAACGTGAGTGATGGTTTGTAGTCTGCTGTTAACGTCTGCATAGTCCCATTTTGCAGCAGTTGTTGGATGGGCAACCTAGAGGCAGCCGTTGTTGCAAGAGAAAGAAAAGATTGAGTATGAAACACGTACAGTTAACTCATACACGTGTGTAGAACAGTGTGTTGGAGCAAAGGCACCATTCATCCACCAAGTCAGCCAATCTGCCTTTCAAGGGCACCAGGATGCTGGTGGAGCAACTGTGGCAGGTGCAGAGTGAGGGGCAGAGATCAGAAGTGTGAGGGCTTCATAAAGAGGGGGCTCTGTGGCCATAGTGGGGTAGCAGAAGGGGTGGCCTGGTACCTGTGGCTGAGAATTAAGGTGTGGGGCTCAGAAATGGGGATCTGAAATAAGGGCAGAATTTTCAACTCATTTACAGACCAAATATTTAATGAGCTCTATGCCAGACACTGGATATACGTTGGTAAATAAATGATCCTTCTCTTTCCGAAGGTTAACAGATCAGCGTGCTATGAGGGAGAATGACTGAGGGGCCTATTTGAGATGTAGGGTGTCATAGAAGGATACTCAAACAGGTGACATGTGAGACCTGAAGGATGTGAAGGAGCTGGATACAGGAAGAGAAAGGGAGAGAGAATTCAACCTAGAAGAAACAAAATAATGGAAAGCCCAGAAGGGGAAGGAGACCGGCTTGTTGGAGAAATGGAAAGGAGGCCAGTGGAGAAGAGGAGGAGGGAGAAGAAGGTGGAAGAGAAGACAGGAATCACACCTGGTCTTGCAGGCTCGGGGGAGGCGTTTGGATTTAACTATATGCACAAGGGCAGTTACTGATAGTTTTAAGCAAGCGAGTGACGTGATTTGGTTTATGCCTTAAAAAGATCATGCTGGCTATGCAGAGAATGGATTATAAGAGTTGCAGCCAGGAGATTAATTTCACAGGCTGTTGTTGTGGTCCAGATAAAGGTGGCAGTGGAGGAGGTGGCTTGGGGAAATCTTTAGGGTCAGATCAGCAGAGAATGCTGATGGATTGGATGTGGGGAGTGAAGGAGGAGGAGGGATCAGGACCATCCTGAAGGTTTCTGGCTCAAGCATCTGGGTGAGTGGTGGTGCTGTTTACCGTGATGGGAAAGGTGTGGTGGGGCCCAACAAGGAAACCAGCTTGTTGGGGTATGGTTGGGATGGGCAATCAAGCATTCTATTTTGGACATGCTAGCTTTGAGATGTGAAATTGGCAGTTGAATACTTGAGTCTGGAGTTCCTGAGAGAGGTCTGGCATGGAGATATAAATTTGGAGTTGTTGACAAGTAGATGGTTTTTAAACCAAGACAATGACTGATGTTATCTACATGTTGAATAACAGTGGGTAAGTGTTGTGCTGGCTAGACGTTCTCCAGGGAAGAGAGAGAGGTGCCATATTTACTTCACAATGTTTTTTGGAATATTTTAAAGTAAATTATAGACATGATATTTCACCCCTAAGTTTTTTAGTCTTCCAAAAATCAGGACATCTTCCTACTTAAGCACAATCCCAGGAAACGACCAACGATTTATGCTTGTCAACTCAGTGCCGGGCTCTTGCCCCATGCCCAGCACTGCCCACTTATATTTTTCTTTTAATCTTTACATGAATAAAATGAATAAGATGTGATTGGCCCATTCTATCAACAAAGACACTATAACTCAGAGCGGGTTGGTAAATGATCCCAAACCAGGTAGCTAGAGACTTGTGGAGCCAGGATCCAAACCCAAGTCTGACTGACTCTAAAGGTTTCCCTCTATCCCTCCATAGCTGAATACAGAAGCCTAGAAACCCATCTTCATGGAAGGCATGTGATTCGTCTCCCCCTCTGAACCCTACCCCTGACTTAACCTCTTTTTCTTAGAGAACTATCCTCTGAGCATTTGACTCCCTGATTCCCATTCTTTGCTGAGGTCAGAGGACTATGCTCTCCTGTGGCCAGGCTGCAGTGGACCATCCCCTGAAGGCATTAGGGTCCAAGAGGAATCTGGCTGCAGCCCATCAACCCAATTATCATAGGTTTGAAAAGCCAACTTTCATTCAGTCCTTGGCTGCCCATAGCATGCAAGGGATGGGGACAATAGCCTTTCCTCTGAGTTTCGCAAGTGAGTGGTAACAGAATGAAGGGTTCAGATGGTAGTGACAGGATGGATCACGATGCATCACCATTTTACTTTCTGTGGTCATATCAATGCCTCCTGCTCCCAGGGCTGCCCTCCGGGGGAAAGCTTGGGGTTGTGCTTCTGCAAGCTATGGCCAGGAAAGTGATGGGGTGGGGGTAGTTGGCTCAGGTACACTGCCAGTTCTACTCTCCCCAGGAAGAGTGTTCCTAGCTCACTCCTACCATCATCCTTCTTGTAGATTATGTAGAATTTAGATGTGGAGAGGCCTCTATCACTCAAAGGAGGTATATGTACAACCAGTGCACCCATGGAGGGCTCCCCATCGCTCTCTGGCCTCATACCCTGCTGTAGTTTTCTTTATACCATTTATCATCATCTGCTGTAAGTCCATTTGCTTATTATCTATCTCTCTGCTAGAATTTAAGCTTCATGAAAGCAGAACCTTTACCAGTTTGGCTCATGATTCATCCCCAGCACCTACCAGAATGCCTGGCACATAGTAGGCACTTAATATATATTTGTTGAATTAATAATTGAATTAATCAATCAATTATATAGAGTCACAGACATCTAAACATTAACTTAGTGAGTTCAAAATAGTCCATAACAGACTTCCGTCCACTCCCCCTGAGCAAAGCTCCAAAACACTTTCTCCTCCCATAAATCTCAACAACAAAAAGAAAGAAGGATGAAAGAAAACAAGGGAAAGAAGGCAGGCAGGCAGGAAGGGGAGAGTGAATACAGAGAACATCGAAGCACACTAGAGGGAGCCCCACTCAGAGCACAGTGGAGACCCCAGGCTGAGTTCTAACCTCAGGGTGGACACTGGCAGGTTGCATTCCTTTAAAGCTAGAAACCTCAAGGAACCGTAGCTTTTGATCGTCAACTTATTCCAGGCTGGTTTAGAGGTCTGGGGAGGACATTCAGGTGCTCTGAAATACAGCGATAATCAAGAGAAAGAGGGAGTCTTAAATTGAGGATGGAGAGCAATAGACTCAGGTTAATGGAAGCGCTAGCAATATTAAATGAAATTGCTCTATCACTTCTTCATAAGACGGCACTGGGGAGCCTGCTCTTTGCATAAGCAGGGAGGGTCCTGGGATTTAGCGGGAGGGCGGAGGAGTTGGGGAATCAGCCATGCAGCAACCATTACCAGTTCGGGGGAGCCCAGCGCACAGTCCCTCAGCACACCTGCCGCATATTTACTCAGGCCCACGCAGGAGCCAGGCAAATTTAGGCAGGATTTCAAGGGAGCCTGGAGCCAGGGGAGCCTGCTTTAGTCCAATTAAATGAAGCAGTATCAGGTGGAAAGTAATTCTGAGTATTCACCATTATAAGGAATTTTGTGTTTAAGCCCCTCTGTGGACCTTCTTTTAATGAAGAACTAAACTGCGGGGTCTGGAGGTGGGCGGGAGGAATTGCTCCAACTCACAGAGCTGCATCTCTCCCCCAGGAAGGCAGACAGGGTTTCGGAAGGGCTGCATCTTCTGGCTCTCCTAGGCACTCCCGCCTGAGCCCTGGGACCCCTCTGTGGATATGTCACGTCCGTTACATTACCAGGGAGTGGGGGTGCTAAGACCTCAGCAGGCCTGGGGGTGCTAAGACCCTGTATCTGAATGATCAGAGGTGGATCCAATGCACTGAAATCTTTGGGGGTCTTCATTCTACTTCCTGCCTTTCTTCCTTCCCCGAGTTGGTCTTCCAAGGCAGTGGAAGCGGAAGGAGTGAAGATGAGCTACCAGGGTTGCAGAGAATCACGAGTCTTACATAACTGTTAGGGAAAACTAGCCCACCAGGGTTGGTAATAAACCAAAGAAGGGGAGGGTGCAGTTCGGGAGTTCAAATAGCACGGAGAGGATGAGCTGCTTTTAAACTGTTGAGGATACTGATGGGAGAAATCTCTCTAGCAGTAGACGTCGCAGAGGACTTAAAGTGAACCAGGCACTGTGCACATCCAGGGTGCCGGGGGGTGGGGTGGGTGGAGGGGCCATACAGAGAAGCACAAAACAGGGTTTGGGCCCTCACATTGCTCTTGATGACAGTGCCCTGAAGTACTTGTAGAGCTAAAGAGACAAAGCGTAAACATGTGAAATGTAATAACCGTGCATAATTTAACCCCACAAACAACGCAGGCCCTAATTCTTCCTTGCCTGCAGCAGTCCTCTGGGCACATTGGAGTATGCTCTCCTGCTTACCACCCCCACGACTGTCCAGAAGTAGCCACCAAGGGTGGGGCAGTGGAGGCAGAATGTGCCAGGTACAGGCGTGGAGTTGGTCAGCTTTTTATTTTCACCATGCCCCAGCAATTCTAAAAAATGCCAGTGATAAAATACACCTCCTCCCATCCCTCACAAAAGTTTTTGTTGGTCTAAGTTAAACAATGTTGCAGTTACTGTTGAGTTTTAATAATATATATATCTATATAAGTACATTTATATTGCTTATCCTTTAATAAAGATTGTGTTCTATGTGGAACCTAATTCAGAAATTCTTAGCCATCCAGTCTCTGATGCAGGCAGACACAGATCCATGTTCCTTTTGGGAGTTAATCCTTGTAGTTAGGGATCCTTTGAGTTCATGCTGGCAGTTTACGTCTTCAACTCCTGTGATAGAACATCTCCCTGCATTTAACCAATGGATGAAAAAAGAAAAAGTGATGCTACGTGATTGTAAGGATGGAATAACAAAACTTGGGTTACATCAATTCTGTTATTTTACGTGACCTCTTAGAGTTTTTGTTTTAAAAATTCAAGACAGTGAAACAGAGTGCCAACTGTCAGATGTAATATTTTTATTTAATCCGTGCAAATTTTAGTGCACACGTGAAATATTTTGCTGACTATGAAGATCTTTAAAATCGAGATTTCCTCTTTTTCAATGGCTAATTCTTAGTTTTAAAACTAAGTAACAAATAGAAATAATTATTATTGAAAACTGCATGCTGATTCCTACAAATTAATGCTGTGGCTTCAAGGAGGGGTGTTAAATAATGCTCTGCTCTGCAGGTCAAATACACCAGGGATTCCCCTGCTTCCCAGATATTCCAGAACTTGTCCTGGAAGAATTAGGGCCTGAATTCATGACCTGTCTGTTGCTTGGGTTGGTAGAGTTATCTCCATTTCATACATCAAGGCAATTCAGGTCCCTCCATAATCCCTCCTCTCCTCTACCTTTCTCCTCCCTGTTCTTCAATGTTTGCCACTTGGAACCCTGCGTAGCCCCCCCATCTCATATTCTCACACAAAGAATTTTGGAATACAGGGTTGACTATTTTTTAGCCCCCCCATCTCATATTCTCATGAAGAGAATTTTGGAAAACAGGGTTGACTATTTTTTTTCTTTTAAGGCTGCTACTTGTTTTACCCTATTTCCACTTCCAGATTTCTTTTTGGCCCTCCCTTAGTTCTTTGGTATCTACAAAGGAAGCCTACCCAAGAAAGGGTGCCCTTGGAAACAGTACAGATCAGTAGATTTGAAGGAACCGCCCTCCCCACCTCCAAATTAGAAAACTGATCAAAACAATTGCTTAAGAAGTCCACTTATTAAAGGACTGAAAAATATGAATCATGATCAGGGGATTTATCAGAAGTATTAAAAGAAGACATGTGGGACCAATTTCCCAAATAGGAAAGCATTATTTCCCTGGAAATAATCCAGGGAAAACATAGAACTGGGAATTTCAATATTTTGCAAGAAAATGGAACAAATCTTAAGAAAGAAAGGCTCAGCAAGCAAGACAACAGGATGATGAGAAGTTGGCATAGCGTGCTTGTGAAAAACTGATCTTGCCAAACAAACTGGACGTCTTCTACCATTTCATCTGCAGGGTTAGCAAATGAGGCGGCTTCGGAGCACTTCATGTGTCTTCATTTTTGTGATGGATTTGATAGGAAAACTAGAAAAGGGTTTGCAGTCATGGGAATTGGAAAGTGCCTAATAGACCCACAAATAAGTGGTATGGCCTCAAGACCCGGACAGGAAATTTCCAGCAAAGTGCCAAGAAGTTCTCTCTCTGGCCAGGGTGGTTTCATTGATGTTCTAGAAAAGGAATCAAAGAGCATATTGCTGGATGAAGGAGTCCAGGTTTAAGAGTAATCTGAGTGATAGAGCCTGGGGAGGATTAGCAGAGTCTGTGACCATCAACACGAGCCACGCTCTGCACGCCTAGGCAGCGGAGAGTGTGAACTGGACCTGAGCTGACATGGAGACGTAGAGTTGTGGGGCTGAGGCAGCAACTCCTCAGAGCCCAACTGGCGGGGTGCCAACCTTTCAGGCACTGACAAAGAGAAGAGTGTGTTCAGAAGAGACTCCCAGGGCAGAAGAGTCTGGCAAAAAGCTGGAGATTGTTAAACCAGAAAAAGAGAAGCCTTGGGGATAACACAAGTGCCTTCCTCATATGTCTATAGGGCTGATTTGCAGAAAAGGGACTGTTGTGCATTGAATTGTGTCCCCCTCAAATTCATGTGTTGAAGTCCTAACCCTCCGTTACCTCAGAATATGACCTTATTTGGAAATAGGGTCATTGCTGATGTAATTAGTTACGATAAGGTCATACTGGAGTAGGGTGGGTCCCTAATCCAATAAGACTGGTGTCCTTATAAAAAGAGGAATTTTGGAGACATACATGCACCCAAAGAGAATGCCAGGTGAAGATGAAGGCAAAGATGCACAAGCCAAGGAATGCCAATGATTGTCAGTGAACCATCAGAAGCTAAGAGAGAGAAAGGGAACAGATTGTCTCTCACAGCCCTCAGAAGGAACCGACCTTGCTGACACTTTGATTGTGGCCTTGCAGCCTCCAGAATTGTGAGACAATAGATTTCTGTGTTTACATCACCCGGTTTGTGGTTCTTTGTTATGGCAGCCCCAGGAAACTAATACAGGGGCTGAAGCCATTCGGTGGTAGACATGGCTCTTGCTGATGAGTGGCTGGGTGTGTCAGGCAGGCAGAGTCAACACAGTCAGCGGAAGGAAGATCTTTCTAACAATTCAGCTCCAGGGTGGGCTGAGCTGCCTTTGGCGTAGTGCACTTTCTCTCAGTGAGGATGTGCAAGTGGAGAGCGGATGACCACCTGCTTGGCATATTATAGAGAAAATCCCTGCCTTGGGAGCAAGGTAGGGATGGATCACCTCCAAGATTTCCTTCAATTATAAAACTTTTTGGTTCTAACTATAAAAGTATTCAATGACAACAAAAAGTTAACTTAAAATTTAAAATTGGGGCTTGTTTTGTCCTTAGAAAGGACAGAATCTGAAGAAGCTTAAAAAAAGAACCAGTAAAATATAATTCCACACAAGAAAAGTACAGATATTAACGAGGAGACATTTCAATAACCCAGTAGGCAGGAAGTCCATGAAGAACAGTGATGCTGAAAATAAAGAGACATTGAATTATATTAAAGCCATATTTATATGATATGGCTACAAGCCAGTGCAGTTTAATATGAACATTATCTGTAGGGGTTCAAAGTGTAGAGTTTCAAGTCAGGTAGGTTCCTGTCCTGCCACTCAAGATCACCTTGGCCTATCTGCTTAACTTCTCTGAGCAGGAGTTTCCTTGTCTGCAGCGTGGGACAAAATCACCTGGCTCCCAGTGTCAGAAGGATGACATGAGATATCAGATGAAAAGTGTGGGGCGCATAGTAAGAATTCAAGAAAGAATTACTATTCTTATTATGAAATTATTGTCCTCAGAGCCAACAGAAGGCTGATTACACACACGCACACACACACAAAGAGAGAGAGAGAAACAGGGTTGACAGAAATCAAAGTTTCAAACAGAAATCAAAGTTTTAGAGAAAATTTTTTGTTAGGTTCTATGATTTAAATAATGATCTTTCTTACTAAATGTAAAAGTTTCCCTTACTGATATTGTGTCTAAGTTAAGTTCTTGAGAATCCTGGTCGGCTACCTCCTTCCACATACACTCAAGTGGAATGGTGGACAAGTGTTAATGGGTGACCGGCTCATTTGAAAGCGCTGAAGGCTGGCCTGTGTTTGAGACCTTGGTCTGATGTGTGGCCTTAGATAAACTTCTCTCATTCTCGGTTTTCTCATCTGTAAAATGGAACTAGCTTCACCTACCTCAGCTGGTTGGTTGGATGACCGGCTGGGACCAGGCTTGGTTAAGGTGTTAGACACAGGACGGTGTAAACGTTGAGGATGTCAGCACTGCATCCTCAGAGCTTTGGGAGGGCGATTGTAGGCACTTACTCTGCTCTCAAGTGAAAATGCCCTAAATACCAGGGGAAGCAAGGGTCTATTTATCCTGCTGGAGCCAGTCAAAATGAGGAGTAATGTGTGAAATTAAGGTAGATGAGGCTTTAAGGAAAGGGAAAACTTCTATTCAGCAGGACCTTTTTGATAACGAAGTGGTCTCTGAGGAAACTGGAAGCCTGGAACTGGAAGGAACCCTAGAATGGGCAGCAGCCCTGCCTACTGAAACATGAGTGATTCAGAGCTTCAAACTCCTCTTCGTGCTCGTAGCTTCTCCACCCTTTTTTAACTTTATGCTTCTCGCAAGTATGTTTCTTAATCTGAATTGTTCCCGTGTGAGGCTCCGATCCACTCCTGGTGTCATTTAAATTGGTCCATGTTTGTAGTATCCAGTGATAGAATAGTGTCTGATACAGGCACCCGCCATCTCTCTCCTTGGCCCGCCTGCACTGCCTCCCATCACCCCACTCCAGTTTGCGGCAGGCCCTCACAGCCTGGCTGACTCTTCTGCCTCAGTGTCAGCCTCTTCATTAGGCATGCTCTGGAGCTGGCTGGTGTCAGAGCTGGCCGATGCATCAGAATGCAGGGCATGCCTCAGGCTCCTAGGAAGCTGCACATTTCGCATGAAATATGAAGGCAAGAGCCAGCCCAGGGGAGACCCAGGGTGAATTTAGTGGAATAGCAGCAAAGGTGGCTATTGGGGGAGGGGGGCTCTGCAGGGTCAAGGAGAGAATGTGGGCACCCACCACATATTTTAAAGGCACCATTTGGGGGGGATACAGGGGGAGGACACCTGGTTGATGTATCATCTTGGCTGCTCCCAACAGACACTCCCCCGTTACATTCTTTCTGCATATGCTCACGGTAGATCCGTGATTATGGTGATGTGCCCTTTTGAGATAGGCAGCCGGCTTCCTCTCCCGCTGTGCTCATCACCGATTCTTGAGTTTGTCTTTTGGGACAACCTGAAATCATAAGAGCAGTCCGTGTGGATTTCGGAGCACCTGACAGTGGGAAGCATAATAAAAGTAATGATTGTCCAGAAGGCCCTGGGGATGCTTGTCGCACATCACCTTGGGCCTGCAGAGGTTAAGCGTGCTTAGCAAATGGTGGCCTTAGATGGCTCCGCAGCCTGACATGAAAGCCTGCCTTCACCTTTCTCCAAATTCTCCCAGCTTCCAGCCAAGCCTCCTAGCTGGGCTTCTAGGCAGCCATTCTGAGATGAGGCAAAAACCACTCATCCCCATCATAAGCACTAACACCCGCCACGTGTCTTGGACACATTATAGTGTAATTTGCACGGACATCTCCCTTAGAACACGTACCCACTGTAGTGTGGTCGGTTTCTGTGGAGATCCCTGCCCTGGCCGCTCTATCCATAAGGCAGAGATGCTTTCCTACTGGTTGTTATATATTCAGCGATCGGCACTTAGTAGGCACTCAATAAATACTGAATAAATTCTATTTGGTGAGACCTCCCTCCTGCCCCATAAAACATCCAAGTCATTAAGAAACACCAATCTACTGGTCTCTCCAAATACAGAAAGTTTAAGAAGCCATTTTTTCTCCCCTAACCTAAAACCAGTGTCCATTACAGTGCACTCAAACGGGGCACAGATAGATTTCATTTCATACGGTTGATTATAGAGCATCCCACCTTCCTTTGATCAGAGAGCAAATAATTTTATATATGTATTCCCCCTTTAAAAACATATATAAATATGTATTTTCCCACTTAAAAAAAAATATATATATACACATATTTTCCCCTTAAAAGGAATTCTTGGGTTTTTAAAATCTCCATGGGCTCCTCAGGAGTAATTGACAACTCAGTAGGAGCTGCATAATTCTTGTCTCTGGAAACCTCCTGCAGCCAGGATAAGAAGGGCATATGCTCAGAGCTACAGGGTCATGCTGCCTGCCCCTACCTATGATGGAAACCGCCTGCGTTCCTTGGGACAGTTTTCTGCAACAAACCCCAAAGCCATGATGTCTCCTTAGAACCTAAGGCATTTCTGGCTGGCAGGACTGCCTGCTGCACCCCTCCAGGAGGCGCCATCCCACTGAGGCTGCCCTGCCGGTTGGAATGTGGAAAGACAACATGCATGCTTGTCTCATATGTGGGAACCTTCAGCACATATAATCGTATTGGTGACTTTCTGTTAATCTGGCAGAGGAATTGGCTTCTTTGTGAAGTGAGAGGACTCCATCCTTCTGTTTGGTTCCTGAAGGAGACTAGCAAGAGGCAGTAGGATTCGACTAAAATGCTCGTCTCTCACACAACCGTAAACTCCCTGGGGGCTGGGCACATCTGTCCTGCTCACTGCTGTGTCCCCAGTGGCTAGAATGTTGCTGAGCACAGAGTAGGTGCTCCACAGACAGCTTGGTTGACTACCCTAAAGAAAGTATAGTGCCTCATCCTCTAGCCAGTGATAGGTTCGGGGCTGGATCAATTAGAATCTGCCCTGGCTTTGATACACAGATGTTGAGAGAGAGAATTTCTCTCTCTGCTGGGCTGCTAAGGTGGGAGCAGGAAGCTAATCACAAAGAAGAGAGAATAAGGCTACCAGACAAAATGAAGAGATGGTGAGGGGGGAGACAGACAGAGAGACCAAATGAACTAGCCCTAACAATGTACTGGGGCTGTGTCTTCAGCCCCAGCTGAAGATCTAACCCAGAATGTCTTAGTTATATGAACCAATAAATTTCTTATTTATTTATTTGCTTAAGGTAATAGTAGAAGAGGGTTTCTATCACTTAAAACCCAAAGTGTTCTAGTACACTTGTTTCATACCATCCCTGTCTCATTTGAAAGCTGTTCATTTACTCCATGCTGACAGCTGACTCTCTCCATACATTTTATGCACATGGGTCTTCTAAATGTCTGTTTTCACACAGCGTTCATCTTGCCCATCCCTTTTGCTCATTTAAGTAGAATTGGGTTTAAGCCACACACTCAAGCCAGATGTATCCTTCCCATACAAAGGATCTAGACAGAGGGAATTCTTCAAATTCCCTGGATAACAGACTTAACAGTTCCCACTGGTGACTGATCCTCACATCCTTAGAACACACAGCACCCCCTCAACTGCTCACACTAACTCTGCGGTGGATCTCAGCCAGGGCGCCCTGCTCTGTGCTCAGCTCTGCTGGGACAGCACTCAATTGTTTGTAGTTTGCTTCACAGGAATGGGGTTTGTCTCCCCAGTTAGACAGGGAACGTGCAGTTGTCAGAGAACAAAGGAGGGAAGAAGAAAAATGCTCCGTGAACTTCTATGTGACAAACACCATCCACGGCACTGCACACCCTGGTGAGATAAATAACTTTCCTTGTCTACAGTCGCGGACACAGGCTCAGAGTGTTTCAGCAGCCGCTTGCCCATGGGCTGAGCTGCTAAGCGACAGAGCAGGTCTGTCTGATGTGGGTGTCCATGCTTTTTGTCCCTCCACTAAGTGGCCTTGGGGGCCATGTTTTGATAGGCTCAGTCCGGACCACTCAGCACCATGCCGGCGACGCTGTATGTCCAACAATGACAGCACTGCGTTTATAAAAATGCCATTTAATACTAACCTAATGAGGAGGGAATGTTACAGACCACCCCTCCATGGTGTGAGAGAATTGCTTGACATGGAGATGCACAGAAACAAGAGATCCCTGGAGTCTAATTTCCTTCCTCTGTGGCCCACCCAGCCTCTGGGGTTGAGAGCGCGGCCTAGAACGCGTTCTGTTCCTGAACAGGCAGGGGTGCCTCTGGCTGGGTGTCAGCCACTGACCCACCTCATTTTTGTTCTGCAGGTGTTGGAAAGGGGATGCAGCCGTCCCCAGCCCCCACTAGGGAAGGGTGGAAAGTGCTGCACTGTTCACGGGAGAGTGTGCACATGTGTGCATGTGTGGTCCTTGGAGCGAGGGCCGGGCGCGCCGGGCAGGGGCCAGTCTGCAAAACAACGTTAAGAAACTGAAACATTTTCCACTGAGAAACAGAATTACTGCCCGTGGAATTCTTACCCAGCCTGAGAAGCAAGCAGCAGCCCCTCCTTTTCATTAGCTAAACAAAGAAGGTTATTTTTCAAATGGAAACTTTCAGTGTGGAAAACAATCTAATTCCCGGGGCTTTTCGAGAAGCAAGATTCTCAGTGCTCGAATCAACATGTCTACGTGGACATGCCGCTGCAAAGGGCCGTGCAGGTACCCTGATGAAACGAAAGGCAGGCCTGGCCAGGGAGCGACCCAGGACTCAGCTTCAGGCCTCTTGAAACAATCCCAAGCAGGAAGGCCAACAGAGGGAATGAACCATGGCCCGGGAAGATTTGACCGTCTGCTAGGGAAAAAATAGGTGAAAATAATAATATTTTATGTATGTCCATTAAATGATCTTTTCTTCCTCCAAGTCAATGAACTCCCTCTCGTTGGAAAATAATCTGCAAACTCAAAAGCTGCTTGGTTCAACACGGCGTATTCGGCTTGATTGAACTCTTAGCCTTCAGATTTCTCTCAAGCACAAACTGGTTTCCACTCGGGGACCCATGGGTTAACATCAGGGCTTTCTCTTGAGCTGTTCTCTTTGTGAAAGCTCCTGGGTACTTGTGTTGTTTAAGGGCAGGTAGAATATGGAGGCAGACTGCCAGTGTTCAAATTCCAGCTCCATCACTTAAAAGCTGTGTGCACTTACTCTTTCTGGGCCTCAGCTTGCCCATCTGCAAAGGGGACTAGCAGTGGTACCAATGTCAAAGATTATCATGAAGATTAAATGAGAGCATGTTTATAACGCGCCTTAGCACAGTTTCAGGACAAAAGAAGAACTGTGGCCATTCTTATGTAGTTAAAGGGACGTGATGGAGGGTCATAGGCCTAAGCTTTTTAAATTAATAAATATCATTCTTTGAGGTTTCTACTTTCCCCATCTCTCTCACTTGTGGAAAGCACGTTGTTTAAAAAAATAAAAGCAGGCACAAAATAGCCTCTCTTCAAATCGGAGCTTCCTTCTCTAATCGGTCCATGAACATTTCGGGGAGCGCTCTATTTAACTTGGCTGGCCCCTGGTTTTGCCGTGAGTAATATGTTGGGCTTTATTTCAAACTCCACACAGCCAAGATCACTGGATACTTGAGCTTCCCCAAGCTGAGTTGATACAGCTGCTCTGCCCCTGGTCGCTGGTGAGTTGCCCTTGTGGATTCTAAAGGGCCTTAACACTGACAGGTCAAGGTGCGCGGGCCAGCCGTGATGCTCCGGAACAAGGGCTTCCACAGAGAAGGTGCCCGAGTGAGACAAGACCCAAGAGACCTGAGAAGCACTGATGGGGAGTGAGAGAAGGCTGAGACAGAAGGAGGATGGCCAGACACCATGGAGAGACAGGGCTCGATGCAGGGCTGGGGCCAGAGCAGTGTTGCTGGAGCATCCTTACTCCTATGAAGGGAGCACAGGAGGTGAGAAGCAACCATCCTGATTAGGAAGTTGCCACAGTGATAAAAAAAAAAAAAAAAAGGAGCTAACACTCTTCACGTCAGGATTTCTGAGACCAGTTAGGCCAGATGATGGATACTTGCTTTAAAAAGGATTGAGTGTGGCTTTCTTTTAAACACAGACTTCATTTCAAATGGAACTGAATAAACTAAATTTAATTTAGACATTTTTTCCCAGGAACGTAGCTCTGGCATGAAACATGGCTTGCCTGCAACCACGTGAGAACAGATTCTGTGAGACAACAATGCTGATGGACAAATAGAGTAGAGTGTTAATTGTGAGGCCAGTCTAACCTCAATGACAGGCGGGCTGGTAAACAGATTGAAGAAGCTAATGAGTAGTTAGTGCTTTCTTTCCAGGCTGGCAAATGTCTCTTTGGCTTCTGAGGTAGCAACACCCTTACCTTATAAGGTTCGGATTGATGATCTGGGCCTATTAAAGCCCCTTCCCAAGTCTGTAGGGAAACCCTAGCATTTCAAAAGTGGAAGATAATGAAGATGTTCTAGAAGCAATACGATTATGAGTATGCATTATAAATGATAATTACAATTAATCATATTAGCCTTCATAGTCTCTCAACATTATCACTTAACACTGGTAGATTCATCTTCCCCATGTGCTTTTGGAGATAAATTTGCCTCAAACTCCAAATTTTCCTCTTTGATCTCTATGTCCTGAAGATAGGCATATGATGGGGTGTGAGGTTTGGGCATTATATAAAGATGGGGAGTTGTGATGCTCTGTAAGTTCTAGAACTTCAGAATCTACATGGCCCCTGAATGAGACACGCACGCAGTTTGTCTGGTTACTTTAATATTGCCACAATCCATTTGCATGCCATCCATGGTAAAGCAGTCTCGCCCCCCGCCATATGTAAATCAGACTCCTTCTTATATTCTCTCTCATTATCCCCTCTTCTTTGGCCCCAAGCACTAATCATGGTTTTTAATTATTTCTTTATATTTATTTGATATTTAGCTCCTCCATAGATGTAAGCTCAATAGGAGAGGGATCATGTCTGTTGTTCATGGCGCCTGGCATATAGAAGGAGCCAGTAAATAATTACTGAATGAAAGAGTGAGTTGCACAGCTAGGAAAAGCATGCCCATAGGAGTGAAGCTCTGCCTTCTTTTCCCATTGACACCAAACATTCACGACCTCCTCCAATACCACAAAGGTCGACAGTGATTTCCCACCTGCCAACTCCAGCAGCCTTCTTGGTCCTTGTCACTCAGCGGCTCTGGAGGATGATAGAATGAACTCTCCCTGACAGGAAAGGAAACCCTGCTTTCTTGGCTTCCACGGTCCACACTCCTCCCTCTCCTGTGCCCACTGACTCCTTTCTCCTCTTACTCCTTAACGGGAGCAACTCCACAGTTCTGGGCTGAGCCTGATCATCTTCTTGTCCCGCCCCCGCCGTTGACAGCTCATTCAATCTTGGCTTCAGCCTTCAGCTTTATGCTGGTACCTATGAAGTCTACATTTCCCATGCTAAAGTGCTCTTTCTCCTGTCTTCTTTTTCTTCTGGAAATATCACCATCTTGCCAATCAGCAGGCTGGAAAACTTGGAGTCTTTTCTCCACATTGTTCCTCACGTTCACCAAATAGTCAAGATAACAAAATATTGAAAATATTCACGGTCTTGTCATTGTTTATGACTCAAGTCTCTTGATAGTCCAGAACTTCCCAGCTTTCAGACTCCTCACTTTTCCCAATTCCTTGCTATGCTTTATCCAAATGACTATTTCCAACTTTCCCTTTCGCCAACAATACCTTTTCTTCTATTTACACTGCCCAAATTCTACCTTTCTTTCAAGGCTTATATCAAATACTTCCCACTTTATAAGTCTCTTTTAAGCTTTCCAATCAATTATAATTTCTCTTGTTTTAAACCACCAAATCACTATACACCTTTCAGTTGTCATTCTCTTAATTCCTTATTGTATAGTGAGTTTCTGTGTATTTGTCTATATCCTATAGAGAAAGACTAGTAAATAAACTCCTGGAAAGATAGAACTAGATAAAAAGAGAGTTGGCATAAATTACCAATACACAACCTATAGACATTAAAAGATATTAAGAGGGCCGGCCCCGTGGCTTAGTGGTTGGGTGCGCGCGCTCTGCTGCTGGCGGCCGGGGTTCGGATCCCGGGTGCGCACCTACGCACCACTTCTCCAGCCATGCTGAGGCCGCGTCCCACATACAGCAACTAGAAGGATGTGCAACTATGACATACAACTACCTTCTGGGGCTTTGGGGAAAAAAAAGAGGAGGATTGGCAATAGATGTTAGCTCAGAGCCGGTCTTCCTCAGCAAAAAGAGGAGGATTGGCATGGATGTTAGCTCAGGGCTGATCTTCCTCACAAAAAAAAAAAAAAGATTTAAAAGATATTAAGAGGACACTATGAATAATTTTATATTAATGAGTTTGAAAATGTAGGTGAAATGGACAAATTCCTAGAAAAATACAAAAAGACATATGAGAAGAAATAAATAATTAGAATATGCATATATTTATTAAAGAAATTGAATCCATAATTTAAAATTCCCCCAAAGGGAATCTTGAGGCCCAGATGGTTTGAGTAGAAAATTCTTGCAAACATCTGAGGAAAATATAGTATGAATGTTATGCAAACTCTTCCAGAGACTACAATAAGAGGAGACACTTTACTATTCATTTTATGAGGCCAGCTTATCCTTGATACCGAAACTAGTCAAAGGACATTACAGGAGAGGAACACAGATATAAAACTCCTACAGATGACATTAACAAATCAAATCTAGAGATATAATGAAAGGATCAAATATCATGACAAAGTGAAGTTAATTCCAGAAATACAAGTTGGTTTAACACTTAAAAATCAATCAATATAATTTACCACAGTTACAGAACAAAGAAGAAAAACTATACGATCATCTCAATAAATGATAAAAAGCATTTGATACAACTTAGTACTTGTTCATGATTAAAAAGATAACAGTCATCAAACTAGAACTTAGAAGGGAATTCCTTAATTTGTAAAGAGTATGTCTAATAAACCTATACCTAATCATGTTCTACCTGAGATCAGGAACAAGACAAGAATGTTCACCCTCACCACATCTGTCCAACCCTGTAGTGAAGTTTCTAGCCAGAGTAATTAGATAAGAAAAAGATATTGAGAAAGTTGAGGATTAGAAAATACATAAACCTGATGTTGCTTGTGGATATGATTGTATGCATGCAATCTACAGGTGAATTATTAGAATGAATAAGTAAATTTAGCTAGACTAATCAATTTAAGGTTGACAGAAAAATCAATTATATTTTTGAATACTTATAGTGAACATTAGAAAATAGTATTTTTAATTTGATTCCACTTATGACAGTATTTTAAAAATCAAGTACCTTCATTGGAATAAATTTAGCAAAATAAGCTCCTGACTTATGCAGGAAAAAATGCAAAACATTGCACAGAATAGTTGTTGTGTGTGTGTGTGTGTGTGTGTGAGGAAGATTAGCCCTGAGCTAACATCTGTCACCAGTCCTCCTCTTTTTGCTGAGGAAGACTGGCCCTGGGCTAACATCTGTGCCCATCTTCCTCCACTTTATATGGAATGCTGCCACAGCATGGCTTGACAAGCGGTGCGGCGGTGCGCGCCAGGGATCTGAACCCCGGGGCCACTATAGCAGAGCGCCTGCACTTAACCGCCACACCACCGGGCCAGCCCTGGGGGAGAGAGAGAGAATAGTTTTTAAAGATTTAAATAAAGGGATGTACCACATAAATTGAATTGGAAGACTCAGTTTTGTAAAATCATTAATGCTCTCCAAATTGGCATATTGCCTTGGTGCAATATCAGTCAAAATCCAAGCAGGTTTCCTAACCTTCCTTCTTTCCTTTTTTTTTTCTTTTGAAAATTGACAAGCTAATTCTAAAATTTACATGGAAATGCAAAGGGCAAAAAAATAGTCAAGACAAAATTGAAGAAGAAAGTTGAAGGACTTATACTACCAAATATCAAAACTTATTATAAAGCAACAGTAATTAAGCCAGTGTGAAGTTGGTGTAAATAGCAACAAATAGACCCATGAAACAGAGTAGAGACCCAAGAAACAGAGCTACATATAAGTCACCTGATTTACAACAAAGGCATCATTGCAATGCAATGTGTAAAGAATGGTCCTTTTAGTAAATGGTTTTTCCAAAAGGAAAAAAATTTACTTTGCCCCTACCTCACACCATATATGTAAATCAATTACAGATGGATCATAGACTTAAGAGTAAAAAGATAAACAACAAAGCTTCTAGAATGTAACACGTAAGAGTTTCTTCATCACCTTGGTGTGGGTAAATTTAAACAAGACATAAAATTCACTAGCCATCGGGCCGGCCCCGTGGCTTGGTTAAGTGCGCGCGCTCTGCTGCTGGCGGCCTGGGTTCGGATCCCGGGCGCGCACCGATGCACCGCTTCTCCGGCCATGCTGAGGCTGCGTCCCACATACAACAACTAGAAGGATGTGCGGCTATGACATACAACTATCTGCTGGGGCTTTGGGGGAAAAAATAAATAAATAAATAAAATTAAAATTCACTAGCCATAAAACAAAAGATTGATAAATTGGTCTTATTAAAATTAAGAACTACTTCTTATGAAAAAAAGAAAAGAAAAGAAAAAGTACAACCATACACTTAAGAGAATTAAAGGGCAAGTCATAGAGTGGGAGAGGATATTTCCAAAAATATATGAGAGGGGCCGGCCCGGTGGTGCAAGCAGTTAAGTGCACGCACTCTGCTGCGGCGGCCCGGGGTTCGCCAGTTCGGATCCCGGGCGCACACCGATGCACTGCTTGGCAAGCCATGCTGTCACGGCGTCCCATATAAAGTGGAGGAACATGGGCATGGTTGTTAGCCCAGGGCCAGTGTTCCTCAGCAAAAAAAAGAGGAGGATTGGCAGATGTTAGCTCAGGGCTGATCTTCCTCACACACATATATATATATATATATATATATTAATAAAAGAAAGGAGTTGTATCTAGAATATTTAAAGATCTCTTATACAAGAAGTCATCCAGTACATTAAAAATGAAAAAAAATAATTGAACAGTCACTTCACAAAAAAGATATCTAAATTGATAAGAAATGTATGAAAAGATGCAAAGTTAGGCATGCAAAATTAAAATCACAATTCAATATTAACCACTTATCCACTAAATGTGTAAAATTGAAGATAAATTGACAATGCTGAGTATGGGTGTGGATGTGAAGCAACAAGAACTCTCATACTCTGTTAGCTGGACTGTAATCAGGTACCACTGCTTTGAATAACTGTTTTTGCAGTATCTACTGAAGCTAAACATAAGCATACCCTAGACCCAACCACTCTCCTAGATATACACCCATAGAAATGTGTGCGTAAGTGCCTCAAAAGACGTGCACAAGAATGTTCATAGCAGTGCTATTTTTTTTTTACTAACCAAAGGCTGAAGACAACACAAATGTCCATCAACAGTAGCATGGTATAAATTATGGTATATGCATACAATGGAATACTATATACCAACGAAAATTAATGAACTACCACTACATGCAACAACATGGATAAAAATCATAAATACAATGTTGAATGAAAGAAAAAGAAATAAAAAAGAAATTAAAAAAATTACATGACTCTGTGACCTTCAAAAACAAGCACAACTCCCTAATTTATGCTGGAGGACATCTGAAGAGAGGTCACATTGGAGAGGGGGAGGAAAGATGGTAGCTTTGGGGAATGGTAGTGTTCCATGGGCAGATGTGAATGATCACATGGGGTTGTTCACTGGGAAAAATTCATCAAACTGTATACTAATGATGGGTATGTAAGTTATACTTCAAATTACAAAGCTTACCAAAACAGCAGCAAAAACCCTGGGCCGGAGGACCCAGGTAAATTCATTTGAGTCCAGCATTCATCTTGTGCAGGTTGCTTTGTGTCTTTGTAGTTCTGGTGCTCTCCCCATTCATAGCTTCCATTGCTTCTGTCTGTTGACATGGTTCTATCACTTTCCTCTATTCCTCCCTTTGCTCTCAATCTGAACTTGAGATATTTCTCTTGCTCCTTGGTCTAGGTGTTCTGCCCTTGGAGCTGATTTCTCATTCTCAACTTCTGTTTCAATATTTCACTAATAATGCCCCGTGTCAGGCTATTTCTATTTCTTCTATAAATTTTGTTAATGGCCTTGGCTTAAATTTATTGTTAAATATTCACTTCTTCCTTATTAATTTTTTCCACTTTTTGCCTAATGATTTGTATGTTTTTGTTATCTATAATTTCATAATTACTGTTAGGGTATTTGCTTGGCCACCATTTCCCCCGTCAAACCCACAGCTTCAAAAAAAAAGACTTCATTTCTACTTTCTTATCTAATGGGGTGTTTTGGGTGTGTGTGGGGGGGGTGTGGAATAGAAGCTCTTTTTTTTTACCCTCCCACTCCAGCAGTAAAGACCTGGCAGTGATCTGACATGCAATAGGAAAAGGAAAAAAAGGAAGATTCAAAAATGATAACTAGGGGCCGGCCCCGTGACGTAGTGGTTAAGTGCGCGCACTCCGCTGCTGGCGGCCTGGGTTCGGATCCCCGGCACGGATCCTGGGCACGCACTGATGCACCACTTGTTAGGCCATGCTGTGGCGGTGTCCCATATAAAGTAGAGGAAGATGGCACAGATGTTAGCCCAGGGCCAGTCTTCCTCAGCAAAAAGAGGAGGATTGGCATGGATGTTAGCTCCGGGCTGATCGTCCTCACAAAAAAAAAAAAAAAAAAGATAACTAAAACAAGTGCTTCCCAGTTGCCCAAAATGGTTTAACAGATTACCTTCCTTAAAAATTTAGCTAAGAAGCCATCTGACCCAAGTCCATTTATGGAATTCTTTGGCCTTGCTTTTATTTTTTCTTTTTCAGAATAAATCCTCAATTGGAGGATTGAATAGTCCTCAATTGGAGACACTGAAGAAACAAGGGAGATGGTATTTTTTCAATCCAGATGAAGGTTCTGGCCAGGAATTTTTCAAACACTGGAATAAATTTTTAATTTGGACTTTGATATCCAGACAAGCCCAGCTCATGTTCTCTTGGGTCTCCTTCCCAAAGACCAGACTTCAAACAGACCCTGCTTGCTGTCTTAGCAGAGGCTGCAGAGAAGCACCGCACCAGCTGTGGTAGTAGCATCAACACAAACCCTGCACACTCAGCCTGTCTGGGCTGGACCCCTCGCCCTGGAAACCAACACATCCTACTCCGTGGACCTGAAGCAAAGTTTCTCAGAAGGGAATGAATGAGTGTGTCCTCCATCAGGGCAGGAAATACTGGGGATCCTGCCTGGAGCATTCTCAATAACACAGGATTCGCATTTTGAAGGGAAACAGGCAAATAAATGCTATTGCATTTGGCTTTATTGTTTGCTTCTTATTCTTTCGATTTCCTCCTTTGCCTTTTAGAGTCTGGACTGGGGAAGAAATGGATGTGTTTCTTACAGATGAGACCCCAGAGAACTTTCAGTTTAACTCTTAGTTTGACTTCCTGAAAATTGACAAAACAGAATGGGAGGGAGAAAAAAAGAAGCTGATTTTCTGTGACAACTACAGGAGAAGCTCATTTCCTGCTGGAAACCTAGATCAGAGACTATAAGTAATTGACACTTAATGCCCAGAGTTCCTTGGAAAAGTGACCACCCTGGGGCCGTTACCATCATTTCCTGTTAATTGTCACCTGAAATAACCAGTTGTGGAAAAGGCATGGGGGGCCCGAAGGAAAGGAATGTAGTTTGGGGCACGTCTAGCCCACTCACATCCCATAACAAAATACAAATGATTTCACAGGGGTACTGACAGTGTTCTCAGAATAAATCATTTCTATTCCCACCCCTGCAAATCACTTACTGTGGTTACATTGAGACAGATTTGGGGAGTTGGCTATTGGTCACCTAGGCTCTGAAACCATTCCCCCTAGTTACCTTTGAGAATAAATTGCAGTTCAGCCCTAATTTACTACTGTTCCCTATGGCCAAGGGGCAAGTACTCCTTGTACTTCAGGACGTCTAGAAACTAAAGGTGACCAGAATAATTGTGCAAATTTCCAGAATCTCCTACCAGGAGAATCTCCTACCCCCGCCCAGTGGTGTTGACTCTCGAAAACCTGAGCCTGCACGTGTGGTGCTGTCGCTGGGTCAGCCTGATTTTTCTACCAAACCAGGTACCTGGTTGGACCCAGTCACACCCTTCTGTGGATTTCCTCTAATTTTTCCCAATCTTTCTCTCATCCCATTGAGTAAGGTTTGGAAGCTCTCATTTACTTTGCTGGAGAGGCCAAGTCCCTGTGTACGCTTGACCCGTCTGGAGGTCTCCTATGCACTGCACTTCTCATTTGAGTTAGTCACATTGTGGTCTCCTTGGCCTCCTCAGCACTTGGCCATGTCTGGGTATCAGTTTGTCTGTCTGCCGTGGGCTGAGAATACCTGGGAAGAGGGCCCTGGTGCCTTGCATCTTTGTATCTCCACTACCTGTCAGAGCATGGATAGAATGAATATCTAACGAATCAAGAGAGGGGAAAGGATGATGGGACAAAGTCTTAGCTTAGCAATCCAGTTCTCTGAATCTGGTTGCAAAACAATAAAAGGCACAGAAACAGAGCTTCCAGGGAAGCTTCCTGGAAAGTCTTTATTCCAAGATGGAAACTCTGATATGAATGCCACCACAATATTGGTAGGATCAGGATGGCTGGGCAGCCTCCCCTGAGACCTGCCAATACTGTGTCTTTTTTTTTTTTTTATCTTGATACCCAGTGCCTTAGCCCTATCCCTTGTTAGTCCACACCAGGGTGGCTACCCTAGACAGGTCATGTGTCCTAGCTCTCTGGGGCCCACTCATCATCATTCCATTATGGCCAAGTAATCATTCCCAAAGGACGGACCCTGCCACTCTCCTATTCAGGAGCCCGATGCTCACTCTCAGCCCCATCTGGCATTCAAGACTCTCTAACATTGCCAGTGACCCTATCCAACTCTCTAGAGTCCCTGAGGACCCTCATGCCTGTGTCACACCTTGATTAGTCATACCTTGAGCCATTCAGTATTCATCTGTTATTTCATAACCCGCTAAAGTATTGTTTCAAGCAAGCTTCCTAAGGGACCACAATCCAGCTGATCTTTCTGGTACTTTGCATCCCCTCTTTGCTTAGGTACCCCACCTGCATCACATGCTCACCATCCTCCTCTTCCTCATTCATTCCTTTTGTTCATATTTAGCAACCTTACTGGATGCTAGGCCCACACATTTTAAGTGGCAGAGCAGATTCAAACCCAGGTCTAAACAACTGGAGAGTCCAGTTCTCCATCACAACACTGGGCCGCCTTGCTCTGGCACTCACTTCCTATCTCAGTGAAGAGAGAAGTAGCATTGGCCATAAGAGCAGGAGTCTTGCCAGTTGGGCTGCAGCAACCAGGGTCCCTTTCTTCAATAGTTCCCATGCATCACTTTGAATGAAATAGCTATGCAGGCCCAAGGGATGCCCTTCTTGGAGTGCAAGACAGCAGCCTAGCTTCAAAAACGGACCTAGATGGGGATAGAAAGAGAAGAGCGTTCCTCCCTCCTCATCCAGCGCTTCTTATACACTAAGTGGAGGAACTCAGACTGGTGTGTGTTTGTTCCATCTTGGGTGAGGGAAAAAAGGAAGCAGGTAAGGGAGATAGATGGTGATGAGAGGAGGCCACAGGCCAAGGCACAGTGGCTGGACCCAGAAAAGGATCTGAATTTAGACACAGGGGCCATGCCCTCCTTCCCTTCTGTAGAGGTGTCAGCCCGATCCATAGCTGGCTGGGCCTGTGGAGAAGGAATCTTTGGACGCTGGCCTGAGGTTTTGAGTTCACTCCTAGTGGGCGACAAAAGCGAGATGGTTATTTGTTTTATGGTAATGATCTCCACGAGGCTCCAAACTCCGGGGCCGCAGTCGGCATGCCACACGGCAGGCCTTCCTCTGGGTGCGAGAGGATTTCCTTGGTTTGGTGGGATTCATTTGTTTTTTAAACGAGGCTGTTTATTTTCTCTTTTTTTAATGTTCTGATTTTCTTTTCCCAGACTCACAAGGAGGATACATAATGTACAGCCGAATCTGCAATCTCCTATTTTGTCAGCTGCTCGTGTTGATTAAAACTTCAATGAAGGTCCTGTGATAAAACAGAGCTATGTTCAAAGGATCTTGCTCTGTTTTTAAAAGGCTAAGCTTGGCAGAAAAGCTGTGGAGTATAGGTTTGCTACCTTGATATTTTTCCCCTTTTCCAGGTTTGTGTGGGAGAAATGCACAGTGGTTTCTAGTACCTGTGGGATAGGTTGAGAGTATGCGTTTAACCAAATCCAAAATAATAAGCAAGGTCCAATTTAAATGACTTGGAAATTGTTTATCAAACTGGTGTTAAATGTGTGACCCATTTGCCCTCTCCCCCCATAGGTCTGACTGACAGCCCCTCTCTGCGAGAGGCCTCAGCCTAACGCAGGGGGAGAAGAGGAGAGCCATGGGCAAAATGAGGTCACCGAATCCAGGAATTCCATACCCAGTGATTCACCCCACTCACCCGAGATGATCAATTCCAGCAAGATTCCACAGCACTGCCAGTAACGCATTGCTTTAAAGACCGGGGATCACTCAAAGATCCCAAGGGAGAGATGTCAGCGGTGCCCACCTGCTCCCCACCCGACCCACCCCCCTTCCCTCCAGACAGCCCATTCCTGGCAGCAGCCGAAGTCTCTCAACTTATTGTGAAAGAGGCCGAGAAATGGCTGTGCGTGAAAAACAGGCTAGCTAAAGTAGCTGACTTTATGCAAAGCAGGCAAGTGCAGTCAAAACACTTACAGCAATCAATTGGAGTTGTTGGGTAAAGTTTTTTCCATGTCCCATACATTATTGAACAGTTAATTTCGTCTTTGTGCCTGTAAGACATTCCAGCTCTCAGATGACAGCTTTATCCATTAAGGAGCGTGCGGTGACAGCCGTACAGTGAAAGCTTTGTCAGCCCTGCCTGCCGGGAGGCGAGCCTGCATCACCACCGAGAAATCCTGGGACACATCAACATCTTAATCAATATGCGAGAGTCAATTACCGGGGAAGCGAGGGCTTAAGCAGGAGCTGATGATGAGGTTCACGTGCAAATGAACTAGATCAATACGCAGCTGAGTCTCACACGTGGATTCACATCCGTCCTTCTCCCTCAGCACCCAGCTCCTCCATGGGCAGGCCAACCACGCCCTCTCCCAGTATCCTTTCCAACCTGCCAATCACCTGCTTTAGTGGAGCTTCTTTGATTCATTTCCTTGATGGATGTCTTGGGCACAGAGAAAGCAGGGTTGCGGGGAACAACCAAATCCAGGTTTCGTCACTGGATACACAGCTGGGCTGTTAGAATTGACTACTGGGAATCAAGAGTTCTTCCATAGGCACATCTGAGGGGGCAATTTTACCCAGCCTGTCTAGCTGAGAGGGGGGCTCTCATTCAGGCCTTAATCTTCCCTCACCTGGACGACTACAGTGACTTCTTAGCTGGTCTCTGAGCTTCTCACGTATTACTCCTCCAATCTGTCCTTCACTGGCTGTCAGAGTTGGTTGGATTGTGTCACACATGTCCTCAAATACATTCTTTGTCTGCCTGGGTAATAAAAACCCAACTCCATTGAGTGTTGTCAAGACTCCCCCTGGCCTGCGCCCCCATTCTTGATATGAGTCCCATGATATTACTCAGCCTCACTCCCTTAAACACTAACATGCTCTTGACACCTTCATGCGTGGCCTTATCCTTCTCCACGTATGTCATCTCTTAAAGCTTTGGAAGCCTTCTCTGATTTCCCTAGGCAGAAGTTAATGGCCCGCCATTATTGGTTTAAGGTCATTGTATTTGGATTCAAGTTGGGTGCTTGCATATTTGTTTTTTCCATTAGATCATCTTCTCCATGAAAACAGGCATCGTGATGTTTTTCATGACCGCTAGGAAGGTAGGTGTCTCTCAGAGCACGTTGAATTTGGTATTGAACAGCACTAAGGAAACTGCCATGTCCCTGACTTCTTTCCTCCTTATTGTAGATGTTGTCACGTTGGAGGCCAAGTGTAGATGATCCCTTTGTCCTCCAGGTCCTGCCTCTTCTCAGGTACTCTATGTTGTCCTGCACTAGCCCAGTAGCAGAATTCAGCCCCTAAGGGAGTCCTCAAGAAAGAATCCATTTGCACAAGTACTTTGGTGAGCAGTGTAGATTTTACTGAAAATTTGGTAAGGGTCTACATGGACTCGGTGGCAGACAACTTAAATCCCCATCGATATTTCTGATCTCTGTTGTCTCTCCTCAGAGCCACCTCTGGTTTCCTCTCACCCCTTCCCCATGCAACCTCCACCCACTGGAGCATGCTCTTCAGCTTCCCACTCCCGCCCTCAGGTTAGCACCCTCCTTATGCCACAATGTCATTGCCCTCTTCAGGAGGCATTGCCGTGTAAACTTCCAAGAGAATCAAATGTTGTTACATTGCCATTAGTTGTCTATAACTTTTTCCATCTCTTCCCAACTGTTTCTTCAGGACCTTGAGAGTCTCAAGGACATACAGGAGGAAATGCTGAAGAGACACTACCGAAACTAGAAATAAAAAGGCTGGGAGAAGGAAGACAACACTTCTATCCTTTCCCTTCTCTGTAGGTGAGGAGAACTGTGAGTAGGCTCACTAGCAGCTAGAGAAATGAGATTCTAGATTTAGAAGGCCTGGGGAAGGGGCACCAATGGGGGTGTTTCCAGTACACCAGGTGCTTTTTGGATCTTTGGGGAGGCGTACTGTTGGCTCTGAGAGGTAGAAAGGGGTCTAGCAGGGTGCAGAGAGAATTTAGGCTGTGGTGGTTTCTTCTGACTGCAGGCTCTAGGAAGCAGGGACCACCATGCGGGCTTAACAGGGGAAGAAAGGAAGTCATGACTTGGGGGAAAAGGAGGACTGCATTTGGCCCCTGTGCTGATGGTCCAGAAAGCTGAGAGAATCCTCATAGGAGGCATCTCTTGTGGGATTCAGAAACTCACAAGGACATTTGGACAGCGCATGGCCTTCCTGTACAGGGGGGAGAATGAAATCCCAGCCCAGGAGGGCAGGCGGGACCTCTCTGCATAAGGACTGCTTCCTGCATGTAGGGAAAGCCGAGGAAGGGTGTGGGGGAGGGTAAGGTGTGTTAAGAAGTGGAGGCAACTAACAGTTATAATACACCTACTCTACAAAAGGCCTTTCCACGAACGCTGTCATTTAATTTAATCTTCGCTGCAGCCCAATGAGATATGCATCATTAGCACCATTTCAGAAGCACGGAAACAGAAACCAGAAAGGAGAATAGGGAAAGTGGTTCTACCAGGGTCACAGTTGGGGAGTTAGAATTTCAAAGGGTGCATGCTGAATGGAGTAAGGTCAGTTCCTTTTTCACGGTGGACATTGAACATGACCCTACAAGTGTCCAAATAAAGTTCAGGTTGCTGGGTTGGTTACACTCGAGCATGAGATGTATGAGGGCCCATCTGATGATGAGGGTGCTAAGGTGCTCTGTGTCTCCTTTACTAGGTTGCAAACTCTTTGAGGCTGGAGACAAGTCACTCATAACAATTGCAACAACAACAACATCTACCATTTTTTGGATTATTATATGCCAGGCTCTATGCCAAGGATTTTCCATGCGTTATTGTATTTATTCCTCCCCATCACCCTGAAAGGTTAGGATTATAATTCCCATCTTACAGATGAGGAAACTGGCAGAGAGAGGTTAAGTAACTTTCCCAAGTTCACACAGCTAATAAGTGGAGGAGGAGATTCAAATTCAAGTCTACCTGTCTTCAGTCCTTGATCCCTTTAAACTCTTGCCTGGAGCAAAAGTCTGAGGACCTAAAGGAAATAAAGTGTTAATGGATTTTACTTTTCAGGAGATGCAAAAGTGTAGGCATAGTGAAATTTTAATAAATATTGCAGATGGAATGACCTCTACATTAATTTAATGACCTCTACATTAATTTTATCCAAGAGCACTTAATTGTTCATTCATTTGCTCTCTGGACAAACATTTACTGAGGGTCAACTCTGTGCCAGGTGCTGTCCCAGGGCCTGAGACACAGGTGGACAAGGCAGGCCTGCTCATCTTGAAGCTGACCACCAGCTGGGCACATGATCCTGAATCTCAGCGTGTGGTAGTCAGGAGCACCCCAAAGGAAAAGATCAAGAACCATGGGAGCCCAACTGGGTGTCTTACCTAGTTTGGGGCGGGGTCAGAGAAGGCTCCTCAAGGAAGGCATGTAGAAAGGCTGTTCTTTATGCCCAAAGTCTTCCTTGCATCATCATTTTGATTCAGCAGTGCTCATTGAGTCCCTTCTCTGTACCAGCCACAGAGAGAGATAAAGAGATCCCGTGCCCATGTGAGATAACCAGGGACCCACGATGGAATAGAACAAAGGCAATGACGATATCTCAGTTGTACTTCCAGAAGCTTCATCTCACTGGTGTGCACCACCATGCTGGGAAACACGCTCTGTCACTCATCCCCGAGGGCCAGCTGAGGTGAGAAGTTGATCAAGGGATCCAGTCAAAACCTAAGACTGTGAGGGCTGCAGTCAGGCTGAGCTGCAGGTTTTCTTGATGACACCCCTCTTGATCAAGAAAGGGTGGAGTAGTTAGGGGTGGAAAAGAAGAGGGAGTGGCAAACATAATCCCCAGATATGTTCTTCGTATAGGGTCAAGAAGAGTCAGCTTCAGATTGATGCCATGGAGAGTGCTGGAAAGAGTCTGAGCAAAGACCAAGACAGAGAGGGTCTGCAAAAATGCCTTTTATCCACATTCATGCTCCTTTTCACCACTTCTTACAGGAAAAATAGATTCTGCTTCTGAGGGAACAGTATTCTTTTTTTACAGATGAGAAAGCTGAGACTTAGAAAAGACAAGTGCCTAGGGTTGCATAGATTGTGGATTCAAAGCTGAGACTTGAAGCAAGGTCTTTAGATTCTAATATCTACTTTATTTAATTGAGTAATACAGCTAAGGTCTAAAGGACTATAAAATGAGAGAGCTGTGTGAACTGAAAATGTAAAAAAAATGTTGTCTTGGTTTCAATAGGAATTTCAAGTTGGATCTTGGAGAGTGGAGTATGATTTGACAAAAGTTGAGTGAGGAGGAAGGCAGTATTTTTTGAGGGAATGGGACCTAGTTGCACAATGAGCAGAGTAGAGCCACGATAATAGCAACAGGCTGCACTCATGGGGAGGGGCGGTGGATAGGCAGGGCAGGGCAACATTTTTCAAGTCAAGTTAATATTGTTTGGAACACCAAGGCCAGGAAGAGGAATTTGAACTTTATCCTGTAGGGCAGCCTTTTCTACATTAGCACGCTATCTCACCCTGTAAGATGCTTCACAAAATAGAGAAGTGTGATCAAGAAAATATGGGAAATGCTGTATACCAAGTACCCCCTTGGAAAGAAAGTCATGCTACACTTTAGCACATTGTCAGGCTTTGAGAAGACCTGGAATTAAAAAACCTATTTAGTTTCCTTCAACCCAGTGTATACCTATAAACACCCTATGGATCTTCCTAAATGAAGCCTCCCTGACCAGCTGGCTAAAAGAGATTTGATCACCTTGCAGGGGTTTCCATATGCATTCTGCACCTTTCCTCAAAACATTCATCAGCTATCTAACTTTTATTCAGTGTCTACCTGTTTTATTAGGCTGAAAGCTCTATTAGTCTGTCTTGTCCCCATCCTGGCACAGAGCAGACTCTTGCCCCTCCAATGAGAGGAGGTGTGTGTCATATTCCAGAATACATTTTGGGTAAGGCTGCTGTCATGGAGAACCACTGGAGGATGGTTCTTGTTCAATAGAGTAAACACAATGTCTTAAAAGATGAGACCTTTATAATGTTTCTGATGGGATAAGGCTGAATCCCAGGGAAACCATGGTGTTAGGGAAATCAGTTCAGGAGAAAGATGGTGAGGGGCTAGGTGGAGTGGGAGTAGACCAAGACTGATGACTTCAAGAGACATTTCTTAGGAAGAACTGGTCAGACTCTACCTGATTGCTATATACTATAGAGAAGTTATGTGTGGGCTCTGGAGAAGAGTAGACCAAGAAATTGAAACCCACTACTTCTAGTTCCACACTCAGTAGTGTGACCTTGGGCCAATCATTTCCCATCTCTGAGTTTGTTCCTTATCTATAAAATGGAAATAATAATAACGATAATAATATCTAATTCATAGGCTTGTGATGAGAGCTCAACAAGACTATGAAGCCAAATGAGGCAAAGCACACGGCACAGAGGAGGAAACCAATTAAAATTAGATCTTATTATTAATAAATGACAACTATTTTTAATATTAAGAAAGACAGGAGAGTTGGAATGGTTCTAGTATTTGAGGTATGGGTAATTGGGAAAGTGGACACGTTGGCTAAAATAGGAAGATCTGGGAGAGAAAGGGATTGTTTGGGGGCATGCTGAGTTTGAGGTGAGGCCACTGTGTTTCGGTGTCGCACAGGCAGCTGGGCACACAGGACTGGGGAAGACCAGCGATGGACTGAAGCCTTAAGGAGAGGTCAGCATAGAGCATAGAGATTAGCATAGAAATCATGACTGTAATTGCGAAAATTGATGAGCAACTCTTATGAGGAGAATAGAAAGAAAGGGCAGAGAGCAGGGGGCTGCCTTGGGCAGCTGCCTTATTTGGGGAGCAGGAGAGCAAAAAGAAAAAGTCAACCTTGTCGCTGTTATGAGTTGATGCCATGGTTCTCAGTTGCTTTAAATGGTTGAGTAGCATCTCACCAGCCTGAGCCAAGGAAAGGCTGGCCTGTGGGCTGAAACTTAAGTGGTACTCACAGGAGATGTGGAAAGTTCCCGTGGCAACTTCTTGTTGAAAATCCTCACCCCAGTTATTTTCCATTCCTGCAGAGACATCTCCATGTCCCTCAGGTTATGATATAAATATTTTACGAAGTACAGAGGGTTGAGCTATCTTAACACTTTGACTGAATACTCACTTTTCTGAAAGTTAAGGGATGTATTTTCCCCTGGCAAAAATATGAAACTCTAGATTGGACGAAGGAATGGAAGTGGCACATTGCAATATTTTATGCAGTGCTTCTCAGGGTTCCAAAGTACTTAAAATATTAATACCATTCCTTTCTTCATGAGGTTTATAAGATTCATCGTCCAAGTTTAACATTGAGTAAGGACTCTAAGTGTAGTGCCCAAAACATGGTAGGTGTTCAATACACGTGTATCCTCTTCCCTTCTTATATGATGAAGGTTGAAATGTGGTCCACAGACTCAGGGAGGTGAGTCATCTGAGATGGTTCCAGATATTTCTAGACTAAACTTCCATTAGCAGAGATTAGGGGAGAGGAGAGAGAAGAAACTTGATTAGAAGCAGTAGAGTAGAAAAAATATTCTGCAAGGTGACTAGAGGCCTGGGAGTGGGTAAAACTGGAGGGGCCCAGGATGGAAAAGATGACCTACAGTTCATGGATGGAGTGTAGACGTTGACACCAAAAAGGAATCCTTTTGCTAACTGTGCAGAGAGAGTTGGACATCCTTTGCCAAGCAAGGTTCTGGCAAAAACCTCTGAGGGATCACGGAGTTCCAACTCTTCCTGTGGATCCCAGTCACATTATGAAGGACAGGGAAAGGAAAGGTGACCAAGGAGTGAGCGTCACCAGGCAACGTCCATCTGCCCACTCTGGGGTCGAGAGTCCTGTTCCTACTTCTTCATTGTACCTGTGGCTTAGGAAATTAGGCAGCTTTGGGGAAACATGGTTTCTGGTGCCAAAGAACATTACATTCACTCAAAGACTGTGTCCTGACTTTGGTCTGCCTTTATTTTTATCAGAAAAGGGTGGGTAACATGTGGGGAAAAAAATTGGCCCTGTAAAGGGATCCCGAAAGAATGACATATTTGTCTGTTAAGTATAAATACGAACAGCCATGGAGATATGGTCCTGTGGTGCTAGGTTTTCACTACAGCAACATTCATCTATTGCCAGGAAACACTAGATTTAGTACCTGAGGGACTGGAGTTTCAAATACCTTATACGTTTTTTTTTAATACTCTGCCAAGAATTTAAATTGGTAAAAGCTGGGGACTGACAAAACTTGATCCCCAAGAGCTTTTCTGGCACTGGTTTATCAGAGAATATGGTGCCATTATTTTTATTATAATTATTATTTTTTTCTTTGGTGGGGCGAGAGCTCATTTATAACCCAGTGACTTCTACTCCCAGATGTATTTTTCTTTAAAAAAAAAAAATCCCAATGCTTAAACAAACAGGCTTTGAGTTTTGTGGTGGTGTTAGAAGCTGTCATTGGACTTATATGCAGGGGGGTTGCAAGCCTTTTCATGTTTTTAGATCAGATCAGAAAGAGTTGAAAGGAGAAAAGCTAATTTTAGGATCCGTGTTGCCACCAGCTTCCCACTGCACATGCCGCCATCCTGAGCCTCGGCTCCCCCACCCTGCCTGAACACCCAGATCACTCAGCAGGGCTTTGCAAAAAGCATGAAACGCCCCAAAACAGGGACAGCCAGGGAAGACCAGCAAAGGACAGAAACAAGTTAGACAGCCCAACTTTGAGCCCCGGCGCCATTACTTTTCAGCAATGGAACTTCGGACAACTTCGCCTGTCTTGGATTTTTCATCTGTAAAATGATAATTGGATTTTCCACCGAGGGTTGTCGGGAGGATTAAATTAAACAAGATAAATTATGTGAAAAGGCTTGGCACCGTGAGTGTTTTAAACAACGGTCTACAAAAGATGACAGCGGGGAAGGGGAAGGAAGGGAAAGAAACTCATGGAGCAGCATGTGGATTTCTTTCCAAGATTAGGCTCTTGACATAGACATTCGAGCCGAGGAAACAACCGCCACCACGGAGACACATAAAACAAGAAGATACTGTGTACGGTCCAACATCTTTACGGTCCCTCATTGCTCCCTGCAGCCATATTCCCGACTCCCCTCAGCCCCCCTCCGATTTCACCCACAAGCAATTTCCAGGGTCAGCTCACCGCTCTCCTGCCCAGGGCGGCGGCAGCAGCAGCCCGAGCCTTCTCCAACGCACCCGGCAGGTCTGATCCTGCTTGAAATGATTCGAGTTTTATTATACAATTAGATCAAGTCTCTTAGGTGTAGTAGGCTTCCTCATACTTAGAAGAATAGATTAGCCATTAGGACTTTGTATATTTTTCCCAGTAATTGACACCACATCCCATTTTCCTCACCAAAGGGAAAAAGAACCGCATAAAACAATCATGATTTGGGGGGCAGGAGGCGGGGGCTGGGGGCACTGGTAATGCAACAATGTCTGGGTCTTCACCTCCATCTACTTTCCTTACCTGGCTCTGAATAGCTCCAGAAGACAGGCAAAGCAAGCCTCACTCTGTTCTACCTGGTGGTGGTGGTTCTTGCATTACAGTCTCTCGGGCTCACGCTCCCCAAGCACTTTGCTAAGAATAAACCAGGCATCATTCTGCCACAGGGAAATGGCAGCCACCACTGGCCGGGCACTGGGCATTCTTAAATAGCCCATGGAAACGTGACTAAGATGGAACCTCTCTTCTCTTTCTTTTTTTTTCTTTTTTTTTTAGTGCCTCCTGGTTCTCCCAGGACAGCTCCATTACCCACCCTGTTTTTTCAGCATCCCCTTTCTTGTTCTGGTCAGGGAAGAAGAGGAGGGGTTCTGGGGCGGTCCAAGCAGTGATGGCTTGAGGCCCATTAGCATCTCAAGCTGGGAAAAGGAGAGAAAAAGAGGGTTCAAGGCCCAGAGAACAACTGATGCCCAAGACACCCCAGGTCTGTCTTTGTCCCCTCCCTTCAAATACTGAAAGTTTAGGTTTGGAATAAAACAGAAAGAAACTCATCTTTTTGAGGGATTCAAAGGGAAAAATGCAATCTCCTACATTGGCTTTGCCCATATTTGGCATTGCCAGTGTTTGCAATGGGCCTCCGCTTTGCGTCTCAGCCAAGAGCAGACACCTCGGGCCAGGCGGGCTGCATCCACACGAGCAAAACAAAACAGATGTTCTCAGATGTCTGGTCAAACATTTGTTTCCCTTGGTCCTGTCCTAGCAGCCCAAGCTCCTCGGATTCCAACTGCAAGGCCTGGTGGCACCAGCAGATGCTTCATATGTTCCATCCTCACTGCAAAACATCTGTGAGCTGAAAGCCCTTCCCAATTGCAACAATCTTTGCGCCAAGGTTCAATGGGTCCCTGACAGCTTCCATAACTGCCCAAAGGCCCATCTGCGAGGTGAGGATGCAGACACGGGCTAGAGCGGTCTGCCGATAGAGGAGATCCTGTTCCCCCTCCCTCCCTTTCTTCCCAAATGGCCATTAGACAAGACAGCACAGCCAGTAGCACCAGAATCAGTGGACATGACATGCTGTAAGTACACTTTTCAGCTTGGGTCGATGTATCCAAAGGGACTCTTTGCTGACACATCCAGGCTGATTCCTCGGAGAGAAGCTCAAATGCCCATTTTCGAATAAGATCAATAAAGTCGCTCATCCCTGAATACAGAACTTTCTTCAGGTACCCTCTGACAAAGTCAGGCCGCCCTGGACTCTCATAACGGGAAAGTGACCCAATGTGTCACCCAACACTTCTACTTCACCCAGAGTTTGCTTTCCTGAGGAAAAGAGTCCTACAGCTTTCCATTTGGTCCCCAAGGACTGTGGAAATATCACAAGATGGAAAGTGACTTTTCTTTGGCTGCCACTGGTGATGACTTGTGAACATGTCTCTTTTGCCCAATTTGGCTTTAGCTAAAACCTACTGTTTTGAATAAAATTTGGGCCACTCTCCACCCCCTTCCTACCCTACCTCTAAGGCACCCACTGCCAAGTCCTAAGAGGCCCTCCCTTTTTGGGACTAGGAATCCAAAATGAAACTGTAGTCATAACCTCTCTTGCTGGTTCTGAAAACATGCAGATTTAATTTTTTTTAAATTTTTCTCGCTGCTGCCCCTACTCTGCCTTCACCGTTATTAGCCGGGACCGAGCTGAGCTGAGCTGAGCGTGCCCTCTGCACCCGCGAGCACCTGAGGGTAATATGCTGTAGCAGGCTTTTCCTCCTCACCCTTTTCCTAGTTGCCAGAAGAAACCCAGCTGGGTCCCTCAACTGACACAGGCCCCTAATTTAAGTTTAATAGTGAAGCATTTTTACTGCTTTTGGCCAGGGTGTTTTGAGAAAGGTTAAAATATGTGAAAAATACACGCTAAAAAAATCTGTTTAGAAAACAATTCCAGTCTAAGTGCTCCATGCTCTCAGCTTCTGGCCTCCTTTCCAGGAAAGCAGCTACGGGAACCACACAACTGAGCTCCATTTGGGGGGCAGGGGGTTTCCATTTCCTTCCTATGGGATTTTTTTATTAGCTTTTTTTTTAAAACTGTTTTTCTTTCCTTATGCTGGTTTACTGCCTTGTATCTATCTACCCCCAAGGAGTTTAAAAACCTCAAGTAAGTATTATTGGATTTTTCTTAGTGTATTTTCTGATTTTTCTGGTGTGAGAGCATGTGGTCAGGATCTGTGCATTCATGAGTTGGTGAGGACGGAGGGCTGTGTGCCAAAGAGATGATGTTCACAAAGCCCTCAGGAAGTGTGAGCTGAGCCTTCTCAGTGGGTGCTGAAAGATGGACTGCCCGTTGTTTCCATTGTGGGCAAACCCTACTGATTAAAGGCCAATGCACATAGTAGGCATTGAACAAGCATCCATTGTACAGATGAGGGGATGGTGGAGTATTGGGTACCACTTATTGATCTTATACTCTGCTGATCATAATTGGTGCTTTATGTAGTTTATTTCATCCAGCCCTCACAACAGCACTATAACGGTGACGATCTCATCTGCGCAGAGGAGGAAATTCAAAGGTCTCTCTCTGATCACATATGGAATAGAGCCGGATTGTAATCCAGTTCTGCCTGTCCACTGAAAATAAACTGGGTGAAATTATGCATATATCATGACTCCTCTCCCCCAAAGACAAAATGTATTGATGGGGAACCATGAGCAAATGTTTGGACCTGTTAGAAAAAGGCTGTTCGAGGTGGAATTATTGACTCAAAACATTTGAATGGTTCAGTTCATTTCTCTGGGCTTCCTACTCCTGTGGGAAAGGAGAATGTTGGGCTTGATCAAAGAGGCCTCACAAGTCACTGTTAGTCCCCCCCAAGCCTGCATGGTGCCCCAAGGCAGACATCACTAATAGATAACACATGGGGCCTCAGAATCCTTCTCAACACAAAATGTGAGGCAGCTACCAACACTATCCCTGCTTTCCTGCTGTTCGAGGCAGTGTGGCTGACGGCTTTCCCCAACCTCCTGTCATTTGTTTGCCTCCTTCATGATTTTTACCACATCAGCCATCTCTACCATCTCAATATATTTCACTTAATTAATTTACATGGATTCTTTTTCTTTTTAACCAAAAAACCTTTTTCTAAGAATATCCGTGAAATCAGGGGTTTAATGTGACAGCAATATGATTTTTAATATTTGTTAAAAAGAAACATATAATTATATAATTTTTTATAAGTTTGTCCAGGAGCCACTCAAGGTCACCTTGGCATGTTTCCCACACTTCCTGTGACACTGACATGGCAAGAAGTCCACAGACTTTGGGATCCAAGAGACTCAATCCTATACTGGCTCTGTGACCTTGGGCAAATGATTTAACCTTGTTGAGTCTCAGTTTCCTTTTCCATATAATGGGAATAATATGACTTTCTTTGCTATACCGTCCAGAGGATTAGAATTAATTTAATGCAATAACACACAGAAAGCTCCTAGCACAGTCTTTGGTGCATAATAGACGCTCAATAAATGGCAGCCATTGTGACTCTACAAATGCTAACACTCTGTGTTGCTAGAGTCACAATACCCAACTGGAAGTCCTGGAGTACAGAAGTACTAAGAGTACTGCAAGATGATGTTCTTCAGTGGCCAATATTTACCCAAAGAAGGGAGATCTTTAAAGAACTCTGTCCTTGCTGTCCTCTCCGAGGAGGATGGCATCCCCGTCATGGAAACAGGGCTTCAGTCAGAAGACTGCCTCCTAATGAGGGAGCCATTTTATTTTTGTGATAACTGTCCTCCCCAGGGCTCAGCACACCTGATCCCATATGTGGTTTTCCTTTCCTGCCTTGTCTCTGTTATTACTTCTAATGTCTTTCTTCTTCTGAGGGACGGGAAAGAGAAAGCATGTCATGAACAAGGCCTCTCACGTTTGGGACTAGAGCAGAAATGACTCACTGATCTTCTCGCCTGTCGCTGTGACCAGCCAGATGCCTGGAAGGCTCCACTTTTCTTCTCCAAACCCAGCTAAACACATCTATTTTTCTCAGTTGACTTTACGTTGATTCAAGCAGCGAGTGACACTGAAAAGCCATATTTAGAGGCCCCTGTCATCCCAATTTGTCTAGGAAAAGTGGATGACAGTGTGCTGTGACACTGAATCCTCCCCCATGTTTTAGTCTGAAAGAAAGACGTCTTTGTTTATTTACTTAGAGAAAGAAGGGAGGGGAAGCGAAAGGAGTGGCAAATCGCATGTGTTTTGAAAGATTTCGAGAGCGATTCCCGGTGCTATCCTTCTGTGAACTGTAAGGTGGGGCCGATACTCAGGAGAAACGAGAGGGGAAGGTGCGTTTCCCGAGGAGACGGTGAGATCTGTTTTCAAGTAGCCACAAGCTGGCTCTCCTCCCTCCCATTCCTTGTTCTCTTTGGGGTCCAGACCCGCTGTCCTCAGGAAGGGGAGAGGGAAGCCTGAGCCCTCACGGATGGCACTGGGACAAGATCTAGGTCCAAGGGAGAGCATTTCTGCCAGGCGGAGGGGAGGGAAATTCCTGATAAAAACAATCTGACTCAAAGAGAAATGCAAGAACCAAAATTACGCCCGGAATGTAGGGAATTCACAGGGATGGGAAAGAAGATGCATAAAATGTATGAAATCGACGCTGGAGGACAGGCAAGCAACAAACCTCTGACTCTGAAAAACAGAACGCGCCTCCTCCGTACAGACCACAGTAAATACTTGGATGGACAATACTCGGCCACTTTGTTTCCTGACCGTGAACTTAGCCGTTTGCTTCCTGTGCATGTGTGTGCATGTGTATGCGAGCAATTAAAAAGGAAGACCGAACAAATCAATGTTTACCGATTCATAATAAGTTCCTTTCTATATATTTATTTATTTTCTCTTTAGCCACTAAAGAAGCAAACTTGCAGGGAGCAGTTGTTGCCAGAGGGTGAATCATGGCTTTATTGATTTGATTATGTAAAAGCTCGGAGGAACCTAAAGCCAGATACAGAAATATCTCATAGCCCTGAACCCTATGGGACACACACTAGTAAAAAAGCAATCTTTATATTTTTCCTGATAAAAGCATCATTAGTTTCCTCATAGTGAAACCATTTCTCTGCTGATACAGTATATGGTTTTCTTTTTCTCTAGAATCCACTCAGACATAATTAACACTCAGTTACTAGACTTGAGGTTCCCTGGGGTGAGCCGCTCAAGTTGGGGAGGGGGTGGGGGCTGGAGATGGGAAGAAAGAAAGACTGAGAGAGGAGAGGGAAGGGAGAGACAGAGGAGGGGGCAGGGAGGAGAGAAGAGATAGGAGCGGGAGGGAGGCCGAGGAGGGGGGTACAGTATTGAATCGATCCATCTTTGGCCTCTTCGAGCATCCCCCCACTTGCCTGTACCGCGCAGCGAAGTGAGAGTCAGCACGGTGGCGCCCTCTGCTGGTCCTGCTTATCATCCTGGCTGCCAAGCAATTCTGGTCACCCTCTCTCCACCCCGTTTCTTGCTTCTTTAGCAATATCACCCCAGCCATCACCTTCCAGTGCGAGAAGCCTGGACTGACACTTCTGCAGACAGACAGATGCCCACAGTCGTGCCCACAGTTTGCGCTGAAACTGCAGCAGCAACAACAATCTCTGTTTCCTTTTTCCCTCTCTGTTTGTAGGCAGCAGCTCCTTGCAAAGCCTAAACAGTGTTTCTGGGGACGGTAGGGCTGCCCTTGAATGGGGTCTTAAAATTTTAAAGGTTTGGGGAAATGTAACCTGGAGGGCTAGATAGTTAATACCTGTGAGGCATGGAGTAGGCCCTGGCCGCCCGCAGGGATGGGCTGTGGGTTTGGGGAGTCAGCGTCCCAGGGCGTGACTCTGTGGTCTTCTCCAACTGGGCCTCAGCTTCATTAAAGAGGAGAACTGGCCAAGTGGATTGCTCATCCTATGGCCTTCTGAGCAAATAACTGCCTTTTCAGAAAAACGTGTTGATTTTAGGATTTTCTCTTTACTTTTTCTCTCAGCTTCATTTTCCTTTTGCTCAAGGAGAAGAGTGATCTGAATCATTCAGAAGACGGGGAGGACCAGGTACTCCTGAGGCAGAAATGAACCCGGATGTGGATATGAACTCACTACGCAGGCAGAAACGAAGTCACCACAGAAGGAATTTACCCTAGCACCTTCCACGTACTGAGCAAGCCCACGGGTGCATATGCACACACGTACACACACACACAGTGGTATAAAAACATGAATGCATAAACACTTTCACACACAACCAGAACCACATGTGCACAGGCTTCCAAACACATACATACACATGTCTTACTCTAATCCCATATGGACTGCATCTTACTTCCTCAGCCCGCCCTCACCCGCCTTCCTCCCGCTGTTCCCTCTGTTCCCCACAAAGCTGATGTTTTTGTGGAAAATCTCCTCTGGGTTTCTACGTGTTGCTCTATTGTTTCATCCTGAGGACCTTTCCAGGGACCCCTTCCCAGCCAGCAAAGTCTCTGCGTTCTCACCAGCACCAAATCTCTGCATGTTCTCTAGGCGGATCACAGGGGATTACAATAAAAACTTCTGGAAAAAGTTAAGGGGCAGAGCTCTGAGGTCAGGCAGGCTTAGTGGTTAACAGCACGGATGCTGGGCCAGACTGTCTGGGTGTGCCCCAACTCTGCCATATGCTAGCTGTGTGTCTCGGTTTCCCCATCTGTAGAATGGAGATAACAACAGTACCTCCTCATGGGGTTGTTATGATCATGAAAGGGTTCATATTCAGAATCTGCCTGGAACAATGCCTGACACATAATAATTGCTATAAAAATGTTTGTCAAATGAAGGTGCATAATCCAGGCTTGTTGAGTTTTTTCACAAGTAATCCTGGGTAATCACGGGTAATTCCTCTTCCCCTGTCTTTCATTAGGTAAAAGGAAGGAAAAGACACAAAGAAGTGATGGCCAGATGGACACAGCCTTCAGACTCTATGTTGGGGTTCCTTTTCCTGCATCTCATTGATTATCTCTCAATTATATGTTCTAATCGCATCATATCCTTCAGTAAGTCACTTTGGATAGCAGTCTCCTCATCATTTCCAAGATCCCTTTTAGCATAGATTATTCTAAAACCAGATATAGGTAATTTTTAAACTTCATTTTTAACACCAGTTTCCATCTCCTCCATTGATGTTCCCCCTCTTTTAAAAATTAGAGTTGTCAAAAAGTAGAACACTTGACTCCTTTAGATCCCCTTTCTTCTTTTTTATTGTTCCCACTTTCTGATGGAAGTATAATCGACTTTCTGAAATGACAGAAGGTGGGGTGCTTGGGGTCATGAAGTAAGTTCACCTGTGAGCTTTAAACAATCAATGCATCAGGAACAAAGCCAGATAGAGACATGCTGACCTTAGTGGGAACCCTGATAATTTAGCATCCCTCCAAAATGATTTTCTTTAAATGTTTGTTCAACATCTATGTGGAAGAGTTGGGGACGGAGGGAGAGGAGAGCTGAATCAAGTGCTGGGTGTCTCCTCTGTTCTCTGAACAATTCTGTTCTGTCCCATGTTTGCATAGCCCACTCAGAGAAACAAAAACTCAGCAGCCAACCAGACCTGCCATCCAACTATTGTGAAGCCCCAACCCATTGCAAACAATATTTCTTTTAAATATTTCAACTGCACATATACTTCTGATAAATATAGCTTTCTCCATCTTGTTGTATTCCCGGTAAGGTCTAGCATCCCAGTGAAGCTTTGGTGCCCCTATGAAGCAATGCCCTTGGAAACTGCACCCTGGGGCTGGCCCCGTGGCTTAGTGGTTAAGTGTGTGCGCTCCGCTACTGGCGGCTTGAGTTCGGATTCCAGGCGCGCACTGACGCACCACTTCTCTGGCCATGCTGAGGCTGTGTCCCACATACAGCAACTAGAAGGATGTGCAACTATGACATACAACTATCTACTTGGGCTTTGGAGGAAAAACAAAAAAAAGGAAGATTGGCAATAGATGTTAGCTCAGAGCCGGTCTTCCTCAGCAAAAAGAGGAGGATTATCATGGATGTTAGCTCAGGGCTGATCTTCCTCACAAAAAAAAAAAAAAGAAAAAAAAAGAAACTGCACCCTGACCCTCCTCTGAAACTGGTTTGGATTAGCAGGGAAGTTTTCAGGAACCACCTGGAAGATGCATGACTTCCCAAGTTGACCTCCACACTCAACCCCCAGAGCAAGCTTGGTGGTTCCCACAAGAAAACATTCTTTGCTCTCTTTTTCCTTCTCAACCTCATGTGTCTACCCTTACCATCATAATGTGGACTTGAAGAACCCGCAACATCTGCAGTGCCTTGGAGCCTTCATGGAAATATGACATCATGCACAGAGTTTTACTAGAACTATGTGGTGCTTACTGGATTCTAATTCTTTGAAAATTAGTCATGTGTGGATGACCTCTGTAGTAACCCTTAGTTAATCAAAATATTCAACTAACCACCAGAACCTTACTTACCTAGTCAGGCTAAATAGGAGTTTGCTGCGGCAATGATGTGCTTCATCATGCAGCATCCTTTCTGTAGAGGACTGGTTCCTGTCATTACGACATGTGCTTTAAGGCTTCCCACTCATCCTAATAAAGTGGATGGAGTTTATTCAGCTTGAGTATGACCAGCCAGACATACCAGTGGGACAACTGGCCGGGTCAGAGCTGGCTGTGGTCACTGTCTGTGGCAGGGATCAAAGAAAAGCAAACCAGACCACGTGGGAAATGAGCTTAAGAGGGTAACCTCATTGCCCACCTGCTCTGAGCAACATGGCTCACTAGACATAGGCAAGATGTAAACATTTTCTTCTTTCTCCATATTCACTACTGTCTGCTTAAAGGCCTATTTGGTGCAGAAATTTTCATTTGAGAATGAACCAAAATCAGGCTGTGGGCATGAACTGTGTAAAACTCAGATGTGAATACCAGAAAAAGCTTGCTCACATCCACCAGAACATATGAGAGGGCTGTGGGAAAATTCCAGCAGCTCTCCACAGCCTAGCCTCAGTGTTCACAATTGCCTGCCCAGACTGTGTTCTTACATCTCTTTTACCTTGTCTGCTTAACGAACTCCTGCTCATACTTCACAGCCCAACTCAAATATCTCCTCTTTCAGGATGACTTTTACAACCCTCACCACCACTCAGGCAGGAAAAAGACTCCTCCTCTCTGGGCTTCCTCAGCACTCTGTCATACTTCTATCATCCCAGCTCCATCAATTACTAACTGTACTCATAAGGAAATGGGGGTAATATCAGTACCTATTTCAGAGAGTTGTTGGGACGGTTAGGTGGGTTAATACAAGTAAAGCCCCTTTGACAATGATGGGCATACAGTAAGTGCTCAATAAATCTTGGTCATGGTTGTTAGAGCACTGGATGCAATGTATTATAATTATCTGCCTGCTGTATTCATGACTGTGCTTCTTAGAAGAATGTCCACATTTTTTTCAGAGGCCCATCAGGGCAACCCTATGATCCACCTCTGACTAGGTACACGACTAAGAGAAATCGTCATCGTTCTGGTTCCATTACCTGAATGTTGTTAGAGTCACACATTTTTTGGATGTTACTGAGATTCTTCAGGGCTCTAGTGGGGCTGTGTGGTGGTTGTAAAATATGACCACAAATATTTGGATACTCCTTCCTTCAAGATGTAATTGTGAGCTGTACCTAGCAACTCACCTCTAACAAATGGAATGTGGCAGAAGTGACAGAGTGACTTCCAAGATTAGAACATAACAGCCTTAGGGCTTCCTCCTTGCTCTTTCTCTTGGATCACACGCTATAGAGGAAGCCAGCTGCCATGTTGTGAGGACACTGAAGCAGCCCCATGGAGAGGTCCTCGTGGTGAGGCAGTGAGGCCTCCTGCCAACAGCCGTGTGAGTGAGCCATTTTGGAAGGGATCCTCCAGCTCCAGCCTCTGAGAGACCCTGACCAGAACTCCCATGCTAAGCCACTCCCAAATTTCTGACCAACAGAAATGAAGACAATTAATCTTTATTGTTTTCAACTGCTAACCGTGGGGTTCATTTGTTATGCACCAATAGATGACTATTACAGATGGTGACTAAATCAACAGCACACTTTGGGTGAGATTTCTTTCTAAAAGTGACATGCTTTTCAGTAGGGAATGAGAAGGCAGAGAAGAGGGGTAGTAATTTTCTGTCAGACTTTCTGTCTTGGGGACAAAGATAGCTCTCACTAGGACCAGCCAGGCTGCCCCTCACCTGGAGGAGGGTGGGCAGTAGGATCATAGCCTCCTGGAGGCCACCCTGAGGGAGAGGGCTTGGCCTGCTCATGGGGTGGGAGGGCCCACTGCCTGCTGTTGCTCTGAACTCTCCTGGTTGTTGGGTACTGGCTAAAAAGCTGACCTCTAACAGTTTGTGAGTGTCTTCAGTTCCCTGGAGTGTCCACCTAGAGTAGGAAAAAACCCACTCAACCTGAGGACCTGAGTCATATCTGGACTCTGCTTCTTATATCCAGACCTTGGAAAAGTCCTAGAATCTCTCAGAGCATCAGTGTTCTCCTCCGAGAGATGGGAATAGTAAGGACATGTATCCTGTCTATCTTTTGTGTTGTTGTGGGGAGGAAAAGAGATAATATATGAAGAATTTCACAAACCACAGATTTATGGTGCTACAGAAATATTAGAGTTTTGTTTGGTTTTCCTCCACAGCTCTCATAGATGCCCAGCCGTCTCGAATTCACTAGTAACCCCCCACGGCCCTAGAGAAGAAGTTACTTGATAAATTTATGTAAAGATTGAAAGAGAATGCCTGGATTTGTGTTGTCCAAAGAAATGACTTTCAACTTAACAAAATTTTGGACAGCAATGGGAAAGAGACTCAGAAGAAGGGCAATTACCTGCTACCCCTTCAAATAGACCCATGGAGTCAACTCTTCTTGGCTAAAGCGGCCTTTGGTGACATGAGACAGATGGGGAGGAGGGAGTCGTCTAAATATATAGAATGTCCTCATTGTGAATTTGAAACCAGAGGCACATCCACCCCATGTCAGGGCAGCCCTGCCCTCAGACAGGGGTTGTGGCATCTGACCCCTTGAATTTCCTTCCAGTTTCATGATTTTGTCTTCACTATATCCTCTCTCTGCATCCCCGCCCCACTTCCATCTCCACATGCTTCTACTTTGTCAGATGAAACCCAGAAATATTGAAATGTGGTTTGAGTATCATAGCAGCCAGGAAGTTGAGCGAACAAGTTAAAACTATTTTCTTAACTCACGGCTTCTTTCCAGGAAATACAGCACTTACAATATACAGATAAATAGCTGGAGCCATTTAGATAATTTCACTTGTCCTTTCCCACTTGTCAAAGCATTTAGCTACCAGCATGACGGGCCCTATTTAAGCGAACAGATACCTCCCCTGGCTATAAACAGTGGCCTGTCTCAGGGGTTCTGTTCATAGAATTAGGTCACAGGCAATTCAGAAGATTTCCAACCAAGCAAACTGTGAGTTTCTCCTGCCTCTGAAGAGCCCTCATAGGGCCAAACATTTAACAGCCCAGAGCCTACAAGAGCTGAAATTCTAGGGTATGGCAGCTTCCAGGTCAAAAGTGGACCATGAAGCCTTGGGTCACAGAGGAAAGGACATGGAGACATCTCCTGGTGTTTGTGTTTCCCTGGACTCATCATCAGGATGCATCTACTCTTACAACCTGCGCCCCTCCTTTGTCCATCGTGTGATCCAGACCCTTCAAGTGCAGGGAAGAGACTAACTCTTAAGCAAATGAGGGTTTATTGTGAAGATACACAGGGTCATGTACAGGAATTGGAAACTGTTAGCATTAGACAGTTTTAGGGACTAGCCTCTCTCTCTCTCTCTTTCCCCCACTCTCTCTCTCTCCTTCTCTCTTTGTTTTTCCCTTTGCATCTTTCTCTTCTATCTTTTCAATGACCTATGTTCACCCTGTACACCATATCTTTTCTTTACCCCATCACTCCTGCTTCCTTGAGGTATCTGCTTCCTCATCTCACTCAGAATTCGTTTCCCTGAGATCTTGTCTAGCCCTGCTCTACCATGTGATATCCTTTCTACTTCAGCTCCGTTGATGATACTTCATTCTCTCCTCTCAGCTCACATAGAGATCTTGGTTGACTCAGCTCATCTATTTGGGACCCGGCTGGGTCTTGTGTCTTTGACAAGCTTTGGCTTGGCTTCCTTGGCTCAGTGTCCACCTTGGTCCAATCAGCTGTGCCTGGGACAAGTCATGTGATATAAAATCTGGCTGCCTAGGGCTGTCTTGTAAGCAGGAGCTGTAGGCAGAGAAGCATCTCTAAGAAGAGGGATGGGGGCATGTCAGGTGGTCTTTGTGCTGTATCAAGTGATCATGGTGAGGCAGGGGACAAAGGCAGGGTGACTGGCCTCAAGCCAGAGTCATTCAAGTTTCCTTCATTATCCCCATGTTAAAGAGTAAAGACTCTTAAGCTATCCCAAACTCTGCTTTTCATCAGGCACCACTTGCAGGTTCATCACATTCTAATTAAATGTATATCAGGACTGAACACAGGAGAAGAGAATTCTGGGCTGGTTAACCCCAGGCCTCAAGAGTGCTCAGTTTACTCACTATTTACAACTGGGCACCTGAGTTTCTTGGTGCTCAGAGAAAATCCAAGAGCTCTCTGAGAAGGAAGCTGCAGATCTGAGCATTGGTGAAGCCTGATTTACTGATTTGCTGAACCTGATTTTCATATACCAGGATTAAGTTCCCTGTGTGTCATATCATAAACCCATGGTTTAATATGGAAACTCCCTGAAGCATAAGCAAATACCAGTGATGTCCCAAAGAAAAACAATTTTGTAACTGTCAGACGCATGATGGAATGGTCAAAAGGACATGAAATCAGCTATGCAAATTGTGAGACGTAAGTCACACTTCCATTTGTACTGTGACAGTGTGAAAATTGGAATTTTTTGTCAATATAGAAAAAAGTCAAAGACTATGTCTTAGGAAGAAAACTACTGTACTATGTTCAAATTATCTGTGACACGCCCCACAACCCTCTTGATTTTTTTCTCTCTTAATCTGTGGCTCAACGACCATCAGTGTTGTGTTTAATTTGATAGTTTAAGAATCTAATACAACGGAAGTATGCATGTGACTATTTAGTAAAGACCCCACTAGTTAATAATGAAGAAACAAGTCATGCCATATTCTGTGGATAATCAATTGATTTAATTTTGCCAATTCAGTTTCAAAGATGTAGGAATTGAATCAGAAGTTCAAATATGTCACCATCACATAGGTACATTGGTTAAAAGATCCAGACTACTGTGTTAAAATGTAAGTTTGATGGACTAGGAGTGGCATTAAACTGCTTTTTGGAAGAGGGCATAGTGTTGCATTAAGAATATGGACTCTGGAACTAGCCCCGTGGCATAGTGGTTAAGTCTGCCATGCTCCGCTTTGGTGGCCCAGGTTCGTGGGTCCGGGCATGGACCTACACCCCTTGTCAGCCACTGTGTGGTGGCAACCCACATGCAAAATAGAGGAAGATTGGCACAGATATTAGCTCAGACTGAATCTTCTTCACCGAACAGAAAAAAAAAAGAATATGGGCTCAGCAGATTAAAATCTCTTCTGCCAATTACGTAACTCTTCTAAGTCCTGGTTTTCCTGTATGGGAAACCATGATTGTGACAGCCTGCTCTAGAATTCTTGCAAGGATGCAATGAGATGATACCTATAAAGTGCTTAGCACAGTGTCTAGCACATGATAAGTACCTAATAATATACAGCATTTATTATTATTTTACCCAGTTTTCCTTTTGGAAAGAAAAAATACTTAAGATCAGCTAGCCTCAGAAGTAAAATTCAAAAAATAGTAAATAACATAAACTCTTAACTGTTATTAATCACAGCCTCATTTAACTTTAATTGATTCATAATTCTCCCTACATCTTTATGGTAAAATCAGATCTTTCCCAGGCTGGCATATTTGGCATCAGAGTGTCTCACATTTTGATGTTGAGTTGTCAGCAATGTGTTCTTCAGTCTCTGATGGAAAAATAATGATGTCAACAACAGCAGCAGCAGCAGTAATAGCAGCTATTGCTTGACTATTGATCCTTATTGAAAGGAGAACATTGGTTTGCCCATCTAGTCTCTTTCTGAAACTCTTTCCCCCAAATTCCTGAGGGCACAGGAGAGTGATCATCATCCATAGGCATGGGCCAAAAAAATCCACTGCAAGTGGGAATGTACTTTGATGCTTCCTGCTTTATTTTAAAAGTTCATGTGAGTTTTGACTTCTACTTATAATATATTGGTATTTATTTAAAAAAATAATAATGTTTATTCTCTGCCTTTGCATAATCCTGGCACACCAACCCAAACATCAGTAAATCAGCTAAAAATGCGTTCAAACTGCAAATAACAGAATACTCAACTATGGTGGATTAAGCCATAAGTACCTATCTGATGACTTAAGATTTTTAGTGATTCACCTCTATCACCAGGGACCTGACATTTGCATCCTAGGTTAATCAACCATCTTAAATTTGTTCAGCTTTCCATAATTGTCCTGTTTTTTCTTGATCACAAAGTAACTGCCATAGCTCTAGGCATCACGGCTTACATCATCATCCCCAAGAAGAATGAAAGGAAGGAAAAGAAGCCCTCTAACACACATATCTTTAAGAACTTGCTTTTCAGCATCCCTTGTAACTCGAGAAGGTTATAACAAGTTCTGGCAAAGGCGAATTGAGTTTTCACGACTGACTTAGACTAATCATGATTCTTCCCCTGGAGTATGGCTAACCCGGAATAAAGAGGTGGGAATGTCCACTGAATAGGCAAATAATAGTGTCTGCCACATTCAGTTTGAAAAACAGAGGTAGGAAGTTTTAGTTTTCCTGCCTCCTCTGAGCCCCCCTTTTCCGGCATCAAAGGAGAAAGAAATTGCATAGCTTTGTCTCATGAAATCTATATATCTCAATCTCTTTCTCTTTCTCTGAATCAGAAAGAAATAATACTCTACTTTTTCTTAAAAAAAAAATATTTCCCTTCCCAACAGGATTTTCCAGCTCTAAATGCTGTTGTAGGAGTTACTTAAGATTCAAATACAATTCCCAGAGAAGACTCCCTGCTTTAGGGATACAGAGTGCAGACTGAGGGGCATAGATTGCTAAGCCTGGGGGAATCTGCATACAATGGAGCAGAGTCTTGAGAAGAGGAGCAGATGAGGGGCCAGTGAAGGGTAGCTTTCCTGAGCCATGTTTTCAGCACTAGTGGGTGGTGGGGAGGGGGACTGAAGGTGTGATCTGCCTTTGAAGGGCTCTGAGACAAAGACCACCTCCCCCAGGGCTGCCTGAGTGTAGCCAGGCAGCTAAGCCCAGGGATGCCCTTAGCACAGGCAGAAGAACTGCTCCATCTGCTGGCTGTGGGCAGGCCTCTCATCCCACTGGTCCTGGCCTCCTTCAAGGGCAGCACCAGTCTTGGAATGAACAGCTTTCCTTCTATGGGCTTGAGGACAGCACTTCCCTGTCACCCACAGAGAGTCATAATATCCTCAAGGGTTGCTCCCCCTACCCCAAGCAACAGGACTCCATTTGCTAATCTGTTGATAACTGGTGGGTAAATAGTCTGCGTTTCCTCTGATCACCTGCCAGTCTTCCCCCATGAGTGAATGCCCAGGAGACACCAGTAGCCTCACCTACACAGGCGCCAAAGCAACTCACACACACTGATAGAAGTGAGCAAAGAAAGAATGCAGATGAAATCGGAGCCTCCACAAGAGGAGACCAAGGTGGAACTAGAGAGGTGGCATCTGTTGAGGCTGATTTAATGATAGAAATAAGATACGACATGACACAAAACAACTAGAAAACTGAAATGAAAGCTCTTAAAGTGATGATGTTCCCACAGAATGACCCAAGAACATAAAAGTTTCTGAAAGAAATAATAACTTCTAAATGTTAAAATAGAACAAGGAAATTGAACGATAGACTGGACCGTGATGACTATTCAACTAGCTGTTTAGAAAGTTAAATGGACACACTGTCTTACAACACAAAGCAAAAATACAAAGAAATGGTAGTAGTGAGTGAAAAGAGAGATGGAGGATAGGTCCAGGAAACCTAACGTGAAAATAATAGGAGTTCGGAAGGAGAGAAAGGAAGTTTAGAGAGAATAATCAGAAACATTTTAGACGAAAATTTTTCTGACCTAAAAAATGACATGTATTTTCATATCAAAAAGGCTTACTAAGTGCCAGGCAGACTTAATAAGAGAGAAAAAAAACCAACTCCACACATATCTGTGTACAGTTTCTGAAATCAGAGGATAAAGAGAGAACCATTTATTTACATGGAGAACAAAGTGAGACTGGCATTGATTTTTCTATCTCTAAGTAAAGAATGATAATTTCAAAATTATCCAGCTGATCTAGACACTGAGAAGCCAAAAAAAGACATTTCCACACATGCAAAGACTTTTGTAATTTTTCTAAAGGAATTACTTAAAATGCACAAATCAATAAAAAGGAAATCAGAATACAGATCTCAAGGTAGCAGATAATGGAGTACAAAAACTAAGGGGATGAAAATACTATGTTACAGTTTTCTACTGCTTACCACGTGTCAGGGATTTTTCTAAGTATGTTATATGTATTACTTACTATTACTTTCCCCACATTGTAGGAAAAAAACACATTTTATATTATTTTTCCTTTGGTAACTTACCCAAGGTCAGACAGCCAGAATTTGAACCAGACTTTGATTCCAGAGCGTGCACACTTGCCCTCTGCACTATAAGACCTCCATAAAGAGCCTCATAATGATGCAGGTACAAATTATAACGCAAATGTTAAGAAAGAATATTTGAAAAAAAGATATACTATAATAAAAATTTAATAATTGGTTGGAAATAAAATCCTATATTAATTAATCAATACCCAGAAGTAGGGTGGCAGTCGATATAGGTATTAAGGGTGGGGAAGCAAAAGCCTGCTAAAGGTTTGGGGGGAGGAGGCAGGGGTAGAATTATTACTTAATTTTGGTAGAGAGGTGTACGTTTAAATACAACTACTCAAAATATGAAGTTATCTACGAACAAAGTAAGATACATAGCAAAACTTCATATTAAAGAATGAGAAAAGGGTATAGAAAAATATTCAAACCAGGAAAAAAAGGAGAAACAATAAGTAAGAGTAAAAAAGAAAATCTAAGATGGAAGGCATCAGAGCAAAAATGTCAGTTATCACAATGAATGCAAATGGCTTTACTTTTCTCATTAATAGACAAAGACTTTCAGATTAGGTTAAAAAAACAAACCAACCAGCAAAGAAACAAAATTTAGCTGGGTTTGGAAGAGATGTACCTAAAACAAAATGAAAAACAAAGTTGAAAAGTAAGGGTAAATGCAGCTTTATCAGCCAAATACAAACGAATAGCAATCTTAATGTCAGATAAAGTGGAACTTCAGGCCAAAGCATGAAATTAGGTAAAGAGTAATATTCTGAATTGTTGAAATCAGTAAACTATATAGGACAAAAACTTTTTAACTGTATAAGAATAATTTGATAAAACCATAATCATAGTGAGGGACTTTGGCTGTCTCAAATTCCAACAGATGAGTTTTGGCAAAAAAAAAAGGCCAAAAAGGATTAGAATAATAGGGCTGGCCTCCTGACGTAGCAGTTAAGTGCTTGGTGGCCCGGGTTCGGATGCTGGGCACGCACCCATACACCACTTGTCAGGCCATGCTGTGGTGGCATCCCATATAAAGTAGAGGAAGACCGCCACGAATGTTAGCGCAGGGCCAGTCTTCCTCAGCAAAAAAGAGAAGGACTGGCATGGATGTTAGCTCAGGGCTGATCTTCTTCATAAAAAAAAAAAAAGGATTAGAATAATAATCAATGAAGTCTATCTAGTATATGTGTATATGAATGTTTTCATGCATGTGTATGTGTATACATGTACACACATGTACATATATATGCACATATATAATGTATGTTACAAAGAATTACTTTTTCCTCTTATATCTATTACACATTTACAAAAAAATTGATGGTGTGCTTGGTCTCAAATAAAACTGTAAAAATCCAAAATGTCGATCTCATATAGGTCATATTCTCTTATCATGATGAAAGAAAGCTAGAAACCAGCATTAACAACCAAACAAAACTTATTCATTCGATAATTAAAAGGAGAAGTTTAAACAATTCCTGAATCAAAAAGGAAATCAAATCGAAGGATAAATTATCTAGAAATTGGCAGAAAAATGACACTTTGTATAAAAAAATTTATGAGCAGTGGCTAAAGCTGTATTCAAAAGAAAACATGTAGCTTTATTAATCAAGAAAATAAGTAGACTAAACATGCCACTTAGGGAAATAGGAAAAAAACAGCAAAAAATAAACAAAAAGGAAGTTGGAAGAGGAACTGTATAAAAATAAAAGCTGGAATTAATTTAGAAATTTAAATGACAAAGTATAAATGACTGGTCAAATCAAAGTGGGTTCTTTGAAAAGACAAATAAAATTGACCAACCCCCAGCAGGTCCGACTAAGAAAGAGAGGAAACGAAAACATACAAAGGAGGAATGAGAAAGAAAAGGCGCAGTCACGATACCAAAATTCATCTTAAGAGACAAATGCAATCACATCTCTTAGCTGCTGAAGTTGCTTGGAAAATTTCAACTTAATAACTGCCTGGGATAAAGACTTCTTTGTCTCCAGTTCCTCAGCATCGGTCTATAAATGGATTTGTATTTCTACCAGAACGAAACATTTTAAAACTGCACTGAAACAAACCGTAACAAGAGTTTAAATAGAGTGTTGTAGGGATTTTATTACATATGTTCATACAACTCTGTTTTAAGTGACATCTGTCTTCTCTAGGGTTCCAAGTGTAATCATATGCCCCAGGCCTTGTTTTGGAAGGAAAATCAACACGTCGTTTTTATACTCAAATCACAATGGCCCAAGTCTCCCATCTAGTTAATTGCCAGAAACAGAGCCCCCTCGAAGTGTTTCTCAGTTATTTCCTGGAGTCCCTCAAGAGATGCCTTACCTGTCCCAACCTGTGACAGCGGCGGCCACCTGGAGTTGGCCTTGCTCTGTCTCTCTGTTATCCTGCTTCTTAGGCAACACCAAGCTTTCTGCTATTTTTGCCATCCACCTTTTTTCCCTCTGGGGAACCACCTGATCCTCCACTCCCAATCCAGGTACTTGGGTAGATTTTGTTTCTCCGGGGTCCAAGGGTGGGCCTATGACTCAGGCCTGACCAATCAGCACACTCATTCCCCTAGACTTGGTGATTGGTTCCAGGACAATCAGATGGCCCAACCAGAGGCAACGAGATACATTGGCATTTTCGCAGGGCATGCTGGGAGAAAGGCTAGCAGTCTTTCCACTGGATTTGAACTGCTGGCAGTCATCTTGCCATTACATGGAGCCTCATCACGAAACCATCTGGGAAAGAACAAAGCCAGGAGAAGGAGGATGGTGACATCATTTGGGCCCTGGGACAACCTTATAGCTAAAACCAGGCTATTCCTGAACTTTTCAGTCACATGAACCAATAAGTTCTTTTTTTTGTATTCCTTAAGCCAGTTGAGTTAAGTTGAGTTGTCACTAGAGCCAAGAATCCTAACTGAATTATTTGTTTGGCAGAGCAATGCTAAGTACTATCTAGGCCCCCAAGCAGCTGCGCTTGTGTCCAACGATTCTCCAAGTCTCTTTCGAGCTGTTCGGATGGCTTTTGCCTTTTACCTGTCTTTCCAGAGAAACTTACAACCAGCCCAAGGAAGTGGCTGCAGCTCCATCCCTCTCTCCATATTGCCCCCTGGCTCCCGACCAAAATGCCTCCTACCTTTCCCATTTACACCAGCTGGTATCAGAGAATGTACACAGACGTGCTGGGCCGGGGAGTGGGGGAGGGGGGTGTTTACACGAGCAGCATCTAGACTTTTTCAGAGCTAGCCAAGATGTCCTAATTCACCACGTTCTGAACCTGCATGACAAGAAATCTGTCCCTTAAGCACAAAAAACCAGTGCACAGAAAATGACCTTAAAGAGAAGAATGAAATAGATAGGGGAAGATCTCTCCAAGCTACCATCAAATATTTTGGTTTAAGCTGCATATGTACATCTTTAAGCCTTTTTAAAATTCTTCCTAACATTTAAACATTTTCGACTCACTGACTCAGACTTTTTAAAGATTAATAAACCTTTGCAAATCTGTTCTTGTCAACCATTTTAATAGATTTGTCCTGCAGTGGTCTTATCCCCACCCCCTCAAAATAAAACAAACCAAACAATAAATCAAGACCACTGAAATGAAATCCAGTCTCACATCACAGAGCAACGGTTTTATGGGAGAAACGTGTGCTTGCTAATTTCAAGAACAAATTATTGCACTTTATTTAGTGCAGTTCAATTTATACACTTTTAGCTACGGGAAATAAAAAATAAAGCCCACAGGCCAATTTTAATTTGGTCAATTTTTTCTTTCACGAGCATTCTATGGTAGAAACTGGCTGACATCAGATCTGAAAACCCCTCTCTGCTCTCTTGCCTGAGAGTAAACACAGCCACTCGAACTGAGAAGTTGTCTCACTTACAGTATCAATGATGCTTAAGAGACTTGCATTATTAACGGAATAACGTTTCTGCCTGGCAAAGCTGGAGTCAATATTTAATAGATTTAGGTCCTATTTAGCCACTGGATTTTGGGGAAACCTGACAAAACGAAACTCAGTATGAAAGCTAATAGAGTCAAAGATTACAAAATGAACGTTTCCGTAAATACGCATTCCTCATAAATATTTGAGGCAATGAGTGGAAGGCGATCCAATATTCTTTAATCATTTTCTAATTAATATTCTTTAGATAGGGCATCCTGAGTAAATATTAGGTCTCTGTTAAAGGGTTTGTTAAAAAACAAAATATCCAACCAAATGTTTTGGGGTTTTTTTTTCTTTGTTAAGGAAGTATTGGCAAGTTTTTTCTAAATAAAATAACTTGTTTGGCCTCCATGAGAAGAAGCTCCTTCCTATATTCTAACCATTGTTAAAGAAAAATGGAAGAAGCATTTGTTCTAATGGCCAGGAGAGGTGGCTCTCCAATTCACAGGATCAGATGAGCCTGCTGGAAGGATCCTTAGGCATCACTGGCCGAGCACTGCCCTCTGCAAAGGTTCGGAGCTAAGGGGGTCTAGAGTGGGCTCATGACTCCACTCTGCCCTAGCCAGCTGTCCCTGGATGTCTCGTAAACTCTGAGAGTCAGCTTTCTTGTTTGTAAAATGGGAATGAATATTCTTATCCTGCTTCTGTCTCGGAGCTATATTGAGGAATCAGTGAAATAGCTTTTGTGAAAGTCTTTGCAAACTAAGTCTCCAAACAAAAGTCACACTGCCTGGGTCCCAAATTCAGCTGTGCTAATTCACATCCTGGGCCTCAGTTTCCTCAACTGTGAAATGAGGATAATAGTAGTACGTGCATGGCAGATTTCTTGAGAGATTTAGATGAGTTAATTTACACCAAGTGCTTAGGTGGTAATAATGCCTGACACACAATAAGAACACAATCAATGTTAGCTCTTCTTCTTCTTATTATTATTACTATTGTTGCCCAAGATGAGGAAACAAGGTCCCAGAAAACTTCAGGGCCTTATTAAAGTCACAATTCCATGGAGAAAGTGTGACATCAGGTGGCAGAGCTGCTGCATTTAAGTCATTTTCTGTCACATGATGGGGCGCTTCATCCTGGCAGACTCTGGCAGGGTGTCACCCAGAGTGGCAATGATGCCACTCAGGGGAGAAAGCACATTTCATTGGAAATTGTGGTTGGTTAAACTGAAATGAGACCCAACCACAAGAGCCCCCAGGATGGGTTACCACAGTCACAGGTGGTAATGCCCAGGACTGGGCCTTGATAACCGGCAGCCCACCTAAGAGTAGGCACAAAAAATCCTCCAGGAAGCATGTGGGAAAGAATGCAGCGAGGTCACCTAACGTTCTCAGAGGGAGGGAAAACAAGAGAAGCCCAACTGCCCTATCGCTGACCCTGGACTGGGAAGACAACCATAAAAAACGTCATTCTGATTGATGAAGAGGTGATAAGGTGTGGAGTGATGAACCAACTCCATTTCAAGGTTGGTGTGTGTTCTTAGGAGCTTCCCTCCTAAGGGCCAGGCTTGTAAATCTCAGTCAGCGTTGGTCGTTAGAAATATGGGCTTGGTCTGGAGCATGACAGCCGCTTTATTGTCGAATGTGAGTGCTCCGTGGGCAGGGACTGTCAGCAGAGGCCGAATAACTTTCTTAAGGGAGCATGGGAGTGTCCAGGCCTACCTCCCAGCCCACCCACTTGGCCATGGCCTTTGACCTTCCAAGCTCCATATACCACTCTTCCTATCTCCTTACAATCAGACTCCCACCTCCTCTCCTTTCATAACAACAGTTGGGTGCCTGTCATTTTTGCTTCCTGAGGGAAGACAATCAGGCATCACCCAGAGATGCCAAGGGTCTGTAGAGGGGCCTGAAACACCAGATGTTTCTTTGCCTGTGGGCTGATGGCTTTCACGCAGTTAGTTCCTGGTCGATGGGAACTGTTCCCCATTACGGGGACAAACACTGTAATATTTGGGAGGCAGGTGGCGTGAGGACTAAGATACTGGTGTGGGAGTCTGCTTGTTATTCTTGTCACTCTACTCTTGTCCTCTTCTTCCTCTCTGACTTTTCCTCCCGTTCTTTCATGTATCATTTTCTCCAAAATGTGGATATTCCAGAAAGGAGTTTCACAGAAGGTCGGGTTATTTTACTTTCTTTTCTTTTCTCTTGTCGGCCAAATAACACCATGCTAAGCAAACATTAAAAAAATTTTTTCTAATTAGCTTGATATTCAGCCCATTTTTTAGGCTGTGCTGTAAGCTGAAACTCCTCCTCGTTTACAAAAGGGGAACTGACTAAATAATTTCTAAAGTTCCTTCCAGCGCTGATTTCCCAGGAAATTTTCAGAATTCACTCATCCTCTTCCCTCATGTGGGCCTCTCTGGACTTGTGTCACTTTTCCAAAGGAAATTTACCCCAAACAATGTGAAATCAAGAAAAGGCACCAAGAAATGCATGAAGAGATGTCAAGTCCTTTGGGGACAAACCCTTTTAATGTTTTACCAGGGCCTACTTCTTAGGAAGTTGCATATCAGAAAAATATTGCTCAGATCTTGGACAGAAGCCACACAGTAGGGCAGCAAGACACCACCTCCCTTGCTCTTAAACTCTCTTAGCCTCACCTCAAGACCTTTTCAACAAGGTGTTTCCAGGACAAAGTTTTGTTTCCACAGTTCCATTGGGCTTCATTTGAGGCCAGGGCAATAGCTCAGCGATCCCACAACCAAAATTGATTGGGTTTATCTAACAAGTCTCCTGCCTCTGATTTAACATCCTATGGGAAATGGGATATTCCTTGGCTGATGTCTTATGTGTTAAATGTAGACTAAACCCCCGCCAACCATCCCTTGACCTCCCAGGAAGTAGGTAGAAATGCCAGTCTTCTTATCATGATGCTGGTAAACATAACCAATAAATTTGTTCCTCTTGTAATGAAAGCATACACGGCAGGTACTATTATCACTATTAATAATACACCAAGTGGATGCAAAAGGGCCTGCATACAGAAACAACAATCCAAACCCCAAACCAGTGAGAATTAACTTTGAACTTTGCAGTACGCAGTATATCACACTCACACAACCAATTCAAAAGGCATGTCATCGTGTTTGGAAAGTATCTATTGATTTCCCACTTCATCAGATCAGGCTGATGTGTCTTTCAATGGCCTCGATGACATCATCAATATTTTTCTATTTAGAATAATGACTTATTTTATATGCCAACAGCTATAAAAAACAACCCACCTATATATATTTCTCCCGACACCAGCTTAAGAGCCATCTGGTTTTCTCTCCTTAACATATGATATTGGTAATCTGGGGCAAAAGAAATGTTTTGGTCTTGTCATGAGACTCATTTAGAGACCACAGTAAATTTGTTTAGTTTAAAAACCAACCACTAAATCATATTTTCTCTATTAGAGGCTGATGCTCTCCACTGCATTTGGTGCCCAAATTATATTCGTTTTAGAGTGAATTACATTCATTTCAGAAGCGGTCCCCAACTCCCTTCTCCCTCCTGTCCAAGAAGGCAATATACTCACCAGCTGTGTGATCTTTGGCAAGTGACTTAATCTCTCAGAAACTCATTCTTCTCCTTTATTAAATGGGGAAAAAAGTGTTAGGTTCCTAATGCATATTACCTCTTTTAACCCTCACAGCCACCCCACAAGATTGGCACTGTTATTAGCCCCATTTTACAGATGGGAAACTGAGGAGCATAGAGGCTAAGTAACTTGTCCCCAAACAATGCAGCTGGTACGTGATGAAGCCAGACTGTCTGACCACAAATGTTCATAACCAATTGCACCTGCCTCGTAGGGCTGTGTGGGGATTCAATAACACAGTCAAAATACAAAACACCAATTCAGGGACCTGGTAGCTACTGAGGAGACATTATGGCGGGGGGTTGGGGGTCACGCCACCCGAGTTCAAATCCCAGCTTTATCATTTAGTACATATATGACCTTGGGCAAAGGACTCGCCTCTATGAACTTCAGTTGTCTCATAAAATGGTGGCGATAGGAATGGCGCCTGCCTTATAGGGTGGTGGTGAGGATAAAGTAGCCTGGTGCGTGTAAAATGCCTGACATGGAGTTAGTGCTCAATAATGGTAGCTATGAGTATTCATAGTCACCCCATAAATGCTATACTCTCTTCCTCCCAAATCCTTAGTGTCGCCCAAGTGTCTTCAACATACATTCAATTTCAATCTGTGACCGGGAGCCATCGTGGCCTTGCAGGAATCTCCCTGCTGGAAGAATTTATTTTTCCCCACCAAGGGACAGCACTGAGGAGCTAGGAAGAAGGAACTTGGCTGGTGGCTCCTTCCATGTTTCTTCTCAATCCAAAAGATCCATCTTGCATGCAAGATTGCATGCAAGAGTGCATGCAAAATTGAGCAACAGAAAAAGGCCCTGCTTGGTGCAGACTGGTGACATAGTCTGAACTGGAAGTGGAAAGAGTTGGAGTGAGACCCGTGTGGCTTGAGATCTGGCTCCACACGAGTTAGCTGTGTGATTTCAGGTATTCATGTCACTATGTTGAGTTTTAGTCTTCTCCTCTATAATCTAGGATTAATTCTAGCTCAACTCTTTGGTGTGGTGTGAGAATTAAACAGAGCACACTGAAGCTAAGTTCCCAGCAGATGTCAGCTCCCTCTTTCCTATCATCCTCCACTAAATTAATCTGGGGAATAGGTGATAAGGGGTCTGTTCCTCTTCCAAGTGAGGAATGTTTTTCCCTTCTAACTGGAGCCTGTAAGGCAAGGGCTTATCTTGAGGGACTCTGATTATGGAGAGTTTGAACATCTTACCAAGTCATTGAGGGTGATATTTCAGGGAAGTCTTAGAATCTTAGAATCTTTTCAAGAAAGGGGCTAATCTAACCAGGCCAATTTTAGGACAGAACCGACCATTTACTAGCCAGGAAGATCTAGTGGGTGAGCTGTACGCACAGTTCTCCGAGGGGCTGCCCAGATGAGATTCCAGCCAGGAACTGGCAGTCAGGTGCTTTGAGGACAGTGTTGATGCATTTGTCCACAGCTTCCCTTGCCTGTTTGGCTCATCACTCCACTCCCCTTTTCCAAGTCCAAGCCTCAGTGATTCAGCATTTACCTCTATAAAAATGAGCCCTGCTGGCCCTTTCTCTTTGATCAAGCAATGGAGGGAAATGAAGCTGAGGTCCTGAGGCCTTGGGAAAGGCATCTGGGGGAAGAAACTGAAGGCAGAAGGCTGGAATCCCAGTCTTTACTCTGTCACTAATGAGCCAGGTCACCCTGGGCCAGTCACCTCACCTCTCTGGACCTCAACTCCTCCTCTCAAAAGATAGGAAATTGAAGCAGCTCAGTGTTCTTCACACTGTGTCCCACGAAGCCTGGTGTCCCGGGGCAGTGAGCTTGGGGCTGCCACAGGGACCGGGTCAGAAGTCAAAGTTGAGCAGTTCATAGTCAGCTTACAGATGAGTTTTTCCTGATCTGTATCAAGGTTTTATTTTCCTTAAATGTTGAAGAGGTAGCTAAACTTTCAAAATCAGAAGTTTTTAAACTACTAGACTTTATTTTTCACAGCACTTCTGGCTTTACAGAAAAATTGAGCAGAAAAGACAAGAGTTCCAAAATACTCACTCTCCGCTGCCGCCTCTCTCCAGCCCCCAGCTTCCTTTAGTAGCATCTTGCATTAGTGTGGTATTCTTGTTACAATTGATGAATCAATATTGATACATGATTATCAACTAAAGTCCACAGTTCACAAATGAAGGTTCACTCTTTGTGTTGTATATTATATGGCTTTGCAAACGCACAATGTCGTGTACCCACCATTACAGTATCATACAGAATAGTTTCACTGCCCTAAAAATCCCCTGTGCTCCACCTACTCATCTCTCTCCCTCCCCCCCCAAGCCCCTGGAAACCACCGATCTTTTTACCGTCACTATAATTTTGCCTTTTCCAGAACGTCATATGATTGGAATCATACAGTAGATAGCGTTTTCAGACTGGCTTTTTTCACTCAATAGCATGCATTTAAGATTCCTCCATGTCTTTTCATGGCTTGATAGCTCATTTCTTTTCAGCACTCTGGATGTACCACAGTTTATTTATCTATTCACCGACTGAAAGACGTCTTGGTTGCTTTCAAGCTTGGGCAATTATGAATAAAGCTGCTATAAACATTCGTGTGCAGATTTTTGTGTAGACATAAGTTTTCAACTCATTTGGGTGGATATCAAGGAATGCGATTGCTGGAGCATATGGTAAGACATGTTTAGCTTTTTAAGAAACTGCCAGACTGTCTTCCAAAGTGGCTGCACCATTTTACATTGCCGCTGGGAATGAATAACTCCTGTTGTTCCACATCTTCACCAGCATTTGGTGTTGTCAGTGTTTTGGAGTTTAGCCATTCGAATAGGTGTGTGGTGGTATCTTGCTGTTTTAATTGGCAATTCCCACGGGTTATGATATACCGTGTTGAGCATATTTTTGTATGCTTATTCGTCACCTATGTATCTTCTTTAGTGAGGTGACTCTTCATATCTTTTGCCTATTTTAATTGGCAAAAGATATTTTAATTGTTTGTTTTCTTATTATTGAGTTCTTTGTGTATTTTGGATACAAGTCCTTCATTGGAGATGTGTATTACAAATATTTTCTCCCACTCTGTGGCTTGTCTTTTCATTCTTTTAACAGTGTCTTCCACAGAGCTTTCACATGACAATCTAGCTTTCTGGCTTCCCTTGGAAACAGAAGAACTAGTGACACGGGGACCCGTTCCTGCAGGGCTGAAGCCATCTAGTGGCTGCCTCTTCAGACTGGAATGTTCTCTCTAGTTCACCAGAGCTGCACCCAGCCTACTGCACTCAGCTACATGTCCTGTCGTGAGATATGTGACGGGTGTGACTCTGGCCTTGAGGAAGCTCCACCCTTATCTGTTTTCTACATTGGATTTCACATAGGTTTGCTTTGTATAAAACTATCTGATGCTTTGAAAGAGAAGTTTAAACACGTCTAGCTTAGATGATCTTCCTGTTCTTTCACACCAGGCCCACACATTCATTGTCACACTTGACTTAAGTGAGAGAAGAAATAATTTCTTAAACACTCTCTGTGTGGCATCTTCTAATTAGCCTGTTGTGCCTGCTCCAATCCACACCACGGAGCACAACATCTATATAAGGGTCACCACCACATGCCATTGTGCCCACTAGAATTGCCTAAATGAGCCTTTGTGTAGAGTCACCTTCCTATGTAAGATGGAGTTAGAGTCAGCTTATAAGGCAAAGTAATTTAACCCCAAAATAATGGAAAATAGGCATCTTTATACATATCTTGCCCTGGAAGATGCTCTCACATGAAGGCACATGAGAATTGAGAACAGGAGAAAACAGCAGATTGTGCTCTCTCTCTCTTTCTTTCCTGAATTGATGTAGTTGACTTTCTTTAAGGTGTATGTGTATGATATGAATCTGTTTTCACCAGGGCTGCTGGTGCAGCTGGAGAAATGATTCTCAGGTTCTAAGAAGCATCAGTAAAGACAAATTCAGGGATTCCAGCATAGAGGACTTCACAACAAATCAGAGGTGAGGAAATGTGTTTTGCATAAATGTCTCATCCTCAGGCCGAGTCTGGTATCCTATTGTATATACTTGTTGAAGTTATGTATGTGGAGGCCTGTAAAAGTTTGCTGGCCTGCTGTAAAAAAATACCACAAACTGGGTGGTTTAAACAACAGAAATTTATTGTCTCACAATTCTGGAAGTCTGCATTCAAGGTGTCAGCAGGGTTGGTTCCTCCTGAGGGCTGTAGGGAAGGTTCTGTTTCATGTCTCTCTCCTTGGCTTGTAGATGACTGTCTTCTCTCTCTGTCTCTTCATATTGTCTTCCCTCTACGCGTGTCTCTGCGTCCAAATTTCCCTTTTTTATAAGGACATCAGTCATGTTGGATTAGGGCCCACTCTAATGACCTCATCTTAACTAATTACATCTGCAATGACCTAATTTCCAAATAAGGTCACATCTGAGGTACTGGGAGTTAGGACTTCAACATATGACTTTGCAAGAGTACAATTCAACCTATAACAAGGCCTCTAGTGTAAGAGGACAAAAATGTGTTGTCTCTATGGATCAGTTGAAAATAGGTCATTGGGAAAGTGAATTAATGAAGAAAGACCACAGAAGCAAAGCTTAATGATGGTATTCTCAGCTTTCTCCATTATTCTAGAATCTTGCTCTTTTTTTCAGCTGATATAGTTATGGTAGAAACAAAGAGTTGCTAAAAATAAAAGAAAGTTTCTTGTAAGTCCCCAAACCCTGCTCCAATCTTCCCCTAATCCCCATGATATCTTTAGAAAAGCTGTTCTTGGGCCGGCCCCATGGCTTAGCGGTTAAGCACGCATGCTCTGCTGCTGGCGGCCCGGGTTCGGATCCTGGGCGCGCACTGATGCACCGCTTCTCCAGCCATGCTGAAGCCATGTCCCATATACAGCAACTAGAAGGATGTGCAGCTATGACATACAACTATCTACTGGGGCTTTGGGGGAAAAAATAAATAAATAAATAAAATTATTAAATTTTTAGAAAAGCTGTTCTTAATGGCTGCCCTGTGAGCAGCCCCTTCAAGTAGCTGTCTTGACCAGGTGAACACAGCTCTGAAATAAATGCCAGTTCCACCCTCTGCACAGCATTCAAAGATACGGTCCCTGAAGCTCCTCACCTAACTTCATGGGCTCTTGCAGGATTCCTCATTCTATTCCCCTGACCACCTGTACCACCACCCCAGCTGCCACCTCACCCCACTGCTTTATCTATGACTTGGGCTTTCAGAGCCTCACCATTTCCTTTCCCTGGGAAATCCCGTTCCACCAGCTTTTGACCCCAGCTCTCTTTTCATCTCATGTCCTTTGGTTTACTTTTGAGGTTTCTGGCTTTTAGGACATCCCTTTCTGTGCAGTCTCTCTCCTGGACTGCAACACTTTATTTCCTTTCTGTGAAATAGTGAAGGCACAAATTAAAGGTGAAAAAGGGTGTTGTGGGAGAGGAAGAAGGGAAGAACACCTAACAATGAATCTGAAAGGCAGATGGGCAGTTCCTGGGTGATGGAGAGTCGGATCGCTAATGTGACTGAGTGGAAGAAGCATTGGCTTTGTCATAAAACAGACATGTGTTGGGGGATCTTAGCAACACCAGTATCTGGAAAAATTTTATTATCTCCCTGGGTGTGGCTTTAAATGTCATAGAAACATTGACAACTCCCCAGTTTGTATCTCCAGCCCTGATCTTCTTCTTAAATTGGAGGGTCAAATTCCAACTTCCTTCTAGACATATCTATTTTGTTGTTTGACAGTCATCACAAACTCAATATGTCCAAAACCAAACTTTTAATTTCACCCCTAAACCTGCCCTTTACCCAGTCTTTCCCCTCTTGGTAAGTGGTAAGTCCATTCTTTTAGTACTCAAGTCAAAAATTTTAGAAGTCATTCTTGACTCTTTTTTTTCTCTCACACCTAACATTTTTATCTGCCAGGAAATCTTTCTAGCTTGACTTTCAAATATATCCAGAATCTGTACACTTCTCACCATCTCCATTCCTGTCAGCCTGTGCCATCATTATTCACTACCTGGATTATTAAAATTGCTTCCTAACTAGTCTCCTTACTTCCATCCCTGGCTCTCCAGATGATTTTACAAGCCAATGTTTACAGAAATCTTCTAAAAACATAAGTCAGATCATTCGCTCCTGCATTCAAAACTTTCTGTGACAGACTCCTAGCTGTCCCCCAATATCTGTTCTTCCTTTCTTCCTTTAATAACAGACCCTCCAAAATTTATCTGGGTAATGACTAACGACTATTTTGCAGCCTCCATTGCGGTTGGTGTGACCATGTGTCTAGGCTGGAGCCACGTGACTAGGTTGAAGCCAATGGGCCATGAGCAGAATCAACATGTACAATGTCCAGACCATGCACTACAAGAAGAGGAGGCAGCTCCACTTCCTTTTCCCCCCTCTTGCTTGTGAGCCATTGCCCTCCATCACAGCCAGGGGAGGGTGTAGCTGAAGCACCCTAACTACTCCAGGCTTCCTACCTCTGCATGTTATCTGAGAGAGAACTAGACTTCCATCATCTGACATTATTATAGCAGTTGAATGTGGGCACTAGCTGTACACCCTCCACTGCCTTGCTTTTGCAATTAGAACAAAGTCTAAAACCTTCCCACAAATCCCTGCGTGATCTTGCCCTTGACCAGCCCTGCAACTTCGTTTCTTATCTTAACAAGGGAGAGAGTGTCCCTTGTTCTCTGTGCTCCAGCCACCAAGGATGCTCCTCCTCAGGGCTCTGCTTACATGTCACCTCATCAGGGAGCTCTGCCTTGGCCACCTGATGTCACCTCATCAGGGAGCTCTGCCTTGGCCACCCGATGGCACTTCACTCTCTGCTCTATTTTTCTTTATTGTTCTCATCGCTATTTGACAAGTAACCATTGTCTGTTTCCATCCTGCCCCACACGACTGTGACCTTCCTGAGAAAGGGACTTTGTAGGTCTTTTCACTGCTTTAAACCTCTGATAAACTCCCCCAAATATTTATGGCTGAATGAATGAACAAGCTTCTGTTTCCTCATCTGTGAACTGGGAATGGCGACCTCTGCCATACAGGCTTGTGGGTGAGAATGGAGGAACTTAGCGCCAGTGGCTTCATGTGTCTGGCACTTGGTAGACCCTCAGGAGACATTAACTACCCAATTTGAGAGACTAGTTCCTGTGACTTCCTGCCTGTGCACAGATGCGTGCATTCTAGCAGGATGTTTTCCTATTTAAACCTGGAAATTAAAAAAAAAATTTTTTTTTCTGAATCAGAGAAGTCCCTGTCAATTAATATTTTCTGTGTTATAATATCTCTCTGTTCATTCATTACTTCCTCCCAATCTCTCTCACATTTATCTCCGTTCCCCAGCAATATCCGTTTATTGGATCTGTCATTGATCCAGACATCTCTGAAACTGGCGATGCTGTTTCTCATCATCGCTATGATCACGTCCAAGCCTGGAACTTTCAGAAACAGGAGACATCCCCGAGACGGCAACCTCAGGGGCTGCTCCCTGCTGACCATCTCTTTCAAGTTGGTGGAGGGAAAGTGTATCGTGTCTTGTATTTCTCCAACTGGAACTTAGCTATGCTGATTTAGCACAAATTTCCCATAAAAAGCTGGCCTCCAGAGAGCAGAGACTGAACTTGGAAAGTTTTATCCCCAAAGGAGAGTTCGTTGTAAAGTTATGAGTGACTGAAATGTGAGGGGCTGGAGCCGTTGGAGGGGGGTGAACGACCATGGTTTTACAACTTCTGTGATTACATTTCCTCCCACGAATGCTCAGCTGCTCCCCCATGCACCACCCTTCCCCATGACCCTTGGCCAAAAGCATCATTACCCTGTTCACCCGCTGAAAAGGAAGATTAGCACTGTTACCACCAAAGCTACTTCGCATGGTAAAAAGAGGCTCTTGGATCAAGTTTTCTCTCTATGGTCACTGAAAATGACAATTCACTTCTTCTGCATCAGCCAAACGCTGTCTCCAGATGCACACATGTGGATCCCATTGAAGGCAGAGAGGCCCCAAACACATTTGAGGTCTCTTCTTGGTGGCAAGAAAGTGGAGCTGTAAAGACGAGCTCTAGAGCAGGAGTGTGTGAGCGTGTGCGTGCGTGTGTGTGTATGTGTGTGCACGTGTACACATGGGTGGAGTGTTCTTATCAAAGCCTAAAACCCATTTTTGAGTCTTCATGGTTTAAAAGCAGCTGGAATCCTCTGATGTCTAATTGTTCTCTAATGTCTAATGTTCCAGTGTAAGATGAAGATGATGGGAAAGTTCTATCGACAGCCACTGCCAATTTACAAAATCATGAGATTCTGCAGGTCAGGAGGCAGAAGGCACAGTAGGTGATAGCAACATACACAGGTTTTGAGGCCACAGACCTATCTTCATATCCCAATCCTGTGACCTCCTGGCTCTGTGCTCTTCAGCAGGTTCCTTCATTTCTCTAAGCACTAGCTCTCATGACTCCCTGCCTTTTGGTCCTCTGTAAAATGGAGATTAATATATTGTAAATGCCTAGCATGGGACAAGTGCTCAAATGGTGGCCGTTATCCTTTCCATAACAGGAGGCTGGAGGACATCATGAACCCTGCCCCCTCTAAGACCACCCCCCTCACACACACACACAAACAGTCACACACACAAGCATTCTCCATACAACTCCTAAACCTCCCAGGTGTGGTACACGCTTGTAAAGGCTGCTTTCTGGCCTCCAAGTCCTTCCCATTCACAAAGCTGGGACCTTTCCCCGCCACCTCAGGGTCTGGAGTGGCCCAGGCCAATGGTGCAGCATTCAGCCTCCAGCCATTCTCAATGCCTGGCTCCACGTGGAAGTAGAACAGGATTCTAATCTTGCTTCCACGTTTGCTGGCCATTGTAAACTTCGTCCATTCTGGCTTAAATGTGACACATGATGATGGATATTTGCAATCTTCACAAGGTGTAAAACTCAAATAAAATAAAATGTAATAGATATCCTCCTAATATTCTGTTCCTTCCATGCACAGCACTGCTTGTGGTTAAAATCGACTGTGCAATGATTTTAAAATCTGCCTCCTCCACTAGACTGTAAACTCCATGAGGCCTATTTTGCTCACAACTGTGGCTCAATGCAGCACACCATAGCAGAGTAATTAGAACATAGCAGGCCTTCAGTAAACGTTTGCTGAATACGTACAGGAATGAGAATGTACAAGTACTTTGAAAACTGCAAAGCACATACTAATGTCAGATACTATTATTATTATGAGACATGATGCAAATACCAAGTGATTGGTTACCGAGTCGCCCTGTTCAACCAATTTATACACGTCTGTAAAAGCTTTCCACTGTACAGTTTTTAGGCATATCACTTCTACATAAATGAGTATGATGCTTTTAGTCATTTCTATAGAAATTCAACATGGGTCCCTGATTCAGGAGTATAAAATTCTACATTTAATATTCTTTTTTTGGAAAAATAGATTTTCTTTTCAGCTGGGCATGTCTATGTGAGGGCTACCTATATTTTATCTTTATCGATCCATTCATCAATTCATTCATACACTTAAGAACTATTTCTTAAATTCCTGTTTTGTGCCAGGGACTATATCAAGGACTGAGGATATCATGATAAACACGGCCAATGGCCCTTGTATTCAGCCCACTGTCCGCCGGGGGACCCTAACCTGTAAATGCAGTTACAACAACGTGATGGGAACTATAATGGAGAAGTGCACATGTACCAGCAGTCACGGGAGCACCGAGGGGAAAGTACTTATTTTGGAATGGGGAAAAAAAGAGTTGTAAGACGCCTTTCAGAGGAGATGATATTTGAAGGATGAGTATGAGTTTTCCAGGTGAACTAGGTGAAGAAGATGTATTTCCGGCAGTGGGAAGAGCATGCGATTTGATGAATAAAGGAAGATGAATAAGTGAAGAGAGAGCTGAGATCATGAAGGAAGTGAGCCTAAATTGTCTGCCACCTTGTATTTCAATTGTATGGATATTTGTGGATGGAGGCGGGTGCAATGAGCTCCTTTTAACTCCATATGCTGCCCAGGGAGGCAAAAAGATACATGGAACCATGGAAACAGGAGGAAGGGACTTAGCAAAGGAATATCAAGGAAGGAGTTTTAGGAAGGTACTAGCAGCCACTTGCTCCCTTCCAGGAGGAGGATAGGAAATAATCCTCAATGCTTTTTCAACCAATTTGGAGATGTCAAAACGCTACAGAGGACTTAATCTTCAAATGTCACAAAGATGTTCCCAAGAATGGATGGAGTGATGGACATTTTCCTCCTCTCCGGGATGCACAAATGCTCTTTGGTTCAAAGCAGGGGACATTGTTAAAGACAACATTATTCTCCCAGAAAGCCAAAACAAGTGCTTTTGAAAGCCTCCAACTCTATTCTGAATGCTTTGCAATCTGTGCATTTAAATCATTTTCTAAGCTGGGACAATGACATAAACATCCACACGACACAAGCTGCCGTGGATAAAGTTGGGCTGCCTGGCCTCGTTGAGCTGAAAAGTGCTGTTGCAGGGTGTTTTCATTTAAAAATTCTTCTTATTATTTTTTAAAGAATTCTTGTTATAAATAAAAAAAATTATTATTATTCAAGTGCATGCTGAAACTGAATCATGCCATTCTTACATAATTCTTCATTGGATTGTTGCAACCCATAAAGAAATCCAATTAAATTTCCCTTGCAGGCACAGGCCTTCATTCAGGGGGCCTTGAAAAAGCTGGTTTGTTGTATTGTATGGCAGGTCGATGAATCGAGAAGCAGAGAGAGCCTGTCCCATTTCTTGTCCTGTGTGACATGATGTGAAGAGAGTCTGCCAGCAATGTTTCAAAGAGCTGCATTATCAGACAACATAAAGGCCCTCCGTCTGTCCTTTCTGCTGCTGTACCACAGAATATGCACGCGCCGGTGTCTCCGTCCGCTGAACACTTTTGAACACTGTGTGGTTAACTACTGCTTTCCGGATCTCGTGAGCATTCACCATCATTATCCCAGACATCGGACCAAGGTTAAGGGGGGAGCGAGCCAGAGATAAGATAATGTTTTTGAAGACGCTTTAAAGGGAATGTCTTGGAAACCAGACTACACAAACATATGTTTTCATTACCTAAAAAGAAGGCAGAAGCCAGTGTATCACAGAATTATATTATTTTACGTTAATCTGTTTCTCGGCTGCTATCTGGATTGTTTATGTATTTTCCTTCATTGATTTACATATCATGTGGGGTCTCAATTATTTCCAGACACACAGAATTTTTGTTTTTAAATACAAATTCTCCATGAGCAGACACACACACACTATTTTTCCTCATCCTCCCTCTAACACAGAAAAAAGCTTTTCTAGACTTCGACCGTGTAACTGAAACTTCTTTTAAGATGTCAACCATGGTGTAGAATTCAGTCCTCTTGCTCTCTCTCCTCCTAGATGTGGAGAACTGAGCTTAGAGCCAAAACAAAGAGAAAAACACGGATAGGCACCAGGAAGACAGAGGCCGCTCTTTGCATTCTTCACCCAGCTGCTACCCGGAAACGATTTTACATTCTCTCCTCCCACTGGCTTTTGTTTTGTTTTGTTTTTGTGTTACTTTTTATGGTGTTTCAGAAAAGCAGCAATTGCCTAATTCTTTTCTACCATCATTTATCAGCAAACATGAGAAGCTTATTTCACGACAGTGGGGGTTTTATAGGACAAGGATGGACATTCGACTCTGCCCTTTCATATTCTTTCTCGCAACAGGCATATCTCACAATCAAATTTTCAAAATAATTCACTTATGTTTTTTCCCTGTGCAAGGAATGCAGGCTTGCGTTTGTCTTGCTTTAACACGAAGGAAGATTTGACTGGTGACAGAATACATAGGCGATACGATTGTTTTACGTAAAAAAGAGTGGGAGCAGAGCATGCCCGAGTGCTGGTCTGTGCTTAATAATTCGGAAGCCACGCCAGGCTGTTCCAGATTTAGTGTTTGCAAATTATTTATGTGTCAGAAATGTTTCTTTAAAGTTGGAGTTCCGAAGGGAGCACTGGTGATTATCACCCTTCCTGCCAGAGGGGTCTAGTCAGAGGAGGAAGTCGGCTGACGAAGCCGTGGGGGAGTGAAGCACTTTCTCCTTTGTTGTGTGTTTCTGGATTTCTCACCACAGAAAATTTGCTTTTTTTTAAGTACAGTTCTCTGAACCTGAAAGTATCCAAGTGAATTGTAGTTTGGAAAAGCCCCTCATATGCAAACCTTCAAACCCAGAGAAGATGTCTGTCAGTCTGTCTGTGTCTGTATGCACGTGTGCGTGCGTGGCTTCCCTTTAGAGGAACCCTCAATTCTTCCTTAGGTCGCAGGAAACCCCCCTCACACATCAAGTCCTAATTGAACACAGACTCTCTCCCACAGACTGACCTGGGGTCCCCCAGAAACCAATCCTGATGAACTATCAAATTTGCCCAGTCCTCAAGGGTCACAACCGCAAATCAGCCTTTTTGCTGAATTTGGCCCATGTTGTAGGTTTTCAGTGAAACTTGAGCTCAGAGAAGAGCTCTTAACTTCACATTTAGCTATGAGCATTTCCTCCAAGATGCTCACAGTCGTGCTCTTCTCACCAGGACCCCAAGACACACACACACACTACAGCACCATGTCACACATACACACAGCACAGCACAAACACATCTCACATACACACACACACCACAGCACAAACACATCACACATACACGCCCACACCACAGCACAAACACATCACACATACACACATAACTCACTCTCACACACACCACAGCACAAACACATCACACATACACACATAACTCACACACACCACAACACAAACACATCACACATAACTCACTCTCACACACACCACAGCACAAACACATCACACATTCACACATAACTCACATTCACACACACACACACACACACACACCAGCCCCAGAGTTACAATTTCACTAAAACGGACAACTTCAAAAGGAATTGGATTTCAATGACTCTATCTTATCCTTGAGAAGAACCGTAACTGACTGTTAACTAAATTATTTCCCTCAGAAAAACAACTCACATTCTGAAAGCTTATTAGAAGTTTAAAAATTAGATAACAGCTCAAATGTTGTTGCTCTTAGTAATGTGAGGTTTTCATTTTCATCAAATAGCATTTATGAAATGTCCACCAAGTGGTAGGGGAAATGGAGCAGAACATAGACTAAAAAAATGGCTCCTTTCACTTCTGCACATACTTGGTGGGATCTAAAAGAAGCAAGGAGCCCTAGGGAATGTGGCCAAATAACTCATGGGCTGGAAGATTAACTTCATGTCTAAGCAAGCCGCTAATTTGTTCTGAGGAATCTATCTGCACCTCATTTTGCCATTTGTAAACCAGAGCTCCTCATCATTGTGCAAGAAAATTAAATCACCCCGAGTACGTGGAGCCACAGGAGTGAGGAGACAAGGTTAGGTAAAGACAGCATCTGACGCTGAAGATGTGGCACACTGAAAACCCGGGGGGCCGGGAAGTCACATACCCCAAGGAGCAGGCATTGGGCAAATAGGAAAATAAAGGAATCTTCATTACGTGAGAGGTGAGGGAGCTGGAAGGAAGAAAAGACACATGCGCATTGGGTGGTGATGTAAGTCACCAACATCCCTCTAACGGGCAGAATGGTCATTGGGAAGAAAACGGGATTTCAGAAAATCTTTGTCAAATAAACGAAGGAGCGGGGCAAACTGAGGAATAAAAAGGCATTTTCAGCACAGGACTGTAAAAAGATAAAGAAAGTGGTCATGCCCTTTTCTTAGGGGGTAAAGAAGGAGAGTATATGGTTATAAAGTTATAAAGTTCTTAAAGACTTTAAAGTGGATAGTGGAGACCCTGTCCCTCTCTAGGTCTAGAGAAGGGAGAATTTTGGGATGGGGTGTTGGGATGAAGTTGTGTGGAAAAGAACATGTTTCCTAGACCGTCTTACAAGATTTCTTACAATCTGAAAGAGAAAATCCTAAAGAAATAGAAAAACATATAGGGGTAACTGGCTTTGAACTAAAACATCAAATAAAGGGTGCAGCCCGTGCACTCATCTTTGTCCAGCAATTTCTAGTAAAATTTTACAAAGAAATTTTAGGAACACCTTAGGAACACACACACGCACACCCGACTCAGGAGAAAAATTCTGAAGTCCAGATTTTAGGAGACTTTATTTCCTTTGGTGCTGGAGACCTAGGATGCCTTTAGAAACCTGAGACTTCCCTTGGATAGTGACAGTGGATTAAAGGGTCTAGTTTAAAGAGGATTCCCAAGGCTGAATGTGGCTAGCTTAGAGTTTCCAGCCATCCTCCTTCACCTGAAATGAGAGTCTGAGGTTAAGGAGGAGCAGAAATTTTGAGAGACTTACTGAGATTCACCTCCAGACCAGCTTTGCTGACGTTCTAGGGCCAGAAGAATTGATCTAGACTAGGGAGTGGGGCAAAGGGAAAGACAGGAGTTCGTCTTAGATTGGAGCCATTAGAAGATGACATCAAGCCATTCAAAGACTAATTCCAAGCCAAGCCAGTTCTCCAAATGAGCCCAAATAAATACGACCCAAGAGACAGCAGGGCCTGCCAAGGAGTGCCCAAACATTATAAGCAAAATTAGCCAATTAATGGGCTCTCCTGTCTCGTGGCTGGATTGCTGTGCTTGCTACTGCAGGACCAGGCTGGCCTTGGACCTGCAAACCTGCCCCCTGCTGACCCTGGGCAGGCGCTCCACCAGGTGAGCAGCAGAAGGTGGTGGGAAGCGGGGCTCGCCAGATGGCTGAGCTGCGAGGAGCTGTGCTCAGCTTTTTCTTTCGCTGCAAGTTAGTCTTAACGCACTCCATAATCTTCCGGAAGTGATTCCTGATCTGTATGTAAGTTGCGAAGTGTTATCTACACGGGTGATTTTAACATGATGTCTCTCTTTTTTCCCCATGCAAAAACTATTTTTTGAAAGATTTTGCAACAATGAACTGAAACCTTGACTAATGCTTTAGGTTACTATAGCAACTTTTTCTTTTGAGGAATTGAAAGTGTTGGAAGGCTCTTCTTTTATTCATCTTTACAACACAGCTGACAAATGACCATCAGAAAAACGAACATTGTCCCCATCTTAGAGATGAGAGGAACCGGGATGAAGAAGTGTTTGATAACTAGTCTGTGCGTGTCTAGAAAGCTAATACATGATGGACTGCTGATTTCAATTAAAAACTGGATGATGTATTCCAATTGTGCACTTCGGGCTCAGTTAAAGAACACTTTTAAGAGAAAAGAGGCAAAAACACTTTACCCCTAAGTTAAGACAAGTAGAGCTGTTTGTTTTACACGCCACAGACAGAATAAAAATCCTGCCTTTTGCAACATCTGTAATGGGATAGATGTAGGAGCCTGAATCAGTACCGCTCCCAAATAGGAAGTCATTACCATAATAATATCATTTGTAATATTAATCAAAATGATCCAATTAAATTCAAGAAATACATAGCACATGCTGATTTTTTTTTTTCCAAATATTGAGCTAGGCTTTTTAGGGATTGTATTTTATCCTTAGAGAGCAGTGTTATTCCCACATTTTATGCACAAGGAAGTCAAGAAAGTAAAGGCTTATGAAGGTGTGATTGGGAGAAGAGTTAACTTCCTGCCTCATTTCCCATCTCCCACCCAGAGCTAGGGAGGAGGATAAGACAGGTCCAAGAACCTAGTTTGGCCACAAGAAGCTTTGCGTAGGAGGCTCTGTGAAGAGAAGGGAGTGACCTCACATGAAGGAGTCCTGGAGTTTAGAGCTGAGATGAGACGTTATTGAGTGAGGGCTCACGGTAGAGCAAAAAGCAATGAGGGGTCACAAAGAGAGCAGAGGTTGGAAAAAGGGTGACACCAGCTCTCACTCAACTCTTCTTTTACCACCATCACCACCAAAAACAACACCATCACTCTCTGCAAATACATTCAAGGGAAACGACCACTACAGAGGAGGGGAAAACGGACCCAAGTTTGCCAAGTGCAACAGTGGTGGTTCGTTTTATCCACAGAACTGTGTAGAGACCCCTCCGTCAGCGGGGAAGGCATGGAATCCCAGCTTTGGAAACTCTGGAGCAAATAGAGGCTCCATGACCCCTAAGGACACACAGCGCATGAATGATGAGGCCCCTAAAACAATCCAGAAAGCGAAGGTCCCATCCGCCGTGGAAATACGAAGCTACACACGTAACTCAGTTCAGGGAATGAGCCACTCAACTGAATGTGAACTTTCCTGAGGTTTTTTTTAAGCCAGACAAACAAGGAGCCAGAAGCTTCTCATCCAAGTCTCATGCGTTGTTTCCTTTGAAAGAGTCCTTCCCTTAAGCATAGGCCTCTTTCCTGACTAAATATGTCGTTTCAGCCCTGCTCATTCTGCTTGTTACCACGATGGTGCTAATTCGAGCATGGCTCACTTCAAAGTTGACACTGATCCTCCTCATAAGCAATTGTTTTGCAACCGGACCCATCAGTGGCTCCTGTCAGCCCCTTTCAAGCATGGCGCCAGCTTTTTAAAATGCTGACAAGAGTTCCCCTCTGTTGCCTAGGACAAGCCATCGTTGTCCTTTTCGGAGCATGTAATTGTCTCCTGCAGAGAGCAGAACCCCTACCCTATGGGCCCAGCCACCTGTCTTTCCCATGGCAGCAACTGGTAGCTCAGACTCCAAGCAAATGCTCGGGAAAGTTGAAACAGTTTTAGAGGTTGGAGCCAGAATACAGTTATGAACCAGAATAAAAACAAGACTAGTTAGTGAAATCCACTGGGATCCTTACACGGCTGCCCCGGAGTATAAGACCGTAGACCATAGGACTAGAAGGGTTTCCTTATCTGTTTCTAGGGAGGACCAACCTGAGCCGCCCCAATGGCAATCTTATGCCATATTAAGGCAATGGTTCTCCAACTTTAATCATCAGGGGGACTTGTCAAGGATGCAAATTTCTGGGCTCCATCCCCAGAAGTTCTGATTCAGTGAGTCTGGGGAGAAGCCCAGAAACCACATGTTTGACAAGCTCCCCCTGATTCAGACGCAGGTGGTCTCAAGCTACTCTCTGCAAAACACTGCTGTACAGTCTTAAGCAAACAAAACTCCTCCACCTCCTGTATGAACCCATCAGGGAATTTCAAAGCCTTCAGAAAACCTTCCTTTTGTCTATTCCCTTGGGTATTGGGACTCACAAGACAGTCCTTGACAAGAAAATAAATGCATTTTCTAAGTCAGAGGAAGATAGAAGTCAGCCCCTGCTCCCTTCCGCAACTCTTCTCATCCCTATTTCCTCACAGGTACATCTTCTCTTGGGATCCTCCTGCAAGGCCCAGAAAACCTGCAGCCAAGCAGGATTGCAGGAAGGAATATGTTTGTAGCCTCAGTCCCCACACTAGAAGAGGATGGATCTGGAGTTCAGTTGTCGGCCATCCAGACCCAATCCCCAGGGACAGCCATGAGGTAGGCATGGCCATTGAGCCCCTCTGTCACCTCAGGCTTCCCACCTCCACTTTGTGGGGCTCAGTCTCAAAAATTGGGCTCCCTGCCTCCATTTCTCATCCTCCGTGTTGTCTCCCTCATGCTCCCAATCTCCCCTGGATCTTGGGCCCTGACTTGAACAACATTCTCCTCATTATTTCTTGAGCCCCATAGGACCAGGAAGGGGTTGCACCAGTCATTAACGCTATTTACCAAGTGTTTCCAGTTCTCTACCCTCCACCTACCAACTGGGTAGGATTGCACTTTCCCTTGTGTAGGGGCCATGTAACTAGTTCTGGCCAATGAGTTGTAAGCAGAATTCATGTGGGTCTATTTTGGGATAGAGCGTTTAATTACCAATGCAAAACCTCCTAGAGCTCTCTTTCCTCTCAGGCAGGGTGACTGGCAATATTTGAGATGGTGGCTGCTCCATGAGCCTGGGTCCTGAGTGACCACAGTGAGCTGAGCCTCTTGCTGATGTGCAATGTACACGTAGTATGAACAAGAAATGAACCTTCATGGTTTAAGTCACTGAGCTTGGGGATTGTGTTTCCACAACATAACTTAGCTTGTCCTGGCTCTGGAAGGTCCTGGTGTGTTTTCAGCTCTTGCTAATCTCCTTCCCAGGGACTTGAGTTCTTTCCTTTTATCCCCGGCTATCAGCTGAAACACGTCATGAATCAACAGACAGATAGATTGAACAGAACAAGAGTGCAGCCCTGCGTGCTTTAAGGGTAAGGATTCTCCCACCTTCTACTGGCCCTGTTGCTTGACTCAGTATCACTGTACTTTTAAACCCTTGGGACATTGCTAACTCTCCAACCAGGTGCAATTCCTCCATTACACCTAACACCCTGGTAGGGCAGCTCTGCCAGCCACACTTCTTTCTCCTCCTCCCATCCAGTGTTGCTGCCCTCTGGTCAAAGCTTTCTCAGAGCCTGTTCTCACAATGACAAGGGAAGCAGCTATCTTCACGATTTCCAGAGATATCTTCATCACTAAAAGTTTTTGCCTTGAGTTGGGAAATTATTACAAGTAGATCCAAACTTGCTACCTCTATTTTTTATGACGATGATAATATAACTGCTAGAAATAATTCATTCCCAGCAGTTGCCTTGTCTACTTTGTGTTCCGATTCCTAAGGACAGTTGGCAAGTGAACCTCCTCTGCTGCAGGCTTTGGCAGCTCACGTGACTATCTGGTTTTGCAATGATGACAAATGAAATTACTGCAGGTCCTGAAGCCTTAGTCCCTGGAAACCATCAACAGGATGACAGCTCCTTCTATTTGGCTTGTAACAAGCTCTTCCAGGCAACTAATCACCAGACACGGTCTTCTATCCAGAATGCAGAGTTTCTTAATCTTATTTTGAAGAATTAATTGTGTGACCTCAGTACTGGGATTATTCCTCATCAAGAATTCCAAAATTGCAACTCTGTGTAAAAGAGTAATTATAATCCCAAGACAGGATGATATAACAAGAAAAAAATATAAAGAAGCGATATGCTTAAAAACAAAACGAAATTTCAGGACATATATGAGTGTAAACAAGTAATTTCCCACGTAAATTTTTTGTTACAATTACAATAAGTAAAACACATTCAGTGAAGAGTCAATGAAAAGGGGTTTTGCTGGAGAGAAAAGACCATTTTTATTCATTTTTCTTGAACTTTCCTCTTGCCCCTGTACCTGGTAGAGTGCTTTGCACAAAGAGGGTGTTCAATTAATGCTTAATGAATTTGAAATGACCTCATGCCTAAATGGTTTATGCTTAGTATGTGTGATGTGTGTATGTGCATGTGTGTATGGTGGGGTAGGTGTGTGCACTTGGAAGAAAAATATGTATAGAGAGATATAAAGATGTGTGAACACTTAATATAAGGTGTTCATTCATTTCTTCTACAAATATTTATTGAATATCTACCATGTGCTAAGTACTAGTCTAGGAATGCAGACAAAGTTAGTAGCCTCACGATATCTATATTTGAATGAAGGAGACAAGAAATAAATAACAAAAATATTAGTGTTATAAAGAAAGGGAAGGTGAGGGATGGAGAGTAATGGATGGGGTGTTATAGGGCAGTCAAGGAAGCCTCTCTGAGCATAAATATGAATGAATCAAGAGTTAGCTATCTGGCTATTGTGCAGAAAACATTCCAGAAAGATAAAACAGCAAGGGCAAAGGCACTGAGGCAGGACCTGTTTTGTGTATTAGAGAAACACATATGCCGATGTGGTACAACAGAGTGAATGACAGAGAATGGTAGGAGGTGAATCCGTGGAGGTAGGCAAGGGCCAGATCATGTAGGGCCTTTTATGTCATGGGGAGGACTTTGAATTTTGTTCTGAGTGAAGGGAAGCCACTGGAAGATTCTGAGAAAGAGAATGACATGATCTGATTTAAGTTTTGAAAATATTTTCTGCCGTTGCAGTGTGGAGAATAGGCTGTGGATTATAAGGGCCAGTTATATCTGGTTACGTTGAGTTCCATTCTTCATGATTAATATTGCGATTGGACTTCCATTTCAAGGCAGGATGATCACCAGAGTCCTGCGTGTTTGATTTCCAAATGGATTCCTGCCTCTGTGTGACTACCCTTTTCTCTCAGAATCTCGCTGTGGGAACATGGCAATAAAACCAAAGAACCAGGACACCAACGATTCTAAAGAAGAATTCCTGGGCACCTAGGAGAAGAAGAAAGCATAAAAGTAAAATTTGTACCACCGTCCTAGCCTATCCACCCTCAATGCTATAGCTAATAATTCTCAGCTCTGAAAAATTATGACACAGTATAATACCCGCATTTGCAGCATCTCCAGTTCTGAGCGTTAATCAGGAGTGAGCCTTTTCGGATACCCTGGTTCCTCACTGGTTTGGGTTGGCATCAAGACGTTTTCAAAGGAAGGATAAAATATTTCAGAGGCTCTCCTAGTTAAAATTTTCTTAGGCCACTAAGACCCTCACAAGATAGTTTGCCTAACATAGGGACATAGGCATGCCCTGTAACCTTTTGCAAAACGCCAAAGACATCCAGATCCTTTGTTTGTAGATCGTGTGGCTGTAGTCAGAGATAGAAAGACGGAGAGAAAGCAGTAGCCCACAAAAGGAGGTGAGTGCATGGGGCTGCTCGCGGCCTCTGAAAGGTTTTCCTGCTCCACCAGGAAAAAGAAGGCCTTCTCTTCAGTCCGAAGTTGCAATTGGCATCACTTCTCCAAATCCAGACTTTTGGACTCATCTTGCCTGTGTGATAATTTTCAAGAATCTTAACTTCTCTGGCCTTGGCTTCCTCCTTTGTTAAAAGAAAACGGAATTGGACTATATGATTTATATAGTGATGAACTTACCTGTAAAATAATTCTGATTCTCAGAATCACACCAAGAGAATCCAAACCAATGTGTTCCAAGACCGGTGACCTGGTCCTATAACACAGAGACTCAAGCATGAACTCCAAGACCTACTCTAAGTAGCTTTGCTTACTCTTACATATTTCATTGTAGATATTGTTCTGTTTTCATCAAGGAAATGAAAGCAGAAAGATAGAAGGAAAGAAGGAAGGAAGGAAGGAGGGAGGGAGGGAGGGAAGGAAGGAGGGAAGGAAGGAGGGAAGAAGGAGGGAAGGAAGGAAGGAGGGAAGGAAGGAGGGAAGGAGGAGGGAAGGAAGGAAGGAAACAAGGAAGGAGGAAGGAGAGAAGAGACCTAAAAAATATGCAATTGTCATCCACTAGATAGAAAATAGCCTTCATTTCCAAACGCCAGTGGAAATACGAGATTCCTGCTATCCTCTCCTGTAACCCATGTGTTGTTGTGGTGCTGGAAAATTTGATGACTCTGGCTCATGTGTCAACCTTGCTGCTTGCGCCATTTTTTTTAGAAGATAGTTATTTTGAAAGACACTTTGTTCTTCCTTTGCATTTTCCTCTGACACAAGTGGAGAGAGTATATGTGACTGACTTCTGCCGTGGGTCTTCACGTGGCAAAATACTCTTTCGTGTTGTGACCAACTCATGGCAATAGGAGGCAGCTGGCCACCATGGGGACTCTCTAACTATTCTATGTTTGTCTTGCCCTTAACTAGTACTCCCTGGAGAGTGGATCTGGTGATCAGAAGGATCCTCTTGGAGACATCATTACTGGAATAAAATGCTATTTAATCAGTTCTCTGATAGAGCAAATAGAAAGGAAACCCAGCTTTCTGTGCAGAGGATCAGACCAATCAATTATTCAGACCTAAGCAGCAACTTCGAGAGCCCCACACCATGCCATCTCTGATTTCACGTCTCTACCAGTAAGGAGGTTCTGTTTCCCGTGGTAACTTGACCATCCTGGCTCAAGTTGAGAAACACCTACGGTATTTGAATCTCGTGGAGCCAGTGGCTCCTAACACTCTGAAACCTGAGAAGCAACATCTGTCTGCTTTTCTCCTCTTCCAGCAACCAGTCTGTGGAACTACCAGGGAGCAAATGCTGACTAAGGCGTGGTGGCTGGTGCTGAACAGGGGAGACTCAGCGAGGCAGTACACACCACACCTTCAGCATGTGGGGCTTTCTGTCCAAGCTGGCTGACTTCTCTCTTTCCTTTCCCCCTCACACAATGGAAAGGAAACTTGTTAGGCAAATTCTTCCACAACAGAAATAGTGTGGGCGTCTCAGCAATTGCTGGGTACTTGACTTTTGGTCGGCAACATGTCAGAATCATGATTCGTAGCAGCCAGAACCGTTTGTCTTGTGTTTCTGTGCCGTCTGAGGGACATCAGCTAGTAGGAACTAGGGTAGTCATTTTGCTGACCGCTTTCATCCAGCTCAACACAGAAGGTGGAGGCAGAGGGGGAAGAGGCCTAGAGACCAAGGGGAGAAGGGCCCCGGGAGGGGGTCGCTGGCAGACAGGGCACACAGCTGATGACTTCTTTCTTGCCTTATTTTCTTGGGTTCTTCACCCTTCTCTAGGGGGCCTGAAGCTGGAAAAAAGTTTTGCTTTCCAATTCAAATTCATCTTTTCTTGAGGCTCTTCTTGGGAATTTACATTTCTCTCCTTACCTTTGACTGGCAGTTAGAAGGATGCTTGTTTTTCCAAGCACAGGCAGGAGAGTGATGAGGTCTTGACCCCGGCCAGTGAAGGTAGGAGGTGGATGGCCTGGTTCTCTGGAGGTTGATGGGCACCCTGGCTTCTAATGTCTGGGAACCCAGCCACTCAGACAACACGGTGTTTGGTTTGGGAAAGTAGAAGCCCCAAATCCAATTTGATGCCCTTTGAGAATTCATTAAGTAAATGAATTTCTGGGAAGGGTCTCAGAGAGGCAACGATCTGAGAATGAAAGTGCTTTTGGAGTGCAATATAAAAGAATAGAGAAACCACAAGTGTGCTGGGCATTGCCCTTAATGCTTGGGCTTACCCATTAATGCCAGTCAGTTGCTGGTGCTCCCGATGGGAAAGGTTGAAAACCGCTGATCTAGGGGGCAAAAGATGATCGACCAGTCTGATTCACTAGCATGTCTGGCTCATCATAGATACTCCCAAATATTTGAATGATGGAATGAGCAAGCTATTCACTGATCATTATTTCACAGGATACTCCTCCTAAGCATATGTGTTTTTAAACAGGGTCTCTGGGAGTAAAACCAGGGAGGCAGTACAGTGCAATGGCTAAGGGTGGTCTCCAGAACCAAACAATCCTGAATCTGTCACCCACTAGCTTTGTTATTTTTGGCAACTTGTGAACTTTCTTTAGTCTCAGTTTCCTGGCCTGTAAAGGAGGATTACACCAGTGCACACTTCACAGAGTTATAGTGAGGATTAAAAGAAGTAAAGTATGGATGATGGTTCATTTTGTATGTCAACCTGGCTAGGCTATAATGTTCAGTTGCTTGGTCAACATCAATCTAGATGTTGCTGTGAAGGTATTTTTTAGAGGTTATTAACATTTAAATCAGTAGATTTTTGAATAAAGCAGATTACCCTCCAGAATGTGGCTGGACCTCGTCCAATCAGTTGAGGGCTTTAAGAGAAAAGACTGAGGTCCCCTGCAGAGGAAAGAATTGTACCACCAGACTGTCTTTGGACTTGAGACTGCAACATCAACTCTTCCTTGGGTCTCTAGCCTACCAAGCTGCCCTGCAGATTTCTGACTTGCCAGACCCCACAACTGGGTGAGCCAATTCCTTAAAATAAATCTCTCTCTCTCTCTCTCTCTCTCTCTCGATGGGTGGGTGGATGGATGGATGGATGGATGGATGGATGGATGGATGGATGGATAGATCCCCTATTGGTTTCTCTGGAGAATCCTGAGTAATACAATATGTACAAAATACTGAGCACAGCTCCAGGCACAGTGTGTGTTCAATACGTTTTCTTTTCTTATCATTAATTCCCTAAATGATAAAGCTTTCCACACCTGGACAGAATTCCAGGTGCCTGTAGGAAGGTTATTAGGGCCTGGGGATTAGGGAGAACAGAAGATCTGTTCATCAGCCCTGCAGCATACAGTTTAGGTAGCACTAGGCCTGACACCTGCTGTTTTGGGGAACAGAAGGCTGGGCCCCTCGGCCCCCAGCCCATCTAGGCCTCCCTCCCCTGCTGTCCTCCCAGCTCCCGGGCCCTCACCAGGGAGGTGATTTGCGATTCAGTCTCTTTGGCAGCTGCGCAATGGATGCTGGCTTTTCTCTCTCTCCCCATCCCCGCAGCCCGGCCTCCAGATGTTTTCTCCTGGCCTTTCTTCATTTAGACCCTGTTTGGTCAGACCCTGACCCAAACTCCCAGCGAGGCTTTTTGGTAAGCTATGCTTTTCCTCCAGAGTCTCTTTGACTCTGTTTTCATCACTAAATCATCTGAATCATCAGCTCAGTATGGAGCCACCGACACAGGACAGAGACCCCCAGCTCACCCTTCTCCTCTCTTCCTCCCTGGAGTGGCTATTATGGGTGGAGAATAGGAGAGAGGGGACCCTCAGCACTAAAAAGCCTGTTGTTCTCTGTCCCTGAGGACCAGAAAAGCCGCATTTTCCTCCCTGCCTGTCAGTCTTCACCCCTCCTGCTTTGGGCTCTCCTTGCCTTTCAGAGAGGAGCCCTGCCCTGTAACTCACCCCCAGCCCTGGGCGTTCTTGGTCGTGAATCTCCATCCCTCTTGCCTTGCTCTTGGGCTATGGCTCCAAGGACAGGCCTGTCAGCAGCACTGGTAGCCACTCTCCTGGGCTCCCTCGTTGCCTCATTTCCATGAGCTGGAAGACACAGGCTCAAGCTTCAGATACTTGATAATTCAGCTGAAGCGCCTAAAGAGTCTGTGGATTTTGGTGACTGTGGCTCCTGCACAGACGGCCAAGTGTGTGATGGCTGTTGCACCTTCAAGGGCCACTTAGAGAGAATCATATTTTGAGGGGTCCAGCAGACCACCTAGGCCACATCCTCCTTTGACAGAGGCAGCAGCTAATGCCCAAGGAAGGGAAGAGTCCTAATTAAGGTCACGCAGTTAACTGGGAGCCAAATTGGAGCCCAAATGTGGGTCTCCCGATTCTAGCCTAGTGCTCTCTACAGGCTGCCTGGAACAGGCCATGGAGATGGTATTCTCCCTAGCAATGACCTGGATACTGTATCTGAGTGTTGTCGATATATTGATCCAAATTTTGTTCATTTAGAGAGTAGCAGACAAGACTCCTAGGTAACTTGTGGAATTTGTGTAGAGAGAGAAAGAGAAAGGAGAGGGAAGACCCGAATATTCCAACATAGATCTCCCATCTCATCTATTTGTTGATTCATTCATTAATTCATTCATGTAGTCGTTCTCTTATTACACTATGGATGTATGAGGATGTCCTGGTTTAACTCCCAGCAAACAATGTCACTGGTTCTACCTTGGAGAATTTCTTCCCACACTCCAGGCATGAGAGGTTCGAGCATACTTACGGCCTATACACACATAAACACACACGGCTTTGGCCAAACCAAAGCCCACACCATGAAGAAGAGAATGTTGGGGTTGAAGGGCCTACTGCAGGTGAGATGGTGCAAGGGGCTCCTTCCCACACATCTTGGAGTCACAGGCTGTCCTCTCTTTCTCTGCTTTTCAGTGGACCACTGAACCTGGAAATCCATTGGCTGCAGTGGCCATGGCTACAGTAACCACGGTTTCAGGGGTACTGGCCGGACTCAGTGGGTGGTACCAGCCCTCCATCCCTCCTCCCTTCTCAGACCCACTCCTCAGGGCCTGACTGAGTGACCTCTTCCCCCTTCCTGGCCATCACCTCTCACGCCCACAGCCGTTAGAGCTTGGCCTGCCAAGTCTCCCGGAGTCCTACGGCTCTGACCGCCCAGTGTAGGTGGGAAAGACGTGGAGATACAGTCAGCTTGGTGGGAAGGCCGCTCCCAGGAGGCAACACTCTGAGCTCCAAGTCAACCCCACCCCTGAGTGATATTTTCAACGTTTCCATGAGGAGCATTGGAAAGGGCATTTGGCCAAAAGACCACTGCTCTTCACAGCTCTGCTGCTCAGAAACATGTTAGAGATTCTTTAAAGAGTCCCAGAGGCCAGTGCACAGGCTGAGGGGAAGGAGAAGCAAGGAGGCAACTTCTCTCCAATGAGAGGCGGGGGTCCCGTGGACCCTGAGGATCTAGTGCTGCTTGTGGTCAGTCCCTGTGCAGCCCATCAAGACAGAGGAAAAAGAGGACAGAGAAGAAGTATTAGGAGGCTGTGTGTTTTCCTATCAAGAGCTTGGATGTTGGAGTTAGTTTCTAATACTGTCTAGCTCTGTGACCTTGGGCAAATTGCTTAACTTCTCTGAGCCAAATCTCTAAAATGGAGAGAATGGTGCCTTTCTTGCTGGGCTGGTGTAAGCATTAGAGATAACACATGCAAAGCACCAAGACAGTGCCTAGTAGTACCTCAATAGTGATGAAGACAGTTAAAGTCTGGGGAGCACTTACTATGTCTCGGGAGCTGGTAGCTATTAGATTATTTTGCTTTTACTCTTGGTGGAAGAGAATGGATGTTACAGGTACAAACACATACTGGGTCTCTGACTTCATGGCTCAGCTCCTTCCCCAGGAGACTTGAAGCCCCGTCATCTTCTCACAGGGGCAGGTGACTCAGAAGACAGGATGCCAGGACATGAGTCACCGGCCCCACTGTCTCACGCACCTAGGGCCCCTTGGATGGACTCCGCAGCACCCAGAGATCAGGCCCAGCTCTGCTCTGCTTCTGCAGCCACAAGGTGGTATGGCCAGCAGCCATGGGAGAGTTCTTCTTTTTCCAAAGTATGTTTGCTGTATAAACACAATCGTAAAATGAAAGCCAAGTGTCGGCGATGGCGGGGTTGGAGCAAGAGCGGGGAGAGGCAGCATTCCTGGCGATGGCCAGCCGCGCCCAGCCCAGCCCGGCGGTCAGTGTGGAGGAGGAGAGGTCCTGTATCCCATCACGCTGTCAGGCCGCACAGACCCTACTTTCTTCAAACTTCACTTGGCTGGTGCAACTGAGAGAGGGTCACAGGAGCAGGAGGCAGCTGGGGGAGGAGGGGGAGGAGGCAGCCAGGGAGTCATGCTAAACTTCTCCCTCTCCCAGGCTCCAAGGCCTTGCTGGACTCGGAAAAATAATCCGGCTTCCACCGACTTGTCATTTGACCCATAAAATTCACCGCTTGGGAACTTAAGATATTCCCCTGGGGCTGCATCTGTGTGATTCAGATTTGAAAGCAGAATTACTGACCCTGGAGATGGCTCCACCATCAAGTAGCTTAAAGGATGGACTGGGTGCTCAGAGCCCCTCTGGCTATGTCTCCATGGGTAGAATCAAGTGGAAGGTTGGAACAATGATTGTAGGCAGCTCCAGCCTCTGCCCCTTCAAAACACAAAATGCAAAAACTTGTGTAAATCAGGAGGAAGGAGGCACAAGGACTTGAATGATCAAAACAGCTGTCTCAACTCTCAGCATCACCTTGGCTACGAAATTCCATCTCTGACGCCCCTGCCCCTTGCCCTGTTGCTCATTCCCCCACCCCCATCCCTACTGCCACGACTTGTGGGCTTTAAACTCCCCCCAGAATAATTCCAAATTACCTTCAGTTCCAGCCACCCCACATTCCATCCCTTGCCCCTCTCTGGCTTCTGGAAGAACTTTAGTTCTTCCAGGAGGGTGAGGAATAGGGGGAGGTTGCAAGGGCTCTGGAAAGGGTATGCTAGGTTCCGAATCGAATTCACATGTACTGCACTCTGTCTGCTCGGGAGGAAGGAAACTTACGACTCGCAGCTGCATTGCAACAAGCACGGGGATGAAGCCATCGAGGGCCCCCGCATATTTTCCTTGGCCTCGGCTTATGCTGTTGACATCATTTCAAGCTTCGCCATTCATCCACTGCTGTTTGGAGCTTGTGGCTGTGTGAGGCTGTGTTCCAGAGTCTGGGGAAGGTCTGATTGCAAATTGGGTGGTGGTGGAGATGGAGGTGGTCCCATTGAATTTGTAAAAACAAACAGAAACACACTGAACCTTGCCTTTCCTCCACTGGAATGACGAGTGAAACTAATCCCCACCCTCTCTGCCCGGCCCACTCCCCCAGTGCAAACAGACCCAGGTCAGGGCTAGCCCGGAGACCCAGAGAAACCTTTGTTCTGTCTTCACTATTTTGGGGAACAATGACGAATGTGCGCCACAGGTAAGCAAAGCAGGAGTTCCAGTAGCAATTCTATCACATCCTTCCAGACGTCACTTGGGCCGCTCTGGGCCCATCTGCATTCTCCTGCAAATCCTAGGGAGCAGGAAAACCCTGTTAATGGTTCCCACAGGTCTCAGAAAAGAAAATGGCAAAAGTAGGAAATGTTACTATTAAGAAACAGGGCATGTGCGTAGGTGCCTGCTGTGCAGGATTAATAATCATTTTTAGAAGACAGCTCTTATATATGAGGGATGTAGTAAAGGAGAGCCTCTTTTAGCTGAGATTTCCAACTCCTTGAAATCTCTCAATTCTGGTAGCATAGAGTGCAGTGGGGTCAGCGGTCAAGAACGGGGAAATGCTTTAAGGCAGGATTAGAGAGCACAGGTGGAGTGTGCCTTTGACCTACCGCCATGTTGCTTCCCATGCTGAGAATGTGAGACATCGTGTTGCCCACCATGGGCAAAGCTCTGGCTTTGTCACTGAGACAAAGCATGGCTTAGTGAAAAGTACCCAGCCTCTGGACACTGAGGAACTGAATTCGAATCCTGGTGGAGACCACTCTTTGTTCTATAGCAGCCAGGGCCCGCACCTCTGCACAGACTCGAGAATACAATCACTTTTTTCTTAAACATCAAACAAAATGGTTAAGGAGCACGCTCAGAGCCAGGGATGCCCAGTTAACTCAGAGCTGGAAGGGACCAGTGATATTCTCAGAAAGGTTTTACAACCAGTTCTGTAGGGGAAATAGCCCTGATTTGTAGCATTTGCCAATTTCTGTGGTGTAAAGGCTCCCATCGTGGTCAATCAAGCTACCAACTGTTGGGAGACAATTCATTTGTCTCTTGCATTCTGCACATTTTTGTGAGCAGAGGTACAGTCATCCCTCAGTATCTGCATGGGATTGGTTCCAGAATCCCCCACAGACACCAAAATCCTAGGATAGTTGAGTGCCTTATACAAAATGGCATTGTATTTGCATATAACCTACATACATCCTCCCATATACTTTAAATCATCTCTAGATTACTTACAGTACCTAAGACCATGCTGGAAACATAGGACTCCATGTCCCTAGAAGATGGGAGATATGCACAATGATCTCTGAATCGATTCTTACAGAGGAGCCACCCAGGAAAACTGTCTATGAAAAACATCCACATTAGGCTCTGCATAAATGAGAAGTAAACCTTTCTCGTGGTACGACATTGATATTTAAGGTTGTTGGTTATGGCACCTAGCACTATTTACAATGACTAATACAAGTAGTCACCCCTATTATCTCTATTATTGATGAGGAAACTGGGGGTGGAGGTTAATGGACTAGGTCTCAGTACCAGTAAGCGGCTGAGCCAGGATTCAAACTGAGGCCTGTCTGCCTCCAAAGGTTTTTGCTGTATTTTGCTGACTCTTCATGACAAAGGCCCACGTGTGGCAAGGGTCCTGAGATCCACAGATTTGCCCCGAGTGCAGTACAGGTCTCCTTGACAGAGAAAGCCAGTCATCTTTGGTAATCAGTCCCGCCTCCACGGAAGTCTGGAAGGAAGTCTGACCATATGCAAAGTCCAGAAGATTGATTCCTCACGTCCAAGCCACTGCTGCTCAGGGCAGGGCAAGGATCCCCTGAGGAACTCTTAACCTGATGAGTATTGCGCATTCAGGACAGCTGGTGGACTAAACGAGGGCCCCCACTGCCACTGAGAGACCCCTGTCACCAGGGGATTGCAAACATCGCAACAATTCAGTGGGAACTCATACCGTGAAATTGCTGAACACCCGCCGTCTGCTGTCAGATGGGAGCTCCCAGGGTGTCAGAGCCAGGATGACCAGGACCAGGAAGCAGCTGCCTGGCTTTAATTTCCAGACAGTCCCTTGTGACTTAAGTTAGGTACATTTTAAGCACTTATTGAGCACCTGCTGTGTACATTACAACTGTAATTACTACTCCTTATGAGATCTTGTTTCAGAGACTGACAAAGGATTTGTTGTTCTGATTTTTGGATACGTTTAAAAGAAAAATCATACAACGGTGCTAAAATAAGGTCACATTTGGTTTGACATTTAATGAATCATCTTTGCTGAAAAGGCTAAAAATACATAAATTCAGGACTGTCTTGGAAAATACACAACATGGAAGTGCTGCGGGGTGATCAGAATGAAACAGAAGAGGTGAAGGAGGCCTTGTCGGGCTTATCCACTTCTACGTCCCGGCGCCAACGTACAGTCAACACTCAGAAAATACCTATGAAATGTTCGGATTAATAAACAAGAGTTTTGTGAGCTGTCTTGGTTGTTCTTACATCTTTTCTGGACCCTCAAGAAATCCATGAGGTTCGCCTACATGCTAACTCAGGGTGGAGTGAAGGCATTTCCGCTGTAGTCTTTCCCAGGATATTTGAGAAGCACACGGGCCGCTCAGCAGTGGGTCTAAGTAATCGCTCACCTCCCAGCCTGTGTCCTGTGCCTCCACCATCACCACTTCCAGGTTCTGGGTGCCTCCGACGCACACTGAAGAACACAGCCCAGGGTGTGAGAGGAGGAGCATACAATGACTACCTGCCAGGCTGAGTGCCTGTCTGCAGAGCTCTGGAAAATGCAAACTTCACAGACCATTACTTTCTCCAGGTCCTGCCCAGCTCCTGCCAAGCCTTGGCCTTCAACAGTTCAAGAGCAGTATTAGTAACTGATAATAGAAATCATTTCCAATCATAACACGTGGCCTGATCTTACTATAGAGTCATAGGGATTAAAATACTCTCTGTATGAAAGAAACTGTTTGTTTCACGATTTGACCTTTGGCAAACACAGCTGCTAGCTTTCCAGCCATCTCCCTGGGCTGGCCTCTGCATCGTGCATGGGGAAATTCCAGTCTGTGCAAAACTGACAGGGGCCCCTGCCCCAACGCAACTTATCATCTTACTCCCTTCCCTCCTCCACACCGCCACCATTTACAGTCCCAAAACCGGCACAAGAGCTTGTTTCTCCCCTGCTCAAAAGCCTTGGGTGGTTCCCCATTGTTTAGGTAATAAAATCCAAACTCCTTTGGCATTAAATGCCCCAAACTCTATACCAGTCTTATATGCTACTGTTTTCTACCCCTATTGCCCCACCTAGAACCCTATGCTCTAATCAAAATTATCCATTCATTTTCTCTGAACACATTCTTTTTGTTCTAATGTTTGTTAACATTAAAGTAAAATTTATATATGGTGAAATGCACAGATGTCCACCTCCTCAATATTTCCATATCTCAGGAATTTCCCTCATGTCCTCTTCCAGTCAATTCTCTCTCCAATAGCCAACAGCTATCTTGACTTCTGTCGCCATAGATTAGTTTGCCTGCTTTGAACTTCGCATAAAGGAATCACACAGTATATGCTCTTTTGTGCCTGGCTTCTTCTGCACAAAATAAAGTTTTTGATATTTATACCTGTTGTTGCATGTATTGGTAATTCATTCTCTATTTATTAATTATTACTAAATAGTATTCCATAGTATGAATCTGCCACAATGGTTTTATCCATTCACCTGTTGGTAGATACTTGGAGAGTTTGCAGTTTTTGGCTGTTACAAATAAAGCTGCTGTGAACACTCCAGCGCAAGTCTGTTTGTGGACGTGTGTTTTCATTTCTCTTGGGTAAATACCTAGGAGTGGAATTGCTGGAATACAGAATAAGCATTTTTAAGTTTGTAAGAAACTGTCCAACTGTTTTGCAGAGTGGTTGTACCGTTTTACACTCCCACCAACAATGTTCGAGATTGAACACACTCTTTATTTTCTTGCCTCCGAGTCTTTGTTTTCACTGTTTCCTCTACCAGGACAGCCCTCTGGCTACTGCCTGACTCTCCTCCCATTAGCCATCTCTATTAAGCACTGATATCTGTAAGAAATAGACCCAAATTTTATAACATCTTAAACCCAATAACATTTCCTTCTCATTCACGTAATGTCCAAGGTAGTTCTATGACAGCAGGGTGTTGGGGGCGGCGGGTTTGTTGCACCCAGTCATTTAGAGATCAGGCTACTGGCAGCCCTGCCATCCCCAAACGAGGTTTACAAGGTAACCGCGAGCATCAACATTTGGCCCATGGATGGAGAATGAGAAGATAGAAAGAATACTTTTTTCTTTACTGACTTGGCCCAGAGGTAACCATCATCCTTTTGGCTAACATTTCACTTTGAGGACTAGTCCCAGGCCTCATTTAGATGCAAGGAAGGCTGTGGAATGGAGACCCAGCTGGACAGCTGCTTACCAGCCACAAGTCTGTACCATGGGAGGGGGAGCACAAGTCTTTGGTGTACAGTTAGCCGTCTCCACCACACCAGGGGTTAAAGTCTGACCCTCCTTTCCAATCTGACTGTGCCCATTGAAACTGTCCCAAATCTGTGGAATTAATACCTCCTTCCTCTCTCCTCCCATTGTACTTGCTATCCCTCTACTACAGCACTTATTAAGATCTGCCTTTCATTACAGTCATGGGCTGCATAATGATGTTTCGGTCAATGATGGACCACATCTATGACAGTGGGCCCATAAGATCAGCACCATATAGCCTACATGTGTAGTAGGCTATACCATCTAGGTTTGTGTAAGTACACTCTACCATGTTCGCACAACGACGAAATCGCCTAACGACCCATTTCTCAGAACATATCCCCATGTTAAATGATGCATGGCTGTAGTTCTTTCCATGTTTTGCCCACTAGATGGCATCCTCTTGGAGGGCTCTGAGGTCTGACCATCTTGGATCCCAAGTGTTTGGCACACGGTGGAATCTCCCTAAGTGTTTGCTGAACTCACTGTGGTAGACATATGGCACCCACCCACTCCTCCTGTTGGACACACTTGTCTATACTCCCCAGTTCCCCGGCATCTAGCCGAGGCCATGTGACTTGTCTCGCCAATGCAACATGAGCCACAGCTACATGGCACCCTCCAGGCTGATGCGTAAGGAGTGGATGTGCTTCTTGGTACTCTGGATCTCTTCTCCCTCACCTGCCAGCTGGTGTGGAGGCTCCAGTGGAGGATGCTAGACCCAACAGGTAGGGCCTCTATCCTGAATACTGTGCGGAGCCGAGCCCCTCTGCTAACCTCACTGCTGAGACTGGGCATTGTTTACTGAGTAAGTTAGCCTACCCTGACTAACACACTCACATTGTGTGAACTGAGCCACTAAACTCGGGGAGCGATGACCAGTTTCCTTCCCTTCCCATTTCCTCTCATTGCTTGCCATGATATGCCTCCTGGATGACATCAGGCCCCACACTGGTATGTGATGCCAGTGTCTAGGTAAAGAGAGTTTTCAAGGCACAAGTCTAATTGCGATTTTGTAGTTAAACTTGCTAATGATTCCATTAAGTCTTAAATGTTATGCGTTTTCCTGAACCCCATTCAACTGTAAGCTCTTAAAAGTCAGGATACAGAGGAAGAACTAGTGCATTCATTTAGTAAATATTTACTGAGTGCTTACTATGTGTCATTCACTATTCTAGGCACTGGAGACAGAGCAGTGAATTGAACAGACCAAGTGCCTGTCCTCAGTTGGAGGGATAGATAATAAGAAAATAAATGTGATTGTTGAAAAAGCAGGAACAACAGACATTTCCTTGTATAGCATCACGTCCTTCCTTCCCAGCTCCCAGCACACAAGCATTTTCACATTTATTTGGGTCAATAATTGGTTAATGTCTGTCTCACCCACAGAAATGTGAGATCCATGAGGCTGGGGGACCACTCTATCCCCAGCATCTAGCACAGGCTGGCACAGAGCAAACACTCCATAAATATGTATTGAGTCAAAAAAAATGAATACTGTTGGCAATGTCTACTATCTGCTGAGAGCCCATGATTTTCCAGGCACTATGCAAAATGTTTGCATGCATTATCTCATTTAATCCTTACACCATCCCTGCAAAGTAATTATTATTATCTCTGTTTTACCTGTGAGGGAATTGGGGCTCAGAGAGGTTAAGTGACGGGCCCAATGTCACAGGGCTAGTGGTAAATGACAGACCTGACATTAGAATCCACACGCTTTCTCCAGGACCACACCGCGACACAAAACAGCAAGAAGTGCTTTTTTATGTCCCATATATTCTTTCTAAACAACAAGGAGCAACAACTACAGGCCACTGTTCTGGTGAGCTGGACAGTTCATCCCCCTCTGCAATTTGCCCTGGCCAGCCCCGGGCCGCCGTCCCCAGCAGATGGAAGATGTGCGCTTGTGGTAATTACAGGCCACGTTGTCCTTTTCATTTATGTCTTCACAATCCAGCTTGACATTGTGTCATAAAAGTTTATGTACTGTGTTCTCTCCGCTCCTTACTAATATTCTCTGGCATTCTCCCTGGCCATCCGGAATCAATACCATCGCTCCTCTCTCAATAAAGTAGGGAGCGATGAACAAGGCCCAAATGTGCACAATGACTGTTTGCAGCAATTAGACGTCACGTTGAAAAATAGCCGTGCTGAAGGAGAGTGGGCAAGATCTAAGGACCGGCACATCACTAATGTCCCTCACCAGGGACCCTAGAAATTGGACTGCTTAAAAAATACCCTTTCTCCTCTCACCTCTTCTCTTTCTCACACTCTCTGTCTCTTTCTTTCTCACAAGAGATAAGGAGAGAGAAGTGCATTCAAATTAGGGACCCCAGCAATCGATTTTTACTTGCAGTTGGTGGATTGTAATCAATGTTAATTAACCAGATTCTTTTTCAGCAAAGGTTGGGACAGCAGAGTAACTGCACAATATTTTTGACCAAGACAATGGATCTTAATGGCTTTGGTACCATCAGAGAGCAGGAGGGAGAAGGAAGGAGGGTGCTACGGGGCTCAGTGAGAGAGAACATGTGCACAGGAAGAGGAGAGACTGGAACAATGTTAAGGTGGTCCTAGCTATGGGCCCTGGTAGCTTTTTTTTGGAAGCTGGAGCAGGGAAACCCGGTTATTTGCATGTCCTTCACCAAAGAGCAAATTTTCTGCCCCAGGGGAAGTGGGCTTCATCAGGGGACGATTCCTACACTGTCAGCTAGGTCAGTGGTTGCCACCGGGAGGGTGACAGGTGACTCAGGCCAAGCACCTTCTCATGATGCTGATCACTCTTGGGCGTCACTTAGACCTGGACCATGTGGCACAATGGGAAGAGCAAGGAATGTAACAACAGAATGCGGGATCGAGCACTAGGAGATCCTCCTGGCTGTGGAGCTGTGGGCAGGTTCCGTAACATCTGGACCCTCAATTCACTCACCTACAACGGACATGATCACAGCAACTGACCTCATGAGCATTGACACAAGGCTCAGATAAGATTCTGTATGGAGGCTCATGGAGAGTGAGCAGTGACCCTTGTTGTAAATAATAAGGACAAAACCCTGGGGCCTCTGGTCTCAACCAGCCAGCATACGAGGTGGGACCTGAGGTTCCTTTCCAGTGTCTGCTGATCTCTAATGATGTAGGAAGTTGTCTTGGCAGTTATCTATGCCAATTTTTATCTCATAAGATTACCTATCTCCAAATATAAGTGTAACATTGAGGAGAGGACCCTCAAATGTGTCAATGCTACTTTTCGATATCCCAGAGGAAGTAAAAGAAAGTTATAACAGTTGGAAACATGTTAGAGCTGCCAAAAATAAAACCAAAAGTTGTATCTGTTTTGAAACAGTGTGCCCATTATGAATTTTTGGTTAACATAGAAAATAGAAAGAGAAGCCCCTGGGTGCTACCTCCTGGAAAGACTTAGCATGGCCTGGTTCTCTGGGCTTCCCCAACACCATTTTGGTCAAATGGTGCCTCTGCCTCCAAGAGAAGCTCCCAAAGCTTTCAATCAAGACAAGGCCACCAATATTTTTCATGTTCTTCAAGTCCCCTGGGGGTGAGGGAGCACATTGGAGAACACTATAACAGGTCATATTCTCACGCAAGAAAAAGATTCCTAGCAGCCAGCCCGGTCGTGTAGTGGTTAAGGTCGCACGCGCTGCTTTGGCGGCCCAGGATTCGCAGGTTCAGATCCTGGGCGCGGACCTACACACCACTTATCAAGCCGTGCTGTGGCAGGCATCCCACATATAAAGCAGAGGAAGATGGGCACGGATGTTAGCCCAGGGCCAATCTTCCTCAACAAAAAGAGGAGAATTGGCAATGGATGTTAGCTCATGGTTAATCTTTCTCACCAAAAAAAAAGACAGAAAAAGAAAAAGATTCCTAATTATCCTAGGTGGCCCCTTGGCCTCTGGGATATGGAAGTCCCAACTGTAGTGATATATGCTAGCTCTGGCTTTCCCAGGGACCTTTAGGAGTTTTCCACTTAAGGAAGGTGAAAGAAACGAAAGGAGGATAGGAGAAAGAGGAGGAAAGAAGGGAGAAAGAGAGGGGCAGAGGGGGTTGTCCAAGATTCACCAGTTCCATGAACTTTGCTGAGCATCTGCCGTGAGGTAGCCCCTGGCACAAGCTGGAGACCCAGAGGGAAACACCATCTCTGCACCCAAGTGGCTCACAGCATTCTGGGGTGGGCTGGAGGGAGGGCGAATTAACAGACAATCACCATGCAGGGGATGAGGGAGCACAGAGGAGGGCTGCATTCCCCTGCTGGGGCTATGGGGGTTAGGGAAAGGAGGGGTCTCTAAAGAAAGGACATTATCAGTGAAGAGAAGGACAAAAGAGCAGAAGGGAGGATGAGCTGAGGAAACAGAAAGAAGGGAAAATCGGGAGATAGCAGAAAAAATTATTACCTCGCCCCAGGATTTATATACTAAGTTCATATGCAAATCTTGTCTCATTGATCTGTGATCTCAGTGAATAAAGCTGCCTTTTCTGGAGCTATTGATTGTGAGGCAAGCTGAGAAGTCCAGGTCAGTCCTGAATAGACTTGGAGAGTGAGCTCACAGTGGGTGGGCCTTGCACTTAATTAGAGAAGAGCAATCACCCACAGTGACAGAAGGTACACCCTTGAGGGAGGGAGTATCTGTAACAGTACCTCCTTTCCCAGTACGAAAAACACTGTAGTTTGCAAACAGGGCCACATCCACCATCTCAGAGCCCTTCAGTCGGGCCTTTCTTGTTCTGGTCTAAGGGTGAGGAGCCTCGTTTGCTCACAGGAGTGCCACGTGGAATCACAGCCCATTTCCCCCAACTGTTCAGATTCGCCCATACTCAAGGCTTGGCCCCACTTGGGTCAATGTTGAATCCCACTAGTTTCAGCCGAAAGAGTCAGGAAGTCAGCCTGACTTAGCGGAAGAGAGAAGTTCAGTATTGGACCCCTTCAAGCAAGCACATGGAAAACAGCAGCCCCCCCCCCCCCGCCCCCTGCCGCGGGAGCATTAATGCTGCTGAAGTCAGCAAGCCCAGAGGGAGAGGATGTGGAAAGAGAGAGGCAGAGGGCTCAGGGCTGAAGCTTGGGAAGTAGTCATATTCAAGGGTTGGGAGAGACAGAGGGACCTGGGAGATGCTGAGAGGAGGGCAAGAGAAGAGCAAGAAAAGGAGGTCATGACACGAAGCAGGAGAGGAGAGAAATTCAGCCACATCAGAGCAGGTGAGCCGAGTAAGAACCAGGTGGTGACAAGTGGATTCGGTACTTGTCCTCACTCAAAGGCTCACCAAGCACCTCCTCATTAGGAGTTGTAGTGGGATCTGTGAATACAACAGAGAGTAAAGCTTACCTGCCCTCACGATGCTTGCAGTCTCGTGGGAAGACAGAGGACTTGTGGCAGGCAGGGCTTTTCAAACTCTGTGGTGAAGGACCAGTTGTTATTGTTCTATTGCCTATCCATTGTGGATTGATACCATGTCACGTCAATGTCAAGTTGCTATAAAAGTCTCTGAAGGCCTACATTTCCGGATTTACCTGCTCACAGACTGACATGGACTGCCTACCACATCTTGAGTAGCTTAGATGACAGACATGCTGATTGCCTACCAAACAGCTACTCTCTCCTTCTACCTTACCAAGGGCATCTGGTGTTCTTCACGTTGCTAAAAGACTACGTTTACCAGCTAAGGATAGGCAAGCAGATGTCTTTTGGTAGAGCTTACAGAAAAGTTTCATAAAGGCTGCTGACTCATCTGGGAGACAGTCCCTTTAGTTCTTGCCCCTTTCATGGATGTGATGGCTTGCATTCCAACTACAATCTTGCAGCCATGAGGCAACACTAAGGATATTGGAGCAAAAAGCTTTAAGGACTTGGGTCTCTGTTGACCATAAAGCTACCACACCACCTCTGGAGAACCTACTTCCAAGTTTCTTGTTACACGAAAGAAAATTAAACTTGTATCTTGTTTTCACCACTGCAATTTTGGGACAATCATCAAGTATATTTTTCATCTGTGACATGAGTTAACAGGCACTTACCACGTGGGGTGGTAAGTAGTATTATCACAATGATTAGGGAAGGACAGAGTACTATGGGGTCCAGAGAAATTGCCTGTAACATAGGTTGGAGGGAGGGTTGGGGAAAGCTACCTGAAAGAAGCAGTGACAGATTGAAAACCTGAAGGAGGAGGAGGAGTTAACCAGGGAAAGGGCTTAATGGGGAAAAGAGTTTTCCAAACCAAAAAAATAAACCCAGTTTATGCAAAGACCAGGAGGTGACAGGGAGTGGGGCCATCGGATGAACTCAGAGTAGTTTAGTGTGGCTGGGACATGAGTGTGAGGAGGGCGTGGGAAGGGAGGAAATAGTGGTGGTCTGCCTGAGGGCTGTGGCTGCCAAGGGGTGGAAGGTGGTTGTCCACATCAAGGAAGTCAGCCGCCTGATCTTCAAGAAGCCTCTCTCCCAACCAAACCGATAGAAACTTTCGCAAGACACTGTTACCTGCTAGAAGTCGGCTAGCAGACATTGATTCTGGTCTCATCTCTGAGGAGGGGAATTATGTTCAGTTTAGCCAAATCGCTAACCTCTTGGAGTTTCAATTTCCAAACCTACAAAACAAGGCTCATGATGCTGCCCCATGAACCTCACAAGGGGTTTGTGAACAGAGGTTGTGATATCCCACAAAGAAGGAACGTAGAAATGTCATGTTCAACCGTCTCATTGTACTGATAAGGAGCATGAGGCCCAGAAAAGTCGTCCCAGCTTGATGGAGAGAGCTGAGCCTGGAATTTCGCTCTCTCAACTCTCAGGCTGTTATTCTTTCCCTGCAAATAGCTAAATGTTATGCCCTTGAAGTTGATGGTTATTGTTCGTGCCAAAGGGAACACAGCAGAGCAAGATGATAGAGTTTCTTATTTCAAGAAACCTAGTACTTGAAGGTGCTTTGAATAACACATACTCTTGAAACTAACTAAATATTTGGAGGGTGTCTTCCCGTCCTTCCTTTCTGCACTAAAAGCAAAAACAAGTCTCTGTAAATTGGTGGGGGGGATTGAATTAGATAAAAGGGAAACTCTAACTCAGTAACCACAGATGTGAAAGTGCCTGAGGTGTTTAGACCAGATTCACATCCTTGGAGGTAACTCCTAAGTTTCCACTGAATCACTGAGAAAACACAACCAACCCTCTTCAGTGACTTCACAGTTCTCTGAAAAGGTCATTGTAATCCACCCTCTTCATTCCATAAACTAGCAACTCCTAGAGACCTGTTGGGAGGACCATTCTTTGGAGGACTACAGGGAAAGTTCGTAACCAAATGAAATGATATTATAGTAGTAACTGTTACTTATTGAAAGGTTGCCCATTATTTCGCTTGGTGCTCATACCAACCCTGAGGAATAAGAATTGCAGTGCCCATTGTCTAGGTGAGGAAATTGTGCCTGTATCCTCTACTGACTTTCTTTGCATCCAGCCAGTCATCAAGTCCCATTGAATCATCCTTCACGGTGTCTCTTTCATGTGTCTTAACTTTCCCAGTGCTTCCTGGAAAGTCTGGTGCCTTCTACTCTCTGGTAGTTCCCATCCACCCAAAGCCCTCTATTCCAAGGTGGATGCAGGATATTCCTTCTTAGGTATCATGACATCACTACAAATGCAAAATGTCTAAACCGCCAGAACTTGTGTTCCCTTGCAAACTCCCCCTTCATCTTTATTGTGAGTCAATTGCCCAAGATTGAGACCACACAACCAACACCTCACCCAAAGAGGTCTATTCACAGACCACCAAGTAAACCTTGTACTTTCCACCCTTGCTCATGCCATTCCCTGACCCAGGCTGTACTAAAATTCCACCTTTTCTCTGAAATCTTCCCTGATATTCCCAGAAGAAGTTGGTTCCACGAGTGCGGAAAAATAAATGAACAAGGATGTTCACTACAACACTATTTCTAATGGAGTATAAAACCTCAGAGAACTGAGTCCAATCGTCAACCAGTAAGTGGCATAATGGTAGACACGTATGATGGAATATTACACAGCCAGTGAAAAGTAAAATGAAGCTAAGACATATCTATATGTTCTGATACAGATTAGAGAACAATACATACAATATGATCCCATTACATAGAAATACATGTTTCTATATACATAAAAATTCTGAAACACTACAACAAAATTCTTAATAATGCCTATCTCTGGGATTAGAGATGGATAAGTAGAAATTTTACTTTCTTTACTAATTACATTTCCATTTTATATTAACTTTTACAGCAGCGAATTATTTTTGTAATTAAAAATTTTTCCATTAAAAAAAAACAAAGGTTTTTTTCCCTCTTTTGAATTGCTTATAGCCCATAGTGTACCTGGAGGGTCTGAATCTTACACATCTCTTATCCCCTAGGGAGTGTAGCACACTGCCTCACATGTCAAAAATTGTCTTAAACTGGGATATTTTCATTGGTTATACAGCACTGACATGGGAGATTAAATTTAAAAGCCCTGCTTTCTGGCATTCCCTCGTGTATATTGCGGATGCTCCCAACACATAAACACACACATAATTCACCACAACCACCTTCACACACACAGGTGGAAACCAAACAAGGCAAAGAACGCATAACCATCTTCAAAGGGAAAACCCGGCCATCATATTTGGAGAAAAGATATATAATATATATATGTATATAATAAGATATATAAAATGAGGAAAAAATGAGGATGAATTTGTTGACTCTTACCCAATCCCTCTTTTCTCTTGGTTTTATGGTTTTAAAATATTGTCTCTGGGAGATCCTGTATTATAACCAGGATCAAAATCCATCACCAAGATAGGAGAGATTCTGTTTAAAGTGGCAGTGAAGCGATGGGGAAGTATAAGCCCCTGAATTTACCTCTCCCTGGTTGGTTGTTTGTTGGGAGTCAGTGTAAATAATTTAAAGTGCTGAGCTGTATTCTATCATGTCAGTCATTGTGGCAAAGCGTGAGACACAGGCAGCCAGAGCATCTTGTCAGAGGACCTTCCTAAGGACAGAAAACAGAGTGCCAAGTGCCCTTTCAGCAAACACTAGTTGTGACTTCAGGATTCTTTGGAGACCCAGAGGGACATACCTAAGACACAGAGCTTCAAAAATAGAAATGTGGGGTAAATTGAGAAAGAAACCTGAGCTGCATGAATGCTCACGGACAACAGCAAAGTGGTCTCAACGTCTGGACAAGGATATCAGTGTGTGGTGTCACTTCCAAAAACAGCCCCCCACCCCAAAAGATATTTTAAAGTGTTAGTTCGACCTCCATCACACCAGTCTTTGAGAGGTTTCAGTTCACCAAAATTGCTTTATAGGATTATGATCTGTGGGGAGACAATATTCTCATCCATTAATGACAAAGTTTTTATTGATGCCAGCTCTGGGCCCATTAGGGCATGGAGTAAAGAAGAAGTAGGTGAGAACGTGTGCCGTCAAGGAACGGAGGCAAACATGCAGGAATGCATGCATATGAACTTTGGTAGGATTCAGTGTTGCACAAGGTTAAAGAGGATTAGTTCATCAGGAAGTTACTAGGTGCCTCTTATGAGCCTTACAAATGCTGAGAACCATATGGGATACCAAAGAAATATGACACGAGACTCAGATGCTGTTCTTCAGGACCTTAATGTCTTCTCGGGAAGTACAAGATTTTCAGTGGGAAGCAATGTGAGAAAAATAGTATAGAATAAAACACTAAATTATGTGGTACGCAGATAAGTGATATATTGAGGGTTAAGAAAAGGAGAAAAAAGTAGTTGAAGACTTCAATTCAATTCAACAAACATTTATGAAGCTCCTTACTATGTAACAGGTACTTGGGAAAGGAGAAAAATAGGACAATTTTGGACAAAATGGATTTCCTCCCCTCAAAGAACTTATAGTTTAATAGGGCAGACAAGACATACAAATAAATACAATTAATACCACATGCTGTCAGTTGGACTCAGTTGCTGAGCCCTACACAGTCAGTCCAACCAAAGTCAGGTAGTGAGTTCCAAATCAGGAAGATTTTGTTAGGAAAAAAAGAAAAAGAAAAGGAAGAAGAAAGAGATCAAGGATGAGAAAAAGGAGGGAAGAGGAAAAGGAGAAGGAGAAGGAGAAGGGAAGGGAAGACCTTAAATCAGAAAGGTGTAAACCATGAGAAATTTGCTATTCAATAACTTCAAGCGCAGAGGTAGGATGATCCCAGGCTGAGGTTACTTTCAACTCTCTCTGTCCTCGTCACTGGCTTCTTTCTAAAGCTAGTTCCACTTAGGCAGCAAGCAGCTACAGTGGCTCCAGGCATCACTTCCAGATACGACACCAAAGAGAAAACAAGGGAGAGTTGCGTTTAGAGGTTTCTCTCCCAGCAGACCCCCAGCAGACCTTTCCTTACATCTCATTGGCCAAAGCCAATGTAATCATGGAACCAGGACCACTACAACCACCTCCATGAGCCGGGCCCTATGCTAGGTGCTATGAATGAGGCAAAGTCCCTGTCCTCAAAAATCTCATAGACAAAGCGGGGAAAAAGATAAATAACACCCAATTACATCACCATGTGCTCTCAGAGCACTCAAGAGTGGCATTTGGAAGGGATGGGAGGGTGGAAAAAGAAAACTTATGGAATTGTAATGCTAGGTGGTAGAAGAGGAAGGAGTTACAGACAGAGATAAATAAGTTCTAAGGCCAGAGGCAGATTCCATGGGTCTTGATCAGATCATCTTCTAGGCACTGCCAGGAGTGGTATATTCTCAGTGCCTGGTGAACTAGCTGGAAAATATTAACCCCTCAATAAATGCCAGTTTGATGTGTGAACAAATGAGTGAATTAATGAGCATGGAGTGTAAAACACAGCAGGCAGATTCATACTCTGGAGGGACGGATAGGGATCTTTCATGCTGTGCTAAGGAGTTTGAATTTTATTTTGAAGACTATAGGGATCTATTGTACGTTTTAAGTACAGGAATGGTATAATCAAATTTTAGTTTTTATAAAAGATGATTTTTGCTGAAGTATGGTGAAAGGAAGACTAGAGGCAATGAGATAGGGTAGCAAGATTCTACACAACAGTAATGGCCAAAGAGGCTTAGAGACTCGCCACCCAACAGTGTGTCTACCTGTAGAAAAATCGGGCTCTCTTCTTGTTTTATCTGTTTGGCAGAAAAACCTGGGAATCGTCTCTGAGACATCTGACAGGAAATCTTTGCCTTCGTTTCCTGAGCTCAACGGGACTACAGTTTGAAAGAATCCTTCTCCGGCCTTTGCAACTGCGTAGGTGTAGTTGCAATATTTCTATGTGACCTAGTAGCAGCCTCTGAAAAGAGAACCCCCTTGCTGGTTAAAACAGACAAAAAACCTATTAGTGGACCAGCTTCTGGGGCAAGGTATTACATAAACCGGGACTTGTTAAATGGTTATGATCTCTTTCTTGTGCCTATAGTGAGTGAGCATGGGGTTAGCCGAGAGAATTTCTGCCCCCATAAAGGCCTCTTACCACATCAGCTCTTCCCTGCTGCTTCCTGTTACCCCAACACAGCTCACTCTCAGAGACCAATTGCTCTGGGCTGTCATTTCCTCCTCTATTAGGAAAAAGGCAGGTGGGGGTGGGGGGAATCAAACCCGCTTTAGCCTCTGGGAGTTGTTGAGGGTGCAGAACATCCTGTCTGTTAGGTGCTCTGAGCTCTTCCAAAGAGCAAAGGAGAAGGCATATTATTCATGCAAGACAGTGTTTTCCATTCTCCTCACTGGGGAGTCCCTCACCGGGGAATGAAGAAGATGGAGCGTGGTCCCCCCACACCTTCTTTGCACACTCTCTCCCTAAGCCTGGCCTCAGGGAGGCTCCAGGGGGGAATAAATCGCCTGCAGCACAGCCCTGAGAGAAGAGAAGCGAGTCGCAGGTGTGCAGTAGGCAGTCCTGGAGGGAGCCCCGGCCCCCCGGCCAGCTGTGGTCTGGGCCTGGCTCGGAGGCTGCCTGCTCCTGGGCCCAGCTTCCCTCCAAGGTGGCGGCTCTCCCACGGCCACCCCCTCCGCCCTCACATAAGCCCTGTCTCCAACCCCGGGTCAGAACTTGAGGCCCATTAATAATGAATCACTGGGACTTGAATTCAGTTCGGCCAATGCACGTTCCTCGGGGGTAATAATCAGGTTTTTATCCCTCCTGCACGTTAGCCTGTTTTTCCTCTTTGTTACAGTCACCACCTGAATAGGATTAGAGAAAACAAAATATTGCAATTCACTGGAGATCACATTTCCCTTTCCTCAACCTTTGCCTCCACTTGCTGCTGGAAACAAAGGCTCAAGAAGGCTGGGGCTGGGGTTCTGGCTGCAGAGGAGCCGACGAGGAAGTGATGGGACTCCACCTGCTCAGGTCTTCGCCTTCACTGGCTGGCATTGCCTGGCTCTCTCTGCCACATAAACCCCAGCACTCAGTCAGTTGTTTACATAGCCAAATGAGGGCTTTCGGCTTCCAGAAGGCCTGGCAAGAGCCAAATATTTTTGCCTTGAGGCAAAGACTCCTGGGTGGAAAATGTCCTTGGAGAGAAGTTGTATTATGTCTTGTGTTTTGGGGACGGGGGCAAAACATCCCACGTCCTCACTCTGCTGATAGGTGGACAGCAGCGGGTCTCCAGTGCCATGACAAGCAGCTGTCTCTCATACACACACTCACACACACCCACATGCACACCCTACTCCCAGGAAGGCACCCCCTGCCTTCCTGATTAGGGAGAGGAATTCGATGATCTGTTTTTGTGGGTGTCCTGTAACGGTTTGGGGGCATTTCCCAGTTTGTTTCTTCTCCGGGACCGTGGTCGGATCTGCTGGGAAGGGAGCCTTGCTAGGATATTCAATATCATCCATTTGTTGCTTTAAAAATACCAGTGCCCCAGCAAGAAGAGGTCATGTACTTCTTATTGGCACACGTCCCCAGACATGGTGTTTTCTTTGTCTTGGAGAATCGCTTTAATGGGTGTTGCATACAAAGAATGATGGGAATTTGGTGATCATTTCAAAAAAATTAAAAAACAAAAACAAGAGCAATCAAACAAAAACAGGACATCCTCAGTGCTTGTACAGGGGGATGCTGAGAAGCCACTCGGAGCAGTCCTTATCCGCCCTCAAGAAAAACCTTTGGTGGCACCAGAGAACCTCTGGCTGCTTTTCGTGTCACCGAAGCCATTCTCTAGTGCTCAGGTCCTCATCTTCATTCCATGGACCGCATGAGCAATTTCACTCCACCCACCACAGCCTCCTTCTGTTACCCCCTTACCAATCCCACTTCTCTGCCCCGTGAGCTCCGGGAAGTGATTTTAATGCAGTCATTTCCTGGGCAATCCCCACAGAGGGAGGAATCTCATTCCAGGGTGTTTTTTCCTAAGATGTCCTGGCTGAGTCTTACCCCTCAGTAAACCACATTAGATCCAAGAAAACAAGGAGATAATTATTGCCTAAATTAACAGGTGGAGTGTTCCTAATTATCATTGTTTCCTTGTCCCTCAAGCAACCCGTTCTGCAGGGTCCTTGCTTTGGGGCCAGTTGACTGGGGTGGGAGGGGTCCATCCCTACATTTGAGAAGGCACAGAACATGGGTCCATAAAGGGCCCAGGCATTCCACTCCCAGCCTTAATTTGCCTGGCCTACACGTACTTCAAACAGGAATCTTTTTTTTTTTCTTTTTTTTAATCAGAGTTGCTGGCTTTTCAAGGCAACCCTAGAAGCGGATCCCTCAGCTTTATCCTCCCAGTCCAAGCTCCTGGAGAGAAAGGGCCCGGTCATGTTCTCCTCTTGTATGCCTGGCACTCAGCATACAGTAAACATAATGATAGTAGCTACCACTTGGAGAGTATGTTACCACGCACCAAGCGCTTTGTAAATATTCTCTCTCACTATTAAATATGCTGAATCGATCTTAACTGACCCATCGGTAGGAACGGCATCACTTTAAGGGGACATGGTGGTAACCCAGATGTGGAATCAGAGAGGCCTCAGTTCAAATCCCAGCTTTGTCACATATGAGTCATTTGAAATTTGAAACTCCGGGCTGGGGTTTTCTCATCTTCACGTTGAGGAAAGTAATATCTGCCCTGTCTGCTCCATACAGCTGTTGAGAAGGAAATGTGAAGATGTATTTTTGAGATATTTCCTTGTAAGTTCTAAGGTTCCATACAAATCTATAATTCCCTACAAATTAGTGGTATCAACAGCCAGATCACACAGTGGGGCTGTCACAGTTCATGAAGAGGTATTATTTGAGGAAAGGTCACATTTCCCCAAATATCTGCCCCATTGATCTACCATAGATTGTTCCCTCTTGTCTGTCTCATAATTCCCATGACTGGCATGAGCAATAGCTTGAACAGCAAAAGAGGTCGTTGCCAAGTCACTGTGTCTATTGCTGCGTAACAAATTAGCCAGAACTTAGGTGGCTTTAAACAACAATAAATGTATCATCTCACATAGTTTGTGTGGGTCAGGAATTTGGAACAGCTTTGCTCAAGGTTTCTCCTGATGCATGCAGTTAAGATTTTGGCTGGGGCTGCAGTCATCTGAAGGTTTTATTGGCACTGAAGGATTCACTTCCAAGATAGTTCACTCATATGGTGCCGGTTGTGGGTAGGAGGCCTCATTTCTTCTTCAGCTGAGCTTCTCCGTGGGCTGATTAAATGTCCTCATGACATGGTGCCTGGCTTCCCTCAGGGTGAGCAGTCCAAGAGAAAGAGCAAGGAGGAAGCCACAATGCCTTTATGACCTAGGTTTGGAAGTCACATACTATTATTTCCATCACATTCTATTTTTTAGAAAGGTGATAATTTTGGCCAGCACTCAAGGGGAGAAGAATTAGGCTCCATCTCTTGAGGGTCGAATTATCAGAGAATTTTTGGATATATTTTCAAACCATCACAGCCTCCATGAAATTCACCTATTACCTTGGAGGCCTCTCCTGCTAGTGCTTAGTGGGGTCAAGCTGGAGAGGGTGTTGAGATGGGGACAAGATTCAAGATCAGGAGAGTTCACAAGTCAGACACAGAGATGGAAGTCTCTGGGCCACCAGGCCATAAAATAGTTTATGGGGAGACATTCATGACTGTGGGTATTCCCTGGGAGAGCGGCTGCCCTGGTCTGGCCTGAAGACTGACAAAAGGTTTGATCCCAAAGCAATTAGTCTCTGTCATTGTTGAATGGCTTCTTCTGCCCATTGGCAGGGGAGTGTGTAGAATCACTCCTGGAAGGTTTGGCCTGTTTAGGAGATGGAGGTGAAATCTTCAGAAGATATTTATTCTCCTGGTGTGAGTCCTATTTTCTCCTGGGCTTTGGCCCTGACAAGGACGGAATAAGGGATTAAAGCAGCAGGTCATGAACTCAAGAGCCAAGAGGGGATGGTCAAAGGGAGCAAATGGATCCAAGAAAAAACTAGGAGTGGTGAGCATTGTGGCAGACTGGAAAGCAAATTACAGATAATTTCATACCAGAAAAAGAGAAATATCCGGACCTTTTAGGAATTATTGGACATTGATTCTAAACTAATGATAATCATTAGGGTTCCAGAAAACCCCCATGATTCATAGGTGAAAGTGGATGTTTATGGGAGTCCTTTGAGAAACAGAATTTGGGGCTACTTCCATCTATCCGTGGACCCAGTACATCCATGAACATATTCTTCTCTTATTTCCATAGTTCCTGAAAATGTAGTTTGAGTAAATATACTCAGCAACTGGTAGAATCACCACGGTGGCTCCTTGGCTTGTAGAATGAGGGCTTTAATGACAGGCTGGGCAAAGCAGAGGCTCCTGCAGCCCTCCCCGATACACCCAAATAATGAAGCAAGAGCAATATCACATCCCTGGGGCACTGGCATGGGTTAGTCCACCAACAAAGACTTTAAAATTGTAAAGGTGGTGATCTCCACCACATCGCTAACTCGCCTGATTGGCATCTGCAAAAGACACATAGAACATGATAGTGTATTATTTTAAGTGGTATTGGGTGATGACTACAATTGAAGCTGCTGCTCTAAACCTTGTCTCTTTACCCTGCAGGTCTGCTATATGGCTATTGATCAGGTGAATACATTTTCTCTATTAGAAGAAGTTTGCTTTTACCTGATAGGAATAACAGCACATATTCACCATCCAGATCATGGACCTATGTTAATTTTTTTGCTTTATGCCATAATTTAGATCAGAAAGATTTTTGATCCTCTTATTAACCCACAGAATATTATGCTGGAGCAAAGTTTAGATGACATCATGCTGATTGACCAGGAGAGCAAGCAAGAGTAGATACCCCAGACACCCTATAAAACTCATGTGTGTCAGAGTTTGGGAGATAAATCCACTGGAAATTCAGAGATCTCAGAGACATTTCTAGAAGTTCATATATCTATATAATATCAGAGTATTTCCTCCAAAGTGAGGGAAAACTTGATGTACCATGCATACCTCACCTCTAAAAACGAACAATACTTACTGACTCTCTTTGGATTTTGAAGGCAACATATACCACATATGGAGATAGTCCTCTGACCCTGTTGCTGAGTAACGCAGAAGGTTACTATCTTTGAGTGGAGTCCAAGGCAGGAGAAGCTGATTCAGGCCACAACACAAGCAATTCTGCCAATAGGTCTTCTGACTAATGAATCTAATGGTGCTTTGAGGGGTCAGTGGCTGTTGAGGATGCTATACAGATCCTGTGCCAAGCCCTGAGAGAAGAATCACAATGGAGAGTTCTAGAGTTGGAGGGCAAAGTTTTGCCCTCAACATCATGAGTATACCCTTTTTTTTTAAATCAACTTTACTGAGGTGTAATTAATGTACAATAAAGTGTACCACTTTAGTATACAGTTCAATGACTTTTGATAATTTACACACCTGAAAAACCACAGCACAATCAAGATAAGGAACATTTTCATCAAATCAGAAAGTTTCCTTGTGCCCTTCACCCCAATCCCTCCCTCCACCTCCAGAAAATAGCCTCCACTAGGCAACCACTGATTCTGTGATTACAGATTTGATATATCTTTTCTAGAGTTTTATATAAATAGCATCAGGCAGTGTAAATTCTTTTGTGTCTGTATTTTTCCATTCAGTATAATCTTTTTGAGATTCTTCCATTCTGTAACATGTATCAGTAGTATCAGTAGTTTGTTTCTTATTTATGAGTAGTATTCCATTGTATGGATATACCACAATTTCTTTATCTATTAATAAACATTTGAGTTGTTTCCAAGTTTTGGTTCTCACGAATAAAGCTGCTACAAACATTCTTGTAAAGTCTTCATGTGGAGAAACATTTTCACTTGTCTTGGATAAATACTTAGGTGTGGAATTTCTGGGACATATGGTTAGTGCTTATTTAACTTTATAAGAAACCAACAAACTTTTTTTCCAAGTGGTTGTACCATCTTACATTCTCATCAGAAATACAGGAGAGTTGCAGTTGCTGCACATCCTCACCAACATTTGGTGTTGTACATGTTTTTAATTTTAGCTACTTTAATGCGTGTATAGTAATATTTCATTATGGTTTACATTTTCATTCCTGATGTTTAATGATGTTGAGCATCTTTTAATAAGTTATTAGCTACTTATATATTTTTTGTGAAATATCTGTTCAAATTTTTGCTGCTTGTTAATTTTTTTTCTTATTATTGAGTGTAAAAGTTCTCTATATATTCTGGAAATAAGTCGTTTATCAAATATGTGTATTGTGAATACTTTCTCCTAATTTGTGACTTGCATTTTCATTTTCTTAATGGAGATTCTCAAAGAGTAGAAGTTTTTAACTTTAATGAAGTTCAATTATCACATTTTATTTAAGTTTGCTTTTTGTGTCCTGCCTAAGGAACTCATTTTTCATCAAAAGAAGCAAGGCAACAGACTATGATTATGGAATTCGTGGTATTACTACGTATCTCATCACCCAGAGGCAGCTGATCTTACGGAATGGTAAAATGGACTCTTGAAGACTCAGTTCCAGCTTCGTCTGGGGGACACCATATTCCAAGTTTGGAGTGAGTCCTGCAGGATGCAACATGCGCTGTGAACCAGTTACCAATGTACAATGTTGTCTCTCCTGTAACCAGAAAACATGTCTCCACTAACCAAAGCACACAAGTAGGAAAGGAATCTTTAGCATTTCACCCAATGCTCTACTTTAAAAATGTTCACTGCTCATTCCTGGAACTCGGCCGCTTTAGAGACTGTAGTGCTAAAAAAGAAATTCTCCCACCAGGAAACACAACCACGTTTCCAGTGAATTGGATATAAAGATTATAATCTATAAATTTAGGCTCCTCATTCCACTGGATGTTGTTATTTACTTCAGGTAAACCTGCCTCCAACTCTGACCTTGGACCTACACAGTTCAGAGATGTTCATTCTCTGGCTGATCAATATCTCCTGCAAAATGATTGCTTGTGTCTCCCTCAAAAAGAAGAACATTCTGAGTTTTTAATCAGCCAGGTACTTTGTATTTTATCCCTTTTGATGTAAATATGATTCAATAAAACACTTAAAATTTCAAAGAATGTTGAGTTTACCACAAGGGAGGGAATTTTTCAGAGCCATATGCATATTTTATTAGTTACGATATTATGTTATATGAAAAGACTAACACATTGCCTATTTTATTCACTGGTGTAGATTAGATTATTTTTATGGATGAACATATTGGGACTCATCTTGTCCTTGCAGATGAACGGGGCTATGAGGAAGTTGGACGCAAGATGGATATGTTTCAATGGAGAGAAGGGTTTGGAAAGAAGTCTAGGGCATGTGGCACCACTGTTATAAGAAGGGTGAAAAGCCTGTTGTGGGGAAGAAAAGGGAGCCAGCGTGTGCCATAGTGTGGGCATGTAGGTCATTGGAGAGGAGATACTCAAAAAGAGACATGAGAAGGAGATAGAATCAAACTTCACCTGCCCAAAATACCTGGTCCCACCAAACAGTGCAATCTAATAGAAACTCCACATATATCTCAGTTAGGAAAGAAAGTCCTTGTCCGCACTCTGCCAGAGCTTCAAGGAGAGCTCCCAGTGTTACTACGGCCTTTAGCTAGACCCTGTTTTCCTCATCTGCAAAATGGGGAAATTAAAAATGGATGAAGACACCTATTCTGTTTCTTAGTCTCATGAGTTTAATATAATACTTAATTGGGCCCTTTGATCATCTCAAATAATGGTACATAAAGTATTTAAATTTACGCAGGCTGTTTCTTTTGAAGAAGTGGAAACAAAACATTTTCATCCATTAATCTTAAAACTTTCCAATGAGAGCACTGAAAAAGGAAAACTATCCAACTGCCCAGACTAGGAGCCAAACCTGAGTTTTAGTCTTAGCTCTGCTAGTAACTTGTTCTGTGACCTTAACCAAGTCACTTCCATTCCCAGGGACCTTATTTTGTCTACAGAATTACAGAATGAAATGTCACTCCCTCTGTGACATTTCCAGCCCAGATTTCAGTGATGTGGGGCCTTGTACCATAACTTGTTTCAGCTCTCACCATGATCTGTCCCTGGATGTCTTGTCTCAGAGTTTGGAAGATGTGAATATCTTCTCTTGGCCATTTGTTGTAGAGGAAATAAAAGGCACAAAGTATGGAAATATAAATTGTGAATATCATGATTTAAACAAAATTGGTGTTTGATATACTTCCACTCTATACCCATTGAAACTCATAGCCTTCATCTCAGCTCCCCCTACCCAAACTTTTCCTCCAAGTTCAAGGACTCTCTCATGGGATTTGGGATAACCTGGTGAGGGGGCTGCCTCCAAAGTCTGCGTGGAGTGGAAGAGTCTCAAGGACACAATGGGGTTTGGCAGTTCTCAAGAAGGTCAAGAAAATGTTTAAATTGTGGTCAAAATAGCAAATACTAACAATTTTTTTTCCATTTATGCTCACAACTGTCAAATAGCATTGTGTCATTATTGGTAAAATTCAATTCAGCAAAATTATTTATATAAAGTCAATTAACCTGACATATACTTATTTTATATATTTTATATATCATTTGCATGTTTTGTGGGATGGGTATTCACAGTCAGTGGATTCATATTTATGATGATGCCAAATTCCTGGAAGAAGTTCTATTTGGGTCATCCTATCCTTGGAATCTTGTTCTACATCTGCTCCTTCTAGAATCCGTGAGGGATCTGTCCCCAACATACCCAGTACCGTAGTAACTAATAACTTAGGAAGCAGCACAGGGCGCAATATGTTGACATCCATTTTGCAACCAAGAAAACCAAGGCAAACATAGGTTAGGTAACTTATCTATTTATTTTTTTAGTACATAGAAAATAAAAATAAAATTCAAGACCCTCCAATATTTGCTTGTCATATGGTAGGTTGACAATAAATATCTGTGAGTGAATGCAAGAAAATGAGAAAGTGCTTAAGTTACTGGATTATCCTGCCTCCTAAAAAGTAGCATAAATGTAGAGACTGCAATGGTAAACTCCAAGCTCACCTACTCGGCGTGTTGCTCCTGTTTTATGAAATTGACTCAGGTGAGTAGTTTCTTGTTTTGTTACTTATTGTTTTTGAAGCAACTTCCAAAGCCTATAAATTTTCAGCCCAGTTTCTTCCAGCTTCTGAAACTACAAAATACTTTATGATTGAAGTTTATACTGCTGACCCTGACGTCTCCATTTATTTGTAAATAAAAACGTGTTTTCATATTATTATTATAACATACTATATTTCATATTATATATTTTATATTTAATAAACTAGTTTATTTTATTATAATATCTATTCTATTATATAGAGATGCATAGCATATGCTATATTCTTATGAAATGTATTATTTTATAACAGCTCCTTCTATATGCCAGGCCCTACCCTGGTACTCAGTCTCCAAAGATGGTTAAGACACAAGTTCTTGACCTTGAGAAACTTACAACCACATTGAAGAGATGGAAATGTTTAAAAAAATTTTTGTTAAAATAGAAAAGAAAGTCTTTGTTTATAAGAAATCTTGTATGTGCATATATATGTGTGTTTATGTATAAATAAGTGTGTATATTTATGTGTGATATATATATCTATACATACAGATAGACAGATAGGTATACACACATTTAGAGAGAGAATAATAAAGCAAATATGGAAAAATATTACCATTTGGGAAGTCTGGGTAAAGAATGTGTAGCATGCATTCTCCACGAGGCAATATTGCACTCAAAAGAATGAAAATTGTCCTTGGGGGTAAAAAAATCTTGCTTTTTACATATAAAGCACAGATGTATGTAGCATCCATAAGCAGATATACATTATATCTGTGATATTAAAATTTCACGGCATGGGCTGGCCCAGTGGCATAGCGATTAAGTTCGCAGGTTTGGATCCCAGGTGCAGACCCATGCACCACTTGTCAAGCCATGCTGTGGTGGCGTCCCATATAAAATAGAGGAAGACGGGCACGGATGTTAGCTCAGGGCCAATCTTCCTCATAAAATAAATAAATAAATTAATTAATTAATTAAAAATTTCATGGCAGAAGGCAATTAGGAAAAAAATGTCTAAAAGGGCTCTTGAGGGAGCAATAATGAGAAAAAGGTTGAAAAACACTGGTACACAGGAATTCTTTACACTCTTTTTGCAGCTTATCTACAAGTCTGAAATTATTTCAGAACAAAAAGTGTAAACGTTGCGATGTGCCAGTGCTGGGAGAGTTATGAGAGCACAGATGATGTGGCCCTAATTCTGCAGGGCTGGTGAGGGTGCCTCTGGGTTGGGTGGCATGGGAAGTCCCCACCAGGAAGGTGACATTTGCCCCAAGTCTTGAAGGAGAATCATGAGTGTGCTGGCAGATAAGGACATGGCCTGATCCCAACAAGCGTCAGAGGAGGATTAATTCAGTATCATTTGGTGGTGATGTTTAGCATATTTTACCATATTCTAATGAGATACAAATTGATAAGCCATGTCTTTTCTAAAAGTCGGCTCGCAATTAAACAACAATCCTTTGTTAGGCAGACGATCCGACTTCTAAACTTCCCAAAGAAATGACAGTTTGAGGGAAAATAACCACAACCGTCTTTCCTCTAGGATTCACCGTTGATCCAAACTTTCATTCTCCAAGGGAGTGTTTCTTGATTTGTGATTTACAGGCTTGGGAAACCTTTGGGATTTTGGAGAGGGAGGGTGCCATCCTGTGAAATTCGCCTTTCGCTCTGATGTTACACTGGGTCAGGAGGCCTGAGAGAGGCAGAGAAGGTGGCTCTCACATTCCAGAGCAGCAAACCCTGCCTTTCTCTCAGCTGGAAATCCGACACTGAGCTGTGGAAATGCACAGAGTCAGAAAGCATGCTGTGAGAAGGGGCACAGAAAGGAGCAAACGCTGGAAAAATTGTACTTTTCTCTCCATGACAGTTGCCTTTTGTTTGGACAAATAATTTGAGGAGAGAACAAAAAAGCCGCTGTTTGCTTAATGCCAAGCCACGAAAACATGGAGCTTTCTAGCCCCAGCTAGGAGAAAATTCCTTGTCCCCAGCATTCCTGATGATTGGCCTTCTAGTCCTGCAGACTGAGGTGACACAGAAAGTACCCACTGTCCCTGGAGCCCCTTTCACTGGGCAGGGGCCACCTCACTCATTCATAACTCAGCAGGACAGGAGCCCAGGGAGGCCAGATTGCTCAGTGACAGGCCAGGCCAAGCCAGAGGGTGGCTATCGTGGGGTGGGGTGGCATAAAAGCAAGTCATTAATGCACGCAGATGCCCTACCTGCCAGTGGCCTGTTTTCTTGGCCAGAAGAATCTACAAAAAGAGTACAAAACCTTGTGTTCAAAAGTTTTGGAGTTTGTAACATATACAGACTCACACACACATACACACTTGCCCAGAAACACACAAACTGCTTGTGATACATTCATTTAGTGCCAACATAAACAGGGCCCCGGCCAAAAACCGTGTTGGTTAGCAACTGGCCAATGAAGTGTTTAAAGTTAGAGGCCAACAGAAAAACCCAAACAGTGGTGTTTTTCCTAAACTTGAAGTCACCAGTCAGTATTGCTTTTCCTTTGCAGAATGGTTTTCTAATATCTTCACTCAGGAAAGATCCTGTCTGCAAAGAGGCCCGTGACGGATTTGCTATTAGGTGAGTTCATTACCATAAATCCATCCAAGGTGAGTTCCAATAACAATTACAAGGCCGTCAAGCCATGAAACCCAATGGCCGCTTTGAATTTGTGACCAGTGCCAGTGAAAGGGAGCAGGGAGGGGCTGGGTTTCTAGAACTAACTGGTCTCCAAAGTTTATGGAAGCACTGAGGCCCCAAAGAAGGAGCCTGCTCCCAAAGGAGCAGCTTGTTAGGCCAGCCAACTGACACCTGGAAGCATGCACTGTTCCCCCAAACTCTCAGAGTCTACCCCTGGCACCATGTAGAGTGAGCACGTCATCTTAGGTACACATCCACATAGTAGGGATGACCCTGTTCCCCACAATCTCCCGCCTTCAGGTGTTAAATGCCCTTTCTACTCCCTAATAAAACCTGTTCCCAGGAATGAAGTGATGTCCATTATTTACCGCTTAGTCTGAATATATTTAAGTCACTGTTACCAGGTCGAAGGATGTGTTGCATTTGAAATCTGTGGCCTAGAAGCCTTGACTTCTGCTAGAAAAACTAGAATCTTTGGCCAGCAAGTGGGAGAGGGTTTGGTAGGGATGAAGAGTGACAGGCTTTCTCAGAAGCTGTTCCCACTGCCTGAATGTTCTTCCCTCTCAGCCTAATTCTCCATTCTTAAGTAGGTCAAATCTTGACGAGATGGTCTCTTGGTACCATAAACCTCTCCTTAGCCCTTACTGAAGTCAAGACTAATGTCTATACTTGATCATTGTTCTCTCTCAAGTGCCTAGCCCGGTGCCTGGCATATGGCACATTTCAATGGATGTTTGTTGAATGAATAAATCAATGAATGGTTAAATGAAGGCTTGGATGGATGGATGGGTAGATGGATGATGGATGAATGATGGGTGCATGGATGAATGATGATTGATACATGATGGAATTACAATACAACTCCATCTGGGCCCTGTCCAACTTCCATGGTCCTGCCTCGCTGAGAACTCTCTTGCTTCAGTGCAAACTTAAGGAAGCCCAGTCAATAGGTGATGGTGTTACTGGATGCTCATGATGAATTACTGCAGTAGCAACTGAGAAAGGCCAAGAGAGCAACTAAAGAGAAGGGTTGGGAAGATAAAAGGCAGAGAGGGAGAAATAGAGAGGTTGAGAGGTGTGCAGGAAAACAGACCATGGGCAGCTGAAGGAGAAAGGCAGGAGCTTTGGGGACCTGAAGGAAAAACAGGGGGAAGAGGGATGATGTTGAGGCTAGCAGTGGGGAGGGGGAATCACAGAAAAAGAATTTGTATCATCAGGAAAACAAAAATGTTAGGGGCTTCTCTAATAGGACTGCAGGGAGGTGAATGTTGAAAGTGGGAAGCTTGTAAGAGGAAGAGAGAGGAGGGGCAGACTCTTAACCAGAAAAATTTAAGTAGCAGAGAAAGAGAGAAATAAGACGAGGGGAAAATGCTGGCCCTGAGAGCTGCAGAAGGGGTGCCCAGTGTGACAGAGCCAAAGCCACAACCGCTGTGCCAAGGGAAGAAACCTTGGGAGACCCGCCCAGCCAGAATCTTGAAGTCTCAGACTTTTTCCACCTTATGAGCTGTAAATTGATCTATTCAGTTAGAGAAACCTGGTTTTTATTGAGTAATTTCCTCTGAACGACCTCCAGTTTTGAAAATGTCCCCAAAGTTCTCTGACTCCCCCCTCCCCCGCCGGGTCCCTGCGTCAATGTCCGTAAATCACTGGGAGGCAGACCCCCCTTGCTGCGCGTCAGGTCCCTTGCCTAATCCTGATATGGCACCGGGTTGGGCTTGGTGCAGAGAACTCGGACCTGTTTGCTCTGCTGCCACGTCCTGGCATGCACTTCGCTGAGCTCCATCCTGGCCGCTCGGGAGCCCCCAGCCACAGAAGGGATTTCTAACTGGTCCAGAGCCACGTTCTCCGCCTGGCCTCAATATCAAGGAAATTTCTCAATTTTTCTTCTTAGCCCTCAAACGGGGCCTCTTGCAGATGCAAACAAGGGGCTCTTTATAGGAAACGTTGCTCATCACTTGCTTGTACATTGCATCCTTTATGCCAGCATCCCTCAAAACATTTTCACAGACAAGTGTCATTGTCTCCCCTTCACAGATGGCACTGAGAGGAAAGCACAGAAAGTTAAGTGGTTCAACGAAGGTCGCTCAAAAAGTCAGAGCAGAAGTGGGAACAGAACCCAGAGCTCCCTGCTCCCAGGCCTATCACCTGCCCACTCCCAGGCCTAGCTGGAAACAGCTAGCATCTGTGATCACCCTTCCCACACTCCAGCAGCATGGAAAACCCCTCATCCTTACTACTTAAAGCTCAGAACTGAAAGCCAGTCTTCCTAACCAGGATTGCACAGATCTTCGGATGCAAGGGGCCATCTTGCAAAATCAATCGAAGGCCGATGGACTTGCCAAGACCAAGTCGGGTGCGGGGGGGCCTGAGGGCCCCCAGGAGGTGAGACGTAGGCGTCAGGCTTGAAAAGCAATTGCATTACCTGTGTGGCTGAGGTTTTACTGCCTGCTCAATCTGAAAGTTAGCAAAGTAGTAATCAATGAAAAGGAAATATAATTGAGAAGATTAAAAGCTGAGGGTGGGTATGGATGGGGGAGGGAAGTGATTGCTAAAGAGGTCCATTTGTATAATTCAAAGGTCGATGCCTCTCATTAAACTCACATCTCCAGACACTCAGGGGATGAAAGAGAATCTCTCCATGCTGACTGGCTGACACCTCAGAGTTTCCTCTGGCTACTTTCAAGGGCAGCATGAGGCCAGAGGGACAGAAGAAGCTGCTGGAAAGAGAATTTAGGGGAATCCATAAGCAAAAGAACATTTGGAGAATTGAAACACAAAACCAGGTCTGCTGACCTTTTTAAAAGAGATATCCAAGTTTCTTTTAGATGTTGAGGGCTTGAATGAAAGCTGAATCAATGCTCAGGGAAGTTCTAGACTGCACAGCCTCGCCTCCTCTGTTTATATTCATACCCACTCCCCAAACACACACACACACAGGTTTATCCTTACATGGAATGCAGGTGTTTCCATGGCTTCGGATCAGTAATGGGCTCTGACTGACTCCACATGTTTACTTGCAGAACTGGCAACTATATCTGCCTCTGAGATAAGTGACAAGCTTGTCCTCCACATTCCTCCCTGGGAGGGAAGGTGTGTAAGAGAGCGCAGGCACACGTATGTGTGTTTGTGCATGTGTGCGTGTCTACAGGTCTAAACTGAGACTTTGGGGCTATGGGGTCCAGGAGGCCAGGTCTCCCCTGTCTGCCAGGACACGGGCACCAGTGCAGACAACACTATGGTTTGCCTTCCTATCCTTGCTCTTTTTCTGTGGAGGTTGCTAACAAGAGGATGTCCAGTGTATCTGGGGCTCCCTTGTCCTTCATTCCTCTTCTGTCCTTGCTGCCTACACCAGGAACACCTACAAGTGTGTCTTAGAGACCACAGGATACAGATAGAGCTGCCAGATTTAGCAAACGTATTCATTTCTATTGCTACCTAACATATTACCACAAACTCAGCAGCTTAAAACAACACAAATTTTTCTATCACGGTTTCCAGGGGTCGGGAGTCTGGCGTGGTATGGATGGGTTCTCTGCTCAGGGTCTCACACAGCTGAAATCCAGGTCAGCCAGGCTGCCACCTCTCCTGAGGCTCAGGGTCCTCCTCCAAGCTCTTTCAGGGTGTTGCCAGAATCCAGTTCATTATGGCATAGGACTGAGGTCTCTGTTTTCTTGCTGGCTGTTAACTGGGGGCCTTTCTCAACTCCTGGAAGCTGACCGCTGTTCCCGGCTGTGTGGCCTTCTCTGCAACACAGCAGTTTTCTCCTTGAAGGCCAACAGAATAATTCTCTATGCTTCGAATCTTGGACTTCTTCTGTCTCTGGCTTCTAGAGCCAGATTTAAAGGGCTCCTGTGGTTAGGTCCAGCCCAGCCAGATAATTTTCTTTTTGATTAACTCAAAGTCAACTGATTAGTAACCTTAATTACATTTGCAAAAATACATTTTGGTATGTAACGTAACATGACCACAGGAGTAATGTCCACTCACTCCAGGGGAGGAGATTATGCAAAGGTGAGGGTCATTGGGGAGCATCTAAGAATTCTGTTTAACACAACAGATAAAAACACAAGATGTCCAGTTAAATTTGAATTTCAAATAATGAATATATTTTTTAGTATAATTATGTCCTATATAACACTTAGGACATTATTCTTAAATGTTATTCATTATTTATCTGAAATTCAAATTTAACTGGGCATCCTATATTTTATCTGGCAACCCTAGATGCAGAGCTTCAGGGCATCTGCTCCACATAAAGGCCAACATTGGCCTGCAGTAGAAGAAGGCATTTCCTTTGTGAAGCAAACAGCCGTAGAACTTTCTTCAGTTGGGGGCCCTTTTGTGATAAGAGAAAGCCTCTGTGGCCTTATTTCTGCAGCATCGCATTCTCTGCTTCCTTCCCCCAGCTCCCTCAACCCACGGCTGTCAACACCCTGCAAACGCACGGAGAGCAATCGCTGTTCCCAGGCCATGTGCAGAATGGGCCCCGGGGTGAGCCACAGAGTCTCGCTTGCCTAGAATCAGCCTGGTGGGTGGGGTAGGGATCCAGAAGGGGAGCTTGGTGCACAGGGGGAGGCAGAAACAACCCCAGGCTCTCTCCCCTCTGCCCTGCATGGAAGATACCTGCCCCCAGGAGAAGCTCTTTCCCTTGAGATGGGCCATACAGGCTTTTTGGGCCGTGGAATCTCCCCTGACCAGCAGAGGAGTTTTCCTTGTGAGCGATGCTTGGCTCTCCTCATGGCTGTTCCAAATCCTTGCCAGCAACACTTCAAACTCTGGCCAGCCCAGTGTTACATTTTAACAAGCCAGGCCCTATTAGCCTGATCCTAGGATGGGTTATTCTTTCCAGTTTTCACTAACAAAAATCCCCTTTTATTTGGACACTCAAGTGGCCTCTAGGAACGAGGCTTTCATGAGTTGCCAAAAATGTTCGGATGCGGCAACATTTGTGTGTGTGGCCAATTACATCGGTACCTCTGGGGCTGATCCCACAGGCCTTTCTCAAGTAAAATTCCTGTGAACTTCCAGCAGACCCCCCCACTATTTTTCCTGAGCTCTATCTGCAAGAGGAGGTCCTGGGTGGCTGCCTGGGCGGCTGGAGATGGGCTTATGCATGGAGTTCTTACCCTTATGAAATCAATCTGAGTGGGGAGAGTGATTTATATAAGCCCTAGTCAATGCATTATTAGAATTAATATCATTATTTTGCTGCTTCCCTTTTCAGGTTTTTCCTCGCATAAATCCGTTTAGTTCGATAAGATTGGGCTGAGTTTTGGCTGCACACAGACTAGAGTGTTCTGCTTGTGGGAGCAAAGGTCTGTTTGGCGAGTTCAGACAATGCCTCCATTGTCTCCTGATTTATTGAAAGCTCAGGTTTTGCTAGTATTACACGTACTCGTTGATGTTTTGCAAAGCAGGGATTAGTGAGATTTTTTTTTACCTGAAAGCTATCCCCGTACAGTGTTGGTTTCTTAGAGTCTGTAGTTTGTTGTAAGCTGCCTTTTCCACAGCCAAGTAATGGCCACTGAAAGGGTGGGTAGGTGTTTTTATAATCATGCTTTCTTTCCATCTTCATATTTGGCCAACACACATTAACTTGTCTCATGTCTGCTCTGAGTTTCCTACCTGCCTGCAGAAGAGGATCTAAGTCTTTCTCTTCATCATCATTCTTATTTAATACCTGGGTTGTTTTTATTTAATACCTGGGTTGTACGATCTGTCTTTCTTGTTGATGCTCTCCCATTGCCAAACCAGCACAGGCTACAGCCTCCCGTCAGAAGCGCACCAATAGGGCATCTGGGCATATTCATGGGGGTTCAGATGCCCTCTTCAATTGGCCTCTTCATGCACCTCATGCACAGGTGCCCTCCACTAGCTGCTTCTCAGAAACTTGTTACAGAGGAAGTCACTAGGGAAGCCTAAGGTATTTTTCTTATGAAAAGGACAACATCAGAAATGCTTAGAAATTAGTCTGCAGGAGGAAATCAGAAACAGTTGATTTATCTTCAAGTCCAGTCATGCTCGCTTTGCCCTTCATCTCTTTGCCCCCACCACACCTTCACCCCTGCATTTGCCACCCACTTGCTCAGCAGCCTTCCCGGACCTCCGTGCAATGGCTCTACTGTCTGTGCTCCTTCCCTTTTCCTCTTTGTTCTGGAAACTTAGGAGAATCAACTTAGGAGACCAGGGTGCATTCCCACTGGCATGTGCAGCTGCTCCTAAGAGGAATTCGGATGTTAACCCCTCTAAGGATGGCCAAAAGCCTGGTGGTGCTTTGTTTTACTAAATCTCACAGAAATCGATGTTTAAATAGTTCTTAAAGAGATGAGGTTTCCAAACCCAGGGTCTTACATATAACAGTCAGTCACAACAGTTGTTGAATCAACTGGATTTGATATCAATTAGTTTTATGTTTTAAGAGAAATTATTAAAATAAAAACCTTCCCCAAAGAAAGCTTTCCCAAATAAGGGCTTACCATTATATCCTTAGTGACAATCCCATGTCAGACCTACAAAATGAGCCCTCCCTGACCCAGTCCTGGGAGCTGGGAATTCTCAGAGCAGCCTCAATTTTGCTAGAAACATGACATGCCTACATGTGAGCACAGCACATTGTACATTATTGCTCCTCCAATCCCAACTCACACACCTTCTCTGGCTAACACATGCAAGTCCAGTTCTTCCAAGGGTGGATGTTACAAAGGAAAATAAATCAAGAAATTGCTTTTGGAAACTGAAAGAGATCTTTAAAACGTTCGTTCTGGAATGGACACGATTGAGAAGGCAATCAAAGGTGGCAAAAACTTGACTAGTGGTGTTACAAGTCTCTTACTACCATGTAATTCCATGTTCCAAGATACTATGTTTAGTTTCATCCATGTCATTAATACAGTGTTCTGGGAAGCTGACACTTTATTAGCCCCATTTTACATATGCCAAAATTGAGGCTCAGGGAAATTAGGTGGCTTGCCGCAACACTCAAGGGTATGGACCAAAGCCAACTTTCTTTTTCTCCTTTGAGAAATGCTGTTCAGAATGAACACATTTTTTCTAAGTAGCAGCTCTTATTCCCATATCCTTCCAACCAGGCTGTGAAGTCGTTGATAATGATGACAATGATGATGGTGATGATGACAGTGGTGACCATATATATTTGACTCTCTACATCTCAAGCACTGTATTATGCTTGAATGTAATTTAATCTTCAAAATGACCCTGTAAGTTAGGGTAATAATATTAGCCCCATTTTATTAATTAGGAAAAAAAGGCTCAGAGATATTCATTAACCAGTCCAAAGTCACGTAGCTAAAAGATAGCCAAGCTCTGATTTGGACTGTGCTGTGTGTTCTCAGTAACCGTTGGGTTGCACTGAACAGAATACTTGGTTAGAAAGGCTAGGCTGATTGTTTTCATTTCTCTTTCCCTTTAAAGCTCAGATTTTCTTTCTCCTCATTTCTTACAGTATGCATTTCCAACTGTTAGCCCCATATAATATATCTTAGTGTGAAACCGATTGCTACCAACACAAAGGTGATCACCTGGATCATAATACAAGGGGTACAATGGAGGGCAAAATATATACTTCTCTCTTTCTCTCAATAGCTACGTTTAAAGCTCAATATTGTTCTACCTCAGACTTCTAACCGATAACATAGATCAGGGCCACTAAGAGAGATCAACCTATTTACTTCAATGAGCCTCATTATAAACGATGCACCTTATATACGATGCAGTCTTAGCAAGGTTTGCCATGGAAAAACAAGCAGAACATAGGTGTGTATAGTCATGCTTCAACTACTGGAAATGTTTGTGGATCATTCTGGGTGTGGATTCATCCTTTTTCTAAGTAGTGTGGTTGCTCAGTGAAATCAGAAAATCTGTATTCAGCTCCTACCTCTGAAACACACTAGCTATGTGGCTTCAGGCAAGTTACATAATTTTGCTGAATATACTTCCTCACCTATAAAATGGGGATAATGCTATTCTACTTTCAGCTGCTATGAGGATTAAAATACACCTGTTCTGACAAGAAGTAGGCCCTCAACAAATAATTCCTTTTTGGAATATATGGATTATAATTTGGCTTTATCTCCAAGAGGCTAGCTTATATAAATGGTAACCAGCAACTCCTAGACTGTGTCTTAACATGGTGAAGCACTCAGAGGTTACTGACCTAAGTGGGACTCAATTTACCCTTGCACTAAGCGCTCCAACCCATCCGTGTGGACCAACCCTGACACTTGGGAGGTTCTCGAGGGCTGCTGAGTCTGAGTGTGATGGATGGTCCCAGTCTGCCAGGTTGGTGTTTCATCTCTGCCCCACGCATCACTTTTCCACTCTGTGGGTGTTACTTCAATTTGTATCTTGCCTCCTCTACCTTTATGTCCTCCAATGATACTCTCCATTACCCTCAGAGCCTCTCTTCCTCTTCCTGATTTTCTGTTTTCTCATTTTGCCTCCTTTCCTCCAGTTTTCTCAGCCTTCAGTCCCAGTGAAACTTGGCTCAGGTCACTGCTAACTGTTCCAGTCAAGGGCCCAGGGAAACAGACGGCACACTCAAATTCGAAGAACTCTAGAAAGGTTTAATAAAAAGACTATTTACAAAGTGTGGGCAGAATGTACCACACAAGGTATGGTGCCATACCCTGGGTCTAAGAACAAGGGAACTGTTAGCACCTCTAGGACCAAAAGGGTGAGGGGAGGGAATGGTTTCTAGAACCTGGAAGGAGAGTGTCATAGAGAGAGACCCCAATGGAGAGGGGCAATAACCCCAGTTGAGAGAACCAGGAGGATAAATAAACACTCTCTCCTCCCTCCTTTCCATATTCTGCAAGGGTTTCCCATTGGACAAACCCAACAAACTGAAGAGCAAGGCTCCCAGGTCACAGAGTGGGGTGAGGAGGGTAGAGGGTTTGCCAAGGGCACAGAAACCAAAGAGAACTTGCCTTCTTCTGAGCATGAACCCAGCAGTCACACATCTTCAACCTTTTGCAGCAACATTTAATTCTCTTTTGGGTTTGGACTCACCACCATTCTAGATAGCCAGAAGTCTTCGGTATGGTGGGTGTGGGATAATTGGCGTGTGGCTGTCATTTTATGCAGACTTACAGGCTAAATTGTGTTTTCAATCCTCATTTCATTTTCCTTCCTTTCTTTCATTTACTATGGCCTGCTCTACATTTTATGGAGCTATTTTAAGCATACACAGGAGATCTTCTTGCCATACACAGAGAACAATCAATGTTCTCACTTAATAATTCATTCTTTCATTAAATGCCCCAAGTAATTAAATAAAACATGAATAAATTCCACAATGATATTTGCTAAAGTTTTGTTTCCAGAGAATCTTACCTGTTGGAAGGCATGTTGGGACCATGATTTGCTGTGATGAACAATGAAAAAAGGAAACGTTCACAGTGTATAGTCACATAGTACTAATTTCCTTCTCGTATTCAGCAAGTGCCTAATAAGCACTAGGTATTTTGTAGACATTACTTCCAATATTGAAGTAGCCCTATGAAGTTTGAAAGAAACTGAGGCTCAGAGAAGCTCAGTGTCTTGCCCAGGGTCACGTCAGGCAGAATTAGACACCTGATTCATCTGGCACCACCTGCTCTTTCTGCTATTCCCCACCACTCCATCTTTCTAACATTTCTACAGGGAAGTAGGTGATACAGAAAAAATATCCTAATAACTCACAGAGTTTTTCATATTTCAACAAGTGCACACATGTGTGTATGAGAGAGAGAGGGAGAGAGAGCCAAGTGTGGATTTCAGAAGCTTGGGAGACCTCCTCTGAGGAAAGTTCTAAAAGAATGAGAGTGAAGAAGGGAAGAAAACTGGCAGAAAATAGAATCTTTTGTTCTTACCTCATTCCCCTGAGCCTCCTTCCCCAAAAGAAGTTGGGCCAGCCTTTTTCCATGGGTCCAAATGTTTATCTAAGTTCTTTAGAGAAGCCCACCCTCACTGAAGGCACTTGTGTCCTGGCCCTGCTATGAATCTTTGAGAGGCACGATTGCTCCTGAAGGGCTTTCCCATCAGTACTGGGGTCACACTCCTTTCTAATAATTTGTTCCTTTGATGACCTCCCTGTTAGCACATTCTGATTGTTTCACATCATCACACACCATACTTCTTTGCTTTAACATTAATTTTATAGAAGGTGTGGATTGACACTAAGTCTCCTGAAAGTCCTCTGAATGTTAGGCAGGAAACTCATTTCCATATACATCCCACCACTCCCCCACCCCTATTCCAAAGAGCTCCCCTTCCTACATGTCCCCTTTGGAATAATGGCTCTGTCAGTCCATTTGTGGTCTCAGTAACCCTTGACTCCTGCGCTGCCCTCATACCCACAGTCATCAAGTCCTGTTGGATCTGTGTTATGAATCTCTTCCTCCTTCTTTCTCACAATGGCTGCCATCCTTTAAGCCCTTATCCTCTCTCTTTTGACACACAATGAGCACTCCATGAAGGTTTTTTAAATGACTGAACAAATGAACCATTTTGAGAATGATTCTCCTAACTACGTCTCCACTCCCTCTCCATGTTCCGCTGAGCCACTAGAGTTAACTCTGTAGTATTTAGATTTGATCACTTCACTTCCTGCTGTAAGGTACCTCCTAAGGTCTGCTGATGGCCTAAGAGAATATTTCAGACACGTTAACCTGACACAACAGAGGCCCCACCCTCCTTTTTAGGTGCTCCCTCCAGCCTACCAGGCACTCTATTCATTTATGCCTCCCTACCTTTGCTCCTACTATCCTCTCTTCCCACAACACTTATCACCCTACTTCTTACCACACCTCCCTTCTTACCACACCTCCTGCCCTAGTATGAGTCCCTGCTCTTAACCACTACATTGTGAAGAGAAACAATTCATTGGCCCAGATTGGCTCAGTTAGCTTTGGCTAGGGGAACAAAGCCACTTATACACATGGCCAGTGGGGAGCACTCATTTATGGGGGGTGGGCATAGAAGGGTGAACCATTCATTATTAACCAGACAGCCGTGCCAAATTATCTGTTATATTTCCTATGTTGCTGTAGGACCATAGAGAGGACAGGCTCTATGTCCATGAACTGGTGTAGCACATAGGACCCAGGCTTCCCAGAGACCTGTCTGCCAACTGGGAGAGGCTGAGGCAGAGGACTCACTTGTTATATTGGTTAGCTAACATGCTTTTTTTGTCCTTCACAATATACAGAGACATAATCCTTTGCTAGTTCTTTCTGGTTCTTGATAACTCAGCCTTAAGTTATCATACACGTCCCTAAAGGAAGGAGCAGAAGGTTCAAAAGGGAAATAGTGGGGGCCAGCCTGGTGGTGTAGTGGCTAAGTTCGCATGCTCCACTTCGGCGGCCCACGTTCGTGGGTTCGGATCCTGGGCGCGGACCTACACGCTGCTCATCAAGCCATGCTGTAGCAGCATCCCATATACAAAACAGAGGAAGATTGGCACAGATGTTAGCTCAGGGACAATCTTCTTCAAGGAAAAAGAGGAAGATTGGCAATGGATGTTAGCTCAGGGCCAATCTTGCTCACAAAAAAAAAAACAAGGGGGGGAAATGGTGGACAACATTGCTGGGGGGGGGCACAGAAATCAACGCACTTCTTGTGAAATTGCTATTCGTTTCTCCTCCTTTCCTCACTGGAACTCCCCATTAGGATGCATGTGAGATCAGAGTAGACTACAATATTTCAAATATCCTTTTCTTCAAAAGAGACTTTAGTGGCACTCTATTAATGAATCAGACAGAAATGGAGTTGGTCTATGCAGGGGGCCTGAGAGCACCCCATGGTCTGCCCAAACCCCCCCTCCACAGCAGCCTGGGAGGCTCCAGGCTGGAGCGCAGTCTGAAAGCCCCTGGAAAAGACCAGTATCGGGTAGGTCTGCCCACCAGAGAGGACTGAATCTCAACCAGGCCAGGAGAAGGACTGGCGAGGGAGGGCGCAGGAGGTCTCATTACAATCTCCAGTTGAGTTTTCGGTATTAGCTTTTCATCAAAGAATTCTCACAGAGCTGTTTTTCTTTTACCTTTGCAGGTCCCTTATTTGAGACGAGAAATGGCTGTATCATTTGTGGCCTGCGTGTGTTGTGTCTGGTTCCCGTGGTTTGTTTTCCTGCTTTGAAAACGAAACCGTTCATGGCTCAGAGATGGAAAGCAGACCACTTTTTGTCAGCAAGGCCATTCGTCATGTCCCTCAGAGGGGGCTGTGAACTCCCGCAGCCTTGCACTCTGCCAGCACGCGGACCACCCATGTCGCGAAGCTCTCGGAAGGCCACCAGGCAGCACAGGGCACGAGGCTCTGCTGCCCAGCTGGCCTGAGGCCTCAGCCAGCTCCCACCCACCCCTGGGGACACAGGTCTGAAATAAGCCAGTGTGATGGTCCATGGAGACTAGATACACCCTGGCGGTCCAGGGTGTATCCAACGTGGGCCCAGGGTAAATTTGCAAAAACAGGTCCAGAGTGAACAGACCTTCTCAGATCCGCTCCAGAGCAGAGCCCAGTGAGGAAATCACTTTACTGCTCCGTGAAAAGTTGTTTGGCTACGTTTAAGTTGAACTCTCTTGTTTTTTACTGTTCTGCAGAAAGCCAGTTGTAAAACCCTCTGACATACAGCAAAGAACTTCTGTTAGCAAATGTCTGCTCCTGCTGGGTGCGGGGAAGCAAAGGAGGCATGCAGAGATATCGTTGCAAAACGAAGTTCCTGATGCAGCTATCCCAGGCAGGCCGGCATTTCTCAGCAACTCTGTCAGCCTCACCTGGGAACTTACTAGAGATGCAGTGGTTTGCAGTGGCCCACCCAGACCATCGGGGCTGGCAGCCTGGAATCTGCATTTATAACAAGTTTCAGGGTGATTGCTCTGCAAACTCATCTGAAAACCAGGGCACTGTGGTGATGTTGATTATAGGACTCCATGTCTAGGGAATGTCTCTGTATAGAGTCAGCCCAGAACGGTGCTCTGGTCTCCAGGGAAGCAGAGGCAGCTGGGGCTGGGTCCCAGAGGTGATTAGCAGGGCCAAGGAGGAAGATCCTATTTGCTTTGCCAAGTTGTGTCAAGACTGGAGAAAGTTAGCATAGCGCTCAAGCCTTCTGAGTCCCTAAAAGACTTAAATATGCCATTTCAACCTGGAACAACAGCCTAAGACAGAGTGGGAAGGGATCGTAATCGGGCTCAATGAGGAACGAGTTGAGCCCAGAGCCTCTGTTTAAAACCTTGTTTACTCTTGTGTCTTTGTTCATTTTTATAGGAAGTGATGACTGATTCACATAGTAATTTTAATAAAGACAAAGCTGTAATAAAACAAGCATGGGAGTATGTCCTTTCTCATTTTCTCTCATTTAAACCTATTGGACATCATATCTTATTCATCTCAGGCATACGCATCCAAGGTACAATACCATTCACCTGGGGTAGACTCCAGGTGCTCAGGAAGACCCAACAGCATTGACGGAACTTCCCTTGCAACTGCAGGAATACCAAGCCCACGGTTTATGCTGACCCCGGAATTGATCTGACCTTTCAGGGTTTCCCAGAATGTGTTGAAGTAGGCGCAACCCTCCAGTCTCCCTCCGACTGACCGCCGCCCGAGAACGCCCTCAGACCAGGCCCATGCTCCAGGGATTGGCTGGGTTACCAATTGTCCCAGAGCATTCGGTGCTTCGTCAGCTCCCACACTCGATGGCGACTCCTGAGTCAGATTTCCCAACTTCATGACTTCAGCATGTGTGGCCAAAGGGACTGAGTGGTCATGCTCTCTACAACATCTGGCATGCTGTCTCCTGAGCTTCATCTTGCAAATTTTCTGAGGAAAAAAATCCTAATTATCTCATTTCTTTCCCATTGGGTACAATGGTGAGTTTTGGTGGGAGGAGGGGATGCTGAAAAAAAAAGTGGCTCTGACTTCTTCCCCTGCATCATCTGTCTTTGAAATCCAGTGATGAAGATGTATGTGGGAGGGAGGAGGGCCTTTGAGAGGAGGACACATTCCAAGACCTACTGGCCCGAGCAGTCTGCTAATCATATGTTATCCACAAATGATTTATATTAATACACTCAGTATTCCCCAGGTGGGGGATGACTATCCCCGGCTATGGCCAAGTCTCCTTGGAAAAACAAAGAAAGGGGAGAGCAAATGGCACAATTGGTGTGTGGAGGGAAAGAGGGATTGGGGAACAAGTAAACGATGAAAGAAGGATTAAAAAAAGAAATAGCTAGAGGGAAGGACCAGGAGACAATTCTCTACTCTATGAGAATTGTTTTTTCTATTTCCCTGGTCATCCCTCTTTTACTTTTAAAAGGAAAGGTATGTTTCTTCATTGTATGAATACCCTAGAAGTGCTTCACTGCCTCAGACATTTTGGGAACTGTTGATGTAGGAGTCTTTCTCTTTATTTCAGAATATACTACACTTAGCCAATATTTAAGATTCATTCAGACTTAGTAGAGACTCGGTGAGCAGCTGGAATGACTAATATTAATTTTTTTAAAAAATTACCTTCCTTGTGAATGAAGTTGTTTGCTTTGGGGACGGAAAAGTTAAAGGGAGGCCGTCATTGGTTTCCTTCTCTCTTCGCTTTTATTTCTCTACTTTTTTCTAAAAGAACAATTTTTGAAGACTACCAAATTCCAATTAGCACCCATATTCATATTTGTGATCATCGCGGATCTTTGTTCTCCTGCATTCTTGCACTGTAACAGTGTTTTCTGCTTGTTTGTTTTGGTTTTTTTGGCAAGGAAAATTGTCCCTGAGCTAACATCTGTGCCAATCTTCCTCTACTTTGTATATGGGGCGCCACCACAGCATGGCTTGATGAGCAGTAAATAGGTCCACGCCCGGATCCAAACCCACAAACCCAGGGCTGCCAAAGCGGAGCGCGTGAACTTAACCACAAGACCGGCCGCTGTAATAGCGTTTTGCATGTAGTGAGGGCTGAAAAAATTTTTAAAAAGTAGATACAGGCAATATCCTTGGTTGTCGGCTGATGACTTGGCATCAAGACCACCTCCTGCTACATTCTCCACTACGTCACAGGGGAGGAGCCGGGAAACACACTTCTCAGATCTCTTCCCCTGTGTGATTATGGGTTAGAGTCTGCTTCTCAGAGGCCCTTGCACAAAGTTTGGAAGCCAGAGATCTCCACCAAGAGTTCCAGGCAGACACGTGGTCAGTCGGCAGATGTGGGGGTTTCCAGCCTGGCTCTAGTGAATCGCCTGCTCCAGACCTGTAGGCCAGTGGTACCGGGTTCCTAGAGACTTGAAATTCATGGTGACTTCCAGGCAAGCTTTGAGGAGTACCCACTCCGGTGCTGCAGGCAGCTGAGATCAGCAGTGGGAGTTTCCCTGACCTGAGCTTCCCAGCCCCTCCAACAGTTTTGTAAGCCTCTAATTCTCTAAATTAAAACTGCTTCTAATGCCTAGAGTGGCTTCTGTTTCCCTGACCAAGCTCTGAAAAATGCAGCAAGCCATTGGAATGAGACGAGGTCACTTAAGAGGGAGTGTAGATAGAGAAGAGGACAAGAAAGCACATAAGACACTTCCTCTCTTCCCCTGCCTGGCATATCCCAGCCAGGTGGCTAGTAGACCACCTCTGGTGCTCCTCAGAGTTATACGGAAATGGTGCCCAGGACTAAAAGATACTCTTTCCCCAATTTAAAGAAACAGCCTTTCCTTTAAACATTCTGTTTTACAGATTTCAAACGTTAATAGCACAACTTCTGGAACGTATTGATTCAAGTTTAAAAGGAACCACCTGTGTCCAACTTTCACTCAATGGAATATTCTGTTAAGAGCAGAGTAACTCAAGTAGAAAAACAATGTTTCAGTCTCTTTAGTCTACCACTAATCTCAGCAAAATCGACTGTTTGCTCCCAAATACAAGAAACAAGAAAATACAGTGAGATCACTAGAGGTAGGGGCTGAGCACGGCTAGCATACATAGACCCTCAAAGAATTGTTAACTGAGTTCTTGAAACCACAGAGAGAATTCCAAGAGATATGGTTATCATGACAAAATAATCTCTCTTAGATACAGAAAGATCATGGAGACTTGATGACTCTTCCACAGGGGAGTTAACAACATCAAAAGACCCTTTCCACATCTGAACCTGAAGAGGCTCCATCTCCAGGGAATCTGAATTTCTGGGTTTCTAAAAAAGAAAGGAATGTGAGGCTATGTCTTTCTAGAACCACGTCCACCCTTTTCCTAAGAAGTATTTAACAATACAAAAATGATTTCACAGTCATGCCAGCCAGAAAACCCAAATAAACAGTTCCATTTTCCAATGAAGGGAGTTATTTAAAGTCTCCATGGAATATCTCAAAAAATTAATGTCAAGAACAACACAGGCAATATTTTGGCAACTCTCAGAGTACTGTTTCAAACATTGTTTCTTCCTGTGGTGGAAACAGAGAGGAAGTTAGAAGTGCTGAGTTTGAGCCCCAGAACTGGCCACTTTTCAGTTGAGTGGCCTTGGGAAAAATCACTTTGCTTGCTTGAGTTGCTTTTCTTTAGCTATAAAATAGGGATAATGGCCTGTGCCCTCCTACCCCCCCAGGATTATTGAGGATAAAATGATAAGTGTGAAACATCTTAGAAAATAGGAATATTCTCAGCATAAGCCACTACTAAAATCTTGTATTCTTGATTATGGTAACCCTATGTAATTGCTCAGATTTTAAAAGTTATCACTCTTTTAATAACAAAATAAAAACCCCGGATAACTGATTCGTGTGGCATGGAGGTGGATAGTGATTTTATTCCACTGACTTATAAACAGTGAATCTGCAACCACACAACATTGCCATCACACACATCCTTACAAATAGGAGAGTCCATCGCAAAGTTGGTATGGCAACAGCTGGACTGTGAGTATGAGATTGGAATGGACCATGTCCTCGCTAATAAATGTCAGCTCTATTTGAATTACTTGCTAAAGTACAGCTTAGACAAAGCCAAAAAGGAAAACCAAAGCTTTCTCGATAAATGGAATCCCAAAGCATAAATAAAAGATTCCACCTGAGAAGAATGATTTATTATCTCTCACTCAATAAAAGGATGCACAGTCCATTCTATGCGACCACATCTCTTAAGTTGTTTGCTATTGGTTTATAAAAAGCTCACGCATGTGTGTACATAAGCACACAAACACACACTCACACACATACACACACACTCCCCACAGACTCATAAGTTCAACTAAAAGGAAAACTAGAAGTTATATATTGGTTACTTGAAATGAAACTAAGAAAGTTTATTCTTCTCAAGAATTGACACTTCTTTGCCCTAAAAAAGCAAATTACCCCACATCCAGGTCAGAAACACTGATGAAACTTTATATCAGCCAAAGAGAACTTGGGATTCAAGAAACCCAAGGTTAGCGGTCCTTAAGCATTAAAGTGAGGCTGTCACAAAAGAAAAGAGATTGAATGTCTAAAACTTAAAAATCCATCATTTCTAGCATGAAGACGTGAATGAATTTATTCTGTATCAAACCAGTTTGGACCATATATAATTCACCTCCTTATAAGCTATTTGATTATAAATGCTATAAATAATCATTTTACAGCATAAGCCCTTCATTCTCCAAGTTCTCTAAGCCACTAGAGATATGATACTATGAAGAATATTAATATTTTTGCGAGGAAGATACCAAGCACCTTTCCTAAGAGCAGCCATCTAGAAACAAAAGGCCATAATGTGTTTTTTATTTTTTTAGTCATATATAAATTAAATGTTTCCCTTTTCCACCATAATTCAGACAACTTTACAAAACCAACATCAGATTTTTGAGGGTTCTTTAAGGTTCTTTTAGTTACATATCACTTATAACATGTGCCCAGTTCACCATGTAATCACTCCTACTCTATAATTAAAATAGGTGGAATAATTAGGATAAAATATTGGATCAGCTGAGAAGAAGTCATTTGAGACCTCAGTGAGCATCTCCGATTAGCGTTAAAAAAGCTAATCGATAAGAAGCAAATATTTCAGTTGCATTAAACAAACATAGCTAGCAGTTCATCATTTAAAACATGAGTTTTGCACCATGCAAACCCACCTCGGGAGCTCTAAGATACCTCGTGAGAACACAAGATTCCTACTTTCTTAAGGATATGTATCAATTAGAATGAGTTTGACTCTAAGAGGCATAAACAATGAGGAAATGTATTACCTCACATGGGAGGAATGACCCAGGCTCTGTTGCTCTGAAATCTCTCAGTTTGGCCCTTCTGCACATGTTGGCTTTGTCTTCAAGCTGGCTTCCTTCATGATTGCAAATTGGCTATCAACTGTACAAGGGCTACATTTTTCCTTGTTTGTGTTCAGTGAGAAAGAGACGAAAATTTTCTCCCAATTGTGGAATAAAAATCTTTCCCTTCCGTCTTATTTGGCCAACTTAAGCTCCACGGCCACTCCTGGACCAATAGTTGCCAGGAGACCATCAAGTGTGAATTGTCTCAAGCCCTGGTTGCAGAAGAAATGACCCGCAAGGGAGATGGGGTTGTTTTGACCAGCTTGGACCAAGCAAGACCCACCCCTGGAACCAGGGATTGAATGAACCTCACTTGAGTTAATGGGCAGCATTAGGTGTGGAGGTTGAAAATCTGCAGACAATTATGGTTTTGTTAGGAAGGAAGAAAGTGAAGCTAGTAAACACTTGACAATGTCCATCGTAGAACCAGGTGGGCTTACCAGAAGAAGTGGTGAGAAGAATTTGGCTCCAATGGTGTGTCTGGAATTTATGTGGGACAGTGGTCCCCTGTCAGTAGGAAGGGGTATTTCTATGTGTAACTCTATATGCTTCCACCAAGCCCCAGGAAAATGGATTCCAGGTTCCTTAAGAGAGAGGGCTGCAAATAAATTTAAACAGCCTGATGAAACTTTATCAGAGCTTGTTATAAGAGCTATGAAATTAGTAGAAACAAAGACATTTCTCATATCAGCAAAACCAGGAATAGCAGGTACTGGTTGAGGACAGCAAGCCACAGAGGGCAGAAATGCAGCAAGGTAGCAGCAGAAGAGCCAAATGCCCCCAAGAAGACAAAAGTCACCCTGCTATGGAAAAGGAGACTTTTGGGACTGCGGCTTTGGGAGTCTGTATTTCTATTAGATTAGGGCTCACAGACGAAGATGTGAAGATCATTCCAGAGTCCTTGGTTAACTGTTAAGAACACTTGCTTAGCCCCACTTTCTCTCCCAGGCTGTAGCATAATGTTTCTTATAATGGAGTATCTTCCAAGAACTGCCAAAAGGTGAGCAGATTGGAATTCTTAATTTGCTGCATCACCTTAGGAAGATCGCAGAGAAGGAGACCTAATAGCACTCATCTTGGGTAGATTGAGCCTAGAAGAAGTCATGGCCTTTTGATCTGAGCAGGCGTCAATATTTCTATTTTGGAGCTAGAGAAGAAGAGGTAGGAAATAATTAACGAGCTTTAAAAATTCAAAGAAAACTACGGGCAAACCAAGTTTTTAAAAATCGGTATATAGTATACATCAACATAAACACATACACACACACACACAAACTACTGCCTAAAATTTTCATATGGTTAAGACCAAAGTAACTGTTTGGCTTGAATCATCATGAATTAGGTAGAACTGATAGAGGTTCCTAGAAGACTAGCTGCCCACAACATACCCCAATGAAAAAAAATCCACTATACAATGATAAATGGCCATGGATTATAGAATCAAGATTCAAATAATTTTGACAGTCTAAAATGTTGGGGAAAAAAAACACAACAAAATGATTAAGGACAAATGCAAAGTCCATTACTTTAGTTGAAAGAATCAGCTGTGTAGACAGAGGGATACCTGCTCAATAGCTGTGAGTTTTGATTGGGTCTGTTGACCCAAGTTTGATATGTGATCATTAGTGTAATGCAACTTCTAAAAAAATTAATATAATATTTAGATCATGGATAGATAAGTCATTAGATCAGTGATAACTTCACCATTTTCCAAAAAAGTGTGGATCAGACCACATCTGGGGTTCTGGATACCTGTGGTAAGTTAATGGTGGTGTTGACAAAGTAGGACATGTTCAGAGGAGGGTGCCTGGGAGGATAAAGGCTCGGGAAAGCATATCATAATTGTAGCAGAGATGTCATCCTGTAGAGTTGGAAATAAAGTTGTTTCGTGTTACTCCAAAGAGCAAAGACCAAGGCAGCAGATTTGAGTTCTCTGTAAGAACAAGTGGACACCATTAAGTGCCCTATATCACATGCGTAGGAGGCAAGAGGACAGACCCTGGAGCCAGTCTGCCTGGGTTCACATCCTGGCTCTGCCACATAGTGACTCTGTAACCTTCAGCAGGTTGATGAAACCCTCTGTGCCTCGGTTTCCTCATCTGCAAAACAAGGATACTGTGAGCCCTACTTCATAGTATTCTTATGAGGAATACACGAGTTATAAGTTAAGTGCTTGGAACTGTGCCTGGCAAATCGTAAGCTCTGTAAGTCTCTGCTATTAATACAAAGAACTAGCTTTTTCATAAACAGAGATTCCATGTGCATTGGTTGGCAAAGGCTCCTATAACAAAATTGGGTGGCTTGAACAACAGAAATTCATTGTCTCACAGTTCTGGAGGCTACAAGTCCGAAACAAAGGTGTCGCAGTGTTGATTCCTTCTGAGGGCTCTGAGAATCTGCTCCATGCCTCTCTCCAAGCTTCTAATGGTTTGCTGGCAACCTTTGGTGTTCCTTGGCAGATAGAAGCATCACCCTGATCTCTGCCTTCATCTTCACATGGAGTTCTCCCTGTATGAATGTCTGTCTCCATATTTTCTCTTTTTATAAGGACACCAGTCATATTGGATGAGGGCTCACACTAATTTGAACTTGATTATCTCTGTCAAGACCCTATCTCCAAATAAGGTCACATCATGAGGTACTGGGGTTTAGTACTTCAGCATATGAATTTGGAGGGACACAGTTCAAGCCAAAACACCATGTCATGGGGATCATTAAAAAGAGGCCAAATGGCCTATGATCAGAGTTGTTACCGGGTTAATCCTGCAATGCAGCAGATGGAGGACATGCTTTTACAAAACAATTATAGGTCAAATCAGGACCCCAGCATGCAATTTAAGGTGCAATAAAAAGCTTGATTTCTTAACCCAGAGACCTGATTTGGCCTCACAAATTACAATGGTGAAAAGACAGAGCAATATTGCTGTTAACCTCCTTCGTCCTTTTTCCTGTCGAGGCCACAGGGGATAATATGTTGTTGTGACCCCTTCAAGGCTACATTCTTCCTTCAGCATTCTTTTTGCTCCACAAGTACCAAGCACCCAATACAGCAGTACCTATGGGGAGATAATATTCTATCACTTCTGGAGCACTGCAGACTTTTTCCATCCTCACCTCTATTTTATCCTCCCAACAATTATGGAAACCATGGACATCAAAGAGTTTCATGATCCTTTCCACATGAGGGAACTGAGAGGTTAAGCTTTTAGTCTGGGGTCACGTAATTAATGGCAGTGCTGTGATTAGGTTTAAGTTTCACAATAATCTATCAATTGCAAGTCCATTTATTGAACATCTCCTATTTGTTTAGCACTGTGCTACGTATTGAAGATTGAGACCTGGCATCAGTCAAATCAAATCACTGAAACTTCCAGCATTGAATTAGAAGCCACGTCAGTCGAGGCAAAGTGGATTCCTGCTCACTCTTAACTAAGCCATGACTGTAAGGGCTCTCGGGACATTTTTTTCTCTTTATCTTGGCACAATTACATGCAGATCACCCAAAGGCCTTCACTTCAACCTCCGAGTGTAAGCCATATTTTGAAATGCTGTTTCCCTGCTCCTTGCTAGAACTGATCCCTCAATTCTCCTTACTGTTCCTCAGCAAGTGCTGGAGACTGTGTCTCTGCTGTCCCCTCCAGACCCATGCCTTGGAGAGGAGGGCGCTGTCATTTGGATTGGTCATCTTGCCTCAGAAAGCAGTGGTTTAGAGTTTTCCTGGGCTCTGCAACAACCTCCACTTCTTAAACTCAGGTGTCAACTCAGAAAAAGGCCGGGTGTGCCTGCCCCATTTCTCCAGGAGCAGTCTGTTAAATGAGTGCATCGGTCAGGTTTGCTGCATAACAAACAACCACAAAAAGATCTCAGTGGAAATCAACAAAAAGCTTTTTTTTTTTAACTCACACATCTATGAGTTGACAGGGGTTTGACCATGAACTTGGCTGGGCTTGGCTCCAACCTGTGGGTTGGGATTAGATCTCCTCCACATGTCTCTGGTCTTCCCTGGACCAGCACTTACCTGAGGCACGTTCTTTCCGTGGCAAAAAAAGCAGGAGCACAAGAGGGCAAGCCCAAACTCACAAGTGTATTTCAAGTCTATGCTCACATCACATCCATGAACTCCCTATTGGCCAAAGCAAATAACTTGGTCAAGCCAGAAGTCAAGGGATGTGGAAGTACCCGCCCCCCTCCCCGAGAGGTCATGTAAAAGGTATGCAGGTATAACACTACTACAAGGGAGTGACAGATAAGACCAATAATTTGATCTGCCCTGGTAAGGCAAAAGCCCAGGTCTTCAGGTTGCCCGCAATAGCTCGCCCACTCGGTACCTGCCCCTCCAGCAGCGCAGAGTTTTATCTTGGACCATTGAGCTATCCCGCCTTCCTCTTTCCTACCCAAATTCCGTGACACCACCTTTTCAAAAGCAGCTCCTCCCTTCTCATGCTGTTTTATTAAAAGCTTTCTGCCAGGCTGGGAAGTTGAGGAATCCCACCTGCATCTAATATAGGATAATTTACTAACGTAACCCAGCACTATTTGCTTTTTTCCTCAGTCTGTTGCTTGCCTGTTGCATTGTTGTTGGCCGAGTTCCAAAAATCATAATAGGAAAGGGAAAAAAGAAACTATTTAGAAGATGGTTATCCAAATATCCAAGCCATTCTCCAGGTAATGAATCCATATTGAGTGAGACTTGCATTTGGAACAATAACATAAAGGGAAAAGAAAATGAAAAATTCCTGTTAAAGTACACAGGTCCTACAAGTCTATCTTTGCAGGCCCGCAATATGGAGCCTCATAGATTTAGTTGTTCACACCTCTCCTGTATTTTCAGAGCCATTAACCAGGCTGGACTTGTCAGGGTTTCAACAATGTAATTGTTTAGCTATAAATTTCCCTGCTGGCTGGGGCCTGAGGTTTCCAATAATCACAGGCAAAGGCAGAAGTCAAAATAGATAGTGTGTTGGGGGAAACAGAGAGCCAGCCTGAGGATTTACTGAGGCGCAAGGGTGTGGGGTGGTGTGGAGAGATGGTGAAGGCTGCCAGAGGCATAGGATGCTGACGAGCAGGACAGAGGACCATGGCGGCTCTAGGTTAGACGGCAGATAAGTTTTCTGCTTCCTGACGGAATGAAAACAAGCCTGAGCTGCTGGCTCCCTTCCACACAACCAACCTAGAAGAACCATAGAAATAAAAAGCAAGATTGTATTTGGGGGACTCACACAAAAACTGTGGGAAACCCCTTGGTAGACTGAATACGCAGGGGGGTGCAACCTGGGGCAGGGGGTATCAGGTGAAGTGATGGAGAACAGATGAGAGAAAGCTCTCAAGTTCTGCTCTTGCCCACATTGCCTTTGGAGGATAGTCGCCTGCCCGACTGTGCAAAAGAAACCAGCACATCAGCCAGGTGGGAGGCAGGAGGTGGGTAAACCCAGGGCAGTGCCTACACCCTGTGGGGTGAGGAACTGATGAAAATAAGTAGACTGGCCACCTGGCCTTGAGCCGGCACCCCTCCACCTCCTCCATGCCCCCTCACCTCGGGTCTGGTGGATCACAATCAAAAGCTGTGTTCTTCAAATTGATTTTGACTTACACCCACAGCAAGAAAATACATTTATGTGGTGACTCAGTACATATACAGCCCTGGACAAATGGAAGAAAGTTTCACAAAACAATGTGCTTATTGTTGGGATGCCTCTATATTTTTCAACCTATTTTATTCTGTTCTATTTCTTATCTCTTTCTCTCTCTCTCTCTCTTCCCCCTCCCCCATTCCCATAGTGGCTGACTCACTAAGTTGATTTCGTGATCCATTAATGGGTTGCCACCCACAGTTTGAAAAACCTATCCATAGGGATTGTTTCCTTCCCAAGTTGCTTTTTCAGAGCATTTAAGGGAGGATCCTGACCAAAGTTGTTGCCGACTGAAGGGGCAAAAAATTGGGGTGGGAGGATACACTTCTGTGGGACCTGGAACACTCTGCCTTGGAGCTTACCCCTGCCCCTCTTCTAGGAGCTGGGTTTAATCCCCTCCATCAATATAGATAACCAGACATGGTAACTGTTACTCCTACAGGCAAAAACCAATTTGAATATAGAATCCTATATTCAGCCAAATTGTGGTTTAAATATGAGGGCTCAATGGACATAATCGGAAGCATACAAGGCTTTAGCAGTTTGCCACACAAAGAACTATTTAGAAAACTCAGATAAGAAGTAAATCCGGAGATTACTAGAAGAAATATGGGAAATAAAAGGATTCAAATAATTTAGTAGAGTTTGTTATTGTCTGAAAATACCAGAAACAAAGAAAAAGAAATGTATGTCCATAATAACCCAGAACAAAAGTTTTAAACAATATCAACCAAGAGATGGGTACCAGAGAGATATAAGAATGTGCTAACATGTCCAACCTGTTCAGGGGAAGATTATAGATGGATGACAGGTGATAAATGATAGATGATGGATGGATGGATAGATAGATAGATAGACAGACAGACAGACAGACAGATAGATAGATAGATGTGAGATAGCCATAGGGATAAATAAATATAAGTATAGGAGAAGCAGAGACTCTCAGATTAGCTAAAAATTGTTTTGCATACATATCAACAATATGTGAGAGAAATTAAAAGAAAACATAAAGGTGAAAGGATGACAAAATATTCAGGACAAATATGAATCAAAGATCAGGGTATCAGTTTCAATATCTGAGGAAGGAATTCAAGACAAAAAAAGAATATCAAGAACAATAAAGCAAGAACCATAAAACGTCATTGGAATATATGAACCTCACACTATAGATGCAATATATATAAAGTAACAGTGATAAAACTGGGAGAAACAGAAAACAAAGCAATACTCCCCGCTAAAAAAAGCACAAATGACATAGTCACAATTGTACTTAACAGCAATTGGTAGCTTCCCACCGCCCTCAGAATCAAGTCCTATACCAGGGCTTGTGAAGCTCTACCTGACCTGGTCCCTCTTACCTCTCCAGCCCCCATTTTCATACCTCACTCTCTTCAATACTTTCTGTAACATTTTTGAATTTATTCTACTCTTCATATATGCCTTTGCTCTCTTACTTCCAAATCTTGTTGGCTGTTCTTCTGTCTGGAGCATCTTTCCTGCCTCTTTACCTGGCTAACTCCTGTTTATCTAAACCATCTTAGATTAGACATTGCTTCCTCCACAAAGCCTTGAATGAACCTGTCCTTTGATAGCATTCCTCTCACTTGTAAATTTCTTGTTTGACTATCTCCCCAATTAGACTGTAAGTACTGTGAGGAAAAGACAGTGTCTGTGATGGTCCTCAATGTGCTTCTAGTGCCCAGGATACTGACCGGCATAGGAAAAATTTGCAAAAAGTATTTGTATAGTAACTGAATGCCAAAAAGTATTTGTATAATAATCGTGGAATTGTTTTAAAAAAGAAAATCAGCCCAACATCTGGTTCTATGTGGCAGAATTAGCATGTGCATTTCTCTTTGGTTCTGCCCACTCCATAAAACTTCACTAAAATACCAGTAAAATGATTTTTTAAAAATGCATAAATCCTCTAGAACAAAGAGAAAAGTATTGGAGATAGCTTATCAAAGTCAATAAAGATGAAGCCTAACTAGATGGGGTAGGTGGGCATGAAAACCAAGATGCAAGAAGCAAGACCAAGGCACAAAACACTGGAAAGTCTCAGTAACTGAAGGCACTGGGTGTTTCAGAACATAAGGGTAGACTAGATGGCTGAAAATAGAGAGCTTGATCTAAAGTCTTTGTGGAAAATGTAGACACACATCCCCATCCCCTCATCTAGCCCAATGATACCAAAAAACTACATCGAAGCAAAAGAAAAGAGGTTGACACTGTGGCTAGATTGTTCAAGAAGGGCTCTGGACTTTACCTGCCAGAGAGTAGGAGTGAGATGCTGTACTGAAAACAAGAAGATTAAGAAGGATTTGAAACCCCTATTCCCTGTCCATTCCCCACTTTTTTGCCCCACCTCAGACAGGTAACTGAAAGAGACAAGAGATTGTAGAAACTGACAACTCCAATAGAAAAGACCTACCCTTGTTGCCATCAAATCAACTGCCAGATTTGGTGAGGTCCACCAGTCCCACCTACGTGCATAGGTTTTTCCATTAGCTTCTGGTACCTCATTCTCAAATATATATAAATATAAATATAAAAAATTTCTACCTTTAGACACTTGAAGAAAACACTAACCTAAAAGGAAGAGACAAAAAGGGAATTCACAGGAAACAGAGACAAAGCAGAGAACAGAACAAATATTTTAAAAGAACAATTAACATAATTAAGATTCTATGAGAGATAAGAGAATATTCTACATCAGTGAAACAAGAACAGAGTGCTTATAAAAGGATTTTCAGCAAATAAGTAAGAGCTTTTGGAATCTAAAAACATAATTGACAGCTTCCCTGTGGGCTAGGACAGAATAATCTGTATAAAATATGCTATATCTCACTCAAAATTGTCTCTCTGCTGGACTTCACCCAGAGCTCCTAAACCAAATCTGAGTATGTGGATGTTTTTCTATGCAAGGTGTGCCATCTTGGAAGGGAAGAGGCAACCTTGGTCCTGCTCATCCACTGATCCCCAATTCTTAAGTTGTGTCTTAGTCCCATGTCCAGTCTTCAGCTCCAATCTGTATAACCATTGATACTCCCAGGAACTCTCAGGTAAGTAGAGATCAAAAGATTTGTGTGCCAGAAACAGCCTTGACTATAAAATGATACACAGGCTTAGAACAGTCAAGGGGCTTGCCTAAGATCACATGGATAAGGGACAGAGATACTAAATCCTAAGTTTCCTGACACCTCCTATTTGTTCATTAATTAATTCATTTAAGAAATATGATAGCAGGGATAACAAGGATGATTTGTTTCTGCACTAAGGAGCTCCCAATCTGGTTAGCAGAGAGAGAGGTAAGCAAGACTGCTCCCATTGATGCTAAGATGGCGATCTGCTCAGGGGGCTATGATAGCTTAGGAGGGATGGCCAAGAAGGATATTATACCTGAGCTGAGTCCCAATGGGTAAAGACAAGAGAAGGAGAAGGGGATAAAGAGGAAATATAGAGGTGAAAGTGACCACTATGCTTTGGGAGAACTATAATGGTTCTTGAAGTCTGAACAGCAAAGATCAAGGGTAGTCACAATGCAAGTCGAGACTAAAGCATCAGGCAGGGACCAGATCAGACAAGACCCAGTGTGTCAAGCTAAGGAGTCTAGACGTCATCCCATAGCCAGACAATAGGGAGACTTTTAAGGGTTTTGAGCAGGTGAGTGACTCTTGTCCAGTATATAATCCATTTATTGATATGGCTTCCAGAAGGGAGAGACGATTGTGAACTGATAATTAAGCCAGAAAAGGGCAGATGATTAAGGCTGATAAAAAGAGAAAGGAGATAATTTGGAAAAGGAGATGGTCGCATGAAACAGGGTTGGGAATGAGAGTGTTGAGTTCAAAGAACAACCAGAAGAGCCATCTACCTCAAGGAAATAATGAGAGAAAAGGAGGAGGGTAAGAAAGATAGGGCCAGTTGAGGGAAACACCAAATTGAGGAGGTTAGACATGACTCAACATATCGAGGCTTTTTAAAACTTTCTGCCCAATGGCAGAGGAAGAGGAATCCCAGAACCCTTGGGTGGTGGCTGAAAGTAGACTTTTACAATCTCAGAACTTCTTTGAAATCTATGTTTAATCTTTAAAATTCATATGAGTTTTTCATTCTACTTTACATAAGATCCATCTGTTTTAATATAAAAATGTTTTTAATCACTTTCTAGTTAAAACACTTAACTTCCCACCTCCCAAGAAACCTTGTAGTCAAGTTAGTTAGTATTCCAGGAAGATGCTCCTGTGGCTGCTCATGCCTCATGAATGCCAATATCTGAGGGGCATGGAGATGCGCAACAGTGAGAAATTCGGTTTCTTCACGCGAGCTGTGAGACGAAAGGTATTTGAGGAAGTTAAATAAACTGGAGTGTGCTGGATGGGTGGGACAGTTTGAAATGGGTATTAGAAAGGCAGGTAAGAGGGTTTTGAGATAATCATGAAGAGATCTTAGGCCAGAGGATGACAGTGGTTAGAGAAAAAAACGACATCCACGGGAGAAATTTTGGAAGACTTGATGGATGATTCAATATGGGGGGCCGGAAGGAAGAGAAGAAGGAATCAAAGACAATTCTGACTTTGAACTAGAGGGACCAGATGCCAGGGTTGAAGAGGAGGAAGTTGAAAAGGGGAGCCCTCTCCTTCCCAAGGATCGGGAGTAACATATTAACTTCAGCCAGCTGTGCATGTCCACGTGCATGATGCACATGCAGAAATGTGTTAAAGATGGCTGGACATGGGAATAAGATCTAAGCTAGATACGCAAATGTGGGAGTGGGGGTTGAGATTCTCACAGAGGTCATAGTTGACACCACAAGAGTGTCAAAGCCAGAGTGAGCACGGGGAAAGAAGAAAAAAACAGAAAGTTGAGGACTCATAGAAAGAGAGAGAGAGAACTCCATGCAGGAAAGACAAAAAGGGGCATCGACCTAACATATAAATATAATAATTTCAGTTACAAGTAGCAGGAAAAAAATCCAACTGGATAGAGGGAAAAAAAGGGGAAATTTCTTGGATAGTATAATTGAAGAGTCCAGGAGTAGACCCTGACCTCAGGTCTGATTAGATCCTGGTGCTCAAATCAGGCCTTCAGAAATCCATCTCTATCCTTCTCTTTGTTCTTCTTCCCTCTCCAGTGCCATCACTTTCAGACAGATGTTCTCATCATGGTGGCCCCTGGAAGCTCCAGGCTTTCATCCTCTCATCTCATCAACCCCAGATGAAAGAGAACTTCTCTGTCCCAAAAGTTCCAACAAAAGTTTCCAGCCGAAGTTTCCAGGCTTGGCTCTGAGTGGACCATCTTGGCTCACAGGCCCAGCTTTAAACCAAACACCCTGGCCAGACCTGGGTCACATGCCCCAAAGTCTCCCCACTCAAACCTACATGAACTAAGTATTGGGAAGGGGGCTTTCCTAAATGAAAGATAGTTATGCAACTCCCATACAAAGAGGGAAAGAATGCTGTCGGAGAAGCAGAAAGAGGGTACAGTGAGAGAGGGGAAAGTTTTAAGGAGTTGGGGGGTGGAAATAGAGTGGCCAAACATGTGAAATGTCATAAAAAGGCCTAAGTGGAGGCAATAGAGGGCCTCCTGCCCTTGGCTACAGGGGAAACAGGGCAGCTTCTCTCTCCTCTGCACCTCCCTCCGGCCTTAAGAGAGGGAGTCTGAGGACAACGAAGCCCCATCCCCAGCTCTCCTCTCTCCTCTTTCCCAGCCTGCCATCCAGAGCCCTGGCGTGCAGCCCACCACCACCACACCCTTCCAGAGCCATGCACAGCCACTTTGGCTGGGCCCCGCAGGCCTCAAGGCAATGAAAAGTCCCTCTGGCTTCAGAAAGCTGCCTTGTAATGTGAGAGCCAGGTCCTTCCTGGCTGGCCTTCCCCACCACACACATATGATTCCTTCTTTCCCAGCAGGTAATTTTTCCAGTGACAAAAGCAGCCCTCCCCTGTTCTTTGCCTCTGACCCACCAATTGTTTGCTGAGGCAGGACCAGTAACGCTCCTTGGCTGGACTTCAGAGTTCCAGTTCAGCTGGGGGTGCTAAGCTAGGATTTAACCAAGGACCCCGAGGGGCTCATGTTATATGAATCATCTCCCCAGCGCTCTAAACATCAAACCACACTTCACCCCTCACTCTTGCTTTCCCGGCCGCTTCAGTTCATTGGCGTTTACAGCCACATTGCTGGCAGCAGCTCATCTGGAACATCCTGGCATGCTCCCCTTTTCACCATAGTGAGCAACTTTTACCTCAGAGAGCGAGGGAGAGAGAACCAGACAGACAGACAGACAGGTGGACAGGGAGAGGGGAGGCCTGCAGACAGTATGGATGAATATGGATTTCGAGCTTCTGCGGCGGCAGGGGGAGCCACGGCAATCACATCCAATGTTGTGCTCAGGCTGGGGACCCACAGCAACTCCCCTTAGGAATCTGAGTGGGTTCTTTCTTGTGTGATGTTTTGAAGCGTGTCAGCATTCCTGGGCACTATCAGCCTCCTCCAAATGGCCTGAGTGGGGGTGTGAATAGCAAGCTCTCACCACCTCTCCCTGTGCAGAGGGAAAGGCTGGGAATACTGTTCCAGAGGTTTCCTCTCGCTGTGAAAATCGAGGCAGAAATGCCTCATCCTCAGCTCCCCAAATACCCTTGAAGATCAAGGGGCAGATAAGCTAATCTATTATAAATTCTAATGCAGCACAGTTCCCTGACTGCAGCCTCTTTTTCTTCGGTGCCCCGAGCGTTAGCCAATATTTCATCAAAACCAGCTCCCTTCCGTGGGCCCACGTCTGCTCTTCCTACTCACCCCAAGAGGCTCACTTGCCGGCGCCTTCTCTGTGCACACACACACACACACACATGCACATATACACACACCTGCACACACACACGTACATGCACACACATGTGCATATACTCACACATGTGCATATACTCACACCTGTGCACACACACATGCACATATACACACACCTGCACACACACACACACGTACATGCACACACGTGCATATACTCACACCTGTGTACACACATACACATACACAAAGCCAGACCCTGATCTTCTTTCCTCATTTATGACCCTCCCTTGCCCAATCTGGCTTCAAGTGATCATTTTTCACTCTCAGAATGTTTGAATCCCACAAAAGGATGCTTAAAAGCACCAAAATGGTAACACACACACACACAGACACACACACAGATGCACACACACAAACCCACATCGAGGAGACTCCCAGAGCTTTTCCATGAGCTATTTGTCTCTGAGAACTTGTCTTCTCCTGATGTCAGCCCTACTCCTTGCTCCATGTAGGCCTAAATCTCCAGTGTAATAAAGGCAACCCCCAGCCCAAGAGCAGCCCAGCCTCTTCCACGGGCTGCACCGTGCATTGCTCGGCAGCAGGAAGTCCACCTCCGCTGCTTGAGACTGCCTACAGCCACCTCAATACCTGCTCAGTCTTACTTCTCCCTCCTGTAAAATGGATCTAATAAAGCCCTACCAGGAGTCAGGCTGTGGGAATTCGTGCGTTAACACTGCCAGATCCTTTTGAAGATGAACGTACAATTATCACCATTCAGCCCTGGCGTGCTGAGCCAGGAGGAGGGCAGCCTCCGCTTGACCTTGAGACCTTGTCTGAGTGAGCAGTTTAAGAAAGCTTTATATTATAGTAGCTGGGTGCAAGCAAAGAAGAAACGTCTCCCATAAAAACTGCACTTCCAGCAGAATACACCGTATGATCTCAGGTTTCTATTGCACATAATAATAATCCTAACGGAAACCCCTCTGCAGTGTTTACCGCTTGGCAGGCGCTGTGTTCTGCGTGGATTAGCTCATTTGCTTCTCTTAACCACCCTCTGAGGAAGGCACTCTCATGAAGTCCTAGTTTACAGATGAGGAAACAATAGCAGAAAAGTTAAATAACTTGTCCAAGTAGTGGAGCCAGACTGCGCTTTTAACCACTACGATATACCGTAGTGAGCAAGGGCGTGAACAGGCGAGCACATGGGCACGCATAGCAAAGAGCCTGGAAGAAAACAGCACAGTATCTTACGGTTACAAGTGGTAGGATGACAGGTGATTTTTTTTCCTTTCACTATAGTATCTGTATTCTATCTAGATTTTCTAATTTGTGTAGTGGACATGCATTGCTTTTATAAGAATAATTTTAAAATGTTCTTTTGAAAAAGAAGCTTCCATGTCTGTTTCTCAGACCACCGTGATTTTCACCCAGAGCAGCAGAAGGAAGTAGGGCCATGCTCACACTGTTAGGCAGGCTCCAGCCGTTCCTTAGACACAGCCACCCAAACAAGGCAGAATGGCCCAGAAGAGGTTCGTCTGCTGTTAAGAAACGTCATCATCAAGGAAGTCATAAGTAGCCTCCTGCTCCCCAAATCCCCCCAGTCTCCCGATGTCCATGGACGGCATTGGGGACACGGTGGGAAGGATGCAAAGAGACCGGATGGGGGTCAGGAGACCAGGTTTCTAGAATGTTCTCTTTCTCTTTCTCATCTTGTGGTATCCAGATAATGTCTTCACTGTCTGAACGAGCTTTCTCACCTTGTGACCTCTGAGGGCCTCCCGGATTCTAAGATAACCATAACTTAACAAAACACCCTGTCTAGGTGCCAGTCACTCTCCACGCTCTTTACAGGTGTTGTCTCACTTCATCACCACAAAAAGCCCATGAGGCAAATGTGGATATTCTCATTTCACAGATGGGGACACTGAAGCTCCAAGACTAAACAACTTGATCAAGGTCAAGGAGCAGGTGAGCCACTGCGCTCGGCTGCAAACCCAGGGACATCTGACCCCGGATTTTGGAGTTCTTCCTGAGTTAATGATGTTGCTAGATTTCTAACGCTAATATTCCAGAGACAAATGCCTGGCCTAATCCTCTAATGCAAGTTATGTGTCAAAGTGGTGTTGACATCATCATCACTGCTCCTGGAGCTGAGTTTTAAGTAAAGTGCTCTGTAACTCTCACTCTGTTTCAGCCCGCCCTTCACTTCTGCCTTTCTTATCATGCAGGCTCCAAAAGTCCTTCAGGGCCTCCCGAGCTTCCCAGGGTGAAGCGGAGCCAGTTCATCAGGAAGAGAGCCCACAGAGAGACAACTGCACATTAGCGCCTAGGTGCCGGCCCATAAGCTCTTCCCAGAATGGACCAGAAGCGGGAGGGAGGGAGGGAGGGAGCTCACACTGCACCCAGCCAGTTAGCTCTCTGGGCAGGCAGCAATAATGGAGAACATGATAAGCTGTCACTAGAAGCCAGCTCAGTTCTCTGAGACTTAATGGTAGAATAACACAATAGGGTCAGACTAAAAAGGTTCCCTTATGAAAATTTTATCAGCAACTTTGGTAAATGGCTATGGGAAAGGTGCTTTGCTCCCAGGCAGACCTGGGACCCGATTTTACAAGGTACAGGCGGCCTGCATTGCATCACCCCCACAAGATATTAAGGGCACTCAAATTGAATTAACACCAAATCAAGCCGGTGCACTTAACAATACAAATGCACTTAAGGGATGCCTCAGGATGATTTGTGACTACAGAAAGCAAAGAAGAAAACGGCCTGCAAGCCACAAGGGTGGTGTTGTGTGTCATATACAGGAAAGGCCATAAGTAGAACTTAGAATACCGGAAAACCATGAACTTCGGGGGCTCTCAAATACCTTAGACCCAGCCGTAAAGTAGAAGGCCGCTTTTGTGGTACGCAGAAACAATTGATAAATAAATTACAGCCAATTTTCTTAGTGGCATGGTCTCCATTACCTCTGACAGCGGCATAACTACTCTGCTAAGATGATAAGAGGCGAATAATGGTTTATCGGGTAGCGCCCCAGGAAATTCTTTGCCAGTTGCCAGGTCTCTTCATGACAGTGGTGACACAAAGATCCTCAATGAGAGCCAAGTGATGAGAAGTGACAGCTTGCCAGGCAGACTGTGACAGGTCCTAAAAAGAATCAGCTGAAAATGTCCCTGGCAGATGGGACCCCAGAGTCATGGCTGGCCCTTCGGTTTCTTTTCTCCTCTGTCAGCATTTGTCGGCACACATTTTCTCCTCATCCATCTTACTCCTTTGCTCTCCGTCTCCCTCACTCTCTTCCCACACCCCTATTCTCGCCCCCTCTCACCTTCTCTCTCAAACACACCCTGTCTACTGAGCTGGAAGACAATTTGGCCGTCTTCGTAGATGAATGGCTCTTCTGAGATTATCTTGGAAACTTGGATATATTCTGGACTTGGGAGAATTCAGGGGGAAAAAATGGCCTCGCTGGGGATTCCTTTCCATCAAGTGAAATACACACAAAAGCATGCTTTTGTTATCCTTCCAGGAAAGAGCTGTCTCCACGCAGGGTCTTGCTCTGAAAATGGGCTCCATTTAGGTTGGAGGTGGCCTAATTTTGTCAGAGTTAAAGCAATTGCTCGTCGAGTCATGAGGTGGCCGGGAAAGTGGGGCAGGCAGGTTCAGTTTTTCACCACAGAGAAAAGAAGTTCTCAAATAGTCAGAAGGACTGTTTCTAGATTCTGTTGTGTCTCAGCCAGAACTTGCTTGCTCCGAGAGGTAGACATTATTATAAGAGAAACCAGGAGAATACGAAGGTCTCTACCTCTAGAAAGAGCGATCTTGGGCCCTTGCTCTGCTCGAATTCAGCTGTGTGACTTTGGGTCATTCACTTGACTTCTTTGAGTTGCGCTTTCTCCTTTGGTAAAATGGAGATATTCACATCTTCTCTATCGTCCTCATGGGACTGTTTTGAAGAGGTAGCAAAAGTCATTATGGGAAAGATCTTTGGAAACTAGGAACTATCTACAAATATAAGGCATTGTTATAATAAAAATAATCTACAAAATACACATGCGGATCTACTTCTTACAAAAACAGTCCTAGGTCCCAAGAATGAATATTCTAACTACCCCTGGTTTTCCATAACAGCAGCCTCCTCTCAGGAAATCAGAAGACGACAAGAGCAAACAAATGTAAACAAAATCCACTGAAATCCCCAAACTTCACTGTATCAACTAATTTTTAGCTTCTTCCATGCAGAACTTTGAAGCCAAAACAATGAATAGTATAATTCCTGGCATTCCCAAACACGGCTGCAGGCTTGTGACAAGACGTGGCGACATTCCAGGACACACACTCCTCTGTGCACTTGACCTCCACCCTGGGCATCTGGAGTCCCTGCCCACACTCTGCCCTCTGCTCACTCTGTTCCTCCACACGACCCCTTACATGCTCAGGGGTCACTACTTACAGTACTTACTTCTTACCTATCACTAGTCCCCTTTCCTCAAACAACCTTCCTTGTAGCTCACAGACTATTATTCACCAATGATTTATCCAGTCAACAAATATTTATTGAGTGGTGATTATGCGCCCAGCTGATGCTAGGTGTCAAGAATAGGGCTAAATCAGATAACATCCCTAACTCAAGGAGCTTATGTTCTGCATCATTGTCCCTTCCGTGACCATCTTTGGATTCTCTGTTTTGCTCTGAACTGCAGAGAGCTAAGCTGAGCACACCTCTCTAGTGAAGGAAGCCCCTCCATAAATTGGAAAGGAAGCAAAATTTGTCTTACCTGGAAGCCTCCATGTATACGTGGCTAAGTCCACCCTTGAGGCCCACGGGGCAGAATTCATTCCTCCCTTATCTGAACTCCCATAGACTCATACATGCTTCTATTACATAATGTGTCTAATTATTTGTTTACATGTCCCTCTCTCCCCAACACACTCTGGGATCTTTAAGCTTGGGTATCCTGCTCATCTTACGCCTGAATCCCAAGCGCGTATCACAAGGGGCATGGGATTTAGCTGGTACTCAGTAAGCCTTTGTGGAATGAACGAATGATTGAACTTGTCATCTCTTTACTTTCTCTGTCCGTGACCATATCCCCTTTCCTGTTTCTTTTCTGTGATCCGCAGCCCCAGCCTACGATCCAGGGAGTCATTGTTGCTCAGTGGTGATCAATATAGGCTCTCTCTGGAGTGTTTTGGAGTTGGCTCCTATTGGCTTGCAAGAATAGATTGTTAAATATTCGGAAATTTTTGGAGCTGACTTTAAACTGTTGGTAACTTGAAATTGGCAGTGGTGGGAGTATTCACATGGTGGATATCAGTAAATGCTGCACATCAGGAATTTAAGGTTTTGTTTTTGCTTTCATTTTTTGAGAGCCTGTTTGTCGGCACACAACTGCTCTAATTTAGCCAGACCTGGATTTGTGGCTCAGCTCTGCCACTTACTAATTGGGTGACCTTGGACAACTTGCTTGATATCACTAAGACTCAGTTTCCTCAACTATAAAGTGGGGATGATAATTATGGCTTAACAGGGTTATTGTGAAAATTAGGTGACCTAACATTTAAAAGGGTTTAGCATAGTTCCTCAGACATAGTAAGTATCCAATAAAAGCAATTTATTAGTATTAGTGTTAATAATATTCCCTGGCTTTCAGTTAATGCGTTCTTTCATACAATTTGTTATAATTTTTTCTTATTCCCCAAAGGATTTGTGACAACTTAAAAATGCAAGAGCCATAAAATAGAAATTATAATTAAAAATCAGGATAAGGGAAAGTAAAAATCAAAATATAAAGTCAAAATCACAACACCATCATGATTGGATGGAATCTCATAGACTAAGGCTAATTGGAGTGTTAGCTGGAAATTTCTTAAGGTGTTGCCAACAGAGTCACAAAGTGTTAGAGTGGAGGGGGCCTCAGAGATGTTCTAGATCCATCCCTCACTTTACAGATGGAAAACTGAGGGAGGCAGGCAGGGGGGAATCATTTCCTCAGCACTTACAAGCATGATGGCAGGTGCCTACACTTTCGTCTTCTCCATGTCACTCCACTGCACAGATGAAGCGATGGAGGCAAGGGAAATAACAGGCCTTTCCTAAAGCCAGCAGGCTGCGGATGGGACTGACAGTGGGACTCAGATTCCCATTTCCCTGTCCACTCCCTTAATCTCTCGGTGTCCCACGCTGTCTCCTCACTCCGGGAAGATCCATTTTGTGACAACAGTGTCCTGAAGATGAAAAAATCTCTCAAGATCCAACAGAATTATACTCAAAGGGAGAAACTGCAGGCACTGCGACGGAGGGGACTTCCCAGGGAATTTCCTAGGTCTGACTGTGACATATGAAAGAATGACAAGCATAAGCCCAGGGGTAAGAACAGCTGCTCTTGCATAAAACACATCCTCACCTTGTGCTGGCTTTTGAAAAGAGAGCTGTGTTCTTAATTCATATTCGTTTGTGGTCCACTCTGAAGTTCAGGTCTTTTTCTACTGTTCTTGTAACTAGACTTTTTTATCTAACTTCTACCAATAGCTTTGACTTCATTCTTCACAAAACCTTCTGTTGGAGTGGTTAATAGGCATGGAAATCAAATCTCTTTTCCCTTCCTCTTCACCTGAAAGAAGTAGCACAAAGCAAGAAATGGGTTAAAAAGCAATGAACGGGACAGACACGGGAGGACAGGGAAGAGGTTACATGATCCACAAAATGAGTGAATGCACAATTGAGGGAGAGTTGACAGTAATGTCTCATTTATGAGGCCACCACCCTTGTGTGGCAGCAAGCAGCCTGGTGGCCCAGTTTGGGGGGTCTATTTTATGAAGATCCCGTTGTTGCTCTCAGAGCTATTGCTGACCTCACACCAAATAAACACATCAGCCACTTCCCAAGTCACTGTGCCCAGGAGTGGCATGGAGGCACCGTGCAAGGACCCTCGCGGCCGTCACTCCCTTTCCCCCACCTCCACTCAGAAATGGCTCTTGAAGTCCCAGTGTTCACACTAACAACCCTCTCTCTCCCTATCCCCTTCCCTAAATCATCTGTCACATCTGTCCACGATCTCGCGAATTGGATCTGCATTGCCGTCTGAGGGCAGGGAGAGCCACTAACTTCATAGAAACTTGTTGAGATTATATATATACAATTATCGTATATAATTCTATATATATTATATAACATATATCCCTCAAAAGTTAGGTCAGGCACTTGTTTTTCATTTCTTTTTCTAATTTTTTTAAAAAATATGTTTTTTGTTATTTGTTTTTCACACAGCAGAATTAACTGCTCCAGACTTAATCCCAGGTTGGCTTAACCACAAACATAATTCTGAGCCCCATCATTCTGCCACCTGTTTGGGTGAGCTTGGGTAACACTGACTCACTCTTAAGTTTTTAAATGAGGCAAGCATGATAAAAAGATCTGCTACCAAAAATCAAGCAAAATCCCCATAATCCACTGGAAAGCCAACTCTGAGTGCTATTTGCGTTACCCATCATGTGGAAGTCCTCTCCAGATTGTTCCTGTCCGGGCGCTGACGTGCTCATCTGGGGATGTCTATAGTTGGGCCATGGTTCCTCTAGAAGATTTGCGTGGATTCCAACTCCACCACTCACCACTTCTGTGACCTTAGGCAAGTCACGTCAACCTTAGTCCTTTAAGCATAAAATGGGAATATTAATACCTGCCTTACATATTTCACAGAGCAAATACGAATGTGCTTTGGAAACAATAATGTGGGAGAAAAATGGCAGCTGTTGTTATTGTGAAAAGATCAAAAGGGAGACCAGCAAGTGTTTCATCAGATAAAGTCTGGGGCGTCTGGTTCTGGAAGCATTCTTTTGGAGCTATCAGTGGAACTATCACTGTGGAGACAGGAGCGGGCTGGTCTGCCTCCATGTTTGTGGGAGAAGGCTCCATCTTGGGATGGAGGAGGGTGATGCATTGTGGAAAAGCCCACAGTTCGCCCGTCATCCAGAGAGCCATTCTTCAGAAAGTACTGCGGGTACATCCTGAACAAAAAGAATTCAAACACTTGGGCTTACTCTGGGACTGTTTTCCCAGGGCCAGTCCTGCCTTAGAACTTTGTTGAGGAATTGACTTTCTTCGTTCCTTGAGGGAGATAGGCAGCTCAGTTGAGACAATTATAACTCTATTCTGGAGGTGAACAACGGCTCTGGTTTGGCCTGTATTGTATTCCCACCTCTCCTTCAGGCTTTACCTGAAGTATCCCAAGGGAAATAGGGCTGGGAGTTGGTATCTTCGCAGGTCTCTTACAAGGTCTTTTTGTGTTCTGCTTCTCAAGTTTCTGAGTCTGTAACTTGTGAAATACAGCTTGTGAAGCGCCACTTTAGGCAGAAGGACCATTGACATTCATGACCTCCTTCTCCTCTGAGAACCAGGGAGAGGTGCAAGCTCCCATGTGGAGAAGGCTGCACACTTACAAACATGTCTTGAGGGGTGAGGGTGACTCGGGCAGGCCAGCAAGGGACCCCAACTTGCCAGGCTGTCACTGCAGGGTAACAGGCAAGGGACTGAAAAATGGAGGGAGGAAAGAGGCAGGCAAGTGTTCTCACGGTGGACGGTGAGGGGAGAGTGGAAGGATGTGGTCATGGGGAGAGAGGAAAGAAAGATGAATGGGGCCTGAGTCAGTCATAGGCTAAAGCAAACAGGAAGGTTTTAAAGTGAGATTTGAGGAGAGGAAGTGGTTCTGAGCAAGGGAGGGAGAGAGTTCCAGAGATCTGTCTTGGAAAAGAGCTACTCTTCATTTTTTTGGATAGTCCTCCTCATGTGAATATTTCTTGGCGGTACTGACAGACGGGTGAACAAATTTTTTATGATTTTTTTTTTTAAATCACTACTGGCTCCAACCTTTCCCTAGAAGTTGAACCAAAAAGGATTGAGATTTTAGGTTTGAAAACATTCAGTGGAGTCATTTGTGTTAAACTGCCCTGCTGCCTGCTGCTCTTAGCAAACACTCGGGGCCACCCAGACGAGGAGAGCCCGGGGAGCGGGGTGGCCTGTTCAGCTGAGGTCATCTCTCTAACATGTCCACTGCGCCTCAGTGGTCCAGGGAACGTGATCCCAGGAGAGCTCGGCATATTTCTAAGTCTTTCTAAATTGCCAGATGTGGAATTAAGATTGGCTAACTCCCCAGCTGGCAAGAGGGGTTGTGTGTGTGGTGGAGGGAGGGAAGAGGATGGAGTTGAGGGGCTGGGGGGTCTAGAATAAGCTCACACAAAAAGACAAGGGTCTTTTGCATGGCACTTCCGTGGAAAGCATAAAGATACAGATCCAACCAAATAAAGGGGACCTTTGCTACATGCACAGTGCTCTGCCTTCTGTGAACTAATCTTAAGACAGTTCTAGAACTTCATTTAAAGGACTTAAAAACAGAAAATCTTTCCAGTTCCTTGGGGAAGTCCCCTTCCCAAGACAGTTCATCAGAAATTGTTCTGTTCATATTGTGAAAGATAATAAAATCCTCTGGGCTTCAAGAACTAAGAGGCTTTGCTTTTGCTTCTTGTTTCATGACTTTGGGAACTGAACCTTCATTGGCCTCATCTTCTCATCTATAAAGTGAGGACAATAAGCTTGTTCTCACCTCAAAAGATATTACTCACATGGTTTGAACCTACATAAAGATCCAGACAGGTATGCAAAAGAATATTATTCCTAACAGCAGAAGTTATTGCCAAATAACAGCTAAGAATATCCGAGTTTGTTTCTTTCCAGTATAAAACTGAAGTTGGGCATGAACAAGCTTAATGCTGGATCACTTTTTATCAAGCTAGAAAATAAACTATTTAAATAAAAACCCTGGTTTTGTCTGTGCTGTGTCCATATTTTCTACTATGAAGTCCAAACTCACTTCCACGTTGCAATAAAATTTCAAACCTTGATGTAGTGAACACATTTGAAATGCTTACATTATTTTTCACAACTTTATTGACATATAATACATGTTTCCTTATACTATCTTTTGCACTTTAAAACTGCACTGTCAAATACAGTAGTCAGTAGCCTCATATGGCTACTAATATTTAAATTTAACTTAGTAATAATTTAGTACAATTAAAAATCCTGTTCATCCATTACACTAACCACATTTCAAGTACGCAAAAGCCAAATGTGGCTAGTGGCTATGGATTAGACAGTACAAATCTAGACTATTTCCCTCATTGTAGAACGCTCTATTGGGCAATACTGCTCTAAAATAATATCTACTCATTACAAAAATTTGGAAAATACATAAAATCAGGAAAAAGATAAATATATTTCTTATTTTCCCACCACCCAGTGAAAACCACTATTAATATTTTGGCAGATTCTTTACAATGTTTTATTTTTTTGAACATCTGTTTTGTTTTGGTTTGTTTATATTACATGGTTGTGATCTATTGAATACGCGATGTTATAGTCTGCCTTTTTAACTTTAAAATCTAAGCATTGTTCCATGTTATTATTTACTTCTCAGAAACATTTTTAATGGCTGCAGAATGTTTCATCAAGTAGGAGTGCCATTACCCCACTGCTAGGCTTGGAGAGGGCACACATTTGAATTTTTCTTTGACAAAATAAGGTAAAATTTCAAATTTGCTAGCTCTGAAAAGGTAGAAATTGCTTCATTCTAAGGTAGTTTCTGATCAATTGTATTTTACTAAGAACATACACAAAATCCAGGAACAGCTGACTGACGTCCAGGAATAATCCACCCGACGCAGTGGGAGCTTCCTCTCCCTGCCTGAGAGCCTCGAGATGGTGGAGGCCACACGAGTGTCATCACGCATCAGAACACCCATCTCCCACTACTTTAGGGCTGTGCTCAGCAGATGCTAAGTAGGGGCAACATGCTGCAGAATGAGGATAATCATCATGAAATTACATGTTTCATTTGCCAAAAGCTAAAGCAGAAGGATTATGCTCTCACAGAGCATTCGTTCTGCATATACCATGAGCCTCACGGGCTGATATGAATAGCTGATGAGGTGATTTACCTGAAAGGGCCCCACACAGCGCCTGGCACACTCTCTCCAGCGAGCTTCCAGAACCCTCACTCTGCTGGCCCTCCTCCTGCTGCACTGGCTGCTCCTTCCCCATCCCCTTTGCTGGATCCTCTCCGCTTCCTGAACCTGAGTGTCCAGGGCCCCAGGCTCTTCCTTTAGACCTCGCTCTACTTACATTGTCTCCCCAGGTGATCTCAGCCAGCCCTGTGGCTTTAACCACCATGGGGACCCATGAGGACCCCCAAATTTCTCTCTGCCTCCTGACCTCTCTCTGAACTCCAGCCTCATAGACCGACCCGAACATCTCCTCTAGGAATCTCAAAATTAAAATGTAATATTACCCCATTCTCTCCATCAAACCAACCAACCAACCTCGGGGACAGACTACCAATTTTCAAAAAACTGGGGTCCTCCTTGCCCTCATACTTCTCTAACACCTAGTTCATCATTAAATCCCCTACGTTCTACCTTTCCCACCTCTGCCGCCCCCGCTGAGCCACTGTTCTAACTGGTCTCTCTGCTTCCACACGTGGCCCCCAGGGCCTCGCCACCAAGGCAGCTCCACCTGCCACACCCTCCCCGGGGTGTTTGGAAATACGAGAGAGAGCATTTGGGGTTGTCATAAAAATGCCCCTTGCCTTTAGTGCCGGAGGGACCTGTATCCTAAATGCTAAGACGGTCTCTGACAGCTAAGTATTATCCTCCCCAAAATGCCAATAACTCCGCACCGAGAAGCTCTGAACCGGAGTGAACCTTTTAAAACTAAAATCAGATTTTGTTTTGCCCTGTTCAAAACCTCCCGTGGCTTCCCATCCCTCTGGGAATAAAATCCCAATTTCTTACCTGGGAGGACCCCCTGACCCGCCCTCATTTCCCAGCCCTACTGCCCACAGGCTCCAGCCCCCCTCATTCCCCTGCCCCCCACAAAGCCTCTTCTCCCCTTGACCTGGGCCTTCACTCTGGCTGCTCCGTCAGCCTGGGGAGCTCCTCCTGGTCCTTCCTCCGGCGCTCAGGCCTCTGCTCCCTGTCGCCTCCTCAGAAAGCCTTTCCTGTCATCACCATCTATCATAGACACCAGCCCAGCAGCCAGCTAGTAACGGTCCCCTTTGCTTGCTTTCTCTTCCCTAACATTTGTTTACTTCTTTATTTGTAATCTGTCCCCTCCACATGATTGTAACTCCATGATGTCAGGGACTTTGTGTGGGTGGGTGTTTTTTTTCACTGCTACCCTCCCCCCACAAATCTAACACAGAACCTGGTGGAGAGAAATCATGACAATAATAAGCAACCGAAGGGAGTTCTTCCCACCTGCCAGGCTCTGTTCTGAGCACTCTACATGCATTGACTGTACCAGCTTCCTATTCCTGCTGTAACAAATTGCTACAAACCTAGTGACTTAAAACAACACGAATTTATCATCTTACAGTTCTGGTGGTCAGAAGGTCACAATGGGTCTCACTGGACTAAAATCAAGGTGTCAGCAGGCCCATGTTCCTGCTGGAGGCTCTAGGAGTGAATCTGTTCCTTGCCTTTTCCAGCTGCTGGAAGCTGCCTGTATTCCTTGACTGTGGCCCTTCTCCATCTTCTAGCTCTCTTGCCTTCCTCTTATACATAAGGACCCTTGTCATTACATTGGACCCCCTGGGATAAGCCAGGGTAATTTTCCCATCCCAACATCCTTAACTTAATCACATCTGCAAAGTCTCTTTCGCCATGTAAGGTGACATATTCACAGGTTCCAGGGATTGGAAAGTGGGCATTACGTGGGCCATTATCCTGTCTACCACATTAACCCACTCTGAGCTGTTTTTACTCACAACGCTACTGGGTATTTCCACACCAACACCAGTTCTCCAATTCTCTGGACACCAACTGGGTGTCCTACACTATTTACCTGATAGCATCAAATCCCCCAAGTTAAGGGCTCAATCCCAAAGATTGTCCCCACTACAGATGCCAGTCACAAGTCCCAGGTTGTCACCAGTATTTCTGACTGACCAGCTATAAATTCAGGGGGTTCCCACAGCCCCTTTGTCAGGATTGATAATTTGCTAGAACAACTTACAGAACTCAGAAAAGCACTTTACTTACTGTTACCAGTTTATTATAAAGGAGGCAACTCAGGACCAGCCAAACGGAGGAGATACACAGGGCAAGGTGTAGGGGAATGGGCACAGAGTGCCCATGCCCTCTCTGGGTGTGCCACCCTCCCAGCAACTTGATGTGTTCACCAACTCAGAAGATCTCCAAACCCCATAATTTAGGGATTTTTATGGTGGTTTCAGTATGTACTTATAATTGATTAAATCATTGGCCATTGGTGATTCACTCAATCTCCAGCTCCTCTCCCCTCCTGGAGGTCAGATAGTGGGGCTAAAAGTTCCAGGCTTCTGACCAAGGTTTGGTCTTTCTGGTGAACAGCCCCCATCCTGATGCTACCTAGAGGTCTACCAAGAGTCACGTCATTAGAACAAAAGATGCTCCTATCACCCAGGAAATTCTAAGGGATTTAGGAGCTCTGTGTCAGGAACCAGGACAGAGACCAAATATATATTTCTTAGTATGCCACACTCACTACTCCTCCCAGTAACTTTATGAGGTAGGTACGGATATCACCCTGTTTTACAGATGAGAAAACTGAGGCAGGGGAGTTAAATCATTGTTCAAGTTCACAGAACTAGTCAGTGGCACAGTCTGCCTTCCTAACCACCAGGCTACAGGGTCAGCACTCAATGTATAGTATTGAAACTGGTTATTCTTTACTTCTCATACTTCTGTTGTTAGGAATGAATCTCATCCCCAGACCCAGCTTGGAAGGACCCTCCCCATCAGACGGCAACCTGGAAGAGATTTTTAAATGGCTAGTTTGAATGGGGTTTTTTTGGAACGGTGAAGGCAGCTGTTTCCATATTTCCCCTCCCTGCTTTGTTCTTCCCCCGGTGCTATCAGGCACATGAGGGAGGCCTGTCACAGTCAGCCTCCACTAATCAAGGAATCTCCAGGGTGGTCAAGGGGGAAGGAGAGGAGAGGATCTTCGGAGAACACAAAGGATTCACTGTGCCTGGACTGCCCCTTCCCATCTAGCTGGTGCACTCCTGCTAATCCTAGAGAATTCACTCTAGATGTCACCTCCTCTGGGAGCCCTCCCTGACCTCTGCACACAGACACAGACTCCTTTCTCCTTCATGCCAGCACTGGGCTTCGTGCACACCTGCATGATAGCATTTGTCACAAAGTACCAATTATTTATTATGTATCTTTCCCCTACTAGCTAGAGTTCCTTGAGGGCAGGGACAGTCTCAGGGTGGCAGGACAATTAGTTACCAGGATGTGACTCTAGGAGTCATGAGCAGGCATCACCCTTCACCCCTCTGGCCGCGGTCTGGCTGCTGTCTATGAAGCCAGTATCAAGACCAACCTCTGCTACTCAAGCTGGCCCCCAGGCTCAGCGTGTGGACCCCAGAGAAGGACACATCCCTCCATGCACTCAAAGATGTGAAGGTCTCATGAGCACTCTTTGAAAAACAGCACTGAGCCCTGAAGAAAAAGGAAAGCATGTTGCAGGAGGCAGAAAGGGCATCATCAGGCCAGGCTACAGGAGCTGGGAACCAACGCCAACCCCTCCCCCCTTAACAAAGGCCAGCTCAGCCCTGGAACTAAAATGAGGGTGCTAATAGGGGCAAGAAGCTGAATGCATCGATTACAAGAGAAGCAGCATGCCTAGGGGAAGGGGTGTCTAGATTTATACTCAGCTGTGCACCCAAAAATCTTCTTTGGAATAATTTTGAAACTGTGTCTTAAAACTCGCCACTCTAAGAAGCTTGTGAAATGAAGAAGTGTAGCCATGGTGAGGCAGCCAGCATCCTGAAGGCCTCAGCAGGTGTCAGATTCACACCAGGAGCTCTCTCTGGCCCAAGAGTGCAGCATTTGGGGATTCAGCCTTCACGACAAATAGCAACTGCTGTCGCCATTGATGGTGAGGGACCACACTCAGGAGGCTAGGCTGAACAGAGGATTGCTTTTTGGGGAGGCAAAGGAGCATGAGGGAGAGAGAAGAGAGACAATCATTTCTTGGCCTCTATCTGTTGCACGCACCCTACTAAGTTATTTACATCCTCACATCCTCAAAACAAGCCTACAACAAGGAAACTCAGATGGGTGCAGTAACTTGCCCAAAGGCACAGAGTAAGTGGCAGATCTGAGATGGGAGCCCTTACTTGCCCCCCATTCCGCCAGATCCCTCCCTGTTCATTACACTCTCCCACCCCCAAAGCTCTCAGGCAACCTTACCATGACGTGGGAGGGGGAAGAAGATGCGAGATGGTCAGAAAGGTGCTGGCTGCTGCCCGAGGCTCAGCAGGCCTGGGCTCCGGTCCAGGCTCAGTTGGGGGGTGACTTTGGGCAGGTCCCCTTCAGGTTCCTCATCTGTCTAGATCAGAGCTGCCTGGAGCTCCCCAAGAGGCCTCCCAGCTCTAAAATTCTATGATCTTCGGAACTTATACCCCTCGGCGAGGATTTATCCAGCTACAACTCTGGGAAGAATTATTCTCGAGGATATGAGACTCAGAGTGTTAAGACTTTGCAAATGTTACCGTTCCAGCAACAATGTGTGCATAGAATATTCTTGGCCGGGGAGGGCAATATTCGGGAGGAGCGGAAGTCCGTCTGTCAGCAGTGGGCTTAAATGGGGCGGATGGCGAGAGGGGTGATGGGAGGAGGGAATCTGGAAAGGCTCACGGCCTCTGCTTGAAAAGAAAAAGGGGTTTAATGGGACATGCTCACTCACTCTGGATTTTAATGACCTCTCAAAATGTAACTCAGGGGGAGGGCGAGTTGAGGAAGAGGATTTGTGGAGTGAACAGAGAGGAAGAAAGAGAAAGTGATAAAAAACAGGACAAATTCAGGGCCGGGGTTCCCTGAGCATATCAACCAGAGGACAGAGGCTACAACTAGGCTGGCCCCCGGGCGAGGAGGCCTGTAGTTGGCTCTTTAGAATATTTTAACACCAGAAATTAGGTTTGGGAAGCAAACATTTCATTTTTAAAATTGAAAAGCTCTACTATATATAATGCAGGTAGGGTAGTTAACCTTTCTGGGCCTCAGTTTCCTCATTTCTGGGGTGAAGAAAAGTTCATACCTCATAGGGATTTCGTGAGAATAAAATGACACAGCACACATGTAACCCAGCAGTGTCTTTCTCCTGAAAGTGCTGTCACTCGTTCGGTGACAGGAAACAGCCCCGACCAGCAATAGGCTCATGGCAGCAGCAGACAAGGACGGCCAGACCGTGCAAGGCCAGCTTTCCCCGGTGACAGCCTGTGGTGACATGCTAGAGAAACAGCAGCAGGAGATCAGCACCAGGACTGGGGGAGGTCTCCTCGGAGCCTCTCTTCCTCCCTCCGCTGGGCCCTGTGGACGGAGATGGGCAGCTCAGAGGGAGGGAGAGGCTCCAACAGAACACGGGGCTTCCTGCTACCCCAAGATGGAGGGGGCTCAAGTCAGTTTCAGTTAGAAGATGAAAGAGATGTGACATCACTGTATCCCAAGATGATGAGTACACTGTAGTGGTTGCGAACTCTGGATTCAAATTGTTGGGGTTGGATTTCAGATCCACCAGGGCACACTCAAGCTGGGTAACAAGGAGAGGTTAATAAAAAGATTTTTTAACCATAGTGCGGGCTGGGTTTAGGAAAGAAACAAAGGATGGGCTTGTGCCTGAGAGCTGGTCATAGCAGAGAGCCGTTACCACCACAGGGCTCCAAAGGTCAAGGGTGTCTGGCAAGCGGAAGCCTGAACACAGCTCCCTAGAGAAGGTGAGACCAGAGCAAGCCCAGCCAGGCCGTTGAGAACAGAGGATGAGTGCGGACGGCAGGGAGAGAGGACAGCGGGACCCTACTGGGACCTTCCTGGGGCCTGCTGGCTGTGGACATACATTGTCCCCAAACTATTTGTAGATAAGGAAACTGAGGTCAGAGTGGCCAGGTGAAGTGGATCATCAGAGACACAGAGGAAACCAGAACCCAGCACTTCTGTCTCTCAGTCTGGGGTTGTAGCCTAAATGCCTCTTTGAAATCATTGCCAGTTCTCCCATCCACAGCAGTTACCATGTGCCATGCATGGTTCTAAGTACGTTGCATGTAATAACTCATTTAATCCTCACAGCGACTCCATTAGGTGGGTACTACTATCCCCACTTTACAGATGAGGAAACTGAGGCATAGAGAGGTAAAGCCACTTGCCTAAGGTCACAGTGGCTGGTAAGTGGCAGACCTGAGGTTTGAACCCTGAGAATTTCACCCCAAATCTGTGATCTGAACCTCTAAGGGATAAGTATCAGAAGGGACCCTTGAAAAAACTGAGTGACCATCACTGTTACTGAGGTAGCAGGACTCAAGGTAACTACTCACTTGCAGAAATGTGGCATTTGGTGCCCATACCACACCCAGCGCCTCCAGCTCACTCCCCAAGGCAGGCCCTCCAAGGGGACCTCCAGTTCTCCCTTCCCAGCCCGCCCTCTCATGGAGAGGTCTAGTGGGAGGCCTGGGCAGCACATGAGGGCTCACGGAGGACACGCCAACCTGCCAGCCTGCACCTTTTCTGGCCAGCCCAGCTGCCACGAGGAGTGCCATCTGTATACGATAAGGGCTGCATACACTCTCTACCAGTTAGTCGGTCAGGTCGCGTGTCCTGAGAACACTCTAGACCCTTTAATTGTGCGCCCGAGGAGGTTCACAGGACAGAGTGGTGAACTCTTAGACAGGAAGCAGCTGAAGTTCGACAGCCAATATCAAAACTTGATGAGTCAGTTGGTGATTTGCCCGACCAGTAGGAGCTCAGCGCTGGACACAGCACAGACTCATACTCTGCTCCTCACCAGGGCACCCTCCAAGTCTCCTTCTCCACTGGGGGCTTTCCTCCTGATTGATGGATGTGCCAATGCTGGCAATGTGCTGACCCCTCCTGCGTCCTCCCTACCCAGCCCAGACCCAACGATTCTGTCACAGATGAGGAACAGGATGGAGTAAGAAGACAATGTATGGGGGGACCAGAGCTCTTCCACAAGTGTCACCTTACTGCACACTCATGACAACCTTGGAAGTCAGGCAATAATAATGATAGAGAACAATTGTGGATCTCTTAAGATGGGCCAGGTCCTGTTGAAAGTGCTCCTTATGGATTACTTACACAGGTACTGTTGATCTCTATTTTACATTTGAGGAAACTGAGGCTGAAGGAGGACAGGTAATCTATCTGAGGTGCTAGGATTTGAATCCAGGGAGTGTTGACTCTAAATCTCTCTGCTACTCTCTCTCCTCAGATACCAAAGGACTTAGTATGCCTGGACAAACTATTCGGAGTTCATTTGGAAAGTAGGGGGAATTATTTTTTAAATTTCCAAGAGACTATGGTGATGGTCACATTTGCCTTTTAGAAAGAAAGGCCAGCGGAGACTTGGAGACAGTCTGGAGGCTGTCTTGGTACTGGAGGGATGAACAACAAGGGCCACCTGCATCAAAGCAGCAGCAAGAGGTAGTGAAGAGGAGGCGGATCTGAGAGACAGTGGAGGTAGAAGACGGGGAGGTAGAAGTTTGGAGGGAGATGGGTGGAAGGGTGTGAGGTGAAAGGGGAAAGTTTAGGAACTCTCCCAGATTTCTACCTTGAGAAGCCATGTAGATCGGTGGGTCACCAATTGGAAAGAGATTACAGGAAGGGGGCAGATGTAAGCACAGTTGAAGGGAGATTAGTGGGTTCTGTCTGAGTTAGTGGGACTTGTTGAGTTCAAGGTACCCACAGGATATTCAGATGGAAATGTCCCCTGTTAAGGACTAAATGTTTGTATCCCCCCAAAATTCACATGTTGAAACCCTACCCCCCAAGTGACGGCATTAGGCGGTGGCACCCTTAGGAAATAATTAGGATTAGATAAGGCCATGAGGATGGGGCCCTCATGAATGAGATTAGTGCCCTTGTAAAAGTCACAAGAGAGCTTACTTCCTCTATCTGCTCTCTTCCCACCATATGAGGATACAATGAGAAGTTGGCAGTCTGCAACCTGGAAGAAGACCCTCATGTGAACCTGACCGTGCTGGCACCCTGATCTTGGACTTCCAGACTCCAGAACTGTGAGAAATAAATTTCTATTGTTTATAAACCACCCAGCTTATGGTATTTTTGTTACAGCAGCCTGAGCTAGGACCCCAAAGTCCTCAGCAGGGTCTGAGCTGGAGATCATAGACTGGCAAGTCACCAATCTTAAATTCAAAAGCTAAGTACAGTGAAGTTGATGAGCTCATCCAGGGAAACTCTGAATGATAAAATAAGTAAGCCAAGGATGTGCCTTTAGATCCCAGGAGACTGGGAAGGAATGACCAGAGCAAATGCAGAAAAGAAGCAAGTAAGATGCCCAGGGAATGACTGAAGGAGATGATTTCCAGAAGGGGTGGCTTACTGTGTCAAATGTCAAGGTCAAGTGGAGGAAGACAGAAATAGATCCATTGGACATGGCCATTTTCAGGATCTTTGCCAGATTTTTGCCAGAATAGCATCAGTGGAGTGGTGAAGGAAAAGGATCCTCTTACAGGAAGCTCCTGAAGTCTAAAGTCCCTGGGACTCTGGGGACGATTCTACTTGTTTAGACCTTGATAGAAGGGAAAGCAGCCACTCTTCTAACACAACACACGATCTTAAACCCCCAATTCCCCACGCACAGGACCCCATTTCATTCCTCAGTTGGTTTTTTCAGCAGCTATCCATGTGTTGGAGCCTCATGAAAATGTTCCTCTTCCTAAAATATTCTGCCCCCCTCCCTCACCAACCCACCGGGAAGATAGCAAATCCACGCCCTTTAGGTGCAGGGAGGGCTGAGTTCAAATCTACGCCTTGCCGCTCAATAGCTGTGTTTCTATGGGTTGTCACCTAATCAGTGTGTGACAGAGGCTCATAAGACCTTTAATGCAGGGCTGATTTGAGGAAGAAATGCCATAGGCCATGGGAAGCTGCCTCACTCCTAGGAGGCTCAAGAAACAGTGTTGTTCTTTAGCTCAAGTCTCTCCAGGCCCTGAGAGTATCAGTAGCCTGGGAAGGAGAGCCTGGGTTTATACAACGTTTTCTCCGAGAGGATTTTATGGGGGTGAAGAAGGAGAGGACACCATTGACGGGTTGACAGGAGCTTGCAGAGTTAGGAAGAGTCACAGAAAACACATATATCCACCAGGGTTTTCTCAGGCCTGCTCCTCCCTGCAGCTGTCTGCAGTCAGCCAACAACATTGAGTGACGACCATTCCATGCACTCCTCAGCCTCTAGAAGAGGGTGTGGCAGACACTCCAGTGCCCGCCAGTGGCACATGGGGTCCCCTCGGCCTTACCATCTCAGTGCACACCAGCCAGATTTCTAACAGCCAGCACCTGCACGTTGCCCAGGAGTCCCCATGGCTCCCATGCTTCTAAACCACAGGCCATGTTGCCTCCACTCAGGGGGTATTTGGCACTGTCTGGAGACATTTTTGATTGTCATAACTGGTAGGGTGGGGGTTTGCTAGTGGCATATTGGGGGTAGAGGCCACGGGTGCTGCTAAACTGCCTGCAATCCCCAGGACAGCCCCACAACAAGGAATTATCCGGCTCAAAATGTCAGTGGTGCTGAGGTTGAGAAACCCTCCCAGGCAGTATTAAGACCCAGCTGCCCACAGGGGCCACGAGCTTGATGAGGCTCTTTGGTGGCCTCTTTCCCTTCGCTTTTTCCCTTCCCCACTGCTCCACCGGGATCTCCTGCAGTCCCCTGCCAATGAGCCATTCGCAATCAAATCACTGTCTCAGGGTGTGCTGGGGGAGGGAGGGGCGCAAACAAGACATGCCTCCAGCTGTTTCTGGTCTGGGTAAGCAGGTGGAACCCATCTCCTATCCCCCACTAGAAAAAGCGTTCCCCATCACGAGGAAAAAATATGTTCTTTACGTATTTATAGAGAAAAGACTAAAGTCCAAACGAATATAACACACATGGTGACCTCTTAGGACACACTTTAGAGAGCCCTGAGAAGAGCAGAGCCTCGGTTTGGGCAGAGTTCACCCAGCCTGTGTCCGTGAGGAGGTGAGTTTGAAGGAGGCTCAAAACAATGAGGGGGGCAGGTTGGCAGCAAGAAGGAAAAAGGGCTTTCTGAGAAGGGAAAGTGCCCCTGTGGGTGCTCCCCAGATTCCACCCACAGCCCCTGGGTTTCTTTGCCTTCCAAGGTCAGGCTCGCAGGGTCCCCTGGGAACTGTAGCCACGACTGTGGAACACTGAAGGGAGTGCATGGGGCCCAGGATGGCTTCCTCTCATGCACTTCCTTTTTGTGGGAGGGAACAAGATGGCTGCAAATGTCTCCGATGTGAAGGGAAATCTTTGCTGGTGTCACGGCCAGGGGATTACATCTGCCTACAGTTACAGGATGTATCACTTGCAGAGAATTCCTTCCACAACATACTCAAAGACACCCCCCTCCCCCAAAAAAGTATTAAATAGCTGGCTAGATTTGATCTATATTTTTCATTGTTTTTTTTTCTCCTGTCATTTTTCACCAAAGTCCACTTGACATGCCATTAAAAGAAAACTCTATGTATACGAGCAATAGATTTAAAAAAAAAAAAAAAACTAATATATCGAACAACCCAACGTATACAATTTGGAAGAAGTAACCGGATCCTCTGCTCTGGCAGGCTGTAAACTGGCCTAGGGAGGGACATTGTTTTTCTTTTGGTCATTCTGCCAAGTTAAAAAGGAAGTTGGAGATTAGAACAAAATATTTAAATCAAAAATGAATCCTTCAATGAAAGTTGCTTGATCCCTTTTGCTACCACCCCCTGCCTCCCTTCCCCCTTATTGGAAGCATATTTCTCTTTGAAAAGAAGTGGTGTATTGTTGCTGAATAGAAGGGGGACAGCCCACTGGGGAGACACATTGATCTCATCATTTTAAAAGTGGGAGATAAATGACCTAAGGTCTCTTCCCAATCAAATGCTGTTTCTGCACATTCTCAGAATAAATGGCATGGTTTTCCCTGGTGAGCAGCGAGTGCTCTCCCCGTCGCCGAGTTTGCCTATGCAAGACATGCATTCCAGCCCTAGAACAAAGGTGAGTTCAACTAAAATGGACATATCTGAGTGGTGCCAGGGCATCACACTGTTCTTTGAAACTCAAGCAAGACCTTGACTCTTCCTAATAGTGAACTTGTAAAACAGCCCCCGTATGAAGAATCAGTATTATGATTTCTCAAAATCTCCCTCAAATTCACTACAAGAGATGAACAGATAGCTTAGGTTCCGCAAGTACTACTATAGAAAAAGATCCAAGAAAGGAGAAGTAAGGAACAGAGCCACATCTGATATCCAAAGATTCCTTCTTCCACTGCATCCTGCCAGTCTCTCCTCTAAAGGAGTCCGTTTCTGAAGTGGCCCAAGTAAATGTGGTCCTCTTGGTGCTGAGCCTACTTAATATATGTTTAAAAGAACAATGCAAAACAAATAATGCGGTGGGACTTTCAGACACTAGGTCTTGCTTATTAGAAACACAGCTCAAGAATTTAAGAAGGAAAAAATCAGCAAGAATCTGATCTTGGAAGTGCTCAAGCAAACAGGACACCAAAGTCCAAAGCCGATTTGTTAAATGGGCTGTCGTAACTGGCCGGGTTGTACACACTTCAGTACTCATCCCCATCAGGCTGTGATCTTGCTAAACCTATGTATCTATGGCTCTTCAACACCCTAAATAAACGTTGGTAATGTAGCCCACTGATATGAGTCATACAGTCATAATAAATAAACAACAGAATCATCCAAGGTATGAAAACATACAGGTACATTGATGGCGTTAATAACAGCATGGCAATACATAATAATGGTTCTGCTCTCCAGAGGCAAGAATGAGTTGTATTACACAATGTATTTTACAATAAACATTTGCAAATAATATGTATTTTGACAGTGAACAATTATATAAAACCTATATATATCCTGATTTTTCTCCCCAACATCTCTGGCTTCACCATCCTGTGACCTCGTGTATTTCAATGCTGATCTCGTATCAGAGACGACTTGGATTTATCACACTTCCCCAGCTTAACATCTACCTAATAGCTGTGCTATTAGCTGTGCTAATAGTGACCTGGAAGGCTGGCATTTCTCCTTGCAAGCACTAACGATTTTAGAAGGAGGTTTTAAAACTGGAAAACAGCAGCATCATCAAATGATCCTTGATAAACCTGCAAATAGGCATCCACCAGTGGGAGCCTTCCCATGGTGTACTTTGCTCACCTACAGCATCTCCTCAGCAGGAGCAGCCACTCGGTTTTACCCAGTGTGTGTGTGTGTGTGTGTGTGTGTGTGTGTGTATGCGTGCCTTTCTTCTGCCTGATGGTCTTCAATGATCTATTAGAAATGATAACAAAAAGAGAGCTCCTGTCCTTGGAGCCTCTCTTTTGTTCTTAGATGTAAACCCCAATGCCACCCTCATCCCTAGACAAACTGCGGGTCTTTATATCATTTCTAGCTCACCTGCTTGATAGTTCTTGACGGCACTCGTTCAAAAAATCTGTCCTGAACGTGGCCGTGTCCCAGGAATTGAGCCAAACCCTTTGTCCTCATCGTCTCATCTAATCCTCATATCACCTCACCGAGGGGGCTCTGGTTCATTTCATTTTGCACAGGAGAAAGCTGAGGCTCAGAAAAGTCGAGGGACTTGCCCAAGGTCCCTCAGCATCTTTACTCGGGCTGGCCATGCCCGGGAGCCCTCCCCTGTCAGCACCATGCCACCTGGCATGTGAGAGCTGTCCTTTGGGTTAACAGTGTCACTCTTCTCTCAGATCAGAATTCTCATGCTCCTCTTCACAAGGACTGTCTCTTTCTTGCCTCATCCCCAGTCACCTGTCATCACTCCAACCTGCCTGGCTGGGACAGCCTCTCTGTCTAATTTGGTTGTCTCCCTGACTATCCATCTGCGCCTCTATCCACTGGAGCCTGTGCACGGCCAACTCACTATTCGAAGGACACTGCTTGGACCCCTCCAGCCTCCTAAGAGTCTTGCTGCACCATGAACTAGCTGCGTGAGTCTGGGAAAGTCATTAAAACTCTTTGACAATTTCTTTACATTTATAATAGACATCATAATCTGAGCTCTATCTCTGGAAGAAAACTCAAGTGAAGATCAAATGTGACTCAGAAAGTGGGCTTTTGGTGGCATAATTCCCATGCCAGATTTTGTCTCCAAAACATCCCTGAAATGCAAATTTTCATCCCAATTTGCCTAAAATGTTGTGTTTCTGGATCTGAATCCAATGCTGGATTTTTCTTCCAAAATTTTCCCCTCTGCCCACAAAGAATGACAGTTGGTCAATCAACTGTTCCCTGCAAAACCTGAGTTCGTAGTCCACGTTCCAGAAGGTGTGGCCAAGAATTTTACTCAGTAATGAACTCTGAATTTCTCATTTGCGAAATAACCAATAAGGAATTTTCAATAAGGAGTTATTTTTAATACCTAAAGATCATATTTAATTATTCCAATCTTAATTATCTAGATTAAGTCATATTCACTGAGGTAGCCAAAAAGAAAAAGAAATTAAGTTTTGGAAGCATAAATTGTTAAGAATCCTGGTGCCCAGACTGGTTCAGATCAAAATAAATACCCCAAGGCCTCCAATGGTTCCCCATTACCATGCAATAAAAATCCTAGCTCCTCATCCTGACTTCCCACTCCACTCTCAGCCTCACTCTACCTTTCCCACCTGAAGTTCCTTTTCTTCTCCAGGAAACACTTGCTCTAGCCACTCTGGATTATTTGCTCCCTTCTTTTAAAAGCCCCTTCATTTTATTTCCTCTGCATTTTCTTTCAGCCCCACCCACCCAGAATGCCTCCCCTACTCCCCTTGACCTAACCAAATCCATCCAGTTCAAAGCTCCATTTCTTCCATGAAGCCTGCGCTGACCACGCCAGTCTGAACAGATCTCTCCTTCCCCTGAGCGCCTGTGGCAAGTTCCTGCTCTTACTCACCTTCTGATTCTTCTCCTAATGTCATCTTGAACTATCATTAAACATCTTTCCTTTTCATATTTTAGTGTTTGGTGCCCCATTCTGCCTGTCTACCCCAGAGCTAGTTAATGTACCACTCCACATACAGTAGCCACTCATTAAAAACTTGATACTTAAATTTGACCCACATGCTTGCAAACTACTCTGATCAAAAGAAATATTTCTCATGCATAAAGCAAAAGGATGGTAGAAATCCACCCCATCAAATATTTTTGGCTAAAAAGAAAGGAGTATCTTTCCACAGTCTCAACAGAAGCTGTGCATGTGAATGTGTGTTTGGGGTACAGAAGTAGAGAGAGGCTTGTTAATTTTAAAGCCACATAGCATGTTTGGCTAAGACTATAACTCCATTTGTGTATTTCAACCACGTAAAATACACCCTGGGACTCTGGACTGAGAAAAATAGCCATATAAGGAGAAAACAAGACATTCCCTATAGCTGCCCTTGTAAAACACTCTATGATTTAACCCTCTGCTCGGACAGATCCAAGCTCCTGCACTTTACAACTGCAAACAATCAGATTCCTGGGAGGAGCGCAGTGTGTGACCTGCACCGTTGGGCACAAATGGATCGCAAACAAAACCTGACAGGTCACACACAGGGCAGCATGACCAAAGCTTTGCAGCCGCCTGCCTTTCTCTCGGAGGTGGGCCATCCCAGCCGGAGAAGGCTCCGAGATGAGCTCCAGCCCAGAGACAACTCTGAGGGCCTCATTAATCCTTCCTTCCTACAAGAACACAGGGATCTGGGGTCTGCCTCACCTTCCAGGTGACAGTCCATCAATCTGCAGAATCCCTCCATTGGGGAGGTGGGGGAGGGAGAAAGGGGGATCAGGAGAAGGAAAGAGGACCTCCAGGAATAGCAGCCAGAGGCAGGGTAAGGTCAACTGTTGGCTTACCCCCCACATAGTGCCCATGGCCCTGGGGTGCCCTATGTGCCTAGCTGGGGCCTCTGCTCTGTGCTCAAGAGGGATTACAGAGCCAGGGGCCCACAGAGAGTCCTGCAAGCCCTCATTTTTGCTTTCTCCATTTTGATTGCTGTTATAACAACTCTGTGAGATATGGTTTTCTAGATGGTAACACTGAGGTTCTGAGAGATTCCAATGTCCCTCATGTGTAAGGAGTGGGGCTATGATTAGAAATAAAATTTTATGCTGTGACTGATTCTGCTCATTTTCTTCAGCTATCCAGTTCAATCTCCTTCCTTGAGCAATAGAATGACCCCAAAACACACACACACACACACACACACACACACACACACACACGCACACACGTATTAAGGAGCAAGGAAGATGGCTGCCCAGCTGGAGACCATGTTTCTCAGGCCCCCGCGCAGCTCAGAGTGGCCATGTGACTAAGTTCCGGAGAGAGGGACATAAGTGGAAGTGCTGTGTGCAAATTCTGGGCCACAACTTTAAAAAGAAGCTGCTCGCCCATGCCATGGCTGAAATGCAAATGTGGGAATCAAGACAAGGACAACAAAACAGAAGGAAGCTGGATGACTTTAGGGAGCAGCGCCACCTACCTGCCCGGTACTGCCCGCCTACAGCTGGGCTGAGAGAAATAAACAACCTCCTCTGAGCCACTGTATTTCTCAGTGTCTTTATGACAGCAGTTTAGCCTGTACCTTAACTAATGCATGTGACTTTCTGCTGTCTCAGCTGTGTGCAAAGAGTCTTGAGGCCACACTAGCTTGCACTAATTTAAAAAGCAGAAGGAAAAACATCATAGCCAAGTTACATAACAGTCAGCAGTATTCATGTGCCAAAATCACTCCCTCCCTGAGCAAGGCTGGAACGGGCCTCATCCACATTAGAGACTCCGGCACCGGTCAGAGTGAAGGTCACAGAATCGGCTTCCTCCTTCCTAAAAGAGTGTCCTGTGAGAAGTTTGCCTTCCCAAATGAATTTCATGGAGAGGGACTCTAAACTTCTCTGAGCTGGAACCAGAAGCATTATTCGGACAATTGTCATTATCATTCCAAAAATGACTTATTCAAATCTTCTTCCTTGTGAATCTTAGAATTTGCTTTACCTATCTGAAGAGATGTGTTAAAACATCTCCTACTATGATTTTATAGTTGATAATTCCTCTTGGGAATTCAATTTGTGCCTTTCGTTTGAGGCTGTTTTTAGGTACATGTTAGAATTGTTATATTTGTATAACAGTCTATATCCTTAATCATGAATTTTGCCCTAAAGTCTGGTATAAATGTAACTCTATTAACCATTTTTGTCTGATAGTTCTTTTGCCTTTGTTTTTTTCTCTGTCCTTATATTTTAGATGAGTTTCTTATAAACCACGTAGATTTTTATTTTTTCATCCAAGTTAACCATCTCTGTGTTTTAACTGACACATTTAGTCCATTTACGTTAACTTAGGATTTATTTCTGCCACCTTATTTTGGGCTTTGTATACCTTGCTATACATGATATTTGCTTTCTTTTTTCCTGCCTTTTAATGGACTGATCAAGTTTTCTTTATTCTCTTTTTTCCTGTTCTACTGCTTTGGTAATTATACACCTCACCCTTACTCTTAGATGTTACCCTTACATTTTTATCACACATACTTGATTTTAAAAACTATAAAATACGTTAGCATCTCTACCTACCTACCAATCTTCAGAGATCCAATCATTTCCCTCCCTTCTTACAATATTTCAGTTCCACGTTGTTTTATACTCTTAAGATTAGTCAATATTATTGTTATTTCTACAGACAATGCTTGTTTAAATTTAATTTCCCTTCTTGGATCTGACTCTTTCCTCAGAGCTTTGGGTATGTTATCTTATTGACTTTCGGTTTCTGTTGTGCTGTTAAGAAGTCTCCTGCCTGTCTAATCATATTTCCTCTGTAGGAAATATGTCTTTTCTCTGTGGTTGCTTTAAGAATTCTTTGGCTTTGGTGTTCCTCAATTTCATTATAGTGGACTTAACGTCTGGATTTTTCCTTATTTATTCAGCTCATGGCTTTGCTGTGCATCCTGAATCTTATGATCCTTATCTTTTAACCACTGTTAAACTTTTTGTCTCTGAATATTTCTTCTCTCTCTTTTGTATTCTCTTCTTCTGAAACTCTTATTCTTTCTCATTCTATCTTCCATATCTTTAATTACTCATTCATATGTTTGTCTTTGTGATGCATTCTGAATTGGAATCAAATCTCTCTTCCAGCATACTAATTTTCTCTTTAGCCATATCTAATCCATTAAAATCAATGACTATGGTTATTACTTCTAGAAGTTTTATTTGTTTCTTTTTCAAATATGTATTTTCATTTTTCGTGGTACCTTGTACATTTATTATGCTTTTAATTACTTATTTTATGTCTCTAATCATTTTAAACACACTTATAGTCCCTATACAACAGATCTATTATCTGAAGTTATCGGGACTCTGATCCTGATGTATGTTCTTTCTGTTGAGTCTCTGTCATGGGCATTGTTTCTCAATATGTTTTGTAATTTTGGAGGATAAGCGTGTCTTCAGTGTGGCTTTATTTATGGGAATCCTGTGTGGCCAGGGCTGTGTGACTCAACAGAGAGTTTTCTGTTTGGTTCATGATTATATGGCATCATGGCCTAGAATCATATTTTTCTGTTAATATCTCATCTCAAATATTCGTAGACCGTATATATAGCATAAATTCAAACCTCAAACCCAAGTAAGGCATTAGGTTCTTGGTTCAGAATTCTTGATTCACAATTAAGAGACATTTCTTTGTACCCGGATCTCTGGTTAAGACAGACAAATTTCTTTTTCGTCTCCCTGTGCTGATGGCTTTCTTGGCAATGCCTTCATCTGGCCCATCATGAAGACCACAAAATGTAGGTCTCTGCATTCACAATTACTTGCCTTTCCAGTTCAAGTTCCCAAGACAACCAGTGTAACCTCTATGGCCTTAGACTAAATGTGGCTGGCTTATCTCAGGTTAGGAATCCACATCCAATACCATTAGCTACAGACAGTGACAGGATCTCACAGCACTTAAGGGACTCCCTTTGGGGCTGTTTTTGGAGAGAGAACTTCTCTAGCAAGAAGGCCTAGAGGAAGGTAGGAAATGATCTTTGGAGGAAATAATGAGCATCTCTGGAACCAATAACTTTTCTCCAACTCTTCTCTTGTGTAAGCTCTGCCCTCAGTGATTGTATAGCCTCCACTATGGGCATAAAATTGTTAAGTATGAGTCTGAGCTCTTGTGATCAGAGGGTGTTGATAGTGTCTCCCAGGAAAGATCAAGGTGAGCTTGTTTCTGCAAAGCAGTGAAATTTCTTTTCAACTCAGATTAAATTTGAAAGTTACTCTTTCACATAGCACCTAGCCCAGTGCCCAACATAGTAGATATTCAAAAAATATTTGTTGGAACAAAATACCAAACACTTCCCCTACCCTGCAGTAAGGAGATAATGCAGCACACAGAGGCAGCAGGCAGAAAGTATTCAAAGAGAGACAGAAAAGTGCAAGGCCATGCCAAGAGAAAAATAAATCTTTCCCAGAGAAATAAGTAACTCAAGGCAGGCATTTAGCAAAGAATGCTGGAGGAAAGTAACCTCTTTAAAGGCTCAGAACTTGGAGTGGACTTTGAGTGAGCACATGCACCAAGATGGAGAATGTTCTTCAGTTCATAAATAAGAGCCCTGTCACAGGTAGTGACATCCCACACAGACCGTCACAGCAAGGGAGCATCTGTGAACTTGAGTGTTACATTAAGATAAAGCACACCCCACAAAAAAGGAGGCAATTCTCTTAGGCACACCTGCATAAGGGATTTAAGGGGCAGGAACTGAAAAAATTTTAAAGATACCCACTGTGTTAGTTTTTTTGTACATAATAATACCCACGTTAATCATGTATTAAAATATATGTAGCTCAAATCATCCTGTGGATTCCTTCTTAATATGTTCTTGCTGGTTTTTGTTTTTAACATCCAAATTAAAGGATCTCTCCAAATGCTATTATAAATAGATATTTGGATTAGCTGAGAGCTGCAGGCAAAGTTTGGAAGCTAAGAAACAGTTCCCCTTAAAGAATGCTGCCTTACCCAGGATTTCTTTTTTCTAAGTGTACTACCCATTAGATTGAGCCTACACATGGAATCTCCAAAAGTTCTTTAGAAAAAGTCTTAGGGGTGGCCATCTGGTTGAAAGGAGGAGGCCAGCGGATTTGATTTGAAACTGTATTTGTGTATCAAGTATGCTATGTTTCTACTCAAATTGTGTATTTATTAGGATTGGTCTGGGGAGAAGGAAGGTTAGACCTCATTCCCCAAGCTAACCTTTGGTCCCACAGAATCTGAAAACTGAATGGAGGACTCCACATGAAAAAATTCTGGAAAAGAAAACACAGAGCATGTAAAAGATGATTGCAGTGCCAACCTGGACCCAGGGTCCAGGGAAGCTTTGTCAGGCTGCTTTGGCTTTTCAAACCACCTGTCCACCAGGATCACGATGGTGCCATGCTGGGCCCTGCTCGTTCTGATGGACAGAACTCACGACAAGAGGCTTCCTCAATGAATTCAATAGAACTTATCTATGTCACAGACCTGGAACATCTAATATCAATAACCACCTCCACATTGAACCTTGGGTTGCTTTCCCAACAGTAGCTCCACAGTTGTTCTCAGATGAAATCAAATTACTGTGGAAAAAATATGTGAGACCTCCCTTCCCACAGTGGGGTGAAAAGGGCAGCTTCCTGGGTTACCACCCGTTGAAAACACCATCTCACCAGCTTACAGGTGGTGTTATTCAAGCACAAGAATGTGTGGAATGTATCAAATGTGTGTGTCAAATGCGTGTCAAATTAGGTAGCCTCCCTCTTGAAACCGTTAAATCTTTGCATCTCATCATATGGGGGAATCGTAGACAGGGACCATCGGTGAGAACCCAGCAACATAACAACTGGAACCAAGCATCTCGCTGCAGAAACAAGAAGGTGCTCTGCAGTGGCCCCAAGGAGGTGACTGAGCCTTGCCTATTTTACCTTCCTTTTCCCAGGTAATTTTTTCCAGAAATGCTACTAAGTGGCAGTTCCCCCTCTTCCAGCATTCCTGAAAATATTTAAGATATGGGATAAACACTCAGATGTCCAATTTATATAAGAAGCTTAGGTGAAAAGACTCTATTGTGTGTATATCGAGCATTCAGAACTCTGGGGCAGCTTCAGGCTGGGAAATACCATTCCACTCCCCTCCCCACTGGAGCTCCCTGTGTGGGCACCACAGACAAGGGGAAGGTACACCTGCTGCAGGGCCCCATGTCTGGATGTCAGCCCAGGGTGTCGTGAGTCCTGGGACATTTCCTGAGTCCTCGCTCAGTTTCCTCTTTCTCAGGATAATCGTGAGAAATAAAGGCAGTAACAATGTCAGGTGCAGACAAAGCCCTTCCATTCCATGATCCCATGGTACCCGAGGCAACATCTTGCGGCGGCTTTGTCCTGACCCTGTGCGTGGGCACTTGTGTTCTTGCTTGCCCAGCTCCTATTCCCTCTTTCTCTGATAACAGCTCCTCAATTTTCTCCTGGAGAACCTCTCTGCCATTGCTCATGGTTTGGGTGCCCTCCTCTGGCCAATGGCTGATTACGTGACCCAAGCCAGACCACCTGGAGTTGCCCTTCTGGGAATGTGGATCTGAGGCAGGAGGGCACCTGGAGAGAAAACTTGCAGAGCCAATTGAAGCTGGCCCTAAAGAGCCTGTCTATCGGTCCCTGTTTCACCACACCCTTGCAGCTGCCCTGAGCCTCACTCCTTCCTCAGGTTCTGGGAGCTACGGCTACGCCCTTGCCTTACAGTAACCTCTCTGTCTGCTTCTCAGAGCCAGTGTGGACTTCTGTGCCTTGCAACAATGTGTCTCGGTGCCCCCTTCCCTATGCAGATGAAGAACCCAATTCCCCGCTCATGGGAACCAATGTGGAAGTGGGACGAGAAGCCAGCCTCTAGGTTGGCAGACTGTGCCCCCTCCACTGCACCCTCCCGGGGACTCTCTCCTCGGCCTCTCACCTTCTCCTCCCTGCCACATCGTTCTCCGTGTTCCACATCATTCCAGCTCGCCAACCATCATCTATTTCAACTCTCAAGTCTCTTTTTCTTCTGGTACCAGGCTATTTTCATAAATCTTTCATTTTAAAATAAATCTCGGTGTCTCATTCACCACAACATTTCTAAAATTCATTCCTCTGCCCCATTCCTCTGCCAATGTGCTCATTCCAGAGGAGGGCCCTTCCCACTTGAATGTTGGCAACATTCTGGCCTCTTGGCTTCCTCTCCTGCCACCTTCCTCTCTCCCAAAGAGAAAATGAGGTTTGGACTTGGGTGGGTTGAAAACGCATCCATGCATGCCATGCATAACATTCCCTTCCTCAGCACTGATGCATTCTGAGACAAAAAGCCCTTTGATAATGTTTCTCTCGGGGCCCGTTTGGCGCCATTTTGCGAATTGAGCGGCATTGGCCAAGTTCCCCCAACTGGAGAGTGAGCAGTGGTAACTGACGAAGGGCAAGCTCAGGCCCTGCCCAGGTCTATGGGCTGCCTACACAGCCTGTGAGTTGCCACATCCTCACCCAACCCAGGGCTTGAGGGTATGAACATGGTACATGGTATCTATTCCACCTAAACACGTTTCACCTAATTGAGCTTCTACAAAAATGGCTCTGTTCTGCAGCCAGGGATCGTACCCGCCCCTCAGGAAGTGGTTACATATTAGAATTCAGGGTACCTCTTGCAGCTGGGAAACACATTCTACAGGCTGTCCTCTGGGGACCCATAAGGAATTCACACCTGTGATTAACTTAACCGGCCGCCCGATTTCCCTAAAGCCCTGTACAGATCTAGTTGAGGGAGCAGCTCTCTGGCAATGAACAACTTGAGTTTTTTACAGAGAAATCAAGGTACAACAGATTCAGGTAATTTAGCATATCACAATAAACACTGTGACTAGAGCTGTGTTGGATTATTGCCGACATATACAACGAAGAGCAGGAACGCTGGTTTGGATACGTATACCCTAACACCTATTATTAGATTTGTGCTGAATACTTTTAAAAGTTTTTCTGGTATGAAATATTGAATTTGCTATTCACTGGAAATTTCCCATGCTACTTAAAATTAGATTAGTAATTTACTTTTGTGTGGTATTCAGAAGAGGCACGTTGTACAATAGAACAACCACATATGTGGAACATGTGTTTGCGTTCCAGTTGGGAGAAATTATTTTTATAAATGCAGGCTGAAGAACCTATTTTTAAATGAATTCTCTTAAACTTAAAATTCATTTTAAAGCTAAGCCGCCACCACCATTTAAAAAAAAAGAGAGAGAGAAAATGTGGGCAGAATTCAACAAGTACTTTCAGAGCCATGTTGCATTAGGTGAGTTCTCAAATGATCTCTTCAACTCAGGTCTCTGGCCTCAAAACTAGATTTCATTCTCCTCCTTGTCTCTTGTGTACTCTTGTGCCCCTGAAAGTTGAATCATGGGCAGAAGTTTCCAGTATTTTCATTCCCTCCCTGCTTTGAAGTCCATTAATCTTCGTGTTGATTTTCCCTCTACCCTTTTGAAAAAATGTATGCGTCCCCAAGATGGAAAGCCAGGAGCTGGCACCTTGGGACGAGATCACATGGAACAGGGATGGCAGGAAAGGCAAGAGCCTGGCCAGGGTGGTGAGCCACCACCACAAACCACAGCCGGCATCTCAAGAAGGGAAGTGAGTCAGTCCTCTGAACTCTGTGGTGACGAGCCCCGCAGCCTCTGTCACCCTCTTCCCTCCCCGTGGGTGCACGCCTGACCACACATGAGCCCTCCTGGTGGGAGGCAGGGCCAGACAGATGTTCTTCTGTCCTTAACACAACCGTGCAAATTGCTGCTCTTGAATATCAAGTGTTTGTTCATATTCTTAATCTAAATTCATTTTAAATCAGCACATTTATTTCTAGTAAAGAGAAATTGAATAATACATGTCTACAGTGGACTATACACTCAGGTTTTTCTTGTGAATTCAGAACAGATGAAATTACTACATACATATGTGCATATGAAGAACAAACATGTATATAACTAAACAGGAATCTGTGCATTTGAATGAATGCAATTGAATGAATCTACTCATCCGAACATTCCATCCATATAAAAACACACACACGCACAAGTATAACGGCTAGAGAAAGTCAGACTATAATGAAGACAGTACTACCACTACTACTAAGTATCTGAAGAGTAGCTCAAATTACCAGTCCCAGTTGTCAAGGAGTTTATAGTCTGATTAGTTAAACACACACACGCACACACCAGTCATTGAAACCTCAGGATCTTATCTGATTCTTCCCTCTCCTTTACCTTGTGCACCGATTTGGTTCCCAAGTCTTGCTCATTCTAGCTCCATAAATCTCATATTTACCTCTTTATCTCTTCCTCTTCAACTCTGGCTCTTTTGGGCCCTCTTGCTCCTTCCCAGACTACAGGAGTAGCTTCCTTTCAGGCACAGGATGTTGCCTTTAAGAGTCCACCCACATGGGCAGGGCTGACAAAGGCACAGCCCTCATCTGGCCACCCGCTACTCTCTCAGCCCCGACAGACCATGTTAATTGATCCCAGTGCCCTTCCACATGGCTGCACAGCTCTTTGCAGCACAGCCCTCCAAGGTTGCTACCAATTTATCAGCGTTCTTCTGGAATCAGAATCTATTTACCATCCTGATCTAGGTACTTTAAAACAAGATTCTTCAACCAGGACTGAGCACCAGAATCACAGGTGCTTGAACAGCACCTAAGATCTAAATCAGGCATGAAAGTGGGCATTTTTTTAATGCACGATTTTTGATGTGCACTCTTCATTGAGCACTAAATAAAACTAACCCAAACCAGAAAATTTTGCCCCCTCCAAATCTTCTCTCTCCTCTGACACCTGCCGCCTTATAACTCTCACTGGTTCCTATTCACAGCTATCTTGAACTTTCTTGAACTTTCGTCTTGAAAGTTGAATCTTGAAACTTGAATCTTGAACATTCCCTAGCCAGCTCCCGATGTCTTCCATTTGGACACCAGGCACGTTAGTCCAAGACTAATACCAGGACAGATATATCCTCCAAGAAGCAGATGTCAGGATAGGATTAGACGTGCAAAGTTTACCAGGGTAAAGACCTATGAGAGGAAATGTGGACGGAGCCAGGAGAGGCTGGGAGAGTTGTCAGATGGCAGTGCAAGTCTGACTCCATGAAAAGGAGAAAGAAGGAAGGAAGGTTGGGTGGAAGCATCTTGGCCTGCAGTGCAGTACTAAAGCAAGTTTGCAAGGCCTTCTGGAAGTCCTGGAGCCAAAGGCACCCATCAGAGGAGTCCGGTGTCTTGGCATCGCTGCTGAGTCACTGTCTGAGAGCAGGCCGTGGGAAGCGTGGCCTTGGCTCAAATGCAACAACTTCAGGTTGCAGCAATCGAGGCCTCGGCCAATTCAGAACTCTCCTGCAGGTGGAGATCTGAGAGGCGCATTCTTAGAGCTGCCACACCAGTAACTGACAGCAGCTAGGGCTGCTGGATTTAACAAATAAAAATACAGGACGCCAAGTTAAATTTGAATTTCAGATAGACAACAAGTAATTTTTAGTCTAAGTATGTCCCATCCTGTATTTTCTCTGCATTAGGCTTTCTCTGTGGTGATCCTTTATCTTTTTAACTGGATCTGTAATCTGCACAATCCTAACAGGTCTCTCCCCCATTGGTCTCTCTTCTACTCAGTCATCCATCCTCCCCACTCCTCTAGATCATCTTCTGGAAACACTATTCTGGTCATGCCACCCCCTGCCCCACCCAAGAAACTTCCACTAGCTCCCATGGCTTTAAGAATAAACCTCAAATTCCTCAGGCTGACATTCAGCCTTATTTTGCAACACTGATTCCCGCTGACCTTTACAGCCCCTGGACTCCAATCAGACCAGACCTTGTGGTTATCAAGACACACCCTGCAGTTCCAGACATCCTGCTTTTGCTCACGCTCGTTCCCCTCCCTGGAATGCCTTTCCCAGAACAGCCTTCCCCCGGATCTCTGCATTTCCAAATTTGACCTGTGCTTCAAAGCTAGCTCAAATGCTGCTTTCTCCTTGAAGAGCTCAGCTATGTACACCATTGCCCTGCCCAGAATCCTGACACCTGGAGACAGGCATAAGCCAAAATAATATAGAAAGACATATTTGATGTGCCCTGAATGCCAACTTTCCATACAGAGTGGATTTCAGCAAACATCGTTTCCCACTTCCATGTGTGGCATTAATATCAATAGCTCTTATGCAACAAACACGGTAAGTCGTGCTTTTAGACCCGGTGCAAATATTTAATTAATCCGGGCCGCCGCCCTTGTTCGCCCTTGACTGGGTTTCCCTGATGATTACCCATCGGAAAACTCAGCCCTTTAATGCAAACAAATGTCCTGATTAATTTTTTGTGCCGTGCACCACGTTGGGGGAGCAGATCCCTCATTAGGGAGCCAGCTTGAACTGCAACCGTCCTAAAAACTCAAACCTCGTTTCATACACAACTGTCTCTCCATTTTCTTGTGTGTCAAACCTTTTCTTAACTCCCTTTCCTTCTTCCCAACCTTGATTTGGGGGAAGGAACTTTGCATCCAGAGACTATAAAATATTAAATTATTCTGACTTGAGCGGAGTGGTGAGATTGACTTGCGTGGTGGGAACGCCCTGCCTCCAGCGGCAGCGCTGCCTCCGCGCAGTCGCCAGCGTGGGTGCGCCTTCCTTTTGTGAACGGTCCAGGCATTCGGTCATTCAGCCTCTTGCTCTCTCCCTCACTAGAAAACGGAGGAAATCAGATGATGAAATGAAAACCTTTAAATAAAATATCATTCACACAAAGGAAAAGAATTTTCCTCTGGGTCATTATCAGTGGAAACCCAGTGAAAAGATAATAAGCACAAGATTCCTGATTAATTAAACATTCGTGCTCATTGTATGCAATTATTCTGGGGAAAATCAACTCGGGGACATCTGTTTACTCAACCTTGGGCTGAGAAACCACCGAACTACCTCTGCCCTGCATCTCCAGGCACAGTGTCGGGCGTAGAACTGAGAGCGCATAAGCCTGAGGAATATGCCCACTAATTTTCTAGGTTGGAAACAGATGACCAAGCTACATGAGCAATAAATTATGAAGGCTGAGTAAACTCGTAGAGGGTTAATTGGGGAAATCTAAAGTGACAATATATTAATATAATACATATTTACCAATATACATAATGGTTTTACGCTACAGAGCAATTAGATATAGATAACATTTTCATGAACACTTCAATTATTATTGCTTTTTACTCAGTGAGACCGCATTTCTAGCATTTTCCTTTTCACCCAGTGTCTTAGGCTGTTTGGGCTACTCTAACAAAATACCACAGACTGAGTAAGCTTATAAACAACAGAAATTCATTTCCGGTTCTGGAAGCTGGAAGTCAGAGATCAGGGTGCCAGCATGGTTGGGTGAGCGCCCTCTTCTGGGCTGCAGACTGCTGACTTCCTGCCGTGTCCTCACATGGCAGAAGGGGCCAAGGACCTCTCCAGAGCCTTTTATAGGGGCACTAATCCCACTCCTTAGGGCTCCGCCTTCCTGACCTAATCACCTCCCAAAGGCCCTACCTCCTGATACCACCACCTGGGAGGTTAGGATTTCAACGCATGAATTGGGGGTGGGGCACAAACATTCAGACCCTAGCACCCGGTTAGGTCTCCAGTTTCAATGATTTTCGTGATACCACTAACCGCTTAATTGTCATCCCTGTTTTATCTTCCTCCCCTAGCGGTTGGGGCCAGCGAACGTTCCTGCCCAGGCTCCTTCGAGCACAGGAACGGGCAGAAGTGAACACTTCTCCTCTTGTCAGTTGACAAGCAAAACCCACAGGTCGTGAATTGAGGAGGATCAAGATTCAAGAGTAGGTTAAACAGAAGTGAACCTGAGGCCCAGGAGGTCAAATGGGAAGAGACTGGGGCAGGAAGGGAGCAAGCACTGGAGACCCACTGGCTGGAATCCAGATGCCTGGAGCAACTTCCTCTGACTCTCTCACTGCAACCTGAGACCCCAGGGAGGGGAGTCTGACTCTCAGCCAGAGAATCTTCACTGGATGTGATCAAGTGAGCACAAATGTTTGAGGAATTGCTAATGACTGGTTGATTCTCCCTGTCCATCCAACAGCAGTGCATCTGCTGAGACTCTGACTCTGGGTGTCCTCAGATCTAGCGAGTTGAGGACCCTAAAACCATTAAGTTCCCACATGAGGAGAGATGGGTTACCACTCACTCCTCTGACCCTGGTCCTCTCCAGTAAAGTGGGTGACTTAATCACACTGTCTTAGGAGGCACAGCATCAAAGATGTGACTCTAGGACCTGGTTGATAGTCTCCACCTGGCTGTAATCTGTGGGAAGAAGAGGGTGGACAGGTAAGCATCATGATGAAAGGTTTTGAAAGCATCCTCTAAGACCGGGATGCCCACCAAAGGATGAAATGAAAAAACAAACAATGCCCTCCACTTCTCCCACCCCTCAAAAAACAAATAAAAAGAAAGAAAATAAGAGGTGACTCGGGGATCCATGGAGGTAGAAGATCTTTCTTAAAAAAGAATATAACTGATGCAGATGGAGAGCCTATGCAGGAGATAGAAATGATCATTTTCATGAGGTTGTCTACAGAGTGCCAGCTTCTAAAGGGCAAGACATTCCACATGCTGGGCCTCCCAGGGCTGTCTCTGAGTGCTCCTAAACCTCAGGTTCCATATGTGCAGATATATCTTCTCCATATATGCTCTTACCCATTGTTTATGTCCAAGACGCGTGGTTACAACTTCCTTTGGTCACATGACTTTCTGGAATGGGACTACCTCTGGATATGTGCTGCAGTTTCCAGGATAGGGAGAACTGTTCAGGGTATGCTTTTTTTTGTTAGTGCCATCAAGTCTCCTAGTGACGCTGAGCAGAGCAGAACCCTGCCCGGTCTTCTTGCGCCATCCTCTTATCTTCCAGCGCTATATCAGACAATGCTCCACTACTGTTCATAGGGTTTTCATGGCCAATTTTTTGGAAATGGGTGGCCAGGTCCTTCTTTCTAGTCTGTCCTAGTCTGGAAGTTCCTTGGAAACCTGTCTACCATGGGTGACCCTGCTGGTATTTGAAATACTAGTGGCATAGCTTTCAGCATCACAGCAACATGCAGCCACCACAATGTGACAACTGATAGATGGGTGGTGTGGTTCCCTAACCTGGAAATGAACCGGAGCCAAAGTGAGAGTGCCAAATCTTAACCACTAGACCACTAGGGCTGGCTGCATGGTATGTAGCAGAAGATAAAATCAAACCCATCAAAGAAAGTGGCCCACAGTCCCTGTTCTGGACCTGCATTCCTAAGTCTGTCTCAACATACCAATAACTCTTACTCCCCTATGGGCTCTCATAGGGGGCCCAGCTTCCTAGAGGTAGAAAGAAAGCATGAGACATTAGGAGTTGGCTCCTCCTAGTTCAGAACAGTCTCTTTTTATTTATTTTTTTATTTTTTATTTTTGGTGAGGAAGATTAGCCCTGAGCTAACATCTGTTGGCAATCTGCCTCTTTTTGCTGAGGAACATTGCCCTGGGCTAACATCTGTGCCCATCTTCCTCTACTTTATATGTGGGACGTCTGCCACAACATGGCTTGATAAACAGTGCATAGTTCCACGCCCGGGATCTGAACCTGTGAACCCTGGGCTGCCGAAGCAGAGCATGTGAACTTAACCACTACACCACCAGGCCAGCCTCCAGAACAGTCTCTTTTTAGAGTGGATGTTCTCGGTTTGATTACGTGGGTTTGGGCCAGTTTGAGACAGGACAGGATTAAGGCATTGTATTCATTTTCTGTTGTTGCTGTAACAAATGACCACAAACTTAGTAGCTTAAAACAACACAAATTTCTGACTTACAGTTCTGGTCAGAAGTCCAAAATAAGTCTACCAGGCTAAAATCAAGGTGTAGACGGGGTTGCATGCCTTTGGAGGCTCTAGGAGACAGTGCATTTCCTTGCCTTTTCAAGTTTCTGGAGGCAGCCTGCATTCCTTGGCTCATGGCTCTTCCTCAGTCTTCCAAGTGTATCACTCCAACCTTTGCTTCCTTCCTTATATTTCCTTTTTGTATCTTTGACCTTCTTGTCTCCTTCTTATAAGGACCCCTGTGATTACATTGGGGCCACACAGATAACACACGACAATCTCCTTATCTCAGGATCCTTAACCACTTCAGCAAAGTCCATTTTGTCATGTAAGGTAACATATTCACAGTTTCCAGGGATTCGAACGTGAACATCTTTGAGGGGGGCGGGCATCATCTGTCTACCACAGATATATTTGAACACCAGAAGGCCTCAGTTGTGACTAACCAGGTGAATTTCTTACTGCTCTTGGATGAACAGTTACTGGAACATGCAGAGTAAAAAACAAAAACATGCTGAATAGTAGTTGGAGGTCTCCCAGTTGAAAAGGTCTGACTCTTTGAAGGACTTCATGCAAACATCTTGGCTGGACTGAACACAGCCTATGCATTCCATCTCTAGCCTCACAAGTCTATTTCTTTGGACAAGGCCAGAGGTTGTGTTGCCCCAAGTCAAGAGGAATAAATTAGGGTAGCAACTCTTAAGTCAGTGTGTCAAGGTTCATTGTTTCTCAGGATATTAATCATGTTGCCATACTAACAATGGCTCATAGTCAAATTCAAACAAATTTGAGAAAAACACAGTTAAGGTCCAACCTAATTAAATCCATTTGAATCAAAGAGATTTTTTTAATTTGAGGACCTGTCAGATCCTCAAGCAGTTCATAAGAATGTTGTTAGTCAGAATTAAGAAGCAGTTCAAATCACTAAAGGGGGAATATAGAATACAATTTACCCCTAAATTCTTTGACCTCAGAACCCCTTAGTAGCAGGGCACTTATTTATGACTTCTAGAAGTTGGATTCTGTGGAACAGAGCTTGGGAAACACTGAGTCAGGATTTTAACTATTTAGATGATGATGCTCTGTCCAGGGTTTGATCAGGGAACTGGTAATTCAATGTATGTAAGGTTGTTTACTATTCGTCAACCTCTTGGATGTGGGTGAAATGCCAGCCCCCTAGATTTCACTCCAGAAAGGTCTATACTGCAGGGTAGGCAACTGACTCAGCTGGTGGGATTGAGGAGGACATCACACTCTATCAGAAGCAGAACATCCCGTCTTCTTTACAGAGAACAAAGGGGACTAGAAAGAGAGAGAGAGGGTCCAAAGAAGCTATACCATAAGTTTATGCCTTTTTATTTGCAAAAGATCTCAATTTTAGGTTAATTAATGAAGTATACCCACCTGGCGGGAATATGGAGTGACTACTTTGTTTTGTGTCTGAAAACACCTCCTGGTAGACAGCATAATTTTCCAGGAACCTAGACACAGGACTGCGTTCCCCCTTTGGGGGATCCCTAGCTGAATCTGGAGAACAGGCATGGCAAAGGGATGAGGTGGTTGCCACTAGTCACTTGCCTCTCCACAGACCTAGTAGGCCAGGGCAGGGCATCCCACTGCTGGGTGGGAGGCCTTCTTGGCCCTCATAGCAGCCACCGTCACCCAACCTGTGGTCCCCCTTCTGCAGAAATTAAAGTGACATTTCCATCCTGTCAGTTTTGACAGGAAAAAGAGATGGCAGCTATAAGAACACGTGGGAGGTCTCCAGACTCCTTTAACCTCCCTTGAGACTTTCCTGGAACCGAGCCAGTAAATTCAATACCTCCCAAATGAATAATATTTTCCTTGTTTCAAAGTCTGTTAGGATATGAGTTCCATGTATACTCTATTGCTTACTGCTGGAGGGCCCATCGCCTCCCTCCAGTCATGACCACTCCATCCCCAGCCCATGTGACTATTGGCCCCTGGTCTGAATCATCTGTCTCTCCCTGGGTCCTATATAGGATAGCAGTGAAGCCTCTGGGTTCCCTCTTGCCTCAGTCAGGAGAGGCTTCTTAGGCTGCAGTGACAAACAACCCCCACATTTCAGTCGCAGAATCAAGCCCAAGTGGCTTTCTTGCTCATTCCATATGTCCTTCTCTTGTCAGCAGGGGGCTCTACTCCACACTGCCCTCACTCGGGGGCTCAGGCCAGCAGATCCTGCACCATATACAGCGTAGCTAGTCACAAGGGGGAAGGGAGGAAAATGGCAGATCTTGAACTGACTGTCAAAGGCTTTTGCTCACATTTCATTATTAATATTTTTCATAGCAGCTGTCATATATGGAATCCTACTCTGGGTCAAACGTATTACAACCATCTAACCCTCACCACAACAAACTTATGAGATATTCATTTCCTCTATTTTTCAAATAAGAGACCTGAGTCTTAGAGACATTAAGTCACTTATTGCAAATCCAGCAAGTGGCAGAAACTGGCTTTGATTCCTAGTCCAGCCAGCTCCCGAATCCCTGCTTGTAACTAACTTGCCTTCCTCACTGAGAGAACCTTCTCCAATTTCTGAGCTTATTTTTGTGAAAAATTTTACAAAAATATAACAACTAAATTAGTTATATATTTAAAGAATTCTCCTATTGAAAGGGGAAAATTTAAATGTAAAATATAGCAAAAAGCACATAACAATTAGTGCAATACTGTGTCCCCCTTTGTTATTCATGTGCTGGTGAAATTGCTAGCACATTTTCCTAGTCGTACTTTTGAGAAGACCTTCAGTTGTTCAGTAATTGTTTATTTTCCTTTTTTCTCCAAACATCTTTTGACAAGTCCCTGAATAATTAATTTACATTTTAAAAGAGACTTTTCAGTGCCAGCGCCCATCGATGACTTCTCTGCTGCCCAGAAGCCTCTGATTGGTGACATCAAGCTTCCATTTGAGGTCCTTGAATCCATGCTCAGAACCAACAGAATGAATTTACACATTTGTCATGCTTAATGCCTTGATTTATTCGGTTAACCACTTGTTTAAATATTTGCATTTCCAGAATATTTTGATGTTTTATGGGGATAAGGAAAGCAAATCTTTAAAATCCAGACTGCTCTGGAAAGTCCAGAATATATGGTAGTTATAGATTATAGCTGTTCCAAAACCACCAATAGTGCTTAAGAAAAAAAGAAAAGAAATTCCCTCCTTTTGGTATTTATATTTTCTTGGTATAAATCAACTAATCAACTGACTTAGCATTGTCCAAGTAGAGGGTTATTTTTCTTCCAATAAGTGAAATTTCTCTGTATCTTGTCTCTCTCTCTCTCTCTCTCTCCCCCCACACACACGCACACACCCCTACCACCTCTTACCTAAACCCAGATTGCCTTTGCAGCTTAACTCTTGCCCTTGCCTATGAAATAATTGTTGAAAACACCCAAAATCTGGGGGCCTTCTGTCTTCCTAACAACAGAAATTGAAGTTCCTTCTAAAGGAATTGGGTTCTACTTAGAATGATCCCTCATCCATGCACCCACAGATGTCACCCAATTTACTTTCGTCAGGCACTGGATGGGAACCATCAACTCACTTAGATTTTTTCCCATCGCTTATGAACACCTGAAAGATGTTTATTCCAGAGACTTGCCTCTGGTTCTTAGGAGCAGCTGGAGAGAAGAGGTCAGAGCTCAGAAGCCTTCCTGTAGGTATGCAGGGCAATGTCATGCAATTCCATACAAGTCGTGGGTTAGGTGTCAACTCCCAAATCTAAGGCTTTGGCGAAGGACTTTGAAAGGAAATTGTTAATGTCTTGCCTTTGCATCAGATTTATTCTCACTTTCTCAAATTAGTCCACTATTTCTTTAGATTTAGTCAGTCTTCCAAGTAGCCCTCACAGTAAAAGCTTATTATCCATAGGCAAAATCATTCAATCTTGGTTGCTAACTCAAGTGACAAAAAGCCATGTCTAGAGAGGGATTTCTCTGGAGAGGAATGTTGGCGGGTCTGGGTGATGTCTTCTGAGTTCACACCATCTCTGATAAAAGGCCCTTAAGGCCCCGGATCCCCATAACCCTCTGTAGCTCCACTGGGTGTCAGCATCTTTCTGAAAAGCATTGTAAGGAGAAAAAGTAGAATAAATCCTCCAATGAATTGAGGGGATTGACAGGGCCTCTGCACTGGAGCACAACTCCACTGGGGGCCATTCACACTGCACTCCGTGTGAACAGTGATCCCTGGGGTTATGCAGCCCTAAGAGGTGAGCTGAGGGTAAGAAGGAGTCTTTGATTCATTACTGATTATGCTTAAATAATCATAATTTATTCAATGAAGACACAAGTTGCTTAGGAAGCTGATGAATGAATAAGGTCCAAGTATCATCAGGAAGAGAAAATAATAATATTTGAATTACTATGCTGCTGCATTAGATACAACAAAAAGTTATCTCTTTTCAATGCTTCGCTATTGATTGATATATGTACACAGAAACCTACCTTAGACCTTTGGACTCCTCTGCAGTATGGGAGCCAATGGAGTCATCTTCTGCCCTTTCTCCCTTTCACCTGGCCTCCAGTTTTGCTAAAGGTAAGGCTGGCTACAAGCTTCTTAGAAACAATGATGTCATGTCTTTCTCATTGCTGGCAGCTTCTTTTACAAGTTAGCTGAGAAAGGGTTAAAAAAAATGACAATTCATTTAAGAGGCAATACAACAGGTTAGCAATCATCACAAACATGTTGAACAATGTCGAACGTCCATTCCGCCCTCCTTCTCCTGGAGCTTCCTATACTGCCAAAGCTGGAAATCTCAAAACTACATTTATCGGACTCCCTTGCAGCTAGGGCTGCAGAAGTGGTTGAAACTGGAAGGCGGAAGTGAGATAAGGCTGTGTTTTGTGCTCCTTCTGCAGTTTCCACTGGAAACACTGCTGTGGGCTCCCTGGTTTCCTGTAGAGACTCCCCAACTGTGGCGGCTTCAAGCAGCAGGAGCAGTTCTTTCTGTGATCCAGTTCTGTGGTGCAGCTCTCAAAGTCATATACGAGAGCTCAACCCAGGCCTGTTTCTTCTGTAAAGCATGTAATGAGATAAATCTTCTCCTTAACCTGGATCTGGTGAATTCTATTCCCTGCTACTGAGCCTGACTGATTCCAAGTTCACCCAACCTCAGTTACATCAAAGAGATGAAAATTGCCTTTTAAAGTAGCAAAATGCTTTAATGGTGTTGATTAATGCTGGTGCTTGTGCAATGAAAACAGGTATTCTCAATGTCTCAGGTTGAAAAACAAGTATAAGCTCTTAGGAAAGCAATTAGGTAGTAAGAATCAAGAACCTTAAAATGTCTATATCCTTTGACTCAGGAATCATTCTTCTTAGAATTCTCATTTTAAAATATAGAAAAGAGCTGTATGTACTATGAGGGCCACTGTGGTATTTTTTATAATAATTTAAAAGTGGAAACAAGCTAAAACTACAATCATAGGGAATGTAAAATAATCGTGTTGTCTATGTGGCTTGGCCGTAGTAACATGGGGGTATGTCTACATGATTCTATTCAATTTTAAAATCAAAATAAAATTTTTGTGCTGTGTGATAAAAACTATGACAAATAAAACATGCAAACATGCGTGGAAAACATAAAGTCAATATGCCAAAGTGAAAAAATCGTATTCTCTGGGTGGAGAGGCTAGGCAGTATTTTTTTACTTCTTTCCCTTTCTGGTTTTTTCCCTTTAATTTCTTTAATTAAAATGCACATTTTTAAATAGAAAAATAAACTTTTTTAAAAAAGTTATCTCTAATGCACCAGCATAAAACCTTTTGTGGCTAAGTTTCTACTGCTCAAATTCATCATTCTCCCTCCCCCATCATCCAATATTTATTAAGCAGGCTCTTTAATGTCGCAAGACTCTACTGCCGTGCATTGATTTTTATGATCTTACTGGAAAACTGCTAGGTGCATAGAAAGGGATCTGTGCCTGGTGTCTGTTCGCACATCATACATCACTGTGGATTGCCAGACAGCAAAGGAAAAACACCATAAACACTAATTTTTACTCCTAGATGGCTTAGTAATTTGCTAAATTTCCTTGTAATTGCTTCTAATTATTCATTACATTAGAGTAGAAGGTGGTGGCTATAAATTTTCAATGAAAACAAAATTTAAATACAATGCATCCAAAATGTCTCCGCAGACCCAGGCGGCAACCTGTTTTCCTTATTAGGAAAATTTGACAGACCTGGCAACACACGCTGCTTCTTAATGTGGCAGAAGAGACTGAGCCAAGAAAGCAACACCGAGAGTCCGATGGAGCTTTGTGAGGAGCCTGCAGAAGCAGCGCACCACCTCCGTTCAGGTATGAAAGCATCTGGGAGCTGATCTCTTCTAGGGTGGGGAGCTTTCACTAATCTCCTACACCCTCCCCTGTGAGGTGTCAGCATCTCCTGGTAATTCAGAGGAAGGCTGGTCATTACTCTGTTCATTCACTCTTTCTTTCATTCACAAAACACGGATGGAGCCCCTGCTCTGAGTGAGGCAGCGTGGGAAACAAAGAAAACGCTCCTGAAGGAGGCTGAGGGAAGGTGACCTACACGTGAAACACCATCACCCACGGTGGCGGACTGTGCTCCGGAGTGGCAGAACCATAATGCTACCTGAGTTCTGTCTAGAAGGAGGTCTGAAAAGCCTCATGGAGGAGGTGGCAATGGAACTGGACCTTAAAGGACATTTAAAATTTGACAGTGTATGTAGCTGCTGTGGAAAACAGGATGACAGTGCATCAAAAAGTTAAACATAGAGTTACCACATGATCCAACAATGCCGATTCTGGGTACATACCCCAAAGAAGTGAAAGCTGGGACATAAACAGATACCTGCACACCCATGTTCACAGCAGCGTGATTCACTATAGCCAAAGGTGGAAGCAACCCGAGTGTCCAGCAATGGATGAATGGATAAAGAAGGTGGTATATCCATACAATGAAATATTATTTAGCCTTAAAAAGAAATGAAATTCTGACACATGCTACAACATGGATGAACCTTGAAGACATTATAATAACTGAAATAAGCCAGATACAAAGGGATAAATATTGAATGGTTCCACTCATTTTGAGGTACCTAGGATATTTGAGGTACCTAGGATAGCAATATTCATAGAGAAAGAAAGCAGAATGGTGGTCGGCAGGAGCTGAGGAAGGAGGGAATAGGGAATCACTGTATCAGTCAGGGAAGATGAAAAAGTTCTGGAGATGGATGATAGTGATGGTTGCACAACAATGAGGATGCACTTAATGCCACTGAACTGTACACTTAAACATGGGTAAAATGGTCAATTTTATGTTATCTATATTTTACCACAATAAAAAAAGTATTAAAAAGATTGACAGTCTAGAGAGGAGGGAAGGCACTCAAGGTAGAAAAACAGCATGAAGCAGAGCACAGAGTTGGAACAGGATGGGCACCTGTCAGGGAACAGAGAGGAGACCAATTTGGCTGAAAGATATTGGATGCAAGAAGTGAACAATAACAATAATAATAGTAGTAACCATAAATATAACCTTTAAAGTATGTTTATTATGTACTAGGCCCTGTGCTACTGCTTTAGCTACCGTCATCTCATTAAGTCTTCCCAATAATCCATAAAGTACGTACTTTTATTATCCCAAAGTTAGAGGTGAGAAATCTATGGCTCAGAGAGGGCAAATAATTTGCCCTGCAAGCATCAGATCTGGGACCTGAATGTGTCTCTGTCCCCAGAGCCCGTGCTGCACGCCTCTTCTCCCATGGGCAATGTGGGAAGAAAAGTGGGTTAGACCATTCAACACCAGATTAAGGAGTTGGGCCTTACTGAGTAAACAGAAGGAAAGAATTTTGAGCAGCAGAATGATGTAAAGAGAACTACATTTGGGGAATATTCATCTGTCAGTGAGAGATAGGAGGCTAGAGGGAAACTTGGAATTTTTCCAGGGAATAAATAATGATGACCTGACTGGAGAGGCTACAATGGGAAGAGGGAGGACGGGCAGAGACAAGAAGTATCTTCAAGGCTCAGGAACAGACTAAATATGAAGAATAAGATCATTCTGATCTTATTCTGTGGTTTTTAACACTGGGAAGATAGCGTAGGTATCAGAAATAGGAAACCCAGGGAGGGAAACAGAATTGTGAAGAAAGAGAGTAAACTGGGGGCATTTGAAATTTAAAATGTTAGCAGATCTGATTGGTGAAGTTGTTCCTCAGGCTGTCGGAAAATGAAGGTGTCAGACTTTAGCTTGAGAAGTTCAAGCACTCAGGCAGGAAACCTACACCAGGCAATGGGAGGGTTGGGACCCCAGGGCTGAAAACTACAAATTCAAGCTTTTAGAATTTCCCAAGATGCTGGCTGGCTCCCTGCTCGCTCACCCAGTCTACAGACTCTCCATCTGTGCACACCAACCCCATCAATCATCCATGAACAGATAATGAAGGAATATCAGACACTTGAGGAGATCTCAAACATGAGTAAGAAAAACCGAGATAAACACAAACAAATGACCCCAGAGGAACCGGAGGTAATTCAGTGAACCAAAGTTACTCTCATTAGTATTCTGCAAGAGATTTGAGACAAAATTGTATCCATGAAATGAAAACATGTGCTATTATGAAAGAACAACCAGCAATCCATAAAGAATTCTTGAAATAAAAATTATCAGTGTCATAGTAACAACACTTCAATAGAAAATCTAAGAGACAAAGTCAAGGAAATATCCCAGAGAGCAGACCAAGGAGTTAACAAAACCTAAGACACGATAAGAGAAAAGAGACCCAGATGACTAATCCAGGAGCAATCAATGAACCTCTGACCAACGAAATCAATGAACCTCTGACCAACCTCTGTATCAATGAAATAATTACAAGATAATGAAATAATACAAGAACGAAAGCTCATGAGTCTACACGTCAAAGGAGTTCATTGAGTTCCCAGCACAAGAAATAAGAGAACCATACCTAGTTACATCCTTGTGAAACCTCCACATGAAGGATAAGGAGATCCTAAAATCTTCCAGAGCTTAAAAGACAGGCCACTATCATGTATGCAGTGGGCATGGGAGCAAAGTGTACAGCTGGGGCCATGCATGAGATATCGTCCATGTGAAGGTTTTAATATTGAAGGGCTTGCCATGGGCAGCACAGGCGAAAGTTCCAGTTAGCCAGAATTTAATTCCTTCCTATGTTTGCCTTAAATTTCAGAAAGGAACTTCCTATTTGCCGAGCAAATGCCATCAGCTGGACGGAGTGATCAGAGAATGAAGGAAGAGCCCCTTCCTCTCTCGTCACTTCCTCAGGCTCCACAGAGATGGAATGGGCACTGGCCCATTGGGGACAAGCCCATTGGGGATCTGAGACAGCAGGGCGTCTCAGTGTCAGTGAGAAGGCCAGCAACCCTTGAGAAGACAAGGGACAAGACAACCTTTGGCTGGTGGGTGGGGGACGAGAACCCCCTCTAAGAAGTGGAATGCGTGAGTTCCTCTGCGCTTCTCACACTCTATTGTCGTTTCCTGTTTATCTGTCCTCTCAATTAACTGTAAACTTTGGGAAAGCAAGGCTGTGCCTTATTTAGCATTTTTCACCCTGCATTTACCCAGTCCTAGTGCATCGTTCAGTAAATGCTGAACGACTCTGTGGACAGATGGAGGAATGGATGAATTTCTCCTTTTGTTACATAGAAAAGGTGACAGTGGCTGCCGGCTGTGCCTCTGAAAAGTATGCACATTCTGCTCCATTATTTAAAAAAACTCTGCATAATTGGGCTCCGTTGTCACTCCTAACAACAGAGAAGACCATTTTGCCTGTCATTCTTCAGAAAAATTGTGAATAATAAGTTCATATGGATTATTAAAACTTCACCTCTAAGAGAATTACACTGCAAAAAATTTAAAACACAGCATTTTTCATACTGCTAACTATTCTTCAGATTGCATCTTTCATTCCTGCTCCCAAGACCGTCTTCCTGTGGCTATTCCTCAATGTCTTTGCTAAAGTTGTCTTCTTTGCCTCTGGCTTTAAAATACATTGATTCACACTGTGAGGGCTTCTGCTCAGATGCAAGATCAATACCCCTGCTTTGAAGCCCCATATAGGGACACCTCTGACTAGCTCACTTCCACTTCCCCGTTGCCCAGGGATCTTACAATCCCACTCACCACCCTGATTTAAAGCCCAAATGCTGTCTATGAACCTTCCCCTAAAGGGCATCATATACATGGAAGGCCAGTGCCCTTCATTCCACAGGCGTGATTCAAGTTATTGGCCTCTGGCAGGAGCTTAAGGCTCACCCCCAATTCCCATGCTCCCCAGAGTGCTGCTCAAGGTCAATGACATTATTTGGTCTATGATGCTAAGGACGGAGTGGACTCTTCCTTAGAACTCCTATCTCTCGGGAGTTTCCTGTTTTGCCCTAGACCCTTGAGTAGCAAGATGGTGCAAGTGAATTAAGCCAGTTCTACTCTTAGGGGAAAATTCTTCCTCTCTCTTGCTCTTCGTTTTGTCACTAGCTTGGGCAAAGGAAATCCTCCATATGGCCCACTCTGACTCCCTAGATTTTTAGATTGGGCGTTGACACCAAATCACAGTCAATAGTGACTCTTATTTGTCTTGATTAGTCCTCTCTGTTCATATTCCCTTCAGGGACCTCAGACGGAGGGAGAGCTGAAGGTCTAGGCAGAATTTGAGTTTGAGCGTCTCATGTCTTGCCCATCTATGTGTGTCTATAGCTATCTTCTGACCCCCTATTTCCTTGTGACTTACCAAACCACTCTGGAAATTTCACCTCCTCAGTAGTAAGAAGAGATTCTCCCTTGCTTCACCTACTGTGTGCATGAACCTGCCACAATCACTGTCTCTATGTCACACTAAATGTTATCTTCCCCTATTTCTCTTCCCTGCTAAAATATTTATTCTCATGTATGATTTTAGCAATATATAATGAGACAAGGAGGCTGTCTCCGGCTGGGCCTCACAGAATTATAGCATTTGGTGAGGGAGGAAAGAGGGAGAGAATGGGGAGGGAGGATCATCATGGTCCTATCTCTGGTCCTTAGTTGTGCATAATCTGAAAACGATTGGTTCATCCAGAAATGATTGGCTGGTTCACAGTAAGCAAACTTGTAAGAGATTGATGTATAGATCATAAAGCCAGTGCATTAATTTATAATGGCAGATAGAACTTTCTAGTGATTCAAAAGTCATATCTACTCCTGAGGGACTCATCTTTCCAGAACCCAGTTGCCTAGAGTAGCAAGGTGGGAATCAGACAGTTGACAGGAGACTGTGTAATCAGAGTGAAAGGAGTTGAACAATCTGGTGGGATGTTTTGTCCAATTTCTGAAAGGCCTGATGGATTATCCCCACCATTCTGAAAAAGCTTATCTTATCAATGGCCAGATGACTTGAGTCCATTAGATACAGAGCCTCTCCTCCTTGAAGAAAACTAGATAGCACCCTCAAACTCAGGCTACCCAGCACAATTTTCCCCACACTCTGCCCATATCAGAATGAATTCTGAGATGCCTGTTTTTCTCTTTTATAAGTATATATTATATATAGTATGTGTGTGGTGGGGGATGAGGGTGGTCTTCCATTCAATCACCTAAATTCTAAGGTTTGCTGACATCTTTGCATCTCACCATTGTAATGCTCATACTGCATATTCACCATGGTGAGAACCACTGACGTAATTTCTGCATCTCTGTTAGTGGTTATCAAAAAAACAAAATAAAACAAATCTCCCAAATTCCACATCCAGAGTTCTAGTCCTATCTTAGCCATTACCGAGCTGTGTGACCTTGAACAAGTCATTCACCCTCTCTGTCTCTTGAATAATATCTACATTGGGGGAGATGGGACCAGGTGATTTCTAAGGTCCCTTCCAGCTCTAATTCAAGGATTATATGCCTGAGATCAGTGTCCCTCTCTTTAAAAATCAAATGATCACATAACACAATGGCTCTCTCATATCTCCTGGGCACACAGCAAATGGAAATTTGCAATGAAATTGATTGGATAAGTTAGAAAAAGAGCCATAGGAACAATAAGCCTAAGTGTCAAGAACCACCTGGGAGGACAAGTTCCTGGGCTCGACTGCATGTCTTACTTAGGTTCCAAGCTAGCAACACTTACCTACCTGATAAGCTGTCGGGGGTGGAGGCTGGAGGGGTAAATCTTATAACTATTAAAAAAGGCTTTGAAATACTTGGATGAAATGCACCATATAAGGACTAAATACTCTAATTGGACCTTTTCTGTCTCATTATTTGCCAGTGAAACTAATCCTGCCGATCTCTAGATAATAGGGGAATTTAGAAATAAAATTCCACGCTCAGATAAAATCCAAGTATTCACCCTTACCCATTAATAAGTGTTATATGTATGAGACTTGGGGTGTCCTATTTTCCCTTAACTACAAAGTGTCCCTTTGGAGCTCATACTTCACCCCCACACCATGTACTTTGCTAAAATGTTTGCAGTGGAGGGGAGTCCTCGCGGAAGTGAGCTGAAGAGGCGAGGGCGGCGTGCACACACGCGGTGGGGAGTCGGGATGGGTTTACAGTAAGCACAAGCGCCCCACTGGGACTGCAGCCTTTTACCTCTCACTGGGGGGGGCGGGGGGCAGGGGAGCCTGCCATTGACCCGGTGTTGCAGCCCCAGAAATCAATCAACACTAATGAGGGCTGCAGCTGGGAACAGAGAGGAGCAAGTGCGAGTTTGCAGAGGATGTAGCGAAGCTGTCTGAAGACATGATGGAAGGCCAAGAAGCGGCAACCACCACGTCTGTCCACCTCACCTTTGAACACTGCGGACTCAAAGTGGGGTGACTCCAGCCAGTATTGAAGGCCCAAAGCAGAGGTTTAGATACAGGCGGCTTCCTGGTTGAAACGGAGGTTTTAACTAATTCGTCAGCCCAGGGCACTACCAGCACCAGAGACAACAAATAAGCAAAAGGAAAAAAAGATGATTTTTTTTAAGAATATGTGCCCTTGAGAAAGCTGAAAAATTCAGCCAGGAAAAGGAAATGTAACATACGTACAGTTGTTGCTCATCTTGTAGACCAAAGATCAAGATCTCACGACCCCTGTGAGAAGTCTTGCCCAATGGTTATGCTTTCCTTGTTTGACCCAGTATTGGCTTTGTGTCGTGTTTGGTTCTGTTTTCTTTCGATTTCAGAAGCCTTTGGTGAGTTATCAGGGCTGAATATTGTGCGATTCCAGGGGCACATTCTCAGTGTAGCAGCTCCCGACTACTCCCCAATACACCAAATGCCCAGTGGCTCCCTTACACTGAGCCACAGCCACACATTTCTGCTGCCTGACTTGTCTCTACAGGTGTCTAAATTCGACATCAAGATGCAGAATATCAAGATTTCTCAGCAAAGCCAGGCAAGGGTCTATGAACTGGAGGATGACAATGTGCTACCCTTGAGGGTTGTTTGGAGCTAGGAGTTGCAAGAGGTGTTAGATCTCCTTTCCCTGGGAGCCCTTAACATTGTGGAAGAGTCTGGCCTTGGAAGGATGAGTTGTCCAATTGCATCTAAAGTGGAAGGCAAACTTGGGGTATTCTTTTATATACATATATATATATGATCCACACTTTATGATCATACTATATAAATATATATATATGTATCTCAGCTTTATATATATATATATATATATTAGCTTTATTGAGATATAATTCAGATACCATACAATTTAGAGTGTACAATTCAGTGGTTTTTAGAATATTCACAGATACATGCAACCATCACCACAGTCAATTTTAGAACTTTCTCATCAACTCAAAAGGAAACCCTGTATCTTTTAGCAGTTACTTCCCGTCTGCCCACTCTAGGCAACAATTAGTGTATATTCTGTCTCTGTAGATTTGCCTATTCTGGACATTTCATATAAGTGGAGTCACATAATATGAGGTCTTTTGTGCTGGCTTCTTGCGCTTGGCATAATGTTTTCAAGATTCTTCCATGTTGTAGCATGAATCAATATTTCATTCCTTTTCATGGCCAAATAATATTCCATTTATGGACACACTAAATTTTATTTATCCGTTCATCAGTTAATGGACATTTAGGTTGTTTCCATTTTTTGCTATTATGAATAATGCGTCTATAAACATTCATGTATAAGTTTTTGTGTGGACATATGTTGTCATCTCTTTAGGGTACATACTGAGGAGTAGAATTGCTGGGTCACATAGTAACTCCGTGTTTAACCATTTCAGAAACTTCCAGACTGTTTCCAAAAATGGCTGCATCATTTTACATTCCCATTAGCAATATATGAGGATTCTGATTTCCCCACATCCTCACCAACACTTGATATTATCTCACTTTTTTATTATACCTATTGTAGTGGGTATGAAGTGGTATCTCATTGTGGTTTTGATTTGCAAGATGTTGAGCATCTTTTCACATGTTTATTGGCTCTTTATGTATCTTCTTTGGAGAAATATCTATGCAGATCCTTTATCCATTTTTTAATTGGGTTATTTGCCTTCTTATTGCTGAGTTGTAAGAGGTCTTACATGTTTTGGATACAAGATCCTTATCAGACATATAATTTGCAAGTATTTTTTTTTCCATTCCATGGATTATCTTTTCATGTCCTTGATAGTGTTCTTTGACACACAAAAGTTTTTAATTTTGAAGACATCCAATTGATCTATTTTTTCTTTTGTTGCTCATGTTTTGGTGTCATATTTAATATTCCATTGCCAAATCTCAGGTCACAAACATTTACCCCTATGTTTTCTAAGAGTTTTATAATTTATAGCTCTGAAATTTAGATCTTTGATCTACTTTGAGTTAATTTTTATATATGATGGGAGATACGGTCCAACTTCATTCTTTTGAATGTAGCTATCTAGTTGTCCCAACGCCATTTGTTAAAAAGGCTATTCTTTCACCCATTGAATGGTCTTGGCACCCTTACTAGGTTCCTTCTTAAGATCTCTTCTAAGTCTGTAACATAGACGTCTCCACATTCTCAACGTTCAGAGATCATCCCTCCGTTTAATCTCATCTAATATAGCTAGAGTTCCCACCTTTCATGAATGCAGAAATGTCATCTTTTTAATCAGATTTCCCCCAAGTCTTCCTGAGAGCTCCCAGGAAATGCTTAGGTGTCCGTGGGTCTGTCCTAGTGGTCACTTGGAGAATGCAGTCATCTCTCTCTCTGGCCCCCAGTTCTTGCCATTTCTCATGGCTTCTGATTGCTGCCCCTCTCCTTGGGTTGCTGGGCCTGAAGCACGGCCACAAGCCTCACTCCTAATTCCCAGAGCACAGCCAAGATTATGCATAATATCTAACACAATTTTATTGAAGGCGTGGGGTAAGCAGAAGGAAATTACAACACAGGAGACAATAACACACAGTCAGATATTGGGTTTTGTTACCCTGAGTTTCATCCACCTTACAACCCACAAAGCATCCCTGGAATATCTCCTACCTTAGTCCTCTGGTCATCACCCTAGTGCCAGTGTTGGCAGATCTCCCCCAGATAAGCGTGTCCTTCACCAGTTCCCCAGCTCTCCCTTTGCCTGAGGAGAAGAAAATCTTTTCCTCCAACTCACCATCATTATAGTCTTACAAAGATGTAACTGCTATAGCAAGGATTTTTTTTATATTATTATGGAGAGCACTTTAGGTCCTCTTTATCTTAAACACTCTGTCCCAGAAAAAGATCTGGCTTTAACTTTGCAGAACTAAAAAACTCACAAAAAAATCAAAAGAGCTGTCTGCCCTGAGGTGGGAAGTCAGTATCTACTTCCAGCTAAAAACGAAACTTCTGGCCACTTTGAAATTGTAGATACTCACCTTTCTATCTCTATTCTGGCCATCAAACAGGACATCAAGTATTGGGGTACAGTCTCTGGGAACCCTGTTGGAACCTGGCATATCACAATTGCTTTTCCTTAGCTCTGTTGTTGATTCTCCAATTAGAAATATCCTTACTTAAAGAATTAAAAAAAAAAAGAAGAGTTATGTCTTATTTCCAATTTGAGCTTCAAGAAAATATATTCTTATCTTGGATATGCTATCTTGAAGCTTTTTGATCATTTCCCTCATGGTTCTTTCGGGCAAGTAAATGAGAATCACTTAGTAGTTCTAATATTGTCCTATCAAAGCAGAAAGGCAACCTCATATATCAGTAGTCAAATTGGTGGAAAATTGAGAACTCCCAAATGCCTTTAACAAGAATAATATGAATACAAGTGACGTACATTTGTGTGATTTTTTTTAACCCAGATAAAGTTCTGAGTTATTTAGTCCAGTACTATTTGGAAGGGAAATGGAACTAATTTTTAACAAAACATATTTTACTTGGGCTGCTATCAAAATAAATTTGAGGAAAAAAATAAATCTTCAAAGTAGACAGTTAATGGTAATAATCTCCTAGACCTGAAAAACACATTACAGTCAAATTGAATGTTCCAAAACAAGAATTGATCCTCCTCAATTCTTCATTCTTAAAATTCAGAAAAAAAGAGAACTATTTCCTATTCTGAGTAATTTATATCCTTGCATCCCAAGTGCCTTAACAGAGTATCCAGCATAGGGTAGAAACCTAAACAAGAAATTGTTGAATTAAATAGAGTGGAAATGTGTATGTTCTCAAGTGTGAGTGTGTGAGTGTGTGTGTGTCTGTGTGTGTGCGTGTGCTTTGTGGAGATGAGGTTTTTGCTTCCCCCCATATCTAGCCCAGTTCCTCCACAGAATAGGCCTTCACCCACTTCCTGTTGATTTTATGTGAATGGTTCTCATTACCCAAGCCTTATAATTCTATAATGTTCAATAAAATAAAAATTCCTTGGACTGAATATTTTTAATACCCAGATTGCTCCCAAGATACTCCAGGCCAGACAGGATTTTGCCGGGATAAACATGCAGACACGTCACTGGGGAATGAACGAGCAGGCAGCAAGGCCTGTGGAGGCAGCAAAGTGTCTCTCCCTGGGATCAGTGAAGGAGATGGAAGTGGGGCAATTCGGCCCTCTCACGCTCCCTCAGTGCTCCCGGACACCCCAACACAGGAGCTGCGTCATAAAGAAGTGGCTCCCTTGGCCCTTTCCTTTCCAGGCTTCTTCAATTTCCCCAGTTCTGACATTATTTGCATTCAAGTGATATTTCCTGAACCCTGGCTCTGTCCTAGGTGATGGGCACACCTAGGTCCAAGTGCAAGCTCATGGTAGAGTGTTCATTCTGGATTCGAAGGCCAACAGTTTACCAAAAAAGGTCTGGTCAAATGAGCATGGAGTACTGAGAAAAAAGGGTTGGTAATCAGTGTTATAACATGGTATTGAAAGCCACGCACATGGATGAGTTTGTCTAGAAAGAGTATAGGATGAGAAAGAGAGGGTTTCAGGATAAGGCCCCAGGGACACCCAAATCTGACTGCTGATTAGCTCCCCAGTATCCATCCTTTCCTTCTTCTTTAGTAATAGGGCCCTGATTTACTCATTTAAAAAACACTATTTCCCAGCATTTGTTACAGCTGAGAGGTCAGTAGAATGTAAGTCAATGGGTTGTATGGGGCTTACAAGAAGCCTCTTTAATGACTCATCTAGAAAGAACAACATTTTGCCTTTTCTCTCTTCCTTGTGATGCCTTGTGGCAGGTGGATGTGATGGCTGCCATCTTGGACCATGAGGTGACCTTGAGGATGCTAGGATGCTGAAACAGAAAGATAGATACTAGATTGCTGCGTAGCCTACCTTCGGGCTTCATTCATGAGCAAATTACTCTTCCATCTTTTTTAAGCTACTGTTATTTTTTGTTTCCTGCTAAGTGCATCCACACTCCATCCTAACCTAAACAGTCAGCAGAAGAGGATGAGCCAAGAATGAAGAAAATGAAGTAGAAGTTGTTGAGATAGGAGAGAAAACTAAGAGAATGTCTGTCACAGAAGCCAAGGGGACAAAAGTATTCCAAGAATGAGTGAATGGTCAAAAGTGCCAAATTCTCCTAAGAGATCAAATAAGGTAGCACTGAAATGTGTCCATAAATATCTGTTGGACTTAGTGACCTAGAAGTCATGGGTGACTTTTATGAGACTGTACAGGTTCGTGACTGAGACAGAATATGGTTTGGAGTGGCTTGAGTGATGAGAGGCAAGGAAATGAAGACCACAGGTAGAGACAACTCTTTTGAGAAATTTGGCTAAGGAGAGGCAAGAGATAGAGTGGAAGCTGGAAGAAGATGTGAATGGGGCCAAGAAAGGATATTTCTAAGACTGGAGCGACTTGAGCCAGTCTTAAGAGGAACCAGATAACAGGGAGATGTTAAATATACAAAGGTGGGGAGGAGTATCAATCTTTGTCCAGACCAGGTTCTATGGCCCCTCATTACCAACACCTCCTCACAAATCCCCTCTACTCCTTTTCCTGTCTCCTCTTGTGCCTAGGGCAACTCCCATTCCAGAATGAACCCAACAATCTTCATGCCTTCACCTGAGCAACCACTGGAGAAAACCGAGCTGACGGGCTCCATCTAAGAAGCATTCTTCCCCACTCTCAGAGATGAGATTTCACAGCTTCTTTCCTCTCCTCAAATCTCCACAATTACTTCCCCCACCCTCAGTCTGTTGATGGCCTCGCCTCAACTTTATTGGAAAATGGAAAGCATTAAAGATGATTTTTAAAAAATTTTCCACCTCAAACCTTTTGAAGAACAGTCTGTTGTCACCCATCCTACTTGTCACATAGACGTCACACATTAGCATTTAGGCAACTCAGGAGACACATGTTGCCTGGAGGAGGGTTGTGGCAAGCAGAAAGTCAATTCTTCGTTTTTAAAATGTATTTTATAGACAATAATCTAGAGAGAAAATGCTTTGGGTTTGTAAGTTTACAAACTTTTTTAGTTTTATAGATCTTAGCCAGAAGACATATGGAAATGTGTGTGCATGTTTTGGATTTCATAATGATGGGGGTTGTAGGGGAAGCAATGTGCAATGTGACTCCCACACAATGAAGAATTATCCTGCCCCACAGCCAACAGTGTCCACATCCTGGCACTTCCTTGCCCAGTTTTGATAGTGGATAGACAAGGGCCTGAGAAAGGGATGGTTATCAGGGGCTCACATCCCTCAGGAATGAGGATTTGGGGAATGCCATCAGGTACGTCACTGAGACCAGCAGAGTGATAGCTGAGGGCAGGGGAACTTTAAATAGATAGTGGAGGAGGGAGAGAATGAGCTTCATCTGCAGTCCTGAGACCAAATGCAGCAACAGAAGCTGTAGTTTGTCCCTCTAACCTCCCTCTTCTAAATTTCCCCTCTGATAAGTAAGGTCCACTGGCATCCTGGAAGAGCTACTCTCTGAATGTATATGGAGAAGTGGATCTGGACTCCGGTGCCCAAGGAGGTGGCCCACTCTGATCTCCCTTCAAGAAAGAACTTACTCTTCTGCTGGAAGGAGTGCCGAAACTGAGAGCCTCCAGCTGCAGCACCTCTGGATCCACAACAGTGCAGGAGCTGAGGCCATGCTCCTCTGTGCCGTCCCCACCAACTGCTGAGCATGGTGGGGGTACTGGGGCCTGGCTCTGTGCCTGAAACAGGCCTCCTCTAATAGGCATCTTTGCTTTAGAGCTCCCCATTGGATTGACTTTGTCTGATCTGCATTGTGGTTTGGGTCTCTCCCAGTCTAATCCTTCTTCCCTTCCTTGCCTCTTAAAGGTGTCAGATCAGCACCACGGTCTGAAGGCTTTTCCTCCACGGTCCTGCTCCTTCCCCCTTTATCTTGCACAGGCATTACTCCTCAATAAACTTCTTGCACTCCAAATTGTCTCAGTGTCTGCTTCCCGAACGACCTAAATTGAGAGGGATGGTAAAAGAATATGAGGTCCAGGACACAACGGACAATGTCCTCCCCCTACACCAATTCAGGACTAAGCCTTGTAGATTATTCTTTCTCAACTCAAGATGTATCTGGTCTTATGTTCCATTTTCATTACCTGGTTTGAGCCTTTCTTACAATTTGCCTTCATATTTATTTAATTAAGTAGTGTTTTAACTTTTCATAAAAATAATACAATGTAGAATTCAAACAGTACAGACCTAAAATTGTCCTTTTATATTCCAGTCCTAATCCCAGAGTTAACCATAAACTTGTATATCCTTCCAGATTGACATATATTTTTATATACAAATAGGATTATAGTAAACACTGTTATGCAACCTGCTGGATATTTTTAACTTAAAACTATTATTTGGACATATGAACATCTTTCCATATCTATATATGTAACTCCACTTCATTCTTTTTAACAGCTGTTACCATGATTTAGTTAATAAGTCATGTCATTGAAGAACTTTTATTTCCAGGATTTGGCAATTATAAATAAGGCTGCTCTGAATCTTCTTATATTTATTTTTCTGGGAACTGATGCTCTATGTCTTTGTCCATTTTTTATTGGAGTGTTTATCTTTTTCATACCGATTTTTAAGAATTCTTTAAATGTTAAAGAAATTGAGTCATTTTCTGAAATATATTACAAATTTTTTTTTCTAGTTTGTTGTTTATCTTTTGATGTTGCTTGTGGTATGTTTTTCTCTATAAAATTTAAAATTTGTATGTTGTTATGTTGTCAAATTTATGAGACTTTTCTGTTATGGATGTTAGGTTTAGAGTCTTGCCTAGAACGGCCTTCTCTATACCAATATTATGAAAAACAAAACATCCAAGTATTTTTCTAGCACATTCATAGTTTTCATGTATTTAAACCTTTAATTTTCTGGAGTTTATTTCAGCACAAGCGATCTAGCCTTATTTTTTTCCAAATGGTTGTCAGCATTTCTAATGTCAGGTCCGCTTTTCCCCACTGATTTGAAATACCACATTTACCACACTCTAAATTCCCATAGCATTTCTTCTTCTTCTTTTTTTAAATATAGAACTTGTTCTTTTTATTTATTTATTTTTTTCTGAGGAAGATTGGCCCTGCGCTAACGTCTGTTGCCAATCTTCCCCTTTTTTTTTTTATCCCCAAAGCCCCAGTGCATAGTTGTGTATCATAGTTGTAGAGTTGTAGCTCTTCTACATGGGACACTGCCTCAGCATGGCTTGATGAGTGGTGAGTAGGTCCACGCCCAGGATCTGAACCGGCAAACCCCAGGCCACGGAAGTGGAACGTGCAAACTTAACCACTATGCCACCAGGCCGGCCCCAACATTTCTTAATTACTATGTTCCTTGCTCCCTTAGGATCCTTACAGAACCTGTGTTAATTGGCCATATGTGAAAAAACAAATGAGATAAACAACGGAATGGAAACATTCACCTACGTGTACATCAATAGGAAAGTTCTCCAAGGTCCTCACCACTTTTACAGAGTATTGTGTCTAAAGTTGAATAAGATGGCCCCCATCTTCAGTGGGTGGCAGGCAAGCAAGCAAGAGGGCATGGATTGGGGCAATCTGGGTTCTTGTTGACCTCTTAATGTGAAATCCTTCCCGTTGGAGTTCCTGGATTTCACGAAAGTGTGGTAGTTTTTAACGAGTGCATAACTCCAGGAAAGCTTTGCACTTCAAAGCCTGTTGCTATTACAGCCGCTGTATTATAAAGTAAGTAGGGGGATCAGCTGCACATGAGAACTTTGAGTATCTGCTGGCATCCCTCTGCAGCAAGACAACCTTTCTGAAGGTGATTGCAGACGGACGTGGCCCTGCATCTTTGAAGTGTACTCAATGCAGAATCAATTCAGGAATTCACGGATACTAGTTACCAGCTTGTGTTTATTCACATCGCAGAGAAGGGTTTAATTAATGTAATACATATTGGTCAATTCTTTGCTTTTAAACTTTACCTTTGGCCCATCAGCAGATCAATAAGTATTTTAATCTTCTTCTATTTTAGAACTGGTTTTAAGACTCACAGCAGAGGCCAAGATTTCACAATCATTAATTGCTATTATCGGCCCCTTTCATTTCCTAAACATCAGCAGTTTCTTAAAATTCTGCTTTCATTCCTCTACTAAGTTATCCCCTCTTGCTCATCATTTGGTTCTGTGGTGTCTTTCAACCAAGTACAGAGTTTACAACTAGCCAATGATGGGAAGAAAAAGAATGCCCTGAAATTCCCCATTGATTAACCAGTCTATCTGACTTCATCACAGCTGCCCGCAAAACTCAAGAGGTAGCCTGGCCACTTTGTGATGGATGCTATCAAGTCCTTCCAAGGCTCCAGGTGGGTCTGCCAAAGGGTAGAAGACTCATATTCTTTTTCTCTCTCTTTTAAATAAGCACAAAATTATCATCTTTGGATGGCCAATTGTTCTACATTTCACAGTATAACTTCTTCCTAAATTGTCAGTATTTTCCAGTATATCAGAGGTTGGGGCGTCAGGAGAATCTGCCATTCCCTCACTGCCTAATTCGGGCAAGTCACTTAATCTCTGTGGGTCACAATGACCTCATCTGTAAAAGGGAATCACAATAGGGCATTTCTGGAAATTATGAGATAATATGCATAATGTATTTTGCACAGAGCCTGGCTACCAGGACACATCCTAAAAAGGGACTGTCCCTGTTAACAGTGTTGGTATCACTGGTGTCTTGTAAACTAAATACAGAGTACTAACTGAATGCACAGGAGTGAATAGAATAAATAGTCAGTTGTATTCCCACCTGTGAATGCATCTCTTACTTCACTTAGGAAGAAAAGGAATTGCCATGATCCATCAAAAAAACAAAACAAAACAGTCTTTTCATTTCTTTTAAGCAAAACTATTTCCATTTGCCACATTATGGAGCCTCTCTTCTTGCACAGCTCTTAGTATCCACAACTCCTTTGCTATTTTTATAGAGTTTATTCTAAACATAAAATTATACATGTTCAGTGTACAAAATTTAAAAATATATAAAAGTATGATGAAGAAAATAAAAATTATAAAGAAAATAAAAATTATTCATAATTCTACTTCTGGTAGTATTTTGGTGTGTTTTCTCTCAAATATGTACCAATGTAGATATCTCCATTATGTATACATGTGGAAACAAATCGAAATCATTTTGCATATGGAAGTACTTCTACTTAAAAATAGGCTTGGCTCTGAAATGTAAATCCATTTGTTCAAAAGTCCATAGTGACTTTAAATTTAGCACAACATGCGTTGTTCTTGGGTAAAATCAACCCCTTTTGCTCTGTTGTGTCTTTTAGTCCACATCTATGAAAATCTGTGAGTGGAAAGTCTATGAAAAAGTCTATACAGTTTCTGTCCTCTTTTTGATCAAACATCAAATCATGAGAACTTTGCAACATTAGTAAATATTCTATGAAACCGTGATTCTCAATATTGCATAAGAGACCATCGTATGAATACAAAACCTATTTCACAATCCCTTATTTTGCTTTTACAAATAACCCTGTGAGGCATACACACAGAGAAATCTTAGTGTATTTATCTCTGGTTATTTCCTTAGGAAAGATTCCTAAAAGTTGGATCAAAGGTAATGAACTTATTTAAGGATTATGAGACATATGGCCAACTGCTTTCCAGAATGATTCTACTGATTGTAGTATGTAATGATTATTTACATACCACCCACATTGGCACTATTACCGACACAAAGTTATCATTATTCTAAAAATCCTCTCCAATTAGATAGGCATGAAGTTGTATTCCACTCCATCCACTGTGGAATGCTTTCTGAGCCCTAGGTGTTATACTTTCTTTGAGCATAATAGGCCTTAGGGCTCCAAATTATCTGTAGTACCTCACCTTTGTCCCAGAGCCATGACTTCACTGGCATTGCCTACTCTCTTGTCTTGTTGCCCACCTGGGCTCTACTATTTTAAAGCCATACTGACCAGTTTTTCTGGATGTGCCACGGCACTGCAGTCTCCACTGACACCAAGGACTACAGATTCCCCTGGTCTCTGCTCTGCAGCAGACTGGAAACGGCTCTTCCTGCTGCCTCGATGGTTCTGGATGGGAAGATGGTTTCTGAGCAGAGTTTCTGGTTTCCCTACTTAAAAATTCCTCCTTATCTTGCAGTTGGAGGTAAAGTTGACACAGTAGTGCTTAGTTTCCAAAGGCCAACACGCAAACACCCACACACACACAAGTATTTTCGTTCTTGCCTCCCTACCTTGAGGTGAATAAACATAAATGAAGTGATTATTACTCATCTCAGGCAATCACATCCATCTCAATGAGCAGATTATTATAACTCCTTACACAATTATCTGGCATCAGTCAAAGAAATTTCCAAAGAGTATTCAACACAACTGTTTATCCAGGAACAATTGCCTGTGGGGCTTTGGGAGCAGAACTGAGGATCCCTTAAAAAGGTGCTAAGCACCTATTAGCTGCTTTCCTAGATATTCTTCACATATTTCAGAGATTCACACACACACACAACTTATCATAAAATCCATAATACAAACTGCATAAAATATAGGAAAGATTGCATATTACCAGGTCTCAAAACATTAAGAAGAGAGTCTGGGAAATAAGCTACAAATAATAATAAATATCATTTTTTTAAGAAAGAAAAGCCAGATATTACTTGGAAATTAAAGGTAGAAGAAGAAAAAGAAATGAAGAGGACTCCCATTTACTTGGCGAGGATTGTGTTCCAGGTCCTCTGTGGTTGAGTTCACCAAGGGATGGAGAACTGAGGAGAAGACAGTAGACAGGAAGATACAATCTCAAAAAGTGTTCATTATTTAAGGGGAAAGAAGAGGAATCAGAAAGGAAGAAAAATTTATCAAAGAAGTAGGAAGATAATCACGATCATGTATTTACATAGAAGCTTAAATAGGAGCTTCTCGAAGCAGGAATAAGTCCATAGTTAAATGCTGCACAGGAAGTCAAGGATAAAAACTTCCATACTTAGGTGAGATTTATGGGTAGGAGGTGACCTTCAAGAGAGAACAGAAGTTACTGTTTCCTGAGTGACTTTTCTGGCGCTGCCCATTATTTCCTCCTCACCCCACATCACTTTCTTGAAGAATCGACCATGTCCCATTGCCTCTGCTGAGCAGGCAACAGCCCATAGGCCCTTCTCTCCCTGGACACAGATGACTACAAGGAGGCAGGCCACGAAGACTCAAGAGTTACAAGCCAAGCTCTTTTAGGTTCTTAAACCGGAAAATTATGTGGACCAGAGCCTTGGTGGCCACACCTGGGCCATGTGGAAATGTGGCTGAGAGAGCCAGTCAGCAGAGGGAGAGGAGAGAAAGCAGAGAGAAACAGTGATAAGAGCACAGGGAGTCTCAGACACAGAGGAGAAAAGCGCATTGTGAGAAAGACTCCTTGCTTCCTCTGGCGGCTGGGCTGCACTCCCTGCCCTGGGGTTCTATGAATTACCCCACTTTCTTCCAATAATTTTGAGTGGGATTTGGTGCCTCATAATCAAATTACTCCTATCGGAGACAGTGACTACTCTATGCTATTTAGCTGTATGCTAAATATTCTCGCACACAATGCTCACAAGAGCTCAGTAAAAAAAAGTGTCATTATCTCCCTTTTCCCTGAGAGGAATCTGAAGGTCATAAGGTTCTATACCATGCCTAAGGTCACACAGCTGCTGCGTGAATTTGGTTCTGACTTCTTGCACCCTACTCTGGGCCATAAGCATGATACAAGCCCAATTAGTGCTGATTGATAAGAAGTCCTCGGAAGTGCGTAAAGGCCGTGTCTGCGCTACAATCTCTTCCTTTATATTAAGTTATAAACGGAACACTTTAATTTGCATTACTCATACATGAGCATTCAGTGTGCTCCATAAGATCAGAAGGACATTGGAGAGAGAACCAGAAGCTTCACACAAGAAGTTTGCATTCTCCCGGTTCATGAAATAAACTACAACTACAATATGAACTTTGTCAGAAGTTCTTAGAGACTCTAACAGAAGTATAAGCCTTTTTCAGTTATTAAAAGAATTGAAAGCTTTTTCTTGTGCATGAAAAAGACAAACTCCTCCCTTTCAAATTATTCTACTTTATAGTACAATTCCTTCGGCTTGGAGGAGAACTTCAGACACTTTTTCAAATAACCCCAACCATTTAATCTGTACCTTTAGGAAGTCATGCTGAGAGTATATGGAAAAGAGACAGACGGAGCCAGAAAGGAGGGGTGGGGAGGGGGAAAGAAGGGAGAAGAGAAGGTAAGACGTTGTTTCTGAAGTAGTAAGAAACTCCCAGCAGTTTCTCTGGCCTACTTTAAAATGAGTTGGGTATTTCTATCCACAAAGAACACTTAACATTGTTTAGGTAGCTACAACTTAAAAATCTTCTACTTGTCTACTCCAGACAGATCTTCCCACCTGTTTGTCATCGCCATCATACACAAATCAAGACTGCTTACATTAATCAGACAGTTGTGCTGGAACTTAGGATGCTGTCTTAGTCAGCTCAGACTGCTATAGCAAAATACAGTATTGTAGACTGGGTGGCTTAAAGAATATTTATTTCTCACAGTCCTGGAGGCTGGGAAGACCAAGATCAAGATGGCAGCCAATTCAGTTCTTAGTGAGGGCCCTCTTCCTGGCTTGCAGTCGGCCACCTTCTCACTGTGCCCTTACATGGTGGAGAGAAAATGATCTCTCTCTTCTTCTTCTTATAAAGCCACTAATCCCATCATGCAGGCCCCATCCTCACAACCTCATCTAACTGTAATTATCTCCCAAAGGCCACATCTCCAAACACCAACACACAGGGGGCTAGAACTTCAACAGATGAATTTTGAGAGGATATAATTCAGGCTGTAGCAGATGCTTTGAACTAGTTATTAAAAGAAAAAAAAACTATGTGAGCAACACCTCAGAATACCTGCCATGATACTATAATGGGATACAAATGTCTGCCCAAATAGAATGATAAACTTTGGACAAACGCCAAAGCCCTTCCATTTTGGGAAAGTTGAAGAAAAGATGTTTGAAGGTGGTTTTAGGCCATGAGAAATGGCTTTTAAGAAAATAGTTTCTGTAGATCTCCATTGAGAGAGAATCAAACTGGAAAACATGGGCATGGGGGGAGCAGTGCCTTACATGTAGGCTACTGTCTCAGGAACAGAATCCAGATGCTGAGGGTGCTGAGAGAGGGGGGAAGATCAGCTGCTGCACCCGGTCTCTGGGCTATGTGCTAAGGAGACCACTGGGACCAGGGGAAGCTCAAGAACTTTGACTTGAGTCCAGTTTAAGAATTGGTTCTGAAATCTTTGAAATCTTGAAAATAACATGTAGTTTCAGAAATTCATTTGTGCTTGAATTCACTTTTGGGGGCTGATTATTCTTGTTTTTGTAAAACCACTTTGATAGACCTTTTGGTTCTACAGAGGTAAAGCCAAGATCCTAATTTAAAATAAAAAATTTCCAGAAAACATTAACTGTTTTGTATAATTACATCCAAAACTCTCTTTATTATGTGTGCAGTTGTCTGTCAGTAGACTGTGGCTAGGAAGTAGGTAGGAAAGAAAGCTGAGACTATTTTCCCTACTCTTTCTAGGACCCACTGTATGGGTAGAGTGCCTGGACTCTGAGTGAAGAAGACATACTACAGAGCACACCTATTGTGGAGAGGTAAGTTGGCCTCTGAAACATGGCAGTCACTCTGTGGAAGAGCTTTTCCTAAGAATCTTGGGAGTCTTTATATCTATTTCCAGTTTTAAGATTTTTCTTTTCTATGATAAAAGTCCCTTCAGTTATTCTCAAGTCTTCATTAAAGTTTTGCTAAACACTACAGCCTGGTCTTAGTCAAGAGATTGAATTAACAATCAAAAAATCATTAAAATAGTAAATTTTATGTTATGTGTATTTTACCACAATTTAAAAAAAATTTTTTTAATAGTTTAAGAAACTTCCCACAAAGAAAAGCCTAGGTCCAGGCAGCTTCACTGGTGAATTCTAGTAAATGTATAATGAAAAATTAACATCAATCCTCCCCAAACTCTTCCAAAAAATAGAAGAGGAGGGAGAATTTTCCAATTCATTCTATGAGCCCAGTATTACCCTGATATCTCAACAAAGCTGTAATTTTTTGAAAAGATATGCATGTGCTATGATCTAAGTGTTTGAACTCTTATTTGAATTGTTGTGAAGCAGATAAACCTAGTCAATGTGCGATTGTCAATTGAAAAGTTATTTAGCGATAAAGTGACACAGGGTTTCTACTCTGATTAACTGGATATTCAGGAAAGAGTGTTACATTTCCTCAGGAGTTTCTCCCTCCCTATAGATTAAAGAGAAGCAGCAGCCCTACAGATTATTAAATGACTTTGAAGCCGCTAATGGTGTCCATGTGCCAGGACTGTTATGTGCAGCCCTACAGGTTGTGCGCTAGTCATACAGACTATGAAGTAGATGGTGCCCCTGAAGTTGTGCTTGCTGGCAGCCCTGCTATGTCCTTCAAGGAGTCTTGGACCCAGGCACACTTCAGTAAGAACAGCACACCATTAATTATCTGAAAGCACAATTTTAAACGTGACTGTGAATGTGAACTCTGCTTCACAGGAATCTCTCTATTGTCTTCACAGTACATATTTAGAATATTTCTCCTCAGCCCAGAGGAAAACTTAAGTGTATTCACAGGTGGTGCTTCTGTAACCATAAACACACTTACGATGAGTTCAGTAGTCAGCTGTACATCAAGGTCACTAGAATGAACTATTGCCTTTACACCTCAGGTCTTAAATGATTTGTGAGGAGTGTCCAAGTTCCAGAGCTTTCCATGCACAATTTGATTGTGGAAGCCTCTTACTTTCAGGTCAGAAGTGAGCTTACAAAAAGTAAATAAAAATATATTTTGCTTACTGTTGGAAGAAAAAGGGCAAAAATTAGATATCCTATTATACATCCTATATTTATTTCTTGTATGGTACTTTTTGCTGGGCATCCAATACAATTCCATCCATTCTGGATGGCGTTTAAGATTTTTCCCTTATATAGATACCCCAAAACATAGAGGGGATCTATTGAAGACAAGTAGCTCCCCTTATATTCTTGTCATTAGTGAATATTTATGAAGATCTGATCGTTCTTAATCTGTCAGCTGAGTCTTCTTCAGATCTAAACAAGACCTTTTATTTTACGTAGTTTCCTACAGCTGCACAACATTTCTGGAGCCACTTCACCGGGAGGCCTCTGTCAACAATCAGCATTTCACTGGCATTAACATGCAATAAAAGACAACGAAGCATGACTCAATTAAACCGCAAAAAAACTGTCTTACGATAACATTAACCCAGTAGTTTTCAAAACCTATGCGGGGCCTCTGCTGCATGACTAGCATTAAGGTCAGTGCTTTGAAAACATCTGTCTAAGCATCTGACAAACCAACACACAAGATGATTTAGAGGAAAGAGCAAAACTCTGTTTTGATTTTCTCCATCCCATATTGTATCTAGATATTTTACAACTTATAGTATGCAACATCAATTAGATCTCACTACGACAAAGATTAAGAACAAACTTTCCCTTTGAGATGGCAATGGAAATTTAATGGGCACAGAAGATATAGTTTGGGAGACCTTTAGAGTCAGATCTATTTACAACAAACAAACAAAAATTATGTAGGGAGTGGTTCAGAGAAAATATGTAAGCACCCACAGGACATCTGATATCTGGGTATGCTAATCAACACATTCCATAGCCAGAAGAGTCTTATAATAAAACTGCCAAGGTTCAAGAGAAAAGATGGAGCTCTTGTACCAATAAGTAAATGTATGCATTTATATCTCACTTAACCAGGAGGGCTGGATGTGTTCCTTACAGAACCAGAGATTTTTTGTTTGTTTTTGTTTTTGTTGTACTTGAAATATTTAACACTCTAGGTTTAAATCTTCAATGTTTTAGGTTTCATTATATTGAAAACGTAATCATTTCAGTTAAAATCGCTCTCATTGAACTAACCATTAGGAAAAATCTCTATGATTTCATCCAAGTAAAGATAACATAGATTCAAATATTATACAATAAAAATTTGCAAAAATTTCATCGTTTGGGGAAATTATTAAAATTCTTCCACTTCAATTGTAACAAAAGGCATGGATATGATATACATGATATATATAATATGTTCCTGGTGTTTTTTAGCTTCTAGCAGCACGTGTATGCCTCAGCTCATGGCCCCTTCCTCCATCTTCAAAGCACATGGCTCCAATCTCTTCTTCCATCATCACCACATTTCACCTTCTCCCTGTAGTCAAATCACCCTCTTCCTCCCTCTCTTATAAGCAGACTCGTGATTGCATTTAGCGCCCACCCAGATTATCCAGGATAATCTCCCCATCTCAAGATCCTTAACTTGACCACATCCACAAAGGCTCTTTTGCCATATAGGGTAACATTCACAGGCTCCAGGGATTAGGACATGGACATCTTTGGGGTCATTATTCAGTCTACCACAGCAGTCCAAAAAATATATTTTAAAATTCCTCTCTCCATCCTAGGAGTTATACAAGTTAATGCTTTCTCGATCAGCTTTACTCAGGATGTATCATTATTTTCCAGTGAGAAGTTTTAGCTTGGTCAGGCTGGCTTACCAGCAATATCTTTTAACTGAGGATCTGTCTCTGAGAGTATCTATGTAGTCTCTGAGGCCAAGCTAGAGACACTGGGCAACATAATGAAGGGTGTTTGTTCCCTTGAAAGACAGGTACAACTTTCACTATTCTTCCCATTACTAGTCACGTGGATGGATGAATGTGTTTTGTTTTGTCTAATCAATGGATAAGTGATCTAGATTTCAAATTAAAACATGCATTCCTAACTGGTTAGGACAACTTCTAAAATTTTTGTCTTCTTTAAAAAGTGCTAATTATTTCTGAAAGGCAGGCCTGGCACAGTGGAAATAATGTGGAATTTGGAGTTACAGCTCTTGGCTTACTAATTACTAGGTTCTGTGTAATCTTAGGTAGTCAAATATTTAACATTTTAGATGCTCATTTTACTAGTTTTATTAGTTTGTATTTCATGTATTGCAAAATGGTGCAAAATAATTGCAAAATAAAATGGTGATGCAAATACCTATTCCAAGGTTTATTGTGAGAAGATTAGTCTTGCTATAACGATTGGCATAGAATAGTTGCTCAATAAATATTAGTTACTTTCCACCTTTTATATTAGAAAACTTGTCTATAACAAGTGCACAGTAAATTAGGATTGATTTACCATTGTTCAGTATGGTCCATAGAATGAATTCAGATATAACGGTAAATAAAGTAACATGAAAATATAAAGGATCTCACTAAGCACTTGATAATATATATTATAAATGTGAAATAAATAGTGTTGCTAAGTTTAATAAGAGTCAGACACTTGGTAAATTAAAGTTATCATTCTATTATTTAAAAGGTTATTTACCTGTGTCATTAAATTATCATTGAATTGTCAATTCTTGCAATTTCCTACACCTTTTCGCATTGTGTTATTCTATTCCAAAATATTTATATTAAAAATGCTGGCAAAGTCTCAATAAGAACGTGTGACTTAGGTATCAAAACAATAAGAATCCCTTTGATAGTGACGGACGATATAGGTATTTTTCTAGATCACAGAAGGTTCGTACAAAAATACACATACTAACGTGTAAAGTAAAACTTCCTTTCCCCTACAAAAATATCTGAAGTCATTCTCCTGAGAAATGTCTACTTTACACATCATTCTTAAGGAGGTAAAGAAGCTGATAGAGCAACTGTCCTTGCCAACACAACACAGATCTCAAACATGCAGTGACTGGCCACTAAGGTGCTCAGAAGCAGTCTAGAGTTTCTCAGATCTCCACAGGATATGTCATGAAATCTTCTCCTCCTGCTGGGTCTGACTTCTGGGAAAAAAGCATATGGTATAAAAATTACTATATTTGGTAGTGAATACTAATGATCGCTCAGGAGGCTCATCCTTCAGTCTCTATGGCCTTTAGCATCTAGTTGGTTATAAATGTGACATGCTTTGATTTGATTTAATAATCTTTTTGAATTTATAGTTCAGAATTTACCATATAAAATGTATCTGTAAAATCAGATATCCACATATATGGAGAGAATAGACATTTATTTTTGGTGTTATCCCATTAACAGATTGTAAAATTAATTCAAGAAGACCAAGGTCTATCCAAGGCAAAGTTTACAAAGGTGACCATTCCTCTTAAATTGTAGGATCTGGGAATAGATTCAACAGAAACAAACACACATACATAAGCACAGACATATAAGTGATATAGGGTAACACTGTTTTTCTACAGTGTGAGAATTGGAAGCTCACTGATGGCACATGAACTGAAAAAGCTATATACAGATTTCTACATGGACAATATCTTCATCATTGTATAGAATGGCAGAAGAAAGTGTTTTCAAAAGTGCCGAAGTTATTCTATGATCTATCAAAAAAACAATCAATAGCATTTTCTGTGTTACGATAAATGTGCAAGTTGAATTTCATACATGCTACATTACAGAGGGCATATTCTGTAACACTCAAAACCCAGAATGGTTAATAACAAGAATTCCAAGGAAAGAATTAAGAGAAATTTGGTTATAGATGTAATTTTACTCCATATAAACAGCTTTCTAAAGATTTATATAAAGCTAATTATACTGCCTCAGTACTATAAGAAATAGTACGTGCTACACAGTATGACAGTAATATGCTGTGTTACCTCAGATGGCATAAATCACTTCGGTAATTTAGCTAATAACATAAATAGTATTGTATACAAATTTTATTTACCAAGGCCAATAAAAAAATTCTCAGAAGTTGGGTATATTTGAATCAAATGTCACTGTAAAGTTAAGACAATATAGGTTCCATAATACATACTGTTACTTTCTAATGTCTCCATAATGAAAAACAATATAAAATATGGATTTTGTATCAAAACTCTTTGTCAAAATGTACAGTTGACATCAGAAGTTAATATCACTGGGGAGTTAAATGATTAATACAAAAACAAATACATATTAGAAATATTCTTTTGTTCTTCACTTACCATGATGCAAACTGAGAGGATTTAACCTTTAAGGGTTAAAGAGTTTAATCAATGTCAATGTCTGATCTTCTGAAGGCAATAGAGAACAGTCTGTCTAGCGATACCCAACAGAACATCACTTTGTCAAGCCACAAAGCGCCCAAAAGCTTGTCAAGTAAGTTACCAGAAACCTCTTTGTGGTTAGAACTCAGCTCCTTCCTGCTTGACCTATTATTTGATATTTGAGCACTTGGTTGCAAGACACTTGCTCTTTCTAGCTGAAATGTCACTGGGGCATCTTGTCAGCTCCCCGACATCTCGGCCTGACATACAATTTTACTTTTGTGTGCTACAAGGCAGAAAATGCAGGGCAATGGCCTTGTTTTAAATTCTGTCAGCATCAAAGATGGGCGTCACTCTTGGGTCCTACCAACAACAAAAACAAAAAAGGAATCTATTTTGAAGGTCAAAACAGCCATTACCTTGAAGTTTTTCAGCTTATACTAAATATATTACCTGCTACACTAGTGTGGGAACTGTCCTTACAAAGTGCCTAAACACACTCCAGAAATCCTCCCAGCACAATTGCTCTACTTTCTTATCAAATGCAGACGATAAAAGGATGAGTTTTCAACGCCTGCAGGGACCAGATTCAGCAGTTAACTTAACTTGTTCAAATGGGCAAGTGGTATCATGTAGCTTTACAAGGAGCAACCTGACCTTCTCACATTGACCAGGAGTGACATTATTGTGCAGGAGGAGAAGCAGTCACATCATTTCTGTTTTGCACAACCTGCTTAAAGTTTGCAACTAAATGCTTGTCTTCAGTTGAGCTGACAAGAGAGAAGAGGGGGCTCAGTGAACCATGGCAGGGCTGCCATGAAATGACAGGAATCATTGGCATACATTTCAAATAGCTCTCTCAATCCTATTAAAGTATTGCAGTCCTGCTTTACAATAGACAAGTATGAAACAACTTTGATAGATAGAGACTAAAATGGCTTATTGATTTTTTTAAGTCTGAAGGAAATTACCCAAAATGTGTCATTCTTTAACATTTAAAAATATGTTACATAAAAATGAGCAACTGTGATAATAAATAAAACTTAGAGGGAAAAAAGTGGGTTATTTCATTATTCAAGTAGACATAGATACCTGCACACATCAAGATATCACACCATTTTTAAAAACCCACTGCCCCTTGTGCTGAAACAAAATTCAACTGATAAGAAAATCCCCCTTCAAAACAATTTTAATTGTCCTGTTAACTCTTCATGCATTTTTTATTTCATGAAGTCATAACCCAATCTGAGTTGGCCTTTTGGCATTAGCAGACACGGTCACTGGGGAGGAGAGAGGCGACGTCAGAGGCGCAGGGTTTATAAATGTCTCCTTTAAGAAAGCGTAAGTTGTATCAAGCTCAGCTTTCAACGGCAAAAAATCCCCAATGCCGATTGTGTCGGCAGGAAGAGCGGCTCTTGAAGGAGTGGAGAGATTTGAATGGTCTCGCGATCCTGCCTGTGATGTAAAGAAGAAAGAAACAATAAACGCAGAACTGAAAACTCTTAATCAGAGTCTAAAACCATAAACAGAGAAGTGGACTATTACTGTAACATGAAAGGAGGTGGAAATTGCTATTTATATAATCTATATGATAATACATAAATATCAAATTATTTTCCAAGTGTGATTGGATCTCTCAACTTGTTCTGTCATAAACTTTTCAGGACATCAGGAGTTTGCCTAAATGTTAAAAATTTGTATAAAATTTTTATAAAGTTATTGAATCAGAGTCAATACAATCAGGCATTTTTACCTCTGCTTCCATCCGCTGGCAATTTACAGAAACCAATGCTAACGGTGTTTACTTCGTTATGCTATATAATATGTGCTATATAATATGGAAGATTAGACTGCTTAGAAAATGAACTACGGATATTTATGTTTTTAAAATCTATCAGCCTGATTTATTTAATGGACAAACCTAGCCAAAGAAAGATAAGTTAATCCTAGCAACCTCTAGAAAATAGCACACTGAGATATAAAATGCTAGTGCAATGAATGTTTTACCTTTACCTTTAATAATAATGCCACCACCCTGTTTTAATAAAACTGTTCTATTATAAATATTAGGAAGTCATGTATCACAATATGAGATTGCAACATGAAAACAATTTTAAAACATATTTTAAAACGTTACTGGTATTTAGAAACTACTGGAAATCAAACTTTTAAAATCCACACACTCATGAAGTACTTGAAAACAGAATTAATATTTCGATGAAGCTATACATTTCAGCCTTAAGAAACATTGGTAATCAGCAGTTAACATTTAACATGAATGAAATCTCACCAATAAAGCAGATAGGTATTATTTTATGACATGTATAGATAGTAGGAAAATAATGATCAATTCTATGTCAGAATTTTCCAGATTCCCAGCAAATAAATGCTGCCGAGATAATAAGTCTAGTCATAGAGTGTCTTGACTAAAAACCACATTTTATATAGCAGAGTTTTTTTAAAAAACATCTTTTTGGTAGATTCTCTTACAGTTTTGACAACAAAATAGTGTGAACGCTAAGGATCTGCTTTATTATGTCATGTTATACAAAACCGTTTCTACATGTGAAAACAAGAGGGAAGCTATCGCTGGCTTTAGGAAAGTATTAGAAATTCAACTGCTGTATGCGTTACCATTTTTGTAGATTTTTTTCTAACTACAACTGGAGAAAAATCAATGGCTGCCTCTAACACCTAGTTCAGCAATTTTCTTTGATCTCTGTTCTTTTGATTTCTTGATACTCCACTGCAAGCCTACAGCTGACGGAAATCATTTCTTTTTACGCTGGATGTTAAAAAACTCCTAAAATGGCCACTTGGATGGCTTTATGAAGGAGAGGGGTTAGCTTCTCCCCATGGAAGGAAGAGAATTCCCGAGATCAGTTATTGACTCTGATTAGCAGCGCTGATGAGGTTTCACTTGCAAAACCTTAACCCTGGGCCTGAGCATATCAGTCCTGACCCCGAATAGAGGCAACTCCATACCTCAGAGGCTGGAGGTGAACTTCTACTGCTGCTAGAACCACCTTCTCTGATGTTTTTTAGCTGTGTGTCTGAATTGGCAGGGTCACTACCTGATTGATTTTGCTGCTGTAAAGACTACAACGCCATCCACTAGCTTCCCATTCTGTCAGACCCGGGGATGAGGAGAATGCTGGAAGGGTGGAGACGGTGGGGCCTGATTTGCTTCTTAAGGAAACCTAGTTATAGCAATAGTATTCTCTATTATGATAAAAGAATACTGTTAGGCAAGGCTTCAAAAGTTTGTTGTTACATCTTTATACTTCAAGCTCTGGTCTACGAAAACTATATATGAAAAGGAAAGAGTGTGCAGAATCAGACCAAGGAAAGTCAGGTATTCTCTGAGGGTATTTTCTTCTAGATTCTTCTAGACTAGAGAGAGGTAACTGTGCCCAACTGACCAACCACTCCTGTTTTGCGAGATTAGAGATACATAGACTGTACTCAACCTATATTCTGTCATGAAGTTTCCTTTTTCGTTCCTGTGATTCCATCAACCTAACACATCCATTAACCTAATTATACACCAGGATGGCCTGGTGGGTAGAAAGTCTCTACCTGCTCATTTCCCCTCAATATTCTACGGATCTTGGCACTCTACAAAGGGGTTTCTCTTTTTCCTTTTCTCGTCTTACTTTTTAATACGGTATGTCTATTTTCTACTATGTTGTCTGAAAGAATCTTTTTATCTAACATAACATCTTCTGACTAAAATACCTTGAAACAGGGTATTGAATATTTCTCCAGTATTTCAAATCAGAGTCTCGCTTTTTCATACTATCTTCTGAACTTATGTCCTAAATGTGGAAATAACCTAAAAAAAAAAAAAAGATTTCCTAATGACTTGCACCCCCAAAAGCTATGCCCTGCACCAAGTAAACAGATTTATTTTTGGGTAAACGAAAACAAAATTTTTGGTTGTTCTTACTAGGTCATTTGCTATATTCCATACACTGCTAGAAAATATTTTTTTTCATGAAATGGGATAAAATCAGATTTTAAGTCACTTAATAGATTAAAAACAAGCAGGCAAAAATCCTGATTTGAGAGTGTGATGTTAAAATAACAAGTAAATATGAACTATTTTTCTTGTTACAAATAATATCCAGAAATATATCATAACACTTTTAATATAACACACAAAGTAAAGGAAAGTTAAATAACTTTTTATCAGAGACCATTAAAAGTCATTATTTACCACCTGATCTTATATTTTAAATCTTTAAAATCCATGGTCATTTAAGCTACTTTTTAAAATGCTGAGGTGTTCTGGGAGTCTCTCATGTAAATCTAAATTTAAGCAATTTAAAAAAAAGAAATTAGTTACCTGAAATAAAAGCTAGGTGTCATGTGAATCTTTATGGAAGCGTTTTTATTTACTCAATAAGCTGTAAATGATTCTACTTGAACTGTTACAGTCCATCAGCTAAATATATATTCACAACACAAAATGTGTCTACTAAATTTCTGCATTTTAAAAATCTTATGAAATATAGTAATTGGACATGTCCAATAGCCATTTTTCAAGGCTTTAATATCTTAGTTTTCTAAGAGTGTTTTTTCAACGAAAAAAATAAATAAAGCATTAGTCTAATAATAAGATAACGACTCAATAAATTGTCTATAAATCAAAGCCATTTTGCAAACAAGGCTTCTGAAACAATGACACTAAGCCATTTGTCTCCTGTGTAGCATTTATGATCAAGTTAAGCCTTCTAGAATCTAGTATTATAAAAAGTGAGGGGTGATGTGATTTAGTAAGCCAGAACAGTATTCCATGGAGATCATGCTAGGTACACAGCTTGGTGAAAAGAGTACTAGACTAGAGATCAGAGGACTACAGTTTCTCCCCCAGTTCTGTTACAATCTAGCGGGGTCATTTTGGGCAGGTGAATTAGTCCTTCTAGGTTTCACTTCCTTTGCCTATAAAATGAGGGGCTAGGCTCTTTCCAGCTCTGAAGTTCTACAGGTCCACCATAATTCTATCCTGATGGCATATGAGATAATGTTAACACCCAACTTTTGTGGATGACCTTAACCCAGACATCAGAGTTTCCTGAGTATAATACTTAAGATTTTGAAGGGATATTCCATTCTTAAGGGGAAGGAATACATACTGCACATGATTCTTAAAAAAAAGCCAAATAGATAACAAAACCACACAGTTTAGATGACGCGGTTTCATTCAATTAAACTCTGTAGTACATTTTTTATTACTTCGACCTCCATGATGATGTTTTAAGCTCTGTAAATTATTGACTGGTTTTAAGTAGAGTGCGCAGCTCCATATAAACTGATGAAGGAATTAAAGCACCCACAAGAGGGCCTTACAGTGAAGCTCTCTCGCCATCTCTACTTCAGCTTCTGGTGTGTTCTTACCACTACAGTCTCAGTACTCAGTATCACAGAGTCTTCTTCCTTCCAAACACTGCAAGTTAGTAACCAAATTCTACCTGTCTGTTGTCCAGTTACGCCATGCTGACATCATGGGACACTGCAGTTTACACAGCAGTCAGAACTGGCAATACTCACATATAGTTTTCTCTTGTGGAATGCTCAATTATATACCTGATACACACACACACATGCATGCACCTGATACATATACACACACACACACATATATATACTTGCTATATGCATTCACGTCCACACATTATATATATACACACACATAGGTGTGTGTATATATATAAACATATACATATACTTATATATATAAACCTGCTACATCATTAAATATTTATTCCTTGTAGTTACCAATTCTAACTTTTAGTTACCAACAGCAGACCAGTAGGACTATTTTATGCATTCCTTTCCCCATAAGTCATTAAATCTTAGTACAGACCGGTGTGGCTCCTTAGCTCAGTGACATCAAGATATGCAGGGCTATGTGAGCCAATGGAACCTTGTAAAGGAGTCTCTAGGTAGACACAAAACAACCTAGAGGCCTGGGTACCTAGAGATTAAGAAGGAAGGGCAATCACAGAGATAGAAACCAATCAGAAAAGAGAGGTAGAAGATATTAATAACAAACCTGATTCACATCACAACAATTCTGTCCTCAAGCAGACATTCAGTTTTGGTTCAAGAGCCAGAGCTCTTAAGTCAATCTATCTTGTTCAAATCTGGCCTCCACTACTTAGATAATGTGGTAGATTAATTGGATTAATGGCTTCAATTCTTCCTGCTTCCTTATGAGCACACCCTTTGCGTGTGATGCTGCAGCCCTTTGCAGCTTGGTTCACAAGCTCTTTGCTTCCCTGTCCAGCCACATCTGCCATTTCCTCACTTGTGCGCTGCAATCCAGTTCCATGGAAATTGTGAGTCCGTAAATATGACGTTCCACAGTTCACACCGCCTCCTGTCTGTTCACTGTCTGATATACTTTCTCTCCTTTGTGGGGTGAATGCCTTCTCCACCTTTCAGACTCTGCTCGAGGTTTCCCTCTTTGTAAGGCCTTTCCAGATCCTTGCCCCACCGTTCCCCAGCTACAGTTAGCTACAACATCCAATCCTACTTTTACATTCCTTCCTGAGCATTTACTTTTCTGTTTTTACTTATTTGTATACACTTACAACTCCCCTATAAAACTATGAGCACCTAATGTGATGGAGTCATGACTTTGTATTCCTAGCACTTAGCAGAGTATCTGGGACTAAATAAAACTTCTAATTGATGAATGACTGATTAATGAACAAAATACTCATGTTATTACTTCATGGTTTTGGTCTAATATTGCTATTTGGTTATTTCATTTATATACAGATTATGTCCCAATTAAAAGTAGCAAAGTATAGAGGAAAGGACATGGGCTTTGAAGTTGGAGAGACCTTGGGTTCCAAACTTGATTCTGTCATGTCTTAACTATGTGATCTTTGACAAGTTACTTAACCTATGTGAGCCTGCATCCTTATCTGTAAAAAGGAAGAATAATCCCTCACAGGGCTGTTATAAGGATTAAATGAAATAATATATACAAAAATGTATAGCATACAGTAGTTCTCTTTCTACTCTTCTCAAGTGATAATAAATACCAAATTTATAATTATGGCTAACATGTATTGAGCATATATGTCAGGCATTGTGCTAGGTTTAGCTTTACAGGCATTATCTCAACTCTCATGACAACTGAACGAGAAAGTATTACTACTACCCTCACACTACAGTTGAAGAACTAGAGCTCAGAAGAGTAGAATAAATTGCTCCATGTTGCACAGCTTGGGAAGTGGTGGAAAGGGTGTTACTCTCAATCTATCTGATTCTGCTCCCCTGTGCTTGACCACGACCTTATCATGCCACCCAAAGAAGACACAGCCTCGGGCTTATCTTATATCTAGAGCTGTTTCATACACATAGCAAGGGTTCAAAAAATCTCTGTGAAACTGGAAAATAAAAGTACACAGATTGTACTAGAGGCTAAAAATAAATGTTTATATTTTTGATAACATATTTTATTATAGTCCAACATTTGAATATCCATGGTACTGGAGTAGATAAATAGATTTTATGGTATTTACATAAAATAAAAGTTCTAGCCCTTTCACCAAAGGAGCTTATATGTTGTTATATTCGGAGATAAAATTCAGCACTGAAGTTTTAAATTACACCAGAACATTTAAACTTTAATTTTAAATTACTTTAAAGACGTCTTGTGCCTGACAAGATAACAATTCCCATTTTCTTCTCTTAGATGTTTAGATTTCCTGACATGATTGAAGTTGGAAAAACAGTCAAAGAATTCTCCCAGATGGCTTTTGTTCTTTCTTTTCTTGCTTTCCTTCACACCCCTGCACTCCCAGTCTGCTCCTGTCCTGGCAATTCCGATACACCTGATGGTAGAGAATGCCAGAAAATGCAAAGGAGGCTTGTTTTCCCCTGTCTCTTAGAAATATATATTCCAGGGCCGGCCCTGTGGCTTAGCGGTTAAGTGCATGCACTCCGCTGCTGGTGGCCTGGGTTCGGATCCCGGGCGCGCACCGACACACCGCTTCTCCGGCCATGCTGAGGCTGCGTCCCACATACAGCAACTAGAAGGATGTGCAACTACGACATACAACTATCTACTGGGGCTTTGGGGGAAAAATAAATAAATAAATAAATAAATAAATAAATAAATAAATAAATAAAATCTTTAGAAATATATATTCCAAACAATTCATAGAGAATTTGAAGTGTAAATATATCCATACACTCAAGTATATAAAAAGGTACAAAAATTGAATAAATAAAAACTTAAGCATACTATATAGAAAAATGCCATTGAATAACTGAAATGACAAGCTGATAAAAATATGTGCCACACACATTACGGCCATAGGGTGATGTACTTAATTTACAAAAGGCTCACACAAATCAAGAAAAAGAACCTAATCAGAAAATAGGCTAAGGATAGTATATTTATTAAAATTGGGTTCATCTGTATCAGAAACTCAAAATGTTAGTGGCTTAAATAAGATAAAAGTTTATTTCCCGGGGCCGGCCCGGTGGCGCAAGCGGTTAAGTGCGCGCGCTCCGCTGCGGCGGCCCGGGGTTTGCTGGTTCGGATCCCGGGCGCGCACCGACGCACTGCTTGGTAAGCCATGCTGTGGCGGCGTCCCATATAAAGTGGAGGAAGATGGGCACGGATGTTAGCCCAGGGCCGTCTTCCTCAGCAAAAAAAGAGGAGGATTGGCGGATGTTAGCTCAGGGCTGATCTCCTCACAAAAAAAAAAAAAAAAAAAAAAAAAAAAAAGTTTATTTCCCTCTGATATGGCTATATGAAGGTATCAAAAATCCAGGCTGCTTCTATCTTGGGTTCCACAGCCTCAGTATGTGGCTTCCACCTTCAGGGTCCAAAATGGTTGCTCAAGTTCCAGCCATTATGTCTGCAGTCTAGCCAGAAGAGAGGAGGATGGTGCAAAGAAGGAGGCACCACTTACATTTAAAGACACTTCCTAAAATCACAACACTCTTGCTTACATCCTATTGGTCAGAACTTAGTCACATGGCTAACAGCTTTAGGAGAAGTCTGAGAAATGTGGCTGTTTTATTCCTGAGTGGCCCAGCTAATATTTAGAGGTTCTATTACTAAGAAAGAAAGAGAAAACAGCTATCAGGAAACTACTGGCAGCCTCTGCCTCAGATACAAATTGGCCGTCTGGTGGGGAAGGGAGGAATACAATAACCAACAACCATATGAAAAAGTGCTAAAACTCATTCACAATTAAAGAAATGCAACACAAAACATGACAATGAAACATTACTTTTCACCTATCAGACAGGCAAAAAAAAAAAATGTATGATGTTACCCGCTGCTGAGAAGAGAGGGAAACAGGCAAGTTCATACCATGTTGGCAGGGATGTAAGCTGGTGCCACCTATCTGGAAGACAGAATTTAAACTGTACCTGCCCTTTGATCCAGCAATTTCCCTGCTAGGCATTTCTTCTGGCTACACTCACAAAAGTTCACCAAGATGAGCATACAGATGTACTCGCTGAAGTATTTTTTATAGAAAAACATTTTTTAAATGAAACTAAAGGGTCCATCAACAGAGTGCTATTCTAGTGAAGTATGGCACAACCACAGAATACAATAATTTTAAAAAATTGAGGTAAATATATAAGTACTGATGTAGAAGGTTCAAAACAGTGTGTGTGTGTGTGTGTGTGTGTGTGTGTAAAGAGAGAGAACGCATTTGTATTTAAAAAACAAGCATAAACACACAAACACGCATACATATACCTATTTTTCTTCTGAAAAAAGAATCACAAGAAACTGTTGATTATCTTTTGAAAAAGGGAATAAATTGGAGTGTGAGTTAAGAGGAAAAAGCTTTGAAAGTCCAAATTTTTCTTTCCTAGTTTTTTATCTTTAAAACTATTTGAATCATGAACAAGGGCTGTTTTGTGAATTACCAGTAAAAATACAGCTGATTAAAAAATAAATTATAAAAAATGGTAACCCCAAACAGTAATAAAAAATGAAAAGTAAAATGAGATGTTTATTGCTAATCAAAATTGAATTTAAAAAATTATGATACTAAAAGTGAAGTCATTATGAAACAGATATTCATAAATTGCTAGTGATTGTATAAACTGACAGAACCATTTGGACTATAATTTGGCAACTGTCTTAAATGGTTAATACCATTTGATCCAACAATTCCATTTATGATTAGCTTCCTTATATTAATAATAACAGACAAAAATTAGAAATAATCTCATATTTAACAATAGAAGTATGGCTAAGTAAGCTATAGTCACTTGATGGAATATTATACAGCTATAAAACTTATGGTTATAAACTTTCGGATAACATGGACAAATGCTTAGGCTTAGCCAGGGATTAGCAACCTTTTTCTGCAAAGGGCCAGATAACAAATATTTTATGCTTTGCAGGCCATACGTTCTCTGCCGCAACTACTAAACTCTGCTGTTGTAGCCCAAAAGCAGCCATAGACAATATGTAAATGAACTAGTACAGCCGTGTTCCAATAAAACTGTATTCATGAACACTGAAATCTGAATTTCAAAAAATTTTCACGTCAGGAAATATTATTCTTCTTTTGCTTTTTTCCAACCATTTAAAAATGTAAAAAGCAGTCTTAGCTCACAGGCTATACAAAAGCAGGTGTCAAGTAGATTTGGGCCACAGGCTGTACTTCACCTACCCCTGAGCTAGACTGTGTAAGTAAAAGGCGATACTCAAAATTACTTATGACACTTGTTTTGAGGTACTGGAATTGTTGGAATGTTTTCCCTAAATTATTTTCCAATTATCTACAATAAGCACGCCTTACTTTTATAACTAAAAATGCTTTATTTAAAAAGACCAATTTCATATATACTGAAACCCATATTTTAGTATGCTTATGACTCTGAACTGTGTGGTCAAAATGAAAATGTAATTAGTTTGTTAAAGGTCTCAGAACGTAGGTCTTTAACCAAGTGCTTTGCAAGTTTTGAAAAGATTTTAATTTAGCTAAGAACACTTTCTTATTTCAACATTTTCAGTTATCTAACTTATATCCACAATCTGACATTAAGTAAACACATAACACAGATGATTTTACAGAGTAACTTGTACCTCTGCTCTGCACAAATGCGACTCCTTATGTAGAGTGGCTACTTACAACTTGTGTGCCTTCATTTTACTCCAAATAGCACTTCCAGCTGCCAGATTACAACTTCTGTGGTCAAAATGTACACATGTCCCACTCTCTCTGGGAACTATTAGGCAAAAGTTTTCTGACCACCTTTTCATTACTGAAGAATTTCCTCTTAAAGTTATAAACCTTTTTTATGCAATGTCAAAAATTTAGTCATAATCTGGAAGCTATAAACTTAGACCTTCTAGCAGTATGTTTTTCTCTGAGTGGAATTACTAACCACGCACTCAGGTAAAGAGGAGCAGAGAGGGAAAGAATCATCTCAAATTTAAAGTTGTTTGAAAGAGATGACTTTCCTAAATCTCACTAACATTGTAAGTATCTGTCAGTCACCTATCTCAATAAAATTAGCAATAAATTCACATTTTAAAATTTGAAACCCATTTTTTCCATGCCCCTCCTTTTCACTGCTGTTTTAAACCATGTTCCCTCATTATTCCACTCTATCACACCTAAAATCCCTAGCAATTCTTCATGAGATGTTGCAAACAGTCTTTATTCCCCCAGTGACCATCCAAGGTGTAAGTCCTATATTCCCCAGGGCTGTTGACCCTTTGCCAGTGCCACATGGGCCTTTCTGGAGGGACTGCTTTTCTTCAGTTAAAAGAATGTAGTCTATTTCTCAGTGAGAGAGGGGCACTTCAGATGTAAGACAAATCATGTGATCTGGGGTTCACATCTGTGAATACCTTGAAATAACAACACACACCAGGGACCACATTCCAAAACAAATCACTTAGCTGGCAATGACATTTCCTTTACATGACAGGCAGGAAAGTTATTTCTGATAGAAGCAGGCTATTTCCAGCAGTCCCAAACCAAACCCATCTCTAGGGAGAACATCCTATAGAACTGTGAGAATGATGCAGCAACCACAAAATTCCAAAGTAATATGCCTACAGATTACATTTCAGGAATCTATTCCCTACATGATCAATACCATCTGATAGATTTTCCCCATGGCTGCATAATGCATAAAGCATATCTAAACCCACATCCATCATTAGCATCCTAAATTAGCTCTATTCATTAATTCTTTCAACATACATCTATTAAGTGCCTACAATGTGTCAGATACTGTTCTAGGTACCGGGATATAGCAGTGAATTATACACACACACATTCTCGGCCCTCAGGGAGCTCACGCTGTCCTTAACTCTCTGCATCTTGAGCCAGTTCTCCTTAAATTATAATTTGCTGAAACCCTATGTAACCACATAACTGTGTTAAGTTTGATGTTTGATAGCACTGAGAGTTTGCCAGCCTCGTTTTTCTGTGGATACAGACAAGGTCCCAGTAATGAGTCACATTTCCCTGGTACTTCCCTGACCTGCTCATACAAGACCTCAAGTGCCCCCGCACAGTCCCCATCCAGAGTTGCTGGGTGTCTGCAATGTACTAGATGCCTCCAACGTATTAGAGGCCCATTGTGCTATATGGCTGACGTCTCTACACAGAATCAGCCACATGCCCACACTTCCCTCTCTGTCACGTGAAAACAGTGGCAACTCTGACTGGAACCCAGTGTCTCACAATGTCAGTCATAAAACATTTCTTTCAGGGGGCTGACCCAGTGGAGTAGGGGTTAAGTTCACGTGCTCCACTTCAGCGGCCCAGGGTTCACAGGGTCAGATCTCGGGCATGGACCTACACATCATTCATCACGCCATGCTCTGGCAGGCGTCCCCCGCATAAAATAGAGAAAGTTGGGCACAGATGTTAGCTCAGGGCCAATCTTCCTCACAAAAAGAAAAAAAAACAAACATTTCTTTCAGCTTCCACCTGTAGGTATCTTTTGCTCGGAGGCCTGCATGGAGGAGAAGCACTAGGCAGTTCTCTCCACTTCTCATCTCCTCCTCTGAGTACCTGCCCACAAAACCTCCACCAGTCCTTCAACAATCGCCAAAGCCCTCATTCAAATTATTCCCTAAGAGCCTGCCACCAGTTTTTCAAAAAGGCCTAGACTTGTTTGAAATGAGGTGGGCTCAGGGTAGGTCACCCACAAGATAAGGATTTTGACATAAGTTTCTAAGTTCTTCATTAAAATTTTTTCATTAATTATTTTTAAGTGACTCTTCACTTTCTCTAGCCTAAATGCACTTTTAATTTTTGTAAACAAGTTAACCTTTCAGACTTATCTCTATTTCCTACTTCATCTCTTCTTTATTGTATATTTGCTTATTAATTGAGAATACCCAAATTTCTACTGAAGACAAGAGAAAAATAGGATAGCTGAAACACGTAAGTGTTAAGCATAGAGAACGAGTCAGTCACTAGTCTGTGAGACATAGGCCGAATCCCTATGTTGAGAAGAGATGGTACCCTGTAAGGCAGGTTACTTAGAGATAGAAAGGGATGGAAAGACCACATCATAAGGTAGAGATACGCCACCTCTAGGCGAATGTCATCCTTACGTTGGCCCCCAAACTGCAGGTGAAACCCAAAGCTGTCCAGCAGGCTAGTGGCCAGCTAGTGGCCAGCTATAGCTATTTGTCCTGCATCTCTCCTAAAAGGCAAGTGTGGATAAGTGGCCCCAGGCTCCTTCTGTCTCCCAAGCCCCTTTTTCCAAACCCCCACCCTGGTCCTCATAACCTCAGAAAGAGTGGAGAAGGCTGATGTAGACGAGAGAGACAGGTCATATCAGCACTGCATGATCAAGGAGTCAGGTAGTATGGTCCTTCCCCCTGTTGGCTCCCTACCTTCTACTTCTTACTGTGTGTTTTAAGTGATTTGATAAACCATGTGATTTAAGTATCTTAAATCTTGGTCTGTGAGACCCTCTGTTCTGTGGCCTCTGGGATAACTTGCCTGGTAGTGTACTTGGGGGCCACCATTGCATCAATGGTAATTTCCTGTAAAACACCTTTGCTTCCCAGTACTAATCAAAATGCTGATCCTGAAGCACACCCTGCATTCCCCCTTCTTGGAGTCTCTTTTTCATGCTACTCTTTCTATTTAAAAAGAGACTTCTTCGTCAAGTTTTCACAGTTTTCATGACTCACCTCAGGTATCATCTTACCCCCAGACTTTCCCTGCCATCTCTCATCTCACATTTGGGTTCCATGCCCCTTCTCTGTGTTATCACATCTCACATATACTTTCATAACAGCATGGTAGTACAATCTGTTTGCTTAAACTCGTGATGTTCAATACAGTAGCCACATGTAATTATTTAATTTTAAATTAACTAAAATTTAATTTAACGTAAAATTAAATTAAAAATTAAAATTCAGTTCCTCGGTCATAATAACCACACTGCAAGTGCTCAACAGCCACATTTCCAATCATCACAGTAACTTGTAACGGACGGTGCTGGCTTAGAGTGGCCACGCCTTGAGGGCACAGGCTATTTTGTTTGTTTGTTTCTGTATTACCACTGGCTGGACTAGTGACTGCACATAGCAGGTATGCTGTATGTCTGCCTGTTGTTGACTGAGTGGGCTTCTAATCCATATTCCAAAGAAAGACAACAACTCTGGCATGTTTTATTTTATTTCATTTATTCATTTATTTATTTTGTGAGGAAGATCAACTCCGAGCTAACATCCGATGCCAATCCTCCTCTTTTTTTTTTCTGAGGAAGACTGGCCCTGGGCTAACATCTGTGCCCATCTTCCTCTACTTTTATATGGGATGCTGCCACAGCATGGCCTGACAAGTGGTGCGTCGGTGCGCGCCCAGGATCTGAACCCGCAAACCCCGGGCCGCCGCAGCGGAGCGCGCGCACTTAACCGCTGCGCCACTGGGCTGCCCCATGGCATGTTTTAATATTAAACTTTTCTCTTTCTGAAAATATTTTTATTTCACAAAGTTTAATTTTCATTCCTTATTTCTAACTTTCTTCAATTCCTCCTTTCTAGAGTGTCTAAAGTTTCAGGAGGGACCTCATTGTTCCTTTCTGTGTTTATCGTTCTTGACCTTCTGGTGAGTGTCATTACGGCATTTTACCTTAGGCCACTCTGACAAAGACAGAAAGAAGCCTGCGACAAAAGACAAGAGGGCAGTTATCTCGGCAAGTGTCCATTCTCAAGACACCCAGGCAGGAATCCTAGCTCTCTTAAGCTAGATTTCCTGTATCAGAGAAAAATGCATTGCTCATTCTACTGCTTTAATTTTCAATTTTTATACTCTCTTGAGAAAAAGATTCTATTATAAGCTAAATTTGGAGGCAATCTAATTGTTTGATGTAAACCTTCAAAGTTTCCTTTGAGTTGAATGTCTATCTGCTTGGGCAGAAAAGGGGAAAAGAGGGAATTTACATTCACTTTGCTAAACATTAGCATCTTTTGTTCAGTCATTTGAATGCAGGACAGTTAGGGGGAAACAGCTTAGAGAACAAGAGTTGACACATACAGTGTAAAATCTTTTAAGGTGCTTGGATTCAATGAGGGAGAAAGTGAGAGGGAGCCGTATTTCAGCTTCCTCACTGTGCTCCAGTCTGCGGGAACTTTGTGACAGGTCTCTGTCTCTCAGCTACACTTGACTGGCTTTTGCTGACATTCAGCTGTCAGACAGCAACCCTTTACCAGGCCCCTAACATGCTCCACAGCTTCACCCAATTAACTCGCTTTCACTTGACACGGCAGCAAAAAGCTTCATAATAGGTGGTCAAGGTGCACGGTGTCCGCCTGCCCTCGAACCACTCACACACGGCAAGATGTTTAACTACTTTCCTTCTCGCCTGCGTGCTCAGAGCTAGTATGACTACAGTTCAGTCATTCTGTATATTGAATTGGACAGGAATCTAGGAAATATTACAGTGATGCATTAAGCTGCCCAAAAACAGACCTCTAGATGACTCGTTAAATTTTAAATTAGTTCTTTAGGCCCTTCTGAGAGGAAGATTTGATTTTTAGATTACCAAAATTTATTATTGACTACCAATCAATTTATAGTTAGTTTTTACACTAGATCGTTAATAATAGTATTGTATAAAGATGACCTGGCATAGAAAAAGAGCACTTGACAAGTAAAGGCAGAAAGGTCTAGGTACAATTCGAGGGTAGGAATTCAGCCTTTGCTCAAAAAAATGCACTTTTTTGACAAACTCAACAATAATTTTGCTGTAAATTTTTGTCACGCTACTTAGCCTTTCAGATGAAATACATTGTACTTGAAAATATGTTTGGCTAAGAAATAAAAATTTTTATACTTCTTTTGAAAAATGATCTGAGTAAATTTACACATTTTCTCTCCTCTCCCAAAATGTTCAGACCTAAGAGTAAAAATCAAATAAATTTTCATTTATTTGCACTCTGAAAATTATGAAAAAAACAATGTTACATAAAGAAAAAGAAAAGTAATGTAAACTGTACTGCTTTTGGAAACCTACATTCATAAAGCTATGTGATGAAGAGGCCACCAAAAACGTTACTTTATGATAGGACTCTCTATTATTGCAGATCCTTGTAGCTATTATTAAGATAGAGTTATGATTTCAATTCCAAGTATCCAATTAGATTTCCTGCTCAAAATCTAATTACAGGAACGGGGAATTCTAGCCTCCATCAGCATGAACTAATCTTAATGGATTCACAGTACTTGACACCGGGCAAAGCAGAGTTTAACCATACCTTGCCATTCCATGAGTCTAGAAGAGTCTCTACACTTTTGGAGTCAGGACTTCGAGTAGCAGTGCTTTTGCAACATACCTTCAAATTGAAGGAAATCTGTCTCTACATAAAATGCATATTTGTTGTTTTGAACACTGCTCACTTCTAACCAGGAGCTCAAGGCAGAGGTAGTTCTTGATTGAATTCCTGGGCAATTAGGAAATCACACTGCATCCATTTTCTTCATTGAGTCCTGTCAATTTTTCCATCTATATCTATCTAGAATCTAATCCTTCTCCATCTCCACTGTTACTACTTCCACACAGATAATTCTGACTTCTCATTTGGACTTCTTTAATATGACTTATCACAATTCATTACAAGTATTCATGTATATGTCTGTCTTCTCACAAAAACCATCAGATCCCTGAGAGAAAGTCCCTTATCTCATTCTCTTAAGGATATAATAAAATGTAACGCTTAAGAGTGAGGACTTTGGAATCAGACTACCTAGGTTCAAATCTTGGACTCTACACTTGATAGTTTCTTCATCTGACAGGAGAAGATAATAACCTAATTTAGGTAGGAGAAGGAGGATTAAATTAATTAATAAACATGAAGTGCTCAACATAGTAACTGCCACATAATAAACCTTCAATAAATATTGGTGGTTGTTATTATTCTTACTATTACATCCTTAGCACTTGGCAAAGTATGTAGCACATACTAGGTACTCAATAAATGCTTGGTGAAGGAATAATTACGTACTTCTTTAATTATTGCCTCATTTCAGGATGATATAAAGAATAAAAATTGTTCATGAAGAATGTAAGTGATGGATTTACCGCTGGTATCATTTTTATAGAAATAAATAAGAATTGAAAACACTTAGTGCCGGCCCCGTGGCTTAGCGGTTAAGTGCACGCACTCTGCTGCTGGTGGCCCAGGTTCGGATCCCGGGCGCGCACCGACGCACTGCTTCTCCGGCCATGCTAAGGCCGCATCCCACGTACAGCAACTAGAAGGATGTGAAACTATGATGTACAACTACCTACTGGGGCTTTGGGGGAAAATAAATAAATAAATAAAAATTATAATTAAAAAAAAAGAAAACACTTAAATTTTTAAAAATCAGGGGCTGGCCCGGTGGCATAGTGGTTAAGTTCACGCACTCCGCTTCAGCAGCCCAGGTTCGCAGGTTCAGATCCTGGGTGTGGACCTATGCACCGCTCATCAAGCCACGCTGTGGCAGGCATCCCACATACAAAATAGAGGAAGATGGGCACAGATGCTAGCTCAGGGCCACTCTACCTCAGCAAAAAGAGAAAGACCGGCAACAGCTGTTAGCTCAGGGCTAATCTTCCTCACCAAAAAAAAAAAAAAAAAATTACTAATATTTGGAGTATAAACAGATATTGGCCAAACTTTAAAGTTTAATTTCAGTTTATAGCTACCCTGAACAATGCCTTTGATAAAACTAAACTCCACCTTAAATTTACCAGCTGTATTAGTTTCCTAGGGCTGCCATAACAATTGACCACAAACTGGGTGGCTGAAAACAGCAGAAATTTATTCTCCAACAGTTCTAGCGGCTAGAAGTCTGAAATCAAGGTGTCGGCAGGGCCATGCTTCCTCCAAAGACTAGGGAAGAATTCTTCCTTGCCTCTTCTAGCTTCTGGTGGTTGCTGGCAATCCTTGGCATTCCTTGGTTTGTAGCTATGTCACTCCAATTTCTACTTCTCTTCACGTGGCCATCTTCCCTCTCTGTCTCTCTGTATATCTGTGTGTCTCTCCTTATAAAGACACAGGTCATCAGATTTAGGGCCCACCCTAATCCAGTATGAACTCATCTTAATTTAACTGAGTACATCGGCAAAGACCCTATTTCCAAACAAAGTCACATTCTGAGGTTCTAGATAAACATGAATTTTCTAGAGGACTTTATCCACTACTACACCAACTATTAACAACATAAGAAGGAATGAGTTAGGGTTATTATTCTTATAATTTTGGGCTCAGGGTACCTAGATAGTTCTATTTCAGACTGTTTTAAATAATAGCTTAAATATTAGTTCAGCAAAACCTCGTGGACTTCCTAAGCCCAATTAACTTTTAAAGATCATTGTTCATGAACATCATTTCTCGTGAAGATATATATTTAGTCTTCAATGTTACTAAGCAAATGGAGCAAATAAATATTTTCTGAGGCCTAGTTATATCTTAAAGTGAACTAACCTTTTTTTTCCTTCATTTCCAACTGATGAATATTTCACTTTCATTATAAACCAAATATGTTCAGAAAGCAGTAGGGTGTATTTAAAGTGTATTAAATGATGCCATGATAAACATAAGCTTTATTCCAAAAATTCCACAAACATCCTATGAAAGAAATTTTTTAATGTCTATGAACGTTAAGGTCTCAGAATTTCTATAATATATGTGCAACTATAATTTTCTAATAAATATGTGTAGAAATGGTTTATAACAATAGTGATACACATTGCTTGTTGTTCCACTATCCAAACTCATGTAGCAATTTGTTGTCTCTCTCAAATCCCACAGTAGCTTGATTTGTTAGGATCATGCTTTTCACTTTTTAAATGAACATAATTTTATCATAATAGGATATTATTTATGCAAAAAAAATGAGGCAGATTAAAATGTTAATTTTACAACCTAAGAAATAAAACCCTTATATTCAGAAAAAAATTATTAAAATATAAAAGTACTATCACCTCCTGCCATCAATAAGCCAGGCATTTAACAACAGATCTTGAAACCTAACTAAATAACATGTTTAAAGGCAAAGATAAAAATGAGAATGAGAAGGCATTCTCATGCTAACTACAACGTTCTGCCTGAAGAGGAGAGGTACTCTGAGGCCTTAGTAGCTCCTGCCTACTTTAAGAACAAGTAAAAATTATAGTTCTATGCTCAACTGATTATAACATAATAGAAATGGTACTAGTAATAATAGCAGGGACATTATAGGTATCCTTTCCTTTAATCATCATATAAGCCTAGAGAGAGGAGCTATTATTAACCTCATTTTTATATATGAGGAAACCAACGCATTCTTGAAGAGGCTGTTAACTGAACCAGGATCACATGGTTAGCAAGAGGTAAAGCCAGGATTTGAATAATCCCACTCCAGCACCCACACACCAGCCACTACGAACGGGCTCTTGAGTTGGACTGGCTGCGTTCAAATCTTTGCTTCAGCACCTGGTAAGCCATACAGTATGGAGATAACAATAGTACCAAAAAATAATACATACTCATAGGGGTGTTGTAAGTACTAAATAAGTTAACACATATTAGGTTCTGAGAATGTTGTCTCACACATGGAAAGTACTGGATAAATGTTAACTAATCTTCCTCCTCCTCCTTTTCCTGCTCTATACCAACCCTCTAGCTCAAAAACCACGTATATCAACAAGCCCTGTACTGTTTCATGTTCATAGACTGTGCCTTGACCCGGAAGATACTTTCCCTTGGTCACAAGGGGGCTTCAATGAGAAACTATAGATGACTTAGGCCAAAAAGAAAAGTGGTGGCCACAGTGGCTTACAAAGAGCCAGCAGTCTCAGCGCTTTGGCTTACTAGCTGGATGACGCTGCATAAATCACCCAACCTTTCTGAATCTCATAAATAATACCTTTATCACAAAAAAAGTTATAAGGTTATGTACATGGATGTATTTTGAAACTGTAAAGAGTTATAGAAACATACAAAATTATCATCATTATGGAAAAAACCCAACTCATAGCTTGACCTTGATTGTGTATAAGCCAGTAGCATCCTGTTTCTGCTCGCACAGTTCTCCCTGTCTGGAATTCCTTATTCAAACCCTATGATTCCTTCAAAGTCAAGCTCAAATACAAATTCTCAAAAATATTCCCTAACCATCCCAGTCCAAATAACTCTATCTTTTCAAACTCCATGAGCATTTATGACTTTATTGCTTTATGTGAGTCTGTCCTGACTCACCAACCAGACTGTAAGTTCCGTCAAATCAGCGACTCTTTGTTATGCCTTTTTGTACTCAATCCATGTAGAGATACAACTATCCTGCTTGCATAAAATATGGGAAGAGAAAGAACTCTAAAAGATTTTAGAACTCTTCAAAAGGGAACAAAATTCATTGACTGATTCAACAAACTTTTGTTGGGCACTTAGTAATGAGTCAGGCACAATGTGGGTACTAAGGCCATAAAGATGACTAAAGACAGTATCTGACTTGCAGACCCCACGCTTAGCAAAATGAAAACTATACATAGGCCTGCGGGCCTTGATGTTCATCTAGTTGTAGACGTACAGGTCTGGCCTGGATGAGTAGCAGTGAGCTGACATACTCCCTGAAACGTTAAGTTGATTCTTGGGACCTGACCCTTTTTATTTCTTTTCCTAAACTGGTAAGAATCAGTAAAGGAAAGAGTTTACGAAAGCTCCCAAGATCTCTTCAAAACCAAGGACAGTCCTTGGAGCAGGCTGGAACCTCAGAAGGAGGTGGAGTGGGAACAGAATAATCTGATAACTTGAAAATAAATTTATAACCCCAAGTGCATAATAAATCTCATCACAAACAATTGGGGGGCTATATCTCAATTCTCCTATATGATCCCAATACATATATGACTTTTTAAGCTGAGATTTATTTATTTAATAAAGATTAACATTGCTATTACATGCTTAATTGTTACATGATTTCATATCAAGAGCCTGTTTTTTTAAACATATAGTGCTCTCATCATTTACAGAAACAAAAGCAAGCACGATTTCTTATCATCCTTTGTGTGATGAACTCCATATGCATCTCAGAAGTTCTGAATTTATAAATAAGTTTTTGTTTCTGGCACTGATCTAAAAAGGCCTGTCCACATGTCCTTTTAAAGATTTCTGCTCCTCTTGCCCCTTAACTGATGAACCTGCCCAGCTGCCATCATGCCAAGTCTAGGGTCACTGAATTTAATGCGTCAGTGACAATAGCGACAAAGCTGTTAACAATGCTGAGAAACACACGTGGACTGTAGAAACAGTATTACGTTGCCACGAACTTGATAGGAAACAGGAACTCTTCAAAGAGAAAACCAACATCAAATAGAGCTGACAAGACAGCCGGTAGTTTGACTCAGGATCTGTCTCGTTACTCAGTTTGGTTTGGGTTCAGCAGCTAAAGTTCAGGGCTCAGGGCTATTCTCAGATGGGCTGACATTCCTACCACCAGATTCTTAAACTGCTTTGTTTCTCCCCCCGCCACCGCCCCCCCCAATTTACTGTTCTGCATTGCTACTAATGTTGTAGGAGCTCTTGATCATAGTTTACAATTTCTAGAATAACCTATATCTTTCTCTATATTTCTTATGGTAAAGAAAAATAAAAGTCAGTATTTTTTTCTTAGGGATATGGAATTGTCGACACATAGGATTATTTGTTGCAGAAATTATGATTTCTACTAAACTCAAAAATGTATCTTAAAGCACTCTCTTTACTTAAACTTAGAACTTAAAAGGATAGTTCTTTTATCCTTTGTATTATCTTTAAGGGCTACAGATGGTCTACCAGTATATTCCTCATCATCACCATTATTACTTATTTATTGTACTCCAATAGTATGCTAGGTACTGAATAAGATATAAACAAAGACACAATCCCTGATCTCAGGTGAACAATTCAAATACAACCACACATCAGAAATTTCGTTCCTTTCCTGTTTTCCTTCACTTAAGAAAGAGGATGGCGGAAACCATAGAAACGACATTTCCAATAATAACCTGACATAACAGACAATCTTAATAATAAAGAAATTCTGAACCCACAGAAGCATAAGCTTGGCCTAAGCTTGGCTTGTTGATAACTAAACTTCCAAACAGGCTGGCGAACCTTAAGCTAGGCCACGTAATTTGGAATTTGTAATGGAACTTTCAGCAAACTATTCCTTATGTCCCAGATGTTGTGCTAACATCTAGGAATAGAACAATCTCCTACTCACATGACACTTCTATGCTAACAGGGTTGGTCAATTAACAATCATTTACAGTATGGTATGATTAATGTTATAATAATATAATAGGGTATTTTAGGAGATACTTGGGGAAAAAAATCAACTGGGCATAAGGCAGAAAATAATATTCCAAACAAAGGAATCAGCATACATCAAGGCTTGTGAGAGAGAGAGCCTGGTACTAATTTTTACTAATTTAAGTAAAAAACAAACCAACTTAAGTAAAAAAACCACAACAGATTGGTAACCCTACAAATGCTATAATTGATATCCTTATACTAGGTCTTTTTTTTGTGCTTAAAAATAAATTGGCTTATTTTATATAATATTTGTGTAATTTTTTCTAAATGACTAGTTAAAAGAGAGGGTTTTAAGCTGTTATGTATTGTCTAAGACATCTTTCAAACCACAAACTGTAGGTCTTGATTTTCAATAAATGTATAGCCAATTTGAACAAAATTTTACAATTTTATCTTTTTAATACTGAATTTGAAACACTAAAGTTATCAAAGTATTGGTATAAGAATTTTGATCAGATGAATGAAACTTATGGATCTGATGAAGATCATCTGAAATAAATTTCCATAACTATTCTTTTTTTTTTGGATTCTTTACTACTACTGTATTTCAACATCGGTGTTCTTTATGCTTCCTATCTATCCAATGATACACTACGGGAGCAAATTATGTATGAATAAGAATAAAAACAAGTTAAATTATAAGGATGGTTAAAACCACAATGGTGTCCAAAAGTACTGAACTAAGTTAATGAACCAAATGTTGAATCAAGAGAACTACCTGTGAGCTCCACTAACCAACATACTAATTTTCTATGCATTCGGGGGCTATCAATATTCCATTTCGAAGGTGAAAATATTCAAATACTTGCTTCATTTATTAATCTAAAAAACAAAAACTGAAATAGATGCCATTACCATCATTAAAGACATGAATCCTCTGAAACAACCTTTCAGATTGGGTAAAGTAATGTTGAAGTGACACAAACCCCCGAGAGAACAGCCTTTAATTTGTACCTACATACTTCTGAAGGTTAGCAAGTAGAGTAGAAGGTTGTGGAGAAATAATCAAATGAAAGAAAAAACATTTGTTTAGTACTAGAAGGCGACTTAGAGATCATCTGGTCCAAACTCCTCCTTTTATAATTGTAGAAAGTCCCAGAGAGGTTAATCACCCAAGATTACACAGCTAGTGTAGCAGTGCCAGGATTAAGTTCTTAACTCTTGATGCCCCAGTCCAGCCTGCCTTTCACTGCATTGAATTAGGAGCATATCCTTTCAACTCCTCTGTACCTCAAAAATAATAGGTAGAAATGTTGAAGAGATAAAGCTATAGAAGCAGTGAGTACGTATGAGTTGTGATGAGGGAGACAGAGAGGGAAAATTAGTGAAATGTTTGAGAGATTGGCCAATTTTTACATCTTTGTTGGTTCCCAAGTTTGGTCTGCAAGGTTGGCTTTATACAAAGGGTCTTACCCTTATTCTTAATAAGAAATTCCATGAATGCCACTACCAAGGGGGAAGTTGAAAAGTCAGGTCAGTTACCAGTATACTTCCATTCCCTTGTAAATTCCCTTCAGTCATTGAAAAAGAGAAATCACCATAACTGACTTGAAGCTTAATTAGATAAGTTTTTGAGATCTACAATTAGATCCAAGACTGTGGCTAGGAAAGCCATGTTTCAGTGCAGTATTCTGAGAAGTCTTTATTAGTTTTACGAAAGTCAAGAATAAGATCTGGACTGTAAAATATATGATAACATATGATTTTATTTCTTCAAAGGTTAACTATATGATTTTACCAAAAATGTGTATATCACTCTTCTCCCCAAAACAAATGATATAGAGTTATATATTCAATGACAAAAATCAGCATCAATAATCAAGATCTTGCACAGTAGTTCCTGAAAAAGTTTACGCAGACAGCAAGGCAACACTGTTTGCTGGAACACAAAGGAAGTCTTAGCTGCAGCCTGCCAAGCAGCCACGAGGCAAGTAAAAATGACCTCACAAAGTACAGAAGCTGTCAGGCTGCTATCCACTCTTCTCATTTTCTTTTGTTTTTTTTGTTTTTTGGCCTTGAGTATAGAATCTATATTTTATGGCATGTTGAAGTAACTACTTATTTAACAAACAACTGTTCTTGTGTGTCTTCTTGATATAACAGGGGTTTTCAAACTTTTCAATAGCAGAATCCTTTGGTTAAATGAAATCTTATCCGGAAATTTAATTCCTAAATGCCATAAAGTAAAGTTACCCTGCTTAGAACAGGGGTGGGTGGTGAAAACTCTTTTCTCTAGGCTTCCCCCACTCCCACCCTGAGGTATTCAAATGAGACAGGGATAAATAAGATGATGATATTTACTAAACGGCCGTTTCTAATAAATGTCTAGAACATGTTCCATGAACACAGAACATAGAACATAGAACACTACGTTCTAATAGTGTACTCCCTACACTATTTCATGCTTTCTTAATGTTGAAGGAGTGACCAACTTAAATTCCTTTTAATATCGCTAAAAAGCATTTCTACACGTCTGATGCCTTTTGTTATCAGTGCCATTAAAAGAAGAAACAATGTGGTTATAAAAGCTGAATTATTTTAATAACCTTGCTTCGAATTTCTGGTTTTTTACCTGCTTTAGAAAAAACACTTAGCATATTTTAAAGAACTGCAGTATTTTATATTCAAATAAATATGGAAATATAAGTACATGAACCAGGATATTAAAAAAATTATTCCATAGGCAAAATATAACCATATCCCAAAATAATAAATACCTATATCTATGTAGAATAAGATATAGAATATCTATATAGATATACAAATAAATCTAGATTCAAAACTCCTTCAAGTCTTTTTCTTTTCTCCAAAAAAAAAAGGTTATATTATCAAGAAGAGGCAAAAATAGTTAAGAAATACATATTTATAATCATAAGAATCTATAATATCCAATATGCTATTTAATAAATTTTTTTTAAATTAAGTCATAAGCCACCAGGGGGATTAAGAAAATGATGTATCAAAACAATCACTTTATCATGATAAAATTAGATATACTCTATACTGTATACATTCTATCTTGCACATTTTTTCAACCAAATTCATATTTGCATTTAGAAATCATGGGAAATGAGATAGTGGAGACAGAAACATAAAGCTGTAACCTTAGTTGGCTCCTTACATTCTAGAAGGGTATCTTTCCAATTGGTGTCAGGCAAACATTGAGAACAAAAGGATATCCAAAAGAATAAGATGCATTCAGATTCTATCAAAGAATGCCCTAAGCCAAAGTTCTGGGAAACTAAGACAGTTATTTCTTCCCAATTTCTCAGCTAACATAGAATCTTAAGAACAAATGCAATACTATATACCCAAACTTCAAACCAGTATAACATGGAAGGATGTACACTTTCAATTCTCTGTGCATAAGGCAGCTTCAAAAGGAAAGAGGAAGGTCCTTTTGTTCTAGGTAAAAGGCCTTAACCATAGACCTAGCGAATTTCTCAGTCTTCATATACAGTCATTTTTTACTAAAGTAAAAAAAAAAATAGCTTTTTTTGAACAGAAAACTATAAAACTTTTATTCAAGTTTAAATGCTCTTGTCTCTTAGCCTAAAGGCACGCTCAACATAAACTTGGCCATTCTTAATGTCTCCTTACTATTTCATAATCTGGAATCCATTTTCCAAGAAAAATGTCTATTTCCATCTTTAGTTACAGCATGGGCTTTGCACACACAGACAGGGGTTGCAATCTAGATCCCAAACAGCATGATCTCGGGCAAATTATTTATTCTTTCTGGGACTGAGTTGCCTCATCTGCAATATGGGGAAATAATATTTCTCTCATAAGATTGATATTAAGATTAAATAAAATAATAGATGGAATATATATAGATGTAACGTGTCTCTATAGTATTTGGCAATTAGAAGATGTTACCGATATTATTTAGATTATGGCGCTACTAATTTAAACTCAATTTTGAATCAGTTACCTAGCTTTTTCTTTCAAGACACACATACTGTATCATCAACACAACTATTCACCCACCCATTCCTCATAATTAATTGCCTGTGTATTAACTCTTAATTCAACTTGAACAGAAGCTTCCTTGTCCATACATGGTGTTGAGTGGGTCTGTTAATTGTTCAATGAATCTGACTAGTAGAAAAAGATGTGCCTTGACCACCCACTTTGTTGGATTTCATGTCTTGGGTGTGGGAGATTTCATTCTAAAGAACTCATTTAGCTCTCTCTTGGGTATTTGGTTTGGCATAAATCATACATTTTCAAGCAAAAGCTTCTTCCAAAATTATTATGAGAATTAAGACTCTTTATGTTTGTTGTTCAGCAGCCCATCTTACATTTTTGGTATGGCTTTCTATTTAAAGTCTACTTTTTAAAATATTGACAAATAAAAAACCACTCATAGCATATAAGGGGTTTTAGATATCTAAAATACAATGAAATTGGAGCTACTTTCAATACGTAGTTACAATATTTACGAGATCAGTGACAATTGTATTGAAAATTCCAAAGTATTGGAACCATCTAATTATTAAGACTTTTACTTCCCCTGCAGGTGTAAATACACGAGTCTAATAAGCTTTCTCACGATGAAAAAACACACATATTACATTAAAATATTAAAAAGTATTTAATGAGGTTAGTTTCCTTCCAAAAGTAAACTGAGGTTGTGTCTGAACCAGCTTGAGGCGAGGGAAGTTTCAAATGTAACGTTTTTAAAACTAGCCATTATTTCCCATGTTGAAAAAAATTGCAATTTTATTTCCTAACAGCAAATGAAACTGTCAGGAAAATTTAGGTGTAATAAAATTGGGTGGTTAAACCAACATGCTGGACTTGAAATAAAACTGAATTAAAGGAATTAAAATTAATACTTATGTCAGTCAACCCTTTAAAAATACTATTCAAAACTTACTGTTTTTACAAACAGAATTTCCCTGTTCTTGATAAAGTGCAAAGTTACCTATCTCCTTAATGACCACTAACGGTGCTGCAGTTGAAATTGTGCGTCAAACAATATTTTGCATAGAAATGTGTTGCTTCTGGCAACTTTTCTGCCTAAATAAAAAGTTGTCAAGCAGGGTGACTTTGGTGGTACAGAGTTTTAAAATGGTGGATTCAGTCCAAGGTTAGCTAATAACGGCTGACATGCCCTGGAATCTCGAGGCCTAAATCAACATTGTTTTCACAGCTGTAATTAAGCCACCTAATCAGAAGCACATTTTGACGGGACAGTTTCTGGAAGCCAGACATTACAATTTCTTATGCCTGGAGCGCAGTGGCTCATGAGAGGTCCTCGTTTAATTTCAGGTTAAAAAGAAGCAGTGGGGGGGCGGGGGGGCAGTAAAATAAAAACACTTTTTTTTTTTTTTAAGCAACATACAACTGTTGAAATGAAGCAGGCATGTGTGTTCGTGCCTTGACCAGCCTTGCATCCCACCCTCCTCTGGCTCTCTGCTGAGTCCCCCAACTCTCAAGTGGCAGCTGTACACAGTGAGATGAAGGGTCTCTGCCAAGATCAACAGATGAGCTGGTCTAAACTGGCTCTCTGTGTGTTCTGATTGTAAATTGTGCTGGTGATGATTAGAGAACTCTAACACAGGATGTCGACTCTTAAAACTGTCCAGAGAAAATACTTTTTTTAAGTTTAGGAAAAAAAATTTTTTTAACTTTTTTTGTGGCTTGGTGCACAGTGTTGTGTCTATAACTTTCATATGATTCAAATGAATTCACCCAAATTCAGCAACTCTGTTATTAAAAAAGAAAAAAGAAGGCCATGGCTTGGCTCATAGCGGGGGCCTTCACCTCGGGTTGTTTATGTAACAGCGCTGTAGAGTGTGATTCTCCACCGGCACACCAGTCCTGTGCTGCTACCACCTGCCAACTGAAGATATTCCTCAAAGGATGAAAATCTAGGATGTGACAGTCACGTCTTATCGAGTAACCGTGTTGATGTCTTTAAAACAGCTAAATTGCCAACTGAAGCTGTTTTCTGCAGCCTTGTTGCATTCTGTAACATTTAAACTTTCAACCCCAGAGGCCATTGTAAAACTATCAATATGAAGGCACTAGTCACTGGAGTCTGATTACATTTAGTTCTGCATTTTAATTACATATGGATTCTATTAACTAAAACTTTTGCCTTATAGGCAACATTTTAATCAAATTACTATAATTTTCAAATATGTTACAATAGTTTGACGAGTTAAAAGTTCACATTCCTAACATATTAAATATCAAAAAAACTGCATAAAGAAAAGGAAATACACCTTACAAATACGCTAATACATTTTCAGATTACTTTGGGGACTTTTTGACTACCTAGTTACAAGTTATATTGTGAGGTTTATATAATGGTATACATTTGTAAATGGGTTATTGGTGTTGAATATAACCAAATTCAAAATATAATTATGTTATTGTAAATTCAGAAACACACACTCATTTGATTGTTGTAAATTGAAGCAAGACCAAAACAAAACATGGCTAGAATCTAAGTATTCAAAATCAGTATTTGTAACTTCAATCAAAGAATTTTAGAGCTGAGAGGGAATTAGATTTCATCTAGTTGAATCTCTTCATTTTACAGCCAGGAAAAACCAAGATCAAGGAGATCGTGTGATTTATTTCCCAAAGCTTTGTGGTGAGTTGATAACAAAGCCTGTCCTAGAATCCAAGTTTCCCCTGAATCTCTGTCATGCTACTTTCCAGTACAACACACTGCCATTTTCTGCAAGCAACAATCTAGCTGCGTATCCCACACCACCCAAGAACTAAAAGAAATATTTTTTTAATGTGGTAAAACACATACGATATAAAATTTACCATTTTAACAATTTTAAAGCATACAATTCAGCAGCATCAAGTACATTCACAATGTTATGCAACCATCCCCACCATCTTAGCTCTAGAACTTTTCCATCACCCCAAAAGGAAATCTCATACTTAAACAGTTGTTCTCCATTCTCTCCTCTCTCCCTATCCTTGCCCACCACTAATCTGCTTTCTGTCTCTATGGAGATAGAATACGCCTATTCTGGACATTTCATGTAAATGAAATCATCTAATATATGGCCTATTGTGTCTGGCTTCTTTCATTTAACATAATGCTTTCAAAGTACATCCATGTTGTAACATGTATCAGTACTACATTCCTTTTTATGGCTGAATAATACTCCATTGTCTGCATATACCACATTTGTTTATCCATTCATCAATGAATGGACATTTGGGAGGTTTCAATCTTTTGGCTATTGTGAACAGTGATGCTATGCACATTCTCTATTTTCCTTTTTATGGCATTCCTAGTGGGTGTGAAGTGGTATCTCTTTGTGGTTTTAATTTACATTTCCCTACTGACTAATGATGTTGAGCATCTTTGTATGTGTTTGTTGGTCATCTGTATATCTTCTTCGGAGAAGTGTCTACTCAAGTCCTTTGCCCATTTTTAAAATTAGCTTGCCTTTTTGTTCTTGAGTTCTAAGAGTTCTTTACATATTAGACCACAATCAGATATATTATTATAAATATTTTCTCCCATTCTATGGGTTGTTTTTTAATGCACGAAAGTTTTTAATTTTGCTGAAGTCTAACCTGTCTATTTTTTTCTTTTGTCACTTATGCTTTTGGTGTCATATCTAAGATCCCATTGCCAAATCCAACTTCATGAAGATTTATCTGTAAGTTTTTTATTAAGAATTTTAGCACTTGCATTTAGGTCTTCGATCCATTTTTAGTTAATTTTTGTATATGGTGTGAAGTAAGGGTTCAAAGGAATACATTTTTGAAAATAAACTTTCTACTGATTTATGTAAATTAGACTTCTATTTCTCAAACAAACCTCACATACTCTTACTTTTTGTTAGGCCTAGGAACCGTTAGTTTTAATTTGGTATATCATTGTTATCAACAAACATCTACTGTGTACCCACCATGTGAGTAAAAGGTATGACACTGGTCATTTTTTGTCTATGTGGATAAACATACAGAAGCAGGAGTCCCAAAAAATCTCACAAAGTTTAAAATTAAGTGATATGCTGAAAAAAATGTTCATTGTCACAAATAATTTTTGGTTTTTGGTTCTTTTTAGGAAGAGTGCTGAAGAGGAGAAGAAATACCCAATTTACATTATTTGAAAGTATTTACTTAAAATTTTACATTGGTATAATAATATATAAATTATTGTATTCATTCTCATTAAGTGTTTGCTAGAGAAATATATGAAACATAGTTTAATGGGAATTAATTTAAGAAAATTTTGTGTGAGAAAAAGTTGGGAGGACTTATTGTTTGTACAAAGTATTATGTTCTATAGCAAGTATGTATTGAACAAATGTTATTGGAGTGCTCTTCCAATTAATTTCAATTCAAATCAACCAGCATTTATTGAAGTCAGATCACTATAATTGATTTAAAAAATGAATGAGATATCACTTCACAGACTCACAACATAGAAATACATACACGACTAATTGATTATATAAGCCAGACTACTACATAGTGTCCATACAGGTAAATACAGTGATAAATGAGCATAACAAAGGGAACCCTTACTTCTGCTAACTGGGAGATGAACTAAAAAACCAGATGGAGTCAGAATATGCCTGAATGTCAATGATAAAGAATTTTTACTTTATCATGAAGAAAGTGGAGAGCCAAAATATGTTTCGAGTCAAGCTACAGCCTGATCATATCTGTGTGTTGGAAAGATAACTCTGACACTAATGTGGCAGACAAGATGGAAGGGGAAAATCTAGATATGGGGAAACTCATTGGAAGACCATTGCAATAACTCAAGGAAAAGTTGATGTGACCACAAGGGTAGAAAGGAGAGGCTGAATCTAAGAGATCTGTGGTGGCAGAAACAATAAGACTTAGCAATTGATTAAATATTGGTGGTAGAGAGAAAGTGGAACAAATGCTTTGGGTTCCACCTTGGGCTGCAAGGTGGATAGTGATGTCAGATAGGGAATGAAGGGAAAGGAGAATTTGGAAAAATGGGGAGTGGTAGAGTTGGAGAACATGTTCAGTTTGGGACCTCAGTGAGGCTGAAGTGTTTGCAGAAAGTCAAAGAGAAAATTTCCGAAAATCGAGCAGGCAATTGAAGCTCTCAATTGAAATTTTCATTCTTGCCACTCCCTGCTCCACCCTTACAACATTCCATCACTGAAGAATAGAATTATAGAAATATATTATATTTATTACATATAAGTATATATTTTTATATTTATATATAAAATATTATGTATCTAATACAAAATGTTTACTATATAAATATTATATATTAATATATCAAATAAATTATATATTTATATAGTTAAATATATTATATTTATGTATTTACATAATATAAAATTTATAATATCATGCCCCTATAGTCACTATCCAGATATCATTCATCATGAAAGTGGCTCCTCTTAAACTGCACCACACAATAAAATAAAAGGCTAGAAAGGAGGTATGAGGCCAATGGAATATGCATTATTACCTCCAGGCCCCTGTGTACTATACAAAAAGAGTTTGAGTTTCCGGCCTACAAGAAACCTTTAAAAGTTTGGAAATGTATGTCAAGAATGAAGGATAACGTCTGCATGTTGACTGCGCTGCCCCACATTTTGATATTTTATGTTTCCCTTGATGGGGCTCAGGGCAGGCCGCCCCAAAATATGCCAAAGTGGCATATTGATTATTTTGAATTAAAGTTACTTGAGAAACAGCCAATACAAGAAGGACACTCTGACCCTCCTCTCTGTCCTCCTGAAAGCAAGAAATAAATCTCCTGTGTGAAAGGTACCCTCCCTGCACCAGGAGGTAAAGAGTCATCCTTATCGTCAGAGATAGGGAATTCAGGGCCAAGAAGTCTATGTAAACAAACTCTGCTTAGTTCCTTCACTAATTAGTACCCAAGCCTAAGTTTCTTTGTCTTGTCAATTCTTGACAAATTTATTGTTTCTTTGCCTAAAAGGTATATAAACAGCCTGCTTTGGTCACTTCTTGGTTCCCATATCTATGAGACCTCCATATGCACAAAATTAAATTTCTTTTTTTCTTCTGTTAATCTGCCTTGTATCAATTTAATTATTAGACCAGCCAAAAGAACCAAGAGGGACAAGGGGAAATTTTCCCCTCCCCAACACCCTTATTTAGCTTTGTTAGTATCCAAAGGCCAGAGCTGGAGCTTGTGATAAAAATATGAGAGAATTTAATGAGCATCTAAGTAAACAGTATTTAGCAAAAGGGTAAAATGAGTGTTGTTATGGCATCAAATGTAGGTGAACTTTGAGAACAAATAGAAAAAAATGAAATTTGCAGTTGGGAAAAGTAAATATACAAAGCAAAGGGAATAAACGTTTTGCAATGCAGTCGTTGGAGACATCTCAGTAAGAGTTTCTCAGAAAGCTGAGGATCACAGCTACGGGCCACACTGATCTGGCCTCCTACTCCTCTGGTCTCATCTCTCACAATTCTCCATCTAATTCACTCTGCTCCAGTCATACAGACGTCATTCCATTCCTTGAGCATTTCATGCTTTCCCTGTCAGCTCCTACTTAATCTTCATTTTTTCAACTAAGATTTCAATCCCTCAAGCAGGCCACACCAAGCCCCAGTCATGTGCTCTCATAGCACTCTGTGATTCCACTTATACATCATTCTTTTAATTATCCGTATAATAGTTGTATTTTCAACTATACTTGAAGTGCCATGATGGTAGAGATGTGTCTTAATCCATACTGTAGTCTCAGAGAAAGCACCAGATAAGGAATAGAGTCCTTGGGTTCTAATCTGATTGGGTTCTAATTAAAAACCTGGAAGCGAGACTCCAGAATCTGTACCCTATACCACTGAACTGCACTGTGCAGCCTCTCTCAACAAATTAAGCCATGGCTTATGGTTCGCTTAAAAAAACTTTTTTTTTCCTTGAAGGACTAAACACCTCAATAATAAACATCACGAATCAACTGAGATAAAGTATTTAAAAGTTTATGAGAGCAACTTACCTAGAGTAAGTTACTTAAATTCTGTCACTTTCTTTATCCACACAACACTAGTAGTAACAAACAATCCTTTCTCTCTCAAGAAAATGTAATAAAAACAAATGTGATAAAATATTATTTGAGAACTTAAGGGAAAGGGGATTCTTATTTTTATCTTAACTGAACATAAATATCTAAACCTTTCACCTTTATTAACAAAGTAATACCACTTGACAACTATCAAATCTGACGTAATTTGAACAATGATGCAAAGATATCACTCCTGCAAAGACACTAACTGGAATGCTCCTCTGATTTGTAATTTATTATTTCCTCATAAATAAAATATTATAGAATCAAAAACATACTGTTTAAACATACAGTGGAAATGAGGCAAATCAATACTGTAGCCTCCAGCATCATAATTCACAGCAAAGTATTTGGGTTTGGCATTCTCTGTTTCAAAGATTGAAATATCATGTGTTTCTCCACAGATGTGGGTGTGCTGGTCTCCAAACACCCACATGTAATTGGTTCTGACTGCTGCACTGTTCTCTACTGGGCTGTATGGGACTCAAAAGCTCTTTACTCAAAGCCCTTTCTGGTTACTATTACTCAAGATAAAAGCTCTAGAGCAGCCCTAAGTTAATGGGTCAAAGACAAACATACTGAAAGTGTTAAAGTACTGGCAAGTGTACAATTGATGAGAACTCTTAGATAAACTCCAGCATTATTATTACTACACGTTGCTGAACAAAAAACAAAAATGTCACCTAAAGAGGGATAAAGTTTTTAAAGATGACTATTCACGTCTACAATATGACTGATCTCTTGCATTCTAAGCGTGTATGCATTACAACACCATGATATGTTAAGTCTTTGATTAATAATGAATTTTTTTATTCTTATCCAGTGAAAGGTTGGAAAAGACAGTAATAAGCATATACTGACTGTCCTCAGTTCATTAAATTAGTGATAACAACAACTAGCATTAATACTGTACTTAATATGTGCTAAAAGCACTGATTTAAGAGTTGTTTTAGTTCTTTTGCCTACTCATAAAAAGACTTTCTTATAGTTACATATATTTCTTAAAGCTATATGGATAGTTTAGATGGAGGAAGTATATGTAATTATCAAGAATTTTCTATGTGTAGGGAAGAAAACTAACACTTACTGAGCACCTACTAATATGCCAGACACTGTCTTTGTTTAATCTTCACAACAACCCTGCAATGTAGGCAATTTCATCTACATGTTACAAAATAGAAACTGATGCTTAAAGCACGGTGTAGATAATAAATAACAGTGCCAGAAAGCACACCCAGGCTTGCTTCACTCTAAGCCTTATATGAGGGACCTAAGGGAAGGAGGCCATGGTAGGCAGGATGGGTATTGGAGAAAAGAACTAGTTCATCTGAGGACCCAGTAATAGAGTTTTGAGAACAGCCAAAATAACAAATACTAGAGAGACCAAAGAAGAACATCAAGAGCAAAATGGCCAGTGGCCAGAATCAAATCAGATTATAGAGTAAAAAGCAGGGATTGGGTGGTGCAAGAATGGGTTGGGAAAATACAAAAGTAGGGTTTGGAGTGACTGTTACAAGCAGTCTTGGGCTTCAGTGGGTGTAGGCTGTTTGGGTGAGTTGGATGTCTTTAATTGAGAAGGGAAATAGAACTAAAGTAACAATACACTTTTTATTATACAAAAAATATTATATAATTTAATTCATTAAACATATGTACTATCTATAAGGCCTATTTCTCAGAACAAAATAAAACATATTTTGATTGCTCTTCCCCCAAAATGTCAAATTGCTACACATTATTTAAAGAATGTGTAGCAAAGAATGTACTACAAACATTCTGTCTTCTCAGTACCTTCTTCTAACAATGTTAGGCAGAATGCACTCCTCTCTCATCTATGTTCTCATGTCTATTTTTGTGATTTGCTTATGTGCCTGTTTCCCTTGCTAGAAGAGAAACCCACAAGGGCAGAGATCATCTCTTGACACTTTGTCCCCATAAAACAAATAAAATGGTAGACGAAAATCCAAAAATGTCAATAATTATATTAAATGTAAATGGTCTAATCACCCAGTTAAAAGCCAGAGATTGTTAAATGGATAAATAAAACAAAACCAAACTATATCTTTCTACAAAAAATCCACCATCAATATAAAACGTAGGTTAAAAGAAAAGGATGGAAAAAGACATATCATGCAAACGCTAGTCAAAAGAAAGCTGGAATGTGAAAAGGTGATGGTCAAAATTATAAAAATGGACAGTGTAGTGAACAGGGCCAAAACGAAACTTCTGGAGTTCACTTCCATCTTAAAACAGAACTCCCTGAATCCTCTGAACGCTCTTCTCCTATATCTCATACTTAACAGCTAAATCCTTGAGATAGTTATTTAAATTTACTGTCTTTTCTTTGGTCAGCTCTCACTTATTTCTCCACCTCTTACTGAAAGAGCATTTGCTAAGGTTACCAAGGGCCTCCATGCTTTAAATGCAAAGGCCATTTTCAACCCTCATTGCACTTGATCTTCAGCAGCATATGGCACTATTGACATGTCATCCTCCTTAAAACACTCTATTCTCATGGCATCATAGTTTTTGGTTTTCCTCTTATCTCTTGGTGTGTTCCTTTACAGCCTCCTTTGCAACCTTATCTTCAAGCATTATATGTTGGAGTTTTTCAAGTTTCATTCTTAAGCCTTTTTCTCTTCTTACTCTATAACCTGTTCCTACATAGTCTCATTCTTACTAACAGCTTCAAGTCCTATCTATATGACAATGCTTAAAATTTATATCTCCAGCTGGCATCTGGCTTGAATTTCATATCAAGCAGAATTTTTGACATCTCCAGTTGGATGTCTTGATGTACCTCAAACTTAACATACTCAAAACTAAATTCACAATATATTCTCCTGTTCCATTGTTTCTCTCTCAACAAATGAGATCATTGATCCATTTCCAAAACAAAAAAACCTAGAAATTGTCTGATATATCTCTATCTCTTGTTCTTCAAATCCAATTGTTTCTTCACACTACAGCCAAAGTGATTTTTTTTTTAATGCAAATCTGAGCATGTCATTCCTTCTTTAAAGTTTTCCAGTGACTTTTCCCTTGCTCTTAGGACTAAGACAACAAAGTCTGACCTCTGCCCTTTTCTCCAGTCCATTCTTATCTCAGACCACTCTTCCTTTGCTCTTTTTATTTCAGCCACACTGGTCTTCCTCGGTTTCTTCTTTCCATCACAGAGCCTTTGTAGATGTTCCCATTCCCCTCCTCTTGATCTGGAACACTATTCTCTTCCACCCCTGGATAACTCCTACCCAGTCTTCAGATACTAGCTCAAGCATCACTGACTTGGAAAAGGCTTTACTGATACACTAGTCTAGGGCAGGCTCATTTGTTTAAAAAATGTTTGTAGACTTAAGTTCTTTTCTTTCAGTACACTTATCTTGGTTAGTAATTACACATTGATTAGTGTGATTCCATGAAAATAATTACTTCCACTATTAGATTTTAAGTTCATGAGAACAAGGATGTCTGTCTTGGTTCGCACGATACCCCCAGGACCAGAACTGTGCCTCCCACAGAGCAGATGCTGAATAAATACAGAACTGATGGATAAAGAAAAGAATTAACAAACAATAATACAAAGAAGGAAGAGCTCAAGTAAGTAGAGGCAAGAGAGCCAATGAAGAAAAAGTCTATAACAAGTTAAACAAAGAAAATGAGTGTTTAAAGAAGAAAGTAATCAAAAGCTTCATATGTGGCAGAAACATTAAAAGGAATAAGGAACTAATGAACAGACAGAGCAAGCAGAAAATTATTGGTGACCTTCGAGAATATAGTTTCAGTGGAAGATAGACTCAGAAGCCAGATAGCAGTAAAGCTGAGTAAATGGGAGGTGAGTATATAGAAGAGCAAGTATAGACTACTTTTCAAGAATGTGTCAATGAAAAGAGAGGGAGACAGGCTGCAGAAAGGGCAGAGAGCTCAGTCATTGGAATATACTGATGGTGATCACAGATGAGGAGTTACATGTTCAAGGCTACAGTAGGAAGCTGAACAAAATGACGAGGCCTGCAGCTGAAGATGTTAGGTTAGTAAATAATCTTTTCCTGGGGTGCAATCCAATTATTTTCTATCAAGATAATGGTGATAAAAATAATAGCTAACTTTTTTTTTTTTGATTACTCACTAAGTGAGAGGCAAAGTTCAAAGTACTTTAATACTTCTCACTAGACCTCCCAATATCTCTATTAGGGAGTGGTATAATTATCCCCATTTCACGGATGAAAGCCTGAGACACAAGACACGTGATTAGCAATGGACAGAATCGTTATTTGAATCCAATTTATCTGACTTCTATGGCACATACTATTAATTGGTTAACCCAATACCCATTCATTCCTCATTCCCTTGTCCCTTGACTAATTATAGCTAGGGGTGGCCACATGACCCCTTTCCAGCTAATGGAACATAATGGAAATATAATTGGAGCTTCCTTGGAAGGCTTTTTTAAATATATAAGTATTTAAATATATATTTATATATGTATTTACTATATTATCTATTAAATCTACATTAAAATTTATAAATATTTAAATAAATATATATAATATAAATATTTAAATATATTTTTAATGGAAAGCCATATATATATACACACACATATATATATATATACACATATATATAACAGATATTGCTGGGCCATCCCACCTCTCTGACTTGAATGTGACTGCAAATCCTAGAGCTGGCTGCTGTCTTATGACAAGAGGGAGTGGCAGACAAATTACAGAGAAGTTGAACCACCAGCCTATGACAATAGCCATTTACTTCTAGACTTCTTGCTATGTGAGAAAAAAAAAACCCAAACCTTTATTTTCTTAACTCATGTTAGTCAGGTTTTCTGATATTTACACTGCATTGTACTCCTAATGGATATAATTCCAAAGCCCATGCTCTTATCTACCAAACTATATCACCTCTCATCTATGAAATACAGAGATTAAGCCTCTTCTACCTCCCTCAGAGAGCTCTGAAGGAGTGTAAATTAGAAAATGTATATACGAATGTTTTGAAGAATAACAACTATTATACAAATTCATTACTGTTTTAAAAATAGTGATTTTCAACTAAGGGAAGAGATCAGAGAGCATACATCCCAGAGAGACATGGGATTGGGCAGCATTCTTCTACACAAATATGTTGGAAACTTTTCACATTACACATGCCCCCTTTGAGAATCACTGCCAGGGTGAGATGATGAGCATATTCTCCAGATGTGTTCAGAAGGAAAAGAAAGGTTGAGAAGCGGAGCTTTATTATGACAGTGAGCTGTATTAAACACTTCCACTAAGGCATCAGTAGCATAATAATTGGTAAAAATTTTTTGAACCCATGGGGAAACAATCCCACCTTAGCAAGTTTGGTCTTTCTTAAAATACAAATAATTATTTTTATATGAATAACAGCAACAAACAATAAATAACAGTACGACTCAACAAAGCTGACGTAACTTAAACAGTGAAATGTATTATTAACCAATGGGATCAGAAAGTTAACAGGAAGATATATTTCAAAGAAAGGCTAGAATAAATTCCAAACACATATTTCAAACTTTTAAAAAAGTTTCCTCTTCATTTTAATTTCCCTCGGTGGAGCTCAAATTTACTACTCTCTCTTTAAGAAATTAACAAAGTCATTTAAAAAATTGAACTCATATCTCAGGTCCTAAATAACTGGTTTGTTCATTTACTGGTTAAATTGCTAGTATTTTTCATTCAGTAAACATTTGTTGAGCACCTATTGTGGGCCAGACCCTTCTTGGCACTAGAGTGCCTTCAGAGCAGTGAAGAAAACACCCAAAATTGCTTGTCTTTATGGAACTTACATCTCCTGAGGGCAGGGAGCAAACAGATAAAAAGCAAATAAATAAAGTGCACTATATATCCAATGATGCTCAGTGCCATAGTGAACAAGTAAAGCAAGGAACGTGGCAGGTAGATGAGCAATATGGGGGAGCACGAGACAGAGAGTTTGTAGAGGGTTAGGCGAAGAGGGTTGCTGGTCTCAGTTTTAAATACCATGGTCATAAAGGTGTCATTGGGATGCTGACATTTGAGCTAAGAACTCAAGGAGCTGCAGAACCAAACCATAGCTATGCATCTGATTGCTTTAATTGCTAACTGTTTTTCTGTTGAATATACCATTTGAAATGGGTCAACAGCTGAATAGCAAAATGATACAGTTTTTTCCTGACAAGTTACCTTGATCCATTGTAATGAAACCCAAAAAGGAAAAAAAATACGTTCCAATGATTGGTAACCCTCTGAATCTTATCGTTGCTATATCTTCTTTTTTCAGAAAAAAGTTTAAATATTTTATTCCTTTATGTCCCAATATATTCATTTTTTGATACTCCCCAAACACATATTTTAAATGTAGAAAATTTCGTTTAGTCTTAAATGAGCCCAAATTTCATCATGGGCTAAAATTTTAAGACATAAAATGACTGCTGAAACTGAATTTTAATCATATAGATGAATCACAACATGCATCTTTGGCTAGGCATGTATTATGGATAAGTCTAGTTTTCTACAGAGAATAATCACATGTTCTAATTACCATTTTGGTTATACGCATAATTAATAATATTCTGTCTTAATGGGACACATTGAATCTTCAGACAGTTGCAAGATTTAACTATGCATACTGCCAAATCCAACTGTCAGCTGCACTGCCAAACACAAAGGAATCTTGATGTAGTGTTTTAGCATTGATAACAATATGCATATCTTTATACATGATACAATGGAAAAATTAATTGCTTTTCTTCCTTCAAAATTTTCTCCGCACTAATAATTTTACGTTGCTTGATTGATCATTTACCCTAAATTATATACATTGGAGAGTGATCTTATGAGCAATAAAAACATGAATGTATATGTGACCCAAGACCCAAAGAAGAAAAAAATATTGTAGGACTTACTGATTGTAAACTTTCATTTTCACGTAAACAAGCTGTGTGAAGTTCTGATTTCAAGGTTGCAATGTGACTTCGATGAGATGTCATCTCCTTCTCTAACGTAGCGATTCTAGTGCTTGCAAGCTGGTAGACATCCATGAAACTTTTAATCATAGCCTTAAGAAATAAAAATAATGTCACATACAATTCAAATAAAGCTGTCCCCAAAGGACAATTTCCATAATTTGAAAGCAAAAATCATTAAAATTTTAAAATAAACAACTTTTCATCTTTCTTTAAAATAATAAAGCTAAACCTTACATTTTATATTGAGAACAGTGACTATTTTAAGAAAGTTGAGGAGAAAATAATTGAGACTTCTTTTCTAGAGTATTTATTTAAATAAGATTACTTTGATCTATTGTGCTTAAAATTTAGAATGCAGTTTTTAAAGATGGCACACTTACTTTCTTGGTAAAGTTAAATTCAAGTTGTAATTTGACCTAAATTTCAATCTTAAGACACACAACAGATGGATATATAAGCAAGATATTTCAAAACAAGCTGAGTTAGTAAAATTTTCAATCCACCTAAACAACATATGTTTTGAAACAAAAGGAGTTGAAATAATCCTGTGATTTTTTGAGTAAATAATGTGATTCCTATATTGTAAGAAAAGCATCATTACTTTCATTCATATGACAGAGGAATGCCCTTGCATTATACTACATATAATAAAATAAACGACACAACCAAGTGCTGGTAAATTTTTCTCTCCTCTAAATAGTATAATTTTGGGGTGATTGTTGGACCTCCATATTATTGTTTAATCACATTTTATATACTTTTTTTCTTCTAAAGCAACCTGTAGTGAATTTTAAGTCCAAAGATACTATTAGACCTTTTTATTTTTTTATTTTTTTTAATTTTTTGTTTATTGCAGTAACATTGGTTTATAACATTGTAAAAATTTCAAGTGTACATCATTGTACTTCTATTTCTGCATAGATTACATCATGTTCACCACCAAAATACTAATTACAACCTATTACCACACACATGTACCGAATTATCCCTTTCACCCTCCTCCCTCCCCCCTTCCCCTCTGGTAACCACCAATCCAATCTCGGTCCCTATGTGTTTGTTTATTGTTGTTATTATCTACTACTTAATGAAGGAAATCATACGGTATTTGACCTTCTCCCTCTGACTTATTTCACTTTGCATTATACCCTCAATGTCCATCCATGTTGTCACAAATGCCTGGATTTCATCGTTTCTTATGGCTGAGTAGTATTCCATTGTGTATATATACCACATCTTCTTTATCCATTCGTCCCTTGATGGGCACTTAGGTTGCTTCCCAAGTCTTGGCTATTGTGAATAATGCTGCAATGAACACAGGGGTGCATGTACCTTTACAAATTGGTGTTTTCAAGTTCTTTGGATAAATACCCAACAGTGGAATAGCTGGATCATATGGTAGTTCTAGCCTTGATTTTTTGAGGAATCTCCATACTGTTATCCATAGTGGCTGCACCAGTTTGCACTCCCACCAGCAGTATATGAGAGTTCCCTTCTCTCCACATCCTCTCCAACACATGTTGTTTCCTGTCTTATTAATTATAGCCATTCTGACGGGCGTCAGGTGATATCTCATTGTAGTTTTGATTTGCATTTCCCTGATGGTGATTTTGAACATCTTTTCATGTGCCTGTTGGCCATCTGTATATCTTCTTTGGAGAAATGTCTGTTCAGGTCTTTTGCCCATTTTTTAATTGGGTTGGTAGTTTTTTTGTTGGTGAGATGCGTGAGTTCTTTATATATTCTGGAGATTAAGCCCTTATCAGATGTATGGTTTGCAAATATCTTCTCCCAATTGTTAGGTTGTCTTTTCGTTTTGTTGATGGTTTCCTTTGCTGTGCAGAAGCTTTTTAGTTTGATGTAGTCCCATTTGTTTATTTTTTCTATTGTTTCTCTTGCCCGGTCAGACGTGGTGTTTGAAAAGATGTTGCTAAGACCGATGTTGAAGAGCGTACTGCCTGTTTTCTTCTAGAAGTTTCACAGTTTCCGGTCTTACAGTCAAGTCTTTAATCCATTTGGAGTTAATTTTTGTGTATGGTATAAGGTAAGGGTCTACTTTCATTTTTTTGCATGTGGCTATCCAGTTTTCCCAACACGATTTGTTGAAGAGACTTTCTTTTCTCCATTGTATGTTCTTGGCTCCTTTGTCAAAGATTAGCTGTCCATAGATGTGTGGGTTTATTTCTGGGCTTTCGATTCTATTCCATTGATCTGTGTGTCTGTTTTTGTGCCAGTACCATGCTGTTTTGGTTACCATAGCTTTGTAGTATATTTTGAAATCAGGGAGTGTGATACCTCCAGCTTTGTTCTTTTTTCTCAGGATTCCTTTAGCTATTCGGGGTCTTTTGTTGTTCCATATAAATTTTAGGATTCTTTGTTCAATTTCTGTGAAAAATGTTGTTGGCACTTTGATAGGGATTGCATTGAATCTATAGATGGCTTTAGGAAGTACGGACATCTTAACTATGTTAATTCTTCCAATCCAAGAGCATGGAATATCTTTCCATTTCTTTGTGTCTTCTTCCATTTCTTTCAGAAATGTTTTATAGTTTTTGGTGTACAGATCTTTCACCTCTTTGGTTAAGTTTATTCCTAGATATTTTATTCTTTTTGTTGCAATCGTAAATGGGATGGTATTCTTAATTTCTCTTTCTGCTACTTCGTTGTTAGTGTACAGAAATGCAACTGATTTTTGTATGTTGATTTTGTATCCTGCAACTTTACCATATTCGTTTATTACTTCTAAAAGTTTTCTGGTGGATTCTTTAGGGTTTTCTATATATAAAATCATGTCATCTGCAAATAGTGACAGTTTCACTTCTTCCTTTCCAATTTGGATCCCTTTTATTTCTTTCTCTTGCCTGATTGCTCTGGCTAGGACTTTTAAGTCCAAAAATACTATTAGACCTTTTTAAAGAAGTCTTTCCAAATACTTCAAATATAGCAAAATAAAATCAAACACTTCAAAGACATATTCAAATATGTATTTGTCATATAATAGTGTTATATTATTTACAAGAAAATAATTGTTCTAATCACAGCCACAACTTAGTACAATGGTAGACAGTCTGAGAATTTCCAAATTATATTCAATCTGAAGAGTCCGATTTGGGAAAGCTTTGAGAAACTAGATATTTGAACAATTCTGAATGGATATGAAATAATAATTTGGTGAACAAAGAGTGAGAAACAACATACATAATGTCTGAGACACAGAAGCAGGTTAGTTATTTGTAGGTTAGTGTAAGAACATTCACACCTTTTTGCCTAACAAATTTCTATTTGCCCTAAAAAATCCAACTCAGACACCATCTCTTTCAAGAAGCCTCTTTTTGAGCCCAAAGGCAGTGTTAACTTCTACTCTGGTTCCCTGTGGGTCCCTCATGCTTGCTTCTGCTACGGAATTTATTGCTTTAGGGGAAATATATTAGTTCACATGTTTATCTTTACTAGATTGAGGAGCTCCGTAGGCCAGATACTATGCCTAATCATCTCTGTTTCTTCAGGGATGATAGCAGCCCACAGTGAGCACTTGTTTGAATGACTGACTGACTGAGTAAATGAACGAAAAACTGAAAAAGATAAAAAACCCCACAAGTTGAAGCCATATGTTGGCATAAAATACCTTACAGGAAAGAAGGAAGATATTTGGGAAAATATAATCTTAACATTCTAATGAATAAATTATTAACCATACTTTAAGTCAAAAAAAAAGAAGCAAAAGCATAGCTGTTCACACAGAAGTGATTCTGTTACCTAACACTAAATGAGCACGGTATGACCTCATATTTGGAACATCTCACATGTCCAAAACCTGCCTTACTTTGAGTCATTTCAAGGTAAGCTTATAGATAATTCTAACACAAAATATTTCCCTGGGTTTCAAAAGTATGTAAAAATCAGAGACTATAAAATCATATCGGTCTCTTCCTATGCCAAGCCTGTCTCCACTCTTACGAATTCATTCATCGCCTCCATAGAAACAGTGGTCCAGGGACCACAAATCCTATTTTTATCTGGTCCCCACTCTGCCACCTACTCAGCTTTATGTTGTCGGGCAATGCCACGTCATCTCTCTGCGCCTCCATCTCCTCCCTCCATGAAATGGGAAAGAGAGTCATTTTCTTGCCTACTTCCAAAACTGTTGTAAGGCTCAGATAATTAAAAATCTGAAGCAAAGCCAATTTTCTTAACCCTTCAACTACATTGCATCTAATATAAGAAAGTCCTCTAAAAATGATACACTACTGAATTTCATTGTGGTGTTACTATTGTTCTATTTTTAAATTCTCCACTAAGATCTTGATGAGACAATCGGTGATAGGGGGTTCGTATACACACGTTCTTGTTGTATATGGACCTCAACTGTATAAAAGGCATGAAAACATGCATAAATGCTTACTGAATTAAAAAAAGTACCCTTCTATCAGTAATAGGATCCTGGATTATTATTTCACTGTAAGTCACAATAGAATTGGCCTCTAATATTTAAGGATAAAAAGGTTCAACATTTTAAAAGTTACCCTATTTCCTAAATTTGGAGAAACGTAATTCACAAATTCTTACATATGTGATATTCTAAAAGGAAAAAATAATTAAATGATATTCCTTCAAACCATTTTTTAAAAAATAAAACAAAACAAAACAAAAACTGTTTTGAAAAGTTACATCTGAAGTTTTATATGTTGGATGGAACAAAGTCATAATTATTTTGGCTCCTTGATCTACTTTTAATAACTAAATTTCTAATATTCAGTGCAGTATTAAAAGAAACCACATATTACTTTTTTATAATACTAAAAAGAATATAATAATAATCTATTTTTTGCTTATGATTTAGAATATTAAGCATTTAAAATCTTTAAAGCAGTATTTCATTTGAGAGATGAAAGCAGTTTTTTATAACACTTACTGTACATTATATTTTTTCAGAGCAGCAAGATACAGTGATAAATACAGAAAGCATGTTTCATGGTATTAATATGCATAAAATACACCATACTCTTCTAAAATGAAAACCTCCTTCAGAGCTGAAGGTATGGAGGAGCGTCAGTGAAATCACAGTTATTCAAAGAAGCCACAGATCTTTTGAGGAATAAAGAATGTTAACTTCCAGTATTAAAAAGTGATTCAAACTACGTAATAAAGGATGCTAGTGAAAAATCCAACTCTTTAATGTAAAGAAAGGTGGCAAGTTGGTAGAAGAAAGGGAAATGACAGTGTGAATCAACTGAGGGGGTAGTAGGCGGAGGGAGTGAGCGTCTATATCAATCTCCTAAGGTAACCCTCACAACACACTTCTCTCTCATATTAAAACATCACATCTTCCTACATTAGGAAACAATGACAGAACAGCATGATACTGTGTACAGCATGTCCAGCATTTGAGAAGTTATCCCACTTCATCTCTGGCCCTGGGGATTTTCACTATGCAGTGGGATATGTAGCTCAGTGCAGCTTACCTGGTTACAGGAGAAACAGAACAAAAGACAGTTTCTGGACAAGAATAGCCTTTTGTTTTAGAGATCATCTATAGCGTTTATCATCAACATAACAAAATGAGAGAATCCAAACAAGTAAAATGCCCCATTCTAAAGAAAAGTCTAAGTGTTTTAGAAAATAAAAAATTCTGAGATACAAACAGGTGGCTGTCACTTGAGGACCAGAATATTGTTTATATAATTTGTTATTTACATATTATTATGTAGCTGAGACTAACTTAAAGTTGGACTTCAGGGAAAATAGGAGCCTCAGAAATCTCGTGTTAGAAGAAGGAGAAATTAGTGAAAAATGTTACAAGGCCTAGATGCCAAAACAGTAAATCTTTCATTACATTTTTGGGTAAGTAACTGGGAAGCAAAAACCTCTGACATTCCACTTTAAATTATATAATTATAGAAATACCTCATTTCTATATATATATATATAAAGTAAATATACCTTGTAAAATAGTTATACCAGATTTACCAAATATGTGAAATATAATAAATTCCCATAAAATGAAGATAATGATTCCTACTTTATAAAAGATTTTGTGGGGATTAAATGAGTATTAATACATGAAAAGACCTTAACTATCTGGCACATAGTAAATACTCAGATAAATGTTAGCTATAATAATGATAATGACATCAAATTAGGAAAATTACTATTTTAACTCATAAAAGAAAGAATCAATATTTCTGAGAGCTATTATCAGACATAAGTATTTTAAATACGGGATATTCTATTCATGTTGAATATTGAATATATTAAAATCCTTTCAAGCATAAAAAATTTTAGAGGCTAATGAATATTTACTTCCTAACAACTTCCCATTGATAATAAAAGTTAACTATATATGATGCCGTTCCTAAGGAAGGAAGTCTTACAATAATAACACGCTTGTAGTCTCTAGTATCAAATTTTGTTTGTTGGTACCTGGAATTAAAGGAAAATTATTTTCTTCATTATCAAAATGTTACTCTGGTAAAGTTGCTCATTTATTAGCTTACTTTCATTCCAATATTTTATAAATGTAGGGATATGGCAGAGAATGAGAGTTAAAGGGCCTGTTACTAGTAGTCTACAAATAGCAACTGTGTTCTCAATTAAGATCCAGTCTAAGATCTGGAATTGGACTCTTTAGTCTGGATGTTTGGTTTCTGGCCCTGTCTACAAATATTTGTTTCACCATGACATTCCTGTACAAGGTTGTGTAGGAAAGACGTATCAGGATGGCAGACTACCATCCACCTCCTTGCTTTGCCACATGGAATTGAGTGTGTGTGCACGTGTGTATGTGTGTGTGCATGCATAAAACTGCTAAGACTGATATCAGCTGACAAGAATTCTGAGGAATCAATAAGAAAGAGAAAGTAGAAGAGACCAGAAACAAAATTTTAGAGAAACTCTATCCAAAACACAAGCAAGAGAACACTTCTACAAAGGCGCGACCAACCACAGGTGGGCTTGACACTAAGCATAAACAGCTATGAGAAGTGGGGGAAGGGCTTAATCTTGCTTTATCAATAGCCCTGACACCTTTTACTCTCAACAAACAGTTATTATTAATGATTTTTAGTCAAAGAAATATGATGGTATGTGCTTTAAAATTTTTAAAATCTTGTGGTATAACTTTTGTGATACAGCAATTTGGAAGTCTAATTCTGAGTCACCATTCTCGTCACTCCCACGACACATGGTTCAACAGGTAAGATGCAAATGGCAGAAGTACACCATTGGCTGTGTCTATTAAATCACAACACTCATGTTTCAATCTTGTCTATCAATTAAACAAAAGTTTTAATTGAAATTTTGGCTATAAAATTTCCAACGTCTCTGAATTAATCAATTGCTCTTTAAACTAATACACACCTTGTTTTTATATTTTTAACAAATACATTTTATATTAAACATATTTTATATTTTAACAGAGGTTCAAAACACACTGTTTGGTTAGGAAATTATGCTTCTGAACTTTTCATGTGTACATATATAAATTTTTATAGATTTGGATCATTTTTAGAAAAAAAGTCTATAATTCTGGAAATATTTCCAAACAACTATTTTCATAATGCTTTCTCCATAGAACTCTTTCAAACATTATGTAGAAGATTTAAAGACCACCTCTTACCTCATTGTAAACTATCATAAAGATTACACTATGAAAGACAATTTAATCCATAAATTACTTAACCATACAGGGTATATAACAGTTCATGTTGAAATACAAAGAAAGTAAATAAATGAGTGAGGATGACACTCTCAGCCTCTCTGCATTGGGAAATCCTTCCACTTTTCCCTTCACATACTTTATAAGAAACATTAATGTCTAAAAAATGGACCAACTGAAGACACCAGTGCCAATCCATACCAAAGAATAAAAATGTTATTTCTTACTCTATAAATAAAAGGAGCATGTATTTTCTTGCATACCCATGGGATGTATTCAGTCTCCAAAGTGAGTTAAAATGGGAAAAAATTGGGGAACTTCCATATACAGATTTTATTTTGTGTTTAGTTCTTTTAATAAACTTTATTTTTTAGAGCAGTTTTAGGTTTGCAGAAAAATTGAGTGGGAAGTACAGAAAGTGCCCATATAATCCCTGCCCTTACTTATTCAAAGCCTCCCTCACTATCAGCATCCTACACCATAGTGGTACGTTTGTTACAATCAACGAACCTATATGGAGACATCATCACCCCAAATCCACAGATTAGGACTCTTGGCGCTGTATATTCTACGGGTTTTGAGAAACGTATAATGACATGTATCCACAATTAGACTATCATACAGAATAGTTTCACTGCGCTAAAAATTCTCTGTGCTCTGTCTATTCATTCCTTCCCCCTCCCCAATCCCCAGCAATCACTGATCTTTTTATCATCTTCATAGTTTTTATGTTAACTTTTTAATCTTTCTTTTTAAAATCATATCCTTTAAAAATTTCTATTTTTTAATGTTTTACGTTATAGAGCTTATTTAACAATAACACATGTATATAATTTTTAAAGGAATAAATTTACATATATTGGGGATGCTGGCTCAAAAATAAAAGTGAGCGATAAACAAGTTTGGAGAACAGTCCTCTGTATCATCTGGTGACTAACTGAGGGCTTGAAGGGAAGCAACTGAGCTAGTAGCTCTTCCCCTCCTGGTGACGAGGAGGGTGGCAGCTGTGTTTGTCCCCAGAGACCAAAACAGTGAGTGAGGACTCTAGAGTCAGAAAGGCAGAGTAGGGGTCAGGAAGCCTCCCTATCCAGACGACAATCTACCAACCCACTGTGCTGGCAGCATGTATGTCCCATTTCTTGCCCTCACACCCAGAGGTAAGCTCCAACAATCAGAATCCTCATCCACATAAGCACAAAAGTAGCACCCCATGATGGGATAACATCTATATTGCTGCATAACAGATTACCAAAAACTTAATGACCTAAAACAACACAAGTTCAGTATTTCATAGTTTCCATCGGTCTAGCATGGGTTCACTGGGTCCTCTGCTCACACTCTCACCAGGCTGACATCAAGGTGTCAACCAGAGTTGCAATCTCACCTGAGACTCAGGGTCCTCTTCTAAGCTCATTCAAGTTTTTGGCAGAATTTAGTTCCCTATGGTCATAGAATGGAGGTCTCCATTTTCTATCAGCCAGGGCCACTCTCAGCTGCTAAAGATCGCCCTCAGGTCCTTGCTAAATGGACCCCTCATCTCTTAACATGGCTGTTTGCTTTTCTTCCAGGCCAGCAGAAGAGCATGTCTTCAACACTTCACCTTCTTTTAAAGGGCTCATCTGATTAGGTCAGTCCCATTCAGGATAACCTCATATTTACTGGTCCCACTCAATCTCAAGGAGAGGGGATTAATGACACAGTGAGTGTACATCAGGGGGAAGGATCTTGGGGGTCATCTTGTAATTATTATTACCACAACCTAAACCACACAACTTATACAAAAATTAACTCAAAATTGATCATAGATTTAAATGTAAAACATAAAACTATGAAACTTTTAGAAGAAAATATCAGAGAAAATCTTTGGCATCTAGGGCTTGGTGAAGAGTTCTTAGACATGATATCCATAAAAGAAAAAAATCAATAAATTTAACTTCATTAAAATTAAAAACTTTTGCTCTGCAAAATATCCTGTTATAAAGATTAAAAGACAAGCTACAAACAGGAAAATATTTGCGAACCACATATCTGATAAAGAACTGGTTTTTAGAATACATTAAAAAAAATCTCAAAACTCAATAGTAAAAATACAAATGATCCAATTAGAAAATGAGCAAAAGATACTAAGACACATTTTACCAAAGAGAATATACAAATCGCAAATAAGCACATAAAAAGATTTTCAAAATCACTAGCCATTAGGGAATGAAAAAACCAGAGTGAGATATTATTACACATCTATTAGAATGGCTAAAAGAAAAAATTATGTCAATATCAAAAGCTGGTGAGGAAGCAGAGAAACTGGATCTCTTTTACATCCTGGTGAGGATAAAAAATGGTACAGCCACTCTGGAAAACAGTTTGGCAGTTTCTTAAAAAAGTAAGCATACACTTACATATGGCCCAATCACACTCCTGAGCATTTATCCTAGAGAAATGAAAACTTACGTCCACGCAAAAATCCCTACCTGAATGTTCATAGCAGCTTTATATGTAATAGCCAAAAACCAAAACCAAAATGTCCTGCAACTGTCATCAATATAAAGAAACATAAATAGCAATATAAAGGAACAAACTAGTGATACACACAATAACTTGGATGGATCTCAAGGGCATTATATTGGAATGGAAAAAAGTCAATCTCAAAAGATCACATTCTGTAGGATTGCATTTATATATCATTTTTGAAATGACAAAATTATAGAGACAGAAAACATTTAGTGGTTACCAAGGGCTAGGGGTGATTTTTGGGGAGGAGTTGATATGTCTATAAAGTGGTTAGCTGAGGGAGATCTTTGTGGTGATGTAATACCTTGTATCTTGATTGTAGTGTTGTTACACAAATATACACATGTGATAAAATGTCATAGAACTATACATATACATTGTACCAATGTCAATTTTCTGGTTTTGATATTGTCCTAAAGTTATTTAAGATGTAACGTTGGGGGAAACTGGGTGAAGGGTACAAGGGGAGCTCTCTGTACTATTTTTGCAACTTCTTGTGAATCTATGCAGTCATGCGTCACTTACCAACAGGGATACATTCTGAGAAATGCATCATTAGGCGATTTTATCATGTGATCATCATAGAGTGTACTTACACAAACCTAGATGGTACAGCCTACTACACACCTAGGCTATATGGTACTAAGCTTACTGGACCACTGTCGTAAATGCAGTCCATCATTGACAGAAAAGTCATTACGTGGTGCATGACTGTAATTATTTCAAAATAAAAAAGAAAGTATACATATTTATACTTTGCTTTTCTTGTATGTGTATATATGTGAGTGTGTGTGGGTGTGGGTGTGTGTGTAGTTAAATGCTAGCATTTAACTAAAATGGGGGATATATACAAATTTATATATATACATATCTACATACATTTTAGAAACAAAGGGAGAATAAAACTTTTTTATTTTAAACAATACCTATTTTTCTGGCAAAGGTTTGGACTAGACTAACCAATCTTCTACCCCTAACTCCTAAAGACTCTTTTATTCAGATACTTGAATAAAACAACCTAGCATTTTGCTTATCACACTCAACCTGAGAGAATGTCAAACACCTGTCTATATTTGCTCACTGACTGTCACGGCAATGCCAGATATTCTGGGGCCATAGCACAGCCTGTAGCCTCAAAGGAGTCAATGCAATCTGAGGGGCATATGCACTCAGCTCAACTCTCCGCTCAAAGTCAATCCACATCCACCCCAAAATGAGAGAGGTGAACCCCACACTCTGCCACTAGGAATCACCAAATGAGTTGGAATGTATGGGAGTCAATAAAGCCTAGGTTTCACCAAATCTTTGCCCATAGGTGTTCTCACTTCCTCTGTAGTTCCCATTCTCCAAGGCTTGCCTGGACCCCAGTTCTAATAACAACTGTTACTAGGTGTCAGACACCACATTACGAGCTTTACATATTTTGCTAATTCCAGCAATAACTCTGTAAGACTCATATTATCTCTATTTTATAGAATAAGAAACTAAGGCTCAGTGATGCTAAGTACCTTACCCAAGGGCACCTAGCTAATAAAGAATGAACTGGGATTCAAATCCACATCTGTTCAACTCCAAAGCCTACGCTCATTCCATGTGCTGCAGGTTTTCCAGTTTGCTTTGGATTAGTGTTTTTTGGTTTGTTTGTTTTTGGATGTTTATCATACAAAGTTTCTCAGTGAAATCAGTAGAATTAATCTAGGCTTTCCAAGTTACATAAAATTACACATCTAGTCTATCACAACATTCATATAAACGTCAATTTAATCCACATTCTCTCCTCTATTGACTGAAAAAGGTAAAAAGCAAACAAAGCCCTCTTGAATTTTGCTATGAAACCAGGATTTTCAAAGATCTCAAACTCATTAATAACTATTATACTACATTGATGCTGAGCTACCAATTTTTGCTTACGTAATGGAAATAAATATTTATTTCAAGTAAAAGAACTTCAGATGATATTTTGTTAGGGACTTCATTCTGTCCAATGGGTTCAATAAACAGTTGTAACATATTAATGAATCTCTATTCTAACCAAATATATCAAATAAATATACATTTCTCCCAAAACATCTTTTGATTCTAGAAAAATGTAATTTGAAAGAAGGTTATAAGATAATTTTAATGAGAAAAAAGTAAACTAAGCTTACAAATTAGAGGAAATCTTCCATTATCCACGGAATAGAAGATTATTTTGAAAAAGAGAAAACTTAGAAAACAACTTCTAGTGTGTTTGACTTATATATGTAAAATGACAATTTGTCATGCATCTCTCAGCAGCCTGACTTCAAGATCTGATATCATCAGTAAAGAACTTTCAAGAAAAATACCAAGATAGTGATATCCCAAATCCTACCCACACAGGATTAGCTCATCTGACTCATAAATTCTCACTCTGAAGGAAATCCGTGTATACTGGATATATGTATAGAGGAACGGGACTCCAAGAAATCATATTTCATTTCCATTTTACCTACTAAGATTGGGGAAGGCTTTTATCTTGCCAAATCTGGAAAATTTCCTGGGCAGGAAAAATGATCTTTCTTTTATGTAGAAACTAGGATGTTGGTGAACTACATTTTTTTCCCCTCTCTCATACGAGATGTTTTCCCATTCCTGGACAGCCCACTTTTGACCCTACATATCCTAGTAGTTTGTGTGCGTGTACTAGAATTACTATGTTTCCTTTAGAGACTGGTCTGGGCCACTGCTGTCCACTTAAGATTGTGTACTCATATTTATTTAATACAGGGCATGGTTAGAACCATATGTAACTAGATACTAAATGCAATGTGCACACAGATACAGAAATAGTCTTTAGTGGTGATGGTGACAATGATACGGACAATCAATGTGTTAGATTATTAGAAGAAAAAATTTATTGCAAATGCACAACGTCCTTAGTCAAGCACAACTGAAGACAAAATAGTATAAACTGACAACGCAATGTTGCATATAGTTCAGGTAGGTTTTTGCTGGTGTTATTTTATATAACAAAAAAAGAATCAGCTCATTTTCCTCTTTTTGCCATTTGAAATGGCCCTGGACTTGATTTATCCCATCACTCAAAATTTTTACTGGCACAACTTTGAAGGATGTAAATATAGTAGCTTTTCAGGTATGAGAAAGAGTCTCATGGGAAACCATATTCCACCAAGTTGCAGAATACTTCTGCAACAGATTTTTTTTAAATGATGTTTTCTTTGCATCATGTTTAGACTCTAAACTTTCTTCTGGCCTCCACTCAACCTTGGCATATACAACTTAAATGTGCCAAAAGCAAGACCAATTCTTTTTCAAATATGGTATTTCCAACCAGAATTGAATCAAAGCCAATCTTGAAGCTAAGTGCAGCTTCTAGATTGATAGTGATTACTGCTCTTATTATGCTAAAGGTTACTATAAAGAAAAACCAAAGGGATAAGAAATGACATGTTGGTTTCCTATAAGGATACGGAAAAGGAATCATCAAAACAATCAGAGACTGAAAAAAAAAGTTCCTCTTGGAAACTACTGCATATGGATATGAAAAAGCAACAGTGATCTTAGAAAAATTCTAAGAGGAATGAGTTTCTCAGAAGATACTGCTAGATCAATAATAATAATAATAGTAAAAATAATAATAATAAATTGCCTTGCTTTAGGGTCCTAAAATTTAAGTAATACACAAAATGCTCATCATATAGGTAAATTATAGAATCAGACTGGGTTTACTAATGTGTTGCAAAACAAGACCTAATAGGGCCAGCCCGGTGATGTAGCAGTTAAGTTCACACGCTCCGCTTCGGCGGCCTGGGGTTCGCAGGTTCAAATTCTGGGTGCGGACCAATGTGCCGCTCATCAAGCCATGTGTGGCAGCATCCCATACACAAAATAGAGGAAGAGGGGCACAGATGTTAGCTCAGAACCAATCTCCCTCACCAAAAAAAAAAAAAAAAAAAAACCCAAGGCCTAATAAAGTGAGATGGGTTTCATTAGTGAGTAACACAGAATTGTGGGTCATAGGAAACCATGAAGAAGTTTAACCTCATTACTTTAGCTCTCCATCAGAAAAAGATATATTATTATAGTTACCATTTCTTAAGTGCCTACCATGTCTTAACATCATTGGGAGTTTTACAATGGATATTCTATTGACATATAGACAAGACTTCGCACGGTATGAGTGATAGGTGAATTTTTTTGATTCCATTGTAATGGTGTGAGCTGGAATTCAGGCCGTCTAGCTTTGTCCAAAGGCCGAAACCATAGCATTTGGCACTGATATGCAGAAATGTTTGAACTTTTGACATCTAAGAGTACACTCCTTGGAGATCACAGTTACTTTGACTATTCTCTAATTCTTATCAAATAATAGATACACCTGTGCAGGGTGATTTAGATTCCTCACCCCAAAGAAAGGCATTTTCTAGATACACTAAATAAAGTATATGCAAATCTGAGCATAGTCTGTTTTCTGTGGCAACATGCGTAATCTTTAATTTTTACACTGTCCTTGCAAAAATAGGAATTATTTAGCACAACTTTATGTATAAAGCTACGGAAGCTCAGAGTCCATAAATAACGTTCTTAAGGACACATCGCTAATAAATGGCACAACTGGAAATCAGCGGTCCATCTGATTCCAAATTCCTTGCTCTTTTCCTAATTCAGGCACACGGTTCTGCCTCTTTAAAAGGCCACACTAGAGAAAACCTCAGTTCATTCATTAATGTATACAACAAACATTACTGAGCACCTATTATGTGCTAAGTGCTGAAGACACAGTGGTAACGAAGACAAAGCCCTGCCCTCATGGATCTTACATTCGAGTGAGAGACAGAAAATAAACAAGTACATTAGGTCGTGCGCCATGAAGGAAAATAAAGCAGGGTCAGGGCTGTCAAGTGTGAAGGGAGGAGGGGGGCCATTTTAGTGATGAGAGAAGGCTTCTGTGAGGTGATGTTTAAGCAAAGACAGGAATGTAGCTATGTATGAAGACAGGAATGGTAAGTTCTGATTCACATTTTTTAAGTTGGGAAAATAATATATTTTTAAATTTCATATTGAAACTGAGTGGATAAAACACTAATAAAGTAAATTGTCTCCTCAAAAAAAGCCGAATGCCTCTTCCTGTTTCAAAAAAAAATGTTTTTTGAAGAGGAGGATGTAAAACAAGGTTTAGAGGCACATTCAGGCCCTTTCCCAATCTTCACACCCCACAAAGGCTCATAGCACACTCATGGCACTTGACGGTTCCCATATGAGCGCTGGTTTTGTTCCTCTTGCATTAGGAACTGTAACATTTGAGGTTTTTTCAACTCCTGTTACCAGAATGCGCATTCATCCTCTGCCATCTCAATCATCCGTCAAGCACAGGGCTGGACACAGAGCAGGAGTTCCATGCACACGTGTTCAGCTTGACGAAATTAACAACAGGTAAAATTGGTATGGTTCTTCATTTTAGAGTTAGTGAGACTTCCAATTTCAGTAATAATGTGGACTATGTTGAGAGTGCCTATTTATCCTCTTCAAAAGTTATTTGAGACTTAACAAATGATATTCCAATAATGTCTTTCTGATTTACACTTTTTGGAGACTGAACAAAGTGATAACTAGAACTTCCCATTTGTTCCCTAATCAACCTACAAAGATCCAACTGCTTTAGCCAAATTTGATAGTGTACCAAAGACATCCTAATTTTGATCTTTTGGGGGTTCAGTATGCAAATTTTCTTAAAGGAGTGGTGTTAATACAAAGACAAAAGGTATAGGAATAAATGGCTTATGGGGCTGAGAGATAGTTGTTCACTACTAAAGAAAAACTGCTCAGTCCATTATCTCAAAACAAGCAACTTTCAGAAAGTGCAGTTGATCTAAGCTACTGAAACAGAGTGAAGACAAACACACAATGCTGAGTGCTTCTTTTCCTCTATTCACATAAAACTGTTAGCTTAAGAATCTCAAGAAAGAACATCCACAATTGGCATCTTTACATTAATTTGGAAAAAGATGCTAAAAAGCCACTTAGCTGGAATTATAAGAATTGGATGCACTTGTTTGTGGTTTAATTAAATCCAACATGAACAATTTCTAATATACCTAAGAAAAGCAAATCAGTAAAGAGAGAAAATATTTCATGCCTTTATTAAGAGTTAATTATTTTAATACCATGATTCTATTCAGATTCTGACATATCAAATTGGTTTGGGAATCTACATGCTTCAGTCAGGGCTATCATCTACTTCAATAATCCCTACAATCTCTATTCTATAACAAAAATCACTGAAGTATGTTAAACTATATCTTTGAAAAAATATTGTTACTATATTGTTTTAAGGACCAACTGGTTCTAAGGTGCTTTCTGATACTCAACTAAATCAATGAATTTACTTTTTGTACACTATGAAGGAAGAAATAAGACTGCCATGAAATCCCACTGAGATCATCATTTATTCACAATATCACGGAGCTTCAGTAGCTGAAATGAATCTTACTAATCATTTAATTCAACTCCGTTTGCAGATGAGGCCATCCCATAGATTTCACTGCTGCAGAGCTCCTGGTGGCTGAGATTCCAACTCCAGATATTTCCCTTCTGTATTTCCTGACAATAACATTTTATATGAAAGGGGATTTTTAGCGACATAACCTTCAGGGCCCACTCAAATGCCGCCTCCTCTATGAAGCCTCTCCCAATCTTCCCAGCAAGAACGAATTTCATTCTTCTCTAGTGGGCAGGCTATGGTACTTTATCTATGCCTCTCCTACGGCAATTATGCTTTCCATCTCATATCACTCTGAAATTTCATATTCCCCTCAGAAGGATTTCTGAGTCAACTTTGTATCCCAGAGCACAGCACAAAACCTTGCACTTGGCAGGTGCTCAGTTCATCACTGAATGATGTTAGCCATAGCCAAATCTATATGATCAAGAGAGCTGGCCATTTTATTTTTTATAAGTTAATTTCCTGGTTCACATTGGTTTCTAAATACTCTCAAATGATATTTCCATTTTCCCACTAGAATAAGTGGGAAACTCTGAAGCAAAGGCTATTCTGGTTCCTAAACGTCCTATGGATTACCAGGAGGCAGGGATACAAACAACCAGGGCCCTGGACTCCCCAGAGCCCTTGCTCTCTTTACCTAGAGCAATTGACTGGATGCCAGAAGAGCCGGCTTCTTCAGATCCTTTAAGAGTCTGCATGATCTAAACCAGCGGGAACAAACTGGAAGGATAGGTAAGAAAAGATAAGCAGGTTATGTGACAAGGAATTTCATCCATTCTGCTTTCAGAACATAAAGTGGAAGGGGCCCCAAAAGAATGCCTCAAGGACATGTCACACGAAACAGAAAAGTGCCTTTAGTTTGCAAACAGGTATTAGATACAAGCAAAATAAAGCCTATTAGAGCCATATCTGATTAGCATATAACACAATTTGAAGTCTCTGTGAGTTTTCGGGTGGCACAAACTACTACACAATTCCTCTATGACTCAAAACAAAAAGCAAGAGATACTAGATATTAAATTTCACTCCAGAATACCATCCCACAGACTGAACGTGCCTCACTATAAGAAAAACAAAAGCTTGCACCAAAGCAATAATATGCGTTATTTGTGTGGAACCTGTGTTATGATGCTCACATAGTTCTCACAATCCCATATTTGAAACCTTGGGACAGATGTGCTTTGGAGCTCAGGATTTTTCAGATTTTGGAAATATGGGGCATATACCATATACTGAGTAACACTCTCACCAGGATCTGGGGAAGCATACTTTAATCAAACACATTGTACCCCAAAACATTTGAATAATCACATTGAGGGGATAAACTGAGACTATAAAAAGCTTCCTGTCAGTTCTTCTCAGGTTTTGCCACAAAATTAGGTCAGGTCAGGTTTTGCCTCTGAGTCACCAGTTTTTTTGAGCATTTTGTTGCTACCTACCAGTCAATGCTAACAAGAAATCATTTAACCTCTTAATTTGCAGTAATTAAATACTTGGTGATAACATGAGACACTCAAAACTTTCAAAGAATCTCTTTTCACTTGATAAAGAATCATAACATTCCTTAACTCATACAGAGTTTCAATAATAATCTTCACAGCTGCTGTCTGCTGAGGGCTTTGCATAAGACCCTGTGCTAAGTGTCTCATAGAGATTTCTTTTCTATTTTGTCCTATGACATAATTTAATAAATGTACAAGGTTAAACTGCATGTTTTAATTTAATGATAATTTCCTTCTCTACTGTAGAAAGATTAAAAACATGGAGTTTCTTCTTTTAGACTTTAAATTTTATGGGTAAATCATTCTACCAGATAATCATTCAACCAAAGATCTAAGGTCTGAGGATTTTTTTCAGCTTTATTGGCAAATATAAAACTCATGCCCCTTTTAAATATGTCACAGATATCACTTAGGCTTCTTCAATGTCAATTTGCTAACCCCTACCACATGAACAGAACCTAACCCTCCACTTATTGCTTGGTTTTCTATGCTCTCATTTTAATCCTAATGAATTTATACCAAGTCAGATTCATTTTTATTAATATGCAATATAAAATATACTCCAGACAAAATATTGCCCTGCAACACTGAAGCAATGCCATATCCTCCACAGAGAAAATCTACTTGCTGAGGGTGACTTAAATAGCATTCACTCAGAAAAGAAATTAAGATATTACTATTTCATGTTTTCTTTATTGAGTCACTTCTTGTTAGTCTTTCCCCAAAAAGTTATACTTCTTTTTAGTCAGCTCTATGAGAATTTTGGCCATTGAGATTAAAAAAATAAAAGCTACTACAACCATTACTAGAAGGCTCTGAAACTGAAAAGCATTTAAAGCTTCAAAATTACCCATCCTACATTTCATTGGTTACTTAATGTACAGCACTTATGCAACCTCAAATAAAATATTTTTTAAACTGTGGTTCTGAAAGTGGGGAGAGGAAGACTTTAATTTGAAAAGATTTAGGATCACTTTTAGTTTTCTTTTTCAATTCAACTCTCTCTCTCTTTCTCTCTCTCTCTCCACACACACATGGACACACACATACACTCACTCTTGAGAGTAATAATAGTCTGTTTAATAAAACTTAAGGCATCCATGGAATTATACAAGAAATTTCTTTTGTACCTAGTTTTAGACTGAATGATTTACTGCATTTCCCCTAATCCTTAAGTTGCATATTCATTGCTGTATTTTCCTCTAACTGCTGTCACTTAAATTGTCATGTAGAATAGGGCAAATCAGGGTCAGTTTATATAAGCAGCATCAATCTGAAGAACTTCATCAGTCTTTATTTCAAGGCATTATGCAAAGAAAACTGACATTAAGAGAGCCTTAACTGACAGCAAATGAAATCAATCAGCAAATCACTAAGCCATAATAAACTCACTCAATTTGTAGATAACCCTTCCTTTTCCAGGTCTTCACCTAGGCAGTCCATCAAACACTGTTTTTTTGTCCAAGCAGCTAAAATGAATAGCAATTCTGATGTAACACTTGAAAGTTCAAGTGCTCACAGACTTCAGTCTCTCAATAATAAGCATGAAAAGGTATTATCTAGTAGAGTTATAGTTAAAGAGGCTTCAAATATTAAAAAAAAAAAAAAGAGAAAGAAAAGGTCAAGTTAGGGATTTAGTTTTTTGCCTCTTAACATTAATGATAAAGAAATTATGTTCATCTCATTCAGCAGCTTTTCTACTTTGAGCTACCTAGAAGTGAAAGTTATAACCAAAAAAAAAAAACTGCTCTGTACTTTCATACGTTTTGTGATTTTGCTTTTCTTTTTTACTAAGTGTACCTCAAACATTTCAAATACAGGCAAATATTGTCACCATTTCAGAGTTGAAATTTGAAGTCCAAAAAAAAATTTTTATTGGTATAAATAAAGGCAACAAAATGAGTTAAAAGAAAATATGAAAACAACAGTAATGCTTGAATTGCTTTGTATAATAATTACTCAAATACTAGTATATGGTAGGCATTCACCAAAGAGTTAGCAATGGTTTTATTCTGAACTGTAAGGAAACACTAAAGTTGTGAAACATTTTATTCTTTTGATTAAGCATGTTGCTACTAAAATGAAACTCATATCAAACAGGTCATCAGTCAAAAACCTCCAAGAGTCAAAACACTAAAATGTTCCTCAATATATTTAGGTCACTTTTCCTGACCCCAGGCCTGTTTGCAGTTCAGTCCAACATAGCTTATATTAATTTAGCATTTTATAATGTAAGAAGCACCCTCGCATACACATTATCTCATCTGATCGCCCCACAATCCTGGGAGCTTTCAAAAGCAAGACAGGCTTCACTGTCTCCATTTAAAGATGAGGAAACGGAGGCTCAGCGCTGTTGAGTGACCTGCCAAGGTGGTTCACTTAAGAGCCAGGACTTCAATCCAGGCGTCCTGACTCTCCACATAGGCTTTCTCCAAAACTACGTTGCTCGCCTCTTCTCCCAGCAAACGGAATTATTTTATGCTATTAGGAAAGTAATTCCCATTCTGTTCAACATGATGTTTCCAGCAAACTCAATGACATGCAGAAAATTGCACAGATTCATGGTTGCCAACTTCCCTATAATCCAATTTACTTGCTTGTCTTTTAGAAGGGCAAAAATCCCAACCTGAAATCGAAAGCTAAGCAAGCTTACACCTGATCAAGGAACATGTATATGCCAAATATTTAAAGGAAAACAATTCAAAAAATATCTATCAGTGTTGCTTAATTTTCAAAGTTCTCTCACACATGTTGTGTGATCCTCACAATCACCCCAAGATGCAGCAGAGCAGGTACCACCATCTCCATGTTACAGATGAGAAGCTGATGTGTCAGAATTAAGGGCCAAGGGTTCACAAAAAATAGTTATTCTAGGATAGAACTCCAGCAGCACTTCCAGCACCACAAGGATGATAATCCATATTCATCTTTCACAAGAAAGGACAATGTTGCGTTCCATGAGAAAAAGATAACAATTGGATAAAACAATGAGAATTCCTGCTACGTGGGTAATTTGTGTCTACAGGAGGAAGGATCTCATCTGTTCTATGGCCAATCCTATTACTTTCTGGTAAAGTTGCATAACCTCTTCAACCTTCTGTGATACCGACTCTGTTATGATTTTATTTTCCTCCTAATTAGTCCTTCTTATAAATAAATAAAGGAAGAAATGATAAAAACAAAGCTGGAAAAAAGACTTTATGAATCATGCCTAGTTTTTAAAGAATTCCTATCAGATCTTACTTAGTGTTGCCTCAAATCACTGATCCTAGATCATTCCCACAGGGCATAATTCATGATTGTGTTCAGCTGAGTCAAGGAGAAAGGCGTTACGAGATTCCTCAATATGAGATTCTGTGTAGCAGAAGCTTTATACAGACGCATTTCCTTGCCCTCGTATGTCTTCCCGTCATTTTCAAAAAGCAAAGGGAGATGAGAGTCCCAACAAGAAAAAAAAAAACCTGTTGTTTCAGACCACCCCTATCTGAAATAAAGCCATGAGGCAAGGTGTAAAATGTCTCATCTGCTAAATATTAAAAAAAAACTTTTCAGAACTCCTAGCTTTAACGGACATTTTTTAGGAATCTTAGCTATCAGTTAGTGCCCAAGACTATGTTTTAACAACAGATTTGAAGAAAAATACATTTTTTTTTTTAGAATAAATCTTTTCAAATAAAATATGAGGACTAAGAAAAGAACAGTGGCATATATCACCTGGCAAAATATCTGGAGCAAAAAAAGCCTAATTTTACATTTTTACTCTCAAGATTCTGTTCTAAAATTCTGATTGGTGCATTCCCCTCCCCCACCACCACCACTATCACCACCCAAAAAAAAAAAAAAAGTGCAAATCAAATAGGCACAGGAAGGGAAGGCAGGAGGGAGAAAGGGAGGGTGAGAAGACTTGTGTGATGATACCAAAACTCTTCTAATAACGACTGACGTGCCAGGCTAAGTCTCCAGCGAAGGTTTCCTGGTCATCAAAAACTAGAATCTGAGGAGGAGACACAGATTGAGGACAAGGCCCAATTCACAATGACCAAAGCCAATGTTTAAATGCTATTATTTAATTACTTAATCATTGCCGTCCCAATTTGCAACACACTCTTAAAATTAGTCTTTCTGTACACATTAACATCTTATTTCTCACGATATTTTGTTTCAATTAGCATTGCTTACAACTCTATTAACCAGGAAATTTTGAAGAAACTTCATGTGTGCTCGTGCATTATCAAATCTTCAGAGTAGAATTCTAAAATTTTAACTAACAAATAACAAAAATGTTTTTCTGACAATATTACATCAGAAAATGCCATTTACTCTTCCTGGTGTCAACAGAAAAAACAAACGCACTAATTCTTATATTCACCCTCAAGTTAGGCCTCAAATTTAGGACATTTAGATTTCTCATTGGCACAATTTTATATTCCATAGAACTATAGACTACAATTGTCAAGCAGCTAGATGAGATAAAGAATGGCATTTTTCCATCAAAATGCATTTATTCTCAGATGAACTATATGATTTTTCCAGCTAACTGTTTTCCCCTAACAAACAGCTCTTGTCTGGGAAGTACTTTCCAATCTTTGAAGAAGGTAGCATTTCAACATTTTGTTTGATTCCACAACCCAATTCTAAAATCATTTTATGTTTTTTTAATTCAAAAGACATTTTGATTTCAGAATTTAAAGAGAATTGTACAAACTCTTATAGATAACACTTTAGATAACCCCCACAGCTTTTTGATACCTTATTACTAAAATGATTCCATTTACTAAAAAGGTCAGATTTCCAATAATCTCAAACATTCAAAGCACAGTCATGGAGCCAGAAATAAATGAAAAAGAATATCTGTGACTCAAACAGCTGTCACAAAATATATTCTCTTTTTACTTCATCATGGAGACTCTTAGACTGAACCTGGCAACTCTGTAAATTAAGGACCCAGTGAGAATGGATATCTGAAAATCAAGGAAGACCTAAATTATAAAAAGAAGATAAAACCTTTTTTTAGTATCATAAAGTAAAGAACCATACTTTTTAAAGAAAACTAAAGAACTAAAAGAACTCATTTAGGAGTAAACTGGAGTCTTCTTCAGGGGCAATTGGGGAATATGTATCAAAAGTCTTAGAATGTGCATAACCTTAGAGGCAGCAATTCCACTAATTTATTCTAAACAAAAAAATAAGAGATCAATGCAAAAATTTATGCACAAAGATATTCATTGCCACTTTATTCATAACAACCAAAAAAATTAGAAACAACTCAAATATCCATCATAGAAAACTGATTAAATACACTGTGGTAGAAGTACGTAGTGGAATATAAGTCAATCATCAAAAATGATGAGGTAAATCTGTATACACTGACAAGAAAGATATCCATGCTATGTGATTAGGTTTAAAAAAATGCTTACAAAACAGTGTGGCCCAATTATTGTTTAAATATTGTTTAAATAAATATTGTTTAAATATATATATAAATGGTATGTACACGAGTGTTTGTATTTATGACTAAAAACTAGAATAACTAGAAAAATATACGCATACCAAAATGTGAACATTGGCTATCTCTGAATGGCAGACTTTCAAATGATCTTAATGTTTCTCTATGTTTTTTAGAGTCTAATTTCTTATTTTCATGATCATGTACAACCTTTATAATTTTTAAAAGCTAATTGTTAATATTACCAAAATTTCTATGAAGTTATAGTGCTTAATGGCAAATGTCATTATACACCTGAGTACATTACACTATTGCTATAATATTACAGCTTATATCTATAATAATGAACCAGCATAATAAAAATTTTATTTAGGTATATCATATTCTTTTTATTAAAAAACAGCATTTGACATTTGCAGGATACAAAATCAACATACAAAAATCAGTTGCATTTCTGTACACTAACAACGAAGTAGCAGAAAGAGAAATTAAGAATACCATCCCATTTACGATTGCAACAAAAAGAATAAAATACCTAGGAATAAACTTAACCAAAGAGGTGAAAGATCTGTACACCAAAAACTATAAAACATTTCTGAAAGAAATTGAAGAAGACACAAAGAAATGGAAAGATATTCCGTGCTCTTGGATTGGAAGAATTAACATAGTTAAGATGTCCATACTTCCTAAAGCCATCTATAGATTCAATGCAATCCCTATCAAAGTTCCAACAACATTTTTCACAGAAATAGAACAAAGAATCCTAAAATTTATATGGAGCAACAAAAGACCCCGAATAGCTAAAGGAATCCTGAGAAAAAAGAACAAAGCTGGAGGTATCACACTCCCTGATTTCAAAATATACTACAAAGCTATAGTAACCAAAACAGCATGGTACTGGCACAAAAACAGACACACAGATCAATGGAATAGAATCGAAAGCCCAGAAATAAACCCACACATCTATGGACAGCTAATCTTTGACAAAGGAGCCAAGAACATACAATGGGGAAAAGAAAGTCTCTTCAACAAATCGTGTTGGGAAAACTGGATAGCCATATGCAAAAAAATGAAAGTAGACCCTTACCTTACACCATGCACAAAAATTAACTCCAAATGGATCAAAGACGTGAATGTAAGACCTGAAACTATGAAACTTCTAGAAGAAAACATAGGCAGTACACTCTTCCACATCGGTCTTAGCAACATCTTTTCAAACACCACATCTGACCGGGCAAGAGAAACAATAGAAAAAATAAACAAATGGGACTACATCAAACTAAAAAGCTTCTGCACAGCAAAGGAAACCATCAACAAAACGAAAAGACAACCTAACAATTGGGAGAAGATATTTGCAAACCATACATCTGATAAGGGCTTAATCTCCAAAATATATAAAGAACTCACGCATCTCAACAACAAAAAAACTACCAACCCAATTAAAAAATGGGCAAAAGACCTGAACAGACATTTCTCCAAAGAAGATATACAGATGGCCAACAGGCACATGAAAAGATGTTCAAAATCACTAACTATCAGGGAAATGCAAATCAAAACTACAATGAGATATCACCTCACGCCCGTCAGAATGGCTATAATTAACAAGACAGGAAACAATATGTGTTGGAGAGGATGTGGAGAAAAGGGAACTCTCATACACTGCTGGTGGGAGTACAAACTGGTGCAGCCACTATGGAAAACAGTATGGAGATTCCTCAAAAAATCAAGGATAGAACTACCATATGATCCAGCTATTCCACTGTTGGGTATTTATCCAAAGAACTTGAAAACACCAATTTGCAAAGGTACATGCACCCCTGTGTTCATTGCAGCATTATTCACAATAGCCAATACTTGGGAAGCAACCTAAGTGCCCATCAAGGGACGAATGGATAAAGAAGATGTGGTATATATACACAATGGAATACTACTCAGCCATAAGAAACGATGAAATCCAGGCATTTGTGACAACATGGATGGACATTGAGGGTATAATGCAAAGTGAAATAAGTCAGAGGGAGAAGGTCAAATACCGTATGATTTCCTTCATTAAGTAGTAGATAATAACAACAATAAACAAACACATAGGGACCGAGATTGGATTGGTGGTTACCAGAGGGGAAGGGGGGAGGGAGGATGGTGAAAGGGATAATTCGGTACATGTGTGTGGTGATGGGTTGTAATTAGTATTTTGGTGGTGAACATGATGTAGTCCATGCAGAAATAGAAGTACAATGATGTACACCTGAAATTTTTACAATGTTATAAACCAATAAAAAAAAAAAAGAGTAAAAAAAAAAAATTTCCATTCAAAATGGCTGGTTTTCATGCTTTAAGAAATAATCAGATATCTGAAAATTCACTTATGTGAATGGAATAAGATGAAGAAGAAGATAACTAAATAATATGATCTTTCAAGTGAAATTGCCTAACATCTCTTTAATTTTCAAAAATGGAGAAACTTCTTGCACAGCATTTAGAAGTGTGCTGCATTATGCAGCATAACAGAGAACACATGTACAAAATTACCGAGTGATGCTTGATATTTTTATTCCCTGACAGTGTAGGTACAGATATTTATTTCTTCCTTCTATACATAAAAAAATAATAACAAAATTCCCTTCAAGATGCTCTTTATGATTTAACTTTATAAATACAACAAAATAGCTGGAAGAAATTTCTATGCCTGGAAAATAAGTATAAATGTATAAAACCATGGTATCCCAAAAGTCGTAAGTATAACACATAATGAAAAACCATACCAAGTAAGGACTATATAATGACATGGTGGGTTAGGGGTGATTAAAGGATTACTGTATTTATGGTGAAGACTCTGTTGTTTAAAATCTTCATAAATAAATGGTTTCACAATGAAGCCTTTCTAATGAAGTGTTTATAAACATATATTTATAAAATATACTACACTTCCAGGGGTATAGTTATTATGCCTTAAATCTTAAACACTTTTATGAGATGGTTTGGGGGACTTTTTCTTTTAAATGAAGTGAGCCTAGAAGTAAAAAAATTGATACCAAGTCTCATAAGGGCATGCACAACTTAATCAAAGCAGCTTCCTGAGTCAAAGTGTCCAGCGTCTGAAATCAAGTCTTCATCACCCACACATACTGAGGGCCTCCTCTGTGCTGGGCATGGTCCTGGGCCCTGAGGATGCAGCAGGGAACAAAACCAAGTTCCTGGCCTCATGAAGCTTTCGTGTTAGTGGATAGCTAACACATATTGAGCGTATACAATGTACCTGTCACTATTCTACACACTTTAAATGTATTAACCCATTTAATCGCCACACTAACACTGAGTTAGAAACGTTTGTTATCTTCATTTTACAGATGAAGAGGCTGAAATACACAGTTTAAGTAACTTTCCCAGTTAACCTCTTTTGGATTTCTATTCTCTCCACTATTTCCTCATAAATGAAACTGTATTCTACAGATAGACCCCAGGTTTATTCTTTTTCCCTCTTGGCCATCTTAAAACACACACACACACACAAAACAGTAAGCCATGGTTTACAAAAGGCAGAAGGGCATGATTAAAAGCATGAATGGACCAGTTACCCTACTCACTGGATATGTGACCTTTAGCAATTTTCTTCATCTCAAGAAACTGCAGCATCTTCCTTTGTAAAATGGATAAAAGCAAAGCACCTATTATTCATAAGGTTGTTGCAGGGATTAAATGAGATAGCAAATGTAAGGTGCTTAGCACAGTATCTGGTACAGAACAAGCATTCAACAAATGTTAGCTATTACTATTGTTCTTTGTTGTTTATTGTTGAATGGAGATGGAGACACAAACAAACATTTATTGGATGTCTGCTAATATTTGCTAGATATTAAAAGCATTACACGTCATAATTATTAAACAAAACACAATTCAAAGTACAAGATAAGGAGTAACAGGTATTATTTTTATAACGTGTGGGCAGAATATTTTTTATTACAAAGTCCTCTGCATTCACACTGTACTGGACTTTTCAGCTAAGGATAACTTGTCTAATCTCAGTGTTTTTTTTTTTTTCCCCAGTATTCTAGTCGGCTGATACGCTGTTATTTGGGAGATAAAAGCACAGGTATAACAGTTCTTATTATACTGGAGGGTTTCGTTGGAGACTTGGCCTCATTGGAACATCAAGCAACATGGAAAAGTAAATAGGGAGCTAAAGTTGATCTTGATTAAAATTATTTAAAGCTTTTGGGGCCGGCCCGGTGGCGCAAGCGGTTAAGTGCGCGCGCTCCGCTGCGGCGGCCCGGGGTTCGCTGGTTCGGATCCCGGGCGCGCACCGACGCACTGCTTGGCAAGCCATGCTGTGGCGGCGTCCCATATAAAGTGGAGGAAGATGGGCACAGATGTTAGCCCAGGGCCGTCTTCCTCATCAAAAAAAAAAAAAAGAGGAGGATTGGCGGATGTTAGCACAGGGCTGATCTCCTCACAAAAAAAAAAAAAAAATTATTTAAAGCTTTTGAAGAAACAAGGAAGAGCGAAGGAACCAAATGGAAAGATATAAAGAAAAAGATCCTAAATAACATGCCTCAAAATAAAACACACACACACACCCCTTAAAAGCAATGAAAACAAGACACTGTGGCTTACTTCATCTTTACAATGGGTCCCCTAATGGCTGCAACAATAACAGCCCACACACATTGCCTGCATTCTTTCTGCTAGCACTGTGCTCTCGACTTGACACGCATTGCCTCACGCAATCCTACTACCAGCCTGAGAACTGGCTGTAGAAAAAAATAGCATCCCACTTTTTTGCAGATAAGGAAATTGAGGCTAAAAGCTAGCAAATCTCAGAGACTAGTTGAAGGAATTTTCTCCTGTAGGAGAGCATCAATCCTGTGCACTTCTGGGTCCAGAAAGAAAAGGTAATCCACTCATCCTCCTTGCCTTTCAGTCACGCTCATTGGTCTTCCTTCCATGCAGGATTGTATCTACAATAAAGCTTGCACCATTAGAAGAGACAGACAGTCTAGGAAAACTTCAGCTCCAACTGCTCTAAATGATGGTTATGAGGTTGGCCAAATGGTTCACACACTACCACATCCTGCACAGTGATCCTCTCCTCATCACAATCAAAGGACGTGCACTCTAAATAGTCCACTTTATCAGCACAGAGTACAAAGCTAAACAAATACTGAATTTCCAAATATGTAGCCACTCAGCATAAATACACACATTTATATACTGCAAAAAGGTGAAAAGTAGATTTCTATAATATTAACCTGTCAAATGGTAACAAAATTTTTTATCTGTGAATTTGTCCACAATACAGCATAAACCATGACCTACATCATACATAGAAGCATAATGAATATTTTGTAAATGGAAGAAAAATTCCACTATAGATTTCAAAAGTTTTACTCTTACCATTTAATGTCTAGATTTTCTAGTGTCAGATTTTTCCAGTTCAGGCTTTGCACTCAAATACACCTAGACTTAAATTCAAGCTATGGGCCCTGCCACTTACTGGCTGTTGATCTGAGGAGAATTAACGGTTGTTTTTCAATTGTAATGTCATCTTTTTAACAGGTCCTTTGTGAAAATGAAGTGAGATCATGTATTTAAAGAGCTAAGCATGATACCTAGTACATAGTAAGTGCTCACTGAAATGTAATTAAGGTCTTCAATTACTACAGTGCCTTTCTTCTCAAAGTACTCCAAAGCATATCACAAGTTGTGTGTCTGTGTGTGTCTGTGTGTGTGTGAGAAACACGATTATGGCCCAAATCATGTGTTCTTCTCTGCATGGAATACTAAACTACAATATATATTACTAAACGACAATGTACATTATAGCATCTCAATGCAAAACTTACCCAGGTATGTAGGTATGTGGCAATGTGCATAACTATTTTTATTAGAACTTGGAAAGAATAGTAGTTTAAAATATGGGTCTCTACATATCCTTCTTGCTATTCACAGATGTCAGAACCACAGAGAGTTCATGCTTTCCCCCCAAAAATGGCATTCCTAGGAATCAGTCTTTTTCCAAATTACCAAAATCTTGCGTTTAGGGGAAGTCTTTATTTGTTAATTGTGACAAGTACTAAGCCCTGTGAGATTCTGAATCAAGATAGCCAAGTAAAGGATTATTTTACAGCCACCAGAAAAATCTCGAATCATATTGTACTCGTAGTTACAATGAATTCATAAATAACGGTAATCAAACTTAAAACATACATCTTAATCTTGTACTAAATAACAGTACAGTATTCTAGCCTATAACTGAAAATAAAAATATTTTATGCTTAGTTTTACAATTACATATATATTTTAGATATATTGGTGGACAATCTAACGAAAGAAATGCGTATTTTTTCTTTGTAGAGCATTAATTTGGATACTAAAAACAAATTAAATTAGGGTATGGAACATGTAGAAAAAATTAACATAGCTCCACTTGGACCGACATTAATTTTACACAAAATTAAAATTTCACAGGATCAAAAACTGAAGAATGAAAAAGTTTACTTTAAACCTCAAAATATGAAACAGAGACCGAGTTTTAAGAGGTATTTCTCTTTTAAATATACTGAATAATCTAGAGTGCTATTGAACAAGGACAATCTCTTCTGAAATATCAGGCTCCATATAGCTTATGTAATGTAGATAGATTTTTCTAATAAAGGCATTGGGCATTAAAAGGAGAATAAAGCACACACTGAACTTTGTTTTGCCCAATTAAAAAAAAATTTTAACCCTAAGGAAAAAAATGATCACAAGAACACAATTGTAATCTAGAATAGAAAGATACCTGCAGCATCTGAAAATGAATACATTTTTGAAAATAACTTTATTATTTTAAAGTTATTTGAGGTTTTATGATTTGGGGCTTTGAGTTTTATAAATGAAATAACCTAGTCTGCACACATTACAATGTTCATTGAAACTAAACTTTAAAGGGTAAAATCCTCTTCAATGCAAAGTACAGTTAGGTTCTAGATTTGCTGAAATTAAATTACCACCTAAAAAATGTTGGATATATTTTGAAATTAACATTGAAAAATTTCAAATATCTCTCCCAATAATTTATCTAAAGTGATTTATTTTCAAACAATAAGAGCAACAAATTGAGACTGGCTTAAAGAGGTAACAGCCTAGCGTCTTATTGTCCTCTGCTAATAGGAAGTATGTTCTTTTAATACTGTAGTTAGCTATAAAACACATATTTTTCCTTGGTAAAAATACTTTTCTGGTTTAACAGACTAGTTCTAGACCTTAAAAGAAAACAACAGTTATTTGTAAAATGTAGTGTTATATGATAAAAGAAAAATTATTTGCATCTCCTTTAAGTTATTCACAATACTTGGAGGCTTTCATTCTCTCCAGTTAGTGCAATTTATTTTTCTACCCGTCTCGGCAGCAAACAATGTTATTTAGACTCTAACCTGGCACGCTACAACCTCTGGCCCGCCCTTGAGCCCCTCCATTGCAAAGGTCTCCAGGTGCAGTTTGGGTAGCTGCAGGGTGAAGTCATTCCTACTTGCTGCAGTCCGTGACAGCGAGATCTGATCTCTGACCTAAAGGGAAAAAAACAGCATCAATGGTAATTCCCCTTCAGACACATTAACTGGGATGAACTGGGTCCCCTTGAGCCCACTGAGTGGACTTGCATTGATCGCTGGACCTGAAATCCATGAATAAATTTAGGACTAATTGATTTTTCGTTGCAAATAAATCTCTAATTCAGAGTGCTGGGGGAGAATATTAAGAAGAAAAAGCATCCTCCTGCTTGAAACGAGAGAGGGAAGAAGAGTCACTGGAGCTCTTCTGATCAAGAGGTTTTGAATTATTTTTTCACTGTTCCTCCCTCGAAAGAAAAAGGAAAGAAGGAAAAAGCATCCACAAAATCTAAAACAAACAGCAATCTCCTAACTACTATCCCTTTCTTAATAACATGTGTAATTTAACTGGTATTAATTGATATATATTGGACAAGATAGTTATTAGGTACTAGTCTTTGAAAAGAAAACTTCAATAACATGTACCCTGGAATAAAAACAAATATACTCAACACATGAGGAGACCTGAAAATATACTAGTAAGAGGTTTGTTTGCCCTTTTTACTCTTATTAAACTTGAGTCTTAACAACTAAATACATATAAACCAACTTGGTCACCAATTTCTAAATAAGATAATGGATAAAATCAGTAGCATGTGTACTATATTTTAAGCATTTGTAAAGGTAACAATACAAACATATCACAGATACAGGAGAAATACCAATTGTCCAGCCAGTATTGGAATCACATGCAGTCGATATTACACTGCCACCTTCTGGACAAAAGAGAAAATACTCCTTATATAATATAAATAGACACAAGAAAATGTTCAGAAACAGATATTTTCATTTTTAATTTCTAAACTTAGTAAAAGCCTTAGAATTCCACAGTTTAGTTAGTTTTTAAGATCAGTAAGCTCTCATTTTTAATCATATACTTTAATGATAGAAATTTTCATATGTAAGCGTATTTTCTAACTGTCCTTATGCCTGAATTGGTTTTAAAAATTTATCTCTTCGCTACCATGTATTTGATAAATATTATACAACTAGCTTAAAGCTACAGGATAAAAAGAGTTCTTATGAAGTAGCAAAGGTCAAGAATGGGGAGAACTAAAAAATAACACTAATTGCTCAAATAAATGCATTTATATTTCTACTTTTACTTGAGGAACTTCAAATGTAACTTGGCAATAATATATGTTAGAAAAATCTCTCCTTCATTTTTCTATTCTATTTGGGCAGCTTGTAAAACTGTTTGAATTATTTCTTATTTTATGAACGAACTATCGTACTACATAGGGTTTCCTTAAATCAGCAAACACACAAACATATGATGACATCTTTAATTGTTCACACAATTCTATGGGCATAAAAATCCTTATACTCCCAAGCAGATGTGAAGAATTTCTGTCAATGAGTGAACGTCAAAGTGTAGGCTGTAAAACATACACTATAATGCAATTTTTATAATAGTGTGAGTACTATCTGAATGCTGGAGTCCCAATTTAGAACGTATATTTATCTGTAACAAATATTTTCCAGTCTTCAGTCAGGATGGGAATGCTTTTAACTTACTTAACACAATAAAATAAATCATATTTTGCAAATATATTTGCTTTAGGTTTTATATTTTATATATATATATATGGAAACCTTGTCTTGCTTTTGTTTGTCATCAATGGGCACTCAGATAAAAGAAAACATTAATGTGGATTAAGGTACAGAGAATTTATCAACATCAAACCACTAGTGTTTTGCCTTCTACCCTTCTGAACCATAGTCAATAGATCTAAATATTTTACTGCACCCTGGCCAATTCATTGTTTGATGTTTAAAAACTCACCCAGAATCAAAGAAAATTTATTAAATTTGAGCCCCCAAATGAGATACTATTAGCTTTGAAAGTCAAGTTTAACTGCGATATTGATGATTCTCTTTTTTCTGTGACAAAATTCACTAGGGAAATCCTGGATGTCAAAGTACAAAAGCAGATTACTAATACGGGCAAAGCAGGGAGGGGGGACCATAAGCAATGTAGGTATAATCCACAACACAGTTCGAGCACTGGAGGTCCTTTAACCCCGTTAACATCAGGCACCATACTCCATCTGTGACGCTTGACATACAGGAACAGTAAGCCACATTTTATATTCTCTAAATAAACTTTCTGAACCATATTTGGCATTTAAAACTGTGATTTATTGTCAATTTAACATTTTCACTGCAACATTATCTAATCTGTCAAATTAAAGAATTCTTTATATTAGATAGGAAAAAGAAAACTCAAAATTCAGTTGTTTTGCTAAAACCCAATGATGGGCATCATGATTACAACATTATTTGAATAATATGCTTGCTTTAATACTTTCATTTAATTATAAATTATCTGTTGAATGTTGACAGTGCCATCAAGAGACAGTGACCCAGGATATATAATAGATATAATATCACAAATATTTCTACTAAAATTTGAGTTTTTTCCACTTTTAAATTAAACCAAAACTTTGAGAGTAGGCATCTAAAATGTTCTCCAAATATTTCTAGAAAAAGTTTTTTTTAAGTCTTGAAAAAGTATTGGCTAGGAATTCTTTCATTTTAATGGGTAAAGGGAGTGAAAACATGAGGTTGAGAGAATACAAAACAGCAACACTAGGACAAGAAAAAATATGATGGTGCATGCAGCAAAGGACCAGGAAGAAAAGATGACAAGGAACAGAAAAAAACTAAAAGGTGAAAGGGAGAGACTGTTCAGAAAGAATGCAAGAGGCAAGTTTGAATTTCAGGGTGTGAACAAGGGTAAAGAGAGAAGAGATTCAACACAGAACAGTAAGAAAAAGGACTCTCCCTTATTGCATTAAATTAATCCATGAAAAAAAAGAACAAGCAGGCTGAGAACAAAGTAACTAAAATCAGAAAAGAGATAAATGGGATTTCTTTAGGAAATACTGCCCATTATACAAAATTATTCCTTTCAAACATAAGAATCTAAAATAAATTTCTTCACTGGCAAAAAATTTTTGAAATAACAATATTAGAATAGTAAAATAATTTTTTTCTAAAAGAAAAAGTAGCCTCACTTTTTAAAATACAGATTTTAGTGTGAATTAGGATTAAAACAACCATCACTTGTCTATGAATTAAATTATAATTTCAAATTTCAAATTAATTTTAAGTTAAATTTCAGAAGTCACTTTAATTCTGTTACAGCACATCATTATTCATCCTATAATTAAGATTCTATATACCCTTTTCACTGTGATTTATTTATAGATGTAAGTGATAAAAAATATATATACAATGTTTTTCTACTTCAAAACAGCTAACAGTTCATTTTTAACCTATAATGAATTTTTTCACAGACTATCACAATGTAAATATCAATTGTTAAATTATATACATTTTTATAACATTCTATACAACTGTACAATTTTATAATATTTTGACAAAGAATAAAGAAAAGCATACCTACATTACTCCATTCTAAAATTTTGATTTTTTAGAGTTTACTTTTTCCCTTTCTTATTACATACTTTCAGAAAGCACATATTTCTAATAAATTTGCCATAAGAAACAAGAGATACATAGAGAAAAATAAATGAAACTTTCTAAGAAGTCATAACATTGTTATAAAATATATATTTATTTTATTATAACAATCTAGTTCCAGATTTAAAGTAATTCATAAGATCCATGTTGTACTGTTTCTATTCCTCTGATTAGCCTTTCCTCACAAGCCACCAATCTGTTTTCTAATTTTCTGTACTCCTGCCGTAACACCAAAAAAAGCTATTTCTGCTAGATATATTAACTATGAAATTAAACTAGCCATTTTTAGAAAAACTGCTCAATTCTTAAAATGTGAACGTGCATCTTTTATTATGCACAGCCATAAACCCCTCTGGACCCAATGTTCCAAAAAAAAAAAGCCTTATGAAATGTAGTACTAGCTGTGTTTTTACCAATAGGATACCAAGGAAGAAGTAGTAAGGGTTATAGGTAAAAACTCAGAGACACTTAACACATATAAAAAGATGTATACAATGCCTGAATCTTAAACGCCTAGGAAAAGTAACTGATATTAGGACTTTACATCATATTCTTAACCTGCCTAAAATTTTATTTACTCCAATCTATTACGGCCTCCATTGATTCAAAATAAACCTTCCTACCAGAGTTATTCCCATCAAATGCAGACCTCTACAATACTCCTGTAGCCTCCATTCTTAACATTCTGTGTTCATGTTTTACTCTGCCTCCATTCCCTGCCTTCCTTTGTCCTACTCTGTCCTCTGTACTTTCTTCTACTTCTTTTGATTCCTTGTCGCTTTCCCTTCTGTGTTTTTTTTTTTTTTGTGAGGAAGATCAGCCCTGAGCTAACATCCATGCTAATCCTCCTCTTTTTGCTGAGGAAGACCAGCTCTGAGCTAACATCCACTGCCAATCTTCCTCCTTTTTATCCCCAAAGCCCCAGTAGATAGTTATATGTCATAGTTGCACATCCTTCTAGTTGCTGCATGTGGGACGCGGCCTCAGCATGGCGGGAGAAGCGGTGCATCGGTGCGCGCCCGGGATCCGAACCCGGGTCGCCAGGAGCGGAGCGCGCGCGCTTAACCGCTAAGCCACGGGGCCGGCCCTCCCTTACTGTCTTTATTCTACCTTTCACCCTACACACTAGAGCAGCCTATGCACTATTTTTCAACCTATGCACCAGAGAGCAGTGTGTAGTTGGCACTCTACAGCCCAGGGACCAACTCCAGCCCACTGCCTGTTATTGTAAATAAAGTTTTATTGGAACACAGCCACACCTATTCATTATGTATTGTCTTTGGCTGCTTTCCTGCTACAACAGAGTTGAGTAGTTGAGACAGAGACCATATGGTCCACAAAGCCTAAAATATTTACTATCTGGCCTTTTACAGAAAATGTTGGCCATCCCCTGCCTTGGAGATGTAGAAGGAAAGACAATATTTTTCACCATCTATAAAGTTTTTTAAAATGACCACATCTCACCAGAGAATGTAAGAACAATTTCTACTGAGTGAACCTTCTATGACTAATATAGGGTGCCATCTCGCAGACAATTTCTGGCTCCTTTTTGCAAGTGTTTCACGAAATAAGTGTACTATCTCCTGATGTATTTTCAAGTTTTACATAGTCTAATACACAACTTGACTGACTCTAACTTTCCTGGCACAACTACTATCACCCATCCTAATACCTAATCAACAGGAAATTTGGTTAAATAAGTAGCAGAGGCACACAGGAAAGCCTTTCGTAAACAGAAAGAGAAGGGAATCAGCCAGAGTTAACTGTATACTCTGTAATAACACTAGTAGCAAGAAAAACGCTATGCATACAGAGGCTCTTAGTAAGTATATGATCAAATAAGAATGTCATTCCTAACTCACAAATTCTACAAGGCAGTAGAAAGAGAAAATAATAAAAAAGATGTTTAGACAGTTCCAGGACTCTGGTATGTGCCTAGTGACAGAAGCAGGGATTAAATCATGTCAATACATTGGAAATGACATTCATGAATTGGATAGTTATATCCAAATGGATATTTCCCTCTTTCTTTTACTTGTTCCTTAATACTATTTAATTAATGAAATTGATAGAGTACAGTACTATTTCTGTTAGTAATAATACCATTACTACTTCCAAAAATATGTTATACTTTTCAAAGTACTCTCCATGCTACCTCACTTGATTCTGCCATCCACCTTGCAAAATAGCTATTGCCATCCCAAATGTGAGGATACTGAGTCCAGTGTTCTTAGCACCAAATAATAATGCCTCTTGATATTTATCATGAACAGTTAATAGTTGAGGAAACTGTTAAGATTTTGGTACTTCTTCCATTTCCCTACCTAAAAAACAACACTATTTTTTTTTTCCTTTTCTTTGCCCCTTGTTTGGCAATCTTAGCAAAAATGTTGAAGCTTCATAAAAGTAGGTTTGTGATAAGCAATGGAGACTATTACTTAAACATCCTTATTTTCTTCAGTAGTTTCATTGGACCTGTGGGCATTCTCATTCACTCACGTTTTCTTTCTCCCACCCTTCTCCCCTCCGACACACACACAGTTATTACACTGAGAGACAAGTTACCTGTGCAGCAATCATCCTCATACAATGGTTACAATCTCACATGGAAGATCCCCAAACTACGATGTCCCAAGATACATGCAACAGTTCCTGCTGTGCCCCATACCTACGGGAAGGAGACCTGGGCACTCTCGCAGAAGAAGCAGGCACTCCACTGGTGCTGCAGCAAACACAGACACTCATAATGTGAAAAGAAGGAAGTGAGAAACTAGCCTTCTTTTACTGGCAGGTTATTTAACTAAACCTACAACTCTGGAGCAGAACCAGAACTCTCCAATGACTGCCAGCTGCCGTCACCAGAAAAGAGGGCAAAATCCACCACCACCACAACCACCCCACACATCAGAGTTACATCCCAATTATGGAACTGAAACACTGATCTCTTGAATCAAATTACCAAGCTGGGTACACGCCAATTAAGGATCTGAAAAACTGACCCCTCAAATCAAATTATCAAGCTGGGAAATAAGGTGATTTAATCATGGACATCTTATAAAGACACCAGGCAGCATGATGAATCTGTGGTGTAGGTTATATACTATAAAATGCATCCCACAAATAGATAACTGTGACCTTGAGCTATTTAAACAAACATAAAACCCATACTTGAAAATAGAGAAATGTATTTATGAATTGTTACAGACCTCCACACAGAGATATTTTCTTTCCCAGGGTAAATTATCTCAAAGGATAAAGACAGATGCACAATGAAATTAGTTATTTAGATGTGTTTAAGCTAAAAACTGTTAAGCACACGTACATGACATTGTGTAGTGTCTTATCTTTAGTTTGTCAAGGTTTGTAAATCCCTCTTGAGCTGGAGTACCATTTTTAGCTTGGCTAGGTCAGAATGACACTGAACGATATGAATGATGACACACAAGACAGCTATATGACAGAGTTGTCATCAGCAAGCCAGCTGTGCTAATACTTGTATGTCCTGCACAGCTGATCTCCAGACCAGGATCAAGAAACTCAGAATGGAGAGAAGTTCACAGATTATAAGTAACATTTAGAGAGTCATTAATGAGTCACTAAAAATTGGGTTTTTAGAGGCAGAAGATCATGTTTCAACTCTTAAAATACTATCAGTTTCATAAAGTAAAAATTATTCTATGGTCTTTGACTCCTTATAAATGCACTGAAAACTAAAAATCAGAGATAACTATGTGTTATCAAATATTCTGGTTAACCATTTTTAAGATAAGATTATAAAATCACATTTAAAGATTTGGTATGCAGTGTCTTCACTTGTCAGATAACTGACTCTATTCTATTCCACAATCCACCCTAACCATAGAAGTAATCATCTTTCTATTTCATAGGAGTCAAAGTGGCTGTTACCTATAAATTCGTTGTTAGCATATCTCTCTTTCCTAGAAACATTCTTATAAATGAATTTAGGTTTTCTCTTCTAGCTCTTGATTAGGCAAAATAAACACACATGCTATTTTTAGCATCAAATAAACAAAGCAGGTTACAATATCAGCAAGACTTCCATTGGAATCTAGAGATGGCTTTAGTTATGTTTAGAGACTGGGTGATGGTAAAAGTTTGACTCTTTCAACAAACATTTGTTAAATGCCTACTGGGTACCAGGCACTTTGATAGATGCTGAGGATATAAAAATTAAGGAGACAGAACTCCATCCCTCAAGGACTTCAAAGTCTACTGGCATAATTAATCTCTCAAAATGCATTTCCTAGCCTCCCATTTATCTATAATGTCTTGTTTCTCCTGTCAATTGCTATATAGCCTTCTTTCTTTGCCAGAGAGTATTATGTTAATCAATCTCAAACCTTTATCTTTAGCCCTGACTTTTCCCCTGAGGTTCAGACTCACATATCCTGCTGATCACTCCACATTACATTAAACTCGGTATTTCCAAAACAAAACTCATCATCGTCTCCCTTCTTCTCCCTACTAAAAAAAGTCTGCTCCTCTTTTTGTTTTCCTCCTTTTGTATTCCTCAGTTAATACACTGTCCCATCCTGGGAATCATCCTCCCCCTGCCTTTCTCATCCTCATATGTCATTTTACTAAATAAGCTTCATATCCTTTCCTCTAACATCACCTACCATCACTATCCTGGTTCAAACTTCATCCAGCCTACAAATTCACAGCTCTTAAAACCACTTTCATTACTCACTGCATCCAGTCTGCAAATCTGCCCCCCAGAGCCCAAATTCAATAAGGAAATCTGACCACATCACTCCATAGTCTAAACCCTAGTTTACTCCCCACTGCCTCCATGACAAAGACCCAAGGTTCTTAGAATGGCAAAAAGGTTCTTCCATGACCTGGCTCCCACCTGCCTCATTCAGCCTCATCTCTTGCACTCTCCTTGCACTTAATTCTGAACTGAGGATATCCAGCTATTCATGCTTCTATGAACTTGCACATGCTGCTCTCTCTGCTAGAATGCCTTTCCCATCTTTCCTCACACTTCAAAGCCCCATCCAGGCATTAATTTTCTTACAAGAAACCTCCAGCCAACCCCTGGGTTTTCTAAGTATGCCTCATAGATGAGTAACTCTATCTAAATGGATATGGAACCGCATCTTATGGATGCATATTTACCATGGTATGCTGGAATTATCTGTGTCTCTACCTTGAGAGAAGGGACTACAAGAAATATAAATATTTCGCAGGAGGAGAGTACAGTTCCTGGCACATAATATATACTCAAAAAGCATTTGTAGAACTCAACTGTTTATAGCAAATATTATGTTTTACGATGGATTAGAGGTTTTAAGTAACTTTACTGTAGAAGAAATCCAAAAGGGTGTCAGTAAAAACTCCTGTGACTTCCTAGTTACTGTTCCAGTGTCATTTCAGCCTGATAAATTTACAGGATTTATAGATGTAAGGTGTTCTATAGTCTTTTGAGGTTTCTGAATTGTGACTTCCTATATTATCTTTTAGACGATTTACTAAAAAGGCATGTAACACTTCTCAGTAAACACTCAGAGGTAACTTTAAAGTTCCTGTTACACTATGATCATATACAGGAAACACTTTAGTTAATTCTTCCAAACTTGTAAGACTCAAGCCTCAAGAATCCAGTCACTCTGTTAATTCAACAACAGCAAAAAATTGCTATAAAAAATGTTCCGATTCCAGACACACAGATCAATGGAACAGAATGGAAAGCCCAGAAATAAAACCACACATATACGGATAGCTAATTTTCGACAAAGGAGCTAAGAACATACAATGGAGAAAGGAAAGTCTCTTCAATAAATGGTGTTGGGAAAACTGGACAGCCACATGCAAAAGAATGAAAGTGGACCATCTGCTATCGCCACTCACAAAAATTAACTCAAAATGGATCAAAGACCTGAAGGTGAGACCTGAAACTATAAAACTCATAGAAGAAAATATAGGCAACACACTATTTGACACTGGTCATAAAGAAATCTTTTCGGATGACATGCCTACCCAGACTAGGGAAACTAAAGAAAAAATAAACAAGTGGGACTTTATCAGATTAAAGAGCTTCTACAAGACAAAGGAAACCAGAATCAAGATGAACAGACAACCCACCAGCTGGGAGAAAATATCTGCAAAACATATATCTGACAAGGGGTTGATCTCCATGATATATAAAGAACTCACACAACTGAACAACAAAAAAACAAACAACCCGATCAAAAAATGGGCAGAGGAAATGAACAGACACTTCTCCAAAGAAGATATACAGATGGCCAATAGGCACATGAAAAGATGTTCAACATCACTAATCATCAGGGAAATGCAAATCAAAACAACACTAAGATATCACCTCACACCCATTAGAATGGCTATAATCACCAAGACAAAAAACAACGAATGTTGGAGAGGATATGGAGAAACAGGAACCCTCATACACAGCTGGTGGGAATGCAAACTGGTGCAGCCTCTATGGAAAATGGTATGGAGATTCCTCAAAGAATTAAAAATAGAAATACCCTATGATCCAGCTATCCCACTACTGGGAATCTAGCCAACGAACCTGAAATCAACAATCCAAAGAAGCTTATGCACCCCTATTTTCATTGCAGCATTATTCACTATAGCCAAGAAGTGGAAGCAACCTAAGTGTCCCTCGACTGACGATTGGATCAAGAAAATGTGGTATATAAATACAATGGAATACTACTCAGTCATAAAAAAGACAAAATCGTCCCATTTGCAACAACATGGATGGGCCTGGAGGGTATTATGTTAAGTGAAGTAAGCCAGAAAGAGAAAGACAAACACTGTATGATCTCACTCATATGTGGAATATAAACCAACACATGGACAGAGAAAACTGTTTTGTGGTCACCAGGGGCAACGGGGGTGGGGGGTGGGCACAAGGGGTAAAGGGAGACATATATATGGTGATGGACAAACAAAAAAGTACAACCCAAAATTTCAGAATGTTAAAAACTAAATTAATATTATTATTAATTTTTTAATTAATTAATATTAATTAATTAATATTAATATTAAAACATCAATTAAAAAATGTTCAGATTCTTCTCTATATTCAAATTTTACCCAAATATACTTACTTTCACCCCCAACTATAGTAAACAAAGACATCTCTCTATTAAGCACTTGACGAGTACCCAATAAATACTTATCTATTCATATCTAACCCTAAATAATCCAGACATTATCCTATCCATCCAGTTATACCCTATCCTGAATATTATTTTAATATAATTATTATAGTTTCATTTTTTTCCACACAATAAAAATACTTAAGCATGTTTAGAGAGGCTCTTAATTTTTTAAACATTCAATTCCTGGGGCCAGCCCCATGGCGTAGCAGTTAAGTGCGCGCTCCGCTGCTGGCAGCTGGGGTTCGGATCCCAGGCACGCACCGATGCACCGCTTGTCAAGCCATGCTGTGGCAGCGTAACATATGAAGTGTAGGAAGATGGGTATGGATGTTAGCCCACGGCCAGTCTTCCTCAGCAAAAAGAGGAGGATTGGCATGGATGTTAGCTCAGGGCTGATCTTCCTCACAAAAAAAAAAAAATTCAATTCCTGACAGCCTATGTTATCAGCAATATTAGAAGCCTACTGGTAAAGATATTAGAAAAATAAAAGTATATAATTTTAGTGAGTGATGTTAAAGAAAATGGTAGAGCAAGGAACTCCAAAAGCCAGTCCCTCCACAAAAACTGCAAATAAACTGGCAAAATTTCTCAGAATCAACTTTCTCAGAACTCTGGAAAACAACTGAAAGTTTACAGCAACCAGGCAAAAAACTTAATCAAGAAAAAAAACAGCTGAGTCTTGGTATTTAAGAAAATCTCTGTCAAAATAACAACTGACCACTAGGTTAACCAAACAGAGATTTCAGTGGCCACACACGACAAAGAATACAGACTTCATAAAATTAGTTCAGAAAAGTCACTAAACAAACAACAACTACTAGAGTATGCAGAAACAACAAACACTAGAGATGGGGGAGAATCTGATTTCCAGAGCTGCCACTCCATAATATTCAAAATATCCTTTTTCCAACAAAAATTATGAAGTATGCAAAGAAACAAATTATGGCCCATACACAAGAAAAACAGAAATTAATAGGAACTGTCCCTGAGGAAGCCTAGACATTGGATTTACCACACAGCAATTACTTTAAATATTCTCAAAGAGTTAAAGGAAATCACGTATAAAGACCCAAAGGAAACCACGCAAATGATGTCTTCCAAAAGAGAAAATATAAATAAAGAGATAGACAGTATAAAAAAGAACCAAATAGAAATCTTGGAGTTGATATATTCAAAGTGCTGAAAGAAAAAAAACCTGTCAACCAAGAAGTCTATATCCAAGAAAAATATTTTTCAAAAATGAAGGAGAAATTAAGCCATTCCAAGATATACAAAAGCTGAGGGTGTTCATTACCACTAGACTTGCCTTAGAAGAAACGCTAAAGTAAGTGCTTCAGCCTGAAATGAAAGGACACTAGATAGGAACTCAAATCCACATGAAGAAATAAAGAAGACTTGTAAAGGTAACTGCACAGGTAAACATAAAAGTCAATACTGATGTATTCTTGGTTTGTAACTCCTCTCTTTTTCCTATATGATTCAAAAGACAATTACATAAAACAATAATTATAAACTATGGTGATGGGCACACAATGTATAAAGACATAATTTGTGACAATAACAACATAAATGGGGGGGATAGGGTTATACAGGAGTAAAATTTTTTTATACTATTGAAACTAAGTTGGCATTAATTCAAACTAGACTATTGTGAATTAAGATGCTAATTGTAATCCCCAAGGCAACCACTAAGAAAATAACTAAAAATATATAGTAAAATGAAGGAGAAGGGCATCAAATATTATACTAGAAAACATCTATCTATCACAAAAAAGGGGAGGGGACTAACACAGGAATTGTGGAACCATATAGATATAATACATATAGAAATAAAGGAAAATGGCAAAAGTCCCTCCGTATCACTAATTACATTAAATGTAAATTGATTAAACTCCCCAATTAAAAGTCAGAGATTGGTAGAACAGATTTAAAAAACATGATTCAACTATCTGCTGTCTGCAAGAGATTTACCTTAGATAAAAAAACACAGATAGGTTGAAAGTGAAAGAATAAAAAAAGAAATTCCATGCAAACAATAACCAAAAGACAGCTAGAGTGGCTATACTAATATCATACAAAATAGACTTTAAGACAAAAATTTTTACAAAAGACAAGGAAAGATATGTAGTGATAAAAGGGTCAATCCACCAAGAAGATATAACAATTTCCAGATACATATGCACCTAACAACAGAATCTCAAAATATATGATGAAGGGAAAAGTAGTTCAACAGTAATAGTTGGGGACTTCAAAAATCGCACTTCATTAATGGATAAAACAACTACACAAAAGATAACCAAGGAAATAGAAGACTTGAACAACACTGTAAACCAACCAGACATAACAGACATATATAGAATACTCTACCCAACAACAGCAGAATACACATTCTTTTCAAATGCACAGTAACATTCACCAAGGCAGATCGTATTCTGGACCATACAACAAACTTTAATAAATTTAAAAGAATTGAAATCAAACAAAATATCTATTCAAACCATACAGAGTTACATTAGAACTCAACAGTAAAAAGATACGTGGAAAATGCTGAAATATTTCAAAAACTAAACAACACAATCTTAAACAATGAATATGTCAAAGACGAAATCACAAGGAAATTAGAAAATACTTTGAGATAGATGAAAACAAAAACACAACATAGTGGGCTGGCCCCGCGGCTTAGCGGTTAAGTGCGCGCGCTCCGCTGCTGGAGGCCCGGGTTCGGATCCTAGGCGTGCACCGAGGCACCGCTTCTCTGGCCATGCTGAGGCCGTGTCCCACATACAGCAACTAGAAGGATGTGCAACTATGACATACAACTATCTACTGGGGCTTTGGGGGATAAATAAATAAATAAATAAATAAAAATTAAAAAAAAAAACACAACATAGCAAAAGTTATGAGATGCAATGAAAGCAGTGTTCAGATGGAAATTTATAGCTGTAAATACCTACACTAAAAAAGAAAAAAGATCGCAAATCAAAAACTTAAACTTCCATCTTAGGAAAATAGAAAAAGGGAAGCAAACTAAACCCAAAGCAAAAAGGGAGGAAATAATAAAGATTGGAGCAGAGATAAATGAAATAGACAATAGAAAACCACTAGAGCAAATCAAGAAAAGCAGATTTGGTTCCTTGAAAAGATCAATAAAAATCGACAAACCTGAACTAGACTTGCCAAGAAAAAAGATTAATAAATTTATAAAATCAGGAATAAAAGTAGGGACATACTACTACTGGCCTTACAAAACTAAAAATATTTCTAAGAAAAAGAACACTTATATGTCAACAAATTAGATAACCTAGTTGAAACAGACAATTTCCAAGAAAAATGCAAACTACCAAAATTTACTGAAAAAAAAACCCAGAAAATCTGAACGGGTCTATTACAAGAAAAGAAATTGAATCCATAATCAAAAAACTTCCAACAATGAAAAACCCGGGACAAGAGGGCTTCATTGGTGAATTCTACCAAATGTTTAAACAATTAACACTAATCCTACTCAAACTTTCCCAAAACACTGAAGTGGAGGGAACACTTCCTAACTCATTCTATGAGGTCAGTATTACTCTGATACCAAAGCCAGACAAAGATATCACAAGAAAACTACAGACCAATATCTCTTATAAATATAGATGCAAAAATCCTCAAAAAAAAAAAAAACTAGCAAACTGAACCCAATGGCATATTCAAAGGATTATACACATAACCAAGTAGTATTTATACCAAGAATGTAAGGATAGATCAACATATATATAAGTCAATCTATGTAGTACACATTAGCAGAATGAAGGAAAAAAAACATGATCATCTCAAGTGAGACAGAAAAAGCATTTGACAAAACCCAAAACCCTTTCATCATAAGAAAAATTCAAAAAACTAGGAACAAAAGAGAACTTCCTCAACCTGATAAAGCACGTCTATGAAAAACCTACAGCTAACATCATACTTAACGGTGTAAGACCAAAAGCTTTCCCCTAAAATTAGGAACAACACAAGGATGTCTGCCGTCATTACATCAATTCAACATTATATTGAAAGTCCTACACAGGCAATTAGATAAGAAAAAGAAATAAAAGCCATCCAAAATAGAAAAAAAGAAGTAAAACTATGTTTACTTGCAGTTTACACGATCTTATATATAGAAAATTCTGAAAAATCCACAAAAAAATTATAAGGGCTAATAAATTCAGCAAAGTTGCAGAATACCAGATCAACACATAAAAATCAGTTACATTTTTATATGCTAGCAATTAAGAACCAGGAAATGAAATTAAGAAAATCACAAAGAATAAAATACTTAGGTATAAGTTTAAGCAAGAAGGTGCAAAACGTGTACACTGAAAACTACAAAACATTGGTGAAAGAAATTAAAGAAGATCTAAGTAAGTGGAAAAACATCCCATGAATTGTGAGACTTAATATTAAGATGGTAATACTTCCTTAGTTGATGAATAAATCCAAGGCAATAACTACCAAAATTCCAATTACTTTCTTCTTCAGAAATGGAGAAGTTGATCCTAAAATTCATATGGAATCACAAGGCACCCTGAAAAGCCAAAACAATCTTGAAAAAAGAACAAGTTGGAAGACTCAAACTTCTCTATTTCAAAATTTACTACAAAGATACAGTGATCAAAACAGTGTGATACAGATGTAAGGATAGGCATACAGATCAATAGAATAGAATTGAGAGTCCAGAAGTAAACCCACACATTTATAGTCAATTGATTTGCAACAAGGGTGCCAAGATCATGGAATGGGGGAGAAAATAGTCTTTTTAACAAATAGTGCTGGGATAAATGGATAACCACATAAAAGAAAGAAGTTGGGATCTTTACAACACACCATATACAAAAATTAACTCAATATGGACCAAAGACCTAAATATAAGAGTTAAAAGTGTAAAACTCTTTGAAGAAAACCTGGGGGGAAATCTTCATAACCTTGGATTTGGCAACAGATTCTTAGAGATAAGACCAAACACACGAGCAACAGAAGTAAAAAACTGGACTTCATCAAAGTTAAAAATTTTTGCGCATCAAAAGGCATTATCAAGAAAGTAAAAGAACAACCCACAGAACACGACAAGCCGATATAAGGTGTTACTGCTTACCGGCTACTCGGTTTCGTTTTGGGGTGATGAAAATATTCTGGAATTAGATAGTTGTGATGGTTGCACAACACTGAGAATGTATTGAAAGCCACTGAATTGTACACTTTAAAATGGGTACTTTTTAAAAGTTCCATAGTTATGGGTTTTCCAAAATACAAAAAGCAGCTGAGAATTCAATTAGAGAAGTGTGTGGATAAAAAATGCACCTCATGAAAAGTTGTGATGATGATTTTGTTTTCTCTTGCTCTTGTTTTGCTTAATCCCAATAACCTGAAATTAGCCCAAAAAACTTTCTTAATAAAAAGTTACCTTCTCGGGGCCGGACCCGTGGCTTAGTGGTTAAGTGTGCATGCTCCGCTACTGGCGGCCCTGGTTCGGATCCCGGGCGCGCACCAACGCACCACTTGTCGGGCCATGCTGAGGCAGCATCCCACGTACAACAACTAGAAGGATGTGCAACTATAACATACAACTATCTACTGGGGCTTTGGGGAAAAAAAAAGAAGAGGATTGGCAATAGATGTTAGCTCAGGGCCAGTCTTCCTCAGCAAAAAAAAAAAAAAGTTACCTTCTCGCCTACGTTAAAAACGGATGTAATAAAATATATATATTTAAATGCAATTAAAATAAAACTTCTGCTTCTTTGACAAGAAGTATATGCTTTTAAACGAAAATGACTGGCCTTTCTTATTAAATACTAGCATCAATCTCAAGCGAGATTTAAAACAATATCTAGTCAATCGCTTTGTATTATACAGTTTTAGGATTTGAAAAGTTGAATGAAATGTGTCAAGTTTAAAAATTAACAATATTAACAAAAAGTAATTGCTTTTCCTAAAAATAAACACATTCAGTTTCAGTTCTTTAAAATGTTAGAAAAGAAATAACGTTTACATGAAAACCACTTCTTTCTATTTGATTATTGTCAGAAGTTAGTATTAAAATTCAACCCAGAAGGTAAAAATAAGTTTTATTCTAGGACAACTGATGTGAAAACACATGTCCTTGAGAAATATAAATAGCTATACTATTCGACTATGTACAGAAAACTTTGCTAAGGAGTTCGGATGTAACCACAACCATTTTCACAGTACCAAGAAAGAGCCTAGACCCTCCTTCTATACTACTCTTAGTTTCTCCAAGACAGAGAAATGCCACTGGACAGTCCAAGGTGACCAGAAAAACAGACCTGCGAACTCTGGCATGAAGACAGGTGGGCTGCACCAATCTGAGAGCTTCAGAGGGACTCTGGGCCACTTCCTTGTCACCCATTTGTTCTCACCCAAACTTTGTAGAAAAGAGAATGAGCCCAGTAATCAATTAGCCTTTCCTAAGTTTTCAAGTTTGAAAAGTAACTTATAATTTAAAAATCATTATATAAATAGAAATTTCCAAAGACATAAATCAAAATAATTAACTATTAAATTTGAAGGGAAAAAAAGCCAGAAAGCTAAAGTAAATCTACAGTAACTGTAGGCCAATTCTGCAGACTGCTTTCTTTCCATTAAGATATGAAAATCAGAAGATGGACTGCAACTGAAGAACTGTATGATTATAATTATCCTATTGCAATCAGTTGTTATTATATTTAAAATATATATTTTGCCATTCTCATAAGGAAAGGATAAGGTACAACATTTATATTTCACATTGACGTTGGTTTTTCTCTGATGTCAAAGTCCAAGACAGCTGCTATCCAACCTTTTTTTTCCTCCAGCTGGGAAGATGAACAAACAATTAGATTTCAAAGGCAACATTAATTGTGTAAAAAGGTATGCCATATTTATGATATAATGGATTTTTCCTATCCAAAGTCTCACCAAGTACAAAAAAATCTAATGAAAGATGTCTCTTTTCCTATAAATCTAAATTTCAGATTTCTAGCATATATGGATTTGATGTGACTATATTTAAACTACACTGACTGGTTAAACTTTTTAAGTAGGGAGAGGGAGAAGTCATAGTTTCAAACAAATATTACTTAAAAAAATAGCACTCAGAATATTAGATCTTTTTCCAAAATGCTTTTGGTCACATGAAATAATGCTAGTCACTTTCAATATCAAAAGTATACAGAGGCCCAGTGTTTCTAAAATGTTAAAATGTATTAAATATTAGTTTGTTCATGTTTATTTATTATCTCCTTAAAAGGGTTAGTTTTAAGGGTATTTTTAAGTGATTTACAAACTATATTATATAACAAATTTGATTCACAAAATTATTCTAAATATGATTCATTCATAAATTCCATATATCTTAAAAGCACTAGGTATTTATATTTTCAACATATTTTCTATTAGACAATAACAGAAATACATAAATAAATTTCTCTATTTTTAAATAATGAAATAGTGAATACACCTTTGAATCTGAAACACTAACAAAATATACAGTTAGTTAATATATTAAGTTTTTAGTAATAGCATAATATCCTTGTTATGTTGCTCATCACTACAAATTAAAAGTAAATTTATCATATAGAAGTAATTAAATTTCAGAATAATATAATAATATTAAATATATTAAATTTCCACTATAAAAATACATTCTTATAAGAAAGTAAATTACAACTTGAAAAACATTAGTGCCTAGTTAAGTTATATGAGTACTGTCAAATAGATTATGTCTCTCTATATACACATACAGGATAGCAGGTCTAAGAGCGGTAAGAGGTTCGACAGTGTGGTCAAACATTTTATCATTATGAGACACGTAAGAATCTTAATGACCTCTGGTTCACGCAGCAAAGACCACAAATAATTCAAGTGCAATTATACCAGTTTGGGGAAACCACTATTTTCATAGTTTTACCAAGTACATAAAGTAAATTCTGAAAAATAGTTATGCAATACAGCATTGTATAACACAAATTTTCAGCCATTTGAAAGAATCTTCTGTTAATTTATTTTTAAGGAAGTACAAAATGAATTAAAGTACTTTGCAGTTAATAAAAATAATGACTGGGAGAACTGCGTCATAACACAAATTGAACAATATTTAAGAAAAATTACAGTACCTTATGAAGCATATTTTCAACTGTTCTCATATGATTAGCAACACATTCTTTGTCTCTATAAAAAAATACAGAAAAAATTAGGTGTTAGTAAAACCCAAGCCTTACTACAACTGTTACACATTTTAGTGTAAGTCATTATTGTTGAAAAATAAGGGTTGGTTATCATTGAACTCCTAAAAGTGTAAAACCTAAACATATTCACTGGTATATTTTCATCTTTAACTCATATCTTCAGTTATATTGCCTGCTATAAATTAGAGGGGGGAGAAATCTTAAGAATATCTTCAAAGTTAAAAAAGAGTGAAAAAGAAAGAAAAAAAATCATGATTACATTATTGATTTAAAATGTGCTGAAAAGGGGTCGGCCCCGTGGCTTAGCAGTTAAGTGCGCGCACTTGGCTACCGGCGGCCCAGGTTCGGATCCCGGGCACTCACCGACACACCGCTTCTCTGGTTCTCCGGCCATGCTGAGGCCGCGTCCCACATATAGCAACTAGAAGGATGTGCAACTATGACATACAACTATCTACTGGGGCTTTGGGGAAAAAAAGGAGGAGGATTGGCAATAGATGTTAGCTCAGAGCTGGTCTTCCTCAGCAAAAAGAGGAGGATTAGCATGGATGTTAGCTCAGGGCTGATCTTCCTCACCAAAAAAAAAATGTGCTGAAAAGGCAAAATTTTTATTCTTTTGGTTTATAATGAAAAAAACTTTTAAAAGCTTAGTGGTGGTAATATATTATAAATGGCCATAGTATGCAAAATAATATTTTCCTTTCTACATAGACTTTTTGTGCTATAATAATTGCACAAAAACCCTCTGTGACCTTGACTAGAACTACACAAAGTTACTAGTTTCTTCTGTCAGCTTTGTATATTGAATTTAACCTTAATAATGAAATAAAAAGGGTGAATGAAAATGCTGAAGACAAAAAGTTAATGGTAAATTATAAATTGAAAACTGTAAATAATGTATTAGCTCTCCAAATTTCAAATTAGCTTTCTTTGGTGTTATAAGAACACGTGCCCATGGTCACAGATCACAGACACGCCCAATTCCTGAAGTAGTAGCAATGTTTCGAAGACTCTGTATGAATCTGGAGGTTTTATAATGTTGTTTTCATTAATCCCAGAATTTTCAGAGCTATAAGATGCACTAGAAATTACCTAGGCTAAGTTTCTCCTTTGACATGAGGAAACTAACACCAAACAGTGACAACAAAAAGATGATTTAGTCATACTTATATTTTTAAAAAATGACAACTACACATATCTAATATGGTGGTGCAATGTCATAGAGTCTTACAATTTTCAAAAACACTATAGGTGGCTATTCAAACATGCCAATATTTTGGCCTTGTATAAACTCATTTTTTTCATTATGTATCAGCAATTTTTCAAGCCCCCTGGCAAAACTGTGGATATCCTAAGATTGCAGATTCTCTTTTCTGTGATTTAGTTTACAGACTAAATTCATATTTTATGATATTTTATGCTTAAAAAGAGAGTTTGTCTCAAAAAATTTTTTATTAATAGATGTATACTTTTGCAAGTACAGGAATCCAGAATTCCAAATATAGAAATCACTGAGTTTATTAAAATTAGATGTTTCTTTAATCTATAAATAGATTTTCTTTAAGCCACTATGTTGTACAAAGGACTATTATAAGTATTCCATAAAATTTGATGTGGGGAACAAATAAAAATACCCAATTTGAACTTCACAGTGTATGTCACCTTGATTACCTGGTAAAAGGAAAAACACTCTCATCACATGTACATCGTTGCCCACTCTGAAAACTGTCTATTTTTTTTATTTAATGTATTAGAATATACAGCTATAAAATTAAATGAATTTTCCATGATCAAGATGTTTTTATTGTACTTAAAAAGATGAAATTATACACATGTTGATTGTATACTAACACTTTCTTATGGAAATATTACTTGCAATATTAGTATATTATAATATTTGCAGAACAAAATTTGGAGGGCAGTAGGACAGAAGGGGATGAAGAATATGTGATAGAAGAAACTAAGCAAAACTTTTAAATCAAGAGTCTTACATTTCATGTTAATGAAAACGTAGTTTCAAACACGTAACACTACAACAGAGCCCAAAGCACACTTAATTAAAGGTTATATAGAAACTTATGCTTTTCTGAGATTTCTCAATAAAATATACATTTAGTATGTTGAGTTAAGAGTTTTCTTTTCTGAGGATATAACAGAGAATTTCAAAGAGAGACAGCTGTACTTTTGTTTTCTAACACTGTATTATCCAGGGCTAAAACCCGGAGCATGAAAGTAAGAATTGATCTTTTGTCTGTTTTAAGTGATCTCCCCAAAGTCCAAATGCTCACTTGGCTGCCACGCGGAGGGCACTCTCTGCATCGTGGATGTTCTCCTCCAGTAGACGCTTGTCCTGCTCCAGCTGGGTAAGATGTCTATTGAGCTGACGCAGAGATTGATCTTTTCTTCTCAGCTCCATCTTTGCCTCGGAGAGACTCTGCAAGCAGACAGAAAACAGAGTTACTTGTCAGCCCTGATAATTAACTTCAATTTATGCCATAGGCTATTAAACAAAGAAGGATACAGACTGACTGAGAAGTAGACTTGGGTCATTACACACCAAGGTTTAACAAATTTTCTGCAAAAATTTTACAAACTTACTAATTAGAAATGATAGAACTGATAAGATTTTGAAAAATGTTTAGCTACAAAATACAACTCTATTTTATTTTTTAAATACTGCAATGCAAATACATTTTATTCTTACCGAAAATATCTGATTATAAAAACCTCAAGTTGCATTTTCTTTTAATGATGAAAAAAATAAAGATTTCAGGGGGGAAAGCACATGAAATTTAGAGTCTATTTAAAACAAGAACTATCATTATGCCCAAAATGTGTATGTGATTGAGAGGAAGGTGGATTAGGACACCTACAAGAGAATGAGGAACCCAAGATTTAAAAGTACCTCTACTTTCTTTATAAATATGTCTATAATAGTTAGGTGGCTATAGATGTCCTGGTGAACAAACAAACCGGACTCTAAACTAAAATTCACTTACTTCCCATAAATAACTCTCATGTCAAGGATAGCAACACAAATGTGATTAACATGTTTCAATAGAGAAAGTTATGAATAATACTTGCATTTGGAATTATTTATGTTCCATATATATTTTCCTAGTCATAGAAGTATAAAATCCGTTGATTGAGATTTGCTATTTGCTTTAATATGAAATACTCACTTAGCACAAAAATCTCAAGATGCAAGTGTATAACTTTATCTTGGAACTTTAGAGCTAAAGGTCTTAGAGTCAGAAACTCACAATTTAAAGGAATATTTTCTAGACCTTATTTAAAATTCTAGGATGTAAAATAGTATAGGGATCAGAGGATCCCTTAGCACTAAAAATCTGCTCATTCCTTTGCCTATGAAGTTTCTAGAATATGAGCTTATCAAACAGTTTTTCAATTAAATTTGTGGGACAGTGAGCTAAATAATTGATTGTATACACATAATATTTTTTCTTCTTGCTCAGAGTTTAGCCACACATTAACATCCACAACTATGCTTCAAATATCCAGTAAAAAATAAGTAAAATGCAATAATGTCACGTTCAAACTCTTCTAATAGTATTTTCTCAACGCATTCACAATAGGTAGTATAAAAAACTCAAGCTGCCTGCATAGAGCTAAAACAATTAATTCACTCTAATGCTAGTGAATTGAAAGCAATCATCAGTCAAATCAGGTATATAAAAATGTTAAAAGTTTTTAAATTCAGTATTTCACTTTTCAAACAGTCAAGTTGCTGTCAGACAGATACAAGTCAAAAAATTAAAAATAAGCAAATTGTGATTACTTATTAGATATTATATTTTATTTTAAATCTTAAGTATTAACAGATCATCAAGAACATTCCACAATGGAAAGTCACTGATTCAAACCAACTTTAAAAAGACAACAGATGGGGCCAGCCCGGTGGGGCAGCGGTTAAGCGCGCATGCTCTGCTGCGACAGCCCAGGGTTCGCAGGTTCGGATCCTCGGTGTGCACTGATGCACCACTTGTCAAGCCATGCTGTGATGGCGTCCCATATAAAGTAGAGGAAGATGGGCACGGATGTTAGCCCAGAGCCAGTCTTCCTCAGCAAAAAGAGGAGGTGTGGTGACAGACGTTAGCTCAGGACTAATCCTCCTCACACACAAAAAAAGACAACAAACAATGGATTTTAAAAGCCATGCTAAACCTACTTATTCTGTGCCAATGTTAAGATATTTAAAGGCATTGAAGTATCATGAGATTTCTTTATTTAAAAAAATAAAACCCATTTGAGTCCTTTTAAAGCCAATATTTCTGACATCTTTCAGGGAATAAAAAATGCTATTTTTCAGATATGAAGATAAAACTAATGATCCACCACCAGTTACACATAAAGCTTGAATTCTTTTTCCAACAGAAATGATAGATTTGTGCCAATCCATTCAAATTCTCTTGCTCAGTAACTCTTACGACTAGAGGTTTATATTTGTGAGGAGTATTCAAGATATTGTCTCCAGCCTTGTCCAGACTAAAGCTCACTGGTCCAGTCTGAGAGAACCCATGACCTGGAATCATTATAAAACCACACTTGACTTCTCAACAATCCTATGATATCCTTTCAAAGAAGATAAAACTCATACAATTAGAACTTTTACTGTGATCTAAATCTTCTTGTTTCCTCTGGCTTTTGTTTTCATCTCTCAGGGACAATGGCAGGGAGCCACCAAACTCTTCTAAAGCTTGCACTATTTCAGAGGGTAGCAGAATAGACTATTCTAAGATTGAAATTACAAGAAATAAACAAAAAGTGGTCCAAAGTGATATAGATCACACTTCCTTAGTTGTGAAAATGAAAAGATAATATAGCTTTTGAAAAAAGGATAATCATAGTCATAGAGCTTATAGACACAGAATTTTCGTTTTAAAAAGCTGAGGGACATCACGATGGAATCTATGTGCATCGATGGATCCTAAGGTTCATGGAGATGTGTGCAAAACACCAAGACATAGAAAGTGATTCAATAATATGTCTTTTCCCTAATATTCACCTTTTCGTTTTTGATGACAAAGGTAGAATCTTTTAAAAATCCTAACACTGAGCTTTAAAGAAAGAAAAATATATTTACACGTGTGTATATACATCATGTATATACATATGTACCTACACCATATATAATGTATATTATATAGTATATATATAAAATTTTAAGTTCAGCTTTTCTTTTCTTCTGTGCAGATTTATCTAATTAAAACCCATGATAAACTTTATGGACTCTAATATTTCCAGCTGAATGACTGAAACCAAGAGGGTGTGCCTCTAGGCACCAAGGCAACGATGATAAGCAGCAGGTTAGCCACTAATTTCTCAACCAGGGTAGACTGTGAAAGTGTGATGTTCTGATATCCAAGAAACTGTTCAGGAGAGAATAGGATAAATCAAGTTTAATAACTCTGCTCCTAATTGTTCCCCCAATGCTCAACTCTAATTACTTGGAGAACTCTCCTGACTGTCACCTGATATTAAGTTGTTGGAAGCTGAGCCTGGAACAGCGAGATAATCAATAAACATTTAGTGGGGAGAAGAATGAAGATCCTGTTAAGCAGTGGGAACCTGCAGCACCCAAAGCCCTTCTGCTCATGAGAAAACCTATGGGACAGCCATAGTGATTGCAAAGCAATAATCCAAAGCACTGTTTTTAGGCCTTGAGGCCTTTAGGCAACAGTACGTTTGAGGAAAAAAGGTTAACACGGTCACCCTAATTACAGCCCACTTTCACATACTTCATATATAAGCGAAGACAAGCCAATTAGGTAGAAAGGAAGATAAGGGAAGTTTTATTTGTATACTAATTAAACCCCTGATGAAATTAAAGGAAAAACATACAGCTCTGTAATTGTGTCTGAGAAAGGTCACTTCAGGTTCAGTTATCAGAACAGCACAGCCTTGAGATATTTCACTTAATCCACAATACAGCCCTCATTTTGTACTCAGGTCTTAATATTTACAAAAAAAAAATTCAAAGCCTGATACTGCATTTATCTTTAAACTGTGTTGTGAACAATATTAGCTGTTAGAAAGTTAATGCTAAATATGATAACGAGAGTCTTTAAAAAGACAGAAAAATATTTCACCTACACAAGAACCAGTGCCACAATATTATTTATCAAAGATTCTGAGTTTTCACTTTAAATCCAAAATGTTTTAGAACAAATTTTTGCAATAAAATCCCAAACTGACTGTATTTCAAAAGCTATTCTGCAATATATTTATTGTATTTCTTTTTAGATAGTGATATTATTGCTCATCTTCATGTACACCTCTCATAGTCCAGGAAAAAAAGCCAATGCTTTCACTAAACTACTCTTCTAAGAAGATATTTTTACATCTGGTTGTTTTCCTAAGATGGTCACAAAAAGCTATTTATTACTAATGAAAGCTGGCAGGAAAAATATGAATACCAAGGAAGTAGTTAAGTGTAGGGAAAGCTTAGGGATAGAATATACGAGAGATATGAATATTTTAAAAACAACATATTTTTTAAATGTTTTTTTCTTATCTATTGTTTCTGAAGTTTGTATAATAAACATGTATTACTATTGAATAAGCACACAAATTACTTTTTTTAAGTCATACGTAATTTCATATTTCTAAAGTTTTAAATGTTTATTAAGGCTAATATATTTTAAAAAATGAATTGGAAATATAAATTGAAATTCTATTAGTTTGCACCTATGAAAACACTTTGCACAGTGGAAATTTTTTTAAATAGCTTTATTGAGATATAATTCATATAGCACGTAATTCACTCTTTTAAAGTGTACAATTCAGTGGGTTTTAGTCTATTCACAGAGTTGCGCAACCATCACCAGTGCAGGTCTTTTTTGAAAAGAAGTTCTTTAAAAAAAACACAAAACTTATGAAAACAACATGGTTACCTAAATATAGTATGTTTCATTTCACCAAACTCTAATTTTAAACTACACAAGATATACAAAGTTTATAATTTTGTTCAGTAATAGGTTCAAAAATACAAAATTTATAACATGAATTTCCTGAATCACAATATTTGATTAATAAACATGGTATAGTACCAAAGTTAAAGTTATCTGAAAGAATGGGCACAACTCTCCAATTAATATTTCTGAATGTTAAGGGAATCATCACACACAGTTCCTTCTCCTGAGGGTTCAGTATAGCTATGCTTCACACCATTAGGCCAGCTAGGAAGACCGAGCCCCAGGGGATATCGCTTTTATAGATTTTCTTTTGTCTAATGGGAAATATCTATGGATCCACATTCCTACAGACTAAAAGCTAATGGTTTATTCAATTTGGTATAAAAGTTTGTCATACAAAATGAAAGGCAAGACAACAATACAAGTGTTATAAAGAATTAAGCTACATTTCCCAGGTCAGGGAAAAAAACATCTATAACATTTGTTTTTTAATATACTGCTGTCGGGCTGTAACTTTTGAATAAAAAGTCCTAGATTGTGATAAATTGGGTAAAACATCTCAGGGCACTAAAACTAATGTTGGAAAAGGAAACAGCGTTGTCTTCAGCCCTACTGTTATAATGTGACCACTAGAAAATTATATCAACCAAGAACTGAGTAGCTGCCGAGTGGATCCAACTATGCAGGTTGCCCCAGAAAGTATCAAGTTAAAGTGATACAACCAGCAAGTCTACAACGGGTATACAAGTCAGGGGTGAAACTAGAGAAGACTATATTTTACAATAAAGCTTGAAAATCTGTGAGATAAGCAATTAGAGAATTCACAATAAATATACAGTAGCAAAAGATGCTGGTGCGTGGTAAAATTAATATATGAATAAATTTCAGTCTTAGTTTTCTACACTTTACATGGATAATTTGAATTAAAAGTTCTGCAATTTTAAGTTATCTTCCTTAGAGACATGATCTTTTATTATTTTCTAACAGTCATCCTATGCAGAAGGTAGGAGACATTTATAGACTAAAGCTGAAGATCAAATAACTCACCCACTTTTGGGTTGAATAAATGACAGTTCTAGCTAGAATTCACATGTCTAGTAAGACAGCAGATGTGAAAGTATCCTATAAACCATAAAAAGCTACATAAATTTAATATGCATAATTAATGCAATACTTAGACTTCTACATGTAGTGTCATCACATAGTCTTCTTTACATCCCCACCTATATGTGGCAACTTATGAGTTTCTATATTATTTCCACATCATTATTTATACATACACATAGTATATACAAATATATATATATTTTTAAAAATAACTATTTTTATCATACTTGAAAAACATAAAAGAAAATTAACAAAAGTGTAAAATAAGTGATTTTTATAAATAGGCCATATGGTAGATGATTATCAAAAAATGCAGCAATTGAGCAATGAAAATTCACCTTTAAAATTTCAAAGTATGCTCTGAGACTTTGTTGCAAAATGCTTTGATTATTGGTACCATATTCTCACTTATTCCTTTGAAAATGTCCTCCTAAATTTCATCAGTATAAAATGAAAAAGTTAATCCTTCCCAGTCAACTAACTGAAAGTGATCAATAGTAAAATACAACAGAAAGAAAAGGAACCTCATAAAAGTATTCAAAATATACTGAATGTTGCTTGTTCTAAGCCTCACATATATACTACAAAATTCTGGTAGACTAAAGGCGTTAGATAATAATAAGGTAATGTGGGAGAGAAATAGTTAAAACATTTTAAATGACAAAAAAAGGAAGATAATAAAGAGAATCACGAGTGCTCTCTCAACTGGAAAATAGAAAAGTAGAGAATAGACAAGTGGTAGCTAGATTTCTTGTGACACATGGCATGTAGGCAGTAATGTGGCAGTAATGTTTTCTCCAAGTGTAAAACAAACTGTATTTAGCTGCACTACAGACCTTATGAGACAGAAACTAGCTGCAGGTGACAACCATCATGATGCTGTTGTAATAAAATCAGCACCTCTATGACCTCTAAGTTCTTTCAGTGAATCCCTAAGAAATACAAGGGGATAGAATACACATAGGTTCTTCTGTTGGACCTTATCAGCCATGGACTACTCAGCAGGTTCTAAAAACTTCATACAGTTGACAATCCTACCTATGAGGAGGTCCAAAAAGTTGCTGAATTGCCTAGAAATATTTCAAATGAGTCAAGTTATGAATTAGGTTGTAGAAAAATATCATTTAGAATTAAATGCTGTTTTAAAATCACTTGAGAATTACCTAAAACAACTAAGAAGAATTTGAAAAAATATGAATAATTTATAAAGGGCTTCACATAGCTGGGTCCCTGACATTTAAATAAAAAAAAATTATTGTTGGAAGAATTTTTAAATTTCAAAAATTCTTTTTGTGATGTAATTGAATAATAGGGCAGGTAATCCTAAATAATAATTAAAATATGCTCACATTAATATTTTCATTGTACTACAGAATTTAAAATATCATTTATCTTGAATATGCTATATATCAAATAATATTAATATAAGTAAATCAAACATCAGATGAGTAAAAAGCAATTATTTAAGAGAATCTGAAGGCCAAATTTAAATTAGAAAAATAAATTTAGGTTCTTTTCAACTCAAACAAAGTCTGAGTTTTTTCTTAAAAGTTTATTCATTGGAAAAATTTTTGTGTATTAAGTATTTTACCACTGATTTCTACCTCAATTTTAGAGGTATATTCACAAGGAGAAAAATTCTGAACAGCAAACATTTACGAACTTTCACTACCTGGAGCCTTCCACCTTTGTATGAAGGCACTAGGCCTGTTCTTGAACAACGCCTGTCATGTTGTAAGTATTCAATAAATGTTTGCTATTATAACTTCTTTCTCCCAAATCTTGGGAGAAAAATACAGCTTGAGTGACAAGTGAACCAGATCAGCATCATCAGGCGAGCGTTCCGTAGCAGTCACGTAACTCCTTTGATTCTTCATAGTCCACCCAATGAGGTAGGTCACATTACCACTCCTGTTTTATACTCAGAGAAACTAAGGAACAGAAATTAAGTAACCTTCCCAAGGTCATGTAACCATTAACTGGGCTTATGCCAAAATGTGAACCCAAGTCTTCTGAATCTAAACCCTTATTCTTTATCACCACAATGATATTAGTAACCATTTCTCCAGATTTTCCATAAAACCCACTAACTGGGAAATCCCATGGAAATGTAAAACCAATATTTCACCTATTTATCAACTTCTCAGTAAAGTATTTCAATCTATTTAAATGGCTGCTTTCTATTTATATTGAAATGAACTCCAATAAGGACGTGAGTGTAATATAATGACACACTTTCAACATCAAAAATCAAAGCAGACACAATTGAAGATTCCTTGTGTGAAAGTAGGATCACTGTCATTATTTATTACATTGTGTTAATGAAATTTAAAAAAAATATTTACAAAATAAGGATGAATTATACAGCACCCCTCTACAGTGCAGAATTTTATATGGTTCAAAGACCACATTGGGCCGTTGCTTTTTTTTTAACCTTTCAAAGAACATTGGAGTTATCTGCGTCTCTTTCTTTTATAAGTTAGCAACAACAGCATCGAAATTTCCCTGCAGATCTTGAAATATGGCTGCCTAGTATAACCTCAACTTTTTAAATATTTATTCCAGGATCTCCACGCTATCACAACAGTATATCAAGCTCTATAATATCAGCACTTGTAGCTAAACCCCTCTGTGAAGGAGATTTCAGCTACTAGGTAAAAAGTCATCTACGTGCCTAATTTAATCCAAAAACGCCATCCTTAAAGAACTGACACCATAGACTATATTATAATGTTACAGTAACAGAAGAATTAGTAATTAGTATTGAAACTTGTTAATCAAAGATATAAAAGTAGAGTTGCATTTGATTTAAAAGAATTTTATTACACTTACTCTGAAGGGATGAAAGGGAGGAGATGGGGGAAAGCAAGGGAACTGAAAGAGAGATCGACAATTTAAATACAGTAGCTCCGGTGCCACTCCATGTCATAAACATCTCCCTGCAGCGAGCCCGTAACAGGAAACATGAACGCAGCAAACAGCAACAACAGCCGCATCTGCTGCTCACCTGGTTATCCTCACTTCCCGTGCACCTCTGATACGGCGAACACTCGAACAAGGAGGTAAAAGTGAGAGGGATTCCCCTGTATAAAAAATGTACTTTCATTCAACTCGGCCCCTGAACGTAAACCACCGCCTTCATTTGGTGCCCAACCGAAGGAATGGCAACATATTCCAGCATGGAAAACCTGGCTGTTTTGGATTTGTTCAGAATATGTCATCTCTAACTTGCCCCTCCAGAAGAGACTTTGTAAAGGAATAAAAACAAACAGAAACAGTTTACTGAATTGGGTAGAATGAAATGGGAAAAAAAAAAAATGAAATGGCTTAATTGTTTTTCCACTAACAACTTCAAATATTCCCTGTTAGATTTCTCGAAGGGATTCTTAAAGATAACTTTTGACTACACAAGATTTTTGCATTATACACTCACTGATCCTAAAACCTAACCTCAACACGGGATGTGACTCTAGGGTATTTATTTGTTCATTCAACATACATTTATTGTATGCCTCTCCATGCCAAAGCCATAAATAATAATAATAATAGCTAACATTTTCTGAGTACTTATCTTACGTCAGACATGAACACAATTAGTCCTCATAATAACTCTATGAGGTAAGTACTACTATGATTTCCATTTTACAAATGAGGAAACTGAGGCACAGAGTTCAAGTAAGTTGCCAAAGACTACAGAGAGCCAGAGTTCAAAACCAGGCAGTCTGACATGTAAATAAATAAATATGTAAATACAAAGATTATACTCCTCTTGGAAATGATTTCCTATCTAAAAGATGAGACGAGGTTTGAAAAGCAGCTGGTATTAAATCTAGGTGTTCAGAGTTGTGAAGAGCAGAATAAAACGGCATGTTCTCAGAAATACAGAGGTCAGGTACGGCTGAAGCATAAGGTGCTATTGAGGATGGCAGGAGAACAGACTAGAAAGTTACATATAGGCCAGATATGGTCAGAAAACTAGACTTTTTCTCGCAAACGCTATTTATACAGTGATCCAGAGATGCATCCAGATATCTCAGGGGAAACATCTGAATTAGTGTACTCCCAACCTCCTTTCGTCTTTCGACCAGAATTTGCTTTAATGTTTTCTATGAGCTTTTGTGTAAGATTTTATGCAAAGAAGGGTTCCAGGGCTAACACTCGCCAGCTATTGTCATAGAAAGCCATGGGAAGCTGCTGGAAGATTCGCAGCCATGGAGCAGCATTCTCTAATCTCTGTCTCAGGGATCATATATACAAACCATCGCTGCCAAATTAGAATAAATACAAGAGATCATTCTGGCCAGACTGCAACAGCTCATTCACATCTTCAGTTGCACTCTAACGAAGGTTTAATAAGATTTCACTTTTGAGTATAAAGATTCAGTGATATACTAGATAAAAAAGGATTTTAAAAATAATTGGCTTGTAATAGATACTTTTCCCTAAATGCTAAAGAATATTATATCAAATTCACTTTTACATTACTCAGAGAGTATATATTTAATATTTACTTTATATAAATGCAGCATCGAAGCCATATATTTTCTATTTCTGTTACCGAACCAAATGGGCTGACCTCCTGGTGAGTTAAATAAGACTCTACACCAGTGGAAGTTGTCTCACAAAGTAAAGTGTATTTGCAGCAAATAGGAGACCACCCAGAATCATTTCCAAAGTCATGGCGTCTTGGAACAAAGAGAAGCAGGGACCTTTATTTCGGATGGGGAATGAATATTCAAATGGGAGAGGCAGGTATTTGCTTGCGCAGGCTCAGTTGGAAAACAAGCTTCCCCATACACGGCAGGTTACGGTAATGAGGACTGAGCTCCTCCTATATAGTTTAAAAAATTTTTGTTAGATTTTACCAATAACGAATTGGTTATTATGCTGGGTTATTTTGAATAACAAAGGTTAGAATAAAGTTACCACTGGCAATAACCATCAAGTGAGGTTTCTAAATAACTAAATTGGTTGGTACCAGGTTTCCTATTATGTGATAAACGAACCGTGAAAGTTATTTTTTTAAACATATATGACTGAAATATATAATTTTTAATCCCTCTTCACTCCTATTAATCATAGAAAAAGAGACTGAAGCTGAATACTAAATAGGTTATTAAAACAAAGACGAAGGCTCACATCTAAAACAACCACAGCTTCAGCAACAGTTAGCAAATTCAAATAAAGTACTAGGAAAAAGCAGAGAGACCGACCCAAGCCTCAGTGCAATTTCTTGAGAAACTATGCTTAGGAAAACTTATGTCTTTGTTCAGGTAGTAACAGTTGAAAATATACATATTCCGAGGAAGTAACTTAATACAGCAAAACACATTATTTTATAGCTTTGCTTTAAAGGAAATTTTCCTTTGTGAGGATGTGCACGTGTGAGTGCATGCGCGTGTGTGAGTGTGTACACACATGTATATATACATACTCAATAAACAGTGCCATTTTGATTAAAAAGAGCTTCCCATAAAATTAGCATGGTTTACATTTCTGACCCCTCTGTAACCAACCCATTCACCTGAAGAAAAACACAGCGGTTCTGTCCTTCTAAATGAGCGAGATCACCATCTAGTGGTGACTCCTTGAAATGTCAAGCATATGGCTTCTGGAGCCCTAGAAAATGCTTTATGGAATGTGGTTAACCGAGTCTACATAGTCTAGAACATTCAAGTTTATTCAAAGAAAAAAAGCAAAACACACTGAATAATCTTTTTCTTTTTATACTAATAAAAACTCTAGAGCAAGAGAGAAAAGTGCCAACTAGACATACAGCTCACTGTTTTCAATCCACCTAACAAACAGGGGAAAAGAGCTACAGATGTTAAAACATAAAGTTATACCAAATTTGGTCAACATGGTTAACTAGAAAACAGATTATTTTTCTTTTTTGTATTTTACAAAGTAAAAAAAAAAAAAGTTATTACAGTGGATTAGAGGAAAGTATATGCTCCTGTCCCACTGACATCCAGCTTGACCACACCATTGGTGGTGCCTCTTCAGGGAAGAGGATTATATATTCCCTGTCCTGTCAGAATCGAGAGCACCCAAGCTACTTTCTTTAGCCAAAGAAATGTGTGCAGAAGTAAAAAAAGTCACTGCCTGGCAGACATGAGACCAGCAATGTCCTACATAGAGACATCTACCACAAGACCAAGAGCATCCAAGGTAGGAGCTGCTCACAGAGCGAGGAACCCATGAAGCAAAAGCACTGCTGATCCATGACGGGCATGTATAACACATGAGAAGGCACTAGTTGTAAGGCCACTGAAATTTTGGAGTCATTTGTTAATACAACATTACACAGGTTTTCCTGACTGATACAGTTCTATTCCCACATACGGCAATTTACTCTAGCATTTATATAGCTATGAAATCATCAGTGGATACTTTAGAAAATCAGTTTCCAACCTGGTTTAACACTGGACCATCGGTAGAAGAAATGAATTTTAATTAAATATTAAAAACTACAGCAACTTATTTGATTTTTAGTCAATATAAAGATATGATAAAAGTATATTGCTATCTTACAGAAAAATATTGAGTTTGCACACTACAAATTAAAATAAATTTATCTGTACAGCTATAATTCATAAATAACATGTTCTTACAAAGCCTTCCCTAACTTATATTTAGTATTATGCATATTTTAATTTAATATTTTCCACTCTAAAAGATCTAATGAGGAGAAAATATATCTAAGCAATTCTTTGTTCTTTTTCTTTCCCTTCTTAAAAATAAATTATACTTATTGACATTTTAAAATGGCAATAACATATTTATAAATTTGAAAAAGGGTATTATAATATTGTAAAACATAATATTGTATTCTTAAATACATATATGATATATACATTACTAATGTGCATGTAAATATATAAATGTATACATTTAAAATTTTGAAAGGTATACACCAAAATGGCAACAGAAATACTCTCTTCTTTTTTATTAGTATTTTTCCATTATTTTCAACATAATATGTATAAATTTTATGTAATCAAAAAATGCAAATTTATAAGATTAACTTTCATCACAAAATCTTAGTTTAAATTTATATACAGAATATCATAACAACAGTAATTGAAATTGATTTTTTTAATGTGCTCTACTAGCAAGTTTTATAATCTTTTATCAAATAATGAAAATTTTATATATATAACTATACACACACATATATAGTTAAATTTAATCAATATCATTTATCCAATGCCTTGGAAAGAAGGTTTCAATGATTTGTTTTCCTTCCAAAGAATAAGCAATAAGGACCTTAGTATTTCTTAAGCTAATAGTCACATCATAATACATATCCACCTGATTCAGAGGATTTTGTCAAACCCCCTCTGTAATTAAAATTGCCTCTTTCTAAGACTTTTAGCCATGACACAGCATAGAAGCCCTAAATCCACATTCTTTACAGACAAATGATTTTTTAAATTCCACAAGGACTCTATGTCTGTTCTGTGTCACAGGACACAGATCAGAAAAACAGATGAATTCTATTTCCATCACAGACGTGCTCTTGATGATTTTGGTCCACTTTGATACTCTGACTTTACTCCTGAAATAAGATAAAACCTCTATAAAGGTGTTTCCTGTTTCATCTATCATAGTGATTTTCCTTGTCAGTACTCTCAACAATAATCCTTGTAGAGTGCATATACTTTCCCAAATACATTTTGGAATTTGGCCAGGTTTTTGCTTTCAGAAGACAAAACTGACATATGGCTTTACCTTTTATAGTTTCAGGCATTCTAATTTTATAGAGGTTAATACTACCTTATATAATTTTCTGGAATTAAAACATAGAAAATGATACTTGCCAGTATTCCATAAGATCAAAGCATTACAAGGTCATATTCATTAGGTGACCCTTTAATTGTGAAAATACTAAAATAAAATGCAATTTATTAAGATTAGTAAACAGTGGTGTTTTCTGATAGCATTAAGTTAGTAATGTAACAGTGAAATCTTACTAAACCTCTAAATAAAACTTGAGCATGTTAATTAAATGTTTCCTATAAACAGAAAGGTATCATCATTTAGAATACATAGTTCCACATAGGGGTAAAATTACCTCTAAAATGAATTAAATATTGCCACCTAATCATGTCAGAAATATAATCATATAATTAGATAATTACCTCCAAAATCTGAGACATTTAAATTTATGGTCATCCCATTACAAATGTAATCTTCTGAAGCTGCTTACTATAATTGATCACAGTTAAATTAACATTTCTGAAACAAAACCATCACTAAGTCTCAGATTAATGAAAACTAAAACAAGCACATTCAGAGAGTAAATAAATTTTGGTTAGCCCTTTAAGTTATATTGTACCCTTTAATAATATAAAAATGGGCCCATTGAAACAACAAATAAAAGTATTTTCATAGCTAACCATGGAATATTTGTAATGAAAATACACAATTTGTGTCATTTTTTTTGTATGTGTGTGAGACAGATTAGCCCTGAGTTAACATCCAATGCCAATCCTCCTCTTTTCACTGAGGAAGACTGGCCCTGGGCTAACATCCGTGCCCATCTTCCTCTACTTTATATGGGATGCCACCACAGCATGGCTTGACAAGCTGTGCATCAGTGCGTGCCCGGGATCTGAACCTGTGAACCCTAGGCCACCAAAGTGGAGCGCACGAACTTAACTGCTACGCCACCAGGCCGGCCTCGCAATCTTTTCATATCAGTGAATTCAAAGGAAATAATGTTTTTTCTAGTAGAGAAAAATCTTACTATTATCATCATCCATAAACATCTCCAGGTTGAGTTCCTTGTTCTACCCATTACTAGCTCTGCAACCTGGGGCAAATTAAATTCTCTGTGCCCTGGTTTCCTCATCTGCAAATTATAGACAATAATATTTATCTCAAAAATTATTTTAAAGATTAGGTGAGATTATCTGCAAATTGCTTAGCAGAGTGCTGAGAAAATAATATCTAATGCAAGGATGAATGCCAACAAAAATTACACAGTCCCTGCAGCCATAGTCCACATAGAGGTTAATAAGATTACAGAGAAGCCCCACTGTAATCAATAATAAAACAAACCACTGAGCAAACACAAGTCATAAGATTATAAAACTGCATATTTATATTATATAAGGTATTTTTAGCATGTTATCAATTCAATTAATCACAGAGGAAATTCTTTATTTAAGTAGAAACTAAAGAATCACATTTAATAATGCCAAAAATCAACTTCAGTCATATATTTTATGTGGCATGATGTAAATGTAAAAATATCACTTACAAAATTCCAAATAGTTTACATAACTTGAAAACTCTGGTTTTCAGACTTAAATGTATATTTCAGACTAAAATGTAACTTCATTTAAGGATGGAGTGACAAGAGATCAAATGCCAACTGCAGCTGAATAAGGTCAAATTAGAAGAGAAAGAGATTAGACTTGTATGCCACCGAGAAGTGGATTCAACATGTGGATGCCCACTATAGACTTATTTGGCCTTTCTATGGTGTTTCACAACCAAAAGTTTAAAAGTAAAAATCTTTATAGACTTCAACTTTAGTGGAAAGGAAACGCAGATCATGGGGAAAGTTGATTAAGATGAAAAGTAAAGACACCCTAAGGAAAATTCCTTGTAATTAGTACTTCTTTACAAAAAGCAAGACAAACAAACAGGAGGCTGGGGCAGGGGACAGAAAAGAAATCAAAGCCAAAATACCCGAACACCCTCCAACTACAAGGGACTTTAATATTGCAACAAACCCAGAGAAAGAGAGAAACCCAGAAAAGTCATAAACATTGATATTCAGGCTACCAGGAAAAATACGATTTCAAACATTTTTTTAAAAGGCAGTTTTGTAGGCCTATTGATTCCTTTTGCACATTTCAAGGTAAAGTAGTTACTTTGTAGTTGCCTTAATAATATAACAAAGATCTCTCAGGAATCTGGATTTAACAAGAACCCTCTCTATTTTTGAAAGAAAATCCAAAGACAAGTTACAGCTCAAACTAACTGGAATAAATGGTATGCAAGTGCATGTGCTTCACACACATCTACTTACGTAATAATCCTACTTTTCTTCCAAAGCATAAGTCAATGAATCTTCCCTGCTGGACTATAAATTCCAAGGTCAGGGACAAAGATGTTTATTAGTATAATTACAACAAAGAAATAATACCATTAAGCCTCCAGTTCCAGGTTTCATAAGTTAATAGCAATAGAAGATTAAGGAAGTGTCAAGTGTGGTTTTAATTCTTAGACACTAAAAAAATTTCTAGTGTAGCTCTCTTCTTTTACATGATCTAACTTCTAGTTGCATTTTCATTTGATCTTTGAAGTTGCTAACATTTTTAAAAAGTACTTGCAAAGTACAGTTCTGTGATCATAAAAATTAAGATATGGCCTTAAGAAAAGAGGGAGAAAAAAGCCAAAATTGCTAAATGGCTGAAAGGAACTCATTTATAATATAATGAATCACTCAGCTTTAAAGAAATTCTTCAACAAGATCTCTATGTTCAGTTTCTAAATACTTAAGATTCTACACAATTCTTAAACAGTGTTTGAAATCTATTTCTATAAAATTGCAAATATGCACAGTACCAATAGGTTCTTGACTGCTCTACAATATCCAATGGCTTCACTTTCTACTCCCAATAATAAGCAGAGAATCAGTATTTCACAGGAAAAAGTTCTTGACATTATAGTCAAACACTTTGGGTGCATGATTTCACATAATAAAGAGAATTGCATTAAACGGAAACATCTAATTCTCAATGTCTGTGCTTCCTTTTATTATAGACTTTATCATCATTAGAATTGATTGAAAAGACCAGGTAGTTGTTGTGGGATTTTATTTGTGTTGTTTGGGGGAAATCTCTTCTTTAATATGCTTTCCTTCTAATAAGCAGCAAACGGTAGCATAGAATTTAGAAAATAAATACCCCTGCTATCTTCTGCCACTAGAATAATATATGAATTATAATACTACAGAGGCTGTTTATGTACCCTCTGGTTATAGCATATCTGAAACATTTAAAGCTAAAGTAAATCTCAGCAGGTCATCTAGATCTGGTGGATCTTTCATGTCTTACTTCTCAGAACTTTTCACCACCATTGAAACAAACAGTAACACAAACACTTTCTTATAAGGATATTTAGTTTAAACTAGATATTCACTTAATGCCTTAGTCATTTATGAAATTATAAAAACTGTCCCAAAAAAGATTCCAACAAGGAATTTTCTGGGTACCACGAGTTGTATCACTGCTTGAGGACCATCGACCTAGTCAAATCTCAACAAGTCTAGAGGAGCACCAACCCCTCTACCAAAGACGACAGGTAAGTTTATTATCCTTAATAAATCTCCATCAACTTCCTCAGTCTCACTCATTCAGTAGTGAGCTTCTTTTGATATTTGCTACCATTATGACACATGGTCTTTACAAATAGTTTTAACATAGTTCTTACGTTTACACACAGTTTTAACATACATATCATGAATCTTTTGCATAGCAAGTTTTGCAGAATCTTCTCAATAAGAAAGAAAACACATGGCAAGCAGATTTATAGCAATTTAAGTTTTAGATGCTTTAGACCTTAAAACAAGTAACTAACTTTCATGATGCCCTGTTTATACAATCTCACATCTTCAGATCTTTTGTCTCTCTTCCTTTCTTTCTTTTCATTCTCTCTCATCTTTATGTATTTTCGGAATCATGGCTTCCAATTTAGACATACTTAGGTGGTCCTAATTTCTTTAAACTTCACTTAACCATCATCCTCCTTCAGGTTATTATGTATCATCTTTTCTTTTTGTCCTTGTTAATTTCCCAAAAGTAAAAATCTATGTCTACTACTTTCATTCCACACATCAGATATAATAAAAGAGCAGGAATTTTAGAGACCACAGATCTAAATGCACATTCCTACTTTAATATTTACTAGCTGAGGAAACTTGGTCAAATTACTAACATCTCTGAGTCCTATTTTCCTAATCTGTAAAAAAGGAAATTATGCTGCCTATATCATTGGTGGTTGTGAGGATTGAATGTGACAATATATTTCAAGTATCTAGCAGAGAGCCAGACACAGTGATCACTCAATAAATTAAATGCTTGCTATTCTGTGCCATGTGAAATCTGGCCTCTGGTTTCACTGTTCTCCCAGCAGAGGCAGGACTCAATATGCCAGCGTCCAGTTCCCAGACTCTTCCGTATGCCAATCAAGAAGGAGAAAGCTTCACTTACGAACTAAAGATATATAAACCCGGCTGATTATTTTTTCAAATCAACAGAAGCTAATTTTCTGAGCTGCTTTTAGAAAAGAGTGAAACAATGTTACGGAGAAAAGTAGTTTTAATGTAAAACTTAACAACTGACAACCTACAATTTTTAAAAAGCAATACCACTCAGTCTTCTATAGTACCCTCTCTCTATGATGGCCCTCTCTATTTCGTATTACACTTAAGTTGACACATATCTGTTCTCCCCCAATTAACTGAGATACATTTGGGGACAGGAACAGCTATTTGTTGAATAAATCTTTTCTTTGAAAACTATCTTCTTTTAAAGAGTTTCTGCATATAAATCAAAGAATATGAAGAAATTTTTAAACAAATCTAAGCATATGCAGATATATTTTAAACAAAGTTTTTAACACAGATTCAAGCTTATTGCATAATATTTCTGCGCATTTGAGATCACTGAACATGCTTTCAATGAAATTCTTCACATAAGGCTTTTCTAGGTCCTGTTTTTCTACACCTCCTCTTTTTCTTACTGCCTTCCGGATTTAGATCTTTCCTACATTTATCTGCTCTCTCTTTCACGTCTTCAAGATATGTCATCTACTCCTTACATCTTTGACACTTTACTACAATCACCAACTATACATTTCCTCACTAGATTTATGATCATCTCAAATCAAATAAAACCAAAAACTGAAATCATAATCTTTCTTGCATTCCCCAAACTGACCCCCGACTCTCTCTCTTAATGTCAGAAATACCATTAATCTTACAAAGTAAAATATTGATTCATCTTTATTCCTCTCTGGTTCTATAACTTCTATGTTTACTCTGTTATGAAGTCCTACTATTGAAGACTTTTAAGAAAGAAAAGTCCTCATCTCAGGTTTTTTTAAAATGAGTTATAAGAAATAACAAGATTAATCCTTTTCCCTCATTCTGGCCCAGAGGAGAGTAGGTCAGGTATGGAGAATTCTAACATTAATTGCTCAGGCACAAAGAAAGGATACTTAGAAGTAGAAAACCTTATTCAGCTACAAAAAACCAGAGGTTCAAAAATCACAAGATCTTTGAACCTAAGGGGCCTATTCATCATAAAAAAAAAAAAAAAAAACTTAGGGCACCTTCACCCAACTAGCTTAATCAGATTAAAAGCACATGTATACAAAATTAGGAATAAGAAGCTGATAATATAAGATAAATGTAAACATTTAATGATTACAAAAAAAGGTATAGCATGTTTCTAGATGTATGTGAAGCACATTTTCAAACTTGAATGAAATGAAAGATTTCTATAAAAATATACAGTCGGGCAACAGAGTCAAGAAGGCCCAAAGTCCAGCTCAAGATAAACTTCCTCTCCCTACCAAAACTCCATTTTAGGAAAAAGTATCAACAAACAACAAGAAGAATAAAGGGAGAAGGGCCATCAACAGAAGAAAGATTTCAAAAAATGTATATGAAAGGCAGAAACTGCTGATAAATGAAGTGCAGCAGAGGAAGCTTCAGCCTTCAGCCTAGAGTGCATGTGGAAGACGTGTACAGAAAAGAGGAGTGGTGCTCTACAACTCGGAAGAGGCTCCAGACGTGAAGACACAAGGTTCAATACTTGAAAGTCTGCGCTCAGAATGATCCACCCCCGCCTGCTCCCCTAACTGTGCAGAACCCACTGCAACCAGACATTTACCTGCAAGGGGAAAAAAGAGAGAAATTTATTCCATAAAACAAACTAAAACAAAACAAGAATTGGGGGAGTTCTCTAAGGGAGCACTAGGCAGCTGGGTATGAGTGGCAGTGCCACAAAACAAAGACCAGCGTAATCATGTGGGGGTCACCCAGCCTAACAGCCAGCTCACAGCCCATTCACTCTAAAGGAAAGATAACCAGTCACCAAGTCTTGTCTTTAAACAAAACTCTCCTAATTAGCTGTTCTTTTTCTTCATTCTTAAATGTGAACGACCAAACAAATCTTATCATAAATTTGAGGAAAGCCTTGGTTCCAGTTACTAGGACTAGATAACAAATGACTCCAAAATGTAGTGGTGTAAAACTACTGTTAGGCTAGTGGATTCCGTGGATCAGGAAACGAAAGAGGGCACAGCAGGGACTGCTGGTCTCTGCTCCTTGATAACTGGAGCCTCGGCTGAAGGCCGACTGTGAAATCAGCAGGAGGCTCATTCACACGTGTCCAGCAGGGGATGCTGGCTTGTTGCATGAGACCTTAGCTGGGGCCATTAGCTTAAAACTGCCATACGTGGTTCACCATGTGACCTGGGCCTCCTCAGAGAATGATGGCTGGATTCCAACAGAGAACACCGAGAGAGTCCAGAGGAGCCGAGAGTGTGAGGAGAAGGAACAGGCAGCAGCCGTGTTGCCTTTTAGGACCTGGTCCTAAAAGTCATGCAGTGTCCGGGCCAGCCCGGTGGCTTACTGGTTAAGTTCACACACTCCGCTTCGGCGGCCCAGGGTTTGCAGGTTTGGATCCTGGGCGCGCACCAACACACTGCTTGTCAAGCCATGCTGTGGTGGCATCCCATATAAAGTAGAGGAAGATGGGCACGGATGTTAGCCCAAGGCCAATCTTCCTCAGCAAAAAAGAGAAGGATTGGCATTGGATGTTCGCTCAGGGCTGATCTTCCTCACACACACACAAAAAACACGTATAAAGTAGAGGAAGATGGGAATGGATGTTAGCCCAGGGCCAATGAGGAGGATTGGCAACAGATGTTAGTTCAGGGCTAATCTTCCTCATCAAAAAAAAAAAAAGTCATGCAGTGTCACTTCTTCCTTATTCCATTCATAGGGGCAGTCACAAAGCCAACCCAATTCAAAGAGAGGGAAATAGACTCTACCTCTTGATATAAGAGTGGCAAGATTCTAAAAGCATTTGTGGGACCAGAAATATAGCTGTGGCCACTTTAGGAAAATACAATCTTCCACAGCCTCCAAAATGAAAGAAAGTGATCAGTGGAAACAAACACAAAAAATATATAAAGAACTCAGAAGAAAGAAAGAAAACTTAATTGTGTATTGTCTGTTAAACACACAATGAAAAACTACAATTTAAGAAGACAGAAACTATTTTTTTTTAAAAAGGATGTTATCAAAAGAGAACCAGAGAATTAAAAGCAATTCTTAGAAATTAAATATATGAGAACCAATATAAAATATTTAAATAAAAAAATTAAGAGAAACTTGCAGACTTTGCCAGAATCTAAAACAAAAAGACAGAAAATATAAGAGAAAATGTAAGAGTCATTTGTCTGACAGACTAATAGGTATTCCAGAAAGAGAGAAGAGGATAAAAACAAGAGGAAATGAGATTGAATTTTGAAGAGTTCATTGAGTATTATTTCACAAAGTAAAAATGTTAATCCTCCTGAGGCTTAGTATCTACCTTATTTTGATACTCTCCTGACACCAATACTGAACTGAACTTCAAGTAGTCTAAATTACAAACACTCACTTGAAGAGAAGCATTTGAAAGCTAAATAGCTACAGATTAAGACACTGCTGGAATTATTCCAATTTCCATTTTGTGATATTTTAACCAATTTTATTTTTTAAAAAAATCTCTCAGAGAGAGAAAATAAAATGCTCTCAACTCTGAAAGAAAATGCTGTATTGGAAATAGAGGGGGCTATGATACTGGGCAGAACCTGAGTTCAAATTCTGACTCTAAAACCTACAAATATGTGACTTTGGGTAAATTTATTAATAACTCTGATCTAATTCATTATTTATAATTTATATCTAAGTATTATTATATGTTATCTTTCCAGGTAATTGTGAGGATTACAGAAAATGTACATAAAGCATCTAATCCATAGTGGTTACATTATTAGCATGATTCAAAATCCTCATGAGAATCCACAGGTGTGACAGCCACATTGCCACTCTGCCTACATCATCAAAGAAGCATTCTTAAAACTAAGGCTAGGACGACTGATCTACCCATTGCCTGGACTCATCCTCTCCTTGTCTGCACTTTCAATTATCAATTAAGTGATTACTGTTTTTAAGGCAGGAGGCTGTAGTAATATGAATTCTGCAAACATGAGGCAAATCCAAAGGTTCTATTTCTAATAGTGTGAACTGGAAAAGTATTCTCATCTGACATTCAGTCATAGATGGAGGAAGAAGAAAAGCTGGGATGATTCGCTTTATTTTCTGCTTCCATGTAATCAGAGGAGAGACATAGGAGAGTTAGACAAAGCAGGAGAAAAGAAAACTCCTTCCGATTCTTCATTAATATTACTTCTCTACATACAGCAAATGATTACCTCCATCCAAGTCTGAGAACCGAAGAGGCAAGGAAACATTTTAACATAAGAGTGACCACTTCGCTAAAGATTATCTCATAACAGTACTGTGAGCCACGTGGGGATTCATACAATGATTTGACCACTAGAGGCTGTCAGAGTAGATTAGAAGGGACCATTCTAACCAAGGTGTGATGATAAGTCTAGGGATAGATGACAGTAAAGGATTAGTAAGAAAGATATTTAATTGTACATAGATATTTGTTTCTTAAAAGAGTTTACATGATAGAAATCAGCCAGCTTCCTGCATGACCTTTGCTCTGTTCAGCTATTCTAATAGAATATTTTTCTTAATTACAAAAAAAGAAAATTTGTGAAATTCATAGTTCTAATCTAGATCTTAGCTAAAGCATAGGCTTTGTAAATTCAGACCATAAGATGATGTGAATCTGGGGCTGGCCCAGTGGCACAGCGGTTAAGTGTGCACTCTGCTTCGGTGGCCCAGGGTTCGCAGGTTCGGACCCCAGGCATGCACCAACGCACCGCTTGTCAAGCCATGCTGTGGCAGTGTCCCATATAAAGTAGAGGAAGATGGGCACAGACTTTAGCCCAGGGCCAATCTTCCTCAGCAAAAAAAGAGGAGGACTGGCATCAGATGTTAGCTCAGGGCTGATCTTCCTCACAAAAAAAAAAAAAAAATCATGTGAATCAAAGCACTTGCCACCACCTGGGGGCAGAATACCACTAACTGTTGGAAGTGACCTAAGGGCAAAGAGCCAATAGAAGACTCAACACGCAAATGCCAAAGCCCACACCCAAAACATGTCATAGAATAGGTTCCTAACAAATGCATTCCAAAATACATACATACATTCAGATATACATACATGTAGTTTATATATTTACATGTAAAATTAATATATAAGTAGAAATAATTACATATATAGTTATGTTGTATATAAATTGTATTTTATATATAACTGTATAAATAAAATATATGTAATTTATTTATATAAAGTATATAATTGTAAAGTATGTGTATATACATACATATAACTGAGTATGTATATATATACATATATACGCATATGAACATGATTGGAAACTGAAAAGCCAGTATGTCATTTTTTTTATTTAATAAAATGGAAATTTTGAAAATAAATTGTACAATTTCTTCCTGTAAATCTAAGAAAAGAATTTTCTCTACTGTGTAGCCTAATTCAGAATATGAATAAGTGGCTTGATAGGGGAAAATGAGATTCATTGCTATTGAGTTTTCTTCAAGTGGGCAACATATGACAGGTAATGGGAATATGCATATTTTCAAGTCTAGAAGTAATAATGTGTGTTCTAAAACTAACCTAAGAATGATTTTTGTTGAAAGGTAAATAATTGTTTACCCTGTCATGAAAATATTCTTATAATACAAAAGAAAACATATAGCACTTATCAACTTTCCCTTTAAATAGGTGTGAAGCATTTTATTTTTCTTAAATAAAAAATATGAAAATTTCCTGCTGTGACAAATTAATATCACAATTTTTCAACAGTAACACTCTTTAAAGCTATTAAGGGCCCAAAGAGAAGCCTTTTAAGCAACATTAACAAACGTATTTGGCTTTTATATCAAACCGACTTCATCACGTGTATTGTTGAGTTCTTTGCAATTATTTTTGTTTCTTTATCTATACAATGAGACTAATAATACTTATCTCTTAACATGTTGTAACCGTTAAATAAAATAATATGAAGTGTCTTAAAATGTGTCTAACTGAAGCATATGCTCAGAAAGGTTAGTTCTCTCTCTTTTGAAAACTACACTACAAATAGTTAATTAACTTTACATAAAATTATTTGAACAAAAAACATCTGTGTAGGAGAAAATTCATTGTTCCTTTTTACGCTCAGTGCAAAACAAAATATACCTTTCCTTATCTGTCACAGTAGCAAAGATTCTTGGTTTTGATTTGTTGTTACCAGTGTTTTCATGATAATATCTAATGATACCCAATGCTGATGAGGATGGGGTCAGGCAGGTGTTCTTATATACCCTTGAAGATGTAAACACCAGATGTAAACACCAGATCTGAAAAAAGAGTCAGAGCCTTAAACACACATACACACTACTTTAAAGTATCTATATCTTTTGACCCAATAGATTTGCCTCTTGAGCTCTATCTTGAGAATATAATCAGCTATGTCAGCAAAGACAATTATAAGATACTCATCTTAATTTTTAATAGTGAAAAATGGACACAATCTGAATATCTAACAACAGGAAAATAGTTAAATTACATTTCAGCACATTCATAAGATGGAATACTATATGGTTCATAAAAATAAGGTTTTTAAATAATCTTAATTGCTCAATAAATGCCAATCCTATTCACCCAGCTGCTGAGGATCATTCTTGATTCATCTCTATCATACTTCACATCCAATCGATTAGAAATTCTCTAAGTTTTATTTCAAAATGCAAATAAATCCAGAATCTCACCACTCTTCCCTCCTACCACCCCATTCTAAGCCACCATCATCTGTGGTCTAGGTTATACCGTTAGCCTCTAACTGGTCTGTTTCCATTTTTGCATACCTACAGTCTATATTGCAATAGATGTTTGTATGATATGTAAATGTAAATGTAGATAATGTCACTCTGCCCAAAAAACAGAATACAAAACTATAGATATAGCATACTTCCAGTTTTATTTGCCAAAATATTAATAATGGCTTATATGGGTGATAATGGGATTATATGCAAATTACTTTGGTTTTTTCTGTGTTTTTAAAATTTTTTTTACTGTGAACATGTTTAATCAGAACAAACAACTTAAGGTAACATTTGTAAAAAATTTTATACAAAGTTGAACTGTATGATTCAAAATATTTTAAGTAGTATTTAAAATATGATCTAACCAAAGGTTAATACTCAATTAAGATAAATGATAATTTTAATCTCAAATTACTACTCATTGAGGACAAATTTAAACATGGAAAAAAATGTCTTAAAATTATATATGAGAACCTGCACTTTGAAAAAAACTTACGTCATAATAAGTTTAAGCAGAAAAGGTATTTTATTTTATTACATGTTTTTCTGTTGTTCACTTTAACAAAAATGGGAATAACTTTTTATGAATGTTCTAGATTGAATCTTCTCTGTTAAATCATTATTTTTTAAAAATTATCTGACAGCTGTTGTTTTCTTAATTCTTTTTTCTCTGACCTTGAAATATAATTGACTAGCCTATAGGTCTCAATGGTATAAGTCATTAGGAAGATTAAAAAATATATGGGATTAAAGTAAAAAATGATAAGACTTTTAAATTAAGTAATGACGTTAATAATCCTACTTTATGAAAATGGGTGATGTGATAGATGCTAATTATTAATATAATCAGGGTTTATCAACTAAAAAATGTTTAAATTGTTTAAGGTAAATGAACGCGGGGGCTCTTTTGTTCAAAAGTTTAGGAGAGAAAATATGATGTTATAAACCAATGTTACCCCAATAACAAAAAATTAAAATAAATAAAAGAAAATATGATTATTTGTCCAAAATTATGTAAATAAATGACTTCATTGCAACATTTACATTCTATACACTCAGAGTATGGAAAATAATTTTATTAATAATATAAAGGTAAGGACATTTTTTAAATAAAAAGAAGGTAAATATTCATAAAATGTGACCCTTTGCCGTAATAACTACAACGCTACAATACCTTTGCAAATTATTCCATTTGAAATTTGAAAAACATACTCTTTTTTTCTTCTTATCTCTTTTCTTATCCATAGTCTAAGTGTAATTAAGTTTTGAGAATTGAAAATAATAAGCACAGAGTTCACTTTCCATTAAAATTGAGACATGAGCAAGAAAAAGCCAAAGCAGCTACATGAAGGTGATGAAGGATGCAGGAGCTAGGAAGAGGCATAAGGACCCTGCGAGGCTGCTATAGGTTGATGGGATGAAAGACAAGACAGCAGAAGCAAGCAGATGACAGAAAATGATGATGAAAAGGGGCATAAGAATAAGAGCTGGATCAGAATTAGACAAAGAAACTATTTGGGAGAATTTGAATAAATCCTTATTTTTTTTCCCTAAGCCATTCTGTCTCAACCAATGTCTATAATTTTTCATGGACAGAACTACAAAATTGTGACAATTCAGAGAATTTAAGATTTTATAATAGTTTCAGAAGACCTCATCCACTGTCATATCAAAAATCTCACAAACCATTAAAATGTAGGTATTCTTTTTAATTAAATTTAACATATTCTCCACAAAGCCAAGTACTGTACTTTCCACACATTAAAGGCTCAAATAGGGCTCGGCCCGGTGGCTCAAATGGTTAAGTGCACGTGCTCCACTGTGGTGGCCTGGGGTCTGGATCCCAGGCGTGCACCGACGCACCGACGCATCGCTTGTCAAACCATGCTGTGGAGGCGTCCCATATAAAGTAGAGAAAGATGGGCACAGACGTTAGCTCAGGGCCAATCTTCCTTGGCGGGGAAAAAAAAAAAAAAAGAGGAGGATCAGCATCAGAGGTTAGCTCAGGGCTGATCTTCCTCACACACACACAAAAAAAGGCTCAAAGATATGTGTTAATTAATTAGATAACCAGAATTTATTTATTTATTTTGGGGGGGGGGAGGACCAGCACTGAGCTAACATCCAATGCCAATCCTCCTCTTTTTTGCTGAGGAAGACTGGCCCTGGGCTAACATCCGTGCCCATCTTCCTCTACTTTATATGGGACACCGCCACAGCATGGCTTAACAAGCAGTGCGTCAGTGCGCGCCTGGGATCCGAACCGGCGAACCCCAGGCCACTGTAGCGTGCGCACTTAACTGCTTGCACCACCAGGCCAGCCCCCAGAATTTATTTTTTTAAAAAGATAAATCAGGAGGTGATTTTTTTAACTTTACAGAAAGATTCTTTGCTTTATTAAGTGATTCTATAAATATAAAAATATATTACATTTTTCTATAAAACAATAAACATATCTAGCATGAAAGCTATAAGAATTTAATAGATACCTAACTTTTCCCAAGAAAAAATAAGGAATTGGGGCCGGCCTGGTGGCATAGTGGTTGGTTCCTGCGCTCTGCTTTGGCAGCCTGGGGTTCGAAGGTTCAGATCCTGGATGCAGACCTCCACACCACTCATCAAGCCATGCTGTGGCGGCATCTCATATACAAACAGAGGAATATGGGCACAGATATTAGCTCAGGGCTAATCTTCCTCAGCAAAAAGAGGAAGATTGGCAAGGGATGTTAGCTCAGGGCCGATCTTCCTCACCAAAAAAAAAAGGAAAAACTATAGCCATAGCTTTATTCTAATCCTAAATGATTCAGTCCTTCTTAATGTCAAACTTACTAGGGAGAAAGCAAAATAAAAAAATCTCTTTCCATATAAGCAATGTCAGTTCAGGAAAGTCATTATGTCATTCAGTTTCTATAACATTCCCATTGTTTGCTACCAATTCATAAATTACTATCATTTCCTAAATTTTTATTTACAGGAGTCTAATTTACTCCTATAACCGCCCCCCCATCAGCACATTATCTATAAGCCCATGGTCTATTTTGTTTTTAACGTATTATGTAAACATCAAATATACACTCAAAGAAGCGTCATCAAATTACAATTTGTAGGCTAACAATTCACTGTGGGACAATGGAACGGATTTTCAGAAGATGAGCCCAGTCCCAGGCTGGTACCAGCTACAGATATCAAAAATATTTGGGGAGATCAATGGGCTATTTAAGATGCTTTATTTTTCAATATTTCTCCGTAACTGACACAACTGATTAACATTAGGAAAATTATCCCTTTCCAAAGGAATACCACAAGTGCCAAAAGGAATACCACAAATGCTAAATACCATGGCATTCCCAAGGCCTCCATTTATTGAAACTGAAAATCACAGGTCCCTAGTCCAAAATTTAATTATCCTGACCACTTCCTATTTCACTGTATATGCAAATGCAAACAGTGACTCTATTGTTCAACTAAATTCAATAAAAAAATTACTGAGTTTCAGGTAGGCACCAAAACCAGATCTACCATGGCCCTGTCAAGAATTCAGCCTCCTTACTCCAATCTACAATATTTTAAAAATTGACACAAACCTAACACCCATCAGCAGATGAATAACTAAATAAATGATGACTTATTTACAGTATGGAATTCCGTGCATCAATTAAAATGATAAATGGAGAGATCATTTAAGGCTTGTTCTTTAAGACTCAAAGAGTATAAGGCTATTGTAGTCCAAATTTGTGGTTTCTTGGCAACACAATTGCCTCAAAAAAGTTGGTAGGCTTTTAATCTGTTTGCTTCCAGTCAGTGCCACGTGCCAATAAATACACCAAGATCCTTTCTTGGAGATTACCCTCACTACTGGTTTCCTTGTTTCCAAGGCCCACGTGTGCATGCAGGCATAGTGTGTGTACTTGAACTTAATGGTGGTTACCTTGAGGCCATCTAAGATAACAGGTGAGAATAAGAAAGCCATACCCCTAATTTGTTCTTTGCCATGGGACTGAGTCATAATGGGCTCCTTCTAAACCCCAGATTTCTAGACTCTCTCTCTCTTCCATTTTATTTATGCTCACAAGCCAACTAATTCTTTCCTGAGCACATTCCCTTCTTGTAATAATTTGTTCAAAGCAGAATGTCAAAACCAACACACATGATCATCACTTCTTTCCAACCAGCTCCCCTAGAACCATAGGGGAAGTTTGCCTCCTAAATTATCACAAATACAGTTTTATTAAATGTTTTGCCATGGCTTAACACGAATTTCCATCTTTCCACCTCTGATATCAGTTTCCTCACCACAAACTGCCTGATCTCTAAGCCAGTGCCTCATACTTTACGTACTGGTTACAGCAGCAACCCATTTTAAGGTATAAAATTTGTATTAGCTCCTGCAAGTATTTTACCTACTGGTTCACTCCCTCACGAAAGTAACTCTGTTTATTTTAATCATTCTTTCACCTACTCCATTAACATGGAGTGTCGACCACTCAACAGAATCTGAGATCTATTAAACATAAAAATACCTAAGGCAGGATCCAAGATAAAATGGTTAGTATAAATAGCTACTAAATTTAAATCTAGGCTTACTTGAAGTCAAGAAAAAAATAAAATACATTGAGCCAGCCCTGATGGCCTAGTGGTTAAAGTTCAGCATGCTCTGCTTCAGTGGCCCAGGTTCAGTTCCTGGGCACAGAACCATACCACCCATTGTCAGTTGCCATGCTATGGCGGCAGCTCACAAAGAAGAACTAGAAGGACTTACAACTAGAATACACATCTGTGTACTGGGGCTTTGGGGAAAAAAATTAATTAATTAATTAATTTAATTAAATACATTGGATATTTAGCTTTTGTTGTCTTATGAACTACACCATATTAAATAAATAAATGTTGCCTAAAAAAACTGCCTCAGAGGTCCAGCAGCACTAAAGGTGCTATAGACCAGGTCAACAATATAAAATATCTCAAGAATGGAGTAGGGGAGTGTGAAAAAAAAAGAAAAACAAAAAAAACCTTTAACTTGTTCTATTTTTTTTCATACTACATTTTCCATAGTCACTTGTTTATAGTTCCCAGTAACAGAGGGATGTGCTATAGATCTAACTAATTATAGTTCCTGCCTTCAAAGTATGTTCCCTTCAATGACGTAAGAGCTCTTAGAGAACTTTGCAACTACTAAACTAGTAGTTCCATTCACTCAAGGGCAGCAATAGAAAGAGCTTGTCTTTTCTAAGTCCTTTGGTTCTGAAAGGTTTCTGCCTAACTGAAAGAATACTGCGGTTAAGTTTCGGTGGGTCTGCTCTAGGCCTAGATGCTTCACATGATACCTCTCCTCTACACCAGCACTGTCCAATAGAACTTTCTGTGATGACAGAAATTTTCTGTATCTGTGCTGCCAACACGGCAGTCAGTAGGCATCTGAGGCTACTGAGCACTCAAAATGCAGATAGGTCACTGAGGAACTGAATTTTTAATTTTATTTCATTTTAATTAATTTAATTAAATAGCCACATGTGGCTAGTGGCTACCATATTGGATTGTGCAGCTCTAGGCGCCAGACTCCATTATATACATTGGAAATACTGCTCACTGCAAACACACTTATGCTGATTCTCAGCTACATGTATTTGGTTCACAGTTTTTGTCTCACTCGAACATCCACTCCATCATTCTGGGTAACTTGAAAGACAATATGGGCAACTCATCTAAAAATCTGACCTCTCCATTTCTTGACCTCTTCATCTCCTCTACTTAATTCCATTCCATACTCAAACACTGCACTCTGTTACACCATGAACTTGTTCTACATCCAAAACCACTGAATGAGGGACCCTGCTCTCTGATAACAAACAACTATCCTTTCAAATTTATAGTTTAACCATAAATTCTATGACCATTCATTGATCTCCCAGTCCATTAGCACCCTTCCTTCTTCATTTCCCTTTTAATCCAGTTTAGATCCAATGGCCAGTTAATTCAAAAATACTCTTATTTGCACTCTATCATCCCTCGCCCTTCTGTCTTCCTGTCTAACATATCTAGCAAAACTCCAGTCCTTCAATAACGGCATGAACCCATTTTTCAGTGCATACATATAAGCAGTCAAATGCCTTAGGGCAAATGAGTATTACCGTAAATTAACGATCACTCTCAAAGGAGCCCTCCAATTATATTTCTGGCTAGCACTCTGGTTGTATTTCTATTGTTGACTTAGTCGCCCTACCCTCTACAATGTCTATTTGACTACTTCAATTCTCTCTACTCTCCAAACGCCTTCCTCTCCAAATTCCCTGCTCGTTCAAAGCATGTAAGTTTGCCTCCTTCACAAAAAAAGAAGCATCGGTGAGAACGTTTACCAGTATCTGCCCTCATCTAACCCACTCTTTTTCCACATATACAATAAGGGAGGGATCCCTCCCCTCTAAAGCCAATTCTTCCACGGGTAGCTTGGCTCTCCTCTTTTCCAGGCTTCGCAAGAACTTTATACTAGTGGTTCTCAAAGCATGGTTACCCATATGGCTAAGTATTGAATACTTTTCAAAAATAAAGACATGCACTATAAGAAATGCTAAAGGAAGTTCTTCAACCATGAGGAAAATCATACTAGACGGAAACATAAGTCTTATATAAAGGAAATATGGTTCATATATGGTAAATATGTGGGCAATGATGAAAGACAAATGTTTTCCTATTTTTTCCATTTCTTTAAAAATCTAATTTACTGTTTAAAGCAAAAATAATAACAATGTATTGTGGGTTTATAACTTGTGTAAAAGTAAAAATCTATGACAACAGCAGTAAAGAGAATGGGAGAGAAGAAAGGAAGGTATATTGCTGTAAGATTCTTACATTACACACAAAGTGATATGATATTATTTGAAGATAGACTGTGATAAGTGAAAGAAGCATATTGTAAACACTAGAGCAATTCCTAAAAATAAAACAAAGAATACTTAATTAGCCAATAGCAGAGATTTTTAAACCTTTTAAAAAATACTCAATACCTCTAAAGGGCTAGATAGTAAATATTTTAGGCATTGCAGGCCATACACTCTGTGCTGCAACTACTAAACTCCACCATTATAGTATGCAAGCAGCCCTAGACAATATGTAAATAATTGGGCAGTGCAGCATTCCAATCAAACTTTATATACAGATGGTGGGCTCGATTTGACCTGTGATGATAATTTGCTGATCTCTGATCTAATAAGCTTACCCCTTAGTAGCTAGGAAAAGAAGAGGAAAAACTAACCCAAAATGTATAGGAGAATAGAAATAATAAAAATAAGAACAGAAATAAATATCATAGAAAATAAACAATAGTGTAAGTTAACAAAGCCAAAACTTGCTCTTTGAAATGAGCAACAAACTGATAAACTCCTAACTGAAGAAAAAAAAAAAACAGAGAATACAAATTACCAGTATCAGGAATGAAAGAGGGATTATCACAACAGATCCTACAAACATTTTAAAGACAATAATGAAATATTATAAGCAACTTCACACCAATAAATTTGATGTCATACAAAATTGACAAGCTGATTCTAAAATTTGTATGAAAATTCAATGAACCTAAAATAGGCAAAACAATTAAAAAAAAAAAGTGGAAGACTTAAATTACCTTAAAAATAGGAATTATAAGACTTCCTATAAAGACACAGTAATTAAAACAGGTAGAATTAGCATAAAGGAGGACATATAGATGACTGGAATGGAAATAAAGTCCCGAAGCACATAAGGAAACACACACACACACACACACACACACACACAACTGATTTCCAAGATAGGGGCCAAGGTACTTGAAGAGAGAAAGGATAGTCTTTTCAACAAATGACACTAGGACAACTAAATACCTATACGGAAAAAAAATAAACTTCAACCCTTACCTCAAGCCATATATAAAAATTAACTCAAAATGAATGACAGACCTAAAGGTAAAAGCTAAAATAATAAATTTTCTAAAAGAAAACATAGGGAAAAATCTTTTAGACATTAAAACATGCAAACACAAAAATGAACCACAACATTCAAAAGTTGTAGCATGAACTCTTCAAAACTTAAAACTTTCACTTGAAAGATACTGTTAAGAAAATGAAAAGGCGGGGCAGGCCTGGTGGCGCAGCAGTTAAGTTCATGCACCCCGCTTCGGCCGCCCAGGTTTCTCAGGTTCAGGTCCCAGGCATGGACCCACGCACCGCTTGTCAGGCCATGCTGTGGCAGCGTCCCATATAAAGTAGAGGAAGATGGGTACACAAGTTAGCCCAAGGCCAGTCTTCCTCAGCAAAAAGAGGAGGATTGGCAACGAATGTTAGCTCAGGGCTGATCTTCCTCACAAAAAAAAAAAGAAAGAAAGAAAATGAAAAGGCAAATCACAGACTGGAAGATAATAGTCTCAATATTATTCTGACAAAAGACTTGTATACAGACAATAGAATTATTATAATTGAATAAGAAAAACAACACAAGGTTTAAAATATCAAATTATTTCAGCAGATATTTCACAAAGATGACACATGAATGACTAATAATAAGTATACTAATAGATGTGTAACATCATTAGTCATCAGTGAAATGCAGATTAAAACCAAAAAAAGATACCACTACATACCCACTAGAACAGATAAAATTAGAAAGGATGCCAGTGCCAACTATTTGCCAGGATATGATGCAAATGGAACTCACATTCCACTGCTGGTGGAAATGCAAACTCGTGCAGCCCCTTCAGAAAAAGACTTTGGCAGTTTCTTAACAATGTATTTACTCTTACCATACAACCCAACAATTCCACTCCTAGGTCTTACCCAAGAGTAATCAAAACACGTGTCCATGTAAGGACTTGTACAAGAATGCTCTTAGCACCTTTATTCATAATAGCCCTAAATGGAAACAATCCAAATGTGTATCAACAGGTGCCTGGATAAACAAATTGCTGTATATCCATATAATGGAATACTATGCAACAATATAAAGAAACAACATAGATGAATCTCAAAAACGTTATGCCAAATGAAAGAAGTCAGATACAAAGAATACATATTGTATGATTCCATTTATATGAAACTCTAGGAAAAGCAGATCTAATCTAGAGTAATTGCCAGGCTAGAGCAGGGTGAGGGTAGAAAAGTGAACTGAATGGAAAAGAGTACAAGGGAATTTGGGGGATAAAGGCAATGTCCTATATCTTGACTGTGGTGGTGGTTACACATATGCATAAGTGTCAAAATGCACTGAGCCATATATATTTAAAGTACACATTACATTGTTATAATGATACCTCAATAAAGTCATTTAAAAAATTAGTTATTACTCTTAGGATCTAATTGTCATTCTTTTCTAAGTAATCTTTTTCTCCTATAGCTTTTAAGATTTTCTCTTTGTCTTTGTTATTCTACAGTCTCATTACTATGTTTCTAGGTGCTTATTCATTTCTATTTATACTGCTCACAGTTCAGCGGGTTCCTTTAATCTAAGAAGTTACTCATTCTTTAAATCTATAAAATTCTCAGTCATTCTTGCTCAAAATCTCACCTTGCCCTGATTTTCTGTTTCTGAAAATTTATTAAACGTATTTCATTCTACCTTATTCTACTTTCATTCTTTTATTAAATCTATCTCATTCTCTTTTTCTTTTCTATTAACTTCCTATTATCCATCACTTTGTCCCTCTGCAGAGCATTTGGGTGATTTCCTCAGCTAACTTCCAATTTGCCAATAAGTTTTCATCAGTCTACCTGATGTTCAAACCATTCACTGAGTTTCTAATTTCAATGATTATGTTTTCATTTCTTGTCTTATGATTTCTAAACATACCTTATGTCTTAGAATATTTAAAAACACTTAAATTATCTTGTAAAGTACCTTTCAACACTTTGAGTATTCCTACCACCTGAAGCGTAAATTTTCTCATTTGATATGCAATTCATTTCTTTAGATCGTTCGTAATATTGAATTTTCAATAGAAGTCTTCTGGGGGCCAGCCTGGTGGTGTGGCGATTAGGTTCACATGTTCCGCTTCGGCAGCCCAGGATTCGCAAGTTCGGATCCTGGGCACGGACCTACGCACCTCTTACCACATGCTGTGGCAGCATCCCATGTAAAGCAGAGGTAGATGGGCACGGATGTTAGCCCAGGGCCAATCTTCCTCAGCAAAAAAGAGGAGAATTGGCAACAGATGTTAGTTCAGGGCTAATCTTCCTCAAAAATAAAAAAAGTCTTTTGAGCGTCCTCAGAGCTATAGAAGCATCTCTACTGAATATTTTCAAGTTTCCTTCTGTAAGGTCATACTGGTTCTACAAGAGTTGGACCATTTTGAAGATAATTTCTCAGCTGAACAGTCCTTGGGCATACAGGTAGAGTAAACTAAGACCCCATATTCATGTGTGGCACAGGCCCGGGGTTCCAATTTCTTTGTAACTTTTTTCCTACTCAATGTCCAGAGTAAATATCAAATTGCCCTGTAGCTAGTAGGCAGGGGCTTCCCAGGCCCCATTTCACAGTAGGGCAGCCCTTCCAGACTCCCAGCTTCACGCAGGTAGCTGTTTTCTAGTCCACAGGGCTTGAAACCTACATTGCCCTAATGTCATGATTATCAACTCTAGCACACCCCAAGGAGCTATTTAGACTTCAGCTTCTCTCACCATTTGTTTTATTTCTAGTATCTGAGCATTTTTCTTGCTTTGCTTTAAGCTTGGCTATATACCCCACAATTCATTTGTTATATTTTATCTAGTTTCCACTTCCTGTGTTTGGAGTGAGAAGGGCAGCCCTTCCATGTTAGCAAAAGCTTGATACTAAGAAATGACAAGGATAGTACGAGAGAGATAAATTACAAAATAATCACAATTAGGAACATAGATCTAAAACTCCTAAGTGAAAAATTAACAAACTGAGTGCAGCAATGTGTTAAAAAAAAAAAATCATCACAACCAAGTTGGGTTTATTTCAGGAATGCAAGGCTGGTTTAACATTAGAATACTGAATAATGTAATTCAGGGATCAGCAAACTTTAGACAGGAAATACTCTAGGCTTTGTATGCCACAGGCCATCTGTCACATATTCTTCTTTGGTTTTGTTTGTTTGTTTTTTATGATCCTTTAAACATGTAAAAACCATTCTTAGCTCACATGCCATACAAACACAGTCTGTGAGCCATAGTTTGGCAGTCCCTGATATATTTCAACTTGCTAACAGAGTAAGAGAGAAAAATCATAGAATTATCTCAACAGATGCATAAAAATGCATTTGATAATATCCAACATCCATTCATGATTTTTTAAATTATGCATAATCTGGGAAGATAACTCCCTTAACCCAACAAGGATTATCAATTTATAACCTACAGCAAACTTCCTTCTTAATGGAGAAATGTTAGAAAGATTCTCTTTATGATTGAGAACAAGATAAGCATGCCTCCTGTCTCCACTTTTACTCAACACTGTATCTTAGCTAGTGCAGTAAGGCAGAAAAAAAAAATTAAAGGATTAAGGTTTGGAAAGGAAAAACAAAACTATCACTATAGAGCAAATAATATGATGGTCTATAAAGAAAACCCTAGAAAGTACAGATAAAGTATTATCTGAATTGACAAGAGAGTTTAGCAATGTGTCTGAATATAAGATTAATGTATCTGTCTGTTTATTCATGTGCCAGTTCTGTGGTTGCTCGTAGCCTGTGGGGGCTCCTGAAAGAACTAAATTAGGCAAGCTTTCTTCCAGAGAAAATTTTACATTAGCTTCCAGACACTACTGACTTGAGATTATCCCATTCAGGTTATTAGGCAATTCCTCAACGTGGGATCTCAGGTACAAGGCCCGATCTGCCGGTGGAGCCCAAAGCTTAGTCTCCTGCTTCCAGCACGGGTTTTGGTATTTGCCTGCCAGGTAAGCCCGGCGTCTGTTCACAGTGCTAAATGTAATTTTTGCTCACTGGCATTTCTTGGTGCTGTTGTTTATTACATTTTTGTCCTTGGAGATTTCCTTTACTCTTTAATGCACTGCTGTATTACAGCCAGTGTCTCAGCCAAAATCTAGCTGTATCATAAAAGAAGGCCATTGTGAGCATCAAGTCCAAAGCATGATTTACAAAAAGTATTACAAATAGAAAAATGATTAAAAACAAAACCTCAAAATGTTAACAATGGTTGTTTTCAAATGATAAGATATGAGTAACTTGTTTTCTCTTCTATATTTTCCATATTTTCTATTCATGACCCTATTTTGTTTTTATAAAGAAGCAGCAGCAATACAGTTTATTTTTTAAAAGAAGTTATACACAGGACACATTTAAAAAACTATTTGTTTAAGTATTATTGAAAAACACAAAAGAATATTTAGCAAGCACATACTTGTTTTTCAAACAGTATCTTAATTAATTCTCATAAAAATTCTGTAACTTAAGTATCATGATCCCTAATTTTGCAGAAGAGGAAACTGAGGCTCTGAGAGGTTAAGTTATTTGCCCAAGTGACAGAACTGGGATTTGAATTTGGAAATACTTGTTCCAAGGCCAGTGCTTTTTCCACTGAACCATGCTGCCTCTCACAAGAGAGCATTTTCACATCACCACCTGCTAGTTCTAATTAAGAGAGAGTAATTAAACAATTCTCCACTCCTGACAACAATATTTAAGCTACTGGCATTTTAAAGAAATTAATATGAGCAGTTTTTTATCCGCTGGAAGACACTATACCCAAACACAAACTACAAACTATTATAAAAAGAAAAGACTCCAATGTGACACAGTTATATGCTTTTCCAAAGCAAGGTTAATTGCATTATCTATTAATGGGACATGAAGCATAAAAATGTAGTTCAATGACCAATATACTTAAAAAAATGTTCAACTTGACTAGTAATCAAAGAAATACAAATTAGAGTAACAATGACATATTGATCAAATTGGCAAAACCTTTTTAAATAATAATCGCCAGTTTGGGTAAAAAACGAAATTCTCATACATTTTAGGAGAGAACGTAACTGGTAAAAATTTGCTGTAGGCCAATTGATAATATTTGCACTTTAAAACGTATGTGGCTTTTGATGTAGTAATTCCTCATCTAGGAATTTATCCTGAGGAAATAATCACAGATATGTGTACAAAGATTAAGCTACAGGGTTGTTCATCTTAGAATTACTTATAATAGCAAAAAAGAAAAATAAAGAAAAAGAAACTGAAATGAATCTAAATCTACAATAATAAGAAATTAGGTTAATAAAATTATATATATTCAGAAGAATTCCATCAGCCATTAAAGATGATGACACTTCTATATTTATTAGCATGGAAAGACATTCTTCACATGATGTTTTAAAAAGTAAACTAAAAAATTATATATAATGATATGATTGTATTTTTATTAACCTATATTTGGTTATATTTCTGTATTTGCAAAATGTAAAGTTTGAAATAATATATATCAAAATTTTGACAGTAGATATAATTGGTGATATAATTTGGGATTATTTAAATTTTAATTTTTCTTCATCTATATTTTCTTATTTTTCCACAATGAATATTTATTACTTGTGTTAAAAAAGGAGAAAAGAAAAAACATTGTAATCATAGAATCATATCAGTTGGTAAGTAAGAATGTTTACAACTATTATTAATACGAATAAGTTACAAAACAGTATAGAAGTATGCTGTCACTTATGTAAGAAAAATGGTATATATTAGGTTAAACCATATGAAATTGCTGGCATTTGTCTATTTTTGACTTATAAAAACAGCAATTTCAAATGGTTCAACTTAATGCATATATTAGGAAAAATATACTCTAAAATGTTAATAGTATCCTGGGAGTTTTTTCTTCTTCTTTAAGGTCATCTATATTTTCTTCTTTAAATGCATCTGTATTTTCTTCTTTTAGCTTTCAATATTTTGTAATTTTTCCTAAAAACTAAATCCCATTTTCAATATTTACAGGCCAGGAGACCCTGAGCAAGTCAACTGAACTCTCTCAAGTTCATCAAAAAACAATGGGAATAATAATAGTACCTATTTCATAGGGGTAGTTTAAGAATGAAATAAAATAATTCATGTAGACTGCAGCATGGAGCCTGGCATATGTATGCTGTCAATCAATACTATATATAATGCAGTGGTTGGGAAGGCAGATGTGGAATCTGACTCCCTAGGTCTATCCCTTACTAATGGTTGTACAAGTTATGTAACCTCTTTGTAGCTCAGTTTTCTCACCTACAAAATGGGAATAACCCCATAGAGTTTGTGTGAGGATTATATGAGATAATTATTTATAGAGTACTTAGCATAGTGCCTGGCAAACAGGAAGCTCCTGATAAAATTTTGACTATTTTATTAGTAGTATTAGTATTAGTATTTAGCTATTAGGATAAATATATATTATTTGTATAATAAATTATATACCAACTCTGAGTTGCTCACTGTATTAGGTATGATAACCAATATAGAAGCTATGTTTTATCATTTTGGTTTTCCTGGAATAAGTTGTTTCATTCCAGTGTGTACAACATCACTAGTGAAAACTCTACAAGTACTACAATCATAAACTAGAATTCTATTATATTTTACGGCTGACATTTCCAAAAGATACCATAGTGGTAAATCCATGAATGGAATTTTCTAAATGACAATTATTTTTTTGTAACTTCTCTTCTCCCTTCTAAATACCCTTCCCACAAACATATGACAGGGAGAACAACTCTTCCTGACTAAACTTCCCCCCTCCCCAAGAATCAGAGAGACCCAGACTCAAAACCTTTCAAAATCCAAAAGATTCATGGAGTTTCAATGTCCAGAGGGCATAAAAAAACAAAAAGAAAAGAACCAAAGAGAGGAAGAAACAAGGAAGATGAAACAAAGAAGAAAATTATTACTGGGAAAATCTCTACTTTGTTTTCAACTAGCAAGTAAAGCCTACTTTTACATTTTCAATACATGTGAACGCATGCTTGGAACTGAGGTCCCAGAACCATGTTGCATTCCATCCTTATAAGTTCTTACAGGATAAAATTTCATATCTTGGAATCTATTCCCTATTCAGGAGATATATATGATATCCTCAAAGACCCACACCTTGAGAATATAAACCATTATGCAAGGGATGTTTTCCTACCTTAACAGCTTCTCCAAGAGTTTGGTTTTTTTCAGCTTCCTCACTGGAATGCAATTCAAGTCTATAATTCAACTCCTGTAGTTGCTGTGCCTGTTCATTCAACAGAATTTGTGCCTGCTGTTCCCGAAGTAATGCATTATTCAGCTCTTCACAGGCACTTTCAAACTTCTCGTGGGTGATCAATTTCTGAAAACAGGAAAAAGAACTTAATTATAAACTAGCTGCATTGTTGTATCATTTAATCTTCAGAACTATATTTGCTAACCTAAAGAATGCAACACAAACTTTTCTAAATGTTTGATACTTGACAAAAAATCCAATTTGTTTTTCTTAATATCATAAGTCAAGATAAAAAACATCACTCTGGTTTTTCAAAAGCACAACAGCTATTCTCCCAAAGTAATCATTTTTAGTTAAATAAAATCTTAGGAAACTTATTTCAAGTTCTAAATAAATCCATAATGCTCAGCTTAAATCTTGGTACATGAGCACTTTTTATAAACATTATGATTGTGGGAATTAAAGCCTTTAACAAGTTCCTCTGCTTTTAAATGATTACCTAAAAATCTGTGGTCAGTGTGTGTTACCATCCAGGTCTCCCTGGTCAAACATCCCCTCCTCGGAGAGGCATTACCAGACCACACTTCCCTGGCTCCCACCATCGCTCACATTACCATACCTTCTGCTTTCATTTTCTTCACAGCCATTATCAATATCTAAAAATTCATCTCATATGGTTGTTCACTTTTTTACTGCCTGTCCACGCCCTGCCACCAACCACACATTTAAGGATGTGAGCTCCACTGGACAGGGACCTCATTCAGCTTGCTCACTCAACACAGAAGAGTGCCTGGCACTCAGTAGGCAGTCAACAGAGAGCTGTTGAATGAAAGAATATTCAAATATAAACATCTACCAATAAAATCATGCACCATAACATGCAACACAGTTTTTACAGTATCGTGACTGCTTTGTAGAGCTCTAGAATAACTAATGACAGCTCTAGATGAGCCATCCCTTTAGGGGTATAGAATCCAGGGCAGGACACATTTGTATTATCTTCTATTCAAAACATTTAAACAAGGGGCCGGCCCGGTAGCATAGTGGTTAAGTTCACATGCTCCGCTTCAGCAGCCCAGGGTTTGTGGGTTCGGATCCCAGGCACGGACCTGCACACCCCTCATCAAGCCATGCTGAGGCAGCGTTCCACATACCAAAAAACAGAGAAAGATTGACACAGGTGTTAGCTCAGCGACAATCTTCCTCAAGCAAAAAGAGGAAGGTTGACAACAGATGTTAGCTCAGGGCTAATCTTCCTCGCAAAAAAAAAAAAATCAACATATAAACAAATGAAAACTAATTACAACAAACAATAAGAGACATCTTGAGCTTGAAGTACAAAGAATAGGCACATTTCACAAAAGGTAGGTAACCTGAGAAATATATACGGAAAACTAAAAGGAACCACACAGGTCACTTAATCACTTAAGTGTAATAACTTAATCACGCTAAGCGTGTGTGTGTGTGTGTGTGTGTGTGTGTGTGTGTGTGTGTGTATTTAAGACTGATAACTTTACCATTGTTAAAAGAATTTGAGATGGATCAATATAATTAACCACAAACATAAAGCAAATTGATTTAAAATTTTTAAAAATCTAGGGGGAAGGAAGAGCAGAATAAAAATCCCATTGATTCTAGGCATCTGGAAAATGTAAATTATTGCAGTTGAAAGTGGACTTTATCTCTGAGTTTTCTGACAAATGAGACAAACGTGCTTAGTTATAATTTCCTCATTGGCCAACAAAAGCAAGCATGCAGTTCATGTAGAGAGAAAAACTTTTGCTGGAACTAAACTTGAGGACAAGTTTATTACATGGGTCTTTCTATGTCATAAAATACAAGCACTGAGTTTTACTTTTGCACCAGGTACCTTGCCTGCTACCTCCTGGAAGCAACTGTCTTTACTTATTTGCCTTTTCTAAGGTGTATATAATGCATTCCTCAACACTGATTAAATTTTAAAAGTATACCATAAACAACAGCGACGGTATAACATAAAAATACATGCCTAATGATTTACCTAAGTTAATACAAAGTAGTAAGAATGATCACAAGGTGCACAGGGAAAGCTGCCTCATTTCCAGAGAGTCTTCTAGTAAAGGTGCATCTAATACATCACTGATACTTGTTCAGTGTTTAGATTTTAGGGAACACTTACCTCTTTACTTCCTCTTAACAGTTGCCTCCCTCTCCACATCGTCCTATTCCAACTAAACCCTCCACTTTCAAAACATCAACTCTAACAGCCTCCTCTCAGCCCTCCAGCTCCATCTCAACTTCCTAACACCCCTCTACCCCCTGACACCACAGCACTCTTCTGGGTCTGGTGAACAGATATTTCTGTACTTCTTCTACCTTTTATTTGTTATGTTGTTTCAAATTATTGCTCGTTGAAAGACAATTATCGTATGACTTCACTCATATGTGGAAGATAAATAAACAAACACACACATGGATAAAGAGAACAGATTGGTAGTAACGAGAGGGGAAGCAGGTGAGGGGAGGGCGAAAGGGGTAAAGGGGTACATATGGAAACTAGACTATTGGTGGTGAACATGATGTGGTCTATATAGAAGCTGAAATATAACGATGTACACCTGAAATTTATATAATGTTATAAACCAATACGACCGCAATAGAATACTTTTTAAAAAAGAAAAAAATTATTGCTCCTTGCCATCAGACCCTTCTGTCCTTTGCAATCCACTTGACTCTACAAATCAAGATCCCCATCTTTTGCAGGACTTTCCCACTTCTACAAAATATCTCCTTTACCTAAAAACTTAGCTAATTTCAGCCTCTCTTTTGTCCATCTATCCCTCCCAGAGACTGGCTCAATTCTGTTCACTCTTCTGCAAGTAAACAGGATCAAACAAGGATATCAATGGAGAATAGGAAAGAGAAAGTGTGCGAAAGCAGTTGTAAGGAGCTAATAAACCAAAAAAAGATCATGGGAGTTAGCTGTTAAAGAACAACTGTCAGTAGATGAACATGGTATTCCAAAACAATGAATAGCTTTCGGTGGGTGGGATGTTTCCCTTGATGTTACAATTGAAACCAACTATAAAGAAGCTATTTTATTTTCCTCCTATATACTTTGCCTGAAATCAGTAAGAGATGATGGTTGCAGGCACACTCCCCAATTTTTTTAGAGGAAAATAGCACCCTTTTTTCCATCTACCCTGTTTTTAATAAAACGATCCCTTATTAACACAGCTAGATATGAACATTAACCACTACAATGAAGTAGTTACAATTATGAATTTTGGAGACAGACTACCTAGTTTCAAGTCCTGTCATTTCCACTTACTAACTGTGTGACTTTGGACAAGTTACTTAGCTGCTCTGTGTCCCATATTCCTCATTGGTAAAATAAGGATAACAATAGTATTGAGTTATTATTGATATGAGAGGATTAAATGAATCAACATTCTAAAGTGCCTAGGGTCAGTGCATACACATGGTCAACACAGTCATTAAATGTTAGGAATCATCACTTTATAACCATATACCTTACAATTGTATATGAAAATATAAAAATTACATTCTCTCATTCTCTCATTACTTCAATTAATCCTATTTTTATTTCTACACTTCAGTGGAAGTAATTCACACTAAACAGTTCCTGGAACATATTCTCAGCCTTTGCTGCAAGCCAGTTATTCAACCAAAGCCCTTACAAGAGGATTCTGTCACCTTCCAGCAACTTTTCTTCAAACTCTAACCTTCTCTCTAGATTCTAGAAACTGGGTCCTGACTACATCCAAATTAATCAAAGATAAGATGTTAGCTTGTTTACCTAACACTTAACTAGGAACTAGAAAATCATATTGTGTAGAATACCTAGAATACTTCACATATATTCCAGGGAGCAACATATATAATCTTCCAATTTTCAGGAAAGTCACTAGTATATAAACCTAAATATGAGTGACTATATTCTAAATCTCAAATTGCATCAATGGCTGTCTCCTTCCATTTTGGCAGACCATCTCAAGACCCCAAATTTAGTTAGTATATACAATTGAAAGCAAATCAAAAGGAGGCAGAGCCACACTCCAAAGGAACTGGCTTTTAAAAGTATAACAAGCTCGAGACTAGAGGTCAAGATGGCGGCGTAGGCAGACTCTGAACTCACCTCCTCCCGCGGACACAGCCAATTTACAACTACTTGTGGAAAAATTACCCCTGAGACAGAACTGAAAACTGGATGAAAGGAAGTCCTGCAACAACGGACAATCCTAACTGAGGCAGAAGAGGCAGAAACTCCCTTCTGGAGAGGAAAAACGCAGCCTTCACAAGCCGCCAGCTTCACGGCCGCCGGGAGCAGCTCACAGGTCCGCAGCCTCCATGGAGGCGCGGGGCCCTGAGCCGGGGAGCGCCCCCGCTGTGGGCATTTTGTGGACCCAGCACAATCGAGACCAGCGGCATAATATCTGACTTTGCCTGCTACTAAAACATTGGGGAGTACCCCCAGAAAAGCTGCTTCACCAAGAAATTAAAATCGGCTCTAAAAGGGCGCAAACTCACCCGTTTCAGAAAGCAACCTAAAATCACCAGAAAGAAAGGTGCACAGTGCTTTGGTGAAAAGAGACTCACCTAATAGGCCCTGAGTGCATCTCAGTGAGAGGTGAGACCTCTCCAGGGACTGGGACATTGGCGGCGGCCATTGTAGTGGTCTGGTGTGGGCGTACTGACACAGACGCCATTGGAGTTCTCCCTGGGGCCTGCTAGCCCAGGTCTGCCCCACCCACTAGAGCACCAATTTAATCCAGCTCAGCCAGGGCAGGTAGCCCACCCTAGAGACTGGCCCGACCCAACAACAAGCCCTCAGGCAACTGGTGGGCCTGCATAGATTGGTGACTGGATTCTCTGCAGCCTGGTGACTGAGCCCACTTCAATGGGGCAGGGCGTGCACAAGGAGCCTGTGGAAAGTGTGGGGCTCCCACCGTGGAGAGACTGGGTCCGCTTTGGGAGGTCGGAGCGCGCACACGGGGCAGGACTGTGTTGACTGTGTGTGTGGACCTGTGGGCGGCAGGGCTTGTCAGCTGCAGAAGACTTGTGCTTCTCAAAGACCCACATGGGGGTTTGCCCCACCTTCCAAAGCCTGAAACCTTTAGGTGCTCCCGTGCCTGAGGCCAGCCCCACCCAGCTGCTATCCTCAGAGAACTGACAAGAGACCTAAATGCTGGAGGCTTATAGCAATTGTAAGGCCCTGAGCCTAACAACCTGCCACACTGGGGGCCTACTCACTTAAAAGAAATACTGCAATGCAAATGTGGTATTAGAACTTGCAGCCAACTGTGCTGGGGCTCCCCACACCTCATAAAGAGACTGAAGGGCCCACAACAACTACAAGCAGCTGAGCATTACAACAGCTGGCCAGGAGCATAACTCAGCCTCCCTGGGCACCTAGAGGGAGAGCAAACAGGCCACAACAGAAGGACACACGTAGCCCACATAGGGGTCACCCCTGGAACATTGAGAACTGAGGGAAGCACACGGCAGGCCTCCTAAGCCATCACTTACATAAGGTCACCTATCCAAGAGGAGGAGACGTAGCTGACCTACCTAATACGTAGTCACAAGCACAAGGAAAGAGGCAAAATGAGGAGACAAAGGAATACATTCCAAGTAAGGGAACAGGACAAAACCCCAGAAAAGGAACTAAGTGAAACAGAAATGAGCAACCTACCCGACGGAGAGTTCAAACTAAGAGTGTTAAGGATGCTCACTGATGTGGGGAGAAGAATAGATGAACTCAGTGAGAATGTCAGCAAAGAAATGGAAGATTTAAAAAAGAACCAATCAGAAATGAAGAATACAATACAGGAAATGAAAAATTCACTAGAGGGACTCAAAAGCAGAGTAGAGGATACAGAAGAACGGATCTGTGAGCTGGACGAAAGACTAGAAGAAATTACCCAAGCTGAACAGGTAAAAGAGAAAAGAATTAAAAAGAGTGAGGACAGTCTCAGGGACCTCTGGGACAACATCAAGCGCACTAACATCCATGTTATAGGTGTCCTGGAAGGAGACGAGCGAGACAAAGGGGCAGAGAATCTATTTCAAGAAATAATAGATGAAAACTTCCCTAACCTAAGGAAGGAAACAGACATCCAGGTACAGGAAGCACAGAGAGCCCCAAACAAGATAAACCCAAAGAGGCCCACACCAAGACACATCATAATCAAAATGTCCAGAATTAAAGATAAAGAGAGAATCCTAAAAGCCACAAGAGAAAGTCAAATTACATACAAAGGAAACCCCATAAGGCTATCAGCTTACTTCTCAGCAGAAACCTTACAGGCTAGAGGAGAATGGCATGATATATTTAAAGTGCTAAAAGGAAAAAACTTACAGCCAAGAATACTCTACCCAGCAAGGTTATCATTCTAAATGGAAGGAGAGATCAAAAATTTCTCAGACAAGCAAAAATTAAAGGAGTTTATCACCAAGAAACCAGTGCTACAAGAAATGTTAAAGGGACTGATTTAAGGGGAAAAGAGAAGACCACAAATAGGAAAAATTATCTATTTCCATGATAAGAGGGTAATGGATACAAATGCACAAAAAAGAGGTTAGATATGATATCAAAAACATAAAATGAGGGAGGAGGGGAGTTAAAGAGTAGAGCTTTCAGACAGAGGTCAAACTAAAGAGACCATCAATTCTGTATAGAAGAAGGAAGGAACAGAGAAGGTCTACTAAAACACTGAGAAAAAAAAAGTTAAAAAATGGCAGTAAGTACATACTTATCAATAGCTACTTTAAACGTCAATGGACTAAATGCTCCAATTAAAAGGCATAGGGTGGCTGATTGGATAAAAAATCAAGAATACACGTTCTTTTCAAATGCACATGGAACATTCTCCAGGATTGATCACATATTAGGCCACAAAACAAGTCTCCATAAATTTAAGAAGATTGAAATAATACCAAGCATCTTTTCTGACCACAACGGTATAAAACTAGAAATCAACTATAGGAAGAAAATCAGAAAAGCCACAAATACATGGAGATTAAACAAAATGCTACTGAACAAGGACTGGGTCAACAAAGAAATCAAAAAATACCTGGAGACAAATGAAAATGAAAGTACGACATGCCAGAATTTATGGGATACAGCAAAAGCGGTTCTAAGAGGGAAGTTTACAGCAATACAGGCCTATCTCGACAAACAAGAAAAATCTCAAATAAACGATCTAACAATGCACCTAAAGGAACTGGAAAAAGAAGAAAAAACCAAGTCCAAAATCAGTAGAAGAAGGGAAATAATAAAAATCAGAGCAGAAATAAACGAAATAGAGACCACAAAAACAATAGAAAAAAATTAATAAAACCAAGAGCTGGTTCTTTGAAAAGATCAACAAAATTGAGAAACCTTTAGCTAGACTCACCAAGAAAAAAAAAGAGAAGGCACAAATAAGTAAAATCAGAAATGAAAGAGGAGAAATTACAACAGACACCTCAGAAATACAAAAGATTATAAGAGAATACTATGAAAGGCTATATGCCAACCAATTCGACAATCTGGAAGAAATGGATAAATTCTTAGAATCATACAACCTTCCAAAACTGGATCAAGAAGAAGTAGAGAATTTGAATAGACCAATCACCAGTAAGAAGATTGAAACAGTAATCAAAAACCTCCCCAAAAATAAAAGTCCAGGACCAGACGGCTTCCCTGGTGAATTCTACCAAACATTCAAAGAAGACTTAATACCTATCCTTCTCAAAATCTTCCAAAAAATTGAGGAGTGGGGGAAGCTCCCTAACTCATTCTATGAAGCCGACATTACCCTGATACCAAAACCAGACAAGGACAACAAAAAAAAAAGAAAACTACAGGCCAATATCACTGATGAACATCGATGCAAAAATCCTCAACAAAATACTAGCAAATCGCATACAACAATACATTAAAAAGATTATACACCACGATCAAGTGGGATTTATTCCAGGTATGCAGGGTTGGTTTAACATTCGCAAATCAATCAACGTGATACACTACATTAATAAAATGAAGAATAAAAATCACATGATCATCTCAATAGATGCAGAGAAAGCATTTGACAAGATACAGCATCTATTTATGATAAAAACTCTGAATAAAATGGGTATAGAAGGAAAGTACCTCAACATAATAAAGACCATATATGAGAAACCCACAGCTAATATCATCCTCAATGGTGAAAAACTGAAAGCTATCCCTCTGAGAACAGGAACCAGACAAGGATGCCCACTGTCACCACTCCTATTTAACATAGTACTGGAAGTCCTAGCCAGAGCAATCAGGCAAGAGAAAGAAATAAAAGGGATCCAAATTGGAAAGGAAGAAGTGAAACTGTCACTATTTGCAGATGACATGATTTTATATATAGAAAACCCTAAAGAATCCACCAGAATACTTTTAGAAGTAATAAATGAATATGGTAAAGTTGCAGGATACAAAATCAACATACAAAAATCAGTTGCATTTCTATACACTAACAACAAAGTAGCAGAAAGAGAAATTAAGAATACCATCCCATTTACAATTGCAACAAAAAGAATAAAATACCTAGGAATAAACTTAACCAAAGAGGTGAAAGAGCTGTACACGGAAAACTATAAAACACTGCTGAAAGAAATTGAAGACGACACACAGAAATGGAAAGATATTCCGTGCCCTTGGATTGGAAGAATTAACATAGTTAAGATGTCCATACTTCCTAAAGCCATCTATAGATTCAATGCAATCCCTATCAAAGTGCCAACAACATTTTTCACAGAAATTGAACAAAGAATCCTAAAATTTATTGGAACAAAACACCCCGAATAGCTAAAGGAATCCTGAGAAAAAAGAACAAAGCTGGAGGTATCACACTCCCTGATTTCAAAATATACTACAAAGCTATAGTAACCAAAACAGCATGGTACTGGCACAAAAACAGACACATAGATTAATGGAATAGAATCAAAAGCCCAGAAATAAACCCACACATCTATGGACAGCTAATCTTTGACAAAGGAGCCAAGAACATACAATGGAGAAAAGAAAGTCTCTTCAACAAATGGTGTTGGGAAAACTGGATAGCCACATGCAAAAAAATGAAAGTAGACCCTTACCTTACACCATACACAAAAATTAACTCAAAATGGATTCAAGACTTGAATGTAAGACCTGAAACTATGAAACTTCTAGAAGAAAACATAGGCAGTACACCCTTCCACATCGGTCTTAGCAACATATTTTCAAGCACCATGTCTGACCGGGCAAGAGAAACAATAGAAAAAATAAACAAATGGGACTACATCAAACTAAAAAGCTTCTGCACAGCAAAGGAAACCATCAACAAAACGAAAAGACAACCTAACAATTGGGAGAAGATATTTGCAAACCCATACATCTGATAAGGGCTTAATCTCCGAAATATACAAAGAACTGATGCATCTCACCAACAAAAAAACTACCAACCCCATTAAAAAATGGGCAAAAGACCTGAACAGACATTTCTCCAAAGAAGATATACAGATGGCCAACAGGCACATGAAAAGATGTTCAAAATCATTAACTATCAGGGAAATGCCAATCAAAACTACAATGAGATATCACCTCACGCCCGTCAGAATGGCTGTAATTAACAAGACAGCAAACAACATGTGTTGGAGAGGATGTGGAGAGAAGGGAACTCTCATACACTGCTGGGGGGAGTGCAAACTGGTGCAGCCACTATGGAAAACAGTATGGAGATTCCTCAAAAAATCAAGGATAGAACTACCATATGATCTAGCTATTCCACTGCCGGGTATTTATCCAAAGAACTTGAAAACGCCAATGCATAAAGATACATGCACCCCTGTCTTCACTGCAGTGTTATTCACAATAGCCAAGACTTGGAAGCAACCTAAGTGCCCATCAAGGGATGAATGGATAAAGAAGATGTGGTATATATACACAATGGAATACTACTCAGCCATAAGAAATGATGAAATCCAGCCATTTATGACAACATGGATGGACATTGAGGGTATTATGCAAAGTGAAATAAGTCAGAGGGAGAAGGTCAAATACCGTATGATTTCCCTCGTTAAGTAGTAGATAATAACAACAATAAACAAACACATAGAGACAGAGATCAGATTGATGGTTACCAGAGGGGAAGGGGGTAGGTAGGAGGGCAAAAGGGATAATTCGGCACAGGTGTGTGGTGATGGGTTGTACTTAGTATTTGGGTGGTGAACATGATGTAATCTATGCAGAAATAGAAGTATAATGATGTACACCTGAAATTTATACAATGTTATAAACCAATGTTACTGCAATAAACAAAAAATTTAAAAAAAAAAACCTTAGATAACTCTTCACCTTCCTAAACCTTGAAAAAAATGTATATAAGATACCCAAATAAAGGTATTATAGAACTCAAAAAAATAAAAAATAAAAAAATAAAATAAAAGTATAACAAGCTCTTTGTGATTTAAGTATAATAGCAAAAAAAAATTGGCAAAAAATTAAACACCTGTGAATAGGGGAAAAGTCAAATTTTAATACATTCATATGACAGAATAGCATTCATTTATCTAAAATGAAATTAATAATAAGTGACACAGGAAAATGCTTACAGTACTTTAAGTAAATACATACATTTATATATATTTTCTTTGCAAATTGTACCTGCAAAATCATTCCAAATAAGCATGCATAAGGGCACGCATACGCACATATACACAAAGAAAAATGTGGGGAACAAAGCTCATTCACACTTAGTGATTGGTTCTGGTGGTGAGATTAGAGTGGTTTGAACTTTCTTCTTAACACTTTTTTTATTTTTATTTATGGCTACCACGTATTACTTTTATAATCAGAAAAAAAACACTGAAGCAGCTCATAAATTTTACCTTCTCTGAACAAAAAACTAAGAAGGTGAGGAAAAAACTGTGGTGTCGTTAGACATTCGCTGATAAGAAAGCCATTACTTATCTCCAATCAGAAGGGTAATTCATGATTACCTGACCTGTGTAATTTATAGGAACTTTTTGCCCCTTGAAGGTATAGCTATTTCAAATAATAATTAACATTAGCAATTTGCATTATCATAGGATTAATAACTAAGCTACTATCTGCTGCTGTCTCTGTTTCCACAAATGTTAAATCTACAAATTCCAAATTAACCATTTACAATTACATTTAAAATGAAGTTAAACTTGCAAAACTTAGGTTTCTCAAAGACGGGGGTACTAAAAGCAGTTTGTTGCTAGATTTGAGCAGCTTACGAATATAAGTATTCAAATTTATATTAGCTGTCATCAGTTGTATAGAGTTTTGCAGTTGCAGGGTAATCCTTTAACTCTATATTCCTATATCCACATCAAGAACAGCAATGTTAATAACTAACCTGGTTGCAAATAAATATGTGGGTATCTCCATTTTATTGTGCTTCATATATTTACATGTTTTGTTCTTGATCTAATGTTATTTGGAATATAGCCTTTCTTTTCTCAGCTATCTTCTGCTTTCTTAAATAACACATATAATTCTTGATAGAAGTTAGACAAATTGAACATTTCTTTGGAAAAGCAATTTGGTTTCATACTAAATAATCTAACTTACTCAAAATTCTCAATAGAAAAAGAGAAAAGGAGAAATTCCATTCCCCACTCCAAACATCAGGCTTCTCAACTAGGGGCATTTTATTTATTTATTATTTTTTACTATACATTTGGGGGTTTATTTGCTATAGCAGTTAAGCTATCCTAACTACAACTTAATCTTTTTCTACTCTTTCAGTCACAGTATAACTTTAACAGGGCCAAGAGTTCTGCTGATACAAAATCAGTACCGCTTTAAGAATCTGGTATAACTTTTTTTTTTCAATTGAGAAATAATTGACATATAACATTGTGTAAGTTTAAGGTGTACAAAGTGTTGATTTGATACACCTACATATTGCAAAGTAATTACCACTGTAGCATTAGCTAACACCTCTATCACGTCACATAATTATTATTTCTTTCTTGTGGTGAGAAGATTTAAGATCTAGTCTCTTCGCAACTTTGAAAGTATATAATGCAGTATTGTTGGGGCATCTTAGTAGGGAAGTTTTCTTAAGAAAAAGAAATCTTATTAATGGGATTTTGAACTATTTGAAAAAACAAACATAATAAAAAGGTAAGGAAAACAAATATACATATTTGCTCTCTGATAGTGTTTTTATATATATATATATATATATATATATATGTATATTCACACATAATATCAGAAAGAGCTCACCAAAGCCATAGATTTTTACATCACATATACTTACAGTCTGCTTAAATTCATTTAATTGAATTTGGAGACCCTGGGCTTTGTCAAGCTCCTTTTTCATTTCATTCACATTTCGCTTAAATTCCGTGACCTCCAAGCGTAGTGAGCGGCGCTCCACTTCTGCTGCGTGCAGTCTTTGTGTAAACCCAAATATCTGCTTCTGTAATGATGCTGTGCTTTTCTGTTGTTAAACAAAAGCAATTTTACAAGTAGTAACTACAGATTTACTAATAAGTCAATAGCAATGACCATTTTACCAAATTAAATGTAACTTAGGTTATACAGAATACAATATCCACTATTACTGAAACTTAGAGTTGAAAGCTTTATTTTTTATGTGACCAATAATTTGAAACGAACAACTGAAGAAAAGAAATAGCCTAGATGGCTAGAAAATGTAATTGACAATTGTTTACATCTCACAATTCTGTTGCAGTATACTTACAGAGACCAGTAAATACAGAACCTCATGCCAGAACTTTTGTATTTTGATATTTTGGACACTTATTTGGAAGCAGCCAGCCCTGGCGGTCTAGTGGTTAAGACTCAGCACTCTCACTGCCGAGGCCCGGGTTCGTTTCCTGGTCAGGGAACCACACCACCCATCTGTCAGTTGTCACATTGTGGCAGCTGCATGTTGCTGTGATGCAGAAAGCTATGCCACCAGCATTTCAAATACCAGCAAGGTCACCCATGGTGGACATGTTTCAGCAGAGCTTCCAGACTAAGAGAGACTAGGAAGAAGGACCTGGCCACCCACTTTGAGAAAAAATCAGCCATGAAAACCCTGTGGCTAGCAGAGGAGCATTGTCTGATACAGCACTGCAAGGTGAGACGATGCTGCAAAAAGACTGTGCAGGGTTCTGCTCTGCTGGACACAGGGGCACTAGGAATCAGAATCAACTGAAGGGCACTAACAGGGGCGCTAGGAATCAGAATCAACTGAAGGTCACTAACAACAAATTTGGAAGTGTTTTTATTTATTGTATTAAAAGATTACACGAAATCTAAAGGAAATCCTGATACATTCATGTACAACTAATTTAAACTACAAATGTCTGATTCAGAATTAAATTTACGAGTCCTAAAGTCACTATTTAATTAAATTGCATACATACCAAAATGGGCACATGGCCACGCAGACCATATTTCAGGGCCAGTGTGTTTACTTTATGAAGTCCACGGGCCAGCCTCTGAACCAGGGAATCTTTTTCTATATATGTAATACTCCTGCTACTGTGCAAAGGTATACTCTCCATTGCCAGACTAATTTTATCCATGAGTTTTGCAAAAGAATTCTTGGCTGCACCTACGAGTAAATGTCCACAAATTCTGGAATTTGGATCTTCAAAGAAAAAGAAAAACAGACACAGAAAAATGTGAATTGTCTCTTGTTCATTTCACAACATTGCCAATCACAACACAATGAAAATATTTTCTCAATTATATAATTCCCATTCACCTGTGGTAATTCATTCAAAAAGTCCCCTCTCACATAAATTTTCACTATGACAAAAAGAAATGCAAAAAATAGTTCACTTACTAAACAATACATTTATCTAAAAAAAACTGTAAAATTTACAGTATGTCACTCAAACCTGAACACTATGACACTAAAAATTCATGACTCTTTTGTTTTAAAACCTAACATAAATTCATTTTCTATTTACAACTACTGAAGCTTGTTACCTTAATGTCATACTATTTTTATTCTCAGACAAGAAAATATAATTTGCTTTATTCCAAGGCAATTAAAATTTTACAACTACAATTACTTATTTCCCCACAGGATTTTGGTAATCATCTCTCTCCTGTAATGGACTTCAGTCCCAGCATATCCAACACAGCCTGCTTACTGCTAGATTCATCAGGTCTGTAATTAATAATTGTGTTTAATGTTGATAAATAAAATTGTCAGTGCTCTTTCTACTAATTAGTATTCCAGATATTGGTTAATAGGTTTATTTATGCCTTAATAAAAGTCGTGTAATTTAGTTTTCCCTCTGCTGGGCAGGTCTTAATCTGTCATTACTTGTCTACGATACTATCCGTGTAAAATGACAAGCCTGGAGAGATTATTTAAATTCAGTAGTATACCATTCTACATTTCAAGAGCCTCTAATGTTGGAGTTAATTTAAATCTTGTCTTTACATCATAAGCACAAAAAGCATATTTGGCCAGCTTTATCCAGTAGAAAAATGTTTTACAATTCTAGGAATACATATGTTTCAACACTAAAGAGCAAAACTGACTGAGAAGGTGACCAATTAATGGTTTTCTGTGTCATAAAGAACCATCTCACAGAGGCCCTGTGTTCAAAATTTGAGTCTTGTTTTATTTCTTTTATTCCTCAAGGTATAAAAGGAAAAATAAATTCTTAAATTTATGCAGCAGGCAGAATTTGAAAACCACATTGCTTAGAAGTTATACATAAAATAGAAATTGTTAATTTGATAAAAGCATAATATCCTCCATTTGGATTTATTTCCGTCAGTTATTGATGCATTTACTTCTAAGAATATAATATAAGGTAATATAAGTTTAATTCTGTATGCCTCTCATAAACATACTCTCTGAGAATCCCATGGACAGAAGGCATACGAAGTATAATTAAAATACACAGTTCCTTTGTTAACAAGCAGATTCCTTAAATAAATCATCAGTGAAAAAGAATTTAGTAGCTTTATATAAAATCAACATATAATCTAGATCACTGAATTTAAAGAATTACTAAACTACAGTATGCATTTAATAGGTCGCTGCTGAATAAATGAACAGGAAAATGTATTTACTTCTCTATAATGTTCAATATAATACATCATTCCAATACCTAATATATGTCTTCCCTGTTTCTCCAACTAGTTTGCAACTCCTTAACTGTGTCTTTTTTCATCTTAGTAAACTCTTTATCTTCACTGTGCCAGCCTAGCATATATAGGTATTTTTTACGTGTTTGTTGGATTAATTATATTTCTTTTTACTTCCATAGCAGCTGCAACAATGCTGAATACGAGAATGCATTCAATAATGAGAAATTAATTAACACTAACTTTTATGGTATGTCAAAAGTTATTCTTTTTAAATAAACAAGACAAAAGCTCATTGTTTTAGGAAATTTTCAGGAATATAAAAGTAATAAAATTTTCATAGACAAACAGCCTTTAGAATCAAAAATCAACTACAATTAAATTTTAATGAATAGTGGTTTTTTACTATATTGCAGAAATGTGTTGTGTAGACACTAACCACTCTGAAAGGTGAAATTAAGTGACAATGCAATTCCACAAGGCATTCTTCTGCATTTTTAAGAAGTGGGAAAGAGGTATACACTCTAAGTTCCTGACTGCTACTTTCAATGAAACAGAAAAAGCACCTAATAATTTATGCTTTGAGGAGTAAGAAGTGTTTTTACAATATACTTCACATTATACAGTATAGAGTACAATTAATTCAATATTAAACAAATGAAGAAAGAAAAAAAATCCTCTAGTGACACAGTTGTAGAATTATTTGTATAATGATACAGAAATAAGAGAAAAAAATAAGATCACTAAAATTCCTCATGTCTCAACTTGTCTAGACTGTTTAAAATAGTTGGCTTGTTACATTTAACAAATTCTTATTTATGTTAAATACATTTTCCCCTTTTTAATAGCATGTGTCTTTCAAGAAAGAAGAGGACTCTATGTTCCGCAACTACTTTTTCCAATAGAAGGGGCAATATTGCACATCTAAGGTTAAAATCTTAAAAACAAATTCATAAAGAATTGTTTCAACCAGTAGCTCTAAACCTGTGTACTACAGATCTCAGGGCAGCGGGGAGGGGAGGCTGAAAAGTTATTACAAGAGTTCCACCACTTTTAACTGCAGTAACTATTACCATTTGATCTTTATTTAGCCTTAAAAATATATACAGCACGAATAATATATGCTTGTGATGTTGTGAGTAATAAAATTAAAAGTCCTTTAAAACATTACAGAAGTCAATTGCTACTAAAAATACAAATATTATGTAGGGAGAGACAGTCTACAATATATTTTCTTATTAAAATGGAGTCCTCACTCCCAGAAAGATTGAGTAACATTCCTTTATCAAAAAAAGAGAATAATGAGTAATTAATATATGTAAGTATATAATTACTTGATTTAATAATAATGTTAGTGATGAATATAACATCAATAATAATGAGTAATAACATAATAATGAGTAATGTTAATAATGTTAAAAATGTTAAGCACGAGTAATGTTAATTGCATTAAATTCTGACTCAGTTCTACACACTTGGGAACATTTTGTCATCCTTGCCATCTCCATCTCCCTTGCCATCTCCCCCACATCCTGTCGTTAATATTTCCCCAATCTATTCAATTTTCTCTGTGACCATGGCCTTATCTCACCTATTTTCTTGCAAGAGTCTCCCTACTCTTCTCCAGTCTTTCCCCTCTTCAATCCATCCTTACTGTAGATAAAGTGACTTCTTTTTTTTTTTTTAAAGATTTTATTTATTTATTTTTCCCCCCAAAGCCCCAGTAGATAGTTGTATGTCATAGCTGCACATCCTTCTAGTTGCTGTATGTGGGACGCGGCCTCAGCATGGCCGGAGAAGCGGTGCATCGGTGTGCGCCCGGGATCCGAACCCGGGCCGCCAGCATCGGAGCGTGCGCACTTAACCGCTAAGCCACGGGGCCGGCCCTAAAGTGACTTCTAAAACACAAATAGGATCTTGTCACAACCCCTTCTTTGAAGCCCCAATGACTCTCTTCAGATTTAGGAATAAATTTCAAACTCCTCAAAACATGGCTCATAAGGCCCTACATGATCTGATCCTTGCTTACTTTTCCAGGAACATCTTTCACTATTAACCCTTTTACATGCAACTCTTTTCAAGTGACCCCCAGCACATTACAATCTTAGAGCATTCCTGTGAGCAAAAATAATGCTTGTGTCTCCAAACTGCTAATAATCTGGAAAATGTGAACATGGATATCAGTTTTCAAACTTGGGAGCCAAGCATTATGATAAGATTCAAAGCAGTGCTCTATCTGGGAAAAAAAAACACTATGAAAACAGCTAAAAATACTATTAAAAAAAAAGTAATGAGGAGGGCCGGCCTGGTGGCGCAAGTGGTTAAGTGCGCACGCTCCGCTTCCGTGGCCCGCGGTTCGCGGGTTCAAATCCCGGGTGTGCACCGATGCACCGCTTATCAAGCCATGCTGTGGTGGCATCCCATATAAAGTGGAGGAAGATGGGCACGGATGTTAGCTCAGGACCAACCTTTCTCAGCAAAAAAAAAAAGAGGATTGGCATCAGACGTTAGCTCAGGGCTGATCTTCCTCACAAAAGAAAAAAAAGTTTAAAAAAAAAGAAAGTAATGAGAGAATTTGTCTAACCATATTTAAAACAACAAGATATACTCATGAAGGAGCAGTATCATACTGAAATTAGAAGAGATCGGAGACTAATGGAATAGACTCGAGAGAGAGGAAGTAGATCCATACTTATAATAATTTAACATATATGAAATGGCAAATCTTAATTCCGTAGGGAAAAGATGGATGACTAAATTAAAAAGTATTGGGACTAGCTGGTCATCTGGACACAAATAAATCTTAATCATTTCCTCACTACTTACACCAAAAATAATTCCAGATAAATCCAAAATTTAATGTAAAAATTGAAAATACTAGGGGCCGGCTCAGTGATGTAGTAGTTAAGTTCATGCACTCTGCTTCGGCAGCCTGGGGTTTGCAGGTTCAGATCCCAGGTGTGGACCTACACAGGGCTTATCAAGCCATGCAGTGACAGGCGTCCCACATATAAAGTAGAGGAAGATGGGCACGGATGTTAGCTCAGAGCCAATCTTCCTCAGCAAAAAGAGGAGGATTGGCAACAGATGTTAGCTCAGGGCTAATCTTCCTCACCAAAAAAAAAAAAAAAAAAAGAAAATACTAGACCAAAACATGAGCAATACACCCTTGAGGTAAGGCTAGCCTTTTTAAGTAAATCACTAAAAGATAGATCATAAAGTAAATGATTAATAATTTTAACTATATAAAAATTAAAATACACAAAATTTAAATACAAACTGGAAAAAGTATTTACATTTATATTGCAAAATATTAATATATGTGATACACAAGGAGTTCTTATAATTCTATATGAAACAAACACATCTCCACATATATGAAAATGAGAATTTGTAAAAGAATATGAACAGATGTAGAACAAATGAAAAGATATGCAACCTAACCATCAAAAATGCGAATAAGTAACAATATAGTTTCTTTTGCCTTTCAAATTGATAAAGATGAAAAAAACTGTCAAAACTTCGTGCGCCAAAGATATTATGAGGAAACCAGAACACTCAATATTGTTCATGGCAGTGTAACATAAAGCAACTTTTATGAAATACTGGGCAATACTTTCCAAATGTAAAAATATGCAAACTCATTTCTCAGGAATTTAGCCAAGAAAATAATTGTACAAGTGTAAAATTATTTGATGCACAAACATGTTAATTATAGCATATTTTATTACAGTATTGCTTAAAATAGTAATAAAATAAGAAAAAACACTAATATCTGTCAATAGAGAATTCACAGGGTAAACTATGGTGCATAGTCACAATGGAATATTATGTGACCAAAGACAATTAATGATGTACCTCTACTATATTGGCATTGACCCCTCATTTATTATCCACTGAGTAGAAAAAAATTACAATGAGGTATGATTTCCTCAAGTAAAACTGTATGTGTTTGTGTGTATACATGTTTGTACACATGTATGAGAGATTTGTAGAAATCATCAAAGTGTTAAGAATGATTGGGAATGGCCCTTTGAGTGATTTTTATTTCTTCTATGCAGGTTTCTGTAGTGCGTGAAGTTTTTACACCAAGCATAAGCACTTCTGCAGAAATAACAAAACTATTTTTAAAAACTGCCTCCCTCGTTCATTCATTAAACAGCCAGCTATAGAGTAGCTCATATGTATAAAGGCACTGTGTAGGAAATGGGGATAAGGAATCTGTAACACTGAGGAAGAATCAATAGCTCTTGTTTCTATCAGTATTATTTATAAATAATACTATAGATATAAATGCCCAATAATAGAACTACCCAAAAACATATCTTGACTTAGACAAATAATATTTGGGGGAATGATTATCTAAAAGCAGGAAGTCTTGATCATTTTCGTCCTGTGGACACCTTTGGTAGTCTGTTAGAACCTATGGATCCCCTTTTCAGAATAATACCTTTAAATGCGTAAATCAAAATATGTAGGATTACAAAGGAAGCAAATTTTATTGAAATGCAGTTAGCAAACTATTTTAAGTTTGATTATTAATGCGTTAAATGTAAGACAATACATTTAAAATAGACTAAAGGTGGAGCCGGCCTGGTGGCGTAGCGGTTAAGTATGTGTGCTCTGCTGCAGCGGCCCGGGGTTCGCAGGTTCGGATCCCGGGCGCACACCAATGCACGGCTTGTCAAGCCATGGTGCGGCGGCATCCCATATAAAGTAGAGGAAGACAGGCATGGATGTTAGCCCAGGGCCAATCTTCCTTGGTAAAAAGAGGAGGATTGGCATCGGATGTTAGCTCAGGGCTGATCTTCCTCACAAAACAAAAAAAATATATAGACTAAAGTTAATTTTCTTTAAAGACATATCATGGTGAAAGTTGTTGCTTGGCCAAACTAAGAACACTGAACTATGAGATGATCTTTAAGAAGTCATCATATATGCCATGTCGGACATCAAATTGTTTTGTTTTTTATATTTAAAAGTGTTAAAAATCCTGATTCACAAATATATACTGCTGCAAATGTAATTAAATCTTCCATACTTCTCTTTCAAAGTAGAGATGGGCTTCTCTCAAAAAATACCAGAATTCTCCAAGCCTTTTAAATTCAAAACCTATTGTAGTGAGTTTTTTGTCCTAAAGTTAGTGAGTTCTTTGGCTAGGTCAACATATTCAACACAATTTACATCAGAAAGAAAAAGGACATTTGTGGTGATGGATGCAAAGCAGACTTTTGGTGGTGAACATGATGTAGTCTACACAGAAGTCAAAATATAATAATGCACACCTGAAATACATATAATGCTATAAACCAACACTACCTCAATTTAAAAAAAGAAAAAGAATTGTGAATCTATGGTTCAAATTTGATGCTATAAAGATAGAAGGAACTCCAGGAATTCTTTTGAAAGAGTTCTGAAGTGTTTCCAGGTGCGTGCAGGTTGCTCTTTTAAAGAAATAACAGAGGATTTTGTGTTTAGGGAATACTGGAAATCAACATAGACATGAAGAACATAGAAGCTCACTTGGATAGATGAATAACTACTAGGTGGAGAGTTGTCCTGATACTTAGCCAGCTATGTTACACCAGCATCCAAGTTCACAGAGAAGACTGTGATTACATGCCATGTATGTGATGGGTCTCATGATTACTGATTAGTAAAGTTGAGCATCAACTATATCTGGAGATAACTGTAACAACCGTATTACAATATGAAAATATCTGTGATTTCTATTAGTAACAAAGTCACTATGCTGCTAATATTATCATGATCTGTCATCACCACCCCAGGTTAAGAGACTCCTTATCTAAGGAATATATTTCGTTGTTAGTGCTGTCCAGTCGATTCCAACTCCTGCTGACCCTGTGTACAGAAGAGCAGAACCCTGCCTGGTCTATTTGCGCTGTCCTCTCACCTTCCAGCGCTGTATCAGACAACGCTCCGCTGCTATTCACAGGGTTTTCATGGCCAATTTTTTCAGAAGTGGGTGTCCAGGTCCTTCTTCCTAGTCTGTCTCAGTCTGGAAGCTCCGCTGACACCTGTCCACCATGAGTGACCCTGCTGGTATTTGAAATACTGGTGGCATAGCTTTCAGCATCACAGCAATACACAGCCGCCACAGTGTGACAACTGACAGATGGGTGGTGTGGTTCCCTGACCAGAAACGAATTCAGCTGTGGTGGTGAGAGCACCGAATCTTAACCACCAGACCACCACGGCTGGCTAAGGAATATACTACTCTATCATAAATCTATATCCTTGAGCCTCTGCCCCTGTGTCAACTTAAATAATAAGAAAGTTCCATGCCCGGACTACTCAGAGAACTATAAGATAGTATTATGCTGTCAGTTTTTACTGAAGATGAATATAAGCAACAATGACAAGAAAAAAGTTGTGCATCTTCTATGAAGTAGCTTTTAAAGACAGAAACTGTGATGTTCAATATTTCCAATATGATAATCCATGTAATAAATTCCTCTTAAGGTTTAGTAGCAAAAAATAGTTTGTTCCACATGTTTGGAGACACAAGAAAGCATCTCACATTTGGGGAACAACAAGCAGCTCAGTTAAGCTAAACTGCAGGTTTATTAATGAGAGCACTGGGAGGTGAGACTCTACAAATAGATGAGAATCAGATCAAGAAGTGTCTTGTATACCCAGCTAAAGGGTTAATTCAGTAAGAAATGGGGACCAATACTGCTGCTGACACTGAGGACAAAGATATGTGACAGACCAAGCACTGCTCACATGCAATAACTCATTTAACCCTCACAATAGCCAATGAGATGACAGTATTATTACAGCAATTTAAAATAAATGAGAAAAAACGAACAATGAAAAATGGTATACAGAATGACCCAGTCATATTGAAATATATACAACAGAACTTGAAAGAAGTACACAGAAATAGTCATCATATTCTTGGATAGGGAGAGTGCAAGAGATATCTTACAGCCATATTTAAGTAACACCTATAAGATGCTATAATTTTTTTCTGGAACAAAGTGGGGGCAAAAATATATTTCTAAATACATACATAATATTTTAGTATAGATTTGAGGGGAAATGTTTTCTTTTGTTCTTTTACAAAAACCTGAAAAAATAATTATGTTGCTTTGTTAAATAGTATATGGATATTCAACCAAACCTTCTAAAGAAAGATTTCACACTCTTATAAGTTTCCTAGAAACCTATAAATTGAAAAATATGTTAAAGCTTCATCTGTGTTTCTTAAAATAATTTTGATTTTATACATTATTTTAACAAATAATTAATATTATCAACAAATATATCCTATAAAAGTTGTGACACTGGAATTTTGCAGTCATGAACACTTCCAAGGATAAATTACCCATTCAAAAATTGTTCTTAAAAATTATGATAGGCAAATAAATTTTAATTTAAAAACAAAATTACCTGTTCACTGTAAAATACTTTCAACTGTTCTGTATGCTTGAAAATTCTCATAAAAATGTTTGAAAAAATGTGGAAAAATGCAAAAGTAACAATAAAAAAAAAAATCACAGAATAAAACAAAATTCAATAGTTAAATATGGCTCCGCAAAACAGAAACTAGCAGCTGAAGCACCAGAAATGATACATGGTCAGACTGTACTTGTTTCAATTTCAGATATGAGTGAAATTATGTAAATAACAAAATCCTCTAAGTTACTTCTTCTCAAACTTTACTGAGCATATAAATCATCTTGTTAAAATGCGGATTCCAATTGAGGAGCTCCGGAGTGGAGTCTGAGATTACGCATTTCTAACACACTCCCAGTTAATGCTGATGCTGCTGGTCCATAGACCACACTTGGAGCAGCAAGGCTCTTTTTATTGTTTGTTAGGATTCAATAAAGCCTTAACGTTTTTAAATATATACCAATAACTACTTATTAATACAAATATCTTTACTTACTGCTCTGAACTTCCTAAGTATGAAACCTCAGTGTTATGCTGAATACAGCCTAGATTTCTGAGTTTTGCCTAAAAGAGTTGCTATGACCTCTAGAAAGTTAACTCAAAGTATACAATGAAAGAAGGTTCTGCGCAGTAATAGCAGGGGCATGTATATGTGGGTCATCTATCTTCTAGGTAATTAAGATACAATTATAATTGAAATGTGTAAATGTGTAACAAAATCTATGAACATTCTACTGATATCCATGTACTCCTGTATTTGTTCAGAGATATTTCAAAGCAGATCAGCACATTTGTTTCTATCTTGAGAAATTTAATCTGGACCAGTCATATGAAAATGTTCAGCTATCTAAAGGGTTCTTTAGTCCATTCTCATAATGATTGATATCCAAGCCCTTCAGTGGAAGTCACATTCTCCCCTGTTTGAGGTAAATGATCTCTTGCAGGCACACCATTTGGATACCTGGAAGAGGTAATTTATCTCAAGTGGGCAAACTCTTTAATGAAAGGAAGAAGGTTGCCACCTGTCCAGTATTTACAGAGGCAACATGGAAACCGGGGTCTCTGCCCACTGCCTATAAAGACATCATCCAAGTTGAAGAAGGTAGCAAGGGCAACCACCTGCAACACTTTCTGAGCAATGAATTCAAGTTACCTTTATTGAACTTCCAGTTTCATGAAAAGGTATAGAGTCACATAATAGTTCCATTGAGACTTCAGTACACAAAAAAGAGATAAAACAGACATTTATTGGATAGTTATGTATACAAGGGACTTGGCTAAGCAAGTTACATTTACTCCTAATAACCCTATGAGCTAGAAACTTTTCTTAGTCAAATTTTACAGATGAAAATGTTGAGGCAGAAAAGGAATTAAGTAATTTTCCCACTGTCACGCACATAGTAAACAATGCAACCCAGATCAAATATAGAGTTCAAGTTCTTAACCCATACTCTACTACGTATCCAACATGTTTCATTTTCTCTCCTAGACAATTTTTAAATTTCTCTCCTAGACACTTAACAGTAGGTGTATAATTCAGAAATTACTCTAAAAAGATAAGCACCTAATTTTTAAAAACAGTAATTTACTGAGCTTTTTTTTATCTTAGAACAAAGATAACATGAGAAGCAATACAGTTATTATCTAATATTACTAAAAGCTGCTACTTAGATTGGCATACATGTACCAGTTTTCCTTGGGCTAAAAAGAAAAAAGTGACAATGATGCCATCAATATGTGGTCCTGACATATAAAATGGTTTAAATTTCAGCAAGATCTTCAAAAAGGAAAAGAAAGTAGAAGAAAGAAGGAACAGAAAAGAAAAAACATAGTTCTAAGAAATATCTCCTTTCATTTCAGAATTTTCAGATTATGTCCTAAAAAGACTTTCCCAAGGAGCTGGACCACTGGTGTAGTGGTTAAGTTCACATGCTCCACTTTGGCGGCCCAGGGTTTGTGGGGTCGGATCCCGGGTGCAGACCTACACACTGCTTATCAAGTCATGCTGTGGCAGGCGTCCCATATACAAAATAGAGGAAGATGGGCACAGATGTTAGCCCAGGGCCAATCTTCCTCAGCAAAAAGAGGAGGATTGGCAACGGATGTCAGCACAGGGCTAACCTTCCTCACCAGAAAAAAAAAAGACCTTGCCAAGATTTTGCCATTTCAATTTCCCACTTGGCTGAAAGAATCAAGATACTGCGCATAATATTAGATGATTCAAGAGACAATGAATCAATTACAAATCAAAGCTGAACTGATATTTCTGATACCTGTCCTATGATGAAAACATCCTATTGTAAATAGGTTAAATAAATCATGGAATGCCCAAATGATAAATATTACCCAGATATTACAATCACTCTCTAGAAATGGAGAAAAATCCTCAAAAAGTATGACTTCTTTTATACTGAAGCTATGATAAGATATCATGGGCAAAGCACAGCATTACTTCTGTGATATTCTTGCCAAAAATGCATAAAATTAGTCTAATCATGAGGGAACACCAAACAAATCAAAATTGAGGTATATTCTACAAATAACTGGCCTGTAATCTTCAAGGTCATGATGGTCAAGGAAAGACTGAGGAACTCTTCCATAATGAGGAAGACTAAAGAAACATGACTAAACACAACATGTAATTCTAAACCAGATCCCTTTGCTAAACAAGACATGATTGGGACAACTAGGGAAAGTCGAACGGGGTCTGACTGGTAGTAATGTATCAGTGTTGGTTTCCTGATGGTGATCATTGTGTTCTGGTTATGTAGAAGAAGGTCTTTGGCTGAAGTACACACTAAAATACAAGGGAGTAATGGGGCATCATGTCAGCAACTTGCTCTCAAATTGTTCAGCAAAAAAACAGTTTTCTGTTGTGTACTTGCAACTTTTCTATAAGTTTGACGTTATTTCAAAATAATTTTTAAATGAAGACATAAAACAGTGTGTAGCCTATGATATCATTTATATCCCTTGTTAGTCTGTCAGTGGATGGATGAATGAGTAGCAGGAAGGAACGAAGGAAGGAAGGAAGGGAAGGGTAGGGGAATGGATAGAGGGATAAAATAGATTGGAAGAACACATACAAATGTTAACAGTAACTATTCCTGTATGGTGGGAAAATATTTTGGTTTTTGTTATTGTTGTTCTCTGATTTTTTTTTCAAGTTTTCTGAATTCATCAGTTTTCTTTTATAATGGAGACAGTAGAGGTGGAGGTAATTTGTTTCTAAAAAAATGAATCCTCTCTATTGCAGACATTGTTGATTAGCTGACTCATTCCATCCACAAACTCTTCCTTCTCTTTTGCTAACTTTCAGCTAGCCAGCTGGGGATAACAATGTGATCCAGTTCAGGCCAATGAAACAAGAGCAGAACCAGGGGCCGGAGGGGGGGCAGTGTGGGGGGGGTGGGCACAGAGCTTTTGCCTTCCTGATATAAAGGGATATATTCAGCAGCCACGTGTCTTCACATTCTTAACAGTTTTCTTGATATATAATTCACATACAATACAATTTACTCAAAGTGTAAAATCAATGGTTTTGAATATATTCACAGAGCTACGGAACCATCATAACCATATTCATTAGCAGTCACTTTCCATAATCCTCAACGCCTCCCCAGCCTTGGGCAACCTCTAATCTACTTTCTGTCTCTAGATTTGCCTATTCTGGATATTTCAAATAAATGGTATCATAAGATATGTGATCTTTTGTGACTAGCTTCTTTAACTTAGTATGTTTTCAAGGTTCATCCATGATGTAGCATGTATCAATACTTGATTTCTTCTTTTGTTGTTTTTTTTGTGAGGAAGATCAGCCCTGAGCGAACATCTGCCAATCTTCCTCTTTTTTTGCTGAGGAAGACTGGCCCTGGGCTAACATCCATGCCCATCTTCCTCTACTTTATATGGGACACTGCTACAGCATGGCTCGACAAGCGGTGCATCGGTGCACGCCCGGGATCCGGACCTGCGAACCCTGGGCTGCTGCAGCGGAGCAGATGCACTTAACTGCTTGCGCCACCAGGCTGGCCCCTACTTCATTCCTTCTTATGGCTCAATAATATTTTATCGTTTAGATATCTATTCATTCATCAGTTGATGGACATTTGGGTTTGTTTCCACTTTTTGGCTATTATGCATAACGCTGCAATGAACATTCATGCACAAGTTTTTGTATGTATGTATGTTTTCATTTCTTTTGGATATATTCTTAGGAGAGGAATTGCTGGATCATATGATAACTGTATGTTTAATATTTTGAGGCACTACCAGCAATTCATGAATGTTTCACATTTTGTCCTTCCCTTTTCCTTCTTGCCCCAAACACAGTCCTGATGCCTGGAAGTACAGTAGCCAGCTCAAAACTAGGAGACACAAACATGAAGATGCTAAGGATGGCTGAGCAGGAAGACACAGTCGGGATTTCTACCTACCTCCAGACTTCCTATTATTTGAGAGGAAAAAACTCTATATGATTAAGCTACTTTAAGTGGGGTCTTCTATTAGTTACAAAGAAAGCAAACCTGTGATGCCCCCGAATATACAATGTCATTGTATCCAGAGAAAGAAATTTCTTCTTGACCTTTATATACTAATTTATAACAAAATTACGTTTTAAAAAAAGTTAGAGCTATATGTGATGTGTAAATTGTCTTAAAATTTTAAGATAAACTAATGTATTTGCATTTGATTTACTCTAAATTTTTATGAAATTTCTTTATTATTATTCAGCTGTAATGCAATAAATCTTAATAATGACCAATATTTGAACTAAGAAAAGTAAGCAAACTACTAAACAAAGACTATTCTAAGCACTTCACAAATTAACTCATTTAGTCCTCTCAACAACTCTGAGACAGGTAATACTATTTTTGCCCTTTTACAAATACAGAAACTAAGGCACAGAGAGTTTAAACAACTTGCCTATGTCACACGGCTAGTGACAGAACCAGTATTCAAAGTCAGGCAGAATCCCTGCTTAACCCTCTACCATGTTGCCTCCACTGTACAGCACTTTAGCAATTTTAGAACAGAAAATTAATAACTGGTAGTCTAAAAATATATACAGGTAGATGCGTGTGTGTCTGCGTGTGTGTGTGTGTGTGTGTGTGTATTCATTAATGTTATACACTACTCTCATGGTGAGATGATAGATAGTAAGGGAACAAAAATTTTTTTCTCACTCACTATATGCCAGATACTGTACAAAATATTCAACAAGTGTTATCTCATTAAATCCTCATAACAACCAGGAAGATGATACTATCTTCATTTATAGGTAAAGAGTCTGAGGCCCAGTAAATTAAGTAACTTGCTCAATTTCACACAACTAATAACTAGCAGAGCTGGATACAAAATCAAATCTGCTTTATTCAAAAGCTAATGTTCTGTCTTCTATACCATAATGCTTACCTATTTAGGTTATTTATACACCTAAATTATAAACTCAACATGACTACATAAACTGTTATGGCTTTATATTTATTACCCTCACTATTATCTGTTGATAACCACTCATATACTTTAACTGTCTGAAAATATTTTCTCATCTTTTCTGCTAAAATATCTAAAATTTATTCTTCTAGGATATACTTTAAAATGAAAACACATTGCCTGGAAAAGATAATATATTAACTCTTCATCATATTTTGAAAGAATTACTCTATAAGCCCAGCTAGTCATCTCTGCAGAAGGTCGACACTGATCATTTTTGTACTAGTCTAATAATACTCAATTATCTATCGTGACCATATCCTTTCCAATACTCTTGAGGACTTTGATAAACCAATCATTCTTCCCCTCTAAGCAACAATCACTTTCTCTTCCCTAAATAGTATTCTTTAGCCAACAACATGTAAAGTGTTCCCTAAAAATAAGTTTCCCTAAACTTGCTATTTCATCAAGCTATTAGAGGCACAACCAGGTCTAACACTAAAGGCAGCTCTTTCCAGAAAGTAGGCAAGCACTTACAGTCACCACTCTTGGTCTGCCTTCTACTGATAGGTCTTACCTACACATATATTTTCAGGGTCTCAATAATAATGTGTTGATATTTTAACTTAAAAATGTTGCAAGGAACCACTTTCAGAAAATGTGCTCGGGGGATCACTGACTGGTTTTATAAAACCTCTACAACCTGATCCCATGACAATGATCCACCTTGTCTCTCACCATTCCCCAATATAGTTATAATAGAAAATACATTTTAGTAATAACCATCTATAAGCCAGGCCTGCTAGGCATGGATTTCCATTCTCATTCTTTAATACTCCTTCCTCCCAGTCTATGCTTATTCCCACCTCTCCATCTATGCTTAAGCTATGCCCTTCATCTGAATACCATCTCTCCTCTCTAACTTATCATCACTCTAGGCCCAACTAAATCACTAGCTCCTCCCTGAAGCCATCCCAATTCTCATAAGCCTGCACTGAGCTGCACCTTCTATGGATTCTTACTTTTAAAGCCTGTACTTCCTCATCCAGTCTTTGATTACATTCTGCCTAAAGTTGTGCACGAGTTGTCATTCTTGTTCTACAACCATTGTGCATATTTTCTAGAGGTCCAGATCAAGTCACATATTTTCCTTTTATCTCCTAACGTATACATAGCACAGTAATAAGGAAAAAAATGTATTAAATAAAGTAATAAGATAAACAAGATTATAGTTTAAGAAACAAATCTACTTTTAGGTGTCAACATACCTACAAAGAATATGGCTAACACAAATCATCTGTTAATGAAAATAAATCCAAAACCTTTTATTAAGTTCTTTTAAGAATGTTACAGTTTTGCTTTTAAGTCATAATACCAACACATTTAAAATACATTTACTTAGACGTTCATATCATACTCCAAACCCAGTATGTTGAGTTTTTGCCAAAACATGAAATATGCATATTGCTTACCAACATCAGTGGCCACAACCTAAAAATAATCTTTGAATCATAAATTTCCTACCATGAAGCCTAGGTTTAGACATTTGAAATCACAATAAATGATCTATATTTACATGGCAGAGTTGCCTACAGAATCAAATTACATCCCAATTATTATTTCATTAATGCCTACAATAATTCATTAAGCAGGAAAGTATTAACAAGTCCATTACACTATTTTTACTATTAATATGTCTGAAATGACCATAATTAGTCCAATGACATAGCTTAACCAGTAGGTAACTGTATATTATTCTTTTAGTGTAGAAAAATTAGTTTTCAGTGAACCTTTCACACAAACCTTTCATGCAATCTGAGCCATGAAAAAATAAACTTGAATTTTAGACTTTTGGAAATCACTGATTATAGGTGGTTCCATATACGGTGGAAAAGAGCAGACTATTCAATTAACTCTATTTAAAATTAATTAGAAAAAATAAAACACATCACCAAATGAGAGAGAAAAATTTTCTACTGGTTCAGTTATTACTTAAACTTCTCAACTTTACAGCCAGAAATAGAAACAAAAGAAGACTAAAACATTTGAAAGAATATTACCAGTATTACTTAATAAAAAAGCTAATGATGAGCTTTCCACAGGAAAATCACATCACAAAGGAAACAAAACATAAGGTAGATACATTCAGCAAGAAATGTCATTTAATTTCCCCATAAATAAAGACAAAATTACCCATCAAAATTTACATTAATTCTCTCCTCATTAAATATAGATTTAACAATCACTCTGGACCTGAATAAAAGAAAGAACAAATAAATTTTCTTCCTAGATTGTTTATTAGAAGTTGTACCATAAAGCATTTCTGGACATTTGCTTTTAAATGTATTTTGCAAGGACATAAAAGAGGGAATCATACCTGTTTTATTAATGACTTCCTGTAACTCAGCCATAGAAGTGATGATTGCAGCTAGCAGGTCAGAACTGGTGAGCCAACTGAGTGCTTGCAAACAACGTAACTGCTCTTTTTGATGTTCTGTAAAAATAGAAAAAAAACCATTACACAATGCTACAAAAATTTATTAAAATCCATGTTTAAAATTCAATGTTTAGCTATTTAAGAAATAGATCAAAATTTGTAGGCAGGGGCTGGCCCAGTGGCAGAGTGGTTAAGTTCACACACTCTGCTTTGGCAGCCCAGAGTTCGCAGGTTTGGATCCTGGGCATGGACCTATACACTGCTCATCAAGCCATGTTGTGGTGGCGACCCACATACAAAATAGAGTAAGACTCACACAGATATTAGCTCAGCAACAATTTTCATCAAGCAAAAAGAGGAAGATGGGCAACAGAAGTTAGCTCAGGGCCAATCATTCTCACCAAAAAAAAAAAAATTATAGGCAGAACTTTGCCTGGTGCAGAAAAGTCTACAAGAAATGTTAGATTTGACTGACTTAATTTATGTACATATATAACTGTTAACTGATAACAAAAAAAAGGAACGAAAATTTTCTTTAGTTCTACTTATATTACTTAATAGCCTGCTTTTTGAAAGTTAAAAATTGAAATTATTGTTTCCTCAGAATAGTCAAGCATTAAAAAATACTGTTAGCTGGAAAATTTCTGTGTGTCTCATTTTCATTCCATTCTTCAATAGATTTTTAACTCTGATCATTTTATACTGATTTATAGAAAGTAAAAATAAATTATACTGCTAATTTTAAATAGAGCAGAATCTCTGCACTGGCTTAATAGAAAGATTACTGTATAAACGCCTCACTTTACTGTGAAAAGAGCATTCAAACATAATAAAGCTAGACAAAGTTGGAATTATATATATTTGCTACTCTCTTTATATTTTAATGTCTATAACGAAAAATCAAAACCTAATTTATACACATACACTTATCCATACACATATACATACATATCTATATACGTACGGGACTATGTTGCATGATTTGATATATTAAATGATTTTTTTAAGTTTTTCCATAATGGCCAAACATATTCACATCATATGTCACTTACACTCAACTTAGACTTTTAAAAGCACAAATTATCTTACTTGGAAACTTATGCTTGTCTTTGGGCTCTCCTGTACACACTAACATGCCTATTCCTTCTTTGAAACTTTCCAACCAAGTAAAAAGAGAGGCACATGATTGGCCCAAAATCTTGAGTCTGTTCGCTGCCAAAATTGCAATAACACCTTTCCGGAATACACGTATCAATCCTTTGAACGGTTTTTTCTTCATCTTGGCATCCTCTTGCTTCTTTTCCTCTACAGTTGACAAGGCCTGGGCTAGAGTCCTAACTTCCAGTTTGAACAACTCAAAGGTGTTGACCTGCTCCTGGAGAAAATCTCTCTGTGTAGATAACGCACATGACCGTCTATAGAGAGGATACAAGGCACCAGCCATCAACGCACAAGCTGCCAGCAAAGATGTCTGTTCCCTTTGAGTTTGTGATAATAAGTTTTTGAAGCGTGAATTTTCAAGAACCAACTGTTCATGTGACTTCTCAATACGATTCAATTTTTCCGTATTTTTTTCAGCAATTTCTTGAAATTTCTATAAAAAGGGAAGTGAAATAATGTATTAGATCATGAAACAAAAGGCATTTTATTAATTCCTTTTTATAGAAAGAAAACAAACTTTTGCTGACAACTACTTCTTTTTCTTCAAAAGAAACATGTTCTAAAGTATCCAAAAAATACATATTATAGAGCAACAGTGGGCCAAACAGCTTAGATCTGAATGTGCACATTGATTTTTAAATCTTCTTACATAGAAGCTTTACATAAAGTAGAACACATAAATTTAAAAGTACTTCATGAATTTCCTGCACACTTATGCATAAATACACATGGTAAGAAAAAATTTTTCTCCTCTTCCGTTCCTCATCATTTCTCCTCTTCCATTCCTCAGTAGATTTTATTTCCTGCTTTTAAACAGAAATCACACCACCAAGAGAGGCTTTCCTATATGTAAAAAAACTACTTTTGCCAAAATAAGCAAAAGGTTAAATCAATGATACAACACACAGCCATTAACTAGATGAGAAGGGACTGACCCTCAGAGCATATGCTCCTCTTTCAGTTTCCTTCTTACTTACCCCAAACGAAGTACAGCTCTAGTGGCGGGAGGAAATACTAATTGTGAGCTGGGCCTCGGCAGCTCTCTGATCCTTTTTTCCTAATCAAGGTACTTACAATCCAAAACTTAATTTGAAACACAAAGAAATTTTAACTGCAGGCACCATATTTTCATCACTGGAAAATAAACTGGCTCTCTATGAAATCTTATGCCTAATCATTAAGGAATTGCTGAAGTAGAGTAAATTTTAGAAGATAACAGATCCCAATTTCCTTTACTGATTCATTTATCATTCAATAAACATTTATTGATTACTCACTAAATTCCATCTGTTAGGAAAACAGACAAGTAAATCAATTACTGCGGTATAATGCTGTGATAAAGCTACGCCAGATTGCCAGAGGTGAACAAAAGGGTGTTTACACAAAATGATGTTGACAGGCTTTTGGAGGGATATGACACAGGACAAGTGGGAGTGAGGTATGCAATAGAAAGAATTAAAAGAATCCCTACTCCACCAACAAGGAGGCTAGCCAATAGCTACCCTATAATAATTTCATCCAATTCTTAGAATCAGTGGTGACTTAACAGCTTCACTTGGATCTTTATTTAGCCAACTGAGCTCACTTGGCTGACTCGGCCACAGAACTCTTTCTTTTTAAAAGCAGGCCAAGGGAGTTCAATTTGAATAAGGGGGTCAGTCGCAGACAGAGAAATGTCATGCTCTGTATATGTATGATACAGTGAGGTGTTGTCTTCATTATGAGAGAATCCTTTTGGGTGCATTAAGGTTAATATTTCTCTTTATAATATTGGTTCAGAGTGTACTCTGTGTAAAATTTAATGCTGATCTTTGAGAGAGGTTTATGGTGAGTGTACGTCTGATTCAAGAGTTATCCACTGAACAACCAGAAGAATCAAAAGCATTTCTGAAATTTACACTGGCAGGAAGACCTCAAAAGGGATCAGACTTGGAGTAAATCATACAAACTCTTGACTACTCTGCAAGATTTGGGTGTCAAAGCCTACCATGGACAATGTTGATAGGCAGTAGCCAAAAGAATTCAAAGTTGTGGATATACTGCTGAGGAAAGTAACTCCTGGCCAAAACCAATCCCAAGGCTAGGGGATGAGGTTTCCCAACAGGCGACAGTGAGTAGAAGGAGGACTCAGAGGTTCAGTCCTAAGTAGAAAGGAGTAATGAAGTATTGAGAGGCCACTCTCTGAAGGATTCAACTTCTTAGATACTTTCCCTTGGGTAGGGGAAAAATTGTATTTTAGACGTGGTTTTAAATGTTTCCATATTATACTTTGTTTACTTCAACTCTTCTCTAAAGTCTGATCCAGCCATACCCGTGGTGGTACTGTAAGAAATAAAGGAAGGGGGAAATAAAGGAATTGTGGCTTACCCCTCATGACCTCTCCACCGACAGCTGGGCTGTGACAGCAGTATTCTATCAATGGGACTGAGTCCCAGAGCTCAATACAAAGACACTAGTAAAGGAAGTGGTATCCCACTGGGAGCAGCTAAAAGAAGCAAGAAACTCTGAGAACACTAGCCAGGTGGACTGCTTGGAAGCAGATGTGAGACACCCTGTTAAGGGAGGTGACCTTTAAGAAAAGGGAAAACTGACACCTGAGTTGTAGGTAGAGAAAGCAGGAAGACTAGCTTGTGGAAAAGGAAGAGCCAGAAAACAGAATAATGTGTTCTAAGGAAGTGCAAATAATTCAGAATGCATGAAGAAAAGAGGAGAAGGATGGAAATTTGAGAAGTATGTAGATAACAGATAAGTAAGCTAAGGAATTCAAACTTTATCCGGAAAGCTATGAGAAGACATAAAATCCTGGAATAGTCGTTATGCTTTAGCAAATGGATGGGAGAACTGGAAACATTAATCAAGACTGCCAAGGGGAGCAGTCGAGTTGCAGGGAGTGGGGGTAGAATGAGGGGAGCAAAGGGAAATTACAAAGGTTAATTCCATATTCTATCCAAAATCAATTCGACCAGTTAAATTAGAGGAAAAATGTAGAAAATCTAGGATAAAAGAGGCACACTGGTCATAGCCAGGCAGTGGAAATAAAAACGAACCTGATCAGGTTCCAGATGGCTCCCTATCTACATATTCATAGATCTCAAAGTCTCAGAAGTAGGTTTTCAAAAAAAATTACTTTTTTTGAACAACAAAGAAAAAAACAGTGAAAAGGTATATTTGCTAATGATATTTTAAATATTTCAAAATAATATTCAAAGTCATTACAAGGGAGCTAAGAACATACAATGGAGAGAGGAAAGTCTCTTCAATAAATGGTATTGGGAAAACTGGATAACCACTTGCAAAAGAATGAAAGTAGACCATTATCTTTCACCATACACAAAAATTAGCTCAAAATGGATTAAAGACTTGAAGGTAAGATGTGAAACCATAAAACTCCTAGAAGAAAATATAGGCAGTACACTCTTCAACACTGGTCTTAGAAGGATCTTTTTGAATACCATGTCTACTCAGGCAAGGGGAACAAAAGAAAAAAATAAACAAACGAGACTTCATCAGAACTAAAGAGCTTCTGCAATGCAAAGGAAACTATTAACAAAATGAAAAGACAACCCACCAACTGGGAGAAAATATTTGCAAATCATATATCCGTCAACGAGTTAATCTCCAAAATATATAAAGAACTCATACAACACAACAACAAAAAAACAAACAACCCAAACAAAAAATGGGTAGAGGATATGAACAGACATTTTTCCAAAGAAGATATACAGATGGCCAACAGGCACATGAAAAGATGTTCAACATCACCAATCATTAGGGAAATGCAAATCAAATAACAATGAGATAACCACCTTATACCTGTCAGAATGGCTATAATTACCAAGACAAAAAACAACAAATGTTGGAGAGGATGTGGAGAAAAGAGAACTCTCATACACTGCTGGTGGGAATGCAAACTGGTGCAGCCACTGTGGAAAACAGTATGGAGATTTCTCAAAAAATTAAAAATAGAAATACCATACGACCCCGCTATCCCACTACTCGGTATTTATCCAAAGAACTTGAAATCAACAATTCAAAGAGATTTATGCACCCCATGTTCATTGCAGCATTATTCACAATAGCCAAGACGTGGAGGCAACCCAAGTGCCCATCGACTGATGACTGGATCAAGAAGATGTAGTACATATACAATGGAATACTACTCAGCCATTAAAAAAAGACAAAATTGTCCCATTTGCAACAACATGGGTGGACCTTGAGGGTATTATATTAACCGAAATAAGCCAGACAGAGAAAGACAAACACCATATGATTTCACTCATCTGTAGAAGATAAACAAATACATGGACAAAGAGAACAGATTAGTGGTTACCAGAGGGGAAGGAGGTTGGAGGGTGGGCATAAGGGGTAAAGAGGCACATATATATGGTGAGTGACAAATGTATAACTGAAATTTCACAATGTTATAAATTATTATGACCTCAATAAAATAAAAAAAAATATTCAAAGTCATTGGTCAAAATCAAATGGATTGTTGAAGGAGAGTCAAAAGTAAAGGAAGCCCATTCCAGAAAAGATTTAATTTTAGCACATGATAGATCTCAATCTCTTCTACCCTACACAGCCGGTCCACTTCCACAGACCATCAGGTTAAAGCTAAAAGCATTTTAGAGAGGCAGCCAGAAAACAGGTAGTCCTGGAATAAGGATGAGATGGTTCAAACCAGGGCTACAAATGAATAAAAATCTAACATACATTACCAAAAAAAAAACCCCACTTCTCTCTCTATAAACAGGAACGCACTGGAATTTTTGAAAAAGAGAACTGAGATTCTGGACTTACACAGCCAGTTTTCATTTATGCTACCTAGTAGAAGTAGTGGTAATGTAATAAAGCAATTTTTGAAGATCCTCACATCATTTTATGGCCCCTCAATTTTTACCATTTGTAGTAATTATATATTAAAAAGTGCTGATTAATATTAATAACTACCACTATGGATGATTTCATGAGACTCATCATATAATTTGTATTGTAAGAAAGAGATACCATTCACAAACTGCTAAAAGAATAAAAATAAGACTAAGAATACATGTGAAGTCTGTTCATAAATAAAAAAAAAACCCTCTGTTTAAGTAATTACAATCAAGGTACCAAGTATCAATGGTTATTTAAAAAAAAAAAAATCATCCAGGCCAATATTCAACTAGATAACTAGAATTAGCAAAGTGGGATATTTTAATTAAAGATTTAAAAACAATGAAATTAAATATTTAAATTGTTAAAGCTCTTATTGATAAACATTAAGTTAACAAAAAAAACCTCACTAATATTAATACTTACTGAGAGTTTTGTTCACTTCTTAACAATTACATTTCTGCATCCCTGGAATCTCCACCGAAATCCAGAATCACAGATCTGACTGCCCACTAGGCATCTCCGCTTAGGTACCTCATAGCCATCTCAAGCTAAAGTATCCAGTCCAATACTGTTGCCTTTCCTCCTAACCATGTTCATAACAGTCATCTTGATATCAGTAAATGGCACCAACATCCACCCAATTGTTGAGTCAAAAACTTTGTAGTCAGCCTTAATTCCCCTTTCTTTCAGCCTATCATCTCCATTCCCAAATCAAAGCCATTAGCAAGCACAGTTGGGTTTACCTGCAAAATACATCCCAATCCACCTCTACTGCTACCACCCTAGTTTCAGCTATCATCAACACTAGCCATTCATGCTAGTGCTTCAATGCTACCTTCATGTCAGATTATGTCAGTCCCTGCTTAAAACTCACCTATCAATTTCCAATATGCTTATAATAAAATATCAAAATATATTATATTTTATATATATTTATGTGTGTGTATTCTTACAAAAGGAAGTATCCTCGATTCCTATTTATTGAGTGTTTTTGTCAGGAATACTGGTTAGATTTTGTTAAAGGCCCTTTTTGAGAGACGATTAGAGGATTTGTATTCTTTTGTCTATAAAAATGTTGAAATATAATAATGCATTTCCTAGTATTGAACCACTCTTGCATTTCTAGGAGCAATCCCATTTGATCATGATTTATTCTTTTCTTAATAAGATGTTGGATTCTCTTAAATGAGACCCATCTTTTCTCTCTTCTTTAGTACTCTTTCTTCTATCTTTATCACGTTAGGGATCAGTATTGTAACAATATGTAATTCTTAAATGTAAAACCACCTTTGATGTATAAAATGTGTGTGTGTGTATGCATGTGTTTGTGTAGATTTATGTAGAAATAGATGCAGAGATATCCTAAGGTCAGCATCTTAATAAGCAAGAAATACCCATTCTTGATTCTTACCAAGTTCAGGAGCAAGGCAAGGATGCCCACTATCTCCACTAGTACTTAACATTGTATTTAGGGTGTTATTAACCAATGCAATTAGGCAACAAAAAGCAATTAGAGGCATACAAATTGACAAGGAAGTAACACTATCTCTATTTGTAACTAATATGATAGTAAATCTTGAAATCCCAAGAAAACTAATTATCTAACTAAATAACTCAAACAGTAAAAAATTAATTAAAGTTAGAGTAGATAAAATTAATTAGCAAAAATCAATAGCCTTTTGTTCATAGCAGCATTATTCACAATAATCAAAAGGTGAAAAAAACACAAATGCCTATCAGGAGATGAATGGATAAACAAAATGTGGTATATCCATAAAATAGAATATTATTCAGCCATAAAAAGGAATGAAGTACTGATACATGCTACAACATGGATGAACCTTGAAAACGTATGCTAAGAAAAAGAATCCAGACACAAAAGGCTATATATGTATGCTTCCATTTACATGAAATGTACACAGTAGGCAAATTTATAGAGACAGAAAGCAGATTTGTGGTTGCCAGAGGCTAGAGAAAGGGAGGAATGGGGAGTGACTGCTTAATGGGTATAGAGTTTTTGTCCAGAGTAATGAAAAAGTTCTGGAACTAGGTAGTGGTGATAGTTGTAAAAACGTTGTGAATGTACTTAATACTACTTAATTTTACACTTTTTAAAAATGGTTAAAATGGTAACTTTTGTGTGTATTTTATGACAATTTAAAAAATCAAAAGCCTTCATATATACAAATCAACACCAAAAAAGAAGATAATGGAGAAGACCTCATTTCCAATTGCATCATAAAAAAGTAGAATACTTAGGAATAAATTTACCCCAAAATGTTCAAAATCTATAAGAAGAAAAGTTTTCAATACAGCTAAAGACACAAGAGAACACTTCAAACTTCAATAGGCCAACTCAATATCACGAAGACATTAATTCTTCCTAAGTAAATTTATAAATGTAATACAATCCCACTAAAAAACAAAAAACCAAAACAAGTTTTTTTCTGGAGCTAGGCAAGTTGTTTTAACTTTGAAAAGGATGAAAAATGAGGGACTAGCCCTACCATCTATCAAAACACATAAGAAAACCTCTAATTAAAAATCATGTTGCTTGTGTATGAATGGACAAAAAGACCCGTGGAACGGAACGGAAAATCCAGAAACACGCAAGCACCAAAAAAAAATTCAGTGATAAAAGCAAGCACCAAAAAAAAATTCAGTGATAAAAGTGGCAATTCAAAAGCTCCTTCACTATCCAGACATGAACCTCACCACCACTTTCTACAATTTACCCACCTTCTCTAGCACCCCCAGGTCCTGTCCCTTCCCACTGCCCTAATGCTATTCAAATTCTAACAATCTCCAGAGCCCATTTCAGGGTCCACCTATTCCATTACACCTTTCACTATCATTCTCACTCACGCTGACCTTGACCTTCTCCGAACTCAATTATACCACTCAGGCATTTCATTCTTACACTGCTGCTTACTTATTTCATGTGTATATATCTACTCTCTCTCAAATACAACGCAGTGCTAGTTCCTAGAGGCCAGGAATTGTTTACTACAGTGCCTGTCTCAGTGCTGTATACCCTGTAAGTATTTGATAAATAGTGAATGAATTAAATAATTCTTTATAAAATGTTCCTTGGTGATTAGCACAGTATTTTGCCCACAATAGGCACTGAATAAATACCCAATGAATAAAAAGCTTTACAAATGTAAAGAAAATATAATCAAAAAAAGATATAATTTCCAAATATAATTTGAAACTTATCAACATGTCAGAATTCTGTTTTAAATTAATTCTGATATTCCACAGGGACTTTCAGAGGTATTGCATTATTTACTGTGAATTATTCTTGAAGAACAAAGCTTGTTTGAATGTAAGGCTGGGAACAGCTATAAGAGCAAATTTTCTGTAAAAAAAAAAAAAACATGTTCTTTACCCAAGGAGATTAAAGGCCAATATTTTTAAAACAAACATGAGGAACATCGCCTTCAAATGGGACAAAGGCATTCCTAGTACTGAAAGAACCTGCTGTTTAGTGTGTTTAATTTCAAAAATAATATTCTCAAATTCTCTCCAAAATACATTATCTTGAAAAATTTGAAAAAAAGAAAACTTGAAAATACAGGATGTATATCTTTTACACAGATTTCTTTGGTATATTAAGAAATTATATAATTTCACTAGTTTTCCCTTATTCTCTGATAAATTCAAAGTCTACCTAAAATGAGGGAGAGAGGACAGCTTCTTCCCTTAGTGAATCATGCACTTACCTCCTGAAATATACGAGCTTTGAAGGACACACCTTACCGGCTCACAGCACTCCATGAACTCTGAGACTTCGGGCCAGAAATTAGATACTTCCCAAGGGAGTAAAATTCTTTTTTATCACTTTTGCTTGCTGAGTTCTTATTCTTTATGTTAGCAAAAAGACAAGTTGCAAACTGGACATTCAATGACCCATAGACATCAAAGGACTTCATTTAAGATGTCTTATTTTTATGGTACATATCTTGTCTTCTTATGCAATGGTAATATTTGAACACATAATAAACATAAATTCTCTTGCTTTTACTATGATGTAAATGTTTCTCTTAAAAATAAAGCACACTTCATAGAGAAATTAGAATCTTCATATATTGCTGGTGGAGATGTTAAAATGCTACAGAAGCTTTTGAAATCAGTTTTACAGTTCCTCAAAAAGTTGAGTTACCATATGACCTAGCAATTCCATTATCTGGTCTTCATATATACTCAAACCCCATAATGACTATTCATTTAACTTAAAAACACTATCTTCATTTTGTAAATTTAGCATGTCAAAAATAACCTGTGCCACAGACAGCTAATTTTTGACAAAGGAGTTAAGAACATACAATGGAGAAAGGAAAGTCACTTCAATAAATGGTGTTGGGAAAACTGGACAGCCACATGCAAAAGAATGAAAGTAGACCATCTGCTATTGCCATTCACAAAAATTAACTCAAAATGGAAAAAAGACCTGAAGGTGAGACCTGAAACTATAAAACTCATAGAAGAAAATATAGGCAACACACTATTTGACACTGGTCATAAAGGAATCTTTTCGGATGCCATGCCTACTCGGACAAGGGAAACTAAAGAAAAAATAAACAAGTGGGACTTCATCAGATTGAAGAGCTTCTACAAGACAAATGAAACCAGGATCAAAATGAATAGACAACCCACCTGCTGGGAGAAAATATTGCAAAACATATATCTGACAAGAGGTTAATCTCCATAATATATAAAGAACTCACACAACTGAACAACAAAAAAACAAACAACCCGATCAAAAAATGGGCAGAGGAAATCAACAGACACTTCTCCAAAGAAGATATACAGATGGCCAATAGGCACATGAAAAGATGTTCAACATCACTAATCATCAGGGAAATGCAAATCAAAACAACACTAAGATATCACCTCACGCCCATTGGAATGGCTATAATCACCAAGACAAAAAAACAACAAATGTTGGAGAGGATGTGGAGAAACGGGAACCCTCATACACAGCTGGTGGGAATGCAAACTGGTGCAGCCTCTATGGAAAATGGTATGGAGATTCCTCAAAGAACTAAAAATAGAAATACCCTACAATCCAGCTATCCCACTACTGGGAATCTAGCCAACGAACCTGAAATCAACAATCCAAAGAGGCTTATGCACCCCTATGTTCACTGCAGCATTATTCACTACAGCCAAGAAGTGGAAGCAACCCAAGTGTCCCTCAATGATGAATGGATCAAGAGGATGTGGCATATATATACAATGGAATACTACTCAGCCATAAAAAAAGACAAAATCATCCCATTTGCAACAACATGGATGGACCTGGAGGGTATTATGTTAAGTGAAATAAGCCAGAAAAAGAAAGACAAACACCATATGATCTCACTCATAGGTGGAATATAAACCAACACATGGACAGAGGAAACTATATTGTGGTTACCAGGGACAATGTGGGTGGGGGGTGGGCACAAGGGGTGAAGGGAGACATATATGGTGATTGACAAACAAAAATGTACAAACAAAATTTCACAGTTATAAACTATTAAGACATCAATAAAATATACATAAATAAATAACATGCCAAAAATGGTATGTGCCTGTGTTTACTCTTCTATTTCTAAGACAATACAAATTGTAAAATACCCTTTAGATATAAGCCAAGTCCTCAAAAGAACAGAGTTATTATTATTAGACTAAATGTGTCAATAGAGGCAAGATGCTTGATTTGCTGAGTGTTAAAACGTATTACCTCAGACTGTTGGACAGTTAGCATTACCTCTACATTCTGATCTGCCTCACGTCTCCCCTCCTTCTGGGCTTGCAGAGCCTGGCACCGGGCCCCAGGTTGGCTCCAGTCTCCTCTGGGACGCCTTCAAACTTTGACCACTTGCTTTCCTAAGTTCATAGCATCCTATTGGCAATTAATTACGTTCAGCCTTGTGATAAACCTTATATTATGTAATTTTTTATGTATTTATATGATGCCTTTCCAACTAAATTTGACACTTTTTGAGGAAAATACTAAGTATTATACCTTTTTGTTAGTACCACAGCATGAAATACAGCGTCCTATATGTCAAGTCTATAACATGTATTTTTGTAGTTAATATTAACTACATTACATTATATTACATATATTATTATATTATTATATTATATATTTTATAATTATATATTATTATATTATATATTTTATAATTATATAATATATTATTATATTATATATTATATAATAATATATTATATTACTATATATTATATTAACTACATTTTACATTATGTAAAAGTTGTCTTGATACTCTTACCTACAGTAGCAATTTTGCAATATAGTAAACTAAAAATTCAGTCTCTTGGAAAAAAAAGTCTGAGAGAAGAGAGAAGGGAACTACCATTTGTGGATGGCTGGCAGTGTGGCACTGTTTAGCTTTTTCGTACATTATCATGTTTAATTATTAGTTAATCAAGATGCACTTGGAGATGTGAGTTCAAGAAATATGAACTGAGTTGTCACTAGACCTATTTCAGATACTACTTTATACACAAAAACAGTACCTATTTCAAAAAGAAGCGGAGCTGTAGCATAATGCAAAAAAGGACTGGAAGATAAGGATGATGATAATGTATTAAAACAGCACAGACACTCGCTTCGTGATTTCTAAATGCCAAGTAAGGTGCTAAACATTTTACATCTGTTACCTCCATTCTAATCCTGTCCCTCGCACTTCCTGCTGCATAAACAAGCAGTATCAGTTCTCTGAACCTTAGCTTCTTCGTTTGTAAAATAGATATGATGCCTAAATGACCTACCCCACCCGGCTGTTGTGGGACTCCAGATGGGGAGGATGCAAAGGTATGCAAAGGCGTTGAAAAGTCTATGGAGCACTATGCAAATTCAATTAATAGCATTACCGGTAAGAGAAACAATTTCTAAAGCGATTATTTGAAAAGTAGTCAGAGGACTTTCCAGTATTTCATTAGAGGTGCCCCCTCACACCTTATTTGAAAAGTAGTCAGAGGACTTTCCAGTATTTCATTAGAGGTGCCCCCTCACACCAGCTCACAGTCCATCAAAACATGCTGTGCACGGCATTGTGTCTAACGCCTTGGGAATCATTTCTGGCCGACATGTATACCTACCACCTCCAACAATATACACAAGCTGCACTTGATCTCTGAATATTTTTGGAATTCAATTAAAAATAAAAAAAGTTTCAACATCTAATAACACTTTTATGACTAACCCAGATTTCTTGCCAAATGTACTGTTAATACCATGATATAAGAGGAATAAAATGCAATACAGTATGATGAACCTGAATGTCTTTGATTTTTGTTCTCCATTCTAAACTCATTTGATTTTACTAAAATGTCAAATAAACCTAAAGTGTTTACAATAAACATTACATCAAGGGTTAACCATACTTAACTGATAGTGAAAAATCTTTACTTCTGGAAAGGAAGTTCTTGTTCCAGTAATTTCATCTTTTTCAGATAGAAAAGAAATAAGAACATAAATACTAAGATTACAAAAGTGAAGTTAGTAAGTGGAACATAATGTGGCACTCAGCCCAGACACTTCAGTAGGCATAGATGCTTGAGATATATTTACATGATGGCTCCAAAGTATTTAAATTCAAGAATTACCCAACCATGCAGCTAGCACATTTTACCTAATGCTAAAAACATGCTGTGATGCTAAAATCAAGCTTCTTGTTCTACAAGTTTCATTCATCTAATAGCATTTCCACTAATTGTTTTAAAGCTTACACATTCAAAAGTCTTGCAAATAACTCCACTACATTTCTTCAGAAAAAAGCAATTCAAATCCAAAAACTGTTTTTTATTTAACTACCTGTCTTTTACCAACCACTTCTTTACAATATCCAAATATTAAACACAGGGCTTTATAGATAAGTCATTTCTTTTCCAGCAGATGGCCTCTATTAATGGATGTGTTCATCTGATATCAAACATCCTCTACAACCCGCAATCCTATACTACAACTGCAGATCTTTCCCCCTTGCGTCTGTATCAATATAATTTTTGAAAATGCATTAAGTACTACAAAATAAAAATATTTTTATTTGCATTGCAGTTTTGGGGGGGAAAATGGAGATACAGAATTAATCATAACAAAATTTCCTAAAATAAATTTTATAGGTCCTATAAAAGGACATTATAATAGCAGTTTACCAAATATAAAACTCAAATGAATTGCTGCTGTGTATTGCGGGAGATCAAAATTGGCCACCCTGAAATATATCTCTTTACCTTGATTGTTTTCTCTGATGGACATTTGACCTCCTCCAAACTGCCTAAAGGAATTTAATGCTGGGTGTACACAGACTGGCAGAGTCCTCGCTAAGCCCATTCTTAACAAAATTCTGTTTACCAAATATTTACATTTGTAAAGGTATCTCCCTCTATTTAGTGGGAAGAGGTGGGGATGGCCTTATCTGTGAAAACTCTTATCAGGGAAGAAGAAGACTTAAATGTACATACTCTTGATTACTATAATTCCTGTCTCTCTGGCCACATTCTCTATGGGTGGCCCTGCAAGGCACTGTCTGACAAACATTTACATTTCCCTCTTCATGTAAATTGTCTTCTTCCCCTCTGAAATCCCAAAACACCACCCACCCCCAACATCCTCCTTTGTCTTTAGCTGAAGATAGTATTTAAGATGAGAATCTCTGCTACTGTGTTGAGAAACTCAGTGTCCCTGGTTTCTCCCATGTATACATGTTATTAAACTTGGCATTATTTTCTCCTGCTAACCTGTCTTGTTAATTATTTGGCCAGCCATAAGAACCTTAAGGGAAAGGGCAGAGGGGAATTCTTCCTCTTCCCCTACAGTATTCAATCATATTTTATGAAAATTCAAGACTATATGCCAATATATAATATTAACGTACTTTTAGGAATAATAAAAATGATACTTTCAACTTGCATACTCATGGATCAAAAGCTTCTCCTAAAACATTAGTATTTGTGATGACTGATTCCCTTACTTCAGAAAGTGAATTGCTCTGCCTTCCTGCAGATTTAGAATAAAAGAAGTGCGTTCAAAACACTAACAGAAAATGAAGCTGGAAGACTCACACTACCTGATTTCAAGACTTACTAGAAAGCTACAGTAATCAAATCAGTGTAGTATTGAAAAAAGAATAGACATATAAATAAATGGAACAGATGAGAAAGTCCAGAAATAGACTTACTCAAATACAGTAAATTGATTTTTGACAAAGGTACAAAGGCGGTTCAATAGAGAAAGGACAGCCTTTTCAACAAATAGTACTGGAATAACCGGACATCTACATACAAAAAAAAAAAAAAATGGACGTCAACCCATACCTCACACCTTTATAAAAATTAATTCAAAATGGACCATAGATCTATATGTAAAACATAAAACTATAAAACATTTAGAAGAAATAATAGGAGGAAATTCTGGTGACCTTGCAAAAAGTATAGACATGACACTAAAAGCACAATACATAAAACAAAAAATCGATAAACCAGACTTCAAAAAGTTTAAAACATTTGCTCTGTACAAGTACTCTTAAGAGAATGGGAGAAAAATATTTGCAAATCACACATCTCACAAATGGCTTGTATCCAAAATATATAAACAACTCTCAAAATTCAGCAATAAGAAAACAAGCAACCCATTAAAAAGTGGGCAAAGATATGAACAAATAATTCACCAAGAAGATGTACAGAAGGCAAATAAGCTTACGAAAAAAATGCTCAATATTATTCATTAGGGAAAAATGTAAATTAAAACCACAGTGACATACCACTACACACCTATGAGAAGGGCTAAAAAGAAAAAGAAAAAATGATGAAACCACAAGCTGGCACAGATGCAGAGCAATCAGAACTCTTACACTGCTAGTGAGAATGCAAAATGGTACAGCCACTATGGAAAACAATTCAATAGTTTCTTATAAAGTTAAATATACACTTACCATATAACCCAGAAATCAGACTCCTAAGTATTTACCCAAGAGTAATGAAAACTTACGGTCACAATAAAATCTATCCATCAATGTCTAAAGCATCTTTAGTCATATTGTCAAAAAATAAAAACAACCCAAAGGCCCATCAGCAAGTATCTGGATAAACAAACAGTGGTACATCCATACAATGGAATATGACTTAGCAGTAAAAAGGAATGAATTACTGATACACACAACAATGTGAAAAATTCCCAAACATATTTTGCTAAATGAAAAAAGCCAGAATCAAAAGGCTGTATGATTCCATTTATACAACATTCTGGAAAGGGCAAAACGGTCGGGATGGATAACAACCCTGTAGTTTCCATATATGGTCAGTTGTTTTTTCACAAAAGAACCAAGGCTACTCAGTGAGAAAAGTAACGTCTTGAACAAATGATGTGGGAACGATAAATGTAGAGGGAAAAATGAACCTCAGGGGGCCAGCCCGGTGGCGTGGTCGTTAGGTTCGAGTGCTCGGCTTCGGTGGCCCTGGGTTCACCGGTTTGGATCCTGGGCGCAGACAGACCCACTGCTGGTCAAGCCATGCTGAGGCGGTGTCCCACACAGAGCAACTAGAAGGATGTACAACTATGACACACAACTATCTACTGGGACTTTGAGGAGAAAAAAGGGAAAAAAGGAGGAAGATTGGCAACAGATGTCAGCTCAGGGCCAATCTTCCTCAAAAAAAAAAAAAAGAACTTCAGCCTCCACCTAACATTACTCACAAAAATTAATTTGAGATGGATCACAGACCTAGACATAAAAGCTAAAACTACAAAACTTCTAGAAGAAATGATAGGAAATCATCTTCACAACCCTGGGGTATAGAAAGATTGCTTAGCACATAAAAATCAGTACTGAAAAGAGAAAAAAAGTTGGATTTCATCAAAATTCTAAAACGTGCAATCATCAAAAGAAACATTAAAAAATAAAAAGGCAAGGGGGCCGGCCCAGTGGCGCAGGCGGTTAGGTGCGCGCGCTCCGCTGCGGCAGCCCAGGGTCCACCGGTTCGGATCCCGGGTGCGCACCGACGCACCGCTTGTCGGGCCATACTGTGGCAGCGTCCCATATAAAGTGGAGGAGGATGGGCATGGATGTTAGCTCAGGGCCACTATTCCTCAGCAAAAAAAAGAGGAGGATTGGCAGATGTTAGCTCAGGGCCGATCTTCCTCGCAAATAAATAAATAATAAAAAGGCAAGTGAGATATTGGAAGAAAATATCTATGATACATATGTATGACAAAGGATTTGTATCCAGAATATATAAGGAACTCTTACAAATCAGTAAGAAAAACACAAACAACCCAAATTTTTTGATTGGCAAACACTTGAAGAGATACTTCACAAAAGAAAAAATATGAATGGCCAATAAGAATATGAAAAGTGCTCAACATCGTTAATCACCAAGAAAATGTGAGATAAAACAACAATGAAATACCATTTTAAAACAACTAGAATGGCTAAAATTTAACAGACTGACAATATCAAATGTTGCAGAGGATGCAGAACAATGGGAACTCACACATTTTTTGTGGAAATATAAAATGATACAACCGTTTTGGAAAAAACTTTGATAGTTTTTTATAAAGATACACCTATCCTATGACCTAGAAATTGCACTCTTAACCAAGAGAAATGAAAAGATATGTCAACAAAACACTTGTATAATAATGTTTGTATCAAATTTTATTTAGAATAACCGAAAACTAGAAACAATCCAAATATCCATCAACTCACAATCTATCAAATTGTGGTGTAATTATAAAATGGAATACTAATTGACCATAAAAAAGAATGAACTACTGATACACACAACAGCATGGATGAATATCAAAAAAAATATGTTGAGTGAAATAAGCCAACCACCAAAGACTACATACTGAATGATTACACTGATAGGAAATTCAAGAACAAGTGAAAGTAATCTATGATGATAGGCATCAGAACAATGGTTGCCTATGGGGAGTAGAAACTGACTAGAAGAGGGCACAAGAGAACTTTCTGGGATAATGAAAATGTTTTAAGTCTTAAGTGGGGTGATGGTTACATGGGTCTTTACATTGAACAAAACTTCAAATTGTACACTGAAGATTCACTGTATGTCAAACGTTACCTCTAAGAAAAATAAAATAAATTGTTTAGATATTTTACTTCAGTAGCAGAAAATGCAGAACATATCACACGGCATCCTGCATACAGTGAACAAATGGCTACTTTTAGATAGTGTATTAATTCATTCAAATTCATAGAGAAAGGCATAAGTTCATATAGAGCCCTTATGTTTCAGAAAACAGAATGATCTTATTTTAACCAATCTGAAACTCTTTATTGGCAAACAAAAAAATATTTTTTTTATTAGACTTAAATATAAGCATGAATGGACCAAATAAAGAGATTAATTCCTTAATCAAGTGGGAAGAATATACAATCCTCTGGTTCCTAAGTATCTTATCTTGAGAACAAGTGACCTATTATTAAATTCAATATAAAAATATATACAGTATTCCATGGTTTATAATAACATCATTATGTTATTTCTGATTGGGCAGAGATGACAGCTAACAATATAAATTATGTTGACAATAATTTGTATAGGAAAAAATGTGGTTATGTTAACTACTCGTAACTTCTGTTCTCAATCTAATTCAACAGAAGACATAATACATCTCACAGTTAATTATTTTGCTACAGGATCTACAATTATAACTCTAGTTCTTATACAATGTTAGGAGGTATGACAAATTTCAACTCCAAATGAATTAAAATGATGGTTCACATAGGAACCCCCACAAACTGAATAAACTGGATAAAAGAATATCTACACTAAAACTGACAATATTTTACCAAGTCTCTCAACTTTTTACCTTAAAAATAAATAAATACAATTTTAGCATTTAACTGATCAATGCATTCTGGGATGTTTTAACCAAAAACCCATCTACTTCCAAACTTAAGTGAAAAACAATCCTTAATATACACACACACACATCCATTTGTGTCCACATCCATGCGTGTGTGTGTGATCACGATCACATGTATGTGTGCCTAACAAGTTCTATGTGGTTCTCAAGAAGTTTTAAACTGATTTGGCATTGGTACTGAAACGAAACATTTGAAACAGCAGAAGACTGAGCATCCCATTTTTTAAAGCTCTTTGTAGAAGTAGCATACCTGTGCCCTCTTCTGCACCTCCAGGAGGAGTTCCGAATACTGTAGCTCCAGTTCCTTCTTTTGTTTGTGCCAGCAGCTCTCCTGAGCTTTGATCTGCTCTGCCACTTTGTTAAAGGTGTCTTCCTGAGTCTGCTGAAGCTCTCTCATCGTATCAGACTTGTTCTTACAGATATACTCTAGATGATTTATCTAAATGGGGAAATGCAATAGAGAATGAAATATGCTCACAAACCATTTCTTTGTATCACCTCCCCCAAAAATCATCCAAAGTTTTCTACTATATTTTATTCTCTAACATCATATAAGAAAATTTTTAAGTTAAAATGAAAACCAAAGAAATTAAGAAACGAATTAGTAGGGCAAATTATCATATTTTAGCAGAAAATGGTGTCATTTGTACACTTAGATGACAAATCTTTTATTTTTCTCTTTCTAATACAGTTACTCATTCTATAATCAATTTTACAGAGAAAATTAAGAAGAATATTCTTACTTCTAGAACCGAAGCTCAAGCTATTCAGATATCTCAGTGGGAAAGGAAATATTTAAATGAGATTTATAAAACTACAAATATTTTACATATAATAAGGCAGAATGTTCCAACCGTTTTTTATCTCACATTCAAGATACACTGGGAACACTGGAAAGAAAATCCTCATCATCGAACATGTATGACAATTAATGATGTTGTGAAACTATGAGAAACTATTAAAACATAATACCATCTCAGAGGGTTAAAACATGTACTCATTTTAATTATCAATAATTTTCAAACCAATGGGTTTGAATACATATATTCACAATCATGAACTGCATCTGCACTTCTCACAATTTATTCCCTCATTTCCTCAATCCTACTTCTCAGTGTCTATGGGTGTGTTTGCCAATCACACCAAGGTAAAATACTCTCACCCTAATTTGGGCCAAAATGCTGTTTCACTACTTAAACAGATTAAAAAAAACACTTAGGGAACAATTTTTCCTTTCGCGTCCCTTAAGAGCAAATGTCATTGCAACTAAGATCTGGAAAGTAGACCACATAAATATAGTTCTGAGCAGTTCAACAGACCCAGGATAAGAATCAATATCTTTAATGGTGGCATATGTTGGTCTGCTAAGCCATTTTAATTTTCTATAACCAAAAGGTTTTTAAATTTTTTTTTAAAGACTGAATTCCTAGGCTTGTGAATGATCAAGTAACCATAAAAGTTTACTGTTTTCTCCTACAATATATACTTCTTACATCCTAAATCACTGAATGGGTTTTGTAATACACAGTTTGTTATATTTCAAGAAACAAGTCATAAACTTAATTTAAAATTTTTAAGTGCTTTTAAAGTAACACCTCATTATTTCCTAAGCAAAGAATTTTAAGATCATGTTTTTGAATAACTGTATCTTGTTTCTATTTTATGCTAACATAAAGAGTTGGTTTATTAATGTAAATGACTAAGTTCTTTGAATCGCTTCATCAGTAAGATTAATTTATTTTCTTTTAATTAGGTCCCTGTGGCTAATACTGGCTAGTAGTATTAGCATGTCCTGCACAGAGAGTGGAGCTCAGAGACTTCATACAGACTTCAGTCACATTTACATGCCCACAGCAATGGCATCAAACTGAGTTGTAGACAAGCCATAATTAATGGTATTGAATTATTAACATCCAAATTCTTTTTGAAATAAGATGAATGTCAGCCCCTCTTAATGATACTGTGATGTGGACAAATGTCACTGAATTTAATAGAGGTATCTGGTGCCTGAGGACAGCTACCTTCTCATTAGCCCTGTTGAGGTCTGCGATCAGGGCATCAACATTCTCCTGCAAGACTGCACAAAGCTCAGACCAAGAGAATTTATCCAACATGCCTTCTGGTTGTTTCATGAGCACACAGCCTGCTATCAAGTGCTGATACAAGGTATGAAGGAAGGTTAGCTTTTCCTGTGAGGACAAAAAAAGAAATTAATTCCAGTATATAAACATGGTAATAAGTAAAACACATAAGACACATGGTGAAGAATTTATTTCAAAAATCCAGAAAGGAATTAAAATACTCAAGTCTAGGAATATTGTCACTTCAGTGACTTTTTTTTTATACATGCAAAACTAAGCACCAGATAGAAACTGGGAATTGCTTATACTCGGTATTCAAAACCAAAATCTGAAGTCTAGAAGCCAGAAGACCACAGTTCTGACGCCAGCTCTGCTGCTACTGAGGATCTGACCTGAGTAAGCGCCTGTTCAGGTCTCAGCTTCCTCAGCTGTAACATCAGGTAGCTGGACTAATTGTTTCTAAGCCCTTCCAACTGGAAATCAGTATGGTAATTCCATAATTTCTTATTTACATTTGCCAAAACAGATGTTATTTAAATCAAAAAACCAATATAGAGAGAAGAGTGTTACTCAACTCTGTAGAAGAAAAAGTTATACCAATATCTGTACTTTACATGTACACAATTACTCAGCTTTCTCCCTCCCTCCAGAGATTCCAGTTTACTTACCGCTTATAGGAAATCTATCCCAAGCCCCTTAGGCCAAGCAGACAGTGATATGAAAGATATGGAAGACGGGCTCATTTGTTTTCCCCACTTATAAGTTCATATAGGATTTGGCACACTGGGCATTTGTAGGTGGTTAAATATGACAAAGTAACAGGCAAAAAGACAAAGAAAATGGACATAGCTGCCCAAGACATACTTTCAAAACTGTCCAATTAGAAATATGCAAAAAAAAGTCCTTTAAAATTACATATATTGCCATTGCAGTAACTAAACTATCCATTGTTTAATGACCTAGAAACACTATGCTGCAGAATTCAGTAAAAAACTGATCCCATCTTGAACACACAGGGAGAGTTTACCTACTAAAATGCCAAATGGGTCTCTTTATAAGGTGTTTCATCGATAAAATCCCAAAGAATGGAACTTAAGACAAGGTAATGGTGTACCTGCAAAATGAACACTTTATGTAGATAAAATAAGTTCCCTCAAGACTTTTTTAATAGATCAACAGGAAAAGAAAACTTTTAAGAGGAAAAACATGGAAATTCTAATCTTCCAGATAAGAAAAACTGAATATAGCATATGTAAAGGTTTTGTAATTAGAAATTGTGGGGGTGGGAGCCGGCCCGTTTAACTACACAAGCGTTTAAGTGCGCGCTCCACTGCGGTGGCCCAGGGTTCGCCGGTTCGGATCCCGGGCGCACACCGACGCACTGCTTGTCAAGCCATGCTGTGGCGGCGTCCCATATAAAGTAGAGGAAGATGGGCACGGATGTTAGCTCAGGGCTAGGCTTCCTCAGAAAAAAGAGGAGGATTGGCATCAGATGTTAGCTCAGGGCTGATCTTCCTCACAAAAAAAAAGAAAGAAAGAAATTGTGGGGAAAGTTTTCCTATATATATCAAAATGTGTATCTTTAGTTCTCCTTATATGCCACCTCACTTTCTTCCAAAATAACAATTTACAAACCAAGAAAATTTGAATGTGTAGTTAAAACCACAAACTTGAGTTAGCATACGAGAAGAATCTTCATAAATATGCTATGCCTTTTTCTTTTTTAAGCAATTAAAGATGTCTTTTGCATGTTCAACTGGGTTGAGATGTTTAAAAATCTTAGTAAATATAACTAACCAAATGTAATATGCAGGCACTAAAATCTTCTCCCTCCACATTTTGCCAAGTGATCGAGTTCATCCTCAAGGATAACTCATTGTGTCGCCATTATGTCCTTTTTGCTTGGGCTGTGATAAACCATGCATGATAATCATCCATTTGGCGTGAAAAGAGAATCTCAAGATCCAAAATCAATTCACACATGTTGAATCCAACCACAATGCTGTAGACATGCTGACTTTACAATATAGTCAGGCTTCTAGTTTCCTTTACTTTAATCATTATCTGATGTGTAGAACAATTCCAGCCCCTTCATGTGGACACAATTTAAATCCCAGACTGTAAGAAGAGTGGAAAGAATGTTTCCTTTTTACTCTCTTGGCATTCATGTTCATATCTGTTGGAGTAATGAACTCAATATGCAGGACAACTCAGATAAACCAGTTCCACACTA